>NC_060038.1:3750000-5000000 GCF_905333055.1 Maniola jurtina | reverse complement strand
GACATGACTTATTCAGTGACCAATGTGGGCCTGAGCAATTAACGCACTTGAAATTCGTAGTTTCGCAATTATCGTGATTTCCTGTACATTTCGGGCATACAATTTTTTTATTTGGGCAATTATTTTTGCTATGGCCAAAACGCCAGCATTTGGTACATTGCGTGACTGAAAAAACATACTTTTCGATTTGGATTCTCATATCGCAAACATATACATATGGAGGCACTGCCGTACCTTTGAATCCAAGGCGAATTGTTTCGCTTGGTAACCATCCAGTTTCGTCATCATTTCTTCGCATGAGTCTTTTCACTGACACTAGTTCGTGTTCTGTGCGTATGTTTTCTTTAATTTCTTCTTCAGGTAACTCAATTTCTACATTTCTAATTATCCCATATGATATCCCCACTTCATAAGTTTTTTGTATTCTCCATCCTTTTTCTAAAAAGGTATTACACGAAACCAGTTTTTCAGCGCTTTCTATATTACTAAATTGGATACGGACTTTGTATGGATTAACGTATCTAATTCTAGTGACGTCAGTAATATTTTCGCTACGAAGCAATTTAGCCAACTGAAACTGTTTTGGAATCGACTCCTTAGAGTAAATTCCCACTTCTATTGTATTTTCTTCTTCAGTGTTCTTCTCTGTGTACGTTCTGGCCCTTCTTTTGCCGTGTCTACCAACATAAGTCCATCCATTCGTAGAGTCTGACTCCCTCGCTCTTTTATTCGCCCCTCCTGAGTTAGATTCTTCGTTATTATTCATGTTGGAGTGTCGAGATTCGCCGGACATACTCTCGTCCTCAGGCAAGGGCGGATCCAGCATTGTTCAACTTTATACGCCCGAGCGACGCCGTCGACTCCGCACGCGCAGACACTGCCGCGAACGCGCTCTTTCGAATACTATCGGAGCAATAAATACACACCCTCGAGACAATACCGCTCTGAGCGAGCGTTCGGTGCGAACTGTTCCTAATCATATTTGCTAATTCAGTAATAATTAGTAGAGGGCGTTCAGCCACAACTGAAGAAGTAAAATACAACGTTATAATTTGGTCTTCCTTTTAATAGATAGTCTTTACCACTAAATACACTTCTTCTAGAGATTCAAGCAATTATACAACGGCAAAAAGATATTCCTTTCCATTCATAATTCCGTCTCAGTAATACTCGGTCTTTAATTGTTCTTGTACTAACAAGATAGCGGATCGGTTTTATTGAATTCTTTTTAATATTATCTTCCAGAGTATCCATTTATTGGTATTGGTATTTTTATCTACTAACATTGATGATTGAGGATTGATGGTTGAGGATTTTCCAAAATTTTTTTTTTTTCATACAAAACTCTCATAATATGTCCTACTTTGCTCCGTCAATTTAGCAACTTCTAGGGTCTTTCTCGGCCTGTACTCGACCATCTGGAATGCGTCCAACATTTTTTTTGGGTTTTCATTTGTTTCGTCCCTGCGCCTGCCTTTGTTTAGTCCAGCCCATCCATTGCAACGATGCTCTGATGTCCGCTCTGTAATAATTTTTGTAAATTACAATTTTACCCGACTAATAAATTCTCATTTGAAATCACTTTACATTTATTAGTATTATTATGCACTAAGTATAGCTCTCTCTGTTACGCAATCCCATACAAATAATAGAGGCAATTTCGGCGGGCATTTTGAGTTACCAACCAATGACAAACATGTTTTCAAAAGGTTTTCAAATAAAAAAAGGATAGGTATTAGTAACTTCCAAAACTTTCTAAAACTTTTCTGAAACATTTTTTATCTTCTACCACTGCAAGTGTTGTTATTGGTTTATCTCCATTCCTCCCAGTGAGCCGTTGGAAAGAGGGAACAAAGCTCGCCTCTACGACTTTGCAATTTCACGAATGATTACCTCGCAGCGAGTGTTTGTCCACCGTCGACCGAATAGAGGTCGGGAATGTTTGCTTCGTATTGTGTTTCGTTATAACGGCAAGCCAACGTTAGTTCGTTACTTGTGGTAGCTATACCTAGAGGTAATTTCAAAGGGTGCACGAGACTGTAGGCAAATTGTGTTACCGAGTAAGCCTTAAACTTTTTTTGTTTTTCCATTTATTCAGATACAAGTTAGCCCTTGATTGCAAACTCACCTGGTGGTAAGTGATGATGCAGTCTAAGATGAAAGCGGGCTGACCTGGAAGGGCAGTTTTTAATAAACCTTACCCCTTTGGTTGTAGTGTTCGTAAAAACCTTATTTTATAATTTAATTATTTATCTATATTTTAATAAAATCTGTAAAACAATATACCTTCAGCCTACCTACCCGATATTGTTTTATTGAGCGTGAATTTTATGACCACATATTTCGTTCTACCTAGCGGGTTTTAATCACAACAGCCAACAAAGCGTACATACTACATACCTATAGCTTAACCTTTTTAATTCGTATAACATCATCCGTCCGACGTGGCCCATGACTGGCTGAAGAACGATTTAGTTTATCAGGACTTTTATAATTCACGCTGGACCGGACTCAGTCTGGGTGCAAATATTTTGACAATTGCCCAACAATAGCTGAAGCACGGCAAAACCCGTTTGAATGAGACCAAATTCATACTAAATCGTACTCTGTCCGGTCGCAACGTATCAAGTGCCCGAACGAAGTACGATACATTGCTATCGGACCGTTTAATCATGCGTTATCTTGTACAGATGCACATATACGATATGAAATGAACTGACCGTGCCCCGTCCGGGCACAACGTATATACTCGTAAACTGGCCGCATAAAGCACGATACGTCGTCGTCCGACCATGGCTGCAATCTTGTATACCTCGTCCGATCACAAAATATGTGTCTATCCGAGTATGAGATGAATCACACTAATATTATAAAAGAGAAAGTTTGTATGTGTGTGTGTGTGTGTGTATGTATGTTTGTTACTCCTTCACGCAAAAACTACTGGACGGATTGGGCTGAAATTTAGAATGGAGATAGATTATACCCTGGATTAGCACATAGGCTACCGGAAAATCAAAGAGTTCCCACGGGAATTTTAAAAAACCTACATCCACGCAGACGAAGTCGCGGGCGTCAGCTAGTAATTGTTATGAGAAATCTCCAAACGTAGGTCGGCACGGGCAGTGCCCGTTGTAACTGAGCGAAGCCTAATTTGTAATCATTCAAAAGGTTCATAGGCTGTTTAGTTTGGTTTAACAAAATATTCAACTTTAAATTAGGTCGACTGAGACCCTTTCTAGCCAAAACGAAAATTCGCACACCCGAATATTTAATTTTCTAAATAAACATCGTTTAGTTGACCGGGCAAAAGTAAAACCAGGCACACGCACAAAAATATCCAATTCTAGTCCTATTAAACCCTTCTTAGTCAGCACAAATTATAGTAATTGTTGCTGGACTAAATTGTATTTGTAAGAGCAAATTTCGATTATCTAGCATTTGTGTTGCGGTTGAGATGTAGGCTAATAGGATATACCCATCGATGATATACCTAGTAGCTATTGTGCCTGTTCATTCTAAATTCTAAGTAATGATATATGACGTAGAATTATTTAAAAACAGCAGACATTATTCACAGTGTTTCAAGTGCTAATCTCACTAAATCTCTATGGCAGTAATATAGAATAGAATAAGAATAGAATAGAATAATATAATAGAATATATTTTAATGTTTATACAAGTAAACTTTTACAAGTGCTTTTGAATCGTCAAAATAATTTACCACTGGTTCGGAATACCGTTCCCACCGAGAAGAACCAGCAAGAAACTCGGCGGTTGCTCTTGCTATAAATATAGATGATCCCGGCTGTACACACGTGGTAAGTCAACGTAAACCCGACTAGTTTCATCGTTGATTCGTCGTTGTCTTTATCATCATCAACCGATATACATCTGTAGCTGGACATAGGTCTCTTGTAGGGACTATCATGTCCACCGAGTGCGAGATCTGCGGATTAATTTTAATTAACAGTATTTATTACTATAAATAAATCTTTTAATATAATGTATAGGTATAAGCTATAACTAAATTAATCTACGTTTACGTATAGACTATACTAACGATAAATTGATATAAATTGTCGAGCGACGATAATCACACTAATATTATAAAGGAGAAAGTTTGTATGTGTGTGTGTGTGTGTGTGTGTGTATGTTTGTTACTCCTTCACGCAAAAACTACTGGACGGATTGGGCTGAAATTTAGAATGGAGATAGATTATACCCTGGATTAGCACATAGGCTACTTTTTATCCCGGAAAATAAAAGAGTTCCCACAGGAATTTTAAAAAACCTACATCCACGCGAACGAAGTCGCGGGTATCAGCTAGTTAAGTAATATTAACCTGTTGATATAAATCAACAGCTAACTGATTAGCAGACTTAACTTTGTCTTAACATCGTGCTTTGACCATGAGTAATAAAATCATAACAAAACATATGGTTAAGTACTCCAAGTAGAATTTGTATTATAGTTGTAAAGTGCCAGATCGCAACTAAATAACTATTTTTTAACTTCAAAGCATCGTCGTCATTGTCGTTGTCGTCAAACGACAGACGTCCGATGCTGGACATGGGTCTCCACACACCACCGCGCCCTTCAATCCAGCGTATTGGGTCTCCATACACCACCGCGCCCTTAAATCCAGCGGCTCCATGCTACTCAAATAATGTCTATCCATCTAATGAGGTGTCTTCTAACGCTGTACTTTCCTATCCAGCATTATTCCAGCACCTTAGGATGCCAACTTTAGATTTTTATGAGGCCTATATCTATAGGTAGCGAATAGATGTCTCGGATACTTAAAATTTCATTGGCAACATTTTTCAAACACTTTGCAGTGCAATAATCAAGCACTGAGGTGAGAAGTTTTTAACCCGCGACCCAAAAAGAGGGGCGTTATAAGTTTACGTGTGTATCTGTGTATCTGTCTGTGGCATCGTAGCTCCTAAACTAATGAACCGGTTTTAATTTAGTTTTTTTTTTGAAATGTAGCTTGATCGAGAGTGTTCTTAGCTATAATCGAAGAAAATCGGTTCAGCCGTTTGAAAGTTATCAGCTCTTTCTAGTTTTCTTATACCTAGAGGTTTTTGTGTCGGGGGTTTTTCAAATTTGGAGTTATAGATAATGATTTTAATTCTAGTTTTAAATTCGTATAGAACTGTACAATTTCCCAGTTCTTGTAAACTTTTTGCCTTAGTCAGCCCAAAAATCAAAGTACTTAGATACAGTGAATGGTTTAATTTGCTACGTAAACTCAGTATTAGCAATCGTGCCGCTCGTTAGGGTTCTTCAGTTGACGATTCGCTTAATTGCATCGACTCTGTCGCACTGGTGCACTTATTTGCGAATTTACGACTATTATTGCGATTTATTTGGTACTTGAGATTTAGAATTTTTATGAGCTGTTTACTTATAGAGTTATTAAAAGCGGTGTGATCCTATACTATGTAAGTATGTACCCAGTAGTGGTAATTTGGGAATTTGTAATATCTAGGTTGGTTTTAATCTTGTCTAGTGGAGGGCTATTCTTTCTCTTTTGAAAGCACTTTCCATTGCACTGAAATGCCTGGCTATACCTATAGAAGAAATATTTCAAGCAAAAATCTATGAAGATGTCAAAATTAGTACCTAAGTTGTAATTACTAATTACCCTGGGGTCTACCGGCATAGATTGATAGCTACAATGTGACAATCGCAATGACTTGGCGGCTGTTATTGATCATGAGTCATAATTAACATTAAACTTATGAATTATTTATTATCATCAACATTGTCAACCAGCAGATGTCCACGGCTGGACAAAATTCTCTTGTAGGGACTTCCACACGCTATGTCCTTGAACCTCCTGAATCCAGCGGCACTCCGCGTTTGATGAAGTCTGTCCACCTAGAGGGAGCATTTTATCATCATTAATGAATCGCAATAATTGTAATCATCGCTATTGGCTGAATTTCTTATATCTTTCCGAAACTAAAGTACCTATCAGCCTTATTATATTAACACTTAACACAAATTTTTAATTCAAAGAATCGTCTTGCGATAAATTTGCGAAACTATCCCGCTTTTATTCAAGCTTTGCAAGTTTAAATTGTCACAAAACTGAATATTCGATTCACGCTGAATAATGAACTAGTAGCGTCGGCTTTTAAAGATTTAACTCTACTGAAAGCGATGCTAAGAATCGTTTAATAAGATGCTATAGATTAGAGGATACTAATTATTTCCACTTCCTTTGTATACTTTAGACGAATAAAGTTCTAAATTTCCATCTTAGGCTGCATCATCACATCATCTATAAAAGTCATTTTGCTTCTATAAACTCTGCTTGTATTTAGAAAACAATACATTACGTTTAATCCACTATCTTTATCCACGGAGAGAAGTTAATATAGGGCTCTCTCTTTAAGTAATGTCATACAATCCCATACGTACCCATACTCTACTAGTATCTATGGAAACAAAAACAGAAACTCGTTTGTGATTGGTTGGTCACTCAAAATGGTTAATGCCCACTAACTTTTTGTCTTTTTCATTTATGTGAGACTAGCTGATGCCCGCGACTTCGTTCGCGTGGATGTAGGTTTTTTTAAATTCCCGTGGGAACTCTTTGATTTTCCGGGATAAAAAATAGCCTATGTGCTAATCCAGGGTATAATCTATCTCCATTTTAAATTTCAGCCCAATCCGTCCAGTAGTTTTTGCGTGAAGGAGTAACAAAACATACACACACACACATACAAACTTTCTCCTTTATAATATTAGTGTGATTATGTAACAGAGAGAGCCCTATACAAACTTCTCTCCGTGGATAAAGTATTGTTAGGTGATAATAAAGTAGATTAATCACACCGTCATGGTTCTTGAACCATTCTAGCCAGTGATTTGAATGATTTGTTCACTCGTTCATAAATTTTGGACACAACAACACTAAGGTACCTCTATGCCTAAAAATAGCTAGTTAAGCTAAAAAGTAGATAATATTTTGAATCAATGGACTATATTACGGATATTTATAGTTCCATTTTCGGAATTCCACCATTTTTATTTATTTATTCGAAATAATTTTAATGTCTTTTACATTTTGTATTTTTGGTTGAGTAAAGCTACGCTGGAAAAAATAACTATGATTTGAACCTTAACTATTTGCTTCACGCGCAATAAGAAACTATACAGTGCCTTTGCGAAAACATATCCACTCCACTATCGTCCAGAACTCTTGAAAAAAGATTCCGATGAATTGAGAACCTCCTCTTTTTTTCGAAGTCGGTTAAAAACCTGTCGTCAACAGTCAAATTATAGTTTACTAGCTGATACCCGCGACTTCGTTCGCGTGGATGTAGGTTTTTTAAAATTTTCGTGGGAACTCTTTGATTTTCCGGGATAAAAAGTAGCCTATGTGCTAATCCAGGGTATAATCTATGTCCATTCTAAATTATTGGATGCCGTACCTTATTCAAGACCGTCTCTTTAACTTTTCCCAAACGAAAACGAGGTTGTGTAGCAGACATTGAAATTGGAAGTAGCAAAGACTTTTATTTGTCTTTTTCAATGCCTTTGTGAACTTTCTAGAGTCAGCGTATAATACACATGTGAAGTGACTCCTTGGAAGTTATAATTGGCCGTTGAAAGTTCAGAACACAGAATACAGGCGCATCTGTTTCCAGTTCAAAAGTACTAGGCATTGTTAGCGAGGTAAAGTAAATATTCTTGGCTTGGCGAACCAAAGTACCCACATATGCAAATATCTAAACTAGTAATTTCCTCGTATAGTAACTATTTAGATAGATAAAAGATGTATTCGTTGACGAATCTTTTATAGTTCATGCTTACAACAAGTATAATTAAAAAATAACACCCCCGACAAGTGAAGGTTACAGTAATAACTAGAAAATAACTGATAACTTTCATACGTCTGAACCGATTTTCTTGAATTATAAGCTAAGAACACTCTCAATCAAGCCACCTTCAAAACAAAAAAAACTAAATTAAAATCGGTTCATTAGTTTAGGAGCTACGATGCCACAGACAGATACACAGATATACAGATACACACGTCAAACTTATAACACCCCTCTTTTTGGGTCGGAGGTTAAAAAGTAAGCAAAAATTATTCCCTAAATAAATTACCTAATCGTCGAACAAAAAAGGTTCCGCACTCATTCGAATAAAGTGTCTTCTCGTAACTCTAGTTTGCGTACTGTGGTTCTATTTGATCAAATTAATTAGTTCAAATTAATTAATTAACAAAATTAAAGTATATCTAGAGTTGCTTGTGTTAGTATTTCTCTTAGACTTTGCCCATCACTAGCATCAATTTAAGATCTTTCCGAGTACGCACCATCAAACAAGGTTGTTCGTTTCTTCAAGCCTCAACATTCTGCCATCTTATTTAGGGTGTTGATATAGCAGGCTGAAAGTTGGCTACGCTTAGATACCAATAAGCAGCTTCCACATCAGAAAATGTCCCCCCAGGTTCAATTTACCTACCTGTTCGTCCATACTAATATTAAAAGTAAGTAATTAAAAGTATGTCAGCCTGTTAAACTGATTTTGACATGGTTCAGATATGGCTTACATCCATCCCGGAGACGGACAGACCTAGGATATAAAATCAAAGGATTTCTATGTAATTTTTAAAAACCAAATCTACGGGAAGAAGTCATATTATCTAGTTCTTCATATTTCACGATTTGATAAATAAAACTAAAAACTAAGGCCAAAACAAATTTTCGTTGCTTTATTTGAGCGTAAACGTTTTCTCTGCATTGTATGCATGCTGTATGTGAATTAGTCCCAAACTAATCAGTACTGACAACAACATACATTAAAATTATGCATTACAAGAGCGAACTATTCCGTACTAAACGGGTGTTATTAATTAGTTGCATGGTTGCAGATGATCATCTCATATTTAAATTAATATTTGTGTGTTCTCTACCGCTTTATTATAAGCTCTATTTGGAAATTGTCTATTTATTATTATGAACTAAAGATATGACCATACATATATTATTGTGTATTACCTATTTTGTTTATTAATTATATCATTTATGCAATTCAGCTGAGAAGATTCACGTATACTAAGTATTTACTATGTAGTATTAGAGCAGACATATGGTGGTAGTTTTCTCCATTGAAAAGCCGTATTTTAAAGTTTTTTGACCTTTTTCCCAAATAGAAGAATATATATTTCATTATGACCTTTGCCCGCGAAGTCATTCGCCATTTTTCAGAAAAACTTGTGATTTTTTTTTGTTTTTTTTAGGCTAATTTCGGTTGATAGTGAATAACGTGACAACATATCTGTGTGACATAAAAAAGTTTTAAAATCGTTTGAGCGGTGAGTCGAGTTGTGAGCTGCGCAGTCTGCTCTTCCCATCAGTATGTAGCCTAGCGTGCTTTGAACCGCGACTACAGACGAACGAGGCGAGACCACTCTGTCACACCCAAGCAAGAAGGGGAACAGTTCATTACCGATTAGGCAATCGATCGGCCCTGGAGTATGATAATCGTCGTCAGCCAATGGCAATGCGTGTAAATGAGTCAACTGGGAAACATCGATACGAGCGTTTGGTAAGTGGTCGGTAATTGTGTCTATCACCCTAGCGGTAATAGTATAAGAACAGCGTGAGTCAAAGCGAGAATAAATTTTAAATGTTACAAATCCCAGTGATGTGCTTTCTGTTTGACCAATGCCTTTTACAACTGACGGAGCGAATTTAATTTTCAAATTTAAGCGTTGGCAACATTCTTTCGAAATAAAATTAGTCATTGAACCTGTATCTAAAAATAAACGGATAGCGTATTGCGTATTGTTACTACATACATTTACTTTCGCGGTAGGTAAAAGTACAGTTGTATCTTTCGAGTAATTGCGTGAAGAGGTAGTCACTGAAAGTGCTAATTCTGTAGGATTACTTGGCGGAGCGTGAGGTGCGGGTAGCGGTGCTGTAATCTTTGGTAAATCGCTAGATTTATCATTCTGCGGTGGCATCTGTATCGGAGTGTTACTGTTGTTAGCACCATAGCGGTTCAGTGAGTAAGCGGTGGCATGTGACTGTGAGGTCCCGGGTTCATACCTAGGCTTAGAAAAGGAGCTACATAACAGACTGTGATGTGAGCTAGACGCACAATTCCCACATCGACCTTGGCTCTTACAGCGGAATTTTAAATGAAATCCTAGGCAGAACTCACAAAATCTATTTTTTCTCACTATTTCTAGCTTAGTTTTAGCGTCTTGGTTTTTAAAAACCTCACACTTGTAAAGCGGATGAGCGTCTTGATTTTTACAGATTATGCACTTACGTTGAGTATTTTGAGAATTTAAATTATAATTATTGTTGTTGCTGACTGTACTAGTATAAGTCTGAGTTTGCGATTTAGGTTTATATGAATTAGGTTTTTTATTTGGAGTTTGAGTGTTAACTTGAGCGGAGCGTAAAGTTTGTATTTTTAATTGTTCTTTTAAAAAGTTATTTAAATCGGAAAAGGTAGGTATTTTAATGTGTTTGTGATTTTGTTCAAATAATGACACAACATCTTTACTTAACTTTGAGAGTGCAATGTGTGTAATCATAAAGTCTGATAAGTCTGGTATTTCTAGGCGTTGCAGTGCCGCTTGCGCGGAGCAAAATTGATCAACAAAAGATTCGAGCGGTTGATTTTGTTTGCAATTTAAAATCGTATCTATATATTGAGTAGCTTGCACTCTAGTATCTTGATATTTCTCTAATAATGCGTTCCATATAATAAGATAATTCTCAGAGGTGGGTGGTATGCCAGAACAAACCAAAAGCGCCTTATCAGTTAAACAACTAACCAAGTATTGAACTTTTTGTACATCAGTGAGTCTATTGTTGTTATGTATTAAGTTCAAAAAGTTTTCATAAAAGACAGTCCATTTTGACGGACAGCCATCAAATGTTTTTAAATTCAATGGAGGTAATTTTTTATTTAACAAACTGTATTGGTTGTCAAACTGTGACACAGCGGATTCACTCTTAATTTCATTTAGAGTATATTGAATTTGACAGTATAATGTGTCAAATGCGCCTAGCGGGGCATAGTTCGGCGTATAAACAGGGTCCGTTTTCAAATAGGCTGAAATTAAATCGTCTATAACTATCGCGAAATCTTGACGTAATTTTTCTAAACTTTGAACGCGAGACAAGAAATTCGTTCTGTTCACAGAATCACTCACCTTCAGACTTAAATCATATATTTGTTGAATTGATAAAAACAAGAATTCTTTCTTAGCCTCTAATCTAACAATAGTTTCGTTAGATTTCGACATTCTGATTTTTGATATGCGAAAATAAACGTTATTTCAAGCGAATAAGACTCAATACAGGCGAATTAATATTTCGATATAATTTTATAATGAGTTAGTTGTAGGTAGATATAAAAAGTTTTAATCTTTAAATATTGAAAAATATACATAAATAATTATATATAATGCGTTAATATAATGTAATGCGTGGATCTAAACATAAATATGCGTAATTATACAAGATTTTTTTATATTTTTGTTAGCGGCGGTACCTATGTTCCGAACGTAATTCTATTGCAATGAATATTGAAATATACAATAAATAGCGTGTTTAGTGTTGAATTGTATATGGAATACGATTCTAGGAAGAGAAATAGGATCCGGTTCGAAGGACCAGAGAAATTGTAGGATAAATACCTGGATTTAGGCAGGATAGGTCACCGGTGGTTTGGAGTCTTCCCTTTCTCGTATTCCGTGGATAGTTTCTTCGAAGCACAGATTCGCAGAACACTTCACTTAATTTTAAAGTTTATGTGATTTTAACTTATGTACTTAGCGTAGCGTTTTTACAGTTTAATAGCGGGTTTTTGCGTGATTAATTTAGCGTTATATGAGTTTTTTACACAAGCGGCGCGTGGCGTTTGTACAGCGGGCGTCACGCAGTTAGCGGGTTTCAGACTCGACGTGCGTAAACGCCGGTTCAAAGGTAACTGACAGGTGCGGGGTGTAGGAGCGGGTAATAGGATGGAATTTTATGTGTGCGTGAGTGTTTGTGTGTGTGTATGTATGATAGCGTAGTTAAATATATAATAATAACTTAAGCAACTAGAAGGCGCTTACAATATCATAAACGCACTATTACGCCCATCTCTTATAAAGATAAGTGCTTCCCTGTCCACTTTTTCTTTCTTTTTGTCTTTATTGTTACAACTTTCTGGTACAAATAAATAATAAAGTCCAGTTCCATGACAGACGGTCAAAGTGACGAAGGAAATAAACTTCGACTAGGTATCAATAAAAAATAAAGTGATTCGTTGCATTACCACAATATAAACTTGATCTAATGGACTTCGATTTCATGATTGTTTTTGTATATCTGGCGTATAAGTCTAACTGGCAGTTGTGAAGCAGGCCCTTAGCATTTTAACCTCCATGATCAAGTTTAAAGGATTTTTGTGTAATATTAACGAATCCTAACGTGTTATAAAATAGTACGAGTAAGTCGCAGGCAAAAGCTAGTTTTGAATATTTAAAGCAAACCATTTCATTTTGCTGTTAATGCAAAGCGGTAGGCATCACTGAGATTAGTCTAAATAAATAATCGCGTATCTAATTAGTAGTGTGCGCTTATGAGCGAGCTAACAGTTTGTTTCTGTATGTAAACATACGGTAACAATGCTTTAGGTGTCGTCCAATTAATTTTATCTATTTGTAATCAACAGTGTTTGGAAGCGAAGTATGTAGTTTGCTCGAATTTTGTTAATGATTTAAAAAGATAACAAGTGTAAATTAAAAATTTGTAACACCCCCGACGATCCAAAGTATTTGAGTTTTCCAAAACATCATTTTCAAATAAATAATTATGTATTTAGGCAACGTCCATCTTGACAGCTTGACATTTGTCTATTGACATAATATTATGAACCTAACGGTTATCTAACCTTCTTTTCTACAAGAAAACTAGAAAAGAGCTGATAACTCTTAAACGGCTGAACCAATTTTTTTAGATTATAGCTAAGAACACTCTCGATCAAGCCACCTTTCAAACAAAAAAAACTAAATTAAAATCGGTTCATTCGTTTAGGCGCTACGATGCCACAGACAGATACACAGATACACAGATACACAGACACACAGATACACAGATACACACGTCAAACTTATAACACCCCTCTTTTTGGGTCGGGGGTTAATAAAGAGAAACAAATAACAAAGGTTTGACTAAGGAGAATAGGAGACTTTGGAACTAGTAGGTACCTACTACCTACTGTCAGGAATTCTTGGCAGAGTGAACTAATAACCCTCGGTCATTCACATTAAATCAATACCTAAGTACAAGTACTAGAATTCCGGATAACCTATGGTATGGTAATTTAAAAATATAACATGGTGTAGAATTTATTTAGGTACCTACACCTCTTGGGTTAAGTTAAGAGAAAAGGGAGGTTTATTCAAAACCTTATAGAAGGCTATTGGAATGAAGCACCATTTTGAATTTGAAATACCATAGGTATGCAGATAGTGGTTAAATACCGAGACAATGTTCGGTAAAAAAGATGAAACGAGGTTAACGAGCGCTCCAGTTAGCTTTTTTAAATGCTGCTTTGAATATTTTAATCGATACCTATTTGCGAAACGTTTAATAACTTTTACTCTATCAAAAAATGCATTTTTTCAGGGTTGGCAGTATTGTGCATGGTTTACATCTCTGGTTTACATTGATGTGGAGAGTGTTATACTTGCGTGGCGTAGAAATTACGCTTCGCGCCCCTGTCAAGTCCCCTTTTTGTTGGTTCAGTTATCTCACGATTTCCGGGCTTCAAGACTGCGGCCTTACCCGAGTCTTAGTACAAGTATATGAAAGGTGTGCTCAAAGTGGCCACCTTAACTTTGAGTTTACAAAAACCTATCAAACGATTGATTTCCAAAAAGAATTCTATACTGCTGGAAAAGGAGTTAATTAAATTTATGTTAGGTTTGTGAAATTTAAATTCTTGCAAATTGAAATATAAGCATAAAATTATCCATATCAACTTGTAAAAAACTGCTTTGCCCAAGCAGCCGCCTTAAGCGGCCATGGGGGTAAGAGCAACGCAGCCAACCCCAAATTTACTGTTTATTATTGATTTATTGCCTACATTATACCTATATAATACAGATAGCTATCTGTAAGCTGAATATAGCACGATCCATCCAATGATTTTAGTTGTGCGTTGATAGATCAGTCAGCTAGTCACCTATTTCCTTCTTTATACGTAGATTTCTCATGCAAACATCAGTCATCTCAGAAGGATTATACCCATTATTATTTACCTAAAAAAAAATTCACGCCTATTTTTGTTTTTTGAACGGCCATGAGATATAATGGTCAAATAACCAAACATTAATAGTATATTTGTAATAACGCAGGCTGATTGGATCCGCCGCTGTAGTCACGAGCCAGCGGGTTTCCAATATAGGCCTCACTGATGATACCTATAATTGAATCTCTAACGATTATTGCAGATGTACGCTACACATTATAGACAAACTTATTATTTTGACAATCTGTTTTGTGTTGATAGCAATTTCGATGTCCACGTGGGTTTAATTTTTTTAGTCCCGTAGAAAGCTTATGTGCGTTTCCTGGATGCTTTGGCCATAACTCTGACAAATTTTGTTAAAGGGTGAAGTAGATCGGCCATGAAAATATAACAAACAGACAAGCAGACACACTTTCGCATTAAAAATATTTTCATAAAACTACCAACTAAAGACTACATGAAAAATTTGTGAAAGTAGCCGTTCCTTGGTGGAAAATAAATGCTGAAAAACGTGAGGTTATTTTGCTCGCTTTATTTGCCGTCAGATTGAAGTATTGCTCAAGCCAAGCTAAGCTCGCATGGCCCTCGAAGCGAGCTTACGTAAGAGCATAACACAATTTGAAGGCTTTTTTTCAGTTTTTGCTTAAAACACCCAATCGGAACTTTAATTTTACTATCACAGAAATTGAATGGTAATAAATTATGTCCGAACCGAATATCAATTCAATCACGGAAAAAGCTAACTTTGCTTTATTACACCCAAGCCGCTCCGCCCACGTCCATCAATAGGTACTGGTACTGTGGCCGATTTTTGTCGGTACATAATTAAACATACAGATATTGCAATATTTACACGCACACGTCTTACACAAGGTCAAAAAATCTGTGATAAATGTTGACGAAATTATCGGCCCAATAATCGAACTAAAAAGTCTAACGAGTTAAGCGCCTACTCTGTTAAACTTACAATTTGCAATAAAACATCACTAGTCGACTACATGTGTTAAATGAAACGTTTCGTTTTAACCCTGCGCATGCCCCAACCAAAAAAGACCTTCGAAATCTTACATTTAAAAATGAATATCTGCCTGTTCGTCTATCCGTGTTCGTTACCTATGCATTGACGCGTTATCCATCCAATTGACCTTGTACAGATGTTACCTATCACCTAGTATCATCAATTCATCATAGACATAGTAGGTATCTTGACTGACTGTCGTCAATGTACGTACCTATTGTTTATTAGGTAGCACGCAAGTCGCAATGCAATGTATGCGGGGCATTAGCTACTCCATAATATTTAATATTCTCCCTGAAAGCAGAACTTTGTGAAGTAAACTTTCTTGCAGAGATAATAATATGCTTACTTACATCGTACATTTCATTCGTCGACTTATTAATTATTTCTTTTAACATTAAAGCGCTTGTAGTCTACCCGTCTAGTTTCCTTTGTCTTCTCTTTGTAATAATTTCTCGAATGGCAGCGTTTTCGACTAATTGCTTTAAAATCTTTCTCGCTCCGCTTAGCCCATCATAATTTTATTGCAATCTAAATGCAGTTATCGTGGTCTTATTATTTTTAGTATCTCTTGCCAACGACTCAGTAACATTTATCGATGGTAATATCTACGAAATAAAATTCAAACACTTACTGATAAACAACGAAAAGCTCTGACCGATAAGTCTCAAAGCATTAATAAGTTTTGCACTGGAATTCCATATCGTGAGAACGGTACCGTAACTATTCTTGAAAATTCATCCCCAAGGTGGTAAAGAAAATAAGGGCTGACAGTTTGCATAGTTAGAAACGTGGAATTTGGTATTAAGCCTTATGTATTTAAAGGTACAGGTTCAAATAATAATAGATAAATAAGTATAATAGTAGTAGAAGTATAAAGCTTTATTGCAACAATACACAGTACAGAATATCTGAAAATATTTACAAACAAAAAGAAAAACAATTGTGCTACGTTGCAAAAGGTGGCACTAAAGTGATATATGCATTTTATTATATTTTTAAATATCCTGCAATGTATTTGTGATTTTAGAGATCCATTACAATTAATTGATGTCGAAACTTTGACCTGCAACAAAGCACCTGCTAACAAATAGGTCAAGAGTCATCCGCGTTAATACTCGAGGTAGCTATTACGTCTCATGCACATTAATTTTTAGCTTATTAACTACTACGTTACTTTAAATTATATGCGTTACATTACTACCTACTATTATAAACATGTTATCATACCCTACTGGGTGCAATCAGACTTTATCAGCACTCAGACTTATAGAAAATTGAATAATGTTTCGACGTAACTTTAGCAGATGATATCTTTAAATAAATTAGCCCTCGGCACAAGCTAGCTTTGTGTACGGTAGAGGTAAACACTATCATTACTCTATCCAACACCTCTTTTTAGGGTTCCGTACCTCAAAAGGAAAAACGGAACCCTTATAGGATTACTTTGTTGTCTGTCTGTCTGTTTGTCTGTCTGTCTGTCTATCAAGAAACCTATAGGGTACTTCCTGTTGACCTATAATGATGAAATTTGGCAAGTAGGTAGATCTTAAAGCACAAGTACAGGAATAAATCTGAAAACCGCGAATTTGTGGTTATATAATTAAAAAAAAATTAAAGTGTGTTTCAATTTTCAAAGTAAGATAACTATACCAAGTGGGGTATCATATGAAAGGGCCTTCCTTACCTGTACATACTAAAACAGATTTTTATTTATTTTTATGCATAATAGTTTTTGATTTATTGTGCAAAATGTTGGGAAAAATACCCTAGTACGGAACCCTCAGTGCGCGAGTCTGACTCGCACTTGGCCGGTTTTTTTTTTTCATAAAATAATTAACCTCTGGTGATACTGGGATCTTGGACCATAATGATACAATTGGTATCTATATTTTAAAGTGACGTGGACACTTAATGAGAGTTTTAAATTAGTGTTACACAAGCTATACTCTTAGGTACAATAACAGGTTCTTATTTGGATGCAAAAATTTACAAGCTACACCCATCCCTCTTGCCAGCAAACTGTAGCCAAAAAAATTCCACGAGCATTCATTATTTATCAGGCCAAGTTCAGTGTGGAAGAGTGGGTGTTTTTTCTAGCATCGTGTATTCAAAGTTGGGGCTATGCATAAATTTAACGGGCAAACGACTCGATGATAAAGGTCTGGACAGACAAAGCCCAAATCGGTGACGTGCTGTGGTAGTAGCTTAGCAGAACGTCAAACTGAACGCGTGTATGATTTGCGAAACAAGTATATTTACAGGGCAAGAAAGATTTACACATCAAACTATAGAAAGATATAATCGACAGCTTCGGTTTCGTAGAGCCTCGTATCTGCCACTCATACATATTATGTGAAGTTTTTCTGACTTCGTCTGTGTTGGCGTTTGCTGGCACGCGTGCTCTGCGCGCAATAGAGGGGCGCCGAGCGTGTGTCGGCGGGCGCCGGCACAGACGAAGTCCATACATATATAGTTTCCCTAACTTGTAAATAACTACAAACTTGACATTGGCTAATCTTAGTAAAGCCAGATGAGAGGGGGAGACTTGTCAGAAACAACGCTCTACGAAACCAAAGCTGCCAATTACCTCTTTTAACGGGTATGGTTATAATGGGAGCTCCTTACTGTCCTCGAGGTCGCTGCCTTAGGTCACGTTTCCGTCACGCGTTGTGTTTGCCCAAGCCTTAACAAGTAGCGAGAGTGGATTCAAAATCAAATTTCCAATGCCATTGCGGGAGATGGAGAAGTTAAGTAAAGTAATTTCCAGTAAATTGGAACGTCCATCGGTAAATCTCAGAAAACTCGGATTGATACTCGAAAATTTGTTTTGATTCTGAATCTAGGCCAAACCTAAACCTTTCCGCACTATAAATCTATTCTTTCTTAACTTACTTGGACAAGTGAATAAGTTGCACGTGTTTTCTCGTCGGAACGCTTAAGTGAATCCTTTTATTTGGACTCAGTTTCATAGTGAAATTATGGGGAAACAAATCACTTGCGATTTGATTCGGCACGACCTAGTGGACGTTATGCATGCGTTGGTTCACGTAAAGGACATCGCCTGCAGCGTTGAGTGCAACCGCGGCGCAGAATCCTTTTTGGTAAAAAAATCATTTCCATAATACCAATATCAACCATATTATTTATATCAAAGTAAATTAGGTAGTTATAAAAAAATATTTATGCGTGCCTCCTGTTCTATTCCACTCCTTAGATATGCTAAGGAAAAATATAAATGAACTGTAACTTAAAAATATATAATATAGATATTTCCAGCTCCATTTTTCCGTTATTTTCAAATACAACAATTGATAGTTATAGTACTTACTCACTTTTTTGGATGTAAGATCCGTCAGGTCGATTTTTTTTGTTTAAAAGGTAGCCCATATTACCCGAACGATAATAACGAATTGATTGACACCTCATTCATCAAAATCGGCCCAGTAATTTAGGTGCTACGGTGGAACACACAGAATCTGATACAAACATAAATACATACATACATACATTCCTTTTGGCTTTGCCGTAGTCGGGTAAAAATATATGACTAAAAATGGTACAGATTGAACTTTCAGCCCACTCTGTAACTTTACACACACCTATATTATTAAACAAAGTCAAGAGCACACAAGCGTGTGTAGGTATTTTACATAGCCCGTAAAGCACAAGCTCCAGCCATACGTAAATTCGCCGGCAAACGCAACTCGACTGTTACGAGAACCGGCAGAGTGGAGCCCTAAATCAAATTTCCTCACCCATTTTGGAACATGAGCGAAAAAATTCAAGCTTTTACACAAAAGCTCTAAATTCAGGTGGGTTACGTACTCGCTATCTCTTCTCTATATTATATTTAAATAGTGTATTTCATAGCTGCCTAAGTTATACAAAGTAATATGCAAAATTATAAATTTCTCGACCCACCCGTTTGAGTAGCAGGTATATTGATAATAATAATAGGTAGTGTGTCTAATACGACATCCCATTGACACCCCTCGTGTATAAAATCCTAAAAACAACCGAGTACCGGCCTTAACTTTTAAAATTATATTTTTTTAACGAGAAAAAACATCAAGAATTTAAAGTCGCTCGTAAAACCTTGAACCTTTCACAAGGTTTATACATTATTAACCAAGGTAAAGGTCATCATAATGCTCATTTTTCAGATGGAAACGGAATATTTACCTCATTCTGAAAGATAAGCAAATGTAATGCGGGCAAACCATACATTGCAATGCGCAACACTCACATGCAGAGAGGAATGGAGCCGAGCGAAGAATTTTTTTTCACAGGTCAAACTAAGCTTTTTACTTTAGCATACTGCGTCTCTCCTCCGTGTTTTGTTATAAGCGTGAGAGCCTAGTCGTTAAACGTCAATCTCCTATTTGGGGCGTCCGCGTCATCGGTAGTTCTTTTTTTTTTTTTTATTCACTATAGGTAAGCGCTTGACCACAATCACACCTGATGGAAAGTGATGATGTGGTCTAAGATGGGACGCGTTTACCTAGAAGGTGCCTATTCACTCTTGTTTTAAAGATACCCGGATTGTAATTAGTAGGAAACACAGATCGCACGATCCCGGACACGCACCTCTTTGGATGTTGAGTGCGTTTGAAACAACTGCTAGGTGCCTACATGCCTGTGTGTTCTCCGTAATGTTCTCAAAGATATGTGAAGTCTACCAATCCGCCCTTGGTCACTAAGTAGGGCCAAAACCCTTCTTATTCTAAGAGAATACACGTGCTAAGTAGTAGGCTGGTGATGAGTTGATATGGTGAAGATGCACTCAGACGTCCGCTAGACTCCTCTATGATTTGTTTTCATTATACCAATTTCAGCCATATAACTAAGTTAATTACTAATTAGAAAGGTTAGAAAAAGCTCTACTCTACTATACTCCGTAGGTATGTATGCTCTGTCTAGTAATGGCGCTATTATTCTAAAAGCATCGGACCTAATATATTTCTAAAAGGGATAACAAAAATTTTAATTCACTTGCATTCCATTCTTGTGAAACACTCGAAACTAGTAACGTATGTACACACTATACAGCGTACCAAAAATGAATTTTTAGTTTCTATTATGAATTTTTAGCTTCATGCAGTTAAACGTTTATTTACATAAAGGAGTTTTGCAGTCTGCATGCTAAATGCACTTAATTAACATGCCAACCGGCTCATTAATATCAACTACGATATTAGACTAAAATTCGTTGAAGAAAATTAAAGCTAACTTGCAAATACACATCTAAAAACCTTTTTTTCGGGAAGAACTGACCTGAAGGTGCTTCTACTTAAGCTAAGTAGGTACTTATAACTTACCTGTACCAACGATCTACTAGTTAGTTAACCCCCGACCCAAAAAGAGGGGTGTAATAAGTTTGACGTGTGTATCTGTGTATATGTCTGTGGCATCGTAGCTCTTAAACTAGTGAACCGATTTTAATTTAGTTTGTTTTTGTTTGAAAGGTGGCTTGATCAAGAGTGTTCTTAGCTATAATCCTAGAAAATCGCTTCCGCCGTTTGAAAGTTATCAGCTCTTTTCTAGTTACTGTAACCTTCACTTGTCGGGGGTGTTATAAATTTTTAATTTACACTTGTATACATAGAGTAGTTAGAGGGACTACCAGAACCTGACATTATGACAACACAATTAAGACAACAATAAAAAATTATATGAAACACGAATAACGAATAAATATTCGAAAAAAGGTCTCCGAAAACACGCCTGCTGTTTCAATTTAATTTACTTGATAAGGTAAATTTAATTACCAACCAACTTTTATCATTACACATTATTTATGATTAAAAAATATATAATAATGATATTTCAAAACAACCATCACTCGCAAGTCGCAACCTCCCTCGAACCGTCATGCAGATATTCTTAATTAGCCATACTTGAAAAGGCAAGGAATAAAGTTATTTAAAACAAGTGTAAATTAAAAATTTATAACACCCCCGACAAGTGAAGGTTACAGTAACTAGAAAAGAGCTAATAACTTTGAAATGGCTGAACCGATTTTCTTGGATTATAGCTAAGAACACTCTCGATCAAGCCACCTTTCAAACAGACAAAAACTAAATTAAAATCGGTTCATTCGTTTAGGCGCTACGATGCCACAGACAGATACACAGGTCAAACTTATAACACCCCTCTTTTTGGTTAGGGGGTTTAAAAGTGAGTTCCTCAATATTTCTAATGCCCCCTGGACCACCTGTTAAGATGAAACTACACGGACCACGGTACAGTCCAGCTTGAGTTTGAGTGTGCAGTGCGCCGGTACGATTTCACCCGTTCGCAGAAACATTTCAGTCGGTGCTCGGGTGCCGAGAGCACTCAACCTTGCAAACCTTCGACCCCATCCTACTAAAGTGACTTTGCATTCCGAATTTACTACATTTTACTACACTAAAATCTACATTAAAAAAAAAAATAACTTAATTATGTGACCTGTTTTAATCATTCGAGCTTTTAAAGTTTAAACATTGTCTAAGTATCGGCTTTTAGTAACTGCGCAGTTATGGTTGCACTTCGTAAAGTTTAGATAAAAGTGAAGCAATGATCAGAGAAACTTATCAAGGATTGTTCCTGAGTTTTGTTTCCCTTTCTTTTTGCTGTCAACTGACGGAAACTATGGCGAAAAGCGCGAGCAGATACATAGGTAAGTTCTAATATGGTTTCATTAATTTTATAAACGAGTGCTTACCTATTAATTCCTATAACTACTTTTGATCTTTTAACACAGTGAAGTAGAGACAACATTCATGTTACTAAAACGTAAAACGTATAGGCAAACTTAAAATTAGATCCACTTCTAACCAAGGTTTTAATGCCGATTACAATTCAGTGATAATTACTGGCGAGAATTTTTTGTTTTTTCTTCAGAATACTCCCTTATTTCAGGGTCCTTGAATATCGGTAAGAAATATTAAGTAAATTCCAATAACTCCATATAAGATTTTACCTGTCAAGTATAAAATTAAGTTTAAGTAACTTTAGTTAAAGACTTTCAAAGTTAACGTGAAACTTAAGCAATGATACTCGTACGTTATACTCGCAAGAAACTTTACAAGGAAAATTCATAAGCTTTACCTTCTCTTCCTTTAAAGCTAAGTATGTTGAAAATTATAAGCAACGATCACATTGCTAGTGATATTACGATTATTACCATGCTATAGCTAGGCTATCCGTCCGAGGTTTTATCCCAGGCTCTATAACTTTAGGAGCTATGATGTGCCTTTTAAGTAATTAAATATCACTTGCTTTAACGGTGAAGGAAAACATCGTGAGGAAACCTGCACGCCTGAGAGTTCTCCATAATGTTCGTATGAAGTCCGCCAATCCACATTTAGCCATCGTGGAGGGCTATGGGCTAAACGTTTTTAACCCCCGACCCAAAAAAAAAAAAGGGGTGTTATAAGTTTACGTGTGTATCTGTGTGTCTGTGTATCTGTGTATCTGTCTGTGGCACCGTAGCGCCTAAACTAATGAACCGATTTTGATTTAGTTTTTTTTTGTTTGAAAGGTGGCTTGATCGAGAGTGTTCTTAGCTATAATTTAAGAAAATCGGTTCAGCCGTTCGAAAGTTATCAGCTCTTTTCTAGTTACTGTAACCTTCACTTGTCGGGGGTGTTATAAATTTTTAATTTACACTTGTTATTCATTTTGAGAAAAGATCCGTGGACCAGCGATGGGTCGATAGCGTTGATACGCATATAATGCTAGTGATTTATGAACGTTATTTATCAAGCTGTATTTCTTTCGTCTAGCTATTAGCTGATTACAAAGAGGGCGAGAGAAAATAATATATTTTACTAGATTTCGCTCCCGATAGCGGTTGGAACAGTTTTTTGGGATGTATTCTGTAAACTGTGAAAGTGTTACTGAAATCGATCCAGTGGTAGTTAATGCGAGTATAAGCATAATAAAAACAGGCAAACTATTTATTACAGTATCATAATTATATCGCCCTTGGCCATATATCTTAGCCAGATGTATATTACTTTTCATTGAGTTAAAAATAGGTGCTTCACATTACTATGTTTATGTCCAAGTGAAACAATGATGAAAGAGAGTTATCAAGGATTGTTCCCAAGAACGCTTCCCCTTCATTGTTCATCCAACTGACGTGTTACCTTGAAAAAGCGCGCGGCGGTATACACCACAGAATTCAGAATACATATAGAAAAAGGTTAAAGGAGGGTGAACTTATGGTTCAGATGTCCCAGTAAATCATCAGTGCGTTGCATCAGAGTAAACTAGAGTGAGTGAACTCTTGGTTTGATCCCGAATCGATATCTATCAAATTTTTGCTGATCCAGCACCAGGGGTGACGTGAAATCTAAGTTTTTAAAAATATTACAATGTTTAAAAACACACCGTGCGACAACCCAAGTAACATACCCAGTCGTTTCATAGGTTACAGCCGACATTTGACTCCAACCTCGAGGTCATGTTACAAGTTCTATGACTGTCATGAATTTTAGTTGCGTTACATAAACAGACGGACATAGCTTTATACTTTAATTTACATTGCTCTGGATGCTAGATATTATGTGCTTTCAAATTACTTGTGTAATATGAGGTGATGGTCGCGACTTTTAAAGTTTTTCTGTGCGGATTTAGGTTTTCGAAAATCCTTTAGGAACTCATAGCTTTTCCAGCATGAACATTTTCCCAATAACTTATTTCTAGGATAAAAATTTACACTCTAGAATGTAAGCTAGCTTTGTGCCAAAGATCTGTAAAAGTAACAGACAGACAAAAAGACAGGCAGACAGACACACTTTCGCATTTACGATATTAGTAGGTATTTACCTATATGGATGACTGAATCACTTAAAAATTCTGGTATTAAAGATAATGATACCGTTTCTATTACTTTGCTTAAGATTCCTTGGTACATGCCTACTCTATTTACGTATTCTACTGAACTTCATTGTTTATTAATGAATACATGTGCAAGTTTAAGGGCGGTATGGCCTAGTTAAGATGGTGGATATCAAATATTCGCCTTGGTAAAGTAACGTTGACCCAGTTTGGTAATGGGTTGATTTAGAGTGGGAAAACTGGGAAATTTAGAGGCCTTGAGCTAGGGAAGCCACTAATTTTCCAAAATAATCATCATCATCATCAACAACATAGTCAACTTATCGTCGGCTTACTACTGAGAACTGGTCTCCTTTCAGAATCAGAAGGGTATGGCTATAGTCCACACCACTGGCCGAATGCAATCAGGACTTTGCTTTGAGAATATTATGGAGAACTCTCAAGCATGCAAGTTTCTTCAACATTTAGTCGTTTAAAACGCACACGACTCCGAAAAGTTAGAAATACGTGCCCGCGATTGAACCCGGAACCCCTAGAACAGAACGCCGACGTCTTAACCATTGGAATATCACCACTAGCCATAGTATATGGGTAATTAAATTAATACTCACTATGATTAGGTTTGAAACAGTTTGTCGTAACTATTATATATTTTGTTTATTGCTTGAATTTGGCAGGCCTCTAAATATTCTACAGTTAGGTCATGCTAGGTCATGGTCAGGCTGTATATTATATTATCTTGACTGGCCTTAAAATATACGAGGTTAAACCGCATATTAGACAATTGTTATTTTGTTTCTTGAATTTGAGTTAATTACAAAAATAGGGATTTTAAATAAGCATATTATAAGTATTCATGTACTTATATGCCGGTTTACAATTTTTATTGAACTATGCCCGACTAATTTCAATCTTGTTCAGGATCCTTGATCATGGGTGTCCACACGCGATGCAAAAGTAGTCGGGCATACTCCGACAAAAAGCGAATGTGAGCTAGGCTATACTTATTTTTACAACTAATACTTATCACTCACGATAGTTTAATCGCTAAAATAGATTTTTTCATTTAAATAAAGAAATGATGGATAAATCAAGAAACGATGTATTAAAGTTCAAAACTACTACTCCATTACAGTACCATCGGATTAGATACGTCATATAAAAATAAATATCGCACAAAATCTACAATCTTGAAAATAAATAACTTGAATATGATCCCAAGAGAGATTTGCATTCATCGCGACATCGCAATTTCGAATTTCATAATATCTATTCCGTACCGAATGAATAGACAGTCTCCGACTGAAAATGCTACAAATTAGAGATGGGCATTATTGCTACTTTTAAAGCATTTTCACTTGGTGAATTTTTTTCTTCACAGTGATTTCACATGCGATTTTTCACGAAGAGTCATTTGATCGTTTGTTACATTACTTTAACTAGGAATTGATCAAAAAAAATAGCGCTGATATTTCGCAACTAGTTTTTCACAGAAAGTGATTTTTTTCCAGTTATTGTTTGCTACATTAATTTAACTAGATGTTTTTCTTTTTCTTTACAAGTGATGGAAGTGTCTCGCTCACACTATTTATATCTTCTTAACTCACGTCATTCAATCGTGTGCGCAGCGCGTGCAAGTAAAAAATAAAATGGGATTAAATGTAATAATTTTCAAACTTCGAATGATTTTGCTACGTGGTTTTTCACGGGCCTCTTTAAGTAAGATAACCTATAGCTAGTGAGTCGTGTTCCATAATAAAAAGATTTTGCACTTCATTTTTCACCTTGCTACCTGTGAAATAGTCCATGTTTACTACAAATAGTGCGATATTTCAGTTATTACGGGCAGCATCAATAAATCATCTCAATCGATGTTCGGAACTCAGAATACCGTAAGTAATTACCAAAGTTTTGTAATTTAAATATTATACTTTGAATGTCGGTCTCAGTGAAAGGAGTTCTGTTATAAAAACTTTTGAATACCGCTGTAAATATAATGGTGATTTATTAATGGACAGGCTATTACTCGTGTTTTCATCAGAGCGGTTATTATTTTATAAATGGTACAAATCGGTAAGAATTTTTAAAGTGAAACTTCTTTTGGCACGTCACCGACATGCTAATAGTATATTATAGTAATATGCTAATATTATGTAGTATCCTAATAGTAATGTTAATAGTGCTCAGAGTGCCGATAGATGTAAAAACTATGGTTTTAATATACAATTAACCAATTTTAATTTTTGATACAATTATTGACACAATTACCTAATTTGAAAATTCAAAAAAAAAAGGTTTTATTTCATAGTTTTAAGTTTTCACTTAGCTATCGGTCCCCACTGACAGCTATTTTTTATACGATCAAGTATGATACATATTATACTTTGAACGATATTATTGCAAGTCGATTCAATATCTAAAGTGAACCACTTCGCTTTAAAATACCTTGAAGTTTTATAATATGTAGGCTGAAAGTAAGATTGCAAATTCAAGAGCGATTTCGTTCAAATATTCATCGTTCGTGTAGTGTCGTCGCGTTTGAAACATTTCGACTTTGGAACAGTTCATAGATAAAAGGAATTCCGATAAAAATGTATTGGGCCTGATTTTACCTAACCTATATCATAAACAAGATGATTTCCGCGACTTTGTCCGTGTGAATTTACGTTAAAAATCTCGTGTGAACTCAATGATTTTCAGGAGCCAAAAGAAGCATAAAACCTTCCCTGGAATGAAAACTGTCTCATCAGTTAAATGGATGGACTGTGAAAACTAGACAGACAGACAGATACACTGTCGCATTTATATTTTAATATTAGCATGTATATTTAAACGCATGTTAATCCATATCCATTTTAGACATTTTTGGATAGTAGGTATCACATAGGTACGAAAAAACCTATAAAGCTTATCTAGTTACTGGAATCGAATCGTATCGGCTTTGAAACGTTATAAAACTCGATTTGCTAGATAGGTATCTCCTATCGGGATAAAATGTAGAGGTTATAGGTACAGTTTAAAACAGGCGGTCTCCCTGGCGCACGGTGAGCACTTTGTTCTTCTAAGTGGGAGGTCTAGGGTCCGATTTCCGGCAGGTACAATTTGGGAATATAATAATTGCTAAGTTGTCTCTAAGGTTCAATCCAGGTTTGTTTAAAACAAGGTACCTTCTAGGTAAACGCGCCCCATCTTAGACCACATCATCACTTTTTATCAGGTGTGATTGTGGTCACCTGTGAGGAGACCTGTAATCGAGATGGGTAGATGATGATGAAATTGTCTCTGGTTGGGGTCTGGTGCGAAGCTACGGCCGTGGCTAGTTACCACTCCACCGGCGAACTCCAGCCACTAAGCTATTTAATTTTCCGGTACGTTTCCGTGTAGAAACCAAAAAGCGGTAAGAGATTGATAAAACGGACATACCCCTTCTAAATTAGCTCGCTTTCATCTCAGAATATCACTTACCATCAGGAGAGATGGCAGTCAGTAATTTATAATGGAGTACAAAACAAAACCTCCTTTTTTGAAGTCGGTTAAAAAGTTATATGCCGCATCTCTATGTTCGGGATTTTAATAAAGCTTTAGTCCTCTTTAAAGATATTTGATATCCTGCGGTTATTGCCCTACGAACTTGGATCTCAGCCAGTATTATAATTGAAAACTGTGGGTTATTCTTCATTGTAGAGTTTCATAGAGCTAATAGTAGTACATTATACAATTTGTAATTTAAAAAGTTTTGACAACCCAACTGCGCCAACTGTGATGTGTTTATAAAATATGAATAAATAATTGAAGATTTTTCACATACGTATGAAAATGATGTCATACCATACAGTTTATTTTTTAACCCCCGACCCAAAAAGAGGGGTGTTATAAGTTTGACGTGTGTATCTGTGTGTCTGTGTGTCTGTGTATCTGTGTATCTGTCTGTGGCATCGTAGCGCCTAAACGAATGAACCGATTTTAATTTACTTTTTTTTGTTTGAAAGGTGGCTTGATCGAGAGTGTTCTTAGCTACAATCCAAAAAAATTGGTTCAGCCGTTTAAAAGTTATCAGCTCTTTTCTAGTTTTCTTGTAGAAAAGAAGGTTCCCTTAGGTTCATAATATTCAAGTGTCAATTGACAAATGTCAAGCTGTCAAGATGGACGTTGCCTAGATATACATAATTATTTATTTGAAAAGATTTGAAAATGATGTTTTGGAAAACTCAGATACTTTGGATCGTAGGCGCGGAATAGTCCAAGAAAATCGGTTCAACCGTTTGAAAGTTATCAGCTCTTTTCTAGTTACTGTAACCTTAACTTGTCGGGGGTGTTGAAAATTTTTAATTTACACCTGTTCAAAATAGCAGTGTCACTCGCGATGATATAAGGATTCTAACAATACCCCATATATCCAAATCTGTTAAGATATTTAGAAGTTATGGGAATAAAGACAGTTACATACATGAATCCTGGAAATCCTCCTTTTTTTGGGCAGTCGTATATTGTAAAAATTGATGTATTATATGTTCTTACCTAAAAAAAGCAACGGGACACGGACGTGATTATTGTAATTATTTGCAGACCTAAAGAGCTACTTTTATGCTGGAATGTTAAAGATTTCCCATGAGATTAAAATATAACTGAATCCACGAATGAAACCTGAAACTGAAGTCGCACGTACCAGCTAGTAGGTACATAATATGAGTAGAGATTTTAGTATTCACTTACCTGTAAAAAGGAAAGTGAATCTGTTTAGAAGTGAAGTCATTCCCTCAACCGCAGTGGGTCACAAATCCACCTCTTGTCTTACGCAGAGGTCTCCCCAATACCCGCTAGACGCGACATAAAATGGTTTTATATCCCACTTGAATATAAATCCGCCTGTCGTGTGGAGGTATATTGGATATTTTATTTCGGATTTGTTCGTTTTTTTTTAATAAAAACCTATGTGAAAGGTCGGAACGAGGTATGTTTTACTCATATATTTTTTTTTACAGCACTTGCCTACAGGACCTATATAAATACTCCACTTGTCATGAAAATTGAAACTGTTCTGTCAATTTTAATATTCGGTGCAGTTATCACTACACATATTCTAGTTATGAATTTAGAACACTCTCTCTGTATCGTTTTCCTTCTTTCTGAGGGTCGCAACCCCTTTCAGTAGTGGTAGGGGTTTTCTTGCGATAGTGATGCGTCATGCGGTGCGCTTAGGTACGAACACGATTCGACGGGAGTGCGATTTAAACTCTGGTTTAGCTATTATTATTATTAGCTGTTAATAATATAACCGCGAAAGGGGGAAAGTAAGTACTAAATTCGGACCTCTATGACTATGGACCATATGGTCCATTATGTTGACCATAATATAGGTAACCAACTTCTCCTTCCTTTGCTTCTCCTCCTCCTTAAAGTAACCTTTATCGTCTGATATGCGCTATCACAACAACATAGAAATATTTATAATTTTAATAAATAAATGATTTTGGAATCCTCAATTAGATAAATCTACTATACCAATCTTTGTTTTGAATACCAAACAAGGTAAAATAATTGATTTGATATCCTGTTAAATATTTCATTCTGGATTATGCCTACGATTTTCCGTTATAACGTAGTTTTTGTTTCGGAAAATCTTGTGTTCAAAAAATTAAAATCAAAATTCATTTATCATGTCTCTAATGCTCTGTAACTCTGCCACTGCACTGGTTTGGAATGTAGATTGTATCCACTGAGAAGAGCCGGCAAGAAACTCAGCAGTTGCTGTTTATTCAGGTTATAAACTCCTATCTCCATTCCACAGCCAAATCGGTTCAGTCATTGTGGCGTGAAGGTATGACAAACATCCAAACATTCATAATGTTATTACTATTAGGATCACTACTCTGAATACTAGGTATACCTATCAAAATAATTCTTAGAATCGTATATTCGTCTAGTCTAGTTTTGGGTATTAAAATAATTTGGTAAGGCAACCCCTTTTACTCAAAAGGTAATTCTCCGTAAAATAACCCTAGCAAACATTTGGAAATTTTCGAAAACTCATTCAGCCGGCAATTTCTCGGGAAAATGGAATAAAGCCGTATTATAGAGAAGCGTTGGGAAAGCCTCGAGCGAAGGATTTAAACGGTATTTTATAGCTTAGTCAATGTTAAATTAATGGTGAAAAGAGTTTGTTTGAAAAACAATTTTTAATTCATAACTGTTGCTGCAACGATTTCGAGTGATTAGCTTATCTGTTAAGGAATTCCGTTCTCCGTATCAAAAGATCTTCGTCCATCCTTCCTTCGGAGTACATCCTGAAAATTTATCTCAATCCATATTATAAATGCGAAAGTGTGTTTATTTGTTGGTTTGTCCTTCAATCACGTCGCAACGGAGCAGCGGTACAACGTGATTTTTTGCATGGGTATAGTAAAGACCTGGAGACATAAGCTACCTTTATCTCGGAAAATGAAAGAGTTCCCATGGGATTTCTAAAACCTAAATCCACTTGAACAAATTCACGACCATCAGCTACTTAAATAATAAAAAATATGCATTTTTGATAAAACGTAAAAAAATACGTACTAGATTTGTAACACTAGTTCAAACTGCTTTAAAATAAATATAGTAGGTACCTACTAACCAGGGTTATTTGAAATAATATTATACTACTATGATTACCTACTTCGGAAAGGTCAATATTATACACAAGCTCTCGTTGTTCAAAACCTTGTTCATAATATTATCTAGTCCATTAAGATGTCCTAAATATCTTAACACTACATAATATCACAATATTAAATGTAATAAAATTATAAGAGTTGTAACAATTCGAAGAGTAAAAATTTGTAAATCTAAGTCCGAGATTTACGCAGGGTACACTTAGAGCCTCGAGTCCTTTATTATGCATGGAATTGTCGCAAGCCTTTGTTTATTGTGATGTGACTGAAAATGTTTACTCCTGGATTTGGTATCATTACATTTAATCCATACAATATCAAATTTATTAATGAGAATAAAGATTATACTAACAAATTGGAGAGTTCATTGGACTTTTAATATGCATGTACGAAATTATCCCGGGTATTAACTTGTTACTCGTGGAAAATATTGATATTTTACATTATGTAAATAAATAAGAATTTGCGACTCATTTTAAAATTTAGATTTTTCATCTAAATAATAGGATACAGAATACAGATGCCAAGATAATTAGAAATTGGAAATAGACCTTAGCTCAATACCGATGTAATCTAAACACTATTCAGCCATTATATTTTTATACCTACGAGTATATAAACTTTCACGACCTCTGTGATACAAAGATTGTCTAGGGAGGGTCTAATGGCTGCTATGGAAGCAGGAAATCCTGTATTCGATTACTGATAAAGTAAACTGGTTTAAGGTATCTTTATTTGGTAAAATAGGCTCGAATATTTGTTCTGTCCAATTTCTTCTTTATCTCTTCATCTAACATTATAAAATTAGTTGCCACCAACATTGGCCAAGCAAAGCAAGATCTCTGGCAATAGTAACTTGGGTTAATTTAATTTGAATATTGTACATCCGCTTTACCATCTTCCGCTTGTAAGCCTGTCATGTCGTGTGATTTTTTATATTGGGGAACTATATTATTGTCATGCTATAAGATTTCCGATATTACTTAAAAATGAAATGTAATTAACACAAAAGACCAAAATTTGAATAAAAAGAACAATGTTAACAGAAAAAAAACATGAACATAGAAGCATAAAGCAAATATAGGTCATATTTTTAACTTTATCCTCCATCATCTCTAATACTAAAAAATAACTTTTTCCTTGGACCAAATTCTTTTTGACCACTACTATATTAATACGGAATTCCATATTGTGTATTCCGTTATTTATATTTAATATTTATGTATGTTCTTTTACCTCCAGGCACAGATTAGGTATAAGTTACTTGCTATTGATACATTTCAATCTAGAGACATATGTTGATTCTCATAAAATTCATGGTAGGTAGGTACAAAAACAACATTCGAACCACCACAAACTACGTATATAAACATTTCATCGCCTTTCACACGAGTTGTATGGATCGAGTGTCTTCTATTATGCATGGACCGGACCCCAGCTTTTGTTAATTTAGAGTTGGTTTGTTCAGTGGAAATTGCATGCTTACTTCTGGAATTCAAATTTTTTGGGCATGAGAGAATTCCGGGATTCCCAAATATGCGTTTGCATGGATTTAGATTTTTGAAAATCCCTTGAGAACTGTTGTATTTTCAGGGGTAAAAATTAGAATTTGTCCGTCTCCGGGATGCAAGAAATGTGTACCTCTAAATTACTTAAAAGGAAGGGCCATGAAAAGGTAACAGACAGGACAGACAGAATGGCACACTTTTGCTTTTATATTATTATTATATTATTTATGCATAACACACCGATTTCGTAGTAATGTAAATATAACGTTATAGCGTCGTTCACACAACCGACCGTTGCGGTTACGCGAAGTCCGCTAGTCCTCCATTATGCAGGGATCGGTCCCAGGCCCTCGTTGATTATGATGTTCCTCTTAATTTACTGCAAAATTTCATGTTTAGCGCTCAGTTTCATAACTTTATACGAATTTGATTATTTTCTTTCCTATGTACCTACCTTTTTAGCGCAGGCGTGGTTATCAACCTTTAGATGAACTCCTGGATATAGTCTCTTATAGGCAATGCCACACGCTACGGTCTTTGGGACCCCAACATCTATCGTTTTTTAAACTATATGCCCTGGCCACTTTAGCTTCACAACTCGTTTAGCTTGTTTGGTTACTCTGGTTCTCCTATATGGATCTCCTCATGCCTGATTTGACCACGTAGAGAAAATCCAAGCATAACTCTAGCTCTCTCCATCGCTCACTGAGTAACTCTGTGTTTTTTATAACATCCATAACCCAAAAGTACTTTTATTTAATAGCATGTAAGACTGTAAAAATATTTATATGCATCAAATAATCTATTTTGTCAATTCGGATATCGAATCCTGAACTTTTTCATTTAATTCCATAAGTTCTAATTGCTAGCGATCAAGGATTTCATTAAATAAAATTACACTTAACCAAAACAACCCACACATCCAAATTACGTCCGCTTTAATAATAAATGATTAAAGCCCAGACTCATCAGTCATCACCATGAATAACTAATTACTTGATAATTACTACATTATACAGTACAATAGGTAGTCGGTGTATGTATAGGGCTAACTAAAACTTTAAGTTTGTTCGGAGTTCGGCCTAGTTGCGAGACCTTATATCACCAATAGGTGCAGTCGATTGGCTTGATGCAATATTGACCATCCCATCTCGGGCTTCGTTCAGGTGGGCTTTTAAGAGGAATTCACTCGGCGACCGCTCGACAACTTTCTGTATAGAATATTTACGTAGCTGATATAACGATAAAATTTTGAATATTCAATACTCATTATATCTTCTAGGTTTTCCAAAATTTGTTCAGTTGCTTCGTTGTTTACAAAGTTGGGCCTTTTTTGATCCAAAATTACAAATCTTCAAATAAGGTTAAATATTAAAATTGGTTTAAAAATTTACGCAGACCATTTAATGTCTCAGTTAAAATTTATACAGGGTGCTTGCAACATCATAATATTTTATATTTTATAGTAATTTATAACTTAAACGTATAGTCACTTCATCAATTCACGAAGTACACGAGAGACAATCTCTCTCGGAACTAATTTCTTCGAGATTGCAAAAGATCGCCACTCCAATGTTGTGAGCTTGTGTAAAAGATACGTGACTCCGCAAGTTTGGGGGCAATTTTGTAATAAAATAGCTGTGTTTCTTGTTGGTTCAGCTTTGGAGCTATTTTCATGTATGATATTAATAACGCTATTTTGACTGAATAACAAATTTTTTTGGACTCGTCGACATTTTGATAATTTCGTTTATCAAGTAAAAAGTTGTAAAATAAATTATACCATAAGCGAGTGGGTGTCTCTGGTTATAATCAAGTGATTTCCGTTTTTTAACCCCGACCCAAAAAGAGGGGTGTTATAAGTTTGACTTGTGTATTTGTGTATCTGTCTGTGGCATTTTTTGTGGATTTTGATTTAGTTTTTTTTGTTTGAAAGATGGCTTGATCGAGAGTGTTCTTAGCTATAATCCAAGAAAATCGGTTCAGCCGTTTGAATGTTAATCAGGTCTTTTCTAGTTACTGTAACCTTCACGTGTCGGGGGTGTTATAAATTTTTAATTTACACTTGTTCCATCTGTTGCCGTCCGTTGATTTTGACAACATTCTCAAGTAAGATTGCAGTTTGTAAAGAAGATAAGTTCATTGTTTGCAAGAAGCAGTCAGACAGCTAAGTAAGTAGGTAAACACAAATCTCAGAGTCGATAACATCGTTCCTCACATTAACAGTAGGTATTTACATAGTGAGACGCAATTAGCGAAATCAGGTCACTATCCAATCTCTATTTAAACATTTAGATATAGACAATATTATATAGTTAACTGTTTACTTACTATCATGATAAAGAATAAATATTGAGCTTTTTCAACTTGTGTAAGCAGTGCTTTATGCTTCTATGATTTGCACGCCACTGAAATAGATGAAAAATCTCGCAGGTATATTGTCAAAGCCGTAATATTACAACCAGATCGTTAAATTGTAAGAAATGAAGTCGATTGACAATCTACCGTTTAATTATAATATCACTAGTGAGATTGAAATATCACAACTTTGGCAATATACCTGCGAAGAAGTAAGGGTTGAACGAAACTCTAATGGTGCCTTATTTGGTAGGTATAGGAATTGTTATGATAAAAAATAAGTGTTGAGCTATTTCAACTTGTGTAAGCAGTGCTTATATGCTTCTATGATTTGCAAGCCACTAGGATAGATGTCATACGGATTGAACGAAGTTTTAAGGGTACCTTATTAGGTATAGGAATTAGGTAGTTAGGCTAACTGTTTTCTTACTGGCATGATGAAAATTAGCATTGGAATATTTCAATTTGGGTAATCAGTGCTTTTATTTTTATTTATTTATTATTATTATTATTGACATAAAAAATGTACAGAGAGTTTTTGTTACATTTAGCGCCACAAAAACCACAGTACCTCTATGATCTGCACACCATTGAACTGAATATGTAACCAAACTTTTTCTAGAGATCCTTCTTGTCTCGGAGAGTTCGCTGAGCTCTCGGTAAAGATTTTATGATCACTAACTCGGATTATAGTTAAGTAAACGATAATCCTTCAGTAACAAGATAAAGTTTTAAACTAAGTCCCAATTTCCCCTATTGAATAGTTCCATTATACTATCTATACTAATATTTTAAATGCGAAAGTGTGTCTGTCTGTCTGTCTTTTCACGGCCCAACAGTGTAATCGATTCTGACGAAATTTGGTACAAGGTTAGCTTATATCCCGGGGACGGACATAGGCTACTTTTTATCCCGGAAAATCAAAGAGTTCCCGCGGGATTCCTAAAGACACTTAACCGATTTGCATGAAAGGTACCGAAATAGCTTGCGCCTCTGTAATCTTTTTATCCAAGAAAATCAAACAGTTCCCACGGGATCTATGAAAATCTAATTCCACGCAGACGAAATCGTGGGCATTTTCTAGTACTTAATAGAAGATAAATTCATTGATTGCAAGAACAAGAAGCAGTCAGACAGTTAAGTAAGTACGTAAACACAAATCTCGTAGTCGATAACTTACTGTCGAGACGTTTGGCAACGTTCCTCACATTAACAGGGCTCTCTCCGTCACTCGTTTCATACAATCGTAGTTCCAATTTCATTTGAATATTAAGCAACCAAAGTCCATGAAATTTTGCAGACATATTCTAGAAACTAATATCTGTGTCTGTGGTGTTTTAGATTTTTCTAAAAATATGTAGTTTTAAAATTACAGGGGCTCAAAGATTTGTATAAAATTTTTTAAGACCGCGTAACTTTGAAACCGAATATTTTAACAGAAATCTGGAAAACCACAGACATAGATATTCGTTTCTAGAATATGTCTGCAAAATTTCATGGACTTTGGTTGCTTAGTATTCAAATGAAATTGGAACTACGTTTGTATGGAGCGCGTGACGGAGAGAGCCCTCTTAACAGTAATGAGGCGCAATTAGCGAAATCAGGTCATTATCCAGTCTCTATTTAAACATTTATCTGCTGCTGTGTTGATTGCAGCGTGAACCGAGAGATCTCCGGGCAATCTGACCTACATTCTTGCGAAAATCTTAAATTTTTTAACTACTGCCTGTTCATAGTTTGTCTGAATAAGAGTAGAACTGTAGTTCATCATCTTCATCATCGTTTCAATCCCTCTCGCCAGTCCACTACTGAGCACGGGTTTTATCTCAGAATGTCCACCTCGCTGGCCAAATACGGATTGGCTAACTCAATAGTAGTTATTCAGAAAAACTAGGATTTCGTTGATTATTGAGAGATGTACAAAGCAAAATATACCTACCTCCATCTTCTTTAATACCTACAGAATTTTGTACCTTAATATTGCAGCTAAATTGGAATTAATTAAAAAACACTCTTTTTTTTTTTTTTTTATTTACATCGAGTCGCCTTCTGAGATCTGAGTAATCCTTTTTCTAAAAATTGGTCAAACCTGCATCGGTGCGACAACAACAGCTTTATTTAGATTAGTTTATACTACGTATATCTACATTATGCTGTATACTTGGATGAATAAATACTCAGGATGGTATGCTCCGAAAAGTCAAATGAAGCAGGGGAACTGTCAGTTGATGAGTATGTGTGCGTTATGGAATGATACCATTCACATATGAAAATTTGCCTATTTTCCTATTTTTCCCTTTCACGATGATTATTTAAAATGAGATCTCATTAGATTAGTCTTTATTATGATAGTTACAAATCGATGGATGTTCGATGCTAGAAAATAATAATTTATCGATTGCAACGTATTAAAATTTACCTACTCTGTTTTTACATAATTTTGATTAATTACAGTATAGGGCCTCTGGCCTTATTGAAAATCTCTGCTTAACAGGGTGCCCATCACCATGTTTACTATATAATCGTATCCTGACAGTTAAAAATAAAAAAAGTTAAAAAGTCAAATGTAAAAACGCAATATATTCACTAAAAATATTTAATAATAATCCAAGTATGTACCAGTTAGCGATTTTATTTAGCGTATCTCGCAGGGTTAGTAGACTATTCACTACTTTTGGTGTTATACACCGGGCAAGTTTACATCCCTATATCGCAGATCTCTTACCAAATTACACAAAGCGGCTCTTGGGTAGCGGTTTTTTTTTCTCTAAGCCAAATTCAAAGTTATTTATTCAAAATGGGTTCATATTTTATTTGTCTTGTGTTTTCTGACATTTATGACCTTAAAAAATACCTAAATAAAGATAAATATTCTAGCTATCCGTATAGCGTCCCATCTTTGACCACATCACGCGTGACGAGTCCTCCGTTCGTCGCTAAGGTTGTTTTGGTGGGTGCCTACTACCTATCATGGACTAACTATAACTAAATAATATTATTAATGTAGTAAGATTTTGATTACCTATTTATTTATTTCTTTATTGCACACACAAACATATACATTTACAAAAAACATAGAAGACAACATGGTAAGTACACCAATTACGTAGGTACCTAGGTACTTCATGATAAATTTGGCATGCAGCTATTATGACGGAGACTGGTATATTAAATGTACTACAATTTAGTAATAAGTTTTGTTTTAGTTAAATTTCAATATCAATTTAAAATCTTTTAATTAACAAAACAGCCTTTTTCGCTTAGTTATATTATGATTGTCATCAAAAATAAAATATAAATTTGTCTAAATATAATGAAAAAAAAATTGCTCATTTTTAGGCAAAATTACTCCATTTATTTTCTGACAACCCTAGACTTCAATTTGAAGTTGTGTAATTTGCACAGCACGATTACGATACGATTTAAAATTAAATTATTTCATTGAAGTGTCAAACAAAAAAATATAATCACTACGTTGTGTCAAATGCGTATCGGAAGGTGTTAAGTGGCCAGTTTCGTAGAATTTATGTTGAGTTTGTGTGCGTGACGTGTAATTACAGAGATTTGGTCGATAGTGGGTCGATAGTTGTGCTTCCTTCGTTTGTACGGCGGGGTCACCGGTTGGCTGTATATTATTTTGTGTTTTTTCTTTTTGTTTGTTATGGGTTGTCTTGTGACTTATATTGCCTGAAATAAAAATTATTATTATTATTATTTTCTTGAAAAACGCTTTTTTTTCATTCGAAAATGAAATTGTATCTGAAAAATTTAGAATTTGAAAAATGTTCAAATTCTAAATTCGTTCGATTTGTTCGTTTTTTTTTAATAAAAACCTATGTGAAAGGTCGGAACGAGGTATGTTTTACTCATATAATTTTTTTTACAGCACTTGCCCATAGGACCTATAAATACGCCACTTGCCATGAAAATTGAAACTGTTTTGTTAATTTTAATGTTCGGTGCAGTTATCACTACCCATATTCTAGTTATAAATATAGGACACACTCTGCATCATTTTTCTTCTTTCTGAGGGTCGCAACCCCCTTTCAATAGTGCTAGGGGTTTTCTTGGGATAGTGATGCGTCATGCGGTGCGCTTAAATTCAAATTCAAATTATTTTTATTCAATTAAACTTTTACAAGTGCTTTTGAATCGTCAAAATAAGGTACGAACACGATTCGACGGGAGTGCGATTTAAACTCTTTTTTAGCGATTATTAGCTGTTAATAATATAGCCGCGAAAGGGGGAAAGTAAGTACTAAGTTCGGACCTCTATAACTATGGACCATATGGTCCATTATGTTGACCATAATATAGGTAACCAACTTCTCCTTCCTTTGCTTCTCCTCCTCCTTAAAGTAACCTTTATCGTCTGATATGCGCTATCACAACAACATAGAAATATTTATAATTTTAAGAAATAAATGATTTTGGAATCCTAAATTAGATAAATCTACTATACCTATCTTTGTTATGAATAACAAACAAGGTAAAATAATTGATTTGATATCCTGTTAAATATTTCATTCTCGATTATGCTTACGATTTTCCGTTATAACGTAATTTTTGTTTCGGAAAATCATGTGTTCAAAAAATTAAATTCAATTAAAATCAAAATTTATTTACTTCATGTCTCTAATGCTCAGTAACTCTACCACTGCACTGGTTTGGAATGTAGTTTGTATCTACTGAGAAGAGCCGGCAAGAAACTCGGCAGTTGCTCTTTATTCAGGTTATAAACTCCTATCTCCATTCCACAGCCAAATCGGTTCAGTCATTGTGGCGTGAAGGTATGACAAACATCCAAATATTCATAATGTTATTACTATTAGGATCACTACTCTGAATCCTAGATATAGCTATCAAAATATTCGTCTAGTCTAGTTTTAGGTATTAAAATAATTTGGTTAGGCAACCCCTTTTACTCAAAAGGTAATTCTCCGTAAAATAACCCTAGCAAACATTTGGAAATTTTCGAAAACTCATTCAGCCGGCAATTTCTCGGGAAAATGGAATAAAGCCGTATTATAGAGAAGCGTTGGGAAAGCCTCGAGCGAAGGATTTAAACGGTATTTTATAGCTTAGTCAATGTTAAATTAATGGTGAAAAGAGTATGTTTGAAAAACAAATTTTAATTCATAACTGTTGCTGCAACAATTTCGAGTGATTAGCTTATCCGTTAAGGAATTCCGTTCTCCGTATCAAAAGATCTTCGTCCATCCTTCCTTCGGAGTACATCCTGAAAATTTATCTCAATCCATATTATAAATGCGAAAGTGTTTTTGTTTTTTGGTTTGTCCTTCAATCATGTCGCAACGGAGCAGCGGTACAACGTGATTTTTTGCATGGGTATAGTAAAGACTTTCTAAAACCTAAATCCACGTGAACAAAGTCACGACCATCAGCTAGTTACATAATAAAAAATATGCATAATTGATAAAACGTAAAAACGGACTGAATTGGTAACACTACTACTAACCGATTTAAAATACATATTATAGTCCATACCTACTTACCCAGGTTATTTGAAATAATATTATACTACTATGACTACCTACTTCGGAAAGGTCAACAGCTCTCGTTCTTCAAAACCTTGTTTATAATATTATCTAGTCCATAAAGATGTCCTAAATATCTTAACACTACATAATATCACAATATTAAATGTAATAAAATTATAAGAGTTGTAACAATTCGAAGAGTAAAAATTTGTTAACTTTCAAGTCCGAGATTTATGCAGGGTACACTAGGAGCCTCGAGTCCTTTATTATGCATGGACTTGTCACAAGCCTTTGTTTATTGTGACGTGACTGACAATGTTTACTCCTGGATTTGGTATCATTACATTTAATCCATACAATAACAAATTTATTAATGAGAATAAAGATTATACTATCAAATTAGAGAGTTCATTGGACTTTTAATATGCAGGAACGGAATTATCCCGGGTATTAACTTGTTACTCGTGGAAAATATTGATATTTTACATTATGTAAATAAATAAGAATTTGCGACTCATTTTAAAATTTAGATTTTTCTTCTAAAAAATGGGATAGAGAATACAGATGCCAAGATAATTAGAATTTGGAAATAGACCTTAGCTCAATACCGATGTAATCTAAACTCTATTCAGCCATTATATTTTTATACCTACGAGTATATAAAATTTCACGACCTCTGTGACACAAAGATTGTCTAGGGAGGGTCTAATGGCTGCTATGGAAGCAGGAAATCCTGTATTCGATTACTGATAAAGTAAACTGGTTTAAGGTATCTTTATTTGGTAAAATAGGCTCGAATATGTGTTCTGTCCAATTTCTTCTTTATCTCTTCATCTAACATTATAAAATTAGTTGCCACCAACATTGGCCAAGCAAAGCAAGATCTCTGGCAAAAGTAACTTGGCTTAATTTAATTTGAATATTGTACATCCGCATTCCCATCTTCCGCTTGTAAGTCTGTCATGTCGTGTGATTTTTTTATATTGGGGAATTATATTATTGTCATGCTATAAGATTTCCGATATTATTTAAAAATGAAATGTACTAACACAAAAGACGAAATCTAAATAAAAAGAACAATGTTAACAGAAAAAAAACATGAACATAGAAGCATAAAGCAAATATAGGTCATATTTTTAACTTTATCCTCCATCATCTCTAATACTAAAAAAGAACTTTTTCCTTGGACCAAATTCTTTTTGACCACTACTATATTAATACGGAATTCCATATTGTGTATTCCGTTATTTATATTTAATATTTATGTATGTTCTTTTACCTCCAGGCACAGATTAGGTATAAGTTACTTGCTATTGATACATTTCAATCTAGAGACATATGTTGATTCTCATAAAATTCATGGTAGGTAGGTACAAAAACAACATTCGAACCACCACAAACTACGTATATAAACATTTCATCGCCTTTCACACGAGTTGTATGGATCGAGTGTCTTCTATTATGCATGGACCGGACCCCAGCTTTTGTTAATTTAGAGTTGGTTTGTTCAGTGGAAATTGCATGCTTACTTCTGGAATTCAAATTTTTTGGGCATGAGAGAATTCCGGGATTCCCAAATATGCGTTTGCATGGATTTAGATTTTTGAAAATCCCTTGAGAACTGTTGTATTTTCAGGGGTAAAAATTAGAATTTGTCCGTCTCCGGGATGCAAGAAATGTGTACCTCTAAATTACTTAAAAGGAAGGGCCATGAAAAGGTAACAGACAGGACAGACAGAATGGCACACTTTTGCTTTTATATTATTATTATATTATTTATGCATAACACACCGATTTCGTAGTAATGTAAATATAACGTTATAGCGTCGTTCACACAACCGACCGTTGCGGTTACGCGAAGTCCGCTAGTCCTCCATTATGCAGGGATCGGTCCCAGGCCCTCGTTGATTATGATGTTCCTCTTAATTTACTGCAAAATTTCATGTTTAGCGCTCAGTTTCATAACTTTATACGAATTTGATTATTTTCTTTCCTATGTACCTACCTTTTTAGCGCAGGCGTGGTTATCAACCTTTAGATGAACTCCTGGATATAGTCTCTTATAGGCAATGCCACACGCTACGGTCTTTGGGACCCCAACATCTATCGTTTTTTAAACTATATGCCCTGGCCACTTTAGCTTCACAACTCGTTTAGCTTGTTTGGTTACTCTGGTTCTCCTATATGGATCTCCTCATGCCTGATTTGACCACGTAGAGAAAATCCAAGCATAACTCTAGCTCTCTCCATCGCTCACTGAGTAACTCTGTGTTTTTTATAACATCCATAACCCAAAAGTACTTTTATTTAATAGCATGTAAGACTGTAAAAATATTTATATGCATCAAATAATCTATTTTGTCAATTCGGATATCGAATCCTGAACTTTTTCATTTAATTCCATAAGTTCTAATTGCTAGCGATCAAGGATTTCATTAAATAAAATTACACTTAACCAAAACAACCCACACATCCAAATTACGTCCGCTTTAATAATAAATGATTAAAGCCCAGACTCATCAGTCATCACCATGAATAACTAATTACTTGATAATTACTACATTATACAGTACAATAGGTAGTCGGTGTATGTATAGGGCTAACTAAAACTTTAAGTTTGTTCGGAGTTCGGCCTAGTTGCGAGACCTTATATCACCAATAGGTGCAGTCGATTGGCTTGATGCAATATTGACCATCCCATCTCGGGCTTCGTTCAGGTGGGCTTTTAAGAGGAATTCACTCGGCGACCGCTCGACAACTTTCTGTATAGAATATTTACGTAGCTGATATAACGATAAAATTTTGAATATTCAATACTCATTATATCTTCTAGGTTTTCCAAAATTTGTTCAGTTGCTTCGTTGTTTACAAAGTTGGGCCTTTTTTGATCCAAAATTACAAATCTTCAAATAAGGTTAAATATTAAAATTGGTTTAAAAATTTACGCAGACCATTTAATGTCTCAGTTAAAATTTATACAGGGTGCTTGCAACATCATAATATTTTATATTTTATAGTAATTTATAACTTAAACGTATAGTCACTTCATCAATTCACGAAGTACACGAGAGACAATCTCTCTCGGAACTAATTTCTTCGAGATTGCAAAAGATCGCCACTCCAATGTTGTGAGCTTGTGTAAAAGATACGTGACTCCGCAAGTTTGGGGGCAATTTTGTAATAAAATAGCTGTGTTTCTTGTTGGTTCAGCTTTGGAGCTATTTTCATGTATGATATTAATAACGCTATTTTGACTGAATAACAAATTTTTTTGGACTCGTCGACATTTTGATAATTTCGTTTATCAAGTAAAAAGTTGTAAAATAAATTATACCATAAGCGAGTGGGTGTCTCTGGTTATAATCAAGTGATTTCCGTTTTTTAACCCCGACCCAAAAAGAGGGGTGTTATAAGTTTGACTTGTGTATTTGTGTATCTGTCTGTGGCATTTTTTGTGGATTTTGATTTAGTTTTTTTTGTTTGAAAGATGGCTTGATCGAGAGTGTTCTTAGCTATAATCCAAGAAAATCGGTTCAGCCGTTTGAATGTTAATCAGGTCTTTTCTAGTTACTGTAACCTTCACGTGTCGGGGGTGTTATAAATTTTTAATTTACACTTGTTCCATCTGTTGCCGTCCGTTGATTTTGACAACATTCTCAAGTAAGATTGCAGTTTGTAAAGAAGATAAGTTCATTGTTTGCAAGAAGCAGTCAGACAGCTAAGTAAGTAGGTAAACACAAATCTCAGAGTCGATAACATCGTTCCTCACATTAACAGTAGGTATTTACATAGTGAGACGCAATTAGCGAAATCAGGTCACTATCCAATCTCTATTTAAACATTTAGATATAGACAATATTATATAGTTAACTGTTTACTTACTATCATGATAAAGAATAAATATTGAGCTTTTTCAACTTGTGTAAGCAGTGCTTTATGCTTCTATGATTTGCACGCCACTGAAATAGATGAAAAATCTCGCAGGTATATTGTCAAAGCCGTAATATTACAACCAGATCGTTAAATTGTAAGAAATGAAGTCGATTGACAATCTACCGTTTAATTATAATATCACTAGTGAGATTGAAATATCACAACTTTGGCAATATACCTGCGAAGAAGTAAGGGTTGAACGAAACTCTAATGGTGCCTTATTTGGTAGGTATAGGAATTGTTATGATAAAAAATAAGTGTTGAGCTATTTCAACTTGTGTAAGCAGTGCTTATATGCTTCTATGATTTGCAAGCCACTAGGATAGATGTCATACGGATTGAACGAAGTTTTAAGGGTACCTTATTAGGTATAGGAATTAGGTAGTTAGGCTAACTGTTTTCTTACTGGCATGATGAAAATTAGCATTGGAATATTTCAATTTGGGTAATCAGTGCTTTTATTTTTATTTATTTATTATTATTATTATTGACATAAAAAATGTACAGAGAGTTTTTGTTACATTTAGCGCCACAAAAACCACAGTACCTCTATGATCTGCACACCATTGAACTGAATATGTAACCAAACTTTTTCTAGAGATCCTTCTTGTCTCGGAGAGTTCGCTGAGCTCTCGGTAAAGATTTTATGATCACTAACTCGGATTATAGTTAAGTAAACGATAATCCTTCAGTAACAAGATAAAGTTTTAAACTAAGTCCCAATTTCCCCTATTGAATAGTTCCATTATACTATCTATACTAATATTTTAAATGCGAAAGTGTGTCTGTCTGTCTGTCTTTTCACGGCCCAACAGTGTAATCGATTCTGACGAAATTTGGTACAAGGTTAGCTTATATCCCGGGGACGGACATAGGCTACTTTTTATCCCGGAAAATCAAAGAGTTCCCGCGGGATTCCTAAAGACACTTAACCGATTTGCATGAAAGGTACCGAAATAGCTTGCGCCTCTGTAATCTTTTTATCCAAGAAAATCAAACAGTTCCCACGGGATCTATGAAAATCTAATTCCACGCAGACGAAATCGTGGGCATTTTCTAGTACTTAATAGAAGATAAATTCATTGATTGCAAGAACAAGAAGCAGTCAGACAGTTAAGTAAGTACGTAAACACAAATCTCGTAGTCGATAACTTACTGTCGAGACGTTTGGCAACGTTCCTCACATTAACAGGGCTCTCTCCGTCACTCGTTTCATACAATCGTAGTTCCAATTTCATTTGAATATTAAGCAACCAAAGTCCATGAAATTTTGCAGACATATTCTAGAAACTAATATCTGTGTCTGTGGTGTTTTAGATTTTTCTAAAAATATGTAGTTTTAAAATTACAGGGGCTCAAAGATTTGTATAAAATTTTTTAAGACCGCGTAACTTTGAAACCGAATATTTTAACAGAAATCTGGAAAACCACAGACATAGATATTCGTTTCTAGAATATGTCTGCAAAATTTCATGGACTTTGGTTGCTTAGTATTCAAATGAAATTGGAACTACGTTTGTATGGAGCGCGTGACGGAGAGAGCCCTCTTAACAGTAATGAGGCGCAATTAGCGAAATCAGGTCATTATCCAGTCTCTATTTAAACATTTATCTGCTGCTGTGTTGATTGCAGCGTGAACCGAGAGATCTCCGGGCAATCTGACCTACATTCTTGCGAAAATCTTAAATTTTTTAACTACTGCCTGTTCATAGTTTGTCTGAATAAGAGTAGAACTGTAGTTCATCATCTTCATCATCGTTTCAATCCCTCTCGCCAGTCCACTACTGAGCACGGGTTTTATCTCAGAATGTCCACCTCGCTGGCCAAATACGGATTGGCTAACTCAATAGTAGTTATTCAGAAAAACTAGGATTTCGTTGATTATTGAGAGATGTACAAAGCAAAATATACCTACCTCCATCTTCTTTAATACCTACAGAATTTTGTACCTTAATATTGCAGCTAAATTGGAATTAATTAAAAAACACTCTTTTTTTTTTTTTTTTTATTTACATCGAGTCGCCTTCTGAGATCTGAGTAATCCTTTTTCTAAAAATTGGTCAAACCTGCATCGGTGCGACAACAACAGCTTTATTTAGATTAGTTTATACTACGTATATCTACATTATGCTGTATACTTGGATGAATAAATACTCAGGATGGTATGCTCCGAAAAGTCAAATGAAGCAGGGGAACTGTCAGTTGATGAGTATGTGTGCGTTATGGAATGATACCATTCACATATGAAAATTTGCCTATTTTCCTATTTTTCCCTATTTTTCCCTTTCACGATGATTATTTAAAATGAGATCTCATTAGATTAGTCTTTATTATGATAGTTACAAATCGATGGATGTTCGATGCTAGAAAATAATAATTTATCGATTGCAACGTATTAAAATTTACCTACTCTGTTTTTACATAATTTTGATTAATTACAGTATAGGGCCTCTGGCCTTATTGAAAATCTCTGCTTAACAGGGTGCCCATCACCATGTTTACTATATAATCGTATCCTGACAGTTAAAAATAAAAAAAGTTAAAAAGTCAAATGTAAAAACGCAATATATTCACTAAAAATATTTAATAATAATCCAAGTATGTACCAGTTAGCGATTTTATTTAGCGTATCTCGCAGGGTTAGTAGACTATTCACTACTTTTGGTGTTATACACCGGGCAAGTTTACATCCCTATATCGCAGATCTCTTACCAAATTACACAAAGCGGCTCTTGGGTAGCGGTTTTTTTTTCTCTAAGCCAAATTCAAAGTTATTTATTCAAAATGGGTTCATATTTTATTTGTCTTGTGTTTTCTGACATTTATGACCTTAAAAAATACCTAAATAAAGATAAATATTCTAGCTATCCGTATAGCGTCCCATCTTTGACCACATCACGCGTGACGAGTCCTCCGTTCGTCGCTAAGGTTGTTTTGGTGGGTGCCTACTACCTATCATGGACTAACTATAACTAAATAATATTATTAATGTAGTAAGATTTTGATTACCTATTTATTTATTTCTTTATTGCACACACAAACATATACATTTACAAAAAACATAGAAGACAACATGGTAAGTACACCAATTACGTAGGTACCTAGGTACTTCATGATAAATTTGGCATGCAGCTATTATGACGGAGACTGGTATATTAAATGTACTACAATTTAGTAATAAGTTTTGTTTTAGTTAAATTTCAATATCAATTTAAAATCTTTTAATTAACAAAACAGCCTTTTTCGCTTAGTTATATTATGATTGTCATCAAAAATAAAATATAAATTTGTCTAAATATAATGAAAAAAAAATTGCTCATTTTTAGGCAAAATTACTCCATTTATTTTCTGACAACCCTAGACTTCAATTTGAAGTTGTGTAATTTGCACAGCACGATTACGATACGATTTAAAATTAAATTATTTCATTGAAGTGTCAAACAAAAAAATATAATCACTACGTTGTGTCAAATGCGTATCGGAAGGTGTTAAGTGGCCAGTTTCGTAGAATTTATGTTGAGTTTGTGTGCGTGACGTGTAATTACAGAGATTTGGTCGATAGTGGGTCGATAGTTGTGCTTCCTTCGTTTGTACGGCGGGGTCACCGGTTGGCTGTATATTATTTTGTGTTTTTTCTTTTTGTTTGTTATGGGTTGTCTTGTGACTTATATTGCCTGAAATAAAAATTATTATTATTATTATTTTCTTGAAAAACGCTTTTTTTTCATTCGAAAATGAAATTGTATCTGAAAAATTTAGAATTTGAAAAATGAATTAAACCTATCCCATAATCTGGTGGTTTTTTTTTTGCTTGCTTGAAATTTGTGTCGTTTTTGAGAATTTCTCAGTTCGTTATCATAAATCAGAATAGCGGTTTTTTTCTTAAAGCTTTTTAATTTTTAAAAGGCGTGATTTACAGACTCAGCCTAAGTCAAGACAAAATTCCATAGCGTATCACCTAAGAACTATAGTTAGCTATAAACGATTTACTCGTAGCATAGAAATTTAGAACTTATTTTGGTTCTCATAAATCTGGCGTCTACGAGATAATTTGTACGGAGCCAAAATTTATAGACACATATCACATCACATCACATCACACTAATATTATAAAGGAGAAAGTTTGTATGTGTGTGTGTGTGTGTGTGTGTGTGTGTGTGTGTGTGTGTGTGTGTGTGTGTGTGTGTGTGTGTGTGTGTGTGTGTGTGTGTGTGTATGTATGTTTGTTACTCCTTCACGCAAAAACTACTGGACGGATTGGGCTGAAATTTAGAATGGAGATAGATTATACCCTGGATTAGCACATAGGCTACTTTTTATCCCGGAAAATCAAAGAGTTCCCACGGGAATTTTAAAAAACTTACATCCACGCGAACGAAGTCGCGGGCATCAGCTAGTCTACCATAATGATCAAGTCACCATAGCCAAGCTGCAGTGCCAAGTGATTTACCGTCCCTATACATTTATCCCTATAATATTATCCCTATACAAACCAATTAAAATTACAATTGATGAATTCCTTAGTGACTAAGTTGCGTGGAAGCAACATGGTATGTTTTCCATTACCCACAAGATAGTGTATTTGTATTTTTAACCCCCGACCCAAAAAGAGGGATGTTATAAGTTTGACGTGTGTATCTGTCTGTGGCACCGTAGCGCCTAAACTAATGAACCGATTTTAATTTAGTTTTTTTGTTTGAAAGGTGGCTTGATCGAGAACGTTCTTAGCTATAATCCAAGAAAATCGGTTCAGCCGTTTGAAAGTTATCAGCTCTTTTCTAGTTACTGTAACCTTCACTTGTCGGGGGTGTTATAAATTTTTAATTTACACTTGTTACATATTGTAACGTTTTATGATTTGAAAAAGCTACTGCTGAGTTTCTTACCGGCTCTTCTCAGTAGAATCTTCATTCCGAGGTGGGTGGTAGAGTCACAGACGTAGCATAAGAAACACTAGTCTTACATAAATTATAATATAAATTTAGAATCTTTTGATCAAAGCAACTGTGATATCCTTTTCGCAACCAGTCAAAGACGAAAGCTGATATCGATTACGTAGGTATATTCGAAGATGGCTAATGGTCCATTAACCAAAATGCTCGGTACCTATTTGAATATGCCTTCATGAATACCTGCCATGAACGCATCACGATATAATCCCAGTTCGCTGAGTGTTCCTATAACCATACAGTCTATGTATAAGGTTTCCATAATGAAAGCTTACACAAAATATATCCACTCTGCTAAAATTTTCACCGTAAAAGACCAACTCATATGAACTGATATTATGTAATCACTTTTACTAAGGCTTATATTATAATGATACAACATCGTTCTTTAGACACGAACCGGAGAATCTTAAAATAATAAGAATTGTTAAACATTGGCTTTCAAATTTAAAATAAGTATTTCTTTAATAAAGCTGGGCTTTTCGAGACTTAATCAGCGAAAGTGCTTCTTTTTTATAAAAAAAGATAGTGCCTCTTTGCAAATTACAAAATTTTTATTTAATAAGATAAGGACCAAAATTCTCTAGGAGTCTAATGATTTCTAGAGTCCTATTGCAAATAGTTTTGCGTGTATTTTCAAAATTAAAATAGAAAACAAATAGGGAACCCTAAATGTATAAAATGCGTTCAATGTAAGAGATAGAGGTAGGCACGTTCAAGTAGGTACTGTAAATTGTCCAATCGTAATAAGCTAAGGTGATTCCTAGTTCTATGCTATTCTATTCAAATGCTATAAGTACTTACTTAAATAATAGTTCTTAAAATGAGAAGAAATTATTTAAAAACTGTATAATTTCTAAGAAACTGTGTTTTACAGAAAAGTAGGTAATGTAGTTAATTTATTTACTGATTTACATTTATTAAACTTATAGAATATACAGGGCATTTTTGTTACATTTCAGTGCCATAAAAACCACAATCGGTTGCACCGGGCACTACGTTAATTTATTAATTAATTAATATATAAAAACAATTAATATATATTTAATTATTTATTTTAATTAATAAATATATTTTTAATTAATATATATTTTATATTATATATTAATATACAATAATTTTATACTATATACAATATTAATATTAATATACAATAATTTTATATTATATATTAATATATAATATAAAAGTTAATTTATTATTTTTTAGTTATATAATAAAACTATAATACAACACAAAGTTGAATGAGCAACGCTCCACTATATCTTTTTGGAAATACCTAGGGCCTAGGCGTAGCTATCTGTTAGCATCTGTATAGGCTAAATATGTAGGCTTGCAGTCGCACTCGTAGTTTAGAGACTGAAACGTGCGTAGTGTATTAAAGGATGTGTGCCGGATGTGTTGTTGGTTTTCCTGCATTTGCACCTCAGTGTGGGAGAGCGGACGGTGCGTAATGAATGCCTCATGTCGCTCTAAGCCTCTAAACTAACCTTACATGAGTTGGTTTAGTGGGTAGGTTTATACGTGTGGATAGACGGCCGTATTCACAATCGTTACTATGAGGTCTCACAATGCGCTCGAACGTATAGGTTCCACCAATCAGGTCATTGTAAATTGACGTGATACTGTAATCTGATTGGTGGAACCTACACTGTGCGTTCGAGCGCACTATGAAACCTCATAGTAACGTTTGTGAATACGGGTGTTAGTATGCCAAGGGCGAGAATATATTCAACAATTACTTACTTTGTTTTCTTCTCAAAAATATTCTTATTTGATTATCACTACACGGCCCATATTATAATGCGAACGTGGATTTGGTTGTTGGTTTGCCCTTCAATCACGTTAGAACGGGCCAACGGGCCATGTTTTGCATGGATATAGTTGAAAATACACGAGTAGATATGGATATCTATTCGTGTAGTTGAAAGCTTAGAGAGTGTCATGGTGACATTTTTATCCCAAAAAACCAAAGATTTCAAAAATCCCATGGGTAAATTAATGGTTTGGTAAAAAGTAGCCTATGCTCATCTCTCCTTATTTAACTCTTCCTACACTTTGTCTTCCTTTTATCACCCGTTTCACAATACCATTCCCCGTTTTAAATTTTGATAATACTTCTATGTCACTGACAAATCCCTATTCTCGCTTAGCTTGTAGGTATTACGACACAGATAGATCTGTTTCTTTTATACAGGAATTTATAAAGTCTGTCTGATTTTTTTACAGTTATATATACACATATACCAAGCCTCTAACCACATTTAGCAAAAAGGACCTAGCGCTTTTGTCGGCTTTTAGTGCCAAACTTTAAACACTAAAAGTAATAAAAAAAAAAAACTAAGTATAAAAAAGTACTTTATTATAAAGTCGTCGGCAAAAACACATGTTCCGCTTACAAATGTACTGAAACAAGCACTTTCACGAAATTAACGTTGGCTTTGCAATATTAGACTACAACTCTGTATTTACAGAACTTCCTTCTTCTGGACCTAATAGCAGCTTACGACATAAGAAGGTACACGTAGTTTAAATAAGGAAACATTTTGAACCTGAAGGGAATCTTTGACGGCAGCATTTTCATTCTAAGCTTCGAATGTTGGCCAACAAAACGCAGTCTCCAAAAACTCACGTGTAATTTTTTGAGTCAACGTTTACGAAGCACCTGATGTTGCTGAGGTTATTCAAATTTTCAGTACCGCAAAATGCACATGTTGCAGCGTTTGCGGCTTTGGCAGATATCGCATCTGATTCAGGTTTTGCGGTTTAGTGTTATTTCTCCAAATCTCAAGTTCGCCATACAGTTTGAAGGTTATACCATTCTGAAGAAAACGAGTATTCGGCTAGGCTCAATGCATTTTTAAACTGTGATTCTACAATTTTCGCAAAATAAACAAAATGAATGGGTATTTTGGAAGACCCACGTGGGACTGAAAAACTGGTCTTGGATAAAGTCTGGATCTCTTCCAGATTTCTTGATTTTATTTTCTTTAAAGCAAACATGCCTCTGCATTGCGTTATGAAATTCCTTTTTCATTACAGGAACCACTGAAACAAATATAATATGATTAACTGATGACGTAACATCAGTAAGAATTTTCGTTGTCGTGTATAATTGTATTTACATCAATGACTTACGTCGTAACTCAAATCTGTTTTTAACCCCTGACCCAAAAAAAGGGGTGTTATTAGTTTGACGTGTGTATCTATTTATCTGTGTGTCTGTGGCATCGTAGCTCCTAAACTAATGAACCAAATTTAATTTAGTTTTTTTGTTTGAAAGGTGGCTTGATCGAGAGTGTTCTTAGCTATAATCCAAGAAAATCGCTTCAGCCGTTTGAAAGTTATCAGCTCTTTTCTAGTTACTGTACCTTCATTAATTGTGGGGATGTTATAAATTTTTAATTTACACTTGTAGTTATTTCAGAACTCGATTCGTGTTATCTTCCCACTTGATATTTCTATAGACTGGCTAGCATTTTGCTGTTGATAAAAATATGATTTCACGCTAAAATATTGTGAAAAAGTTGCTTATCAAACAAGAAGTAGAAATATGAGAAATATAAATTAAGCTGAAAAAGTTGCTATTGATCTAATTTAAATTAGACAAAATATGTTAAAAGCTGATACAATCAAAACGCATTATTTGTCTTAATGGTACCCCAGGCACTATTATCAGCGAACTAATATAAGTTACGACTCACTAACGGGATATGGCAGTTCTAAAGAGAATAACGTACTTAATATAAAATGAAATGAGCTGAACTCATGCCAAGAAAGAGCATTTCTTTAACACCCATGTGCTTGCATGAAAGATCTTGTTTCTGTTGTTACTTATATTGGAAACATGCTGGAAACATGTAATGTAGATTTTATTACAAGTATAACACGTGCCAAATAAAGAAATGAATCGAAAGTGTCTGTGTTAATTATTCCTTCTCACATACGCACTTTACTTGAGTAAAATGTGTGAGTTAGTCGTTTGATTGACGTGTCTTCGTTTTGATTCGTTTCTCTATTGAGGTGATAATACCTACAAATTAAACTATGTATTAATTTTAACTCCAACAGCATAAAACACAAAGCGTATCATAAGTGGTACAAGCTGTCCTATACATATATTTCAGGACATTAAGGATCAAGTTTGAGTTGTGATATTTTTCTTTTCCTCCACCTTTAGTATGGGCCTCATCAAGCTTTGCCTTTGGCCCTTGGTTCAAATCAATAGGTAATCGATATTGCAATTGTCACCTCAACTACTCGTAATAAACATTCACTGCTGAACTTAGGTAGGTACTTGCAAGGATCACCATCAGAAAATGATCTTAAGCCGTTTGTATATATGGAGATAGTCGTACCTTGGTCCCAAAAGTTTTCCGGTGTGAGATCGGCCATGTAAGTATAATATTAATTCAGAGATAGGTGCACATCTCGTGCATAGAAAATACTTTAAATACACAACTAGGTCAACGAGATTGAAAATGCCCCGTTGCTGAAACTGAAAGATTACGGTTGTTAAACTGTAAACAAGCTTGTTAATTTTAAAAACAAAAGTGCGCGCTATTTCACAAAGTTTCCTCAAGTACCTACCAGTTAATAAAGTACCAGTAACTCGGAAAATACCAATAAACGGGTATACTATAAAATTTTAATCTACTAGTAACCGGATATGAGAAGACGTACATTTTATCCCGGATGATTTTGTTTCAGACCCAGCTTTATCATTGAAACATTTTTACTAGCTTCGCGCGGATTTTATTTCTGAAAATCCTTTCTTAGAGGAGATCTACATTATATGATGTATTATATAAAATTTCAAGTTTCCAACTCAAGACTTTAAGCTTTAAGCTTAGAATAAAAAGTCTAGACTGTAAGTTGTAGCGTGTCAGTAAGTTTAACTTATTTTTTATTGATCGATTTCTAGTTTTTCCTCTGATATTATTATTTATGTCAATCCTTTTGAATAATTAATAAATTTTATACCTAATTCAAGTAAAGCAATAATAAGATAAAATTCAAGTCAAGCTATTTCTACTTTAATTGAAGTTTAGTTATTAATTAAGCTTGACACAATTGATAATAGTTATTTTGAACTGAATTAATGTTTTATAATAAGAACAATTTTATAATAATAAGAAGAAGAACTTGAAAAGAGCAACCGCCGAGTTTCTTGCTGGCTCTTCTTGGTAGGACGGCATTCCGAACCAGTGGTAGATTATTTTGATGATTCAAAAGCACTTTTAAAAGTTTAATTGAATAAAAATATTTCGAATTTGAATTTGAATAGGTACCTATATACTTACTTAACATAAATTATTATTATTCTAAAATTAATCTGCAGAGGACACGTTAAATACAGACATGTTATTTTGGCCCCCAAATTAAACTTTTGTCCTTTACTTGCAGAGGCAAATAACATCTTCATAATATCGCTGTCGCTTAAACTCTGAGAAGCTTAATTATGAAATGTAAGTACTTGTATCTCATGGAGGTATATTAACAGACGTCTGAATGCGACGTTTTCTTTATAGCCCTTTAAGAAATTTGCATAAAAAGGAGACATCTTTTGACTTTTAAAAGTAACAAGAAAACACCGTAAATTTTTTACTGACTTTTCTTGTGGATAGCTGAAAGCAAGTGCCACACAGCTTTCACATTCTCGAGAACTTCTGCAGCCCTTAGATAAAAACTAAATATCTTATTTAATTATACTAAAAACTATTATTGCTTATGAGGGGTGCCTATAAGAATGACCATGATGTGATGAGCACTTAATGTATTAGCATATTTTAATGATGATAGACAAGTCAAATAAAAATTAACATTTTACTTAATCTATGTTTTCTTAATTGAAGCGATCGCAGGAGAAAAGCGTACGTAAGTACCTAAGTGATGCGTTTTCCGCAGTGCTTTAAGAGATTTTTAGTTATCATAATTCATTTTTAACCCCCGACCCAAAAAGAGGGGTGTTATAAGTTTGACGTGTGTATCTGTGTATCTGTGTATCTGTGTATCTGTCTGTGGCATCGTAGCGCCTAAACGAATGAACCGATTTTAATTTAGTTTTTTTTGTTTGAAAGGTGGCTTGATCGAGAGTGTTCTTAGCTATAATCTAAAAAAATTGGTTGAGCCGTTTAAGAGTTATCAGCTCTTTTCTAGTTTTCTTGTAGAAAAGAAGGTTATATATAACCGTTAGGTTCATAATATTATGTCAATAGACAAATGTCAAGCTGTCAAGATGGACGTTGCCTAAATACATAATTATTTATTTGAAAATGATGTTTTGGAAAACTCAAATACTTTGGATCGTCGGGGGTGTTATAAATTTTTAATTTACACTTGTAATATTGTTCACTTCAGAATGTCCTATCGTTTCTGAGAAAAACAACATGTTTAACTTTTAAGTCAGTTTAGGAAAAATCACACTAATATTATAAAAGCGAAAGTTTGTATGTGTGTGTGTGTGTGTGTGTGTGTGTGTTACTCCTTCACGCAAAAACTACTGGACGGATTGGGCTAAAATTTAGAATGGAGATAGATTATACTCTGGATTAGCACATAGGCTACTTTTTATCCCGGAAAATCAAAGAGTTTCCACGGGATTTTTAAAAAACCTACATCCACGCAAACGAAGTCGCGGGTATCAGCTAGTAAATTATACACTTAACATCAATACACTTCAAGATTAACGGAAATTGCACAAATATCATACGACTCACTAGAGACATGTGAATTTCAAAGCGGAAATGTTCAATTTCTATGATTTCCGCGATAAAGTAAACGGAAAATACGAGAAGCTATATTCAATACTTCAGCCTGAACCAAATTGATTGACTTGCACCGATATGAGAGCGTTCCCATTAACTGATCAAGTTGATATCCACGCAAATACAATATCGAGGTTGGAACAATTACTTATGCCAGATTTTATAGGACTATGTCGTCGCGTCGTGTTGATTCCGATTAGTACAAGTGTAAATTAAAAATTTATAACACCCCCGACAAGTGAAGGTTACAGTAACTAGAAAAGAGCTGATAACTTTCAAACGGCTGAACCGATTTTCTTGGATTATAGTTAAGAACACTCTCGATCAAGCCACTTTTCAAACAAATAAAAACTAAATTAAATCGGTTCATTAGTTTAGGAGCTACAATGCCACAGACAGATACACACGTCCAACTTCTAACACCCCTATTTTTGGATCGAGGATTAAAAAATGAGATATCAATATGGGTAGTGATATTTACACTGCTGTTAAAGATATTGGATAAAATAATTCTGGGAAATAAAATAACGCTGTACGGTCGACGTCGAAAGTCCATACATAGCTTAAAGGCTAAAACCGTGCAGCAAGGAATGCTTTGAATCACTCGCATGCTCACTCACACAAATAAATATTAACTGTCAATAATATTATCAACCTTAAGTAAACTACATAAGGTTCAAACGATTTCAGTTCAATACTTCCATAAAATGTCTACAATATCAACCTTAAGACAACAACCATTAAGTTTAAAATAATTTTCTATTCCTGCTCGACCTATCTACTGACTTTAGTGATTGTTTATTTCATATCTCTGCGTATACTCACTCTCAGTGTCGTAGTAACATAGTCGGCACACAATGCATTAGCTCCAAATGATCTAGGTTCGAATCTCTTATTGCATTTTTTTTAGTTTTTAATAAAATGACTTTTTGTTTATATAATTATTGTTTATTGATATTATAAAAAGAGTAAATAAGAAAAAAATACTTTTTACTAGATAATCGACTTTATTGTGATTTTTTCATTGTTATCTTCTTACATTTGCTGAAAAGTAATAAATAGATAATATTAGCTATTTTTTTTTCAATCTATTTTAAAGGTTATAGCTTAAGTAATCGTTTTCATAAAGAAAAGAAAATTGAAGCTAAACCTTACAAAAACTAGTAATCATTCGGCGGCGCTGCTTTTGTTGTCTGTTAATTTTAGTAAGATATATTATTAACATAATATAAGTTAAGAAAAGAAAATACTTTATGTTCTATGTTTAAAGACTTAAAAAGTAAAATTGATATAACTTTATAAGTAAATTGTTTAAGTATTTAATATAACCTCCACTATTTTCAATAACAGCAAGCAAGCGCCACCGCATGGATCCGACTATATAGAAACAGATATAATCCTGTCTTCTAATATTCTCCCACACTTCCATATAGTGAGCCTCTAATTTCTCTGCAGTCCTCTCGTTTCGCATATCCCGTCTGGTGATCTTGCTGGCCAGGGAATAATAGTTATGTCTCGGTTTTCATTAAGTCAATCACGCACTATATGTGCTCGATGCACAGGACAGTTATCATGCACATAAGATAGTTGTGGCATATTAACAACTGGATACACACACCACACAGTCGGCAACATGCTGTCACGTAACACTTCCACATAATGTGCAGCTGTGGGGCGCCCTGCAATTGACACTAGTTCACCAGGTGCAGCGGCACTCATCCAGCCCCATATATTGACAGATATCCGTCCAGATTCCATGTTTGGGACAACATTTTCATATTGTTCGACCATAGATCTCCGCTGTGAATCATTAATATGACGCGGGTGGCCACTTCGCGGTCTAGATGTTAAATTACCTTCTTCTTCGTGGCGCGACACCCCCAACGCTTTTCGGTGATCCACTAAAAACCAAACAGTGAGATTAATATAACACCAAATAAAACAACACTTTAACCTACTAAGTATCTTGTCTAAATTTTATGGATATTCCTTCGATCACTTATTCGAGTATTCGAGTATTATTTACTCACAAAACTTTATGTAATGCTATGTTTATGAACACAATTTCTTAACCTAATACACGTTAAAATAAATAAATAAATAAAGCCTTTATTGCTGATAAATTTACAATAATAAACTTAAGTCTCGCACTTTGGTTATTTTGCAATCAGCGCGTCCTGCGACGCATAGGCCTCCTCCAGGCATTTCCAAACGAGTCTATCCCGTGCTTGTCTCGTCCACAATGACCCAGCCGTCTTCTTATACACGTTATCTAACAATAAAAACAATACTCACGGTGAAATCAGTTTCATTGCAAATGTTCAAAATCAGTTTTATCAACAATACACATTAGCCTGCATTATTCTTGAAGACAAGTCAAATAAAAGGTTTTCAACACTCAAGAAACAACATGAATTAATGTTGTAGCCTTTGCAAGTAACGACTGTCAAAATCTTTTGTCCGTCGGTACTCAGTGACCATATTTTATTTAACTTCGTAACTGCGATTTTTTAAACTACCCACTTAAGCTATTATTAGTCTAAACGTATCATTAAAAAAATAAAAACAGAAAAAAGCTTACACGGACCCGAGATTCGAACCAGAAACCGTCGCGTTTGCAGTCCGGGTACCCCCGCGCTGCGCCATTCAACTCTTTTGCTTTATATAAGAAATTCTTAGATATTACTCAGGCTTACAAATTGAATGACTTGTATAATATTACAGTGCAAGTGTGTGCGTGACAGAGTGCATGCAAGGCAACTTGTTTACTTATTCTATATGGACTTTTGACGTCGACTGTACAATAACGCAACAATCTATTAAAGTTCAATTTTATCAGTTTCTCAAGCGATCGCTTTTCTACTCTACAAAGTGAGTAAATATTTATGTTGATCAATGATCCTACACTTTTCTCCAATAGATACCTACCTACTCCAAAACAAATTGGCCTTATGAATTATCGACTTTATCTTGAATTAATAAGCTCGTCGTCACAGAACAATGGGGTAGATTCCTCTTCCTACGATATTGTCAACTAGCCACCGCCCGCGGCTTAGCTCGGCGAAAATAAAACCTCTTTATTCCCTACCTAGTGGAAATTTTGAAAAATCCGGCCTTATCCCTTATGCCTATTCAAAAAGTCAAAGTCAAAAGTTAAAGTCAAAGTCATTTATTTAAATTAGGTACTATTGTATTCTTTCTGATAATAATCAAACAATGATTCAGTAGTGATAATTAATTACGTTTACTTAAAACTGAAGCTACGAGGGTTCCAAACGTGCCCAAGTCTGAGAAGAGCCCACAATAAACTCAGCCGAGTATTCAACAAACCTCTTATATTATAAAGAGAACCTCTGTGCATAGTTTTAGCTTCAAAGGTTTGAGGTTTGAGCAGTCAGGCCTTTTCTTTTATACGTGTTACGCTCAAAGACCGAAAACGCTCATTAAGCGACAAAACAGCACACAACGCGTTACCTACCTACAATGTAATACAACCTACTAGCCAGTCTTCCTATTGGGCCAGCGAATACCTACAGAATATAAAAATACTTCTCGACTGATAATATTTACTTACTTTAAAAATACAAGTAAAATATGTTCTTGTAATATTTTATTCTCTGTACACAGTAGAATATAAAGTAAAACAACTCTTTAAATTAACAGCATCCGTTTCTCGCAATATGCTGTTGAAATTTTGACACTGCTGTCTGCAAGTTGTGTGAAAGTTTCGGCAAAGTTGTCAATTCAGTTAATTTTGCTTGCTTCGCGTCAATTGTTCAGAACATTGAATTTAGTGTACCGAAGTAAGACGCGAAACGGGTGAAACAGCGATAAAATTAGACACTAAGGCGCCATCTCCACGGGCGAGAATTTTGCGACGAGTCCGTCCTTACTATCGTCGGATAATCTTCACGGGACAACGATAATTCCACCAGCTCAGCTTTTCGTCGCGACTCGCAACGAACGCCACGAAAGCGCAATGGATCGCCGCGCGACATGACAGCAACGCCTCATTGGGTCTCTCAACTGTTACGTAACGTGGCGGTATTGCCGTGAGACTCGACGATATCGTCACGAGGCGCAGACGTTATACTCGTCCAGAGTCACTCGTCGTATCGCCGCGATAGTATCGCTCTGTGGAGATACGAGTAGGTCCATAGAATTTGTATCGAATTTGTTGACACGGCGAGACTATCGCGCGCCGCGATATTCTCGCCCGTGGAGATGGCGCCTTACTTTTTTAAACCAGCCTAGAAGAAGGAGTAAGTTCTCAATTCAACGCTTATTTTTAACCATCGACCCAAAAAGAGGGGTGTTATAAGTTTTACGTGTGTATCTGTGTATATTCTGTCTGTGGCATCGTAGCTCCTAAACTAATTAACTAATTTTAATTTAGTTTTTTTTTTGTTTGAAAGGTGGCTTGATCGAAAGTGTTCGTAGCTATAATCCAGGAAAATCGGTTCAGCCGTTCGAAGGTTATCAGCTCTTTTCCAGTTACTGTAACCTTCACTTGTCGGGGGTGTTATAATTTTTAATTTACACTTGTAATATCTTTATGTCTTCTAGTTTATCCACACAGTAATTATTATCAACAAATGAAATTGATTCTACAGACAGCTCACTTCGTCATCATCTAGCAATAAAAAAATTAAATAAACCACATACATTTTAAAACGCACAATACAAATTGAAATGATTGCAATTTCAAAGTAACGAACTGTACATTCAGAATACAGAAATAAAAACCATAAACCAATTTATAGAAATCGTGGTTTTTTAAATAAAAATATGTTGTGTTAACATTAAAAACGAAACTAACTAACCACGTAACAATAATAAAACCAATGTGAATATGAACTGAGAATATAAGTGGATGACTTTATTAATTATTTATCCATACTAATATTATAAATACGAAAGTGTGTCTGTCTGTCTTTCTGTCTGTCTTTCTGTCTGTCTCTCTGTCTGTCTGTCTGCTACCTTTTCACCGCCCAACAGTTTAACCGATTCTGACGAAATTTGGTACAGAGTCAGCTTATATCCCGGAGACGGACATAGGCTACTTTTTATCCCGGTAAATCAAACAGTTCCCGCGGGATTCCTAAAGACCCATCCGCTTAACCGATTTGTATGAAAAGTACCGAGGTAGCTTTCGTCCCTGTAATTGACATGGGCAACTTTTTATCCCGGTCCCGTCCCATTCTCTAGTTATCAATAACAACGTTTTGATAACTTGACTACGGGTTTCACCCAATAATGCAGTTTAAAACAGATTGCATAACTCGAGACGGGCCGTAAGTGGATAATCTACTCATGTGCCGTAAGTGTCGCAACCATGTTTCAGTACTGAAAATATGTAAGTATATATTAGCGTCAAGTAGATATATTAGCGTCAAGAGCCACTCGCATCGGGCGCACCAAAGAAATTCAAATTTAATCAACAAAAGTCATCTTGAACTCTTTTCAAGCATTGTAATAATGCAGCCGATTCTGATGTACCTACATTTTCAGTACCCTACTTTTTCAGTACTAGGTATGCGAATGCTGGCTGCACTCCCATTTACAGTACAAAAAATACATTCCATGCTCATGCGCCGTTAACACTAGTGACGACTAGTATTACGTATATTATTATCAACTGGTTCAACTATTTTAATAAAACTTACATAAATTTGAAAAATTTGATCTTATCCCCTTTCTGCACTATAAAGGAAACCTCGGTGGATTTCTGCTTTCTTTCTCGATCCAAGGATTTGGGACTGGGCGTTGATGAATTAGTCAATAAGTCAGGACTTGAGAGACTGTTATGTTTTTTTCGCACCTCAGCACTCAGTGTACAAACTAGGAACCCAAATATTCAAAGTACTAACATCCGCAACATCTAGTAATTAGAAATTACCTCATATCATTACTTACTTACTACGTACAATTCAATACAATATCCTCCAATAACTCGATGATAACGTTTCACCAAGCTTTCCGTACCAATCGAATTATGTGCTTCGTCCGTCCGACGTTGTGTAACGTAATTTAAAAGTTCTGTGCTATTGAAGCGGAAATCCTTCTTCTATTACACCAATACTGCAAAGTGAATGAGAAAATGGGTAATAAAATATAATACTTACGAAATGATGCCCGCGACTTCGTACGCGAGTTTCAGTTTTTTTTTAAATCTCGTGGAAACTTCCCCGGACTGCAAACTATCTCTGTGAACGTCAAAACCGGTTAAACGGATGGGCTGTGAAAAGCTAGCAGACAGACAAACTTTCGCATTTATAATATAAGTAGGTATAGATTCTACAGTCAGTTCCATTTCTAGCCTATGATGCTGTAAAGCTCGACTAATGATACAGTATGTATCTTTAGCATATTTTAGGAAGGGAAATTGGAACGGCATTATAATTTATAGCTACTGTGCACAAAAAAAGTTTGAGTTTGAGCGTATGTTCTAGTTTTTATTATTCCTTTTAGCTATTAAGCTAAAAGCTCGCGTAAATTATCACATAAAACTCGGATAAAACGGTTGATTTTGCTCGTAGTTTCCATTCACTTCAAAGTTCAAACCACCGTATCGGAAATCGGTCAAACCAACTTTCTATATTTTATGAGTTTAGTTTGTCAATAGATATAATATAATTTAGAAATATAATATAATAGGAAAAAATTAGCAAAATATAAGAAGACAATACTTATTTTCTTATGTAGGTATGTACTTATTTCAATCAAAGATATAAGACATAAGAAACTAAACATTGTATAAGGTGGGGTCAGAAATATCATTTTTACAGGAATGAAACATCATAGAATTCAATACCAATTTTTACTTAGAAGTTCCAAGAATTTCAAGTAGGATACCAAAAAGTAGAAAGCCAATAAAAGCCTGACGCTGGAAGTACGGCGGCGGGTTTAAAAAAGATGAGTTATTTAGCCTGAAAAGGCTCTAGCGTGTAAAACGTGAGAGGTGTTATGTAGAACGAGCATTCGTAGCTTCGTGGCGTATTTTACCTTTGAAAGAAGGGTAGGCAATAGGCATATAAAGCAGCTATTGGGTCAACTTTTTACTAGAATGCAACATTATAAAATTAGATTACAATTGTCACTTAGAAGTTCCAGGAATATCAAGTAGGATACCAAAAGGTAGAAAGCCAATAAAAGCCTGGCGCTGGAAGCACGGCGCGGCGGGTTAATAAAGATGAGTTATTCAGCCTGAAAAGGCTCTAGCGTGTAAAACGTGAGAGGTGTTATGTAGAACGAGCATTCGTAGCTTCGTGGCGTATTTTACCTTTGAAAGAAGGGTAGGCAATAGGCATATAAAGCAGCTATTGGGTCAACTTTTTACTAGAATGCAACATTATAAAATTAGATTACAATTGTCACTTAGAAGTTCCAGGAATATCAAGTAGGATACCAAAAGGTAGAAAGCCAATAAAAGCCTGGCGCTGGAAGTACGTTGTCGGGTTAATAAAGATGAGTTATTCAGCCTGAAAAGGCTCGAGCGTGTAAAACGTGAGAGGTGTTATGTAGAACGAGCACTCGTGGCTTCGTGGCGTATTTTGCCTTTGAAAGTAGGGTAGGCATATAAAGGTGCTAAGGTGCTAGGCGAAGCACTTAAATGTATCACCAATTTCTTTGCAGTTTTTAATATATGTATATTTATTTGGCGGCTTTTAAAGTTAAAATACAAATATCAAAAATTTCTTTCATTATATTTATTATTTTCTGGGGTTTAGTGGCAAGATTTGGATGGTTAATGTATGTGTGTTTTGTCAAGATTTTTGTTATTTCCGTAATAAATCTTAACACTATATCTAATTACTTTAATATTGAACGATATTTATTAATGGTTTGACGATTTTTTTAATTGAAAATGATACAATATATATAAAGCTAGCCTTGGCTAATTTGTCTGATTCGAGAATATAATGTTTATTGATCATCAATTATATTTTTGTCAAGGTGTGTCAACCAAGATTTAATTTAATTTTTCCTTAGTTATTAATATTCTTTTCAAATCTTCAAATTCAAATACCACCAGAAGTTATACGAAACAGTCTCACATATCTAGATAATATAACTTTCAGCATACAATATTTACGGTAACAATGGTAACAATAGGTTTTTCTTTTCGCGTAGACTCCTAGATAACATTTTCTCTATTACGTACTGAGAAAATATTTACGAAATCCTATTCTATTCTAGTTCATACTTGCGAAGTAATACCTGCCTATTGCGGTGAGATGATATTTTGTGCCCATTTGGCGTAGCGGTGCGGTCTCTAGCACGAAGTAGTAGTAGTATTGGTTTCCTAGTTCGGCACTATTATTTAATTTTAAAACAAGCAGTTATAAAGATAGTATACCTATTATATTGTATTCCATTTTTAACCCCCGACCCAAAAAGAGGGGTGTTATAAGTTTGACGTGTGTATCTGTGGGTCTGTGTATCTGTGTATCTGTCTGTGGCATCGTAGCGCCTAAACGAATGAACCGATTTTAATTTAGTTTTTTGTGTTTGAAAGGTGGCTTGATCGAGAGTGTTCTTAGCTATAATCCAAAAAAAATGGTTCGGCCGTTTAAAAGTTATCAGCTCTTTTCTAGTTACTGTAACTTCACTTGTCGGGGGTGTTATAAATTTTTAATTTACACTTGTAATGTGATTATGTCATTGATACGTACTGGCGCCGTGTTCTCTGTTGTTATTGAAAAGATCTTCGATTATCTCCTCTAATCACTCTTCCTTTGAAGAATATTGTAGCTGGTGGGGAAAACGGAAGCTGGAAAGGCATTCCATATTCGAGCAGTGCGTATTAGAAACGAGGGAAAACGCAAACCGAAGCAGCATTCCTTATCTGAGCGTATAAGAAACGAGGAAGCAAATCGCTTCGTATGATCCGTGGAGTTTCGACTATGTGGGGGTCAGACCTTTGCGATGCCGCGCGGACCGATAGTAGAATAGCGAAGAGAGAATAATGCTCAGGACGTTGAGTACCTAAGATGCTGTAATGGCGATATGACCTTGCTCTGGAGAGCGCTGAGTGAGTTTTAGTAGACTACTAGCTGATGCCCGCAGCTTCGCCCGCGTGGATTGGTCAGATCCCCTGCAGCATCAGGATTGAGGAGTTGGACTCCAAATTTTTTATGAAACAATGTCGCAAAGTTCCTCTATCGATTAAAAAAGAAATGACGCAAATCGGTTCAGAAATCTCGGAGATTTCGGTGTACATAGGTAGAAAAACACAACTCCCTATTTGAAAGTCGGTTAAAAAAGTAGCCTATTTTACGCCCTGGTCAATCCTCTACTTGCCTGTGAAAGTCCCGTCAAAATCGGTTCAGCCGTTCCAAAGATTAGCCTTTTCAAACAGACAGACAGACAGACAGACAGACAGACAAAAATTTTAAAAACGTGTGATTCAGTTATGGTATCGTTCAAATAACCATATGAGCTTAATATGAGGTAGTTATTTCGAAATTACAGACAGACACTCCAATTTTATTTATTAGTATAGATTACTATCTAGGTGGATAGAATCAAAGAGTGGCAGAGACTACTGGACTCAAGTGACAAAAGACCGAAGAATATCAAAATCAATGCAAGAAAATAGTGTCTAGCAGCGGATATCCATAAATTGATACAACGACGAATGACTCATAGCACATAAAAACCGCTATAAAATTGGAAAAATTGTAACTTCACACCAAAGGCTAATAAAACTTCAACAATTTGATTTTGCCTACTTTGTCAGTCAGAACATCTAGTTTTCATGATCCTTGCGATTTGGGGTTTGGCGATAAACATTTAACAGCTTGATCTTGGAACAATATATCTAGACCCCACTTTAGACCTTAGATTAAATTATTCATTCAGACATTGGCTTTTTTTAGTTTGGTGTCTTACCTTTTTTTTATTTACTTCACCCTAAATTACGTAAGTAAACTTAGATTTAGATACAAGTGACACTACCTTTGAATAAACTTTATTATTCTGAATAGGACCTTAAAAGTGTAGTCTTACTTTTTATTATTTTAGTTTTAAAGTAACTAAAATATAATTTAAACAAAATTCAAATCTTGGGGTAAAACAATTTTTTGCACCAGCATTACTTAATTCTCAAAAAAACTATAACAGCTTATTCGCGAAGCAAAAAGTACATAAACTGGAGAATTTTTAATCTCGTGACCCATTTTTCTCTTATTAGTTGCCTTGAACGTAATATTTCCCGGAAGATAATCCTCCGTACAACACACAAATGCTAGCAGATGAAGCATAAATCATGCCATGCGATATAAAAGAAAAATTTATGCCGTGGACTTGCATTCGAAACTAGCAAATTCGCTATGCTCCGCGAGCTAGTGGGCAATTTTGAAGAAGTGCTTGTTAAAAGCTTCAAGTTGCTAGTCAAACTTTTAACTTCTAACAAAATATAGGTTTTTAAATTTAATTATGTAATGTTTACAAGCACGGGAAACTGCTGGACCTAAAAGGCGGCAGACGTATTTTATTAAATGTTTTTTTGAAATTGAAATTGAAATTTATGAAAATACATCAACAATTTGCGTGGTTAGTCTAGTAGGTCATACTCTGGTTATGCAGAAAAGAATTGTACGAGTATAATAAACTTGCAGCTTTTATCAAGCACCCCCAGAATTTTTTCCACAGGCTCCCGGGAGCAAATTCGTTACGATAAATCATGCGCTCTCAGTAAAGACTACAAATCAAATAACATCTTTTATCCTTCCATCTTTCCATTTCTATTCTGTATTTGCGGGGAGGTGACCGTTTTACGCTAGAATGAGTGCATGAAAGTTTTATTCAGAGATCAGCTGCGATTTTATTTTTAAAAAATTTATTCAAGTTGTAAGTATTGTGGTGAAGTGAGACGTTTTGTATTTAGGATGATACTTTTTTTAAATAAATCTGTGCATACAAATGGCTCTTTATTGTAGAGGTTAGAGACTTTGCCTACGTAGATTTAGATTTTTAAAAATTCTGCGGAAACTCTTTCAATGTCAGGGATGAAAATCAACATAATAATGTCTTCGGGATGAAAATCTCTGTACTAGATACATGATGCCTGTGACTTCAGTCAAGTTAATTTAGGTTTCTTTAGAATCCTATCGAAACATTTGGTTTTCAGGGCCAAAGTAGCCTACATAGTCTGTCCTTTTATAGGAGCAAGCCATCATTGTACCTTTCGTCAAACTCGGTTAAACATCCGTTTAAAAGTTAATAGTACACACACATTCGTATTTATAATATTGGTATGAAAGTATGGATTCTCCTTGAATGAATTGGCCTTTGCTCAGTAGTAGGATTCTTTTTAATACTTAATTACCATAATATTTTAGTATTTATTTGTGGGACATGATCCTTAGAGAGAGGTTACATCACATTTTAATAATAAATTATGTAACAGCTGTTTTACATTGCTTCCATATTATTCAATTTATTTCACATTATCTTGACTCGTTTCTGGACTTGATTGATTCGGTTCTAGTGATTCAGATACAAAATTGTATGTCTTGATTGCAGCATCAGATGCATGTGTGGGAAGGTCAACTAGGAATCTGAATGTAGCCTTTACACCACTGTTCCAATAGTATTTAAATAAATATGACAGCCTATCATTTGAAGGCAGAGGTGGAAGCTCATAGGGAATCTGTTTCTTTAGTTCGCCAACATAGGGAGACACACCTTTTTCTAATTCGTCATATAGTTCACTAGTCGTGGAACTGTCTTTCCATACTCCCTTATCAACTGTATAATAAACTGCTGAACCAAGTAAAGCAGATTTTACGGCAAACTTTATCATCTTGGCGTAATGGTTATCATCCAAATGCATCTAGTTACAAAAGTTCGATTGCAAAAAGTAAGCGAACTGGGCGGTTTTCCTAAAAGCCAATAAAGAAAAAAGTCGCACGGTTGTGGGAGACCGCTTGTAAATAAAGATGAGTTATTCAGGCCGCAGGAGCGGTGAGTACGACGTAAGGGCTATACAAATATAGGTCATGCACTAAAGGATTCCTGTAGCATTTGAATATAAAAGTGGGAAACATTGGCGTACACTGGTAGGCGATTTGAAATTTTGATGCGTTGGTTTGATGCATGTCTATTTTTTCCAACTACGTACGTGTTATGAATTCGAAAAAGGGTTTCAAAAGCATTTCGCCATCATCATCAACACATTCACCACTACTAATTGAGCACAGGGTATTCCTCTTAGAACGAGAAGATAGTATTTAACATTATTGAATTAAAAACTAATTCTTTATACGCCCTTGGGCGATTTTGAATAGGTAAAATATTCAAGGGTGCGTCATTAACATGCTAATTGTTGCGTTAGTTTTCAATGGAAGTGTCAAAATGTGCCTTCATAGTTGTAAGTTTATACTTAATATGTCGGCAGTCCCCTCTGACGCCCATTTTTTTTAAAATATTACCTTCTTAGCAGGGCCTTGATAACATTAAATTAGTAAGACATTTTGTCTTGCAAATGAACCGTACTTTATTGATTCCAATGACTTGATAAATTTTCTCAGGGCGCCCAAGCTATTGATCTTAATTAACCGTCAACAAAACGAAGATTCAAAGCTTTCTAAGCAGATTTTTATGCCCTTTTTATCAGCTTTACGTACCTACCAAACCAATATAGCATAGAAAAATCATAATAGTCTACGTTAAATAGTAAAACAAACAAAATAGAACAGCTAAATTATTCAAAACAAGTGTAAATTAAAAATTTATAACACCCCCGACAAGTGAAGGCATCTTGACAGCTTGACATAAATTTGTCAATTGACATAATATTAAGAACCTAACGGTTATCTAACCTTCTTTTCTACAAGAAAACTAGAAAAGAGCTGATAACTCTTAAACGGCTGAACCAATTTTTTTGGATTATAGCTAAGAACACTCTCGATCGAGCCACCTTTCAAACAAAAAAAAGTAAATTAAAATCGGTTCATTCGTTTAGGCGCTACGATGCCACAGACAGATACACAGATTCACAGATACACACGTCAAACTTATAACACCCCTCTTTTTGGGTCGGGGGTTAATAAGCCAACTTTCACAAAATTCAATCTTGTAGCACATCTACGCAGTGAAACTGCTCGTAGCTGCATCCCGTGTAGCTGCTATCTCATCATAATATCTCACTACCCACATCGTATCTCTACCCATATTCTCATAAATGTGATTGTGTTTTGTTTATTGGTTAGTAGATTTGTCCTTCAATCACATCGCAACGGCACAACGAATCGACTTGTCTTGTTGCATGGATAGCTATAGTCCTGGAACGTAACTTATGCTACTTTTAAAAAGGTCTGACGGGATTTTAAAAACCTAAATCCATTCGGATACGCTGGCAGACAGACAGACGGACGTACAGCGGAGGTTATAGTAATAGGGTCCCATTGTCACTCTGCGGATACGGAACCCTAAAAAGAATCTTCTGCACTGCAAATGAATGAACGAAGTAACTTGGTGAAGCCAAGCCTATTTTACAGCGCTTGTTGGTATCTATCGCAAGCAACGCTGCTTTACCGACTATTGTAATGGCTGTCCAAGGTTTTATTACGCCAGTACAGTCATCCGATTTATTCTTGCGGCTTTATCGTGTTACGTAAATGCTTTAAAGCAAGCATTGGTTTTTTTTGACGTTGATTCAAGTTGGTTACTGGATGGAGACTGAATTTGAAGGTCCGAATTGGGCCTTATCATTGTGCTACTCAAACAGTCTAACGTGAACAGTCAGTCTCGATTATTATTATCACTAACTAATATAACTTATAATTTTAACTTGACAGAAGAAATCTCGTTCTCGGTCGAGTTTTATGTGGAAGAAGCTTAAAACCCATCGCATTGTGGCCCCAAAAAAAACTCCTATCATTAGATATAGGTATGATTAACGGTCATGACAAAATGTTGGTTTTTCAATCTCTTGAGAACTCTTTTATTTCCCGTTATACACCTGTATTTAGTCGAGTTTTTACATTATCTTGTTACATTTATTCCTCCACTATCCAATTGGCTTTACGGACTTGGTTATAAATTTTGTAGAGCATTTACGGAACTAACAAGCTAGGTATCCGATTTATTGTGGCGCTGCATTTGATGCTTTCCAGTTAATTGGTTCATTCAAGCCGTGCTCTAGTTTACTTGGATTAAACAAAATATTTCACAATCTATTTTATTTATTTAGAATTCTATATTGCAGACATAAACATAGACATATACAGAAAACACAGAAGAAACCATAAATGAGAGTGCAAAGGCGACTTTATTGCTAAAGCAATCTCTTACAAGCAACCTTTGGTGAAAGGATTAAATGACTAGAGCTCGGTATGGTTCACCAAGAAAAACTAATAAACTTATAAGTACCTAGTAGGTACCTACCTACATCTTACAAAGATAATATAAGAAAATGGATGTGGTTTTTAAGAATATTATTAGCCACTAGCCATGGATAAAGGTTTTTAAAAATCCCGAGGTAACTTTTTGATTTTTCGGGATAAAAAGTAACCTATGTTTGTCACCGGGACGCAAGCTATCTTTATAAATTAAAATCTCCATTTTCTTTCACTCAGATATCATCAAAATCACATAAACGGATGAGCCGTGAAAATATAAGTTTACGGACAGCTATACACTTTCGCATTTATAATATTTAAGTATAGTTTGTAGATAGAACAATTAAATGCTCTACTAATTACTTAGTTTTAATCAAAGAGATCTACTGTATTGTATTTAAATTCCGTGCAACATTTTCACGAATAAATAAAATTAGCATATTTGTTCGTTTGACATTTACAAATTATTTTAATTGGAGCGATATTTCTGTGTGCTTGGATTTCGATTGTATGTAGTTTATTACGTGAATTGCTGTTTGTAGCTAAATTTTGTTGGTCGTATACATTACTAGCTGATGCCCGCGACTTCGTTCGCGTGGATGTAGGTTTTTTTAAAATCCCGTGGGAACTCTTTGATTTTCCGGGATAAAAAGTAGCCTATGTGCTAATCCAGGATCTTTCTCCATAAATTTCAGCCCAATTCGTCCAGTAGTTTTTGCGTGAAGGAGTAACAAACATACACACACACGCACACGCACACACACACACACACACACACACACACACACACACACACACACACACACACACACACACACACACACACACACAAACTTTCGCCTTTATAATATATTGTCTTCTCTCCCAAAGTTCCTACAAGAGACCTATGTCCAGCTGTGGACGACGTCTATCGCTTGATAGTGATGAGTCATGAGATGATGATACATTATTTAAAGTCTGTGTGTACGCTACTTTAATGGACAAAGGGATCCCCTGAGGGATTGTTTTTCATAATCCTATCGCGTTAATCCCAACCGCGCTCCAGCTAGCTTCAATCAAGAAAGCTTGCATCAAGTTTTTCACAAAATATTCGAATTTTGATAAATTACCTCAAAAATGTATTTTCAGACTTTTATTAAGTTTTTTTTTCTCTCTCGTCTGGCTGTACAAATATTTGCCAATTGTCAAAGCCAATGTCAAGTTTGTAGTTAGTTAAACTATACAATTATGGACCCCGTCTGTGCCGGCGCTCGCCGACATACGCACGGCACCCCCTTAGAGCGCTTTCCAGTCAGTTTTAACAAAAAAAAACACTTCAAAAAGACAGAGCACGCCTGCCAGCTAACACCAACACAGACGAAGTCCCTTAAGTTTTTTTATATATAAAACTAGATGATTTACGAATAGGTTTTAGAAATCGCTTTGATTTTCCGGGATAAAAAGTACGATGCAAGGCTATGTCTATTCCAAGTAGATACTTACTTAGATGATAGGTAGCCGCAACTTCGTCCTTGTGGGTATAGGTTTTTTATCCCGTGAGAACTCTTGGACTTTCCGGGACATAAAATAGTCCATGTCCTTTCGCGAGATATGAGTAGCTACAGAGCTACTCCCTAGTACAGACCATTTCCCTGTAAACGTCAAATACCGTTAACGAATGGGTCGTTAAAAGCTAGTAGACAGACTGACAAACTTTCACATTGATAAATTAATATTAGTATGGAAGTATAAACTTGAATCCCACTTGTCAATTTATATAAGCATGAAGGTTGTACTTATCATATGGATCCGACATAGTTTAACAATGGAAAAGGTTTGACCTGCGGCCTTTCAGAATTTGAAAGCAAGGGACCACCTAAGGGACCTCGTGCACTATGTGCACTTGGTGGCCAGTAATTGGTCACTGCAGCACAGAAAACTCAATAGTATATCATCTAAGAATAGAAAGTTCACAAAGACGTACAAAATAGCGACTCTTATTACGATTCAGTAAAGGGCAATTCAGCTCGCACAGCGTTGTGGGTTAAATTTTACTAAACGTTTCTCTTTCTATCGCCTAAAATCTAAATCTTATATCTCTCTCTCTCTCTCTCTCTCTCTCTCTCTGAAGTGATACGCGTGTAAGTTACGCGAATGCTGGCCTTTGCCAAATTGCCTTTTTTGAGAAATATATCGCCGTTGGTATATTTCTCGGGTCAGTTGACCAAGTGAAACAGTTTGCCTTGGTTGCAGCCAATTGCGCGATGTATAGAGGTTACGATACTTTACCTGGACGCTGCGGCCACTGACTGTAGTTATGGCCGCGTAGTGTGTAAGGGCCCTTTAAGCGCTACGATTTCATCTGATTTTTTACGAGTTTCTTAACATTTCATTTCTTACGCTCCCAAAATAACACCCTGTAGGTACATAAATTCCTTTTTTGCTATATATTTGTTTGGAAACATCGAAAATGATCCAATGTAATAGTCCTTTGTTAGCGGCGTGGAAAATGGTAAAATTGCGATTCTGAATCGCGCATGGCCGTCATGTTTGCTCGCGGCAAAGTTAACATGACATTTGATTTTGCTGCCTTTGCGGTGACTGTCAGAAATAACGGGTATTGGGAATGCTTTTCTTCATTTTTATTTTATTGGTAGGATCTACGTTATACCCAAAAAATATTTTAGAGTTAGGTCGATAAAAGTAAAATAAAATACTATGGGCAAAGAATATAAACTATTAGCTAGGTAAAGAAGCGACACTCGCTCCATCGCGCGCGCAACGTAAGTAAAGTAGCGCCTTACGTTGTGAAAGCGCTGTCCTTGTCCAGCTTGGTTCCTGCACTGTTCTTGTCAGTATGACTTAGTCGTAGATTAAATAACCTTCCTGAAAGCAATCAACATTTTTGAGGAGAGATAGTTTCTTCATAACTGCCATACCCCTTCCAGGTACTCCACTACCATCTTAGACTGCATCATCACTTACCACCAAGTAAAATTGTAGTCGAGGGCTAACTTATATCTGAATTTTTTTTTAAAAACCCTTATGGTCAATAGAAAAGTCAGTGTTCAGAGGTCGCCATTCGTCAAATCTTTTTACAACAGTTTTCTAAAAGAAAATAAATAACATCAAAACACTTGAAGGACAAGTGTAAATTTTAAAGTTTATTTAACACTCCCGACAAGTGAAGGTTACAGTAACTAGAAAAGAGCTGATAACATTCAAACGGCGGAACCGATTTTCAAAAAAAAAAACTAAACTAAAGTCGGTTAATTAGTTTAGGAGCTACGATGCCACAGACCGATACACAGATACACACGTCAAACTTATATCACCCCCTCTTTTTGGGTCGGGGGTTAAAAATTCCATGCAAATTCTCAGGAAGGCCTTCTAAACAAACGTGAAACGATACAAGTACGAGAAAATCAACCAAAATGTCAACTTTAAAGTCGTAACTTTTGCCGTAGCGAGAACTGCAGTGCTCGCTATTCTAAATTTGGACGTAAACTGTGGTTTCTGTTCGCGTAACTTTGCTTACAACACATTTTATGACCTTTCAGGGTTTTGTTTTAGCACTTACCTATTAATCACACTAATATTATAAAGGCGAAAGTTTGTATGTGTGTGTGTGTGTGTATGTTTGTTACTCCTTCACGCTATACTAATATTTTAAAGGCGAAAGTTTGTATGTGTGTGTGTGTGTGTGTGTGTGTGTGTGTGTGTGTGTGTGTGTGTGTGTGTGTGTGTGTGTGTGTGTGTGTATGTTTGTTACTCCTTCACGCTAAAAATACTGGACGGATTGGGCTGAAATTTAGAATGGAGATAGATTATACTCTGGATTAGCACATAGGCTACTTTTTATCCCGGAAAATCAAAGAGTTCCCACGGGATTTTTAAAAAACTACATCCACGCGAACGAAGTCGTGGGCATCAGCTAGTAATTTATATTCTTTTCTACGTCCAGTAGAAGAGTATGCTTCCAGCATAGGGGTTGATGGAATTGAAAAAAATATAAAAGCACTTAGGTATCCCAAATTGAGTTTACACGTAGTTTCTAGAACACAGAGAGTTCTCTTTGTGTGTTTCATTGATTCTACAATACGGAGTGTTCTGATGAGTTGTTTCTACCGCCACTTATTTTGTTCTCCGATTAATTAGGTATAGGTATTTTTAACCCTCGACCAAAACAGAGGGGTGTTATAAGTTTGACGTGTGAATCTGTGTATCTGTCTGTGGGATCGTAGGTAGTAATTTTAGTGGTGCCACGCAGGTACCTACATCCATTTTGTGGAACCATCTTCAACTGCTGGGTTCCCTCAAAAGTATAGAGCTATTTCAGGGGCGGCCGGGTGAACAAAATCCTGATGAACGCTAGAACCGCATTCGCGGTTTCTCTGGTGCTGAAGATTTTCTCGAGCGGCAGTTGCTTTGCTCGTTATTAATAACAAAATTGGTTTTCAAACTGATTTTAAACAGAAATGTTGCAAGTTTACCCTTGACCGTGAACTCACCTGATGGCAAACGATGATGCGGCAAAATATCTAAGTAGGACGCCCTAGTTTCAAGAATGTGAAGAAGGTATGATAGTTTTGACGTAAACACTAGCTAAATTCTTTGATAAACTTAAAAGAGAACTATCCTTTTACGCAGTTGGTTAAAAATTGTGAAAAATATACATACGTAACACTGTTATTGGTTCTGTAAATATAGTTTAAGAGATTGTGTACAACCGAATTAGCACTGGTATCCGAGTTGTAAGTTATTTCAGGGGTGATAAACTTGTGGTTAAGACTTTAGCATCTAAATCGATGGCTCCGGGGTTCAATTCCTGGCAATCACATCCAACCACTTACCACCAGGTGAGATTGCAATCAACAGCTAAAGTATATTAATAAAGAAATAAAAAATAAAAACTGCTTTAAGTGAGGTGCTAAGCAATATTAAATATTACTTGTTTTAACTTTGAAAGAAAACATTCTTCTATCTATAATAATGTACACAAAGCTGTCTGAAGTCTACCAATTTGCAATTAAATAGCCAGGTGGAGTGCCTAAACTCTTCTCATTTTGAGAAGAGACCCGCCCTCAGTACTGAGCCGGCGATACGTTGAGATGATAGAGTTACTCGAGCGAACATTTTTCAAGGCTTCCCACGCAACCGCAAGATTGAAAACATCGCGCATGATTTGTTATGCGAGATGCGACCTATTTTTTACTATTAAACACTGCACGAGATGGGGTTTCCATCAGATTTCTTTAGTGTGGATATTTTTATAGCACAGCATGACCTAACGCTTATTGCACCGAGCAGAACCTCGCTACACTCATGCGCTAACTCACGTCATCTTCAAGAGATTTTTGGACAGTGAATTAATAATAGACTATGTACGTCATAGTCAAAGCGATTTAGATCAAATGAGCTACTTATAAAATACAGTAAATAATAGTATAAGATAGTCGTGACTTAAGCAAGTAAGTATATTTATGCACGGCATTTAGCACCCTCGCTACGTTCGGGCGCTAACTCAGGCCGTGACTTAACGGGCTATTTAAGTCACACGTATCGGCATGTACCTACTATTAATCTATTTTTAGTATGAATCTTGTCCAGAAGCTGTCAGACCCATCGTAATCTTTTACGACGGATACTGCCTTCAATGTAGCAAACATAATATTTAACGACTAGCCTTTCTCTTATGGAGACATACGAATGTTCCCACGCCAATTTTCTTTCATGTCTGAAATCTGGACGATCGCACTTCACAACGCATACGGAGTACCAAATGTTTCTTTTACAAGAGGAGAATTTTAGTCAAGTAACATCTAGTAATTTGAATCTTAATATCCAGCCCCCGTGCTATCAGTTTTATTTGATAACATGTTATACCTTGAATGCAATCTCTCCTGGCGTTGACGATGCTGTCTATAAGACCTAAGCGAGCTAACTGAAAAGAACTATGGCAGTTTGCTTAATTAAAGCAATGCTAGTTTTTACGCGGCTATCGTATCCTTTAGCTGAGTCTCTTGGCTCGTCTTTGGTGGTAGGATGGTATCTAATTAGCCACGGCCGAAGCCTCCCTACCAGATGAGAACCAATTGAGAAATTACGATTTTAATAACAGCCCATCGATTGCCCTCACCACGAATCAAATCCAGGAACTCCTACTTATCAGACCACTGCGCCAGAAAGGTCGTTGAAGAATTTGATGCAAATAATGATGATAATCTTCTCAGACTTGGGCGCGTTTGGAACCCTCGTAGCTTTAGTTTTAAGTTACGTAATTAATTATCACCACTAATATCGTACAAATTTAACAATTTCAACCATCATAAGGAGTACAATTAACTGTACCTACTTTGAATAAATAATTTTGACTTTGACTTTGACTTTAATACGACCATAAAATACCTAGGTACTTCATAATACAAACAGTATTGCAAAACTACATTAAATTAGCCTCTGCATACGCTGAAAGATTCGACTCTAGGGACGTAAACGTAATATACCCGGTGGCTGAGTTTGCACTGTGAAGTACTCGCGGAATGTTGTTAAAAATATTTGATAACAGAGCTATTCGCTTCGCTCCCTCAGGGGTCGTGTTACATGCTTGAATGATTTTGAAACGTTATGCACTGGCTGCTACGATTTGCGGCAATGATAATATTTTTATACCTACCATAGATAAAGTTTAGGGTAGTACGTTCTGAGCGGGAGCAATTTTTAATAAGAAGCATAGCCAAGTATTTAGTACGTAAGTATTTTAGTAGTAAGAATTTCCTGTATCGTGGGAACAACGCACGATACAGGATTACCCAGTGTGGATACCACCAGACACAGGAAAACTGTTTACAAGACTTTGTATTTGGTAAATAAACATTTTTCATTTTCATTTCATTTCAATGATGACTAACATTCCCCTTTCCCGTAAAGCTTGTGCTAGGAGTAGATAGACAGTTAAATAGTGCAACGGGTGGCATTTGAACCGCAGACCTTTCGGATTTCAGTCCGCATCTTTAACCGTTGAGCTATTGAAGCTCGACACACATGCAATGTAACAATTTAGAATGCGGTTTTGACCATAGTAACATTACAATGGTAAAGTGCTGACAGGAGTAACATTCGCTTATGTTACACTCACTCACTATACCTAGTACTCACTGTAGACTGCAGCAATGTTCAAATTCTCTCATTACAAAAGCGCGCGATGTAATGCTCGGCTTTACGTACTCGCCGATGTAACGCTCGAATCCGATCTCTTACATTACAAGTGACTGCCCAAGTGTGCCTAGTGGGAGATTTTTAACCTATTCGATCGCGTAAAAGTTAACTAACTGCGTTTTGTATGGAATTGAAACAGCGCCATCTAGTGACAAGAAGATGGCGCTGTTTCAATTCCATACAAAACGCAGTTAACTTTTACGCGATCAAATAGGTTAAAAATCTCCCACTAGGCACACAGGTGTAAGAAAATACGTACTCGCTGACGAATTGGTACCTAAGACAAAAAATACAAAACACACGAGAGTAGAAGAGATAGCGTTACGATTTAAAAAAAAATATAGCAAGGTCGATCGCCTATTACAATCAAAGTTTCTAGATAACCCAATCAATGCCTAAATATGTCTACTTAGCTAGAATGTTAAATAATAATTTGTATCTATCTAGAATTTAAAAACCGCAGTAGAAGACGAGTACTTAATAGACCTAGTCATCAGGAATCGATTATGATGTAGGTACTAAACTACCTAACGACCAGATTTTTTTAAGGTTAGGCATTCTCTCTAAGTAGAAACATTCCGCTATCAAGTATAACTCAAAGCACGTCCGCAGCGTACTGTACAGGGGTACATTACCTAAGTACATATTTTTATAAATTACGAATGAACTACCTATCTGCCTTTTTTAACCCCCGACCCAAAAAGAGGGGTGTTATAACTTTGACGTGTGTATCTGTGTATCTGTCTGTGGCATCGTAGCTCCTAAACTAATGAACCGATTTTAATTTAGTTTTTTTTGTTTGAATATTGGCTTGATCGAGATTGTTCTTAGCTATAATCCAAGAAAATCGGTTCAGCCGTTTGAAAGTTATCAGTTTTTTTCTAGTTACTGTACTCTTGTCGTGGGTGATATAAATTTTTAATTTACACTTGTTTCTAACCTTTTTATGAAGTATGAGGGACTATATTTAAGCAGGATAGATATTAAAGATTTGGAGCTCATAGCGCGTCGGATACATGTTCAACGTGGCTTCTACAAGTTGTGAACAGTAGCTACAACTCATAGGAGGAAGGAACTGTGCGGAGACATCTACACAGCCAAGCGCGGCAATGCAGTATGCAACACAGTTCCTTGTATTACAAAATCGTACAAGCGTACGCGCGCGTGTAGTGTGACGACGTTTTATTACTAGGTGCATAATCCGAGCCATTCAGCTTCGTTCTTATTTCTAAAGGTGCATCCAGATCAATTTGATAGTAATTGCTGCTATACCTACTATTCTTTTTGGTAAGGTATGTGCATAATGTTATTTTTGTAAAAATATATGGACGTGTGATGTGTTAAGCAACCAAGGTTTTAGTAAAATGTTACATAGTCTGTAGGTACGTGCCTTTAGACACAAAATAAATAATTACGGCAACAATTAGCATTCTACGTCTCTCCATCTCTGTCGAATTTGAAAACACATACAAGGTCTGTTAAGGTATTTAAAAGCAGGGAAAATTAAATAAAATTATCATGCGACCCGAGCGACGGAGCGTGTATCAAACGCTTGAATTTGAATTCAGGCTATTTCAAAGGCCGGATGTGTATTTACATAACGAACATAATCCCAATTTCAAGTTTCACAAAGTTGGTCACATATGAAGCCGTACATGATGTTGGCTTGTGTGCACGTGTTAATAATTAATTTGTTTTCACACACAGCGGCGGGTCCAGGGTTGGCAGATTAACTAATCTAAAGCCCCCAAAACAGGATCCTCCGTCTTGCTGTATGTCCTAAGGTCACTCACGATGAAAAGCGACAATGATTAGGCTCAATGAAGAATGACTGATGATAAATTAAGGACAGTGTACCTATCTGCATGAGCTTATGTTGTAACAAAACTGAAACAAATAGATATCGTAAGATCGTATCGTAAGAAGCACATTATTAAAATCAAAAAAAGAGCTTACTAAAATATTTACAATGAAAACTTGATAGGCATGGGTAGGTACACCTATCTAGGTATTTTTAACCCCCGACCCAAAAAGAGGGGTGTTATAAGTTTGATGTGTGTATCTGTGTATCTGTCTGTGGCATCGTAGCTCCTAAACTAATGAAATTAATTAATTTTTTTTGTTTGAAAGGTGGCTTGATCAAGAGTGTTCTTAGCTATAATCCAAGAAAATCGCTTCAGCCGTTGAAACTTCATAGCTCTTTTCTAGGTATTACTGTAACCTTCACTTGTCGGGGGTGTTATAAATTTTTAATTTACACTTGTCTTTAAAATAATTTAGAATTTAAACAAAATATTTGACCGTCGAGTCTATTGTATAAAGTTGGATCAAACCAGAAATGTCGAGGGGAAAACTAAAGAAATCCCAGTTTTCTAGCAACCCTGTAAAACGCCGAGTTTGAAAGCCGTTGAAAATTTAAAGCAGCCTTACACTGCCTAAAGGTGTTTCCAGTGGTTTTACCGTATTTAGACTGTTTGTTCCTCCCCCGAGGACGAAATGTTTCAGTCAAAGAAAACTTTCTGCAATTCTGCTTGTATTTAACTTCCTACTTCAAGTACAAAATACCTAGGTATATTATTCTACCGACTTTTTTACACAAAAGCTGCAAAAAAGTCTTTTGTCGTAATATAAAAGATATTTTTAATGTAGCCAAGGGTCAATCAACTTCTTTATCTACTTACCGTACTTATGAATTCCTAAGCAAATAGAAATAACATACTTAAATAACAATGCGAGAAAAAATATTACTCAAAATTGGCTAGAGATATTTTCTTCTCGGTGGAAAAGGCATTCCGAACCAAGGGTAATTTAATAGATTAAAAGTTTCTATTGGGTACCTATTTATTTTTAGGTACCTAGTTATTTTTAGGGACCCTATTACAAAGCCTGCGCTATCCGTCCGTCTGTCTGTCAGCAGACTGTTTCTCGTGAACCATATATGTAAAGTTGAAATTTTCACAGAATGTGCATTTCTATTGCCGTTGTAACAAATAATAAAAAAATCAAAATGACCGCCATGAAAATTAAAAAAAAACTGTTTTATTTTTGTACGATAATCATGACTGTTTTCTTGTCTGGAACCTACTAACCAATAGTTAGTAGATAGTACTTTTACACCTACCCAGTGACGGATTAAGACTACTTGGTGCCCTAAGCAATCCATGCCTATGGGCCCCCATATCCGTATGTCAACTAGAATCGGTCTTTAAACCTTTATCGCCTAAAAACATTAGTTTTTTGTAAAATAAAATGATGAGATGTAACGTACTTTAGAAGTAGAGTAGTTAGGTGCGACAACAATAAAAACCAAAGCATAATTTATGTATTTATTGAAATGCGCCTTGCGGCTTTCGGGGGCATTCGAATTGTCCAATGCACAAGCGGGCAGCGAGTGGGCAAGCGGAAGTGGGGTTATGACTCTAGATCGGACTCTATGTCAACTTAAAACGCGCGAATTTTCAAATTAGTCCTAGAAACTCTTTTTGGTGTGGTTTTTGGTGACGTGAGTGAGACGTGATGCCCTAAGGGCGGATTTTTTTTGTGCTTCTTCTGGTGCCCCCTCAGACGTGATGCCCTAGGCAATTGCTTAATTTGATTAAGGGTTAATCCGTCACTGCACCTACCCGAGTTCCAGAACTTACTTATTTACTTACACCTAGGTACTTATACATTTCACACCGAAATTCATAGTCAAGGGGCTCCTTTAGAGGACGATTCAGACGACATGTGTCTTACAAACCTTAATAAATTGCATAAAGGTTGAATATGACACATATCGTTTGAATCGAACTATAAGAAGCCTCTTTATAATAATATGTTGACTATGAATTCCGGTGTAAGTGCAACATAACCTACCCAGTCTTTCAGATCCAAAGACCAAAGTTTATCAAGATATTCATGACTCTTGTTGGAACTGTTAGATTGTACGTGTGTGTATAATTTATTTGCTTTACATAATATTACACACACCAGCGCAATACTGCAGTATTTGTTAGCCAGTTTAAAATTCAAAATACCGTATCTACGTAGCCTGAAGGCATTTCCAGAGGTTTTATTACAACATAGCTTTTTAGATTGTTTCCACTTGGTCTCTACGCGACGACGAAATGTTTAAGTTTCGAGAAAACTTTCTAGCACTGTGCAAATAATAAATCTTTCAAAATGGCTTCTACTTGCAGTTTCATTGTTGCAAGGCAAGCGATAGTAAACTCCTTGTGAATAAATTAAGTTTTAAATCATATTTTAGTCTTTAAACTTTTAATTAAATGTACCTAAAACCAATAGGGTAGGTAGGCTCGCTTGTGGAATTTCCAAAAATCCTGACACTGTATTTTTTGTTTTTACAATCGAAAACTCAATACCAATTTTCATGTATTTAACAGTCATTCATCAACATCAATTCATTATTTAACAGTCTTGTAGTTAAGTGAAATTTCCAAAAATCATTTCTTGGTAAGTACCTACCTAGGTCATAAAAGGAACCCTCCCCGCCTCATACCCCGATTGTTATCTTGACCTGTCGTGTACTATAGGGAACTACTTTCGAAATTTCAACTTTCTAACTAGCCTAGTGATTTTTGCTGTGCATTGATAGATCAGACAGGAACAAATCATTTTATAATGTTGGTAGTTGGTACCTATAGCTGGAAGATAATGAAGAAGAATAATGAGATTTTTTTCGTAGGTAGGCAGATTTAGTGTAACATAGTGCATTTCGCTAAAAACCTTCACAAAAGCGCTAAAGTCAAGGTTTTCGCGTCGACATTTTCCGGTGTTGTCACGCCGTTTTCAAGCTTCGCGCATGCATTGTTTATTCACGCCAGTTGCCCGCGCCCGTGCCGTAGTTAATTATGACGCGGACGCGCCGAGCCCAACTTTCAAATTGGATTATTCGCGCCATCGGAAAATGGCCGCCGACTAGTTAATAATGGATAGAAAGGCCCTCGGCGGAACTTCATTTTTATCGATATTGCTGGAACTCTTCTCTTTGCGTCGAATTCGTCATTGATGTGGGTTGTGACTCTTTCCATTATTCATATATTGGTGGTTTCTTGGGATTTTTACTCTAACCGTCATACCACAAAAAACCGTCTGTTTATCTAATATAAAAAAAACCGTCTATATAAAAAATCTAGTCGGACTCACACACGAAGGATTCCGTAACAATAAATCTGTTCGCAACAACTGCAAGTTAATGACTTACAGCGCCACCTTGATGTGATATAATAAACATGTTATGAGTTGGTCGTGAACATTTTTTTATTTTTTTTTTGTGATGTAACCACAAATTCACGGTTTTAGGATTTTTCCATTCAGATACTTTTGCTATTAAGACTGCTACTTGCCTTTCATGATTCTAAGTCAAAGGAAAGCAAGGGAATCAAAACCTATAGCGATAGGTTATGATTCCCTTGTCTTGACAGACACACGACAGACAGACAGACAGAAAACGAAGTGACCCTATAAGAGTTTTTTACCCGACTACGGCAAAGCCGAAAGGAAGGGTTATGATTTTATACCTTTTGAGGTACGGAACCCCAAAAAAACCGGCCAAGTGCGAGTCAGACTCGCGTACCAAGGGTTTCGTACTCGGGTATTTTTCCGACATTTTACACGATAAATCAAAAACTATGATGCATAAAAATAAATAAAAATCTGTTTTAAGAATATACAGGTAAAGCCCTTTCATATGATACCCCACTTGGTATAGTTATCTTACTTTGTGATTACAGCCAAGCGCAAGCCCATTTAGTTATTTTATAAAAATGATACTATATACCTACTGTTGCATACTCAGTGATATTATCATACCTACCTAACTATCTCTATTATGAAAAAAAAATTGTAACAAAGAAAATTTTTCACCAATACTATGAGAAAAATTTAAAAAAATAAAATAAAAAAAAAACAATACAATAGAATTAATTCCTTACTTTTACTTCCAGCTGACAAAATATATATATATAAAATGGATATAGGGAAAACCTTCGGGCGCCAGCCAGCTGGATAGAAATCTCCACAGATAGACTTGCCGAGGCCTGGACTTTTAATCGCAAGTCAGAGATTCGGTCCACCTAGCCGTGCTCTCTATTCCGGGACGCCAAATGTCCTCAAGAAATAAATATTGGTGAATAAAAATCAAAGAATTTAAAATTTATTATTAAAAATTAATTTATTAAATTTCTAAAGTTTTATACAAATTTTATTTATTAAAGAGGGAAAAAAAATATGACAATTTATAATAGGTATCGCCCCTTTTGTTCTTGTCTTAATTTTATATGTCTTATATATAGATACAATGAGCCAATTGTCACTTGTCTTAATTTTTTATATATTTTATACAATTATCAAAAATAAACAAACTTATAGTACCTGGGCCACATGGCCACACACTAGGTTATAAAAAAATAAAGTCCAAATTATCACAAAATTTGTTAAAATAGAGAATAAGCTAGGCACATGTCGAATATCTAACTAATTCCACAGGCCGAAAACTGCATTCCATCACACCAATTCCGGGATGGAATCCGATATAAAACGTAACATGTACGATCCAAAATGAAATTTACGGGAAAATCCTCATGATAAATGCTCAAATGAGGCGTTAAATGATAACAATCTAGGATCAACGATCTAGGATCAACGGAGATCTAGGATCAACGATCTAGGATCAACGAAGATCTAGGATCAACGGAGATCTAGGATCAACGGCTGTAACAAGGAAATGTTAGGTTAAAATTTTCATTCATTTTCTTGTTGGAAAATTCAATGTTCTAATGGCGAAATTGGGTAGAAAAATGAACACTTACCGCTAAAAGCGCCGTGTCCTACCACTCTATAGCCCTCTGGCCCATAAATATGTATTATACTTATTTAGTTTAACTTTCACATTTTTAAAAATTAATAATTGACGAGCAAATGTTTGCGTGTCTATGTAGGAAGAAAAAGTGAACCTTCAAAATGGCCACCGAAAGATGCCAACTTCATTCGGTAAACGAGCTGTCAAAAATGTTACTAGTTTTTTTTTTCCAATATGAAAGAAGGTTTGACAGATCGTTGAATTACATTCCCAAACGTCACGCCTTAGAAACGTCATGGTGAAGTTTGGGACACTGACATATGACGTATAAAAGGTCTACTAACAGATTTCAGGTTATGTTAATAAAAATATGCGATCTAAATAAAGGATGTAACGGGACCGCTAAGGTACACGTTACAATTTCCCCTTTCTAGAGAAAAGAAAAAAAAAACCTTTTTTTTTTTCTTTACCCTAAACAATTCTATAAGACAAAACAAAGGGAACTATCAAACAAAAGGAAAGTTAAATATCTAAATTTATGTAAGCCAAAACAACCAAATAATCATTAATAAATACAGATTGAGAAGCAATCCATTAAAACAAAATTCCTAAACTAGATTTGCATAGTATTGGTATACTACTGTCCAAGACACTAGCATCAACGCTGTGAAATGGCAAACCAAACTAGCGAAGAAGGGAAGAAAACTTTCTAAAGAGTGTGTGATTAGGATTGGTATACTACTGACCAAGACACTAAGCATCAACGCCGTGAAATGGCAAACCAACCTAACACAACATAAGCCAAAATAAAAAAGAGTCTAGAGTTAGTATGCAACTGATCAATCCACTGAGGCACCCTCGCCGCGTATTGACGAACTAACCTAGCTAAGGGGTTTTCGGAATGGTATGCAACCGAACAAAGCACTCAGGCACCCTCGCCGCGCATTGTCGAACCATCCAAAATAAAGATGCGCTACAAAAGAGCAACACCTAAAACATCGTCCTGCCTAAAGCAAGGACCTAGCGAACATGTCCACATGTGTGAGACAAGGCCAAGGATGAGTACTAAAGACCCACATAGAAAAAAATATATACATCTACTTGCCGATAAAACAGACACAAGCAGGAGGATAACATGGAGCATGTGCCAACCATGATCCCACAAAAGATCTGTACATATTTACAAAACTACCTGACTGACTATAGCAGAACAAGCAGGAGGATAGTACGGGGCATGTGCTAAACCGTAATCCCATAAAAGAAAACTATACATATTTACAATAAAATTAGGTAATACGGTGCAAACAAAGGCAAAACCGCAACCAAAAATGAGTTCTTCAAGAGCCTGGTAAAACGAAGCAACTGCATAACCGCTACCAAAAGATCTCTTATAAACAGAACTATAAAATCAAAAATATACAATATATACAAAAAGGAGAGGTAATGCGGAGCAACTGCATAGCCGCAACCTACAAATCGGTAGGACTGACAAAGGAGCCAAAAAAAATCCTACACAAAATAATAATGAGTCCTTATTGTGTTAGCTTCTGCTAGATTCTTTTCCTGTTAAAATTAATTTTAAGTTTTAATTTTGTCAAATTTTAAGAATATCTTTTATATGGTATCTACCTGTACTATTTTTTTCCAAATCTTTTAATAAATATACATTATCTGAAATTTTCTTTATTATTTTACATTTAACAAATTTAGGGGCTAATTTTGCGGAAAAGAAAGAAGCAGCATTGGATTGCACAAAGTTGCGCCTCCAAACTGTGTCTCCAACACAATAAGAAATGCTTTTTCTTCCTTCATTGTAGTATTTGGCATTTCGTCTATATGACTTGGCCAGATTACTAACAGTTTTATCAAAAATATTACTCAAAGTAAGAAGTGCGTCCGAATAATCTGAACGACTACCAATAGTTAACTCTGAAGGGTCAGAGATAGAATAAAATTTATGTAGGGATCCATCAAGGAAAACTTCCCTACCAAACATAAGAAAATTAGGTGTGTATCCTGTAACTAAATTAATAGTGCCATTAATAGCTGCCTGAACATGGGGTAAATACCTATACCACGTTCTATGATCGTTCTCAACATAGCATGCTAGACAAGTCTCAATAGTCTTATTAAAACGTTCAACTGGGTTATTCTGAGGAGTATGTTATGAAATATTTTTGGAATATTATATTCTTTAGCAAAATTCAAATTTATTTAAGTTATTTGCAAGTCTAGAATCTTTTAATCTTTGATATTTATTTATCTAAAATGCTGAATGAATTTAAAATCTTTTGAAAGTAAAATAATAATATCATCTAGGTAACAGGACTTCGTTATCAAAATCTGGTCCAAACAAACGATCAGAAAGTCTGTGTAATTCGACGGTGCATTTGTCATACCAAATAACATCCTAACGAATACAAATAGACCACGACCTGGGACTACAAACGCTGTCTATTCTCTAGAAGATTCTTCTAACAAAATTTGGAAAAAGCCTAAAAAAAATAGATAAAATTAAATAAAATAGATTTTCCATCGTCGTGCACCTATCATTTTCAAGAGAAAACTGGCCACAGCGACACCTATCAAGTTTTTAGCTCCGTTTCTTACAAAGAAATGGCCTTTTTAGGTATGTAGCATTTTCACTAGTAACACATAAATAATAGTAATATAAAAACCTCAAAATAAACTACGCTTATTAACTATGCGAGCACACTTAAATTAGCTATGCTAAAACAAACATCTTAGTATCTAGGCATACAATATTCAAAAAAAAAAATAAGTTACAAGAATACAATACACCTTAAAATATTACAAAAAATACAAATTAAGACAAGAACGAGAACAATTAAAATATTTATTCACTAATACTATGAGAATCAACACAACTAGGTTCCCAAATAAAAATCAGTCCCTGTTCGGGGCTGCCAATTGTAACTCGTCTTATCTTAATCTTTATATATTTATAGGATACAATGATCAAAAATAAACAAACTTATAGTACCTGGGCCACATGGCCACACACTAGGTTATAAAAAAATAAAGTCCAAATTATCACAAAATTTGTTAAAATAGAGAATAAGCTAGGCACATGTCGAATATCTAACTAATTCCACAGGCCGAAAACTGCATTCCATCACACCAATTCCGGGATGGAATCCGATATAAAACGTAACATGTACGATCCAAAATGAAATTTACGGGAAAATCCTCATGATAAATGCTCAAATGAGGCGTTAAATGATAACAATCTAGGATCAACGATCTAGGATCAACGGAGATCTAGGATCAACGATCTAGGATCAACGAAGATCTAGGATCAACGGAGATCTAGGATCAACGGCTGTAACAAGGAAATGTTAGGTTAAAATTTTCATTCATTTTCTTGTTGGAAAATTCAATGTTCTAATGGCGAAATTGGGTAGAAAAATGAACACTTACCGCTAAAAGCGCCGTGTCCTACCACTCTATAGCCCTCTGGCCCATAAATATGTATTATACTTATTTAGTTTAACTTTCACATTTTTAAAAATTAATAATTGACGAGCAAATGTTTGCGTGTCTATGTAGGAAGAAAAAGTGAACCTTCAAAATGGCCACCGAAAGATGCCAACTTCATTCGGTAAACGAGCTGTCAAAAATGTTACTAGTTTTTTTTTTCCAATATGAAAGAAGGTTTGACAGATCGTTGAATTACATTCCCAAACGTCACGCCTTAGAAACGTCATGGTGAAGTTTGGGACACTGACATATGACGTATAAAAGGTCTACTAACAGATTTCAGGTTATGTTAATAAAAATATGCGATCTAAATAAAGGATGTAACGGGACCGCTAAGGTACACGTTACAAAATATAATTTGTATGTTTATTTATATTGAGACTGATTGAATTTTTTTCACATTTTCAAAGCATTTCCAGATATTCCTACGACTATTACTAAAATCTGTCCACCATAGTCCAGAGCCCTGAATAGAATAGAATAGAATACATTTTTATTCAAATAAACTTTTACAAGTGCTTTTGAATCGTCAAAATAATTTACTTACATCATCATACTAAAATGAGTTTTGACCATCGTTATTATTAGTACTTACACTAGTAAGTTTCACTAGAGCTTCTGCCTTCTAGTTTACACAAAATTTGGAATTGACTGTAGGTACATAGTATGAAACAACAATGATTTTTCTAGCAACATTTTGTTTATTCATAAAAAACAATAATTAAAATACAATAACTTAGTAAAATGGCTGAATTTTAAACCTCTCCAGCCAATGGAAATTATTATTTACATAAAACATACATTTATTACTATCACATAATATTAAGTTCAAATATTCATAGTGAATTTAAGATCTCACTATTTTAATTTTCATACAAAAATTAAGTAAGTATAATAAACAAATTATTATGAATCATGTACACAATTTTCAAATACAATCTTATGAGATTGTTCATGGTTACTATTCACTAGGTGATGTCTGTGACTTCCTCCGCGTGGATGTAATAATATTTAAAAAAAACCACGGGAACCATGCTTTTTATGGGATAAAAAGTAGCCTAGGTAAGTATAATCTATCGCCATTCCCAGAAAAATCAGTCCAGTAGTTTTTGCGTCAAAGACACGCACACACACACACGCACACACGGATACACACGCGCACACACGCGAACAAATTACGCATGTGACGATTTTGTTCACAATAAATTAATACGTGACAAGACTTTCATCACTGATTTTTAAAGGCCATCTGAAATATAATAGAATTGATTGTTTCCAAGTGTTCAGCATGAACTAAATGTCTAAAACATCTTAGTTAAAATAAGCTCCCCTTAAATACCACCCACATTATAAAAGCGAAATTGAGTTTATTTGTCCTTCAATCACATCTCAACAGATCAACGGAATGACGTGATTTTTGGCATACCTTTTTATCCTGGAAAATCCACGGAATAACTAAAAATCTAAATCCACGCGGACGAAGTTACAAGCATTAGATACTTTTAACATGGTTTTCAGTTTTTCAGAATATGATTGGTATGCATAAACTTATGAAAGCAATCAAGGTTCTAAGAAAACGGCAAAATCTTTAGTATCACACAACTCAACACGATTTATACACTTGATCAGCCAACCCTTAGTAACATGCCTTACATCTTCCGGTAGCTTCTCCCTTAGTTTTTTCATTTTCTTAAACTCAATAACATCTTTGTTATGGACAACATAATCTACATCCATTGATTTCACCGATTTAACTATAACACCTCCGTAAGCGATCCAGTGTCTCTCAAAAGTGTTCCTTAATTTTTCAGGAATGCTTATAAAATCTGGATAGAACCCTAATCTTTTATCTTTGAATGCATCGGGTAAAGGATTTTCTGGATAATTCATCTTTTCATCTTCAAAAGAACTATTTGCTTCACTCAGTGTGTCTGATGAAGCACTTTCGTCGATTTTCTTTCTTTTCTTTTCTGATTTTTCTGATGAACTGCATTCATCGAACTTTCTTTTCTTTTCTAATTTTTCTGGTGAACTACTTTCATTCAAATTCTTTTCTTTTTTAGGTGATTTGATATCTTCTATTTCTTGTTTTGGCGATTTGGTTTCTTTAACGAGAAATTTGTCTAAAAGTCCATTTTTAACTGGGCTTGTGACTATTTTCTTTGGTTTAGGACTCTGTTTAATTTTCTTTTCAGGTGGCTCATAGTTATCAGCACTGGCTGCAAGTTTATTTAGAAGTGTGACATCAGTTTTTTCCTTAGATGTTTTGTATAGGTGTTTCAATTCATCCAGGTTGGTAGCAGTTTCCCAGTCCTTGTCGTCTCGTATTCGAGTTACTCTTGGAAATCTTACAGAGATGCCGTCGGCTGTGTGTAAGTTGGCTTTCGTTAGTTCAGTACCTGAAAACATATGATTAAAAATTAGTGGGCCATTTTCAGGGTTCCAATCTCCAGAGAAAAAATAATCCTTATACAATCACTTTGTCTGGCTGTCTGTTATGTCTGTTTAAACTGGCCAAGGGAATCAAAACCTTGGTACTTCCCGTTGACTTAGCATCATGAAATATAGCAGGTATCGCTATAAACACTGAAGTCACATTAGCATAAACACTGTACAAATTTTTTCATATGCAATATCACTACTTCACTACCCATATTATAAATGCAACAGTTTGTTTGTTTGTTGATTTTACGTCACAACGCAGAAACGGATCGACACGGTTTTTTTGCAAGGGTATAGTTAAAGACCTGGAGAGTGACATAGACTACTTTTATCCTGGAAAAAGCAGTTTCCAAGAGATTGTAAAAACCTTAATCCACGCGGATGAAGTTGCAGGCATCGGATAGTAATTTATAATATTAAGTATCATGATCATCATCATCATCAACCGATTGACGGCCACAGCTAGACATGGGTCTCTTGTAGGGACTTCCGCACGTCACGGTCTTGGCTGCTTGAATCCAGGGGCTTCCTGTGACTCGCCTGATGTCCATCCACCTAGTGGGAGGTCTTCCAACACTGCGCTTTCCGGTGCGGGGTCGTCATTCCAGTACCTTACGACCCCAATATCTATCGGTTTTTCGAACTATGTACCCTGTCCATTGTCACTTCAGCGTCGCCACCCGTTGAGCTGTCGGTTACTCTGGTTCTCCTCAAAATAAAAAATATCAAAATGCATACCAGTTATTTCCCACACAGGCTGTTTCTTAGGGTCTTTAGCAACAAAATCTGGCACCATCCCCTTATTGCAGTCCAGCCATGGCGGTATTTTGGTGTAATCTTGTGATATTTTGACCATGAGTGGGCCCAATTCCTTCTGAAGCCTTTCTAAAGTGCTATCGTCATGTCCAGTGTGGACTTTTGTCACTGTGACCCAGTAATTTCTGCGAGTGTCTAGACAACCCATTAGGAATACTGACATCATGCCTCCTTTTTTGCCAGTACCTGAAATGTTACATAATTGTGGTTTTTATTAAAATTATTACTGTAGCTTAAAACAAGTGGTTATTCAAGTGTGAGAGGAAAGAGGTCTTTGTATTGTTTAGTATAAATAAGAAATAGATCTATACTTATATCTAAATTAGCTACTACCCAGTACCCATAGGATAAATGCGAAAGTATATATTTGTTTGTTGGTTTATTAGTTTGTTAGTTTATTGGGTTGTTGGTTTGTTCTTCATGACGCAACGCAAAAAGGTTCCGTTCCGTGCCTCAAAAGGAAAGTTACATAAGCTGATTTTTACCTCAGAAAATCGAGTTCCCAAAGAGTTTTTAAAAAACCAAATCCACGTGAACGAAGTCGCGGGCATCAGCTAGTTTTAAAGAGAAATCCTATGTCACTGACTGACCATAAACACCGTTAGACTTAGAAAACGGAAATTTTGCACCGATTTCCTTTGTAATGTAGACACAGCATAAGGCCAGATTTTTCAAAATTCCCACGCCAGCAAAGCCGCGGGCGGTCACTAGTAATGATATTTTTAATGTAGCTTGATAAAACAATAAAATAGTTAGTAGTTGCAACTTTTTAAAGACTTCAAACAAGGAAGAATTAAGTTCAACCTGAACTTATGTTATGTCTTCAATTTATCATTTCTAGCTTTATTGATGCGAATGTTTTTTTATTCAAAGACATTCATTTTTAGTTGGCTAAACATTATTGCTTGCCAGTTTAGTAGGTACCTTGTCCAGTAATTTGGAAAAAGAAGCAAAGCTTGGATATTGTGATTGAGACAATGCTAAGTTTTGTATAGAAGCAGGCAGTACTTTATGGAAACCCATGATCTTATACAAGGAATCAAAAGCTTAATTTGCTATAATCTGCTAAACTAGACAAATCTGTATGGTGCAACATGCAGCATGCATATGCACTGCTTGCTATTGTGGTGGTGCATAAATTGCTTTCTTGGCAGCTGACTTTTTCTGCATGTTTAGCAGTGGGAGGGCGGGCGGTGCATACCACGTCATATCGCGGTTACTTGTATACAATGCTAAGTTAACAAAGTTTGAAATAAACTGAAAATGAGTACATACCAAACCAAGCCCCCAAAACCACAAGATCAGCAGTATCAGCCATCGCACCATCAAATAAGTAGTCCTTCTTCACTTTCAACCAATGCCTCTTGCCTGGCTCGTAGGTTGATTCCAAATCTTTCAACACTAGCCCTTCTAGACCATGCTGTAAAACCTGGAATAGATATATAGTTATACCAATAAAAGTTCAAGATATCTAGGTATTATAAATTGGTAAAATCTGAATACTAACTTTAAGTCAAAGCCTATGAGTACCACTGTATACTTTTGAAATATGTATGTTGTTATATTTCATAAATAATTATGTCCATTGCCGGCTCACTACTGAGCATGGTACTGGAACATAATACTCTCTCAGAGTGAGATATAAATATGGTCTGGCCATAGTCTAGCACACTGGCCAAGTGTGGATTGGCAAACTTCACACACCTTTGAGAACATTATGTAGAACTCTCAGGCATGCAGGTTTCCTCACAATGTTTTCTTTCTTTGGCAAGGCAAGTGATATTTAATTGCTTAAAATGCATAAAACTCCAAAAAGTTAGTGTGTGCCAGGAATCAAACCCAGACCTCCCAAATAGGAGTCCCACATCTTAACAGCTCTATTAGTTTAATGGTAATAACTGATAATAATTAATTGTTTATACTAAAAACTAAGGTTACAAGAAAACGTTCCCTGGTTTGAGAAGCCTAGTTCATTAAACTGTATAAGAGATAACCAAAATCTACACAGACCTAACTAAAAAAACTTACCTCTGCAATCATATTGGCCAAGTCAGCAGGTTTGTATATAAGCTGTTGCTCCGAAAACATAACCCGATTCTTCACCTCAATCATATTATCATGAAGTATTTGACGCCTCTTCCGTATAGGCATATCTATCAATACCTCTCCGTTATAATACAGGCAATCGAAAATATACAAACATACATGCGCATCCTTAAACTCTGAACCCTTATGTTTACCTAATGTGCCAAACGGTAATGGCTTACCTGTATTAACATCTACCATTAACACTTCAGCGTCCAAAATCAAATCATTACCTTTTGGAAACGCTTTAGGTAAGTAGTCTTTGAAATGGTTGACTTTATGTGCCATAACAGGTTTTAATGCACGCGAGAAATATTTAAATTCATCACCCTTTTTATGGACTTGTACCCTTTCTCCGTCATATTTAATTTCAGAAAACATTCCATTAGGGCACTTTTTCATAGCCATTTCAACCGATTTACACGCTTCAGCTAACATAGGTAAAACTGGGGTCATAAGACTCAGTTTGGCTTGTACATTTTTTTGTATCGCATCCTTATGTTTCACAGCACTGCTTTGAGGTAAAACTCGACTTAACATCATGTCAAGGTCACGAGAAGTTTGAAAGACACTGTATGCGTCAGGATGCACACCTTCTAGTATATGTTTAGGACCAGCATTTATTCGTAAATCTCCTTTTATTAACCTTATTAGCATTTTTAGGTCATCTAGTGTACATTGCTTTACAATTTTCTTAAAATGGTAAATCTGCTCTTCTTCTCTTGTCAACTTTGAGAGGTCTTCCAGAAAATCTTCAACTTCGTGGATACTCAAAGTACTTTCACTAGAAGGCTTGAAAGTCTGGGATTTAGTGAAGAAATGCTGAATAGTATCGGCTACATCCCCTTGTTCTAAGTGTGTTAACATGTCGTCATGATCCATTCTAAATATTCTTGAGAAAAGTTTGACCAGCTGTTTACTTTTGAGGTTGTACACTCTCTTGGATACTTGAGGGAGCAGTAATTTACACCATAGTGCAAGATCTCCTTGAAATGTTTTACCATCACTACCTCTTGTAAAGAAATTGTTTACCACTGCTGTCTTGTCTGTATAAGCGTCAACCTTTGATATTTTAATGCACAATGAAAAAAACTTGCTAAACTTATTATCATCTACGATAACTTCTGGTTTTTTATCATCATTAGTACTATCTTTGTCAGTACTAGTACTTGGGATGCTTGTATTGGTTGTTTTCTTTGATGGTTCATTTTTTATCACTTTTGCAGTGTATTTTCCATTATTTTTGTCCGCATAAACCTTTTCCATATCATTAATTTTCTTCAGTATAAACTCCTGATCATCCTTACTTATGTTTTCCCAGTTACCGATATCGTCGATCGAGTCTATACGCTTTGTTGCGGGACGTTGCTTCAAAAGGACATTCATAAGGCAGTCTATATGGTGCCATGATTTCATCTGTTGGTTTTCTCCGTAAGGGCTGTAAACTAGTTTAGCAATACGCAATTCTCCACTGGGGCAGTTCCCTTTACAACCTTTGCAGGAGGCTCGACCTCCTTTGGCACGGTCGACGAAAAAAGGTGCTGTATCGGACATTTCTTGTACCTATACGTTATTATCACGCATGAAATATATATTATGTAAACCAAGTTTTTTATTGGATTGGGTTATATTGGAAGGTTGCATTCACTAATCACTGATAGAAATAAACACAGAAAACTAATACGTTGTGTTGTTGTGATAACTATGAACAATTTATTATTATGCAATGATTTATAGAACAAGATTTGATGTACCTATGCAATGTTAGATAAACCTTGTATTCTTTCCGTGTTAAATAAAGCCCATTTTTTATTTAATGCTAACCAAATTAATGAGGAATTCTAATTTAAAAATTTAATGTTTTTGTATATATTTTTGAATGCGACACGTGACACTGACAAATGACAATTCTGACAACTGACAAAACGAGTGACATTTTGACATCTTTGTCAAATAGTGATGTGCATTACGAAGATGCATAGCATTACCACAGGCTATGGTATTAATCTGTGCATATGCACTTGTAATGGTGTTATATCATGGTTACGTATACGTATTTTAGTTTACAATACACTTTTTGTACTACAAAATACATGTACTGATGACAATAGTCAAAAACATACTACGGAAAAGACACGGAGTCTGGTGGCACAAGAAGGCAAAACAGCATCATCGACTTTCTACAGGGCAAAGCGCATGCGCTTTAGCCGTCCGCGTCGTATTTCGATGGCGACCTTGAGGCTAGCGCCTAAACTAGCGGCACGCTATGATGGCCGGTTTGACGTTTGTCCGCTCATGAAGTTCCGTATTAATTGATAACGACTTTGAAGGAAATAATTGTATTACTTTATTGACGATAGTGATGTGCAGAGATTCATAAATTTTATCGAATGTAGTTTTAGGTTTAGGACTCAAAATTTATTTATTAAATTGATTTCTTAAATGTATACAAGTGTAGAAAAATCAGTTTGCACCATTTAAGGGGTGAATGTACTTGTGAATATGAACAATTTTCACTATGTGGACAAACCTCTGAAATCGCAAAAAAATATCAATAAATTTTTAAAAATGGAATCTAATACGATCGTCACATAGGATCGCTGGCTAGCACAACTACTACCTCCGGCAAACTCGCGTCAATGCTCAATGCAAAACAAAGCAGTTTCGAATTGACGTTGCTTCGAAAAGTATAAACTGTCAGTGCAATGCGATTGTGATATAGTTTTGACCTGGCTTTGGATTTCAAATATTGATACTGCATTACTGTTGACCCTTGCTCGTTAATTTGGACTCTGTTCAAGCCCTTTGTTGTGGATTTCGTCGATATGACCGAACGTACGCAGAGAACTGTTCTAAATAGTCAGACACGTGAGTTCGTAATACGCCTTCGTAACTATTTCGATCGTGAAGCTCAAAATGGAGGGCCAATTTTACCTATAACGTCAGTGGTTGAACGCGTAGCTGATGCGCTTAATATTGGACAACGAACTGTTAGACGGATAACTAAAAAAAAATATGGCGAGACTGGCACAGAAGAAAATAAACTTCACACACCAAAAAAGAGAAAACGAGCAAAACCAGTCGTAGGCATCGATAGCTTTGATGCCGATGCTATCCGAAGACATGTTTACGGCTACTATTTACAGAAGGAGTATCCAACAAGAAAAAAGTTGGTGCATTCACTGAAGGAAGCTGGATTATTCTTCGGTGGGGAAAGTTCTTTAACGAAGATTTTGAAGACCATTGGATTTCGATACAAAAAATGTAACAAACGCAAAATATTGATGGAAAGATTTGATATAGCGATGGCAAGGTATACTTTTTTACGGCAAGTGAAAGAAATCAAAAATTGGCAAAATGTTGTGTTCTTGGATGAAACATGGCTTAATGCTAACCATACTGTAGGCCGTTCTTGGAACGATGACACAGCAGCATCTACTTCCAAAGTTCCTGTAGGAAAAGGATCGCGACTTATAATTTGTCACGCCGGAACCATCAACGGGTTTGTCGAAGGTTCTCTCATGGCTTTTGCGTCAAAAACCACTGGAGACTATCATGAAGACATGAATGGAGAAAAGTTTACTGAATGGTTTACCTCAATGTTGTGTAGCCTCCCTGAACCATCTATTATAATTATGGACAACGCCCCATACCACTCGATGCAAATTGACAAGCCACCTGCCCAATCCCAAAAGAAAGCTGATATCGTCGCATGGCTTCGTAAAAATGGCGTAGATGCAAACATGAATATGTTAAAAGCGGAATTAGTACGTCTTTTAAAAGAAAACAAACCAACCAAGATCCGATACGTCATTGACGAAATAGCATTAGAACATGGGCACAGAGTTATACGGTTACCGCCTTACCATTGTGAGTATAATGCGATTGAGTTGGTGTGGGCTCAAATTAAGGGATATGCTGCAAGACACAATACAGAACCCCCATTTACCACAAAAAAAATGCTAAAATTATTAGAAGAAGCTTGTGAACATGTGACTAAAGGAGACTGGGAAAAGGTTGTGAATAGAACTGTTAAATTAATAAGGGAAGATTATGAAAGAGATGTGAAAATAGATAATATTATAGAAAACGAACATATAATTATTAATGTATGTGATGATAGCAGTGACGACAGTGAAAATAGTAGTATGGACGAATCTGATTAATTATGGCCTTTTGTGGCACCTTTTTTGGTATCTTTTGTATTCATATGTTTCTTGTGTGCATATAAAGTATGTATATTCATTTTCGTTCAAATATTCAGTTCGTTCAAATAAATTAAATAAACATATACATTTTTGTTTTATTAAACCTATTTAATCAGGTACAAAAACAAAACTTAATTGTTTTTTGTTCGAGAATAAATTGACATTCCACATCACTATTGTAATGTGTCAAACCGGCCATCATAGCGTGCCGCTAGTGTAGAACGTAGTGTTTATATACTCTTTGGCGCCATATTAGCGCTTATTATCTAGGCATGCTGAACGATTTTTTATTTCAAACAATATAACTAACTATTTCAAAATCATTTTGTTTCAAATTCTGATCTAGGGAGCAAACGTTACGAATGTTTAACATTATAAATAAAATATTATTTCTCTTTATTTCCAGCTTCATCCTGTCACCAGGAGTTCAACAGCGATGGCTCAAAGCACGGCACTCTCACGTCGCCACACTTCCCTGCTGCCTATCCTCCGAATACCCACTGCCACTATGAGTTCTTCGGGAGAGGAAAGGAGAGGATTAGATTAATATTTCAAGACTTCTTTTTGTACAAATCTACAGATGGATCTACAGCGTAAGTTAGCAGTAGCACCGTAATATAATAAGTATATAAATTACCTATGTACTTTAATTTTAACAAGATGCAGATAAATTAGGTGAAATGCTTGTACCTAATACAACGAACCGAAACATAAAAGCTACTATAGCAAATGGTGAAACATAAAATTCTAAAACATAGATCTTGTAGGTATTTTATGGAGCTTTAGGTACCTACCTACTTGTTATGTAATAAAAATATTGAAGTTTTGAACATAATTTATATTTTCCCATTTCAGATGTACGAACGTAGACTCTCTTCAAGCCTTCGTTAACGTAGATGGACGGCTAGAAAATGTTGCGACGTTTTGCGGAGTCGATCTTCCAAAGCCAATTATGTCGAACGGGCCCAAGTTAATGCTAGAATTCCGAGGTACTCACTCGTCGAGGCACTCAAGAGGATTCAAAATATCTTATTCCTTCGTTGAAAGTAAGGATAATTATTTTGAACTAGATGATATTTTAGGTTTCTGAAAAATCCGGTGGAGATTCTTTGATTTTCCGAGATTATAAATGGCCTATGTTCGTTTTCGGCACGCAAGCTGTTTCTGTACCAAAATTCATCAAAATTGGGAATGCAAAAATTCAAGGGCCATACGGATAAACAGACTGTCACATTTGACGAAAAAAGTGTAACGCTTTCAGGGTTCTGCATGTATGTATGTTATTTATGTATGTATACAAGTCAAAATGACTACGGTAGCACACATTTTTAATATTTTTTTGATTTTGAGTTTATACGTGAGTTTCTTTGTTCCACCATAACTTCTAAATGCTTGAACAGATTTGGATGTATGAGATATTGCCAGAATCCTTACATTATCCCAAGTGACACTGGCTATAATTTAAAAAACTCAATAAAGCAAAACAGACGTGTTTTTAAATCACCTAAATGTTCGTAACTAGTTCGGCATTATCAAATGCTAATAATAGATTTACACACAGTATCAATAAGCAAATAATCTGTTTACAAAGCATTGATTGCAAATTGACATTGCATTGATAATAATCATTTCAATAACTATCCAAATACGATGAGAATAAACAAACATAGGTACCTACCTAACAGACGTAATTGACTCTTGTCCATATTCTATTGAATACTTTATAAACTTTTACAAAGAAAACCTATAAAAGTAATAGAAATTATATAGTACATCATGCGCGATAAGATTTCATGTTTATTTTTGTAGTTCTGTAGACCTACTTACAAAATATATGAAGTACTACCTACTATACAATAGTTGAATTTTAAAATTAGGTTTTCAGTTATTTAAGCAATAAGGTAGGTTTATATACGTAGGTACTATACCCTAAACCTTTTTATAAAAAAACTTAATAAATTCAATAGGTTTCTTAGAATCACTGTAGTCAGTGACTCAAAGCCTGTTAGAAAGCCATCTCTTAATTTAGGTATGTTTCATTTTGTACAAAAATCACCATTATAGGTATGTCGCACTGACAAGCGGCACGTCTTTAAAACAGAAAAGCACTAATAAAAAAAAACGCAACGGATTTGATTCAAGGATGACTCTCGATAAAGCTTGTTGAAAATACATTTGGAGCGAGAGGTGCAAGTCAGCATGTACCTACCTAACTACTTTCCATTTTACCACCAAGAAGCCCCAAGAAACTTAATTTTGCAAAATGCTCGATTCTGGCCAGTTTTATAAAAGTCATTCCATTTATTTCACAGATTTCGGTATATCTACAGGACGACAGCTGAAAGAATTCCCCTGCGCATTTGTATATAATAGTAGTGAATCGCGCAACGGAACTTTCGCTTCGCCAAACTCACCTGGACCATATCCAAGAGACACAGAGTGTTCTTACTTTTTTCATGGTGGGCAGACGGAAAAAGTCCATTTGCACTTTACACACTTCGACGTGGAGGGAGTATTACCGTTAGTTGATGTCTTTTCTTTTTTGAATCCATCTTTTTTGACACTCTGGTATGGCTAGACGATGAAGCTCGTGTTGGTAACAAGACGAAGTTTTAGGGTATTGTTATGACTATGGCAACGGTTCAATCATCGACTTATTTTGATAATGTAAGCATTTCGGAATTGACAAAATATGAGTTTCTGAAATGACCTACACCAGAATCAAACCCGAAAATCGTACAATAATACAACAATAACGCCTATTTATGGAGAAGATTAAAATAATAATTTTATTTTTCAGATGCGAAGCAGTGTCAGCGAGTGATTACGTAGAATTTTCTAACAAAATGACTGAAGACAATAAATACGGCAGATACTGTGGACGGATGAAGGAGTTTCATGTAGAATCTGAAAGAAATTTTTTCAAAGTAACCTTTCGATCTAACGACAGGCTAGACGGAACTGGCTTTAAAGCAATGTACCAATTCCTAGAGGCCACAGATGAATATCAAGCACCAGTTTTTGATAAGGCTTCCAATACATTGTGTAAGTGCATCATCTTTTTGTAAAACACTCATTGATTAAAACTTATAGAATTTTAAGGATAGCCAAAAAAATCAGATGATTCCGAAACACTTTCTGTAGATAGCAAGATGACTGAAAAAAAACGTTGAAATATTTGTTAAAGAAATTTTAAAAAAGGTCAAGATCATACTTGCGATATTTCCCCATGGCTTACCACTATTGACTCAAATCAAAAGAGATTTTGTATGCTCAAAGGTAAAGCATTATGAAGTTTATCACTGCCAGCATTAAAAAAATACGAGGATTTTTATTGAAATTATGACTATAAACTTATAGCTAATATCTTCATTTAACTACCTTCTGGGCATTTTTACACTGAACAGACAGTTAATCCTTCACTCAAAACATAAGGCTAAGCAGGCTCTTTGGTCATGAAATTTCTGATTTATTTATTTATTTAATCATTTGGCAGGCCAAGTAAGTTCAAAAATTGCAATCTGACATGGCACAATGCATAATGCGTCTTTAGCGACACTCACAGTACTCACACATCATAATTATTGGCAAAGCTAATTTAATAAGCCTCCGTCATAAATTGGCAGGGCAATATGATAGATTAGATTAACTCGTTTTAAATAATGTAAATTTTTAATAATAGATTAATGATAGTTAAATGATGTTTTTTGCACTCACTACTGCCACCCTATTGAAATATTTTAAGTTTTTATTTTGTGTCATTCAACAACTAGGATTTCATACAAGTATATTCTTCATACATAGTGTTATAACATATGAACACAAAATAAAAACCACTTTTATTTTGTTTGCAGATTTCTTCGGAGAGCTGTTGCTGATATCTCTGGCTGCGACGCTCCTGCATCTATATCATTTATGAAGTGATATTAGAATTACAACTATTGATAGTTAATCCTGTATATTTTGTACCATAGTCTGTGCCATACACTGTAATTAATTAAGCGTAGGCGTGCAATATTTTCTATAAAATAACTAAATTTAAGTTTCATCTAATATTACCAACTAAAGCAATATAACACAATAAAGTTTTATTCACGCAGGCACATTATTATAAATAAAATAAAAAAATATAAAAATTGGTTTACTACTTTTATTTCCTATTATTATAAGAAAACCTACAATATTATTATGCTAAACTGACTGGGCTTGATTACAATACTAACTCAGTCTAAGGTTGAAATCTATAGAGCGCACTTTGACTTTGCTCAGACTTAAGTTTCAGTAAAAAAAACCCGTCAAGTGCGTGTCAGACTCGCACACCGAAGGTTCCGTACCCTAGTATATCTTCAACATTTAGCAAAAATGAAATAAATCAAAAACTATAATGCTAAAAAATAAATAAAAATCTGTTTTAGATTGTACAGGTAATGCCCTTTTAAATGCTACCCCACTTGGTACAGTTATCTTGCTTTTAAAATATGTAATAATTATTTGTTCATGAACACATTTTTTTTTGTGATGTAACCACAAATTTACGGTATTCGGATTTTTCCTTTTCTTGTGTTATACATAAACCTACCTTCCTGCCAAATTTCATGATTCTAGGTCAACGAGAAGTATCTTATAGGTTTTCTTGACAGACGCGACAGACAGACAGACAACGAAGTGATCCTATAAGGAGTCCGTTTTCCCTTTTGAGGTACGGAACCTTAATAAAAAGAGATGGATTTATGCCAGCGGTATAAAGCTGTCTCGTTTGAACAGTGTCTTAAATCTGAACAAAGTCAAAGTACGCTCTATAGATCTCAGCCAAAGATAATTCGTTCGAACAACAAGTATATAGCAACAACTATAACTCTAACAAACTATAAGGTAACAATGAACTATTAAGTTATACAGACCACAAAAAACAACAAAAATAAAAATAGCAATAAACAGCAACTGCAGCATAGCATGTTGCATGAATTGCATCGATATCAAAGTTACATAGGTACGCTGTACTGTACATCACTATTTTGCGAGCTTACAGCAACCAATCAACAGGGGCGCTGCTATCGCATCTATCTATCTCACTCGCTCCATATCTCCTTGAAAGTTTGAATTGAATGACAGTGATGCCATCCTATGGTATTTTTCCCTATTCCCTACATTCAAGTCAAACTAAACTAGCGGGGTTATTTTTGTGGTAAATTACCACCTTCTTACTTTAAAAGATTCAAAACTCATTGCCATAAAAGTCAGCTAGTTGTGTATCTGTTCATTAATTAAAAACGAGGTAAAAACTTAAGTTTTTTTTTAGCACACATACTTTTTTTTCTAATACACTCCCACTGCGTAGCAATTACATTCCTTAGCTGATGTTTTGCGAAGTGAGCTGCATCGATCATAGCTGCGGGATGTGCTCAATGGGATTGAGGTCGGGACTTCGAGCTGGCCAATTCAAACGTCAAATCTTAACCTGTTGAATTTACGCTTCCACATCACCAGAACGGTTAGCCTCGCGCTCGCTGTCTGGCAGTACCGTCCATCAAAATAAATTTTCCTCCATACTTATATGTAGGTAGGTAACAAATTTAAACTTCTGATATATGAACCGGTGTGCACTCAATGTGCCTTTTTCTTGAAGTCTAACTCCGTACGGTCCAATACATCAATCGCTGCCTAAAACATAACTGAGCTTCCACCATAAGGGGTTATTTCTTCAAAGCAAACTTCTGCGGAACGTTCCCCTTATCTTCGCAGTACTCGCCGACGGTGGTCCCCACTCCTCACCATACAGCGACATTCGGCTTAGAGAGAATAACACTCTACGCCAGTCATCTTGAGTCCACGTTGCACAATTTTGAGCGAAGCTAAGTCTCAAGCAAATCTGTGCTCGTCAAGTAATTTAGGACCACGGGCTGGACAACAACTGCATAAGGAGCGAAAAGCTTCCACTTGACAGTTCATAAGCTGCTTTGCACACCTTTCACTTCCTCTAGTCTTTTTGAGTTGGACATAAGAAGATATGCAATTTCTCAATAGCTGGTTAACCAAGAAGTGGACATCTCGAGCTTCTGTGCATGGTTTTTCTTACAGACCCAGGCCTTCTACCGATGGAACCAGTCTCTTGATATCGTTGCCAAGTCCTCTGGCCAGTCGAACAACTCACGTTTAGCCTCTGGGACACAATATAACATTGACTACTCCCATCCTCGAGTAGTGCTATAATTTTGCTTGCTGTTATCGTTCTATCAACCATTTAAAAGTGCACTAAACGATGGTATCAAGACTTAAAAATATCAAGAAAATAAGACAATTCGACATTATTTATCTAAAAGTGATTTAGAGTAACTAAATACGAACTTTCAATGATTCCCGCCACGCAATACGCAATTAACTGCAATTTTCGTTAAAGTCAGCCTATGTCTTAAATTTGAATTTGAAATAATTTTTTTATACACCACGTCAACACTTCAGAAATGTGCTAGTAATATTCTCAAATGATTATAACTGAGTTTATAACTTTGATCAGATAATGATCAATGGTTTATAATCCATACTAATATTATAAATGTGAAAGTGTGTCTGTCTGTCTGCTACTTTTTCACGGCCCAACAGTTTAACCGATTCTGAGGAAATTTGGTACAGGGTGAGCTTATATCCCGGGGACGCACATAGGCTACTTTTTATGCCGGGAAATCAAAGAGTTCCTACGGAATTCCCAAAAACCCATCCGCTTAACCGATTTGTATGAAAGGTACCAAGCCTAGCTTGCGTCTCTGTAATTGACATAGGCAACTTATTATCAAGGAAAATCAAACAGTTCCCACGGGATCTTTAAAAACCTAAATCCACGCGGACGAAGTCGCGGGCATCCTCAAGAGTAGTATAAGATGCAATTGTAATGCATCTGTTCAAAAATTATATTTTGAATTTGAAGTGAGTGAGATGCGAAATAGAAGTTGCTGTAAGAAGTTATATTAGCAAGGCTATCACAGAATACCGCAACTTAAAGTAGTATAACGACATCTATCGTCACGTCATAAAAATGCTGTTGACGAGCTTGTACCGTTTGAATCACAATTTTAACTTGTGGTCTCAGAATACACAATAGTACAGTGGTACAAAAGTTTCACTCCGCAAAATCATTTAAATAAATAGCAGCTCTTACTACGACACAGTAAAATGTAATTCAGGTCGCACAGCGCTTTATTACCTACTGATATATTTACCTAGAAATTGCCTCTCTTTCTTTCGCTAGCTCTTATCTTTATCTTTCCCAATTTTTAGGGTTCCGTACCTTAAAAGGAAAAACGGAACCCTTATAGGATCACTTCGTTGTCTGTTTGTTTGTCTGTCTGTCTGTCTGTCCGTCGAGTTTCTCAAGAAACGTAAAGGGTACTTCCCGTTGACCTAGAATCGTGAAATTTAGCAGGTAGGTAGGTCTTATATCACAAGTACAGGAATAAATCTGAAAACCATGAATTTGTGGTTACATCATTAAAAAAAATTAAAACGTGTTTTTCAAAGTAACATAAATGTACCAAGTGGGGTATCATATGAAAGGACTTTACTTGTACATTCTAAAACAGATTTTTATTTATTTTTATATATAATCGTTTTTGATTTATCGTGCAAAATGGTGGAAAAATACCTAAGTACGGAACCTCAGTGCGCGAGTCTGACTCGCACTTGGCCGGTTTTTGAAGATGATTCTACAAACCCTACATCCTTAATAAAAAAAATAAGTCTTGGTCATTTAATGTTCACGAACATTAAACGCCCAACCATTCTTTTTTTACCAAGATGTCAAGTTTGTAGAATCAGAGTTTGTAGAAGATTTATTTGTTATTTATTGTTATAAATGTGATATAGTCAAGAGCACTTAAGAGCTATATACTTTGGACTTGGGATAGGCCCCATGGGCAGCATAAATCGAAGCTCAGCTAGGGGCTTGGTTCTACTAGCTAGAGAACTCATAACTTTTTAACAGCTTGTGAGTCTTAGCAACCATATTTACATGAAATGTTTTTGTGGGATAGTAATATTATAGCAATTGTATGGATAAGCATAAGAATTAGTATGGCTTATAATACAATATGAAAGTTTATACTTTAGTAATATTGGTAACCGATAAAAATCTGGGTAAATTGAGACCAATTATGGGGAGTAGTGATACTAAGACCAGGCAACACTGTTGAACGGCACGCTTTTTGTGACGTCAGTTCGCGTTCGGTCGCCGTTCACTTCGTGTCGTTAAAGGTTTTCGATTTGACTTTAGAACTTTCGTCTCGAGAATCGCGAACTTTTATCAAACTTTTTTTGCTTGCTGTTTGTTAGACATTGGAGGAATTAGCAGGATTATTACTGTGTGAAAAGGCAAGTTTAAGTTGGAAAAACACGTGTGGGGTGTGTTGGCAGTGTTTTGTGGTCACAGGTGTCGCATTCCAGCGGGGACGCCGACGCAGCCTCCGTGGTCCGACTGTACCTACTAGGCTACTACCTACCTAACTCCGTAGTTGTTAACCTACTCTGCCGAGTACCGTGGCTGGTGGACTAAAATTTAGGTACCTGCCTATTAAATAACAAGTAAGTATTATTAATTTTAGTCATTACTAGCTGTGCCCGCGACTTCGTTTGAACCGATTGAATGAAATAAACACTAAATGTTAAGTGAAGCTTACTACAATATATTAGTGAAAACCGTATCTAAATCAAATAAGAATTCTGATATTAGCGTGCACAAACACACAGACAAACAGACAAAAAAAAATTAATTACAATTTCGGGTTCGGCATCGATATAATAACAACCCCTGCTACTTTTTTTTATATATTTCCATTGTACAGACACCACTTTTCTACAATTTTATTATATGTATAGATAAGTGGTAAGTTATTAGTTAATAAGCAGGTAGATACGTACCTAGATAAAGAGAAATTGAATAAGAGGGTAGCTACTAGGAACACGGAACCTACCTATTAGAACACAACTACTTATGGTTTTTTAATAATTCAAAATAATAATATTATTAGGGAGGTACTAACAGCTGACCCCGATATACTCGGGTTGAGCACCTATGACCAATGATCATTTTTTAGAATAATGTAGGTAGGACGGTAGAGTTATAGACCTACCTTAAAAAACCGGTCAAGCGCGAGTCGAACTCAAACACCAAGGGTTCCGTACCATTGTTCAAAGTAGGTATGTAGAACACTGCAAGTTTATGACGGACTGCGATATCTACCTAAATAAGTAGGTATATTACTATGTGATTTACTAAATAGTTTTTTCGTCAATACATTTTAATTTTTTTGTGATGTAACCTCACATTTACGGTATGCAGATTTTTGTCTTTACTTGTGCAACTCGTATAAGACCTACCTAGCTGCCTTTTATGATTCTAGGTCAACGGGAAGTAGGTACCTACCTGCTTTATAAATTTTCTTAACGGACACGACAGACACACAACAGACAGACAACAAAGTGATCCTATAAGGATTCTTTTTGAGGTAGGGGACCCCAAAAATGGTGAAAGAATTTTTCAAAATCCAAAATCTTCAAAGCCCAAATCTAAAAACAAATGGCTGCCTGTTCATTAACTCCTACACTATAAAAAGCTTAAAATAATGATAATTAATATAGATGCATCAAATAAGTAGGTTGTATTACCATGTCAAGACAATCAACTCATAGGTATTAAATTAATATCACAATTTGCATTATGTACGCCCTTGCTCTATATTGAATATACATTTGCAACTTAAACAAGTGATTGTTATAGTTATGCTTATTAATAATTCGATACTCTATCATGCATCTATCACTTACCAATTTGATACGGATCGTTTGATGGAGATTTAATGATGTTTTCACATTGAATAACATTTTTTTCTATCAGGCAATTGCTTAGACAATAACACTTTGCCTTCTACAAGTTTTTTTGCTATTGAGCTACCCGCGCATTGAAAATAAGCGGCTGTAACTCTTTTCCGACATAAAATTATATTATGTTGCAAGAATTAAATGGGTATTATTTTAGTCAGATGTTTTATGTTTTAACTCAATAGCTCAACCGGTAAAGGAGTGGACTGAAAACCGAAAGGTTGACGGTTCAAACCCCGCCCGTAGCACTATTGTCGTACCTACTCCTAGCACAAGCCTGACGCTTAGTTGGAGAGGAAAGGGGAATATTAGTCATTTAACATGGCTAATATTCATCAATCAAAAAAAAAAAAACTGTCCAAATACTACAGTTAAGTAAGTAGGTACTAATTAAGTACTTAAAATAAAAATATCATAATTTTTGCAATTCGTGCAGACTGCGCACCTGTAAGGTAGGTATAGTACGCGACAGGTTGACATAGCAATGAGGCCGGGGACATCACCCGCAGCGGGTTAGCGCGGGGGCTGTGCGGGGGTGCGGGGCGTCTCCACCTCGGTTGCCATCTCAACCTGTCGCGCATTATAGTCTCTCCATGACGTCGACCCTCGATTCTGTGACAGACTAGCCTACTGGCCACTGCCACTTCAGTGAATTACATTAAGAGGGGTCTCTCCGTCACTCGCTCCATACAAACGTTGTTCGTCTCTCATTGGAATACTAACCAATTATACTCAATGGAATTTTGTAGAAACGTTCCGGTAACTAATATCTATGTCTGTGGTTTTCCAGATTTCCATAAAAATATTCGATTTCAAAGCTACGCGGTCTTAAAAATTCACATACAAATTTTTTAGCCCCTGTAATTTTAAAACGACATATTTTTAGAAAAATCTAAAACACCACAGGCACAGATATTAGTTTCTAGAATATGTCTACAAAATTTCATGGACTTCGATTGCTCAATATTCAAATGAAATTGGGGCTATGATTGTATAGAGTAAGTGACGGAGAGAGCCCTGTTAAAGATTCGTACAAATTACGTGATGGCGTCAATAGAATCGAATAAATATTATTTTACACCGAAATATAATCTAAAAGGCACGCAATCCGCCAAGGATTTAAATACAGGAAGCTGCGGGGTAAGCAGATATCGCGTAGCGCTAAATCTGTCCAAACGACAACGCCTGCAGGTCTAGATATCTTGCACCATGTCCAATGATAGAAATGATTTATACTGTTCTAATGCAATTTAACCAATAAATCGATAGGCGAATCAACAAATATAGAATTATTAATTTAAATACAGAAATGGTACGTAGGTAGGTACCTACCTAGTGGAAAAGCTATCGTGTTTCATACTAACTAACCAGGAACCAGAGAAGGCAAATGGCGTGCAAATGAAAAAATCTTAGCCGTAGCGTGGATTGTAACCCTAAAAACCCACGTATTTTGTGCTGTGAGACATATCCCACAACTCTCAAGACGTGACGAGTTTATGGCCCCTACTCACTACTAGTACTTAATGTTTTAGGTACGTGATAGTGGTACACTACGCACCTATGTAGGCTTTGATATCTTTATTGCTACTAGGCCTACAAGTCACAGCGACACAGTAAACTTGTTGAAGTTATGCTTTTATCGCGCCACTAAACTGTGTTCACAACTTGAGAGGGGTCTCTCCGTCACTCGATTCATACAAACGTAGTTCCAATTTCATTTGAATATTAAGCAACCAAAGTTCATGAAATTTTGCAGACATATTCTAGAAACGAATATCTATGCCTGTGGTTTTCCAGATTTCTGTTACAATTTTCGGTTTCAAAGTTACGCGGTCTTAAAAATTCACATACAAATCTTTGAGCTCCTGTAATTTTGAAACTATATATTTTTAGAAAAATCTAAAACACCACAGGCACAGTTATTAGTTTCTAGAATATGTCTGCAAAATTTCATGGACTTTGGTTGCTTAATATTCAAATGAAATTGAAACTACGATTGTATGGAGTAAGTGACGGAGAGAGCCCTGTTAAACTAAAAGCAAAACTAAATTAAACTGAACAAACTGGTGTTATTTAGTTTTAAAGAAGGCGATAGGAATTTTTATGTGCTTCTACATGTGTTATAACATATAAGTGTTATAACATCCTATAATGCGTGTGGTTATCAATAGTAGGTAGGACAAGAATAATAGAAATCCTCAGCTTTGTTTGAGTAAAATATTATTCGTGAAATGCTTACATATTATTATGTACTACGCAACTTGTAAAAGCTATTCTAAGCTTGTTAAAGGTATTACAAAAGACCATGACATTAAAACGAAATGACAATGCAAATATTTGGTCATTAATTTTATTTATTAAGTAAGTAGGTACCTACCTACTTAACTATTATAATTTTAACAAGAAATTCAAAGGTCTTGCCCAAATATCTGCCCAGGAATCTAAAATATGCTAACGACTGGTATTAAGAAGGGTGGGCATAAAGGTTTAAGTTAAATTCCATTTTAACCTGTGTAACTTGTTTACAAGTATGTTAAAGTTAACTTGTAGGTACATACGTAACTAATTTGCAGAATTAGCTGTTAAGCATACATGTTTAAATACCTATTGCAGGGGTGAAACTGTACTGAACTTAACCTCAATAAAATAATTAAGTCCCTAACTACTTACTTAATTTGATTTAATTACTTAGTTTAGGACATAGAATACAAATCAAAACTCAAAAAAAAGACTCGAAAGTGGGCATTTTTAACCGACTGCGAAAAAGGAGGAGGTTCTCAATTCGTCGGAATCTTTTTTTTTAGTAGGTACGCTTTAGCCAAAGTCGTGTCACCATTAGTTACCATCAGATGTGATTGCAGGCTGCAGCTAAGCCAGTGAAAAAACAGTTAAGTTAGTACCTATTTTAAATTAAATATTTATTTACTTACTGTATTAAGTTATTGTCCAAAACTCATTCATTCTCACCGTCAAAATTCTCAAATCAGCTCACTCAAATTGTGAATATCCAAAAATAATAGTTACAAGTGTAAATTAAAAATTTATAACACCCCCGACAAGTGAAGGTTACAGTAACTAGAAAAAAGCTGATAACTTTCAAACGGGTGAACCGATTTTCTTGGATGATAGCTAAGAACACTCTCGATCAAGCCACCTTTTAAAAAAAAACTAAATTAAAATCGGTTCATTCGTTTAGGCGTTACGATGCCACAGACAGATACACAGATACACACGTCAAACTTATAACACCCCTCTTTTTGGGTCGGGGGTTAAAAACACCTCTTAGCTTTCTTCCTTGAGTTACTTAGGTATTAAAGCGTTTAATATTTACGTTTAGTAATTAAACGCCCACTAGAATTAGATTCTAAATGCCTAATTTGTATGACGTGACAGTTCTGAGAACGGAAAGGGCCTGAGACAACTTGAAGCATGTGAGTTGGACTTGAACGCAACGGTTTGTTTGCGGTCCACGAACGGACGGGATGACAAATTAGGTAATTAGTTTAAAATCACGACAGTTGTACTAGAGGGCTACTATTGCACCCTTATTGCGACACGTTAAAGGTCATTTTTGATTGCTATCGGTCCGTTCTCTGGTCCTAAGGTTCTAACCTCTGTTATTATTGTTCTCAGTATTTAAGTAGTTAGGTAGACATTTGGAATATTTCTCTTTCTTCGCATTCATTAAATTGTTAGACCAAGCATTAGATGTGACCTATTAAGATAGAATTAAAACAACAAACACCAGTAATTAATTATATATTTCTCCCATATTTTCCTTTATGTTCCACTTCATTAAATTCATCTATTCAAAATTCTCATTTCAACAGATAAATGCAATTCATATAATAACACTAATATAATCAGAACATTCAACAAAGCAAGTACACTATCACCACGTGTGCTAATTTAGGTTAGGTAATTTCATCTCTTATGATATAATCAAATAATCAATAAATTATCAACACGTGGTTTTATTTTAGGTTAACTGACTCCATCTCTTATGATATAATCAAATAATCAACAAAGTTAATAAATTATTAACACGTGTTTTTATTTTAGGTTATGTAACTGTATTTATTTTAACATTTAACCAAAGTTTATTACTACCGCCTTTGTAATCTTATTCCACCAATAATAAAAAATGGCGGGACAAACTTATTAGTTTTACAGAACTAGGAAAATTACGTTATTTTAAATTCATTTTAATCACACAATTATTTCCGATGGAAATCCAGAGAAAATCATTTTAACCAACAATAACCAATTTACACAATGTGGATAAAACCTCAAACTATAACAAATCAAAGTTTAAGCAGATTTAGGAAATTATCACAATATGGTTAATGTCTCAAAATATTTGCAGATAATCATACTAACATTCTAATATTAAAGTAACCAAATAGTTAATATACTTAGCTTTTTCTAACCACCACGAAACACTATAACACTTGCACTATTTCTTCCAAAATTTCAGCGTAGACTGAACTCAGACCTTAAGCTACAGGTCTTAAATAGCCACATCGTTCCAATATGGCGCTCGAATAGCTCTGGGTCCCGTGCTTGTCAGCCACATTGGAATGTCATTTTGACACTCGTCCATCCTGACTCGCTTTGCGACCCTGCAAAGAGAAGTGTGCAAAAATTTTATTTCGTAAATATTTTAAAACATATTTCCGCATTGACTTTTTATATTCTTCCAATATACTCGTTAAAATGTATGAAAACTAACAAACTTGTTTTGTACGACCAAACAAAGCCATTTTATAGAAAATATAATATAGTTTAAAACTGTTCATTGTTTTCTGGACTATAGCCCAAGTATATCCTACGAAGTTCTAACCCAGGCCTCATACAGTGATGAAAAATCTCCTTTATATCCAAAATTATATTCAACCACAATTACTTTACTAGAAGCGAATAAGTTAATAACTTAAACAACTCATGTAACTATATCCATAATCAATAGTTTCTATAAAACTGCTGTGAAACTCAACCAACTTCATAAAGATTAACTAAATTCATAACTCTTACAACTGTTTTCTATAAACCAATTTGTCACAACCATTGCGACTATTTTACTATACCCAATAAATCAATCAATCATAATAACCATAATCTCATCATAACCATTTTTTTACCATTTCCAATAACCATAATATCAATCATAACCATATTCTTTTTTTTCCTTTTTTTTTTACCATTTTCAATATCCAAAATATCAATCATAACCATTTCCAACCAACATTTTTTTAAAACCATTTCCAATATACCAATCAATCATAACCATTGTTGGAACCATTTCCAACCAACATTTTTTTTAAACCATTTCCAATATACCAATCAATCATAACCATTGTTGGAACCATTTCCAACCAACATTTTTTTTTAAACCATTTCCAATATACCAATCAATCATAACCATTGTTGGAACCATTTCCAACCAACATTTTTTTAAACCATTTCCAATATACCAATCAAACATAGCCATTTTTTTAACCATTAATTTTTTTTTAAAACCAGTTAATCAATATTTATCCTTCCAACAATTCAATTATTTAATTCTTTCAGTTATAATCTTCAATCATTCCATTGATTAATTAATCCAATTAGTTCCTTCTGTACCATTAACCTCACTATCTTCACCACTCGAAGAGGAGTTAACTTCTGCTTCGAATCTTTCTAGGGAGTCCGACGAAACCAAAGCACCAAAGTTTTATAATCGTTCATACCTTTCAGAGATTTAATTACATATCTATATAATTGTCGACTTCTTTAGGAGTTTTGTAAGGTCCCTTTAATATTCCCTTTTCCCTTTAATTTTCTCTTTAATTTTCGTCTAACATTCAGATTTCTATCTGCACCTCACCTTCCACTTTTCCGTATTAACTCCTTTTAAAAATATCATCTACACAACAACCTCGCTGTTCTGGTAACCCAAAAATGGCTTTTTATGGTACCCTCACGTTTTACCCTTGGATGTCCTATGCAATCATGGTACTTCCTCATTATGTTCCATCTTCCATATTTCGGTATTACCAGTCTTTCCTTTCCATCTTGGTTCTATAAATCTTATCTTCCTTAATTTTAAATTATTTTTAATATCGGGATCAACGCCAGTTTCCAATTTTTCCTTATCATACGAATTTTATCATCCTGATTTCGCAAACAAACTATCCAATCAAAATATCTACGATATGAATGTCTAGCTACATGACTATGCGACTTGCCAGATCTTTGCTCAACCACCATATCTTATTCCTGGAGAAATAGCCACCATCTTGGTATCCTTGACACCAAATTCGTTTTCAAACAGGTATTAACAATACACTGCTGCACATTATCTATAGTTACTTTAAAATGATCACCTACTAGGTATATTCGAAATCTTCTTAATGACTTCACAACGGTTAAAGTTTACAATCCGTAGGAATGGTACATAGATTCTTCTTTACAAAACTTTCTAGTTTAAAATAAGAGATAGGCTTGAATCCACGTTCTTGTTTCTGCATCAGAATGCCAGCCACGCCCTTACTGCTTGCGTCAGTATGAACTTCGATATTATTTCCTGTTCGGTGAAATAACGAGAGTATTGGTCGACTCGTCAATATTAGTGTTGTTATGGATATCCATATCCGTAACCGAAACTATCGGATATCCGAAATAAAAAAAATATCCGTAACCGTAACTGAATCCGTAATAAAAGTTTTGGATAGTTTCGGATAGGGCAGAGTCCAACTAAATATTACGCTCGTACGAATTAACTGTGCACTCCGCTGGAATGCGACACCTTCATCAGTTCGCATTTTACAGTTCCTTAAAAAATTTATATCCGTAACCGAAACTATCGGATAATCCGAAATAATTTAATATCCATAACCGTAACCGAAACCGATATTATTTTTTTCCAATATCCATATCCATATCCAGATCCGAAATTATATATCCATAACATCCCTAGTCAATATAACTTTAAGATAATCAAATGCGTTTTGTTGAACAGATTTCCAATACTAGGGAACGTTTTTCTTAATTCATTTGTATAAATCAAAACATACAACAGCATAATTGAAACAAATTTTCGAATATAGCTAGTTAGTCCTAGAAACGTTGCTTCCTGGACGGATTTTTTTGTTCAGTTATTTCATAACAGAGGAAATCCATTTTGTCCTGTAAGAAATAGCATTTTTCCAAATTCAAAGTAAGTCCTGCTTCTCATATAATCTGTAAGTCTGTAACACTTTCCTTTAATAAGTCTAAGCATTCTCAGTTACCGTGGGTAGTAAAATATTATCAATGTAATGAAGAACTTTGTTCCTTATTGAAGCAAACAATGTATCCATTCGTCTTTAAAAGACAGCTGGAGAATTCGTCAAGCCAGATGGCATCCGTAAAAATCGTAATGGCCTTCGGGAGTCACAAATCAAGTTTTGTGAATATAATCTGCTGCTACAATATTAAAAAAAAAAAAATATTAAAATGTAAAATATATTTTTCCACCAAGTTCTTCGATTTGGTCTTCGATGATTGGGAGCGGATATTTGTCTTTCAAGCTTTCTAAAATCAACGCACAATCAATAGTCTCCATTCTTTTTGCGTATCTACCAATAAAATCGGGCTGGGATAGTTTGACTTGGATTCCCGAAAAATACAGTTTCCTAACACATCATCTATTTTATCCCTAACAACATCCTTTTCTGCGAACGACAACCTGCATGGACGATAACAGACTGGCTTTTCAGAGTTAAGTTTGATGTTCAATTGTATTTTATCGGCTAAGCCTAGTTCGTTTGTATTAGTTGCGAATGAATCCGAGTATGTTTGTCAGATACTGACAAGTTCTTTTAGAATTTTAAGATTCTACAAATGAATCTTTGTCATGGATTTATTGTATTTCAAGGATAGAAATCGGAATTTGACTTTCCTTACAATTTCTACTATAATTAATTTAATCTTTAAACCGAATTTCGTTTGTTACGTGTCCACGTGCTAAAAGTTGGTCCTTTTTTATTAAAAGCGTACCAAAGTTAACGATGGTTAACGGTTGTACGAACGGTTAATAAATAACGATGCAACTGGATAATACTGTACCGAAGATGGAACACTATACAAAAATACCGTTAAAAGAACAGGTTCACCTATCAATAAATATAGGGGTAGATTGAGCAAGATTATCCTTACTATTTGTTTTACAAATATTGCGGCGGAATCGTGATTTGTATTCTTGGGACAGAAACGGACCACGTGTCCGGGCTCGTTGTATAAGAAAATCGATTCCAATTTAACATGGAAAAACTCACATCGAATATGTTTATAAAAGAGTTAATCAAGCATCGTATTGTTTGAACATGTTAGCAAAAAGTACTAATGACGGCTTATTATGGTCAAGTAGCCTCTGTATAAAGATATGGCATAATTTTTGGGGCAACGGCTCTAACATAAAAAACGTGTTACTAGTCCAAAGAGGATGCGTGAGAGTTATATGTAGATTGTCCCAGAGAGACCATACCTTACTTCCAAAAACTTCGTTTATTAACTGTACCTTCATTATAAAACTATTTTGTTTGTAGCTAATAAATAAAAATAAAAAAGTTAACAGAATTTGATAACAAAAGACGAAAATATAAATTAAGATTCCCGTCACCAAGCACCGCTCTTATCATTAATAGTTTTATCATTATGGCAGTTAAAAATTTTAAACAAATTACCTTTTGGAAATAAGAGAACTTGTAAACATAAATAAAATAAAAACGTTAAAAGTAACTATTTGAATATTTAACCACTTTCCTCTTTCTTTTTTTTCTTTGTGGTAATCTTATAATAATTAGGACTAAATATTCAAAATTCAAAATTGTAAGTCCCTTTTATTGTCTAACTTCATGTATTTCAAACAATCGTAAATTTTTCTTTAATTTTGTATTTAGAATTTAGTATGTTTAACACAATTAATATTTTTGCATGCTAGCTTGACGTGGTACAGCGGGACCAGTATTATTATGTATTCGTACCTATAAGATGACCTGTATCAATAACTAAATTTGATCGAATTGAATTGAAACAAACGTTTTTATTCTGATCTCAATTATCCTGTACGCCGCCATTTTTATTCCCGAAACTGTTTCTAAAAGTCTGCATTATACAATTTATTCCAGAAAAATGTTGGATTGTGGCATGTAAAAAGATTTATTTTATCTTCATTTACGCAAAGAATTTGAGAATATAATTCTCCTGGTCTATAATTACCTGCCCTGGCCATGGCTCTAATGTGATAAAGAAATCCACCAATGATGCAGGACACAGCTTTTAAATTAGTGATGTCACATTTCGTCAACAGGTTACATTTGGAATAGGAATAGTGAGTCGTAGTTTCATTTTGATACCATTCGATGAACCATTTGCTTCAATGACTCAACAAAACCAATACTTTGAGGAAGTCTCCATAATTTTATCTTTCCATTCCTGCCATGTATACTCATAGGAAAGTAGTGAGCTTTGCTTCATTTTACTAAAACCTACCAAACAAGCTTCCATATAATAAAACTTTTTACGAAGTTGTTCCTAACTGTTCAATTTTATTTAGCCATTGACGTGCGGGTAATTCAGTTTTTTTTTGACTGACTGACTTCCGGTATAATGTGAGGTTTAGCCAACAGAGAAGAATATGGAAAGATCCTACCAGTACCGCTCGGTGAACGTCGTATCCGCCGTCAGCCTGTAGACTCAACGTGGCAGCGAAGTTGGCGCCGGGAGCTGCTTTCGTTGTCATCTTCTTGCACCCGTGGCTGCTCACGCTCCATTCTCCATGGACACCACCTCACCCGGCTGCGCGACCGGGTTCTGCTACGGGAAATCATCCCACTTCTGAAAATTGTTAGACCAAGCATTAGATGTGACCTATTAAGATAGAATTAAAACAACAAACACCAGTAATTAATTATATATTTCTCCCATATTTTCCTTTATGTTCCACTTCATTAAATTCATCTATTCAAAATTCTCATTTCAACAGATAAATGCAATTCATATAATAACACTAATATAATCAGAACATTCAACAAAGCAAGTACACTATCACCACGTGTGCTAATTTAGGTTAGGTAATTTCATCTCTTATGATATAATCAAATAATCAATAAATTATCAACACGTGGTTTTATTTTAGGTTAACTGACTCCATCTCTTATGATATAATCAAATAATCAACAAAGTTAATAAATTATTAACACGTGTTTTTATTTTAGGTTATGTAACTGTATTTATTTTAACATTTAACCAAAGTTTATTACTACCGCCTTTGTAATCTTATTCCACCAATAATAAAAAATGGCGGGACAAACTTATTAGTTTTACAGAACTAGGAAAATTACGTTATTTTAAATTCATTTTAATCACACAATTATTTCCGATGGAAATCCAGAGAAAATCATTTTAACCAACAATAACCAATTTACACAATGTGGATAAAACCTCAAACTATAACAAATCAAAGTTTAAGCAGATTTAGGAAATTATCACAATATGGTTAATGTCTCAAAATATTTGCAGATAATCATACTAACATTCTAATATTAAAGTAACCAAATAGTTAATATACTTAGCTTTTTCTAACCACCACGAAACACTATAACACTTGCACTATTTCTTCCAAAATTTCAGCGTAGACTGAACTCAGACCTTAAGCTACAGGTCTTAAATAGCCACATCGTTCCAATATGGCGCTCGAATAGCTCTGGGTCCCGTGCTTGTCAGCCACATTGGAATGTCATTTTGACACTCGTCCATCCTGACTCGCTTTGCGACCCTGCAAAGAGAAGTGTGCAAAAATTTTATTTCGTAAATATTTTAAAACATATTTCCGCATTGACTTTTTATATTCTTCCAATATACTCGTTAAAATGTATGAAAACTAACAAACTTGTTTTGTACGACCAAACAAAGCCATTTTATAGAAAATATAATATAGTTTAAAACTGTTCATTGTTTTCTGGACTATAGCCCAAGTATATCCTACGAAGTTCTAACCCAGGCCTCATACAGTGATGAAAAATCTCCTTTATATCCAAAATTATATTCAACCACAATTACTTTACTAGAAGCGAATAAGTTAATAACTTAAACAACTCATGTAACTATATCCATAATCAATAGTTTCTATAAAACTGCTGTGAAACTCAACCAACTTCATAAAGATTAACTAAATTCATAACTCTTACAACTGTTTTCTATAAACCAATTTGTCACAACCATTGCGACTATTTTACTATACCCAATAAATCAATCAATCATAATAACCATAATCTCATCATAACCATTTTTTTACCATTTCCAATAACCATAATATCAATCATAACCATATTCTTTTTTTTCCTTTTTTTTTTACCATTTTCAATATCCAAAATATCAATCATAACCATTTCCAACCAACATTTTTTTAAAACCATTTCCAATATACCAATCAATCATAACCATTGTTGGAACCATTTCCAACCAACATTTTTTTTAAACCATTTCCAATATACCAATCAATCATAACCATTGTTGGAACCATTTCCAACCAACATTTTTTTTTAAACCATTTCCAATATACCAATCAATCATAACCATTGTTGGAACCATTTCCAACCAACATTTTTTTAAACCATTTCCAATATACCAATCAAACATAGCCATTTTTTTAACCATTAATTTTTTTTTAAAACCAGTTAATCAATATTTATCCTTCCAACAATTCAATTATTTAATTCTTTCAGTTATAATCTTCAATCATTCCATTGATTAATTAATCCAATTAGTTCCTTCTGTACCATTAACCTCACTATCTTCACCACTCGAAGAGGAGTTAACTTCTGCTTCGAATCTTTCTAGGGAGTCCGACGAAACCAAAGCACCAAAGTTTTATAATCGTTCATACCTTTCAGAGATTTAATTACATATCTATATAATTGTCGACTTCTTTAGGAGTTTTGTAAGGTCCCTTTAATATTCCCTTTTCCCTTTAATTTTCTCTTTAATTTTCGTCTAACATTCAGATTTCTATCTGCACCTCACCTTCCACTTTTCCGTATTAACTCCTTTTAAAAATATCATCTACACAACAACCTCGCTGTTCTGGTAACCCAAAAATGGCTTTTTATGGTACCCTCACGTTTTACCCTTGGATGTCCTATGCAATCATGGTACTTCCTCATTATGTTCCATCTTCCATATTTCGGTATTACCAGTCTTTCCTTTCCATCTTGGTTCTATAAATCTTATCTTCCTTAATTTTAAATTATTTTTAATATCGGGATCAACGCCAGTTTCCAATTTTTCCTTATCATACGAATTTTATCATCCTGATTTCGCAAACAAACTATCCAATCAAAATATCTACGATATGAATGTCTAGCTACATGACTATGCGACTTGCCAGATCTTTGCTCAACCACCATATCTTATTCCTGGAGAAATAGCCACCATCTTGGTATCCTTGACACCAAATTCGTTTTCAAACAGGTATTAACAATACACTGCTGCACATTATCTATAGTTACTTTAAAATGATCACCTACTAGGTATATTCGAAATCTTCTTAATGACTTCACAACGGTTAAAGTTTACAATCCGTAGGAATGGTACATAGATTCTTCTTTACAAAACTTTCTAGTTTAAAATAAGAGATAGGCTTGAATCCACGTTCTTGTTTCTGCATCAGAATGCCAGCCACGCCCTTACTGCTTGCGTCAGTATGAACTTCGATATTATTTCCTGTTCGGTGAAATAACGAGAGTATTGGTCGACTCGTCAATATTAGTGTTGTTATGGATATCCATATCCGTAACCGAAACTATCGGATATCCGAAATAAAAAAAATATCCGTAACCGTAACTGAATCCGTAATAAAAGTTTTGGATAGTTTCGGATAGGGCAGAGTCCAACTAAATATTACGCTCGTACGAATTAACTGTGCACTCCGCTGGAATGCGACACCTTCATCAGTTCGCATTTTACAGTTCCTTAAAAAATTTATATCCGTAACCGAAACTATCGGATAATCCGAAATAATTTAATATCCATAACCGTAACCGAAACCGATATTATTTTTTTCCAATATCCATATCCATATCCAGATCCGAAATTATATATCCATAACATCCCTAGTCAATATAACTTTAAGATAATCAAATGCGTTTTGTTGAACAGATTTCCAATACTAGGGAACGTTTTTCTTAATTCATTTGTATAAATCAAAACATACAACAGCATAATTGAAACAAATTTTCGAATATAGCTAGTTAGTCCTAGAAACGTTGCTTCCTGGACGGATTTTTTTGTTCAGTTATTTCATAACAGAGGAAATCCATTTTGTCCTGTAAGAAATAGCATTTTTCCAAATTCAAAGTAAGTCCTGCTTCTCATATAATCTGTAAGTCTGTAACACTTTCCTTTAATAAGTCTAAGCATTCTCAGTTACCGTGGGTAGTAAAATATTATCAATGTAATGAAGAACTTTGTTCCTTATTGAAGCAAACAATGTATCCATTCGTCTTTAAAAGACAGCTGGAGAATTCGTCAAGCCAGATGGCATCCGTAAAAATCGTAATGGCCTTCGGGAGTCACAAATCAAGTTTTGTGAATATAATCTGCTGCTACAATATTAAAAAAAAAAAAATATTAAAATGTAAAATATATTTTTCCACCAAGTTCTTCGATTTGGTCTTCGATGATTGGGAGCGGATATTTGTCTTTCAAGCTTTCTAAAATCAACGCACAATCAATAGTCTCCATTCTTTTTGCGTATCTACCAATAAAATCGGGCTGGGATAGTTTGACTTGGATTCCCGAAAAATACAGTTTCCTAACACATCATCTATTTTATCCCTAACAACATCCTTTTCTGCGAACGACAACCTGCATGGACGATAACAGACTGGCTTTTCAGAGTTAAGTTTGATGTTCAATTGTATTTTATCGGCTAAGCCTAGTTCGTTTGTATTAGTTGCGAATGAATCCGAGTATGTTTGTCAGATACTGACAAGTTCTTTTAGAATTTTAAGATTCTACAAATGAATCTTTGTCATGGATTTATTGTATTTCAAGGATAGAAATCGGAATTTGACTTTCCTTACAATTTCTACTATAATTAATTTAATCTTTAAACCGAATTTCGTTTGTTACGTGTCCACGTGCTAAAAGTTGGTCCTTTTTTATTAAAAGCGTACCAAAGTTAACGATGGTTAACGGTTGTACGAACGGTTAATAAATAACGATGCAACTGGATAATACTGTACCGAAGATGGAACACTATACAAAAATACCGTTAAAAGAACAGGTTCACCTATCAATAAATATAGGGGTAGATTGAGCAAGATTATCCTTACTATTTGTTTTACAAATATTGCGGCGGAATCGTGATTTGTATTCTTGGGACAGAAACGGACCACGTGTCCGGGCTCGTTGTATAAGAAAATCGATTCCAATTTAACATGGAAAAACTCACATCGAATATGTTTATAAAAGAGTTAATCAAGCATCGTATTGTTTGAACATGTTAGCAAAAAGTACTAATGACGGCTTATTATGGTCAAGTAGCCTCTGTATAAAGATATGGCATAATTTTTGGGGCAACGGCTCTAACATAAAAAACGTGTTACTAGTCCAAAGAGGATGCGTGAGAGTTATATGTAGATTGTCCCAGAGAGACCATACCTTACTTCCAAAAACTTCGTTTATTAACTGTACCTTCATTATAAAACTATTTTGTTTGTAGCTAATAAATAAAAATAAAAAAGTTAACAGAATTTGATAACAAAAGACGAAAATATAAATTAAGATTCCCGTCACCAAGCACCGCTCTTATCATTAATAGTTTTATCATTATGGCAGTTAAAAATTTTAAACAAATTACCTTTTGGAAATAAGAGAACTTGTAAACATAAATAAAATAAAAACGTTAAAAGTAACTATTTGAATATTTAACCACTTTCCTCTTTCTTTTTTTTCTTTGTGGTAATCTTATAATAATTAGGACTAAATATTCAAAATTCAAAATTGTAAGTCCCTTTTATTGTCTAACTTCATGTATTTCAAACAATCGTAAATTTTTCTTTAATTTTGTATTTAGAATTTAGTATGTTTAACACAATTAATATTTTTGCATGCTAGCTTGACGTGGTACAGCGGGACCAGTATTATTATGTATTCGTACCTATAAGATGACCTGTATCAATAACTAAATTTGATCGAATTGAATTGAAACAAACGTTTTTATTCTGATCTCAATTATCCTGTACGCCGCCATTTTTATTCCCGAAACTGTTTCTAAAAGTCTGCATTATACAATTTATTCCAGAAAAATGTTGGATTGTGGCATGTAAAAAGATTTATTTTATCTTCATTTACGCAAAGAATTTGAGAATATAATTCTCCTGGTCTATAATTACCTGCCCTGGCCATGGCTCTAATGTGATAAAGAAATCCACCAATGATGCAGGACACAGCTTTTAAATTAGTGATGTCACATTTCGTCAACAGGTTACATTTGGAATAGGAATAGTGAGTCGTAGTTTCATTTTGATACCATTCGATGAACCATTTGCTTCAATGACTCAACAAAACCAATACTTTGAGGAAGTCTCCATAATTTTATCTTTCCATTCCTGCCATGTATACTCATAGGAAAGTAGTGAGCTTTGCTTCATTTTACTAAAACCTACCAAACAAGCTTCCATATAATAAAACTTTTTACGAAGTTGTTCCTAACTGTTCAATTTTATTTAGCCATTGACGTGCGGGTAATTCAGTTTTTTTTTGACTGACTGACTTCCGGTATAATGTGAGGTTTAGCCAACAGAGAAGAATATGGAAAGATCCTACCAGTACCGCTCGGTGAACGTCGTATCCGCCGTCAGCCTGTAGACTCAACGTGGCAGCGAAGTTGGCGCCGGGAGCTGCTTTCGTTGTCATCTTCTTGCACCCGTGGCTGCTCACGCTCCATTCTCCATGGACACCACCTCACCCGGCTGCGCGACCGGGTTCTGCTACGGGAAATCATCCCACTTCTGAAAATTGTTAGACCAAGCATTAGATGTGACCTATTAAGATAGAATTAAAACAACAAACACCAGTAATTAATTATATATTTCTCCCATATTTTCCTTTATGTTCCACTTCATTAAATTCATCTATTCAAAATTCTCATTTCAACAGATAAATGCAATTCATATAATAACACTAATATAATCAGAACATTCAACAAAGCAAGTACACTATCACCACGTGTGCTAATTTAGGTTAGGTAATTTCATCTCTTATGATATAATCAAATAATCAATAAATTATCAACACGTGGTTTTATTTTAGGTTAACTGACTCCATCTCTTATGATATAATCAAATAATCAACAAAGTTAATAAATTATTAACACGTGTTTTTATTTTAGGTTATGTAACTGTATTTATTTTAACATTTAACCAAAGTTTATTACTACCGCCTTTGTAATCTTATTCCACCAATAATAAAAAATGGCGGGACAAACTTATTAGTTTTACAGAACTAGGAAAATTACGTTATTTTAAATTCATTTTAATCACACAATTATTTCCGATGGAAATCCAGAGAAAATCATTTTAACCAACAATAACCAATTTACACAATGTGGATAAAACCTCAAACTATAACAAATCAAAGTTTAAGCAGATTTAGGAAATTATCACAATATGGTTAATGTCTCAAAATATTTGCAGATAATCATACTAACATTCTAATATTAAAGTAACCAAATAGTTAATATACTTAGCTTTTTCTAACCACCACGAAACACTATAACACTTGCACTATTTCTTCCAAAATTTCAGCGTAGACTGAACTCAGACCTTAAGCTACAGGTCTTAAATAGCCACATCGTTCCAATATGGCGCTCGAATAGCTCTGGGTCCCGTGCTTGTCAGCCACATTGGAATGTCATTTTGACAGAAGCGAGAATGTTGGCTAATGGTCGGAATCACGGACGACTTGATAATCATTGTCACCCAAACGTTTTTCTTCTTTTCTATCATTTTAGCCTAGCTAATTACTTTATTGGTCATCTCAATTACAAATCAATATACTTATACCTAAGTACTTTCTTAGTAGTTGTTACTTTACGTTTTTTTAAAGGAACATAAGTTCCTATACTTTGGAAAACACGGGTTGTGCTTGTAAAACAAGCATCATTTTCGGCAATCGAGCTATAATTTAATAATTTAAACAAATAGTAGGTACATAAATATCTGCTTGCTCAGTAAGCAAATCAAAGACATTTAATTTAAATTCAAATTCAAATTCAAATTATTTTTATTCAATTAAACTTTTACAAGTGCTTTTGAATCGTCAAAATCTTACTAAAAAATTACTTATCTAAACAGGCCAGGATATCTTGACCACAGAATCTACTTACGTGTCTTGACTCCCGAGTCCCACGTTATTCGTAAATGATGGTTAAAACTATGCCGTCAAAATATAAGCTTAATTTGGCAAATATTAGGCTGCCTTTCGCAGTTTGCCACCAGGGGTGTGCGATGATGCGTAGCCAGGAAATAATGTTACAATTCATCCCACACCACACTTAGCACTGATGGAAAACACAACACCATTCTATTCCCAATGAGTCACACTATAACACGATTGAGTGTGAATCGTTGGGAAGCCACCAAGATAGGGTGAAATTCAAGATTTAAAACTAAACCTTGAAAATCAAACTGCCGTAAGTACCTATTGCTACGTTATATAGATATTCTCGTACCTACTTCCCTGGTGAAAAAGCAGGCTTAGATTTGGATCTCCCCTACATAACTACGCAGTAGAGGATACCAGACATTAAAATAATATTTGAGCTTTAAGACGTTAGGACAAGGTATAGATCGTATTGTAGATCCCAAAGTAATGATAAACATTCTGACGTCTCAATTAATGTGGTTCTACTTTTACCTGCCAAGGTTAATGCTGTTGTCAGTTTGTCACCTGTTACACAATGCTATAGTTATTTAAAAGCCGGCTGTGCGTTACATTTTTAAGGTTTCTTGTTATGGCACTTGTATGGTTTCAAAGAGAATTGAGATTTTCTTTCATTCCATCCCAATTCCCACCTCATGCAATGAGCTCAGAAGATCTTGTAGTTACCTATGGTTTGGGGTTCCTAAAATCCATATTAGATACTTTATCATAAATGCGTGTATGTCTGTCTGTTTGATACTTTTCACGGCCCGTTCGTCTTATTGATTTTATTTTAGAGGAAGCGACATAGCAGAAACGTGGTTGCCGTAACCCCAGAACAAAAGCAAGAAAGAAGAAGAATAAGATGCCGTTCATCACATTACCTCAAATTCCATGTCTAACAGTTAGAACCCTCAAACTTCATAATAAAACTTAACACTGCAAAGGTAGCATTTCTGCCACACATTTTACAATTTTTTTTACGCCTACGCGAGCAAACGAGTAGGCGGATTGGGTCTTAAGTGATACCGCCGCTCATGATCTCCTGCAGCACCAAAGTAACCACCAATGCGTGTCGGCTTTACAGGGATTTGTTAATCCTCCCCTTGAATAACCCCATGTAGAAATCAAGTGGGAGCACCGCAAAAGGAAGTTGCTTTTTACAGTTTACACGTAACATCGAATGTGTGACACAAATGTTTAAACATTTAATGAAGCAGTGTTACTAATAATTTTTATTAAGTAGAAAGGCACTAAAGGTATGAAGTAAATATGAAACCAAAGCACGGAAATGACTTTTTGCAGTTACCAAGCCTAGCTGCAACTTGCAACTAACGAAGCTTTCAATGAATCGCGATTGCATAGCGTTTGTAACTTGGTACGCTTTCGTGACTTGAAAATTTAGTATCTGGTACGACTGACGTAAGAATCAAATTATCTAGGTATATCGTTTATAGTTATCCGTCCGATCGATAATTTTACTTGTACTGTTATGGTATTTCACGTGGGCGTGTTAAACGCTATAATGATATGAAATGTAAAGGCCTTAAATTTGGGTGGTCGGCGAGTATCGGACTTTTGCGTTGCTCCTATTATGGGCACAAGCTTTAATGGCGTATTTTTAATGGTGGCAGGACAGTATTGCTAAACTGGTTTAATAATAATAGTGAAATGTTACTAGAGATATTATATTTCCAATCATTAAAAGCGTGTTTGGTTCTGTTGCTTGAGACTTACTAAAATATAACTTAAGTAGGTAATAATTATGAAAATGACACGGTATTTTCGCTTTACAACGGCCTATATAAGTACTTATTACGTGCAGACAATAATTTTTCATTAATCAATAAATGCGAGTGTTTTTTTTGTGCTGGTTTGTCCTTCAACACGTCACAACTTACAAAACGGAGAAACGGATTGACGTAATTTTTTGTATGGTCATAAGTTAAAGACCTGGGTAAGTGGCTGGCTAGGTACTTTTTATCCCGGAAAATCAAGGAGTTCCCACGGGATTTTTAAAAACCTGAATCGGGCAGTAGGTACTTAAATAAGAAAACCGAAATACACAGTTAATAATAGTATTAAAAGCAGCAAAGATTTGATACTAAAACGATATTTAGTTGCTATCAAAGATACAATGCGTTGCAATGTTAAATATTATTTTATGTTCTAGTACACATAATTTTTAAGCCGAAAATACAATACCATGAATGGGTGATGCGGAATGCGTACTGTGATAGTTGTTGGCCTTAACATCGGGTAAGGGCAGGTGGCATGAGGACGGACTTTTACTGAACTGTATGTAGGTATAAGTTATTGTTTTAATTATATCCCAAGTATAGCAAGGAGATAATTAAGAATTGTAAAGACCTCTTGTAACTAGAGACTCCTTCAAAAAAGTAAGAATTTTTCTTGTGCAACCTTACAGTAGGCATTGGTATGGAAAATATTATGAAAGCTTAAAAATTACGTTAAATTAATTCAAAAGCACTATATCGGTTGATGCATGACAAATGACGATGTCACTGCACCATAATGCTGACATAGGAAACCAGCAGCTTGATTGCGGTAGAATGACAGCTATATACAATGTCACGATCGCAATCAACTCTGATTGGTTGACGCTCGCTCACTATTGGCTACAATGCATTGTTGCAACAAGAATAGCATAAATTTGGCCAATAACAACAATTGCGATTGTAATTATAATGATTGATACAGATTTTACGGAATCGAGCTACAGAGCTTTACTCTAAAATATTAATGAATATCGTGAACGTTTACTGTAACATATTTAAGAATTAACATTAATATAAATCATACCGAACGTTTATGTGTTCTCGTAAAATAAACTAGCCGAGGGTAATGTGAAATGTGATAGATTTAATAAATTGCCCAGTAAAATAAGTAGGTACTGTATGAATATTTTATTACAGGTTAAATTAGTAAAGGACCTTATAATTCAAGTTAAGAGGCACTAAGTCGTGTGCTCGTGATTGGCTTGTCCTTGCTTCGTCGCTTGAATGCAGACAGAGTGAGTTATCTAAGTTTGACAAATAGACTGTTTAGACTTTTGTTTGGAGAGAATACTCATAAAAGTGGGTTTTATCCCGGCGAATCAAATAATTCCCACGGGATTTTTAAAAACGTAAATCCGCGCGGATGAATTCGCGGGCATCATCTAGTCCTATAAAATATTTAAATCCTATAGAAAAATTGTGATCCGTCTCAAGACGTCTGAAGGCTTCATTGTCCAATCATTCTAGATCTTCTTATCTCTTTCCGCCGTCCATTCCAACCATTGATTTGTGTTTCCTGTCCTTTTCGTCGCCGAAGTGCACGTCCCTTTGATTGGTACGTCAACCTGTCTTTTCCAATCGAAGCACGATTCACTGGAATGCCAATTCTAAAATCGTGTGTTACTTGGCCTTAGTCATCTTTAAAACGGTTCTTTGGAATGTTTCCCTCGCTTTTAATTGTAATGGAAACTTATTATACTATTGATTGATGATCGAACAAATCGTATTGAATTTTATTAAAGTTTTTGCCACTAGCATCGAACATGAAAAGGCGTTATTAGTTACTTTGAAATATCAAGGACTTAGTAGTTTTTAACATACTATTTACAAGTTTTACTGCTAAAATATTCCGCTTCGTAACATAACATTATACTAGGTGCGTAATAATTATTTAATACGTTACAACAGACATTCCCAACATAGCTGAGCCTTATAAGTGCGAAGTGAAATCTATCATGCCTGTTTCTAATTCCACTAAAGGGACACAGTCTAATGAACTTATGAGTAAGTAATTAATTTACACAAGCATGGCTGAATGTTATTTTGTTGATGCTCATTTTAAGTAAGTACCTACATACTTATTATGATAAATGATAATTTGAAGAACTAAAGATTGAACAACACTGATTAACCAGCTTAAAATATTCTAATTTTCGTCCTAGCGGTCCAAGCTATTTCTGAAAATCTATACTAATAAATAAAATTGGAGTGTCTGTCTGTAATTTCGAAATAACTACCTCATATTAAGCTTATATGGTTATTTGAACGATACCATAACTGAATCACACGTTTTTAAAATTTTTGTCTGTCTGTCTGTCTGTCTGTCTGTCTGTCTGTCTGTCTGTCTGTCTGTCTGTCTGTCTGTCTGTCTGTCTGTCTGTCTGTCTGTTTGAAAAGGCTAATCTTTGGAACGGCTGAACCGATTTTGACGGGACTTTCACAGGCAAGTAGAGGATTGACCAGGGCGTAAAATAGGCTACTTTTTAACCGACTTTTAAAAAGGGAGTTGTGTTTTTCTACCTATGTACACCGAAATCTCCGAGATTTCTGAACCGATTTGCGTCATTTCTTTTTTAATCGATAGAGGAACTTTGCGACACTGTTTCATAAAAAATTTGGAGTCCAACTCCTCAATCCTGATGCTGCAGGGGATCTGACCAATCCACGCGGGCGAAGCTGCGGGCATCAGCTAGTAACTAATAAGTGTTTGCAGTATCCTAAACAATATTTGATTGACCTCTACCACATTGTCTTATTAAAATATCAGAATGCTAAGTAATGCAATCCACGTATTTTATTTTCATATGGAGGAGTTTACTTTATACTTAGGAGCAACAAAGGGGTGGTCTTAGTCAGATTACCAGTTGAAACATCTAGATTATATCTCACGTTTTGTTCCTATTGGTATGTCCATTCTTTTCAATGCGATGTCCTCATTAATGCTTCTTATCTATGTATCTAATTGATTGCAACCGTCTCGGAAACTTGATGCATTGCAGTTTCATTTCTTAATGACTTCTATATTAACATATCAACAATTATTTTCAGTCTCGCCCGACGATTTATGTTAACGTTGAGTTACTCCGTGGAAGGAATAAATCTTGTGAAGAAAACACATTTCTTTAATTCATTTAAAGTCGTCCAGATGTAGTTATAGTGTCTCACCTCTCAATTAGAGCAATTTATTGATACTGGACTTCCCTTCGTAATCCTTAAGAAAAATATTGCTGTGTACCTATCTGCTGTATGTAACTATATCGATGAATAATTGATAGGATTGAAATTGCATACAAAATAAGCTGAACATTAGAAGTCGGACAAAAAATAACACAATAGTACCCAGTGGTATTTCAAAAATATTAGATTGTATCATTTGGTTACGGCAGATGTTTGGTAGTCCTTTAACTCGCATAATCAAGTTTTAGAGGTCATTCGCATGTTCTAAAGGTGCTACTACATATTATTATAATGTATCATATTCCATACTAAATATGTGAAATGTGATACAACAATTGAATTTACATATTTGATATTATGTAACAAATGTCTGAATGAGTTTTCGTAAATCGAACAATAAATACGTTATTAGTAAAATACATCAATATGTAGGTACACCATCAAATCCACTTTAATAAGATAATGATGAAATCTATTTGACTGTAAAGAATTAAAGATACTCGATTCTATTGTAAAATATGGGATTCAAACCAATGCACATCTAACTAGATATCACTAAGGACCAGCGAATGAATTTTAATCTGATCTTTGACGTTGCTAAGGACTGTCCTTTAGATAATGAAACATAAATCAAAGGAAATGAAGATATTGCTATTACATTTAATGATGCTGCTGTATCAATTACCATTGATGATTGTACGATCAAGTGGCCAAACTCGATATACGATACCATTCAAGTAGTAGCTGCCTAACATGTTAAGTGTTTCTATATGCAGTGGGTGTCGTCTTTTGACATTATGCGCTATGTTAGACATCAACGAGCTTTGACGATATCATGACTATTTTTAGGAGCAATATACGTACGTACATACATTAATTTGAATTAAGTTTAGGATCTATATAATTATTACAATTTAATGAATTAAATGCCTCTCTTATCTAGAATTAAGTTTTGATCCTTTTGCCGTGGAGTCCCTGGGTCCATGGAGTCATAGTCCTAAAAAAAAATTACGCGACATTTCACCACGATTATAATAGTCGTCTCATCGGGTAACAGAAGGGCTGACTCATTTTTTACGCAATGAATCAACCTGGCTGTCCAGCGCGGAATTGCAGCCAGTATTCTTGGCATCATTCCACGCGGGCATGATTTGTATAGTAATTAGATAAGGCTAGCTTTAAGTTTTATTTAATGAACAACTTTCTCAGATATTATATGCATTTTCAAAATTCAGATTTTTTGATTTTTCTACGTTGTTCTTTGTTTTCCTGCATTTGCTTTATATTATATTGTGTGTATTGAAAACATTATCTTTAACTTATGCATATTATGAAAATTCCTATCTACAATTTTTTTTACATACTTAGTTAATTTCTATAAATATATTACTCATAATAGCCGGACATGCTTAAGATAATACTCAGAAAAACCGTATAATTCGTAAGTCACGGGCTAATGACTCATGGTACAAGTTACAACCTACCAAATTTCACGGTAAATCTACTACTTCAAAATGTAATGAAGCTATCATTTTACTCTTTGAGCTCGCATTAAAATATTTCAGACTATATATTTTACTAGCTGATGCCTGCGACTTCGTCCGCGTGGATTTAGGTTTTTCAAAATCCCGTGGGAACTCTTTGATTTTCCGGAACAAAAACTTATACTTCCATAGGGTGCAAGCTTTCTCTGTACCTTTCGTTAAAAATGGTTTAACAGATGTGCCGTGAAAAGCTAGCAGACGTACAGATAGATAGACTGACAAACTTTTGTATTTATAATACATATTACTTAAGTAGTAATGGATAGATGAAAAACTCCATGTCAAGTTTATTATTGTTCATGATATAAGTAAGTAATGTAAAAAAGATAATTATACCTACTTGTATCAGTTGATAAAATCTTAATAATTATTACAGTAATGTGAGTGTTGATAAAAAAACAAAAAATGCTAAACAATACCAAAACCAACTGTGGTTAGAAGTAAACAAATAAAATATCTGTTTCTTTGTTTGCCATAGTCATCAAAAGTAACTGGCATTTCTTAACCACCGCCATTTCACCACAATTTACACGAACAAACAAACATAATTCCGGTAACATTAGCGCCGCAAGATATTTCTAAAGTAGAAGTAAGTTTGTAAGCAATTTCCTTATCCCCAACACGTAATGCGGAAATTATTCCGTGATTTCGACGTTGCACTATCTTTATTGTTATACAAGAAGCATTATTTCTCGATATTCTCAGCTATCTGCATAAAGCTCGTGTTGAATGCAGTTCGAAGGCAAACGCGTTACTTAAAAGTGTAAACATGGAACGATCATTACCTACTATAAATTCAATAAGTATTTCATCAGATTTTTTAACATCCTTGTAATTTTTATTAATTGTATAGTTATAGTATATTGTTTATATAATATAAATAAACACTATTTGAAAATTTCAACTCTCTTCTATTATGGTTCATGAGATACAGCCTGCTGACAGATAGACAGACAGACAGCCAACGGACGGAGGCTTAGTACCTCCCGTTAGTAAATCCCGTTGGCAACCTTCTGATACGGAACGGATTTACGGAAAGTAAATCACATCACATCTTTATCAATTTCTTGTAACATTTTAAATTATCTAGTCAGGTAACTAATTTTGTTTAATAAATTAACTAAGTGCTTACTTATTTAGGTAATCTTTGAAAATTTTACCTAAATCTACATTAAGTTACCCCGAATCTAATTAAGTAAGTCGTACTCCACTGAAAATAGACTGCAAAAACTATATTCGATATAAGAAATAAAATCAAGGTTAAATATCTAGTTGCAATACTGATATCGATATTGCTTCAAAAATAAAATCCATCAGTTCAAAAACATGGGTGGCAACAAATTCCTGACTTGTTGAAAACAAATATTGGTTATAGGGGAACTTGTACCTGCGAGAAAAGTAGGTAAAATGTACACAGCTGGTTTCGCGTCCAACGGTCGTGTTGGGGAAATAATATTATACACAAATCGTTAGTTTGAACAAATTGTTGGTACATTTTCTAAAGAACGGACACGGAGTGTTCAAGCTTTCTTACTTAATAATAAAGTTAGCGAGGGCGACTCCCATCCGCTGGACCGATGAACTGAAGAAGGTGGCGGGAAGCGGGTGGATGAGGAAGCTGGAGTGCCGCGTTCTTGAAAAGGCCTATGGCCAGCAGTGTGCGCATACAGGCTGATGGATTGGATTGGATACCAAAAAACATTATCCTTCTTCTGGTACAGTCGAGTAAAATGAACGAGTAACTTCTTAACGTAATCACTTAGATATATATTTATTCTATTTCCTCTCTTAAGTTATGTATTAATATCAATTTGATGATGTCATGTATTTAATGGCGGGATTCGCGTTAAGTTATTTAATTTGTATTGTGTAAGATGGAAATCCATTTTAGGAAGATAATAATTCTAACCTTCAAATGATCTCTTAAAGAATCATTAATGACAAGCTTAATAAAAACGAGTCTGTCTTGTTTTTCTGAATCTGCAAGATTGTTGATCAACAAAAACGGGAAAAGATTACTTAACTATTCGTTAAATATCGCTAAACATTTATTTAATGTTTTAATTAATGATGGACATTTAGATAAACTTCATTCTTAAATAAGCATAAAGCAAAACAAATTAATTAAAGCCTACACTTTTATTTCTTTGCTTTAGTCTCCTTTCCTCATTATAAAAATGTTTTGGCTATCAAAGATAAGTTCCGATGTCGCTTCCTGTCCTCAAAAGGCTCTGTTTGCGGCTCTTTTGAATGCGAGCACCCACCGTGTCGTCGTATCCTCTTTCCTCCTTGTATCTCTGAACCTCGACCAATGGCTTTTTGTTTGTTAAAGGCACTACAAAACCGACACGTATACGACATAATCGTCCCACCATGGTCGTGATTTTGTTTCAACTTTTTTTAATCCTTTATTGCTCTCGTATTGCCGGGAGAAAATTGTGGGAGCAAACAGGGGTCGGTTTTTGGACATTCCTTAAGTTTGTTAGCTTGATTTTAGATGTTTGATAGAATCGTAATTTTATCGTCTTGAATAAGTTACCTAGTACGTTGCTCAGTACTTTTAGTGTGTTGCTTAGTAAAATACTTTTGAGTTAGAGCCGAGTAGAGTTTTGAGAAAGAACCAAACTTATTTCAATCTACGCTAATTTCAATTGAGTAATTTGGCACCATTTGGCAAATTTTAAAGGTTTCTAAAAGTTCAGCAATGTTTTTGGGATATGTTCTTCTGTTATAATTCAATTAGTCAAAGTCACGATCGATGTTATTTTAAGTTTTATCTACCCATTACTATTTTCGGCTTCCCTTTTGATTCAAAATGTACAGAGACATCAAATAATTCATACTCATTGCTAGAGGTTTTATCAGATCCATTAAGAAAAGTCGGGAATTAATTTTTAGTAAATCATTGTCTTCCATTTGAATAGAACCGCTATGGCCTCAAATTCGAGCCTCATCAAGGGAAGTGTCAGTGCGAGTAATCGATCTGTCCGATAAAACAACTTAATTCCATTACAGCTCAATACTTAAAATGACCAAAGTTTTTTTGGAAACAGCGTACATTTTTTTACCATTTACAATACTCTTCTGAAACATCTATTCTTTAATGTCTTGTAAGAGATGGATACGTTTCGATTATTATTTGGACAACCATTGAAGATACAGGAGTTTTGTGTTCACTGATCCATCTCAAATGTATGTCGTGATAATATTATGATTAGGCCTAGGTATTGTTCTGGGTTCGTGCCTAACCCAAAACTACGGCTTGAATTGATATCAACTGTCCAACACTCCTAATATTATAGATATCAGAATTCAAAGGCTTGTTTGTGTGATGTACAACAGCTAAGTGCCAATTTACTTTGAATAGTTTGCGTCTTAGGACATAGACTTTACGCCATTAGGTAATATTTATCTGTGACTGTAGGCTTTAGATTTTCCTCCAAGCCACGATAATTTATTCAGGGAGAATCGTGTCAATCGTTACAAGACTTTCGCTTTTGCTAACGAAGAACCAAATTGGACTGTCGGTTTCATTTGCATTAATCAATTAAAGTTTTAGTTCCTTGCGTATAGGATTGCGTATGAAATTTATATTTCCTATGAATAAATTGACGACTACCTTGCTTTCATTTAGATTATTGATAAGAACATGTCTTATTTTTTCATTTTTAGGGTTCCGTACCTCAAAAGGAAAAAAGAAACCCTGATAGGGACACTTCGTTGTCTCTCTCTGTCCGTCCGTCCGTCGTGTCTGTCAAGAAAACCTATGGAGTACTTCCCGTTGACATCATGAAATTTAGTAGGTGTTATAGCATAAATGAAGGAATAAATCCGAAAACAGAGAATTTGTGGTTACATCACAAAAAAATGTGTTCATGAAAAAATTACTATTAGGTACTAATAATTTACTAAATAACATATAGATGGCACTGTTCATTCACATGATCACACATGATCATTAACTTGCAGTTTTGCACATAAAAATATTAAAATGTCTTGTACGATGGTACGGAACCCTTCGTATGCGAGTCCGACTTGCACTTGACCGGTTTTTTTAAAAGTCTAAGATTTATTTCACCCACTTATTTGACTAATTTTAAAATAATACCTTTGTTCCCTTTGGCTAAATTAGCTGCCGGCTATGAAACACTTGTTCCATCAAAGTTCGAGCACAAAAAATCAGTCGCGCTTTTACGTAGGCGTGGGAAACTTATGTTTCGTTTCTGAATGTCTCTATTAAGAACTAATTTATAAGGGTATCCGTGATGTCATCTATAAAGATATAAAAAGTTGCATCGTCAAATTTTTGTAGATTGTACTTTTTAAGATTGACCTACTCGTTCAATCTTCATACCAATATTTATTTGCTACTTACTTTGATGTTTATTTCATTACTAATCATTGTTAATTACTGAAATTTTGAATTTAAGTTTGTGTGAACGTTACATTTTTGTTAACTTAAATGGAAATTTTCAGAAAACAACTTTTCATTGGACAAAGGATTCTCAGTCGTGAGATTTTGAATTAAGTAGGTACCTATCTTTTTTTTTTTGTATTTATTGTAAGGCTTTTAATAGGCATACTGGACTAAAGCACTAACTGCAGCTGTCATGCGATACGCATGCGTCACTGAGTCCCGGATGTGGGCTGGCATCTCCGTAACATCATACGGCTGACTACAACCGGTTTGAAAGTTTTTGTTCCCGATTTACGTCGTCCTATTTGTTTGCGATATCTGCTGGCCATTAGGAGAGCTTGTTGTTGGATTATTGGGATTGTGTGTGGTTAAGACGTCTGCCTCGGGAGCTCGGGGGTTCGATCTCGGGCACGCACCTCTTTCGGAGTTATGTGCGTTAAATATCAATTGCTTAAACGGTGAAGGAAACCATCGTGAGGAGACCTGCATGCTTCAGAGTTCTCCATAATATTCTCAAAGGTGTGTGAAGTCTGCCATCCTCACTTGGTCAGCGTGATAGACTATGGCATAACCCTTCTGACTCTGAGAGGTGATCCGTGCTCTGTAGTGAGCTGGCAATGGTTTGATCATGATGGTGATGATGAATTATCTAATTATCAGCCTAGTTATTTAACTGAACTCATGCGCTTTTTTTGTTCGAATTAAGGATAATGATATTCATACTTGATCTACATATTTTTGGTATCGCGACTTAAAAGGAGTCACGGAGTGTCACATTTTGTGGCGTTATTAAGATATGCTTTATATGAAACATCGTCATAAAGATAGTCAGTATCTTCTAGCTACGATAAGATACAATAAGATCAGACATCTTAAGTTAATGACACTTGAACAACGTGAGGAAACCTGCAAGCCGAGTTATCTGTAATGTCCTCAAAGGTTTATGAAGTCTGCCGATTCGCAGTTGTCATCGTGGTAGACCAAGTCCAAAGCCTAGTTCTTATCCTGAGACGAGACCTATGCTAAATAGTAAGCCAGTGAAGGATTGATGAAGACGAAGTTTTTTATCATAATTTCATGGGACTTATGTCCGTTTTGGATACGCCAGCCACATCGTAGCCTAAAATGCAGTTTTTAAAAGCGACCATTCATTCTATTCCCTGCCTTACTAAGCTGATTTTTTATGGAGGTAAATAATCAAACGAACAATGATAGCAATGCTCGACGTTGCATCCGTCTTTATTAAAATTGTTTAAATGAGTTTGAAAGCGTACAATGCGTGCAGATGGTAGAGGCCAGCTAGTATTAAAATTGCTTATTCTCCCTCAAACAATCAAAACTAGATCTTCGTAAACGTTCCTAACCAGTTCTTTATATTTGATTGTGGACATGGTTCACATGATCTACATTCTTAGGTCTCCCACGTCTATGGCACGCTATCCCTCGCTCAATCAATCTTACCAGCGCCAGAACAATGGACTTCTTGATGCGTTCCGTTTTATGTTGCGTTGCAAATTTCTTAAATTAGGTGGATGTGCCTAGGAAGTCTTAGAATTTAGTTATATAACAGCTTGTACACAAAAAGTTACATGACTAACTTATTAATCATCGCCGACCTCGATTTTCATTTCTTCGGCCAAAACAGTTGCCTTTGAATTTTTTGACCATAACTAAAATTGGTATCTCTTTTAAATCATTGCTAGGCTTTCGATTTTGCCATACGGAAAGTGATGATGCAGTTTGCTGTAGAATGCCTGAGGCCTGAACATGTTATGGCAGGTGTTAAACAATCGATTTGGCTTCTTCGCATTGCCTTGCGGTACTTACCAGGGCTTTACTAGTCGCTTAGTTTGTCAACCAACTAAAGAAATTCATATGTTATTACTTACTATATACAAATCAGGCCAATTTTTGCTAACATTTATTAGTACTTAACGTTTCATATTAAGTAGCTACTTATGTTAGCGCAGAAAATGTTAATAAGGATATTATTACTTTCTCATTAGGTTGTAGGTACCTAGTTCATAGTAGTGCCCCAATTAAAAGGGCTAATTCTGGTGCATCTTGATAAGGAAAATACAAATGCAAATCTAACTGTAAGTTTGTTTGTGCATTTGAATAATAGATGGCTTTGTTGGAATCTCCCACGCCACCGTCTAACGGGCCTCCGAGTTAATAAGAACCTTTGACGTGCGAAAACGCGTTGACGGAACATATTTGCACGTGAGAAATACTAGACAAGACCGTAACTTTATGGAAACGTCAATCACTTTAATGAATGATAGTAAAAGTAAAAGAGAAGAGTCGTCCGTGTGACCTAGATGTATGGTACGCCTACTTCGAAACAGTATAGGTACGTAGGTACTATGAAGCAGTAGTATTTAACACAGTATCAATATCTTTCTAGTTAAAGACTTCCTCCTTCATCTGAAGAGTGATATACGTAGTGCACTGTGCAATAGAGCCTAATTAATGTAAACCACGGTGGTTCATTTTAGGTTGCAGTTGGTAGGACCATAGCATTTCTCCTTCGATGCCCAAAATGTCCCACATTTCAGTACTTAGTTGTATAGCCTCTTATTACTCTTAGGAGAGGGATGTAGATCACGTACCACGTTCTAATGCTAGATATCCACCAACTACTCATAATATTGTATCTATTGCATCCTAAACCAAGGTATACTCGTAGGTATAACTAAATAATCATCGTGTGATTTTCACCTAAGTTAACGATAGCTTAATATGAAAGAAAGATAGTAAGATAACTTCCCTGCTACTTCGATACTCATGAGATCAACTCATTCTAATAAATCCAACATAACTACTATACTTACTATACTTACTTTATTATTTTTCGTAGAAATACTTAAATTCAACTAGTTAGAAACTTTCTACTCAACCAACCTTTTAATTTAAAAGTAACACCGTTTATTACCTAATTCTAACCGAAGATACATAGATAAGAATCTTTCAATCTCCACGAGACTTTTATCTTAGATTGCACAGTTGAATAAAATTAGGCAATACTTAGAAGTGAAACTATCGAGAAAGTAAATAGTTACCTATCGTGGTTATGATTGATTATATTCTGCGTAAACATTTGATTGTAGGAGATTTATATTCTTCAAAGATTCTTCATGTTTTTCATTGTCATTGAATTTTTATTTTAGACAGGTTTGCGTTCGATCATAACCTCATGACGGTAAATTATGAAGCAGTGCGGATAGAACCACGTTGAAGTACGGTATATTAAGAGGAGTCTCTCCGTCACTCGCTCCATACAAACGTAGTTCCAAATTCATTTGAATAGGTATTAAGTAACCAAGGTCCATGAAATTTTGCAGACGTATTCTAGAAACTAATATTTATGCCTGTGGTTTTCCAGATTTCTGTTAAAATATTCGGTTTCAAAGTTACGCGGTCTTAAAAATTCACATACAAATCTTTGAGCTCCTGTAATTTTGAAACTACATATTTTAAGAAAAATTTAAAACACCACAGGCACAGATATTAGTTTCTAGAATTTGTCTTCAAAATTTCATGGACTTTGGTTGCTTAATATTCAAATGAAATTGGAACTGCGATTGTATGGAGTAAGTGACGGAGAGAGCCCTGTTAACCGATTATAGTATACATAGATTTGACACGAGTAATGTGTATAATAAGCTCTTATCCAATAAATAATAATATGGTTTCCACGAAATATCTTGTAACTACGTCTTTGCTTAATGTGGTTCAGATTAAGTGCCATGCCATAAAATAGATCCAAGATGAAATTGATGTCATGAACTCATTTCCTATATAAAAGTTTCCAGTAGGCATGCGCGCGCTTTCGAGGCACCATTGATATTTAAAGGTTGCCAATAACATTTATTTTATTTTGCTCCGCAACGTAGGAAACTACCGAGTAAGTATCTAGATATATACGGTATCTAAGTTGTATAATCTAAGCTCCTGTGAATTATTTGACTAGGGTTACAAAATGCAGTTTCAACCTTTTAACCTCGTTCCATCGCCGTTAATTATATTTAAAATACATCACGTAGATGATTCACATCTTCAGGTCGTGACTTTCACGCCAAAGTTTCGTAGATAGGCATTACAAACGACGCGCAGGTATGCAATAGTGTATGCTATAAAATGATTTAGGATTTTAGATCAACGAAATGGCACGTAGGAGTAATTTCAGTATTATAAATTAGTATGCATGGAATTTATTGATCCTTTTAATAGTTAGTTACAAAGTGATAGCTTCTAATTCCTTGGTTATAAAACGAATGTTTGATTAAAAATATGTTCGTACTTTTCAACTATTCGACTATTCATATAATATAAATCCGAAGGTGTTTATTTGTTGGTTTGTCTTTCAATCATGTCGTAACGGAACAACGGATCCCAGAAAATTAAAGAGTTCCCACGGGATTTGAAAAAGCTATATCCACGCGGGCAAAGTCGTGGACATCAGCTAGTATAAGTTTTAGCAACATTATTCAAATTCAGCCGGTGACAATAATTGCGGCAATGCCATCGCAATATGCTATCAATCACAAGTTTCGTAATACCGCAGAATGTATTATATTGGTAATGCATTGACTGTTTGTATGGTAAATAGGTTTCATACAGTAAAATTTCTATAGCATCAGTTAGCCCTTTTTGCAGAGCTCGTTCCGTAATCAGTACAGCCAATCAAAATCTAACCCACTTTAATATCTTAGCCGTAAAAGGAGAGGGTTCGTCGTGGTTTAAATGGACTTGTTGAGATGGATACGGCATAATATACATAATAAGAACATAAGCAAACAAGTAAATTATGAAACTTGAACTGGAACTATTTAAGTAAGTAACTACTTAATTGAATTTTTTCCCAAGTTAAAAAATTCTAAAATCGTCGTCACGTATAAAAAGCTAAATCTACTCCAACTTCTACCTAAAAAACTTTGAGCAACTTGTAGTTTAGGTACGACAAGTAGATCAAAGTGTGGGATTTGGACATATTATGTACAAGTAACTTATGGACTTTAGTTAATCATAATCATATACTTTATTTGCTTGAGTACAGGTACGAAAGGTGGTACAAAGAGTATAATGAGGCCAATGTATTCGACCATCATGGTCCACCAACACTTTAGGTTAGCCTTTCTTAAGTGTTGATCTATCGAGGCTATAGAAACTTCCTCTTCCAGCAGGTTTTGCATAATACACGTGTTCAATGACGAGCATTATATAATGTCGTATCCTCGTATATAACTTTCTCTATATAAAACGATATAGGATTATAACTTAGGTCTTGGGATATTCATGGGTTCAGATTATATTTATTAGCTCTTACAATCTACTGATTCAAGATTATGGTTTTCCGTATTGCTGTGCTCTCAGTCCTATAGAGCGAGTTTATGTTGACGCTAATAAACATTAACTATGGGCGTTTATGATTACTTAATGATTGGAGTTTTAGAAACGGTACTCATATTCATGAAGGTTTACTGTAACGGTTCTTAATGCATCCAATATTTACTTAACTTTTACTAATAATTATAACTCCATTATTCTCAATCTTATTGAATTGTATGTTAATAATCAAAACTGAAAACGTATACTTACTTAATAACATAAAAAAATCCAGTTCTGAAAATTTTCCTTAAAATGGTAGAGCAAAAAATGCTTGATATTCTTTTTGTTTTAGCGTTCTCAGGAACAGGTCTTATAGGTGATTTTTTCGAAAACCAAAGGTTTATTTTTGTGTGTCTGTATTATTAAAATTAGGTAGGCAATCATCCGTTCAGATCAAAATTCCATCGAAACTTAGTCCGGTTAGCTTAGGACCAGATTACTTACTTATAGAGGTAAGTTTTTATAGTTAAGTTATTATCAGTAGGTAAATAAGGATAATTCAAGTACAAAGTTAGAGATTGCAATTTATTTTACAGTTAAAGGAGCTATCAAAAACATTGTGGTTTCTATGTAAGCTTCTTTAAGTACGGTAAACTGTTGTAAATCACAATCCTAGTGATCGTAAGATTATGCCACATTGCTATTTTAGCCCCATTTCGACCGGCGTGGTTGAGGTTGACGCCAAATAATCAGATCCCCTTCGGGCTGCCGACTTGCTTCCGCGTCCACGCCGTCGTTTATATGTAAGTAGGACTGGGTTTGGACCTAGACGAATGAATCTGTAAAAGCGCTTGTTTAATCTTTATCCTTTATTGTTGTTTATTTGAATTTAATATCCTTGCTTAGAGCACTATTTTATGTTAGCTGACCTGTTCCGACTTCATTCGGATGGGGTTTGAAAAACCCTTCTTACGGGCATCTGAGTTACAAAGGTGGTTTTTATTTTTCATGTATACCAAAATTTTAGTTACAAAGTGATGATAAATTAAGTTACATTAGAAATGCTTGTCTCTAAACAGTGATTTCTTTCAGCTTCCCATGAAAGGTTGTGAGTATGGCGTATTAATAAGTGGAATAGGAACCTATGTTTTAGTTAAACGTTGATATACCAGTTACTTAGTTTCTCCTTTTACACAAATATATAGATTGTTCTTTATTAAATGCACTTAATATAGTTGCAGCTGAGATCATCTTTCATATATATTATTTCTTACTCGGAGGAAAATATTATTCCGTCGCAAATTCTTTTGAAACTTGTTTTCTTAATTGACATCGTTTGTGGCCAAAAGAAGCATAAATTACAGCTTGGGTACCAGTGGCACTTTTAATGATTCACATGTCTTTAAGGTCATCTGTGATGATCTTATGAGTAGTTAAGTTATAAAAAGATATGTAAATAGAACCATTACACTTTCCAAGAATAGGTATAGTGTTGAAATGTTTCTTCGTTTCGCATTTGTTAGATAGGCATATTTTGTAGTCATTTAATCCTTATCTAAAACAATATGCTTTAGTTTATGGTAATGATGTAGAATTCTATTAACTTTTAATATTAAAACAAATCCAACATTTTTCCTATATATGGGTGGGTAGGCTGCTACTTTTAAATAAAAATCTAAATATCACTGTTTTTAACCCCCGACCCAAAAAGAGGGGTGTTATAAGTTTGACGTGTGTATCTGTGTATCTGTGTATCTGTGTGTCTGTGTATCTGTGTATCTGTGTATCTGTGTATCTGTGTATCTGTGTATCTGTGTATCTGTCTGTGGCCTCGTAGCGCCTAAACGAATGAACCGATTTTAATTTAGTTTTTTTTGTTTGAAAGGTGGCTTGATCGAGAGTGTTCTTAGCTATAATCCAAAAAAATTGGTTCAGCCGTTTGGAAGTAATCAGCTCTTTTCTGGTTTTCTTATTACTTTTATCCCAGGACCACCAGAGGTTACGTATTTTCTGACACAGGAAATATGTACGATTGAGTAGTGTTAGTAAGTACTAAGAAAGCATGCCTAGCCTACGTGCTAGCTTGCTTAGACGGCCAATTTTCAGGTATCTGATAATCAAGGTACATAAAAACATTACTTACCTCACGTAAATTCTCCAAACTGATTTTTACGTATATTTTAGGCAATATCCTTAAAAATATGTCGCCAATAGGTACTCCCAGACACTTCCCGCGTCGGCCGTATTGCTTTGCAGACGCTTTAAAGCTCCCAAAATAAGTAATTACTTAACTGCACGTAAATTCTGATGCTCCATTTTTATATATGTCCACCAGACAACTATTTTAAAACCTTTTACAAGAAGACAGACCGATCCAGAGGGCCAATCATCCCCTAAATTCAATTTTAATGCCTCTGTGGGTTTGAGCGCGAGGGCATCATTATCTACGCGCATGAGACTGAGTAAGACATATATTAGGATATATTGACTTCTCTCTCACACTCTTATAGTTTACTTATGTCAATTAATTATTAATATTAAAAAAAATCTGCTAAAAATTAAAAAAATTGGAGAATTTACGTGAGGTAAGTAATGTTTTTATGTACCTTGATTACCTGATACCTGAAAATTGGCCGTCTAAGCAAGCTAGCAGGTCTGTAGGCATGCGTTCTCAGTACATAGTAACACTACTCAATCGTCCACATTTCGTTCGTCAGAAAATACGTGACGGCTGGTGGCCCTGGGATCTTTCACTATTGTAACAGAGGTTCATAATATTATGTCAATTGGCAAATGTCAAGTTGTCAAGATGGACGTTGCCTAGATACATAATTATTTATTTGAAAATAATGTTTTGGAAAACTCCGATACTTTGGATCGTAGGCGCGGAGTTTCTAATTTATAAAATATTATAATCACAGTTAAACGAGAAAGCATATTCAATTATAATATCCAACAGTCAACCAAAGGCCACGAACAATCAACCCAAACCCAAACCATAGTCAAACTATTTTTAGGGTTCAGTAGGTATCTGTAGAAAAAAAAAGATGTTGTAGGTAGCCTCGACTGTTGTAGTCGCGTAGGTGTGCATGGCACCATTAAATATCGTAGGAGGCAATGACCCTCCGCGCGGCTGAGGTTCCCGCATCGTAGTCGCTTTGTCGCGCAGGTTTGGATGATGCATTAGGTGCACCTTCTTTTTATTTTATCTGCTTGAACTCAGCTTATTTCATCCATCCATCCATCCATCAGCCTGTAAGCGTCCACTGCTGGACATAGGCCTTTCCAAGAGCGCGCCACCAAACACGGTCCTCCGCCTTCCTCATCCACCCGCTCCACACCACCTTCTTCAGGTCATCGGTCCAGCGGGCTGGAGGTCGTCCCACACTGCGCTTACCGGTACGCGGTCTCCACTCCAGAACACGTCTGCCCCAACGGCCGTCGGTTCTGCGACAGACATGGCCTACCCATTGCCACTTCAGCTTGCTAATCCTTTGAGCTATGTCGGTCGCTTTTGTTCTCCTGCGAATTTCCTCGTTCCGGATTTTATCCCTGAGAGTAATACCCAACATAGCTCGCTCCATAGCGCGCTGAGCGACTTTTAGTTTGTGGACGAGGCCAACTGTCAGTGTCCACGTTTCTGCTCCATACGTCATCAGCTTATTTACTTTGACAAAATACGTTTAAAATTCATCATCATCAGGTCAACCCATCGCCGGCTCACTACTGAGCACAAGTCTCCTCTCAGAATGAGAAGCTACCACACTGGCCAAGCACGTATTGGCACACCTCACGCACCTTTGAGGGAGCATTATGGCCAACTCTCAAGCATGCAGGTTTCCTGACGGTGTTTTCCTTCACCACTTCGTTGTCTGTCTGTGTGTCATCTTTCAAGAGAATCAAAACTTATAAATTGGGTACTTCCCGTTTACGTAGAATCCTGAAAGGCAGGTAGCAATATCTTATAGCCCAAGCACTCTACTCCTGTGGCCCAAGTAAAGAGAAAAATCCGACAACTGAATTGTCATTACATAAAAAAAAACTTGTACGGAACTCTTCATGTGTGAGGCAGACTCGCACTTGACCGGTTTTTAAAAGTTATGTCAAATAAAAATTTGACATGCAATAACAAACAAAATGAAATACAAGCCACTTTATTCCTTATTTCATCGGGTGAAAGTCGATTTCAATTTAATCGTAGGTATATCTTGAAAAGCGAACTATTATACGACTACGTAAAATGGGTACATTTTTAAAGCAACGACATGTTAGAAACAGATATTTCGTTTTGGTCGTGTTAAACTATGTGAGTCATTCGGATAATTCTTGATTTAGTGATGTTCGGTCAAAAATATTTCATGGAACGTATAATTAATATAACATTGATGTTACTTTTGAAGAGATATTAGCTGCCTTATTGGATTTATATTATTATAGAAATTGGGTTTTAGAATGGCACAAATAAACGGTAATTTATGAATAAAGTTTAAAAAGCGTGAAATAAAAATTAAATTAAAAATTTAAAAAACCCCCGACACATAAACCTCTAAAAAGTAAAAAAATAATAGGTAAATATGTATGGGCCCTTTAAGAATAGTATAAATAGTAAAGTTTTTATCCAAGCGTTCGTTGCGTCGGGGGACCGCTAAAGACTATTCTTTCTACAACAGATGACTTTCATAGTTTATCATAGGTAGCGGTCCCCTGGCGCAACGAGCGCTTGGATAAAAACTTTACTATTTATACTATTCTTAAAGGGCCCATACATATTTACCTATTATTTTTTTACTTTTTAGAGGTTTATGTGTCGGGGGTTTTTTAAATTTTTAATTTAATTTTTATTAAGTAGAGGCAATGGTAGAAACGTTGCAATATGAATGAGTAATTACAAAATTAGGTGTAGGTTTTGATTTTGTAACGACTTAAAAATTGTCTTGTGTAAAAAGTAGAGGAGTTGAATTTAGGTCTTGAATTAACTGGCAATTATAGTTCGGGGTGTGCCCTCTAATAAAGCGTTCTGTCATTAATTTCAAGCCATCAATTTATCTAGACTTTATTGCGCTTAACTTTATGGGAGCTTACCGTTATAGAAGAGAACATTAACTTTGAGACAGCTTTCAGGCTGCTTCTTTCTAGGGTGTGTTAATGTCTCTATGTATTTCTCTCTAGTGGTTGTTAGTTATTTCTTAATGGTCTGTTTTCAGACATCGGCAACGCAAGGTGCAAACTTAACACTTATTTATAGCTTCATCCAACTGTCTTTACGTCCTATTGTGTGAGCCTCTGAGCCTCTGATATTATATGTATTGCAATACTCAAGCTCGATACTTTTTTAATAATATATTAACTTTTTTTAGCATTTTGTAATATTAAATTTGATTTGTTTCAGATAATTCACTGATTCAATTTTATATCGGTGGATGAATTTTTGCATAAATAAGTATTAGTAGGACATATTCCAGACTTCTATGATCACAGGTACTTATTTTCTATGTTACATTGTGATTTGTGTAGTAAGGATTTGAGAAAGTTATGCAATATTTGTATTGTTGAGTTTAAATTGCATTTAAGGAAATTGTTATAGCTACCCGTACTTTCAAAGATCGCGTGTAGTTTGTTTTTTATTGTGCAATTGTTAACGTTGGCCTTAATTTACAAACGGGCAAAGTTCAAAATATCTGCTTTAGTTGTGTGTTTCAATTTAGTGGATAAGCTAGCTCTAACATAATCATTACAATTCAACACATTTCTACCGCGGCTTTTGCAACGTTTTGACGATGAATGAAAAAGTCGCAAGCAAGCGCTCTGGTGCACTCGTTTGTGTTTTCCATACACTCCAAATACTGACTGAATTTGATGAAAGTAAAGCTAAGCGACCGATTTTTGAGATTTTCCCTATGAATCAAGTGTTAAAAAACAGATGAAATAAATTCTTAAAGAAGCACCAACACATGTTTGAAATTTGAAATGTTGCAGTATATTTTTTGATCTAATTGATATATGAGTATAATGTACTTAATTAGCTGAATTCGGCACATCGATACCAAGTATGTTTTTCAGGAGTCTAAAATAAATTGGAGTCTAAAACTGTATTTTGACGATTTACCTCAACGACACGTGAGTCGAGTAAATCAAGCACACTTTGTTACGTAGTCGTCACAATTCACAACGTGTGTTTTGTTCAATTTATAGGTTTTCGTGACTTGTCAATGGATTAACTGTACTACCTTCACCTACTTGAGAGACTTCACTGACTTGGAAGTTCCATTAGATACTTGTGAATGAAATGTTTTTTGTAACCAGTTATTAGATGAGTAGCAAATAAGGTGCGGGAACACCTACATGTTAAGCATTATTCTACAGGATGGTCACTGTAAATCGTTTTGTATTCACAAATTCACCTTATCTAATTCTCGTGAGACATTATTGTTCAAATAAACACTAATCTACACAATTATTACAAATCATTGATCAATGATAAGTTCCTAATTACCGTCTATTTAGTCCAATTTACGTAAACCATTTCATACTATCTCTAAAATATTTCTAAAATCTGCACCTCTAATTGTTAGTAGATTACTAAAATCTGAAACTACGCTTAGATTTCACATTGTTTCATCATTTGCAATTAGTTATGATATCTTTAAGTTAATTTAAAGCATTGCGACCAGATTCAGATAACTTATCGAATTATTTAACGAACAATGCTGCCAACGAGCAAAATCACGCGTTTCATAACATTGGCGGCTAATATTGGTTCATTCAGATAACAATCTTCATAATAAAATGGTAATTGCATCACGATCACCCTTTTACCGTTTATATGGTAAATAACGATCTAAAGAACGGTAAGCGACTTTACGCCAGTTAACAGATCAAAGTGACTGCCTAATAAAATAATGAGACTACCATTTAAAATATATCCGTTACAAGTTTGACATAAAATATCTGTCGGGGCCTCGTAATTGACACTTTTGCCTGGGATTTTGCGATTAACCATTAGCACCAGTCTGTATTCAACGAGTAGCTAATGATGCTTTTCCGCAAAGATTTCACGTAGAAATTGCACAAGGTATAATCTTTTCCCTGTCCTGTTCACTCATATCCACTCTACATTTGTTAGCTTGATCAATCAATTACTTGATCACTTCTAGGTTATTATGAATACTTGCTTGATTTTTATATTTTTGTGAAGCAGAAGTAAATAAGTACCAGATGATATTTTTTGATTAAATCAATTATTTGAAAATATTTTTATTTTCTTATACTTAATTGTTCAGTATTCTTAGTATTTTACTAGGAACTGCAGTTCCTACTAAGTATAGAATGATTTGAATATAGTGTAGATATTGGAATTAGCATTGCACGTTCGTCTGGTCTAACATAATCTATCTATTAGCATGCGATGCGTGTATCTGCTTCATCACCATGCATGCCACGCTTGCCCCTGATAACATCGCTATGACACTTGTAGCTAGTCTTTTACCTTTATTGACATTTTTATTTGATTTTTTCTTTACGTTTTCGTGTAAATATCTCTTACGCTTCTTTTTACTTAATACTGACTCTGTTTTATGTCTTTTTTATTGCGTCTCTATTCCATTTACCTAAAATTTGTAAAACAGGTAGCTACACCGTCTGCCATTTATCGTTCAAAGTCTTGGGGGTAAATAAACCTTTGATAGTAAAATATAGAAGTGAGTTGAATTTTAGCAGACACAAGCTGTCTGGCTGATCATTATCGCTGTTAAAAATGACTTAGCAACGGAATACATTAGTCCCCAAACTTGTAAACTTGTGATGTTTTGCGTCTATTTATCGAGTAAATCTACTTAACATTTTTAATTTATAAAGAATATAACAAGTTGGCAATACTGAAAGTCACCAAATGCAAAGTTTCATATGGAATTTAGGAAAAATAATCAAACCATCTAATAAGATATGATGTTACACTTTTTAAAGTTACAATAAATTTAGAAAACACAATCAAACCGTCTAATAAAATATGTCGTTACAATTATGCAGGTAAGTTTTTTTGGAAACGGTTGCACGCACTACTGGGATCTTAGTCTTGCTCAAATAGCGCTTGCCTGATAGCAAATTCACCACTGTCACTGAGCTTGTGAACTCTTCAAACTCCAAGTTACTAGGCAACACCATGACGTCATCACCCACGTTCCAATTTGCACATGTTGCTACTTTCTCCCTTTAAGACAGCTGTAAAGAATCTACGACGCACGGAATTTCATCGAAATTGCGTCCAGTTATAGCAGGGTAAAGCAAGTACAGTCTATATTTCTTCTTTGGGCCCACAACAATGACTTGGAATCTAGTTCATCTTCGATCATGCCTAGCCTATAGGCGACATACAGCCCTTTCCTTGTCTTCTATTATTGGGAATGCAAATCACATAAAATACACTTGAGTAGAAAGCTTTCCACAGTTCACATTTATTTAATTGTTGGAATTCCAAATCCATTGGCATGGAATCCAAACAAAATGATCACAAAATATTCTGCATCAAGCTAGCTGACATTTGTACGATAATATTGATAACTGACATCAATCAATCGATTTACTGGAATAACAAGTAACTAATGCGTCATTATCTATATGAATTTTAATAGTATGGCAAAAGAAAACTTGCTTTGTGCATCCTCATTGTGTTGGACTGTATTTATTGCTATTATCGGCTACATACATTGTTTCACCACTGCACTTTCTTTATTACTAAGGCAGGTCAGTCTAGCCTCCATGTATGAAATGACGGTCCTCAATCATGACCGGCAGGTGTCTCATAAAAATCATGATATTTTAATCATAGGAGAATTTTATAGTGTTCTACTTAATGCATTAAACGAATTTGAATTTTTTTAGTAAACTATGTTACATTTTCTTAGAATTATTTATTATAAAATCAGAAAAAATGGAGCATGCAAAACATAAATATACCTACCAACATCAATTGCAAACTGCTACAAGCAAGCAGTCTGATGTTCAAAGAAGAAAACGATACATGAGTGGTAGGTATATTTCAACATTGCATGGTCCAAAACCAAACCGGATAGGTTAGTCATGGAGACAAATTGGTTTAAATAGCAATTATTCCAACTACATTGAGGGATATACAACTGATAGCATTAAGTATATAAAAAAAGTTAAAAAAAAAACAAGGAACAGTTAACGCACACAACTTTGTATGGAAACAGTGTAAAGACTGTTTGCCCCTTTTGTCGTGTTCAAACGATTTTATCAGTTGCCATGTAACTTTCCATTTAGTGCGAAATTGAAAGTAATGATGTATTATTCGTCTTTTCAAAACTAAAATACGGATACGGATAGCCTCTACTTTTAGGACTTGGCAGTTTACATTACATAAACACATTATTGTGAACATTTACGAGAGTGCAAATTCTCTTACCTATAGAACTCTTTCTAGAGGTATTTTTACTTATTTCTGGTCGCCAAATTGATCGCAGCAAGAGGGTATCTAGTATCTATGACAGTGTATTACTATCTCTGTAAAGGTGAGCTGTTAGTAGTAGCAGCCTAATTTTACTTAATTTCAACCAAAGCAACAAAAGATTGAATTGGCCACTTACAAGGTGGGCTAACTTACTTAACCAATAGGTATTCAAGATTTCCATCTAATACAAAAATAAAGCTTTTATCCCACGCACCGTCCATAACTCCATAATTAACACGGTCAACTCATCAGCATTGTGTGATATTGAAGTTGCGTTACGCTCTGACGTTTTGCCGGGTCACCGCCCGTGAACTCTATTTCCCCCATACACCGTATTACTGGTCCAGTGTGGTATGTCGGTATATTTGGGGCGTGACATTATATGTTTCAGCTTATCAAATTACTGTCAATCTTGTATCACCTACTTTGCTTAAATTCAGACTAATTTGTTGCGTTGATTGAGATTTGCGCGTTTTCCTGTATGTACGGTTGCTACGAGTATGTCATTTTTCTGCATTTATTTTTCCTAAGTACCTGCTAATGACAAACCTTTATTTCTTCACATATCTAGTTCGGTCGTTAACATCCTCAAACCTAACCCCACAGGATAATCAGTTTAGTTTCTACGGAATATACGTAACAAAGAAGAATTAGGAGTTTGAACTCACTTTGTTAAGGAGTAAGGAAGTACATTTTGTTCTGGATACTTCTGGATAGATAAGTTATTACACATTAGAAATAGTCATGATGATAAAAACACAAGTTTAAATGGTTTAAAGTTAGTACAATTTACTTTAAATCTATCTGTGAACTTTATATTATGAGCGACCCGACTGACAGGTGTTGGATTATAATTAATCATACTGACTCGTAGATATTATAGAAGATACAACTGATAATATTTGTAAAGTTTTCAGTGCTAATCGCAACCATTTCACATAACAGCTATTAGAACTCAAGTAGAAAGCGAGTCCTACTTCCCGTTGGGCCGGAACATAACACAACAAGAGTTAATCTTGGATGTCTTGTAGATATAGACACGCCTTAGTGCTTATAAAGTGAACAAGATAAAATAATGTTTTGTTGGTACATAGATGGATACAATTGCTTAGATAGAGATATATTATTTATTTAAGTATAAAAGATAGATAACGTATAGTGGACAATCAAAGAGATTGGATAACACTAAATGGTACTTACTCGTAGAATAGATTTTGTCTCTTTGAATTGCACTTTCGCTTAGTTCTAATTAGCTCTATAAATAAGATTTAGAGTAGACTATCTTTGAGATAAGATTGAAAAAAATATATGCTTTTAAGTAGATATGTATACCAGTTGTCATTTTTATAATGAACAATTAATTATCATCAGTAGTGATACGTTTAAAATATTAGAACTGTTTACTAATTCAAATATGTAGTGTATCTTGATTTTTAGTGATTTACGGGACGCAGTAGGGATCTAGGTCATGCTAATTTAGCTTAGTGATCTGCATGCTAAAGCTTTCCCTTAGTTAAAGGTTAGTCGTTGTACCACGTACTTAGCTAATATTTATTAATATTTACAAAAGCACAAAGTTCATCTCTTACATGGCGAGATGCAACCCGTTGTGCTTGCAATGTTTCCGCGTATTTACGCAACAGTACATTACGGTGTAATTTCCACACATTGTCCGCTAAAGATCGAAAGTGATTGTTGATTTGTTCCGCTACTTAACATTTATGATCTAAAATAACACGCTTCATTTGTATTTAAATTGCCTGTTCTCATTGTCGTTAACATATTGGCGAAGCTAGCAAAGGCTATATTTTACTAACAGCGCAACGGAAATAAAACAAGTTCGTCTGGCGGTCGGAAATAGTGGAATTGATTTCGATCTTTTTATAACATCCGATAGTTTCAAATGAGAGGTTTAGCTTTTATAAAAGGTTAAACTTTCCTTCATTGATTTATTGTTTTGATAAGATCACTTATTATTTCGTGTGATTTCAGCAAAACCCAATGAAATGCGAAGATTTCACTAGAAAATACGAACTACTTAAGCAGGTACTTGAATTATTCTATCGAATGCCACGCCTTGCAAATTGAATAACCATTACTTATGTCTAAAAATACTAATGTTATAAAATAAACCTTTTAGTAAGTGTTTATAACTATTTCATTATGTATTCTGAGCTATTAGTCCATACGCCATAAAGAAACCTAACTATAGAGTATTAAGCTATTAAGTTATACGCTGCAGTATAAAATGCTCCTTCTCTTTGGAAATACAAAATTTCGGCTCATTATGCTCCTTAAAATACTGTATTGTTCATCTAACAATCTGCTATTTGCGTGCGAATGCTACTCATCTTCTTATGAAACACGACCTTTGACACCAGCTAAGTTGGCCCTCTCGCTGTCAAGTGCTTCAAATTGATCTATATGAAATGCTGAAATTCTACGGTTGAATTAACTATCACACTAATATTATAAAGGCGAAAGTTAGTGTGTGTGTGTGTGTGTGTGTGTGTGTGTGTGTGTGTGTGTGTGTGTGTGTGTGTCTGTCTGTCTGTGTGTGTGTATGTTTGTTACTCCTTCATGCAAAAACTACTGGACGGATTTGGCTGAAATTTGGAATGAAGATAGATAATATCCTGGATTAGCACATAGGCTACTTTTTATCCCGGAAAATCAAAGAGTTCCCACGGGATTTCAAAAAACCTAAATCCACGCGGGCGAAGTCGTGGGCATCGGCTAGTTAGGTATATTATGGTGATTAGCCGTATCATCCTTTCCTCTTTCCTTCATGTAATGTTAGCATGGCCTCACTTTCTTTATCTATCGATTTGTACATAATAATATAATCTCATTTAGATGTATTGTACTTGGCTGCAAAGATATAATCAGCGCTTTTTATAAGGATTACTTTTTGTGGTCACTACTTGCCAGGTAGTTTGACCTTTCCGAGATCAAAGTACACAAAGGCCGATTTATCGTTAGAATGTGAATGTTGATGTCATCTTGTATGATAAATTGTGCATCATTTGATAAGACTTTCGATTTGATCAAGTTTATAGACGGTGTTAGTAAATTTTAACTAACGTAGAAGGATTTACGTAGGTAGAAGGATAGGTAGAAGGAAGCGTCTTGGTAATAAGTAAATCTACAACATTTACGGTGGAATCAACAATTATTTAATTTATTTTAGTAGATCTATTGCTTACAACATTAGCATATAATAAGGACAAAAAGCCAGTTAAGCTCATAGCTTAGCAAGTATTGAGTGTTCAATTTCCCAAGACCTTCATATCTGTCGCATTCACCTGTTTAACTTTGCAACACAATGGCTTCTTAGAAACTATTGATCTTGATTCTTGAATTATTGCAAAACACAAGTTAAATGGAATACGCAAGTAGTATTGACAAATGTAAGCATGGGTTTCTTTCAACTGTCGTCAAGGAACGTAAACTCTATCTTCTGTTAGCCTTTTTTGGTTTCTAAATGGTGAACATATTGAAATTCAAATCCATCATAAGGCAGATAGTACTACCTATTTCGGTTTTATGCATAACACCGAATAACACAATAACAAAGAAGACAATGAGACAGGCTCCGTCTTTTTATTTTCTTACGTTTGTTTTTAGTTTTTTATTTTACCTTGTAAGGTAGATCAAAACAAAACTTGACCAAGCTATTAGTTTAGTTCAATGACATAGAGGCTATAATATAATATTATGGTATCATCAGAGAGTGGTTTATAGAAGAATGTCTCTCGGAGAAGTAAGACGCTCTTATCTATGAATGTAAACATTCAAAGGCAAGGTGAATGAACTATTCAAATGAGTACCTTCGAGAGTTTTAAAACATTAATCATCAATCGATAGAAGTCTATGCTGGACATAATGTTTCTTGTAGGACTTCCATATGTCACGGTGAGCCACCTAAATCCGGCGGCTTAAACCTTGCGACTCGTTTGATGTCGTCTGTCCCACTAGTGGGAGATCTGCAACGCTGCGCTTTCCTACGTGAGGTCGCATTTCTAGAACCTTCAGACCCCAAAATCTATCGGTTTTTCGAACTATATCCTCTAGCCGTTGCCACTTCAGCTTCACAACCCATTGAGATATGTTGGTTACTCTGGTTCTCCTACAGATCTCCTCATTTCTGATTTGATCCTGTAGAGTAGAGAAACCTATTTTCTTCATTCTTCCCTTTCTTCGTCTGGTTGTGACAACGCATTCGTTTAAAACATTTATCTTCAAATATTATACTGTCACATTCTTATAGCATTAGTGGGCCTAATTCGATTTAAAGTGTGATTTTACAAAACGACACGCCGCCCAAAGCGACCATTTCACTGAAGATCGCCGAGATTAGTCTGTTGCATTAGCCATTAAACTTGCCTAATCCCATTTACTTGCCTAATAAGTATAACATGAGAACTTATTTTGTAACCATTGTTTATGTGCGTATTTACAAGTATTTACCTATTATTTGCCATGTATTTGTAATTGACGTTTATAGTCAATTTGGCGAGATGATTTGAATACATTTTAGTCGTGCTTTACGACTGTGGTTAGCCGCATGCAAGAATAGATTTTAATTTTACGTAACTAAACTGTTATATATTGGTATCAGGTTGGAAGTTGCGAACCATCAATGCGAGATATAAGTATTTAAATGAAATATTCATAACTCGTTAGAACCTCTAACCTCGTTAGTTAAGTTAAGTCTTAATTTTTAACGCACTTACGTTACAGTCAGTTTTCCTTTAACTTCGACTTCATCCGCGTGCACTTCACAAATCTCAAACTTCTATTTTACCCCGTTAAGGATTGCGTCTTCAAAAACCCTTTCTTAGTGGGTGTCTACGTCATAATAACTACCTGCATACCAAACAGCCAAAACCACGTAGCTGTTTGAGCTGTGCGTTGATAGATCAGTCAGTCAGTCAGTCATCTATTCCTTTTATATATTTATAGCATATTTAAAGATGATAAATTATAAGTTAAGTACATTTCTGTAGAAACCTTATTATTGAAAGAGTAATGAAGCGCATGGGGACATACAAGACGTTTCTCACATCTAAGCTTCCCTGGCGCCTGTCATAAGAACTCAACTTGATATTTATCGCAGTATCGCGTAAACCCATTATAATTTACGTCTGCGAGGCTGGGACTGAACCTAGAGATGAAAAGATACATGTAATTTGACAGTGATGTGACTGCAAAGATCATCGGTGCAATGAGAAATCACCGTGTTCAATCATAGTCAAAGGTAAAATTAGGTATTTTAAGCTTATAATATGTTGGCTGTGTGATGTTAGGGATCCGGAGGATATTGTATAGGGCTTACAAAACTTTTTCAACTTTGATGGACACAGTAAATTAATTTGGATTGACAAGAAAGATAGTATCAGAACAGCAGATTGTAAAATATTTAATAGCTTTAATTAATTATGTAAACTAGCCTTAAACACTTCAAGAGATTAACAATTTAGTATTTAACTCTTAACGAAGTAAATTAACATAATAAATGTATTATGGAAATATGATTATGCACTTAATCATATTTATAATCGTCTACCAATTATATAGCAATTAGTTACCTAATATTTTTATACGTCGACAGAATGAACAAAAATTATAGAAAGCTTAATTGATTTTGCATTTTAATATTCCTTAACACCGTTACAGTAAATGGTAAAACAGTTAAGTAACATTTTACGATGCTGAGTTATATGCTGACGATACACTTCCTTTGAATAGGGTATTGTAAAGGTTACAGTTATAATAAAGTTATTGCGCATAAATACCAAGGAAGGTATTGCGATGGGATGCACCACAATGGTTTCACCAAAATGTAATCAATTTTCTTTAAAAGTCTTTACCAGTAATAGACTGAATAGTAGGTACTTATTATAGATCTATATACTAGTCATTTAATGAGATTTCCTATGTGCGTTATGATATTATCAAGATTTTTATACTCGTATGTCTGAGGTCCATTATAAGTGCGAAAGTGTGTTTGTTTATTGGTTTATCGGACGGATAAACGTGATTTTTTTTTGCACGGATTTACATCCAATATTAAGAATGCGAAAATGTGTTTGTTTGTGAGTTTGTTAGTTTCTTGGTTTGTCCTTCAATCACGTCGCAACTCAATAATGTATCAATGAGATTTTTTGCACGGATATACCTAGTTACCTGGAGAGTGACTTAAACTATTTTTATCATAGAAAATCAAATAGTTTCTACGGGATTTTTAAAAATCTAAATTCACGTGGATGAAGTCGCGGGCATCCAGTTAATATTGTCATAAAATTATCTCAAGGTTAGTTTCATATGGGTGTCGTAAATAGCATAATGAACATTACACATAATTTAGAGCTTAGCTTTTTGAATTAGCAACATAGTGCTATTTAAGTACCTAGTAAAATCATTATTTTAGGTTTTTGCACCATTGTATACAGCTTCTGGCATTTGCAACATAGTTTCATTTTCGCAAGGTTCAACGATCTTTTGTTGAGTTCAAACTTAGTTTTTGCACGAATATTTCCAAAGCGAAACTATAAATTGTTGTTAAATAGCCAACTAAGTAATGAACAAAATGTATTTATATACTTGATTCCTAATATAACAAAGATCGCTATATAATGCAATAATTGCTTGGACATGCTAAATTAATTAAATTAAATTAAATTAATTAAAAGTAAAGACATACTTTATAAAAGCTTAAAACTCGAAAGACAAGTGTCTTATCCCTATTATTGCAGAAAGTTTACCCTTATAACCTACTTAAATGAGGTTTTCACACCTTTCGCTAAGGTACATTAAAACTTGTATTCCACCAATTTGAAACCACAGAGATTTAAAAGCAAAGATTTCACAGTTTAGAAAAGCTTGTAAAAACTTGCTAGAATAAATCATTGATTTACTCACTGATATGATATGCGATACCAGGATACGTCGAAGCGAAGAACGATTGACATTGAATAGGCTCTACATTAATGTCTATAGCGTATACCCCGGATGCTGTCCGATCTTAGATGATAGAGGAGCTTGTTTTGGCATATGCATGGAGGGCATACGTGATTGTTTGGTTGATAATGAAGTTATGTCTTATGCGATATTCTACTGACGCCTATCGCTGACGTGGTCGGTCAAAATACGTAACAAATTACTTAGATAGAATTTTGTTATCAAGTAGAAATTAAGTAAGAACATTATGATGGCTTTGCACAAAATAAGTTGTCATGAATCGATGCTGCTCGGAGGCGGAGACATTAGGGTGGCGCTGATCAACGCCCTGATCTTTCCATCCAGAAGTCCCAGGGGATAAGACCTCGGGATAGTGAGTGGCTAGAGTGGGACTCTGACGGGAGACCTTGAAAAAACAGCACCTTGCTGTAGTATAAGCTGTCGTGCCTATATGCAAAGTGCACGAGTAAATCCTCCAGTCGTGGGCGCCAGTACGTACTTTAAAGTTCCCGGAGTCTCATAATAGTTTGTGCTGAGGATGACCGCCATGGGGGTTTAGTGGTAAGAAATTCCATATAACCTGCTCTGTCCTCAAAGAAGGTTACGGGTATCTTAGAAAATTTTCCCTTCCAAAAAGACTGTGGCTAGCCATAAAAATACTGGGCACTTTCAGGTTTTTATGGTGGGATGCCACTAAATAAGTGGCAGTTTATTATTCCACATCCATGCCATAGATGATATTAACTCATAACAATCGTGCAACTGATCGTTTGAATTTTGATAGGTAGTAAGTAACACTTATCTAGTTGCGGATTCGGTAAATGCCGCAAGTAGACAATATTATATTCCTAAGGTTATACCTATTAAATACAAAACTAACGACATCCTTAAATACAAAGGCCTTAAATTTGAACAGATTTGATACGGGCATGTTTGTGAATATATAGGTAGTTGCCCGTGCTGCTGCATGCTGTCTGTTTGTAACCTCATTGATTTGAATCCAAGAGTCATTTCTAGAAAATTGTATAGCATTTATTAACCGACTACAAAAAAAGGGGAAGGTTCTCAATTCGTCGGAATCTTCTTTTTTTTGTTTTTCTTTTTTTTTCTCTAAGTATTTGTGAAATTTTGTGTAGTTAAAAATTTGTTTTTCCATGAACGTCACCATAGTAACCATTTTAAGAACGTAGCCATAAAACCCTCTTGTTACTTAAATAAATAAAAAAAGTACATTATGTAAGTACGAGTGAGTTGTAAATAAGAATGGTCTACTTACCATATTTCTTTAAGAATATGTATCTAAGTATGTTGAAAGTTAAGTTCTGAACTAAAACATGTTCTCGATTATACAAAAAGATATATTATGAGGCAGTTAACTGGCAAATGGCCATTTATTTGCTGACTTCCGTTATCTCTGTTAAATTCCTTGAATTTAGTTATCTGCGCCAGTGACAGCATAAGAAGTTATGATCACATCATTGGAATATTTGTGTTGGACGGGTGATTGGTCACATTTGATTTTGTGTGGCAAATTCTAGTCGTGCTTTGTTGGAGTATTGTCGCTAAGTCACGTCATGCGGTACACGACTGGGTATGGTTATCATGTAGTTCAGCAAGAAATAGAATGTCCATGGCTCTAGCACATATTAACCCAACGCGTTCCTCAAGTGTCGGCCAATGTGTAAACGCTATTTGTGAATTACTTCAAGATCCTTGGTTTTTTTTTTAAGAATATTAGCCATTTGAATCATGACTAACATTCCCCTTTTTCCTCCAACTAAGCGTAAAGCTTGTACTAGGATTGGGTACGACAATAGTGTAACGGGTGGGGTTTGAACCGCCGACCTTTCGGATTTCAGTCTACTCCTATAACCGTTGAGCTATTGAGGCTTTGATGGATTGTATGTTTGCCATTGTCATCTTTGGAGTATATTTTGTGTTGGCCGGTGATTGGTCACATTTGATTTTGTGTGGCAAATTCTAGTCGTGCTTTGTAGGAGTATATTCGCTAGGTCACGTCATGCGGTACACGACCGGGTATGGTTATCATGTAGTTCAGCAAGAAATAAAATGTCCATGGCTCTCTAGCACATATTAACCCAACGCGTTCGTTGTGTCGGCCAAACGCTGTTTGTGAATTACGACAAGATCCTTGGAGGTTCGTATGAAAAAGTGCAACTAACTAATAAGCTTCCCAACTTCTCTGGATCCTAATACAAATATTAAAGGATCTTAACGTAATTCGCAAACACCACATACCTACTTAAACATTGGCTTGCAATTGTCGAACGCATTGGACCAATGAGCACTGGAGCCATAAATACTTACAATAGGAAGTAATTATGTCGTGTTAGGAATTGGTGTTGACATAAAAATGCCAAACTGCGTTTTATGTATGTACATACATAAAACGCAGTTTGGCATTTTTATGTCGTATTTGATTTAAATTAGCTTTTTTTAGTCCGTATACCTAAATGTCGCTTTACTTAAGACATTTAAGCTAATAACGCGTTTCCGTTATTTAGTTCTTTCTAAAACTATACCTACAATGAGTTCCTTTGAAAGATTTATATTGCACTACCTACTTACCTACTTGCAGCTTTACGCAGCGAAAATATAAAAACTCTTTATTCCCCATCCCGTGGGAATTTTGAAAAATTCCGACTCCTTCCTTGTGTACATTATAAAGGGAACCTCTGTGCAAAATTTCAGCTAAGTCTAAGGGGTTTGGCTGAGTGTTGATTACAGATAAGTCAGTCAGTGAGTAAGGACTTTTCTTTTTACATAATACATATATATATTTTGGTAGGTAGGTACTTACCAGAATTCACATGAAAATTAAATTTTTCCCACCAACTTCATCAGGAAAAAGAGAAGTAGTTACTTACGTTTTATTTCACATGCCTCAAGTTATCGCGATAAGAATAAATCATAATGAACTAAACTGACGTGTTTTACCGTTTTCGAGCTTTTCATAATATGGGAGTTAAATTACGGGTTGTCAAAATTCTTAAGCAATCAAAGCCGTGGGAAGTTTTTCACTAACGAACTTGAACTATTCAATTTCTTAGTGATAGTATTATAGTTTTCAAGTATTATAGCTTAGCGTGTAGATACAAATTGCCTACCCTTTCAAACATGCTGTACTCATGCTAGTACACGCCTTATCGTTGTCAAGGGCTATTGTGAATATGGCAGCGCGGTGCAGCGGAGCTAGTCTCTAAGCAGAGCCTTGCTGTCAACGCTGCTCCAGCGGCGAAAGGAGATAATATACCTAAATGTTGTAGAAAATTGTCTATGAATATTTTAAATTCTTCTTGGGGTGCCATCTACTGTTAGAGGTTAGGTTTTGAATAATATCTACATCTTGGACCCTATTGTTTGGAATAAGGATATTAGGTACTCTGTCATAGATAGCATTATAGATCGTAAAACTGTGGCATTAGCATAAATTCTTCAGCCAAGATTCTCTTATTCCTTATGATTAAATAAAATATTTTTAAATATGCAGATATAGGCAAACAAAAAACCAGGAACGTACTTAAGATAACAAAAGAATAAAATATTTTGTCTCAAATCAAATACAGCGACGGCGAATTCATCGACGAGCATAGCTTATTTTAGAATCGGACTTCAGTATGCAGTTCGAGTTTACGCATAGCTTTAAGTCGAAGTAGTTGCTTTGTTTGACTTTCAGTCAAGATATTAATGAGACGGCAAAGCTGTGAAAGGTGCCCCCTTTGTTGCCAATACACACAATACACCGCCAATGTACAAGTACGAGTAACTACATGGGTGGTTTCGCGCCTGATTACTATTGTTCAGAGATGTCACAAGGATGCAAGAGCTTCGTATGTTTCTTTGTTTTCAAAAGGTGCATCTCTTGTTTGGCTTTACTACTGTGGTGGAGTTTCCGCATTAAAAACGCTTTCTTATTAGTAAATACATAGGTATGTTGTGTGGACTGCATAACTGTAGCGTGACTATAAGAAAATCTAGTATTACAATTGATAATACTGGTCTATAGTAGCAAAAAACAAGAATTTGTTAGTTAATTTGATGCTCAAAAGGGATTCTATTATTAGAAACCCTTTTGAGCTTTCACATGTGAAACATGAGGAACTTTCACATTTGAAACTGTATTAGATATACTGTTGCGAGACTAGAATTATATAGTCTGGATTTGTTATACTTATATAGCAGAGCGTCTGTGCTTGAAATTTGCGTCGCTCAGTTAGAAATATGGGTTGCGTTTTGAAAACCGCCAATTCGTGACGTGAGCTCTATAGCTTTGTTAAACCGTGTAATGACTTGACACGAACTTGTAGAAAACTAGAAACTTCAAGGTAACAATTAATGGGGAAAAAATTCAACCGAGATAAATCTAAAAAGATTTACGTTTAAAAAGGTAACAAAGGCATAATATTACCTATTAGTTAGCTCAGTTTGATTTAGCAACGACCTTCAAGTAGATTTAGTTCAATGGGATTTATAAATTGAATGACTACAAAGCAGTGATAACAAAAATATGTAGTAAAAAAGAAGACATACAATTTGTATGTTGTGTTGTTTTTATGGCCACACTGCTTTAGATCACAGCTTTTTCACGGATAGCATGGTCAATTTTTATTTGTCAAATTGTAACACGCATAATCACTTCATAAGGCGTTGAAGTAAATAATGTAACAAGTATGAGTCGTAAAATTAGTTCCGCTTAACAATTTTTTGCTCAAATTCACTTTCAAGATCGCAAATTTTACTTTCAGATTCATTCGCGTTGTTATCTTCGTGCTATAAATCATATTAAAAAAGAAAACTTTACTATTGTTATTGTTGGCGAGTTGTTGTTGTTGTTTATAAATTGACTTTTTATTTTTTTATTATTCATAAATTCTATGTACCTAATGCCCAAGGTGTTGGTCTATAAACGATATGATTTGAATACTGGTTTTCGTAATTTCCATTTCAATCTTTTGACATTTAAAATTTTTAGGTAAGTAACAATATTAAAAATTCTATCTTATTGGTGGTACCTGCTAGATTTGTGTGTTGCTATCTACATTATACATATAAATTCATACAAGCCTTATTTAGGAATTCTTTATAGCTGTAGATTTTTTATTATGCCTACCTGTTGACTTTTTAAATTCTTTGCAGGCCTTAGCAGTCCCATATTAATGATAGGAAAAGCGTTTATATGAGCCTGTCAGCAAAGTTTATGTCACGCTTACATTTGACTTTTAAACGGGATGTATGAAAAGCAATAAATATAAAGTTATTTTGACAGGTCAATCTGACAAACAGCGGCGCGCTGTCTCTTGTGTTTGCGAAGTAACTTTTAGAATATATTATTAAAACAAATTGCGTAGTATTAACCAAAAACGGATTTTAAATGGATGTCGATAGAGGTGAATTTGAAACGAATTGGCAATGAGATGCGTCATCGATATGAGGTCCCGTTAGTCGCTCACCTGCGCCCGCGCTTCTCTAGTTATGCTAATAGCCGAGTCGGGCCAACTTTGTAACGAAAACGTTGATTTGACTACCACTAGATGTTCTTTTTATTCCTTCATTTCTTTAATTACCAAAATCTATGAACTCATGTAATTTATATGTTCGTTGGTATTTGTTTCAGGGTCTAAATTCATTTAGTCCATTTTTACTGTGATTTGAAATACCTATTATTAAGTACTTTACTTTAGCGGTAGGTTTGTGGATTGACTATTTCATAACTTTCTCTTGACTTTGTCTAAAATATTATGAGCATTGTCTAGATACGATCTCAGTGAATTAATTGTAAAAAGTTACACTAACAAGTACTTTCACAAATTCACCTTTTGACAACTTTACTTACAAATAATTATTGTAATTAGTTATGCGTAGCCGTGTCGTTGTCAAGCTAATTAATGATCTCTTACCAGTTTCATTTGCGTGGGTCGCCGCAGACATCAATGAAAGAGTGGTCAGTTACGTAAGTGGGCGTATTTTCTCCAATAACTTGATTTATTTTACATCTGTGGCTCGATGCATGGTAAAACTCGGTATTACTCCAGACGCTTCGAACGGGGTCGTGGGTGGACGTAGGGCTTTCAGGGAAATCGAATCGAGCTGCATGCCCGTACACTCGACACTGGGGTTAAACGTTCCTGTATTGAATAAGATGTTTCAGTAGTTTAGTACTAATAGTAACACCGATTCACATTTATATGTTAATTTACCTGTCGCCGTCTTGTGCCTCTAATTCGTATTAATTAAACACAGATTTTATTGGTTCTTCATTTGTTAGTTCTGTAATGTTAAGAAATGTGGGAACTTAATGTGATTACGTAAATTAAATTACCGTAAAGCCATAAACTTACCGGTTGTCGAATGTATAGACAGTTAAGTGAGCGTTAATGAACTGGAAGCGAATGAAATAAGTATAAAAGTCCTTGGATAAAGATAAATTGATGTACAAAGTAGTGCCTAATAACCTGAACAATAAATTACTATAAGCGGCTGCCTGAATTTTGTATGATATAAAGTCAGATGACTGATGACCAAGTCTTTGAAATATAAATTACAACGTTGATTGAGGCCTTTGAATTTAGGCAGCAAATTCCATTAAGCTACACAAAGAGCGCTTTCGTAAGATTAAGATTAGCGTGGCTACTGATATTAGCTGATAGATCTTGATAGGTCATCAATATCTTTTAGATTATTTTATGTAGTGTTGTTAGTACTTTGTGTGGAACTAGCTGACCCATCACAGTTTCATATAGTATAAAAGTCTTAAGTGTCCTAGAGACCATATTGAGCTATTGAGCTATGATTTTGAGAACGTTGTACTACGTGTAATAATGAATGATGCAATACTAAAACTGAACATAATTATAGGTTCTCATATTCAGCTCATTAAAGAATTTAATCTAATGTCTACAAGAAGCGTTGTTCTTGAATGTTTCATATCTGTCCGTCACTTTATGAATCACAAGCGTCTTCTTCCCGTATTGGATAAAGTGTCATTATGCAGCACTTCTTAAACTGTTACCATTTACAATTGCAATAATTGTGATCGTTTGTGATTAATCAATCAATTGTCAATCGAGCTCCACCAAACCCGACGGCGCCATCTCTGAAGTATTAGACGACTTCAGAAAATCAAAACAGCATCCAACTTTATTAGGTCAGTCTTTCTAACTAACGGTTTTATAACGCTGTTGCAACTTTTAACAGAACTCCGCTTAGACTCTACCGATATTATTAGAAAGTTTAAGTATCACATTGTTTCATGATATTTTGATTACTGTATACGAAGGTCTTTTAAAGAAGCAATATCGATACTTCGCCAAATCGATCACACTCACATAATTATAGTTATCAATCTGTGTCGTAACTTTTTGCGCCATCTGTTACTTTGTAACGTTGATCCGACAATGTTACTATTTACGAATAATACAGTTGCGGTCGTCTTATTAAGATGTCCTAATAGTGTGTTCGATCTTGCTTTGTGATTCTTAATTTTTTTATCTTCTAGTTTTCGTAACCCTAAATGTAGAGCGATTGAGCTTTTGTATAACAGTTTTACGGTTATTGTCAATCTTTGTCATCATAGCTTTTGAGTGTTAAATGTAAGATTCGTTTTGGGATTCTTGTTGAGGTTTAAAGACTTCTTCAATGACTTATTTTTCACTTTAATGGCTTTCGTCTTGATTTGATTACTGTCGCTTTTGTTATTGGGTAACGGTTCTTAAAGTTGACAGGCGTGTTGACGATAATTACTACAAAAAGTTTGGGCTTAATTTTACACATCTAAAAATTGCAAATTCAACCTACAGTGGTCACTCTGAAGTTGCCTAGCCAAGAGATGCTTAATATTACCTACTTAATACTTACAATCATTTTTATAAGAATCTATTTTACATTAAAATATACCTTATTCATAAATATGTATGGATTAATTTTCTTAAAAAGAAGAAATAAGTGCAACATTTTTTGTAATAATAAATTTCATTATTTAAACAATGTTTTTAAATAATTTGTAGAAGCTACTAAGTTCTGCTATTCCTTTGTGTTAACAAGGAAATAGCAAAGCTCAGTTTTTACTCCTATTTATTATCTGTGAAGGCTAAAGACGGGCGTGGTTGCTTTTTACTATCATTGACTGTTGAGAATTCAACTTATTAAATAGCAGCATGAAATATTGTAGCTGTAATAACAACTGTGCCTGTTTTTGCTGCTAGATGTGTGATGATAGGAGTGAAATTGTAATTCAAGGTCTATTCAGCAGCAGTTTTCTTACTGTACTCGTAATTGCCTATTGAAGGCGTTCTGAACACTGATAATAATATAATTAAATCTAAAAAAATATTGAAATTAGGTGCTACTGCAGTTAATTTTTTTATCCTGGTATTGTGTTCAGATTTTATTCCTTAGAAATTCTTGTTTTTCTATGTTTTTTTTAGAGAAAAGACATGCCTGTTATAATGTTATATTCAACAATACTTCTTTCTGGAATTTCTTATTAGCATTGTAGATAAAGCGTCAAACGAAACAAGTTATACTTACTTATTATTATAATGTTCCTAGTATCTACCTAGCAGCTCCTATTTTCAAGTTACCTTGAACCTACAAAATTCTAGTTTATTTTGGAAATATTATTCTCGTTGTGGTTATTTTAGACACATATTTTCTGTATAGTTATCTTTTTCAATATAAAAGAACATTTCTTACAAAAACCTAGCAGCTATCACGTTGAATTTCATATTCAACTAAAAAATTGGTTGTCTGTAAAGTCGGTTTACTGACGATAGTTGACCGTGACAACAAAGGCCGATTGTGCTTCTTTGTCGCTCGTTCCGCGCTCTCGCTTGCACTTCAAGCCTTACATGGAACGCCTCAAAGCGAGGTAACGCCGCATGAGTCATGTTTTTTGGTGCCTGCAGCCGGCTCTATCGAATTATAAGACGTTGTCACGTCAAAAACTTTTTGTTACGGAAACTCATGTCGGTCGCATCCGTCAGGCAGTCGTCCATTTTTCGTGACTCGTCGCTCGTTGTAGATGTCGTGAGTACGGGCCGTACCCAGCCGGCTCGCGCCTAACAGTATTATTGGATTCCATCCCTCAGACTTGTGCCGTTAGTACTCGAGTGCCAATTAAGTTGAATGTAATCTTTATGGCTATCAATAATTAATTATACTCTTGTCTCTAGCATTCGGTTACAATAATCTCATGCCTTCTGAGATTAGAAATGTAGCGTATCCTTGAAATACTTTAAGTATTGACTTCCATCCCCCAGACTGCCGTTATTTTCTGAATGCCAATTAGGCTGAATGGAATAAATATTGTGTATGTATGTGGGTATGTGTGTGTGTATGTTTGTTACTCCTTCATGCAAAAACTACTAGACGGATTTGGCTGTTTAGAATGGAGATAGATAATATCCTGGATTAGCACATAGGCTACTTTTTAACCCGGAAATTCAAAGAGTTCCTCCGGGATTTCGAAGAACCTAAGTCCACGCGGACGAAATCGCGGGCATCAGCTAGTCCTAGTATAAATGCCCAGTTCTGTGATTCAGCTTTAAGAAATTGTAATTACCACACACCGACTGGACAACTTTACGTTTAAGTTTCTAATGTCTGATGAAATATTTACAATTCCATACAAATTCCTAATGCAACAATTCGGAAAGACTAGACAGTTTGCGCAAATATGCCATCAGCTGAGATGGACCTGTGTCTTCAGGTCTTCAGTCTATCCCGTTTATTTACTACACCTTTAGACGCAGACGTAGGAAGTTCCTAGTGTGATGAAGTTTTTAAGCCAAGTGGCTAAGAGTACACATCAGGTTAACAATTCTACGAAGTACTCGGTTGACGCTGTAACCGGTTTTCTCGACCCCTTTCTACGGAACACGTGAACAGAGTAGGTATATGACGGATTTGTTGCAAGTAAATGCGATATTAATGTCAAAAGACATACGTTTGCTTGTTAGGGTCAAGTTGGCGACTGGCGAGTTAAGAGGGCTCTCTCCGTCACTCGTTTCATACCATTTCATACAATGGTAGTTCCAATTTCATTTGAATACTAAGCAACCAAAGTCCATGAAATTTTGCAGACATATTCTAGAAACTAATATCTATGTCTGTGGTTTTCCAGATTTCTGTTAAAATATTCGGTTTCAAAGTTACGCGGTCTTAAAAATTTTCATACAATTCTTTGAGCCCCTGTAATTTTAAAACTAGATATTTTTAGAAAAATCTAAAACACCACAGACACAGATATTAGTTTCTAGAATATGTCTGCAAAATTTCATGGACTTTGGTTGCTTAATATTCAAATGAAATTGGAACTACGATTGTATGAAACGAGTGGAAACGAGTGACGGAGAGAGCCCTGTTAACTTGAGGTAATACCGCCTCTCTCTCGATGCGTTGATCTTTTCAGATAAAAATCCAACTTACCTTTAAGCTACTGTAGCTATTCATTAATCTTCAATTGATAGTTTAGTAAGATCATTATTAGGTTTTTAAAAATATTCGATTTTGAAGGTGCGATTGTTTTTTTAAACATTCCTCCTTAATAAATTACTGAACCGAAGAATACCTACAACAACAATTAAAATACCATTTCGAACCTTATTTATGCAAGCTAATCTTTCCTAACGTATAAAAACATTTAATTTGAAATAGGAAAAGTACCTTCTTAAGCAGGTGCCATTATATTGGTATGTTAATCTTCTTTATTGTACAGAGTTCATTTGCCTCTAATTTAAATACTATTTGTATTAGAATTGGCAAACAGTTGGATCATCCGCTTTAGGTATTCCACACCGGTACCAAATGGCTTAGCGTTTACTGCTTTTTATACGGCTTCTTGAAACCTAGTCCTTTTGTGTAATTTAGTTATATGCGGATTGTTTGATAGCAAGAATTGCTGCTGATAAGTTTTAATGTCGGTACTTCGCGTAATTCTTCATTATTGCTGATAATGATCTGGAGAGTCTAGATCATTATCAGCATTAGACAGAATTTATGATTATTGCCTTATTTACATGGGATTTTTATTGTGAAATAGCTCAACAATTAAAGTTAATAACAAAACCTTAATCGATAGCTGTTATCATTGATATGCTAAGTGATAGTAATTTAGCACTATCACTTTTCTCTTTTATCGTAACTAGTATTATGGGATTGATGAAATGGAATTAACAGTCTTTGAAGCTACGAGATTGATTCAAACCGTATCGAATCCAATTAAAAAAAGTTAAAGCGCGCTTTATGCGAATGCGGGAGACGAGCATCTCGCTGTGCCATTGACCCACAACAGCTTTTTGTGCGTGTAACGGGACGGCACACTCGCTTTCTTATTGACATTTAGGTTTAATGGCTTCGCAGTATGAACTGGCATGGAAACCTTGTCGTTGCCGGAAGTATGGAGTAATAAATCATATTACCATCTCATGTTGTGGCAACCAAAATTATCATTTCGATTAATATGACAGGGGAGGACTAAAAGTATAAAGCATCAGTCTCTATCGTAATACAGGTGCTGTTATTTTTTTACTCAAATGTGAAAAATTAGTAAATTACAACATTTAAAGTATTTTTTTTCTATTGATATGAATCTTGTATTCGTTCTGTACTATTTATGCTGTGTCTTGGTCACGACACGTAATTCACATTGTTAGTTGGTTAAGATTCTTTCAACAGAAAAGAAAGAATATCAAGCATTTTATTTTGATAAACTAAGCGAATTAATAGTTTCAATCTCAGCTATTCCGTCTTCACTCTGATATTTCCACGCCATCGATTGCTTATTATTGCATACCAGTTTCAACTTTTAAAGTGGTCATCTGTCAATTTGGATATTAATTATAGACCGTTAGAGCCATCAAGATGATTTCTATAATTTGTATGCTTCGGAATTTTTTTGAAGCTATAATTATGATGTTTACTATTTTATATAGAGTCCCGTTGTTCAGAATTGGCGTTACAATAGTTAATTTCATTATTGGAAAAACAGATTGCATGGACTTCACAGCAATATTCATATTTATTTCATTAATCATATCATTCTTCATTTATTATTCTCGGTCTTGTCTAGCAACTATAATATAAATTATTTTCTAGAATATTTTTAATTTTTTACTTAGTAGTTACCTTGAGTATATTGATTTCAAGATTTCTATTGAACCAATGTCAACAATGCTCAAATAACATGCATTAGAAACAGATAACATCTAGGTTTGCTTTGGAATCAACGAGGTGCACTATTATTATTGGATCTGAAGTACCATTATGTAAATCTCTAAATGCTCCACTTAAGATTTCAGATTAGAATAAATCTAATACATGGAAGCTTGATCATAGATACAAATAATTAGCTTCCAGCAGCTTGCAATTGTTCTACAATCACTGAGGTGCCGATTTATCGCTACGGATTTACTTTCGACAAAATACTTGTGCTTTATTGGTGTCATTACTGAACTAAAATCCACATAATATTTACATTTATTTTCTTGTGTTTACATTTCTCAAAAAAGCTTTTTGAATACTTTATTGGATAAAGTATCACACCTCTTTTTTATTTCACCATACTTTTACGCATCTTTTGGTAGGTAAGTACCTTATTTATTAATACATAGTTTAGAGTTGCTGGTTCTTTATGATAGATAGCATTAATAACCAGTGATAGATACACAATAACATTTACTGTTCACTTATAAGTTTCTGAATATAATAATGAAACTGTGTTCAAAATATTTTAATTACTTCACTAATTTCAAACCCCGATCGATGTAGATATATAATTCTTTTTCTTTTCCTTTTTTTTAAAGAATACTAGCCATTTTTATCTACACTAATATTCCTTAAAGCTAAAAAATATAATAATATTCTGTAAAGCTTTTGCAAAGAGGGTACGACAATTAGTGCAACGAGTAGGGTTTGAACCACCGACCGTTTGGATTTCAGGCCGTTGATCTGTTGAGGCTATAATTGTGTAATCGAGTAGAAATGCTCAGCTCTAATTTAGGCAACAAGTACACTCCATTCTCCTGACACTATCTTCGCACTCAACGCCTTTTATCTCTAATCGTTTACAAGGCGATAGCATACCGGTAATGCACGAACTACATCGCCATGCGTGAATTCCTACTTGAAATTGCTTTACAGTTTTAAACGCAGGAGTTTGAACGCGTCGGTTTATTTTAACTCTTTCCAAATGCTGTGATATTTTGATTTGTTTTCTATTACGTATTATAGACGCTTAGGCGCTCAATTTCGTCCGCATTTTACTCGTGTTAAACTGTACTTATCTCGGGTTCTTCGCAATGTACCAATTCAGATCAAATAAGAACAGCATTTGACTACACTGGCATATGCAGTTCATCTCTAGTAATCGTACTAATAGACTTTGTGTAATTCATAAAACAATGAACTATAAGACATTAGATAATTTTTATACCACCGGTAATAATGACTAAACGGTTTCTTGACACTTTTCACTGTCGTAGCATTTGTTATTGTCCAAATAAGTTACTTGCAGCCAGTTATTATTGTTTAGATTCAATGAAAGATAGCTTATGTTTATTGACAAGATTCCAATTGTATGAATCGCGTGCCAAAGTCTACTGAAGTACGCGTGCATTGCGACTATTTAGTTACGAGATTAATTAATAGATTAATCTAATAGGTTTTTATGGCATTAGCAGTTGCCGTTTCTGGGACCGCTATTTGTCGATCTGTGTGCGATTTTGGGATCTGGTTCCTATAAAAGCAAAACACCTGTTTAATTAAGGAGCTGGAACATCGGTAAAGGAGAAACTGACTGACTGAACAGCTTAAATCAATTGTTCAAGAAACTTAAGTTTTTGCACAGAGCTTTTCTTAATAACTACTGCTTAGAAAGAACTTTCAGATATTCTTGTCGAAGCCGAGACGGGTCAGCTAGAAGCGGTTAGCACTCTAACAAAATGTCTCCAAAGTTAAAGGCTAGCATATTTTAAATACATCACATACTTAGTTTTTCACTACAAATCATTAACGTTTTAGACCACATCACAAGGGGGTACAAGGTCGAGTTGGGGGCACTGTCAACGTGGTTACTTGCAAACAAGATTTACTTACTAATGATCCACCATCAACTCATCTACTATTGAATGTTCGCGTGATTCCGCTAATACAGAAACCACCGTAAGAACTGCAGTAAAAGAAAGAATTTCATCAGTCAGTTGTTGGATATGTGTAAATAAATGATGATTATGAGACTAAACTTGGTGAAATACAAGTCGTGACGTACAAGTGGATGAGCTAGAAAAACAATAAGATTATACAATCGTCAAAGAAATTGCACCGTCTTGCGCATGTCATGACAATTAATCATGGAACGAGCATTAACATATCATCCTCCACCATAATGGCATGTCATTACCATTTACTTTTACGTAAGCTATATTTCGCAGACTGGAAGAAATTTTAACCACCTAAGCACAATTGTCAAGAACTACTTTGAAGCCTTATGTCTATAAATTTAAAGCACGATTTTGCACAAAATGGAGTTTTCCTAACGCAGTTAAATTGTTCATAGGTTATTTCGAGGTCATCGGTTCCATATGGACTTAAGAACAAAATATTTACAGTTACAATGTCTATTGCAACGGTGTAATTGCGTTAGTGACGTTAGGTACATTAGCGATGAGTTACTTTGTATTTTGCGATTACTTTTTAGTATGAAATGTACCATCTTAAATTGTATCGATTTGAGATGTTAACATAAGCTTCTTTTAGAAATATACTTCGTGAATATTTAGGGTTTAATTTTATCTCTTGTTATTGCGTTATTTAACTTCTTAAAACCATTACTTACCTGGTTTTTTTTACCAATTCTGAAATCGCTCAAAGGAAGTTTGCACTACAATAGGTAAGTAAATATAAAACGTTTATATTTTTTCAAATAATCTCATAAATAAAAAGAGTAATCTGCATTTATTATGTAGTCACTCACCACAGGCCACAGCCCACAGGTCAAATCTACAGAACAATTCAACTATGCAAAATTATAAATTTAGTTTTGCCATAGCATCCTTATAATTTTAATGATAAAATCACGATCGTGGGAGAACATTTAAGCATTTAGAGCTCGTAACTCTAGCGGTCACGTTATACATTCGTCAAGCACCAAGCCTCATTTTCTTCCTGCTTGTTATGAGACTGTTTGTCGAGGAAGTTGTTCAAACGTTTCGAGTATCTCGCTTCACGCATGAATGTGAACGTGTTGGGAACAAAAACGTACGTTAAAATATATGGAAGCTTTTTTAGCATAGTTATTTTTTACTCGCTCACTTAAGAAATGACTGCCATTGGATATGCCCATGTAACTTACTCATATAAAATGAACCGTGTTTCATTTGAATTCGTTATTTTAGGTTCTGAAACTTATCACCATGTATAGACAAAATTTTTGAGGAGCACATTGACAAACTTAAAAACATACCTACCATACATAATATATTATATACCTACCATACAAGAATTAGCAAACTTTCAGGCGGTCGCTAGATGTTAATTGATTACTGCCGCCCATGAACATCTCCTACACCAAAGCGCATCAGAAAAATCTGCTGCCAACATTAATTGGCTTGTTGATTTTTCAGGAATTTCTTTATCCCGTTGAATTGTAATTTTGAAGGAATATCGTAGATGAAAGCTACTTGCTATTGCGAGAGAGGAAGGTATCCATGAGTGGATGAATTAATTTTGTTTCTGATAATCGTAATTTGTTTCTGAGAATGTGAAATTTAAATTCGTGCATAAGCACAGTATCAAATATAAGTCTTAAATAATATTTTAGAAATGACCACTAAATTATGTTTAGATAAGTAAAATATTTCAATTAACAATATGTCTTTGCTTGTTTTGCCTATTACAGGTTCACTTAATTTAGCAGTTGACATCGCATTGCCTATTCCACTGAATACTGATAGGAATTCGAATTTGAATAATTGAAACAGTTTTATACCTGGAGTTTAGTTAGTACCAAATTCCTTAGTTAAATCTTACATTTGATTTGACAAACCGAACCAATCTATCTATCTATCAAGAGTCTGGGATCGCGTAATCTAATCTGAATATTGTGATATTTAGATTTTCGCTATTAGGAACTACATATTTAGGTTCCAGACATACTGTCTTTGTTCATAATTTAATATTCAAAGACATAAGTGAATTTAAAATCCTTTGAGGATTGTAAAATAATATCAGTCGTGTATAGGCTCATCTTAAGGTTCATAATAAAAACGACAGAAGAAATTGATAGGTATACCTATTCAAAATTTGAAAGATATGACAGTAGCTAACTGTGATTTAAAATCTGCAGCTATTATAGATCTATTTTGTGACATTAAGCTTAAAAAAGGCTTAAGCTTATTTTATTTTATTACGAAGGACGAAAACTCGGAAAGATCAAATCTAATTACAAGGAAGAACAAACATGTACGGCGCACCCAGCCGTTTTAATTTTACGATATTACACTATAACGTTGTTTAACATATTTCGTTTTAGTCGTTCTGCATACGATTGTTTACATTTGCTTGCGTTAGTCACGTAGTTGCGATCACGAAACCGCGATCAAGATTCCCGTATAATTTTGCAACTAGGTGTGTCCGAGTTTAGCCTTTTTAGCTATTTAATGACATTCAATTCAACTTTGGTACCCTTTTACTCAAATAACGATATTGTTATTGAATTAAGTATCAGCAGTCTTATGACTGTTATTGAAAATCTTTAGTTATTTTTGTAACTTTCATTTGAATTAGTGTAAAATATTTAGCGGTTTCTTAATGACTTAAAAGGTTTCTATGCTTTTGATCTTCGCTGAGTTATGTAGATATATTGAGGGGAAATTGTTTTGATTTCTGAGTATTATGATGTTCTCCAGATACAGGATGAGAAAAACTCACACCTATTTAAAAACTATCTCGACTTCTATTTTTATAGACACGTTTTTATGAGGTACCATACAATGCAATACATAAAACTGGATGACTCAAGTCTATTATATTCTACAAAAGGGTTTTTAATTTATAGTACATTTCAAGATACGTGATCAGCCTTAACAAAAAGTACCACGGAATATCTTGGTATGTCTTTGACAAGACTTTTTGTGATGTACCTACTTACCTACTCGAACGTCATGCAATTTATGAAGGTGGAGTTACAAGACCAAGAGGTACACCGACAAAAGTGTTTTGCGTCGCCGCAGATCGTATCTGTCATTATGCATCCAGTATTAAATTATTTCGAACCACCGTGAAAGGAAATGGTGTGGAGCAAAAAGTGATTCGTCTTCAACGTGATCCAATGCGCTTGAGAGCAAACGTTCTTTGATTTATGTACTTCAATTGCATTTATTCCTACTCATATCTTTTAGTCTCGCTTCTGCCTTCATTTTCTCAAATATCCTCTAACAGCCAGAGTACTCTTCACTACTCGGTTTGCGTTAAGTTATGTAATTCCAACGACCGTTTTATTAGTTTTTATAAATGTATTTGTGTAAAGTTTTTGTTGGCGTGAAGAGTATTTTCAAATTATTCATAATATTTCACTAAGTATAATTTTATTAGTATTCATATTTGGTGCAATTTGTTTGTGTTCACTTTTACTTTACTCTGCATCCTAAAATTCTACTAATGTCTCTATATATATTCTGCAAACTGTTAACTAACTATTTGAGGCTTAATTTATTCAGACATCAGGTTGTAAATCGGAATGGTTCTGCAATTTTTGACATAATTTTAAAAATTCATTAATATTAGTTTTGTCTGTCTATCAGTAACGCTACCGGTTTATATAACCAGACAGCTATAAACGTAAGAAATTGCAGAATTTATCGATATTAAAGCAATGAATTTGAAGTGTGTGGGATAACGCATTTTACTCGCATGTTGGAAGTTGCAACTTGAAGGCTAATAATTTACGTGAGGGAATTCGACAGATAAGATGCAATGATAGCTTTTATAAAGTGCTTAGACAGCTTTACGTACATAACCCTGGGATCAGAGTCATGTAGGTGCGTGTATACGAGTAATGCTGGTCGCTCATACGTCAGCAATCAGCATTCGCCGAACGCCATAATTTAGGTCTTAGTCATTAATTCTCACTCTAGGAAAGTGGTCGAGATTATTACTTTAGTGTTGTGGTACACATGACTGTCCATCTCCCTAACATTCTCCATTGCCTTCCTAAAAGGTAAGTGTAAGGGTACTTCCTTCAACTACAGCCCTCACTTTATTAAGTCCATTTCAACGGCGATCTGCAGCGTGCTCTGGTGCCAGACTATTCCTTGAAATACTTAACGTGTAATGGAATTTAAATCATCATCGACAGTCGTTATGTTTGGATATGTTGCCAAAGAACGCCGAAGAGGATAAACGTTAGTTGATGTTAGTGATTTAAGTGGAAACTCGAAATTCTGAGCGCTTATGCCAAACAAGCGGTTGCTACGGTGGGTGCTAATAGATGTGCTATCAGCTTAAAATGAATCGCAAGCCATAAACAAGTTTCCTTATTAAGTATTGGATGTCAGAAGGGCTAGTCTACCGCAAAACGACATTCGTGTGATTTTGATCCGGATTAAGTAAATAGAAATACCTATGTGACTTGGTGTAAATTCATAGAGGTGTCTGGATTAAAATGTATTTATCACTTACGCATTGCTTAACTTTTCGTTTTACTTATTCGTCTAGTTTTATTTTATTAGTGTTCATTTTATATTTTGTCGTTTTGAAGTTTTTTCTTTATTTATTTAAACATTTAAAATGTTCCATATCTCTCCTTTTCTTGTCAACCTTGGAATAAACTCTTTATACGTATATATAGTGACTATATAATGACATTATTGTAACTTTGACTAAACCAGATTAAGCAGTTTTATGTAAGTGGACCTTGTCACAACTTAAATGAAATTGAAAACGAAGATCAAGTACTACGGCACGTAGAACCTTTGTATGAATGGAAGGAAACATGGCTAGCCTCTAGATCAAATACTGTACTTTAATTACATTGTTTACCTAACCTAATATTTCATCTTTCCTTTGTTGCAGATTAAAAATGGCACTACGGTTATGAAAAACAAATCATATTCAGGTAAGCCAATAAACTGGAGCTGTTACATAATATTATAATGATGCCACAATGGCTTAGTTTTGTCTTTAATCGTTGACATTTATGGATGAATTCTCTGATGGGTGTGGCTCAAGAATTAGTCTTCCGCCTACGCATAGTTTTGTTTGGAGTTTAACTATTAATAGGTAATGTTAGAACTTATTTATCTCATAAGAAAGTTGAAGTAATACTGAATTGCACATTCCAGCCAGACAGTACAGGATTGGCCACACGCCACTTCAAACTTAATTCACATAATCATAAAAAAAATTGTTGCTTTAACATTGAAGTTCGGTAAAACTTACCCAACAATTTTAGAAGTAAAACTGGGTAAGCGGGTGTTTTAAAATAATTTCGGCCATTATTTTCTGAACTGTTCAATAAGATTCATGTGACATTTATGTTGTATAGTTGCGGTGCGCATGCTGTTTGAATACTGAGCTCAGCTAATGTTGCAAATCCGCCCAGTTTCGACACACTTGCTCCAAATCACAATGTAGACGCACTTTATCCTGTATGACGGGACCAAAACCTTAACGGCTATCATTCATAAATAATGCGCCAGTGAAAATAATGCGCCTACGTAAACTTATTATAGTTACGACACAAGAAACCAGAATTTATTACAATATTAGGGGATAAACTACTGTGAAAGAAAAAAATTCAGATATAATAAATAAAATTATACTTCAACGAAGACCATTTCCTTTATAGATGTTCTTTCTTCGTGCTTCTTTTCAATAAATATTCGTGATCATTGATATATTGTTAATCCATAATTTGGTTTTCTTCTCTTGTTAAATCGTACATAAGATCATTAGGAATGATCTGATTACAATGTTTTCATAGGTCAAACCGAAATTCGTGCTAGACGATATGTTTAAAGTGCAATATAAACTACAAATTGCTGTTGGCACTAGGACGGTATCTAACAGGCCATTTGTGGGTGGTGTTACAAATACTGCCTGTAGGCTCTCTGCTAACAACACACATTTCACAATCTATCATACACAGCTTGTGACAAAAGCAGACCGCATCGGTTGCATTCATTTCTGATGCTCACTAACGTTTCTTTCATCTCTTTGTGTTAAAGACTACTGAGAATGTTAATTTTACGTAAATCTGTGAAAATGTTTTTTTTTTGCCTATGACTCCCCAATGTACCTGCGCAGTAGGCGATTTATCAATTGGTAATACAATGTGCGGAGATAATTTCCGCGTGACGTCAAAAATTATTATCATCTTGCTACTAGTTAAAGATTGTATAATTTTATGAAAATTTCAATATTCCTTAAAATATTCGAAGTTAATTCTGCTAGACAGTTTCAGTTAAATTGCCTCATTGACTACCAAATCATTACAGACCACACGTAATTCAGCACGCTACTCCGAAATCACATTAAATAAATCTTGTGTACAACACGAACTGTATGGCTAATACGATCTTTTACAGTTAGGACAAAAAGGCTTATATGGAGTATAATTGGTTATGTAAAGTTTTATCTTTAAACACTTTAAAAACTTCCTTATAAAGTTTCGTAATATATTCGAAATTGTATTACAAAATGTATACGGGAGATAGTTGTGAATATAATCGCTTTAATTTGAACACTGAAAGCGGTGGGTGAACTAAATAAAAGTGAAATAATTAGGCAAATAGACCAACTCATTCGAGATAATTTAGGAAATATTTTTACCAACTCCTTTACTATCACAATTAGAAAAGATCATTCGCCTGAATTATTCCTAACAGAAACAGAACTTCGGAGATCTTGTGTAAGAGACGTAATAATATTATCGCTCCATAGTAGAACCTGTCGAAATACGTAAATACGACATTTAGTAAAACGTCGTTTTAAATAAACACTACTTTTAAGCAGCGATGGTCTTGGGAGTGTGTTTGAAGTGTTTACCCGTATGTTTCGTATTTCAGGTTTGAGTTTGAGTAACGGTAGATTGTTGGCCTCGTTAAAAGTGATAATGCTTCGCTAACCTCATTCTTAGTTAGCGCAAGGAGGCAAGGGAATTTATAATGGTTTCTAAATATTTCATTGGTAAGTAATATTTTTGCGTTAGTTAAAAAAATATAATCCAGTATATCTTCTTCGATTGGATTAAGGCATCTTTCGTATCTCTGCACAAATCTCTATTTCATGCTTTTTTTATCATAGCAGTAAAAATCTCCTTCTATTATCTCCTAAAGGTGATCGGCTATCTTGTTTTTTCTCGAGATTTGTACAAGTAATAACTATTATTAGCCTAGTTGGGCTTAAAAATATTCTCAGTTATATGCTATAAATGATATATGTTGCAAGTATCAAAAGCAACGATATAAGATTGAATGTTTATTTTATATATTTAAGCAAGTAGATACTTACTTCTGTAAAAGGTTCCTACAATTAAGTCCTCTATTTCATGACTGACATCGACTTCATAGGATACGAACTCTCATGTAGCCGTACCATGTAATTTAGTGTTACAATAACGGTTACAATAAATACATTGTTCGTCATTGTCTTAGTCATGTCGTTTGTTACTCACTATACATTTCATCTTTGTCTATGGTTACTATCATCAATTCTCTTACTTGTCGCTCTACGTCTATAATTTAATGTCTATGACTAAACAACTTGTTTAATCTGTAATGTCTCGTTTTATTAAGTGTTACAACACGGTCACAACTGTATGAAATTCAAATTCATATTCTTTATTAATAAAAAGATTCATAATATTCAACTGTAAGTACACAAAGTATTCTCGATGCCCCTTATCTTGTTTTCAATTGAGAAATGGCACGTTTCACACATCGAAAAAATGCGTCTGCGCAATGCTGTGGAAGCGCTGTATTTAACCCTCCTAACTATTGTAAAGATTCTAGTTAGCACGTTTAATACGTTTAGCTTGGAGAACGTGGAAAAGAATTGATTTTGATGCACGTACTAGTACAACTGTTTGTTTGGCCAATGGACGAGTTATCGATGACCATAGAAGATCTGATGTTTTGAGGCATTGTATTTAAAGTGTGCAGCGATGTTAGTGGGTTTTACCTATTTTACCAATATTGCGAATAATTTTAACACGCTTATGCTTTTAATGAACACATTACCATCTATAACCACAGCTTTTTATCTATCTATGACTTAATTTGTTAGCAAACGAATTATAAAAACGTGGCTTGCGACAACACCATCTCAGACTTTTTATGTGTTTAGGTAAGACGTTTTTGTTACGAGATATTATTTTACTTGCAATCAATCCATAAGGCGGGGCGGGGCGCTTGTCAGCTATCTCTTTTTTGTTAACTTTGATGATTGAACCGTTATGTTTGCATAGGTGAGACCATATTCCTGTTCAAGTTTTTTAATTACCGACAACCTGTTTAATGGCTTTGTTAAACAAAGTGTGAGAATATATCAGTATCGGGCTATATTAGTTTAAGTGCCGGTGTTAGTTATATATTTTATTCTTTTGCCTTCCATTAGTTTTGAATAGCGATACATCATGAGTTTTAAGACTAGTAGATATAATCGGTAAGAAGCTTTGCATTTTCTTTTTGAATGTGGCCGCCTATATGGCATCATGAACTGAAAGTTTCAAGGCCTGTAGTCATTAACGTACACCGAAACAAATTAGTGACTTAACATCCTTCCAAAAGTAAATAAATAACTAAACTATTCTGCTTTGGTTTAGTAGCATACTAATTTTAAACGGTATTTTTCTGTGCTAGTAAATTGATAAAAATATTTATTATATGATTCGCTACCTCGCTACTTCGTCTGCGTGGATTTAGGTTTTTAAAAATTCCATGGAAACTTTAATTTCCTGGGATTTGTTAAGTTCGCTTTGTTAAGATATCTTCAACGGTTGAGCAGTGAAAAGGTAACAGACACACTTTAGCATTTATAATATTAGTATGGATGAATTAATTGTTAGGACATGGTTTGTTTTCGTCGAAGCACAATCAGCGCGATTACGCTTTTTCGCTGTGTTTTTGACTGAAAAAGCGTAACAAATGGTAGGCAAAATAGTTTCTTGTGTTTCAGATGTAGGAGTAAATATATCTAATAGTTATGTTTTAGCCAAATCTGCTTCGTCAATGACTATGTAGTTAGTTTTAGTTGCTAAAAAGAAAGCTTCTTGGTTAGGAAGCTTCACTGCCGCATCACTTTCTATCAGATCAGCGCTTGTCTAGTTATTACAGAACAAAAAAAAATCTTATTACACTTGTTTATTATAGATTATCTCTTGATACCGGTTCTTGTTATAGGCGTGGTGTTAGGAAAGCGGTTATTTGAACGTCTATCAACGTGCACGAGAGGTAGTGAGGCTGTGTAATTAATTTACCTTCCAAAGTAGAGGTCTGCCGAGCCGTCAATGCTACCATCAACTATAACCATCTGAAGTAATTCAATTACCCAACATCATTGCATAGAAAATTTATGAAACAAGTCGTCTTCTTCGATCTTCCATATTAATATTATAAATACGAAATTGTGTCTGTTTTTCTTTCTGTCTGCTAACATTTCACGGCCCATTGTTTAACTGATTTTGACGAAAGGTACAAGGCAGCTTGCGTCGGGACGGACATACGCTACTTTTTGTCCCGGAAAATAAAAGAGTTCTTATAACCTCAATCAGCTAGTCTTCACATGAATTACTTGGTCACATCCGAAACAAAAACATCCAGATAATCATTATCTAGATTTGTCTTTGTTTTATTTAACAAAAAAAGTTGTCCCATGATATTTACAAAATATCATGCGTGTTTTACCAAAATGATATTATCTTGTCTTATGTCAAGGAGCTAGAAGAATTTATTTACCAAACCGACCTTGTAAAAGACACTTTTTTTTATAGACTAGGTAGCACTTGGCTGTAATCAGACCTGCTGGCAAGTGATGATGCAGCCTAAGTAGGAGCGCTTCTTTACTTTTGTTATTGCAATAAAAACATCGAATTATAAAAACTATGGCAGTGTGACAGACACAGAAAAACAGTTTGAAAAAGCTGAATTTCAAATACAAAAAAGTGGCCTAGTTACGAGCCAATATGACGGGCTAGAACAAAACTTGGGTTTGTCTAGTTTATCGGTGTGTGCAAGGCTTGAGGTGCTAATTTTGTAGTACGGAATATTACTAGTAGGTTTTCAAATAAAAGAGGCGGTTCACACTTCACTCATCACTTTATACAATTACATCTCTCATCAATCTCATCTCTTTTTATGACTCATCGCTAATTGTTACACGGAGCTAATCTTACATCAATTATTATTGAACCCTAAGATTAAAAGAAACCGGTCAGGTTCGAATCGGACTCGTACACGAAGGGTGCCGTACCATCGTACAAGTTAGTTTGAATGGCGGCCATTTTGAAGTTTTTATTATGTGCTGCTATAGCGGCAATTGAAATACACATTGAAAATTTCAACTCTCTACCTAATGTGATACTTTCATTTATGAACAGCCCGCTGACAGATAGACAGAAGACAGACAGACAGATTGACGGACAGCAGTGGCTTAGTAATAGAGTCCCGTTGACACCCTTAGCTTACGGAACCCTAAAAAGACAGGCAATACATATAGTACCTACTTACTCGTAAGAAATCGCTACGATATTGTACTGTAGTAATTTATGGCAAGAGAATTATCTCGATAGAGAAGCGGAAGTTGAAGTTAATGAATTATCGGTTTCTGCCAAGTCACCATTAGTTATCAATCATTATGAATACTTTGTAATGAAAAGTCAATATGTACAGACGGTTCACCAATGTAGACAACATACTATAAAATGTCCAGGTAATAATATTGGAATGGATTAAAAAGAACATGTGCCTAAGTATAGCGAATTTTAAAAATAACTTGAAAAGCCTATTTAATCAAATCATTTTATGAGAGTATGAAGAAGTTAGTGCGTGTAAGTATTTTAATACTGTAGGAGTAATTATAGAGTCTGGTAATTATGCATTCTTAAAGGTTTCCAATTCCATGAGAGTAAGTAAAATTGTTAAGTCAAAATTATTGACAAGTTTCCGACAGCTGAGTTCCTTTTGCAAATAAAGCATGTAGGAGGAATTTGCGAAAGAATACCTCTATTAGCAGTTGAATTACTAAGATAGCTCGCTTCGGTATCCCAACTTTAAATTCCGATCGTGTTGATTCTAGATAAGGAATTGCTATACCGATCTTTCTTCTGGTACCGTTGCGGTATCGCTAAATTATCGCTCACGTTTCGCTACCGCTGGCGCCCTTTTACTCCGGCTTGCTGGAATAGCATTCTTAAAGTTGTTAACATAGATTTGAATAGAGGTATCTGTGTGTGAAACTATTTTTCTCAAAAGTAGTATTCATGCATTTTGGACTACTAATAACTGCTGCTTTTAAAATAAATCTAACGTCAATAATATGGTCCTCTTATGGCTAGTTACAAAACTAAACATGACGACAGGATTTGAAGAAAAACTTGGCTGCCTTCTTTTTCTCCAATTCCAGTAATGTTCATTACTTGAACTTAAGTCCAAGTAAGAAGTACTTATATAGTTTATTTTTTTTCTAGCATGGTTGCAATATTTTGCTTAATTCTTAACTCACGTTTTGCTTCTGTAATATCTAATATTATTTAATTTTAATTTTAGTACGAGTCCCTTTATTAATTTTTCAATCATTATTTGAACTTGCATTTCTCAAAAGTAAATTCACACTTCTTACTTGGAAATTTTGAGATAACTGTCCTTGGATTCAAGTTAACTTCAGTCTTGTTTGCACCTGCTGACACTATTCACTTTTATAGTTTGAAAGCTTGATACGTTTTCCAACATCACAGACATTGCCAATTATCTGTTAGTCTTCCTTTCCGCCATTATTGCGGTTGCACTGCGGCCGGTTGATAGGTTTTCAGTGCTCGTTAAAATTGGTCTATGCCAACGCCGTTATAGGAACGGTGAAATCCGCTCCGTATTGTTTATCGATAAAAGTAATAAATCTAAAGTAATAACGCCATTATTCTATTGTTGCGCCGAGTAACGTTGACGTTAATTTTGTTCAGTGGATATCGTGTAAAACACGCTGTATCTGACCGTTTGTTATGGGACTGACTTTCAGGAGATAGTAATAACAGTTCTGTTTACTTTGAAAGTTTGACGTTTGTATGGCTTTTAAATAAATATAAATCTTGAGTGTTATGATTTTCTATGTCTATTTATTGCCGCAAATAATTTGAATGCTCCAATCGTATTATGAGATAACTGTAGCATTTAAGTGCAGTCGTAGAATATACTTAAACTCAGGTTTCTCTTATCTCCTTAAAAGGCTTAAGATTTGTAAAATAAATGGGATAAAATCCATCCATATTAATATTATAAATGCAAATGTGTGTTTGTATATCTATCCGTCTATCTGAGAGCTTTTTACGGTCCATCCGTTTAATCGATTTTGACGAGTTGGGTACAGAAATAGCCTGCATTCCGGTGATAAACAAAGGTAATTTAAAAACCTAACTCTAAGTACTTACATATTATTATATCAAAGTTTGAAAGAAATTCCTGTCTACAACACCTAAATCCACGTGGATAAAATTGCGGGCATAATATTACATATTTTTTTACAGAGCTTTCTTACAGAGACATAGAGATAGATCTGCAGACGAATGCAGGATACCTTTTATCGCTGAAAATCAAAGAGTTCCCACAGGATTTAAAAACTCCTCACTTCATATGTTATATCAAAATTTGAGATGAATGCATATTGCATGTTTATTTTCCCAACTTTATAGTTTTACTTATAATACGCAGGTATGACACTACTCGCTGAGATATTAATTATGTAATTCAATTATTTGCTTACAACACCTCGTGGACAGATTGCGTCTCAGCTGCGTTTTGAAACGAAATCCTAGACCTAACTGTAATAAGCGCGTTGCGTCATATAATAAAAACTTTCGCCCGGTTAGTGCACAAAGGTTTGATACATAAAAATTGATGATATAGAAAAAGAAACGAGTGATAAAAACTTACTGCTACTATCTAATAAGTTGCTTGAAATTTGAATAATGGATTACAGTTGAGATGTTTTTCTAATGGAACTAATAAGCTTAAAAAAACCGGTCAAGTGCGAGTGGGACTCGTACGCAAAGGGTTTCACACCATGTACAAGATATACTTTTTAATTTTTCTTAATTTACATGGCGAAAATTTTGAAATTTTTATTACCTACTTGTCGCTATAGTGGCAGTAGAAAATATACACTCTGTGAATTAAATCAACTCTATCTATAATGGTTCATGAGATACAGCCCGTGACAAACAGGCATAAGGTTGGCACCTTTCGGGTACGGAATCCTAAAAAAGAAACGAGTGATAAAAACTTACTGCTACACACTAGCTATAATAAACTTAAAAAAACCGGTCAAGTGATAGTGGGACTCGTACACGAAGGGTTCCGTACCATCGTAAAAGATAAACACTATGTACCTACTGTGATTTGTTTTTAATTTGCATGGCGGCTATTTTGAATTTTTTATTGTTTGTGGTTATGGCGGAAATAGAATTACGTGCTGAAAATTTCAACTCTACCTATTACGGTTCATGAGATACAGCCCACTGACAGACAGGTGGACTGACGAACGGACAGTGGAGACTAGTAATAGGGTTCCTATTGGCACCCTTCCGGTACGGAACCCTAAAAATATTCTGCTCTAGTTGGCGTAGCTTTAAAACCTTTGGTGTTTTATGTTATGATGATATTGCTAAAGTTATAAAAAGTAACCCTATTTACATTTTTATGTTGAACTATCATAAACGAAGCACCGTAATCGATAAGAAGTAGGTACCTAATCTAAAAAAGTTTTTGCAGGTCAATTAACCACTAACTTGGAACCTTATAATGTGTCTGTGAAATATTTTGATGAGTTTATCAATTGACAAGTGACTTTATTTTGGGAACAACCTAACAAAAATATACGATGATACATACTAGTTTTATTTCTACTAAGTTTTCAAGACTAGGTGAATGTACGTAACTTATCGCAACATAATGATAAAATAACATTTGATACAAACAAAAACAATTGCGTTATGATATAGCGTTATATATGGCAGAAAAACCATATTGATGACCCCGTGGGTGCAGTGGTGAGCGCTGTGGTCTTACAAGTAGGAGGTCCTGGGTTCGATTCCCAGCACGAGCAATTGTCCCTGGTTTGGTCTGGTGGACTTCGGCCATGGCTAGTTACGACCCCTTCCGGCATAGCCGTACTTCCAAGCGATTTAGCGTTCCGGTACAATGCCGTGTGGAAACTGATAAGGACATGGGTTCAATAAAACTGCCATACCCCTCCCAAGTTAGCCCGCTTCCATCTTAGATAGCATCATCACTCACCACCAGGTGGCATCGCAGTCAAGGGCTTACTTATATCGGAATAAAAACAAACACAATTTTTATTTATTCTCATTGATCATATAACGTGATTCATAACTAGGTCTGTCTACACAGTCTGATTCAATTTTCTGGGAATCAGACAAATTAGTGGCTACACACCGTGAAATGCATAATAAAAAGCCTTTAAGTACTTAATATCGAATAGAGAGCCGATTACAAAATTGCACCTACTTACGACTAACTGAGCCATTAAATGTTTGCATTAACTCTAAATACAATACAGAGGTTCAGTTTAATTGCTTATCTTTTTGTTTTATCATTTTCATTTCTACAATATGGTTTACGTTTGTTTATTTATTTTGTCAGCTTATGAAATCATTGAAATAGAAATTATTGATATTTTATAGTTTCCACGTGTCTAATAAATTCATCTTGATAGAAATGCTTTGTACCTATAAGCTAGTTTATATAACTTCGTTTTAAACTCCTGCATCTAGTGGATTTAGGATTTAAAAATCGTGTGGAAACTCTTTGATTTTTGTGATGAAAAGTAGTCTATGACCATCTCCAGGTGAAAGTCATCTTTGTGTTATCATCAAAATCAGCAAACAGACAGACACACTTTAGTAATTTGGAATAATTTTAGAGCGTTTTTCTTTATCTTCTTTACCTTGAAATGCAGAGAATACGTTTAAGGCACTTTGTATGTAAGCCATCGTTTAAGAAATAAAGTGTAACTTCAAAGTTCAGATATAAAGCGTTGGTACCACCATTTATTATAGTTTTATTATCTCATGTGACAATAACAGCTTGCTGTATTACATATTAACTGTCAGAATCACGTTTAAACGGTAGAACATGTCTCACCAGGCGTCACGTTTGTTTCACACATTTGTTATTTAGATTCGTGCTCCACAAGATGCGTCCAAGTTATTTACACTATTACCATTGTCACGCTTATTTTCGTGGACGATATACTTGTATGGGCTTCTGATTTAAGATGAGTTAATTTGTAATACGCTCTAAAGTAACTGACATGCTCAGCGGGTTGGATAGCTCAAGTCGCAATGGGCAGGGCTGGCCCCAAGGTGCTGGAATATTGACTTGGTACCGGAATACGCAGCATTGGAAGACCCCCACTAGGTAGCCGGTAGCTAGGTAGGACGGACGAAGCTGCCGTGCCTGCATGCAGGTCCATGAGGGCAGGGAGGTACGTCGCTCAGGAGGAGCCCAATGGGCGTCGCGCGAGAGGGTCTCCGGTACACGTTCGTCAGAGTTCCCGGAGTCAGAGAATATGTGCTGAGGAGGTCCACCGAGAGGGGTTTTAGTGGGTAGAAATCCCACATAACCCGAGCGGGTATCTTCCGAAGATTTCCCCCTAAAAAAAAAGGTAGACGGACGACATCAGGCGAGACGCAGGGAGCCACGGGTGCAAGGCCGAGGCGTGTGGAAGTCTATTTATTTGACTATTCGTTTAGAGCCAAGTAACTAATGCTTGGTATTTATTTTCAGTCCGTTGGTACCATCCTTTAATTACGCTTTTTTAATTCTATACAATATGATGGATAAAACTCCAAAGATGCAATCAGCATTAGAAACAGTTCGACAGTTTTTGTTTCCACTATTTCGTCAATAGTGATGTGCTAATGTCTCGGTTTAGTAATCTCGAAAACTTGGAACTGGTACAGTGTTAGGTTACTTCCAGTAAAAATTGCTGTGATCTTGAGAGATGAAGTCTGAGGATGAGAGCGCATTTTGAGTTTGTTCAGACTTAAGATAGTTAAAACGAGACATATTTGTATCTCTCACAAATCTGCCTCGTTTTATCGATTAGTAAAGACTGAGCAGTGCACTCTGTATAGATCTGGCCATGATGACTCTACCAAAAACCTCAAACTACACAGAATATTTGCTTTGGGTTATGCTATATCTCTATGTAGTAAGAACTTTTTGTTTCATACCACATGTGTTCTACATAAGTATAAGCTGCGATATTTTTACTGACAGGTATTTTATTATCTACTAGTACCCCAAGTCTGTACCAAATTTCATTAAAATCGGTTCAGCGGCTGGGCCGTGAAAACGTAGCAGACAGACAGACACACTTTCGCATTTATAATATTAGTATGGATAGTAATATAATTATTATTATTTTAGCTAGAGACAAACCTAACGGAATGGTCCGGGATTATTACCGGAAAGTTGCAACCGCGTGCGGAATGCCGCTAGATTTATTCCTAACTTTAAATTGATCAATATTCCGTACATGAAGATCTTTTTACTCTGTAACTTTAGGAATAGGTGTACCGTTTGGCTGAGACAAATCGTGAGTTAGAGCGCGGTTTGCGTGAGGGTTGATGAAAAATCAAGGTTCTCAATGTCGCTATCACCCTCCTTACCTGTAAGGTATACCATCTCAGTTTATCTATATACCTATAGTAAGTACCTACTTGGTTGTTGCGTGACTCCAAGCAGGTGAAATGATACAGAAAATGTTCTTAAAGGTATTCCGTAATTTACACGCTATTACAATGAGGATATTAAGTTATTTCAAAACACGTAATAGTTTTCCTTCAAGGAAGACGAGTGTAAAGCCGTTATTATAGCAGCAAAATAAATTGTATGCTGTAAAGTTTGCTGGTATATAGTAAAGGTTTCGTTTACTTACTATGTATACAAAATTTAACTTACATTTCACGCCAATGATATTAACTCTTCAAAATTTCTGTTAAGTTAATATATGTATTTTCACCTAGTTTCTCCTTTCACCAAAGGTTACTCACATATCTCTTTTGAGAGAGAGATAGAGAGAGAAAGAGATTCCGCGATAGAAAGGGAGGGGCTTATTAAATTTTAGGCCACAGCGCTGTGTGAGTTGAATTGCATTTTATTGCGTCGTAGCTAGAGTGGATATTTATTTAACGTGTTTGTGGAGTGATCCCTGTTGTCTGTGGCAGTGTGGTAGCCTGGTTATGACCCTGGGGGTGTACACTATATTGAGCAGGTATTTCACGTGACTTATAAGAGCCCAAGAAGATTCGCAACAATTCACAGGGTATTATGAAAATTACAAGATGCTCGTATCACGATATTGTATATCACGGTGATCCCATAATACTTACTAAGGTTGCGTTGTTAGCAGTTACTGTCTACTGATGCGCGTGAGTGTCGCGTCGTGGATCGTTGACCGACTTAAGAATCGTGTGACGTCATGTGGGTTACACACAGGTATGGTACCATTGCGAATTTCAACACACTTGAAGATGCACGCTCTGTGAATATCATTATTGACTATTGTGTTAATAATACGAACACATTTTCCTGCGGGACCAACATTTCATAGAAGTACTAAGCCTATTTTCCTATCGAGAATGTGCGTACTTCTGTGCAAGATTTTGTTGTGATAAGGCTCTCTATTGCGTAATCCCATACAAATGATAGAGACAAGTCTCAGTGGGCGTAAACCATTTAGAGTGAGCAACCAATCACAGACATGTTTTCAAAAAAATTTGGAAATTCAATTCGAAAACTGTTCAAAAAACATTCGAAATTCAATTCGAAAACATACTTTTGTTTGTGATTGATTGGTGACCAAAATGGTTAACGCCCACTGAGATTTCTGTCTCTATCATTTGTATGAGATTGCGTAACAGAGAGAGTCTATACTCACTTCTTCGCGACAGTTGTAAATAGTCATAGATCTAAATAAATGGGAGGAAAGAGAGGTCTTTAATAAAACTTGGGTCCACCAAGTTGATAATAAATAAATAATCATTAAACCAAGTACTGATCGAGACATGTGGAGTATTCCACAGCTGCACATAACTCTCCTCGCACGGCGCGCGCAATGTGGTAACAGCCGTTATGATTGTGCGTTATCTCACAACTTTGCATATCGAGCGTGCATATCAGCGGGATTAATCAAATATCTAATGAATCAATTCGGAATGTTCCCGGTGGCCTTTTGCGTCGAGATAACTTGCATTATATCTGAGACAATTGAATTAATTACCCACGGGGAGCTTGGCTTGGCTTGGTTTTGCACTACAGGTTGTTATCGAGGAACGAGCAGGAAGGTTACTAGTTAAAACGATTGTATTCGTATAGGCTCTTTAACGGATTTTTAACCCCCGACCCAAAAAGCGGGGAGTTACAAGTTTGACGTGTGTATCTATGTATCTGTCTGTGGCACCGCAGCTCCTAAACTAATAAACCGATTTTAATTTAGTTTGTTTTTGTTTGAATAGTGGCTTGATCGAGAGTGTTCTTAGCTATAATCCAAGAAAATCGGTTGAGCCGTTTGAAAGTTATCAGCTCTTTTCTAATTACTGTAACCTTCTCTTGTCGGGGTATTATAAATTTTTAATTTACACTTGTGCTTAAAATACCTAAAACATTAAATGTGTGTTTCATATTTCTACATAAAATGTGTGATTAGCCATAACAATATGATGACCCAAACTAAGCTATGTAGAGAAGTAATAGCTACCACCATACATCACGCCTCAATTTGCGTAAATGTTATCTCAGCGCAGCGCGTTGAAGTCTTTTGAATGCTTCATCGCTGTTTGGCCGTCAAACTTCTTACGTCAACGTACCTTAGCTTTCGATGTTGTGTCCGGAATTACTTATGAGGTATTGCACTTTTTGTTCAATTCTGAATATCAAATACCGTTTGATTGATTTGTTTCCTGTTCGGCTTTGTTGTGCCTCGCGGGATTTCGATTTAGTCTTCAAACACATTAGCAGTTGCTATTGAAAAGTTTAACAAACTGGGTAAGCGCAACACACACCCGCAGAGTAGAGTGGAACTGAGCTAACGCTCAGCATTTTCCTTTGGCTCAAACTTTGGGTGCGTCACTCCACCAGCGCCCTTTGAGCGTCTTCCATAATTTTTTTCAGTAGGTATGTATCTATGGTTATACTTTATTGCACCGCAAAACACAAATGACAAGATATAAAAAAAAAAAACAAAAAAAAAAACAATAAGGCGGTCTTATCGCTAAATAGGTATACCTATATTAATTTCAACCGTATGACGAAGTGCAGATAATATAGTACAATAAGACTTACCTCCACTTCATTCCGTCTTTATGTGTTGGCCATTGAGTCTTCTCTGAGTATTATTTTCAATATACCAATTACAATCATATACCTAGGTATGTCAAAGAATATGAAGCTAAAAGACGGTTCCATTCGAGTCCAACGCCGGACCTACCGACTATACCTATTTTACACAAGGAAGACACCACGGAAGTGTCAGAAACTGGTGATAAATCAAAACGGTTGACAGGCATCATTACGCTCTTAGGAATCCTAATACGACGGAATGAAAAAGAAGCAAAACGGGAACCGTATCCAAAGCTTAGCTGAACTGTCAAATGAATCACGCGCTAAATGCGTAATCAACCGCAATCCTTGCCTTCTATGGTCGACTCCACTCTGTAACTAGTACAATGCTCGATGTTAGTAGTGAGGTGACAGAGTGGACACTTCGTTTGCTATTGGGGGCGTTGCTATTCAAAAGTAGCGAGTGGTACCTACAGTCAATGATTCGCGATATCTGTCATAGACAAGTGTAAATTAAAAATTTATAACACCCCCGACAAGTGAAGTAACTAGAAAAGATCGCGCCTACGATCCAAAGTATCTGAGTTTTCCAAAACATCATTTTCAAATAAATAATTATGTATCTAGGCTACGTCCATCTTGACAACTTGACAACCACGGTTTTGCTAATCGAATTTTTCCCACAAAGCTGAAATGTGTGTTGTCGATATAGACATTAGACAACACCCTACGTGTGGTTGTCGACCAATCAAATTATTGAAAGGTGGCAGGTTGTAGTTTTTTTTTATATATTTGAAATGTTACAACTAGCCTTGTCTAAATTACTGTATAAATCATGCCCGCGTGTAAAAATGCCAAGAATACAGTCTGCATTCCTGCGTTGGCCAGCCAGGCTGATACTTTGCGCAGAAAATGAGCCAATTAAATAATAAAGCAGGAGTTTAGACGCCAAAAAAGAAAGTATGTTTTGTAGTTTTTAGGTACATAAACAAGCTTCGATTTGGTCCCTAGAGTTCTCACCGATCCCAGATTTAAATCAAGATAAAAATTATTTACCCATACTACAATATCTTTACCTGTCCATGTTACAGAGCCACCTGCCGTCTCTGTCGCAGCTCTGTATAACGAATCGCAGTTTATACAAGCGGCACGTAGGCGGACTGTGTAGCTGAACATAACTTGCGAGAGGAATAAAGACTAGTGTTAACTAGTTTACTATTCTCCTGAGGATATGTCCTTGTCTATAACAAAATATTCATAAACAGTGCTTGTTCTTGCTTGTATTTCTAACTTCGTTAATATTTAGAAGTTGCAAGGGCACTACCATGCGTGGGTATTTATAACTAACGCTATATTTGGTCTATCGAATAGACACAGGTGTCCTCACGCCTCACCACGCTTATTCATCCATCCATACTAATATTATAAATGCGAAATTGTGTCTGTCTGTCTGCTACCTTTTCACGGCCCAACAGTTTAGCTAGCATTTTGAGGTAGCTTGTATCCCTGTAATTGACATAGGCAACTTTTTATCCCGGAAAATCAAACAGTTGCCACGGGATCTTAAAAAACCTAAATCCACGCGGACGAAGTCGCGTGTATTCTCTAGTACTTAATATTATTATAAATGCGAAAGTTTGAATGTCTTCTGTTTGTTACTTTTTCATAGCCCATCCGCTCACCCGTTTCATTTATTCTTTATAGGTATATCTTAATGTTATTTTCAGTACTTTTTCAGCGAACTAAGTAATAATATTTTAACGTTTTAACTATCATGAGTGATATACCATATACATAAAAAAATCCTTTTGAAAAAGGACCCACATGGGTTCGAAATTTTTTGGGCTTATATCGACTAAATACTGAGTATAGCCGTAACAATCTATACTTAAGTACAAGTATTTTTTTTTCCTACCTTGCAATACTTCTTCCTGTTTACAATTTTTAATGTATGTCATAAAGCTGCCATACATATAACATTCACATATTCACTTTCGAACCCTGCTTTTGAAAATGTCCTAGCTTTTCAATTACAAATGGAGGTCCTAAAACATTGCCTTCCTAGCGGTCGTCTTCACCGTTTTAATAGCAGTGAAAATTAAAATGAATGTAAGAGATAGCAGGAAATATGCTCTAATAAGAGATGATTATCCTGACTCTGCAGTCCTGTAGACACGTAAAAGAAAAGTAAGGAAAATGTTACCTATCACTCATTCCTTGCGAGGTCCGCGTGCGTAATACCACGTAATACGGTAACTTCAGGTCTCATTAAGCAGTTAATTATTATTTTCTCTTAGTTAACTTCCTCGCCTAGGTACTTTACGATAACAAATACTCGACTGCGATCTCATATAATATAATGTGTGCTTATCACTAACTTCAGTTCTCCATTAATATTCTCAAAGTCGTGTGAAGTCTGCCAATCCACACTTGGCCAGCATTGCTGATTATGTCCTAAACCCTGCTCATTCTGAGACCCGTACTCAGTAGTGGGCCGGCGATGAGTTATGATGATGATGATGATGAAATCACAGTCGGAAATCGAACCTGATACGTCCCATATAAGAGACTACAGTGCTAGAGAGATCGTCAAGGAGGGGTAACTTATTCAATACAACGATTGCAAGCCTTGTGAAAATCTTAATGGAAATTTTGTGTCGTAAACCTGTCCACACTCTACATAATACATGTACCTTGAGCGGCAATAAAAATCTATTACTACAAACAACAGGATAACATGGAAAGAACACATGACGGTAAGTAATAACTGACACTTCAATACACGATGCTTTAGCCATAAGCTTTCGACTTGCTTTCAACAAAAACCAGTCCATGCTGTTGTCAAGTTGTCAGCCGACCTCATAGTGCTTCATAACAGAGCATTTGCACAATGTCCGATACGATATCGGTACCCGATCCTTGGGGCCTAAGATATAATATGAATAAGTATCCAACATTCTTGCGAAGCATATGGCAATGCGATTCTCTCGTATTAGAGATATTCCAAAAAAAGCATCTTACTTCCAAATAATGTCGGCCAGACCAATCGGTGCAATTAATACGAAACAGCAGCCAACGCTTAATTTTGCACAAATTGGGACTTCGCATTAAAATTCACCATTTTGCCTTGGGGAATAAGTAATTTAAGTTTAGTCAAAAGTGATTGAGAAAAATACAACAACTTTAATGGACTATCAAAAAAATGTGTTTACCTTTAGATCTACGACAGCAACTTTTACATGGGTACAATATCGGATCGGATAATATGGAAGAGCACTTATTGATGTTTCCAAAGCGACCGATATAAATTTATTGGATAGTTTGTCTTCGGCCAATGGAAACAGGTTCAGATCTGAGCTCAACGTACAACTAAATAATCTAGCTTATTTATTGGTTATTTATTCGTCTATTGGTCGAGGGACGTGGGCGTGGCTCATTGGTGAAGTACAGAAAAGGTACCATTTTAGTAATGCCAGTGCCTGCCAATAGCCAGTTTACTGCCTCCTACTTGTTACGGCAATATCTTTTAACTGTACCCACTCTTTCTACTGAGCTGAACTGGTTCATAATTTATATTAACAAATTCTTTTGAAGCCTTAATAGTAAAAATGTTAAGAGAGCGGACTGTAACCGAATTTGTAGAAGGTTCACACCTCAATTATTGCAGTATTGTCGTATCTACTTCTCTTACAAGCTCTATTCTGAGCCTGGAGAAGAAAGGTAAATAATGAGATAGGTAGGTAATGAGAGAAAGGAAATGCATGGAAAGCTCAGTAAGTTAAGTTTTAGTTAAATATTTAGGTAAGTATTTAAGTTTTTATTAGTATTAGTATTTTATTTCATCTGTTTCCATCCTATGTACTGTGTTTGCGCCTAGCTTATAGTCCCAAATTAAAGTATATTTATTTATTTTTAAATAATGACCATATAACAGGGTTAATATTCTTTAAAAACAAACACGTCTTTCAATACATTTCATATTCCGAATCGTGATATTTGTGGCTTTTGACCTTAGTATACGGAAGCCGTCTGACTTTTGAGCCCGATCTTTGAAGAGGTTTTATCCTGTAGAGAATATCTTCGATATTTTAGTTGCAACAAAATTCCAAAGTACCGAAATCTTTATCATTTACAAAAAGATGCCGAGTTTATGGGCTTTACTTTCTTGATCAATTACCCATATCTTGTAAATTAAAAATTTATAACACTCCCGACAAGTGAAGGTTACAGTAACTAGAAAAGAGCTGATAATTTTCAAACGGCTGAACCGATTTTTTTGAATTATAGCTAAGAACACTCTCGATCAAGCCACCTTTCAAACAAAAAAAACTAAATTAAAATCGGTTCATTAGTTTAGGAGCTACGATGCCGCAGACAGATACACAGATACACACGTCAAACTTATAACACCCCTCTTTTTGGGTCGGGGGTTAAATAAAATCAACATCTTCAACTAGTGTCCATCCACCCTTGAATGTACGAGTTGACCTCTTATAAGTAGCGTTAACGTTTTCTTCTCTGGAAATTTTCGCTTCTAGGGGTACACTAACAACCACAACCCGATTCGATCCATTAAATTCGTAACAATGATTTAATTAATTGATCTAAATCAATAAAAGAAAATAGAAGCAACATTTCAACGGCATTTTAGTTGCTAGGTACCTATTATGATTTATATTGTGTTACTAGACTTGTTTGGTATCGTTCCGGATTCACTTGTTGATTTAATGCTATTGTTTGTTTCTAACTATTAACATAAACTCTTAAACAATGCAGTTCTCTCCTGGGATTGTTAATAAATATTGTAATTGATTCACTATTGAAACAATTTTAAAATAATGATGCTCAGATATCTCCACTGTTTACATGACCTGAGGACCTTTAGTCATTAAGAAATAGTTTACTGTGAGAAGGTTGCTACTTATAGCAAACTTTAGTGAACACTTTATGAATTTCCTGATAATAATCTTTATCTTCACTTTAATGAAGCTGGAATTATTTATTTCTCTCTTACAACGGTTCCTTTTACTATCCAGACTCCTTTATTTTCAACTATAATAATCATGGCTTTGACCGCATCTAAGACTAAGGTGCCTACCACTTTTATTACTAAGCTCCTACTTTTAGCTTGATTGCTATCATATTTTAGAATGTTCGCATCTTATTCATACTTATCTAATAAGAAAAGGACAGACAAACTTATTTTAATTTAAAACTGTCAAACATCGTGACTTTAGGTGCTAATCTTGCGCTTACTGTTTGAATTTGTAGAGTAGCATTAAAATTTTAAGTTGTTAATTTAAAATTATTTTTTGTCCTTTATTAGGCAATATTGAAAGATGCAGATACTCTTTTAGAATAGAGAAAGACATCAAAATCGACGCCAATAACGCTACAGCTTTATAGTTAGGCTTATATCTAGTTCTCTTTAGCATAATCGCTGAAATGCTATTCTTTGTCGTTTAAAATATTAGAGCACTTGTCATATTGTAGCAAAGGCACAAATCCTAGTTACGGAATATTAGTAACAAACGAGACATTGTAACGTCCGAGCTTAACTGTAAATGATTACGCCAGGCTACTCTACAGTCCCATTCTCTAACCACGCAGCCTCGCTTTCAAAGGACGAAACGAAATTTTTTTGAAAGAAATATGCGTCGAATTGAGAAATTCTTTTTTACTAATGTAGCTGTGACGTCACCCGGGTCACCGCTGAAAATCAGCGCCCTGCATTTTATGCGTGTTGGCGTATATGATTCAAGGCATTATGCTGAGCTGTAAGTAAATCCGTTTGTGATGTTGTTTCAGATGAAAATGTAACATTTGTATTTTGTCAGTGACACCAACAACGAAACAATATTTTCCATCATAATTCGAAAAGCGAAAGAGAACATTTTGACTGTGACATCGGTTACGCAGTTTTTAATTGTAAGTTATCGATTACTTCAACTCAATAACTAAACTATCAGTTTAATAGACTGTTTTTTTTAAAGGCAGCTATAAAAGTTAGCTACCTTATACTGTAAATTGACTAAGTACCACCGGTTTAGAAACCTACTATTTAGAAAAAATCTACAACTTAAAATGAAATAAAAATATATACCTATTATTATTTCGACGGCGAACTCAACGGCTACATACAGTGTTTTAGAGAATAACATAGTTGAATGCTGAATGGGGAGCCTAAATACATATATTTATTTGTCTGTTACTTCAACGAAACATGCCTTTTGCCTAATCACTTCTAAGATTTACTCTAACTTTGTTTTTGTCTTGAAATCTATGCCTAACTACTTATTTCAAAATCAGTTCGACGAAGTAGAAATCGATATTCATGGTAAAAGTAATTTGTTATTAAATTAAATAGGTATTTTATTCAGAAAATGAGATTACTGGGAAATGCTATTGCCAGATTTGCACAAGAGATCTATGCCTTTCATGTACCTATAGGTATAATAGAGTGAGAGAAGCTGCAGGATGTTAGTATTACATTTTTCTCAGTTAGCGCGTCACATTTTCGTCTTAGATACGAGTAGTAATTATAAAAATATAACGCATAGGTAAATATTGTGTCTGTGCATCACGCAAATACATCGGAAAGATTGAAACAAAAATTACACAGTTCTAAAGCATAAAATTATGTACTTATAAATCTACTCAAATCTCGTTCCAATTTTGATCAAAGTTCCACTAAAAAGTATGATCACATTTTCAACTTTCATGTTGTTATCTTAAAAAATTAAACCGTTCAAAAGTTTAAGAGGGCTCTCTCCGTCACTCGTTTCATACAATCGTAGTTCCAATTTCATTTGAATATTAAGCAACCAAAGTCCATGAAATTTTGCAGACATATTCTAGAAACTAATATCTATGTCTGTGGTTTTCCAGATTTCTGTTAAAATATTTGGTTTCAAAGTTACGCGGTCTCAAAAATTTTCATACAAATCTTTGAGCCCCTGTAATTTTAAAACTACATATTTTTAGAAAAATCTAAAACACCACAGACACAGATATTAGTTTCTAGAATATGTCTGCAAAATTTCATAGACTTTGGTTGCTTAATATTCAAATGAAATTGGAACTACGATTGTATGAAACGAGTGACGGAGAGAGCCCTCTTAAGGGTAGGTAATTACAGGCATAGAAGCTTCACCAGAAAAGTCAAAGATACCCTGAGTAAGCTTATGAAAATATCTCTTAATGCAAAATTGTCAGTCTGCAAGGATTGTTTATGAGGCCTTTGTTTTACGATTTTATGCATGCACTCGCATTATGAAGACGTATTGTAAACACGGGAACAATAACAGAACGTGCGGGGCTTTCTTAAGCGAGCAGATGCTAAGTAACGGCTTTATCTGCCGTATTCATAAGTGAAATAAAGGAGATCGCACACTAGCGCAACATGCGTCACTTGGCGGCACAAGAACCGCCAAGAGATGCTTGTTTCTGTACTAAAATTTCAAATGACATTAACAGAATCGGGAAAAATGCGTTAGCAGTCACGTCAGTAGTGACCTCTGCAGTAATCGTTAACATCAATTCTTGGACGCACCTTATGCAGCTAAATCTTTCATCACACGCGTTTTTGGAATTAACAAGTTTGTTATAAAAATAAATTAAAAACACGACTGCCCTGCCAATAAACGAACTAAAAAGTGAAAATTTTCACATTTGAAAATAGTGCCGTATTTCCGCCTTATTGAATTTTATTCAAAAAATTTATTCCAGTGTCACTCGGATAGGTATAAGGATTCTAACGATACCCCGTATATCCAAATCAGTTCAGGTATTTAGAAGTTATGATGGAGTAAAGAAACTCACGTACTTATACACCCTGAAAACATTTCATTCGTTTTTTTTCGCAGTCGTGGAAAAATGCATCGTATGTAGCTTTTCCGGGTCGTCTCCTAGTTTACGATCACCTTTATAAATAGCTACTACTTAGGTCATACTTAGGTAGGTACTTTTGTATGGGAATCTTACAATGGGAAGTTAGATCGACAAGAAACCTTATAGGTCCATGTAGTCCAATAAGGTTAGGTTCTATGAGTTTGGTTTATGCTCTTTTGTGATTCAGATTATTGAATTAGAAAGCGTGCATAGAATATCTACTAACGCTAAAAATGAAAGCCCTTTAGGTATACAATATTGTTTCTTGGATAGGTACTTTTACTGATTTCTATCATATATATGAACAAAAGGAAATAATAATAATATAATAATATCTTTATTTATTTAAGCAACACAGGCCCACAATATTATGTTAGTAAACATCTTAACCTATGTTAGTAACTAAATTATAATGTAATGTATGTTAGTAAGAAACTTATTCTATGTTAGTTAATATAATTAATATACTTATTAACTAATGCAGACATCCAGTGCGCTTTGAGAGCGCTGTCCTGTCTGTCTGCTATCACCTTCAGGATAATGTTGGGACTTCTCTCCAGCCTGCTTTTAATTGAGGCGATCCGTTTCCGCATTATTGCGAAGAAACCGTCTACACGGTTCTCCGCAAACATACCGGACGCGCTACAGTATCGAGGCAGTCCCAACATTATTCTGAAGATGTTATTATACTGGACTCGGAGAGCGTTTATAGATTTTTGGGTATAGTCAACCCACAGACTGCACGTGTAGAAGCTCTGACAAAAGGACTTGAACAAAGTGACCTTAACTTCTTTTGTGCAACGTGCAAATCTGCGAGCTATCATATTCCCTCTAACCGCCAACGCCCTCCGTTCCCTATCTATGTCACAGTTATCTTTCATGTCTGCTGTAACCACATGACCCAGGTATGTGAATTTGGGCACCCTAACCAGCTCTGCACCGTACAGTCTCACTGGAGGTACATAGCTGGGAGAAATGCTACCCGCCGCAAAGACCATTAGCATGCTTTTTTTTACATTATATTTAAGTCCATCCATGGAAAAGCTGACTGATTGCTGATTAACTGACTGACCGACTGACTGACTGACTGATCTATCAACACTCAGGTCAAACCACTGGACGGATTGGGCTGAAATTTAGCATGCAGATCTATTATGACGTTGGCATCCGCTAATAAAGGATTTTTTAAAATTCAACCCCTAAGGGGGTAAAATAGGGGTTTGAAATTGGTGTATTCCACTCGGACGAAGTCGCGGGCTTAAGCTAGTCTATACATATAATAAAATTGTAGAAAAATGGTGTCTGTACAATGGAAATATATAAAAAAAAAGTAGCAGGGGTTGTTATTATATCGATGCCGAACCCGAAATTGTAATTAATTTTTTTTTGTCTGTTTGTCTGTTTGTCTGTGTGTTTGTGCACGCTAATCTCAGAAACGGCTTATTCGATTTAGATACGGTTTTCACTAATATATTGTAGTAAGCTTCACTTAGGATTTAGTGTTTATTTCATGTCAATCGGTTCATAAATAAAAAAGTTATGTCAATTTAAAGAATCACGGCGCCTCGCGCCTGAGCGTCCGTGGCTATATAAAGCGCGAAAAGTCACTATTCCACGCGAACGAAGTTGCGGGCACAGCTAGTTATAAATAATTTTGTTAATTTTTGACAATTGCTGGCCTTTATGGCATAACAATTCTTATTTATATTTCTCCATAACAAACTAATTGTAAAGATTAATAGCAATGATCAAAGACTTATTAGTTAATGTTAATAAAAACTTACCTATACTACTAAACTATAAAAACTCAAAACAAAAACCATGGCTTGACTAACCACTTTATTTCGCCTATAGGTATAAATACACCACTTTCTGGAGTTTTCGTTTTCATTGCACTCAAAAGTAGATAATAGGTAGGTTAAGTACAGTAAAAAAATCTAAGCCTTGCTGGCTTAGAATTTTGTTAATTTCAGAACTACCACGTAAAATATTAAACCTCTATGGTAAAACTATATTTTTATAAGAAACACAATAACAACAATAACGGCGAAACCGGATTACATACATAATATATCTAATAAGTATATTTTCTATTTCAAATGAAATTAAAAATTATTAAAATAACTGCTGCTGCACATATTATTACTTGGTACATTAAATACATACTGGATAATAAAAATTAAAAGAAAACTAATATTATTGGGACTCGGTACAAACTAAGTTAAATTTTGGCAAAGGAAAATAAAACCACCAAAACAAAACTTTAAAAAAATTCCACAGCCCACAGCTCACCGAAGTAATTGGACCAAATTACTCTGCTTAAAGTTTCTATATTTTTAGGGTTCCGTACCTCAAAAGGAAAAACGGAACCCTTATAGGATCACTTTGTTGTCTGTCTGTCTGTCCGTCTACCTACGTGACCCTACCTACGTCTTATAGCACAAGTAAAGGAAAAAATCCTCAAATGTGGCAAAAGAACAAATAATAATTAGTATTTTCAATTTTCAAAGTAAGATGGGATTACCAAATGGGGTATCATATGAGAAAGCTTTACCCGTACACTTTAAAACAGATGATTTTTATTTATTTTTATGCATAATAGTTTTTGATTTATCGTGCAAAATGTAGGAAAAATATCCGAGCACGGAACTATGGGTGCGCGAGTCTGATCGCACTTGGCCGGTTTTTTGTTCGCAAATCTGATTTTGAACAAGGCGCGTGACTTTTGTAACCGCGACATTATCGTGCCGGGCCAAATGTGCCGACCTCGCCTTTGAACTAAAGAGACACGACAATTTTGTATTGGAAACGAAATCGAAACCATTCAATGCAGCTTACTTAGCCAAAGTAACAACAGTTCATCATGATTCATGATCAATCTATCGCCGGTCCACTACTGGGCACGGGTCCCTCTCAAAATGAGAAGAATTTAAGCCACGCCGGCCAAGTACAGATTGGCAGACTTCACACACCTTTGAGAATATTATGGAAAACTCTGAGGCATGCAAGGTTTCCGGAAAGAAGGCTTAGTATGTCTATCAATGCTTTTTATCGACTTTCAAAAAGGAGGTTTTGCTCAATTCGGCCCGTTTTTTAACAATTCATAATACAATTTAATTATATTATTTAGTATCAAAGGTTTGAATAAAGAATCGTCAACAGTATACCTAACAGTAATAACAGTATAACATTAATTTCATATTGGAAATAGAACCGAAAGTCGTAATGAATAATACAATAATAATAAATAATTGAGTTATCAAGGTTCAGAATCAAGATATTTTATAAAAAAAGAGTAAAAAGTCAAGTAAATATTAATGAAATTAAACAAATTATATTGACAATTGAATCGTATCTAGAGGCTTCAATTATATTGATAACAATTTGTAAAATTGAAAGGTTTGATACAATATCTCGATAGTAATAATATTAATTAATAGGACTGAAACTTTTGAAGTTGCCCCAAAAAACAGACACTTTCTCTGCAGACAATTTCGCACTTAATATTATCAGAGTCGATTATATTAAATGCAGACCGGTTATGCACATTCTGAGTAAATAATTCAATTGATCTATCAATTAATTGGTTAGTACAACCAATGCAAATACCATTTTATTTACCTTTCACTTTTAGTTTGAATGAGAACGATAAATATGCACCCAATATCAATACTAATGAATGTAGTCAGGCTCGAAATAGTTTTATATTATTTTTATTGCATAAGTTTAAATATTTGGCACGTTTTTTAACTAATTAGTGCATTGACACAATCATATTATTATAACTCCATTGAGTGTCAAAATTGTATAAGTTAGGATAATATTATGTAGTTAGTCCACGTGGATTAGTATAGTTAGGTAGTAGTTAGTTATGTATGATACATCATACAGTCATCTCCTTCTTTCTTACTGGTTAATTAATTATTTTTTGGGAAGAAGAACAACCATTAAGTAAGGGATTTACCAGAAATAGCTTTGATGTTTCAGAGTTTCTAAAAGATTTTGTTTGAATTATACACGTTTCCGATCACATTTGCGCTAATAACAACTTCTTGGTCCATGCAATATTAACCATAGGAAATTAAATTCAATTCCAGTAAATAACAAAATTACTACTCCACTAACGTTAACAGTATACCATTACATTCTACATGGATAATGAAATTAGAAATTCTGTAAAATAGCTCAGAGCTATTCCTACCGAGCTTTTAACATGAGAAGCCAATTAATTGCCCAGCTTACCCATGGTTTTAATATTAATGCACACGTTATTAGCATTATTTATTGGACATGGATACGTCGCAAGGTAATGTAATCCACTTGTTCGTGCTAAACTTTACTCTTTAATAAAAATAATATTACACTGGTCGGATTTATTCTTCTCAGCTTTAGAATATTCGTTTTATATCTTCATACTTTTAGAAGAGAGCTGTGATAGCTTAGTGGTAAAGACGCCCGCCTCCTATTCACGAGGTCGGGGGTTCGATCGGGGCACGCATCTCTAGCTTTTCGGAGTTATATGCGTTTTAATCAATAAATTATGCTTTAACGGTGAAGAAAAATATCGTGAGGAAACCTGCATGCCTGGGAGTCCTCCATAATGTTGTACAAGGCATGTTAAAGTCTTGTCCAGCGTGTTAGATAAGCTGATGATGATAATGATCTTTTCACTTTGTTGTTGTATTCTTAGAAGCTTATTTATATAAATTTTAGAAAAAAAAATACACGCGTAATCGAAAATCTCCTCCTTTGTGTAAAATTCAAATGGGTGATTGGGATTAAAGCTTTTGTTTAATAGACAAATCGATACTAAACCTATCACTACTACGGTTTTTAAGCAGGAATATCTTAAAATTCTCTCGAGGTTTAGTTTCCTCATAATACTTTCCTTCGTTGAAGTGCTCGTGATCAAAATATAAAGTAGGTGACATAAATACATAGCAACGTTCGAGCCTTTGCTTAGCATCCAAGCGCTCTAACCTCAATAGTCCGTGATGCCATGCCTTCAGAAGTCGTAAATTAAGTGATTGATCAAAAACAGCACGAAGATGACCCATTGAACGATGTCTGGAAATAAACATACTTGTAACAGCAAAGGGTTCACGTTTCAAAGGGCTCGTGACGACGTTGTCCCGATAACGGGTCCTCGGGACCTTGGTAGACTCAACTTGCACATAGGTACATCAAGAACAGACTCTTGTTAATTTTTTGATATTTTGGGTCCTTGAGGCAGCATATTTTTTAAGTAAGAGTAAGGAAGAGACACTGCTTGTGAAAATTGCGCGATTTTGGTTTTGTAAATAAGGCCCTGCCTAAGTTGTTTAAGTTTTCAGAAGATTTTTACAATATTCACAGACCGTTCTTCGAAGTTCGCTCAAGGTTTTTTTCTGAACTCGAGTAGCTACCGGTTGAAACTTACTTATTTCTAATTTTTCGTGTGACAGAAGGGCTCGCTCAATTTTTGCGCAACGGATCAGCCTGGCTGTCCAGCGTGGAATTGCAGCCAGTATTCTTAGCACCATTACACGCGGGCATGATTTGTATAGTAATTAGATAAGGCTAGCTTTAAGTTTTACTGTAATATTATCTTAATAAAAATTAATTCACATTAAAGTAAATATATCCTAAATAACCCCAGCTATACGATATTTCTTGTATTTTAAATGCAATTGATTACGGGTTTACGAGTAAAGATGAGGAATTTGAACAATGAATAGATTTATAAGCTAGATTTATTGAACTTGGACTGTCGTGGTTTTCCTACACGGATGGCTCCAATACTTCGATGAATTTCTATAGATTTTAAATGTCACTGGGATCCAGTCGTCGTGTTAACCTGTAAGCGATGAGAAAGGTCTCCCTTTATCAAGGATGACATTTTGATGTGTTTTATTGGTATTTACTACGAAAATAATAAAATATTTGCAGAAAATAAACTATTTACTTTACGATTACGGGATTTATATTTAGAACTTAAAATTCCGAATGAGAAAGGAATACATAACACTTTTAAAAATAAAAGTACCTACTCGATCTGCTTCTTTAAGTTTACTTATGGGCGTTTTAATAACTTGTTAAACCAATTAATATTAATTAGAATATTCCAGTCGATCCAGTTTTTAAGAGGGCTCTCTCCGTCACTCGTTTCCACTCGTTTCATACAATCGTAGTTCCAATTTCATTTGAATATTAAGCAACCAAAGTCCATGAAATTTTGCAGACATATTCTAGAAACAAATATCTATGTCTGTGGTTTTCCAGATTTCTGTTAAAATATTCGGTTTCAAAGTTACGCGGTCTTTAAAATTTTCATACAAATCTTTGAGCCCCTGTAATTTTATAACTACATATTTTTAGAAAAATCTAAAACACCACAGACACAGATATTAGTTTCTAGAATATATCTGCAAAATTTCATGGACTTTGGTTGCTTAATATTCAAATGAAATTGGAACTACGATTGTATGAAACGAGTGACGGAGAGAGCCCTGTTAATTCACTTATTGACAGGTTTGCGATATCACCTCTTATTATAGTAATTGACGATGAAAGGCCTGGAAAAATATACCTATATTGTAGTTGTGTAGAGTCATCCCCTTATTGGCATTTTTATGCTCAAAAATCAAATGCAAGCACCAAAAAAGCCTCAATAGCTCAACCGGTAAAGGAGTGGACTGAAAATCGAAAGGTCGACGGTTCAAACCCCGCCCGTTGCACTATTGTCGTACCTACTCCTAGCACAAGCCTGACGCTTAGTTAGAGAGGAAAGGGGAATATTAGTCATTTTACATGGCTAATATTCTATAAAAAAAAAAGATCAATTAAAAAAAATCCATCTGTTTCATTTCGAATTGCTTCAATATGTAGGTACTTACCATCATAAGTGTAATCAAGCGAGAATGTGTCAAAAATCCATTTAAAATAGAACTGGGAGTATTTAATTGCTTGGTATGGGTTGACTTTCTTAAACTGAACTATTTAGCGCATTAGTCTTTCGTAAGAGCTTTAGGTATACGTAGGGAATTTACAATCTGCGGTTGACTCAGCAGATGACTTGCGATAATCTCAGGCCACAAAGTTAGGAGCAATACGTGCATCGTGGCCGTTCCCTCTTTTATAGAAGTAACTTTGTATAAAGTAGATGTGAACTAGACACCAACAATATTAATATTCTTAGTTTAGCCTCCGTCAATCGTAAATAAATTCATAATTTTATTGATTTTAGTAGCCATAAAATCTGATATCTCGTAACCAATATTGACGAAGAACAAATTAAAAATGCGAAAGCAGGTCGAATTACTATAGGTTATTTGACCTGCTTGGACAGAATAATATATAATTTTAAAGTATAAACGAGCGACTTAAGTGTTACTTAATCAAAACCGTCAATTACTTTAAGTTAATTACGTCAGGTAATTTTTCAATCAATTCCTGTTCGATGTCAATTGTCAGTCAGTCAGTGTAAGGGCAGCGCTTGTGTACGTTACACGTGTTCTGGTAAAAAGTGAGCGGTCGAGTTGATCGGACGTCGAACCGATATGATATGAACTCTTTTTTTTATCTTAAGCAAGCTTAACGTGGTTTATGTCATGAGGCAATAACTGGATTCGATTACGAACGGCTTTTAGTGATTGAATGTACGGTTTCGCGAATCTTAATTGCTGTTATTGGTACTGAAATCTCGGTTAATGTGTTATGGATATATTTTAAAGTGCTTTAGTGCGGTTGCAAGGTGGAATAGTTAGTTTTAAGTGAAGTGTGATTTGTCTGGATTTTCATTAGCATTTAATGGGCGTTTATGTAAGTATTTCTGTAACTTTAAGTTATAATAATAACTTTCTGAGATCAAACAAGAAGTTCGTATAAGGGTAATAAACAAAATTAGGATAACTTGACAACCTAATTTTTTGCCCCTAGTTTTTTTACTTAGTTTTTTTATTAATGATAAAAAGAGGGCTGTTATAAGTTTGACGTGTCTATCTGTGTATCTGTCTATGGCCTCGTAGCTCCTAAACTAATGAACCGAATTTAATTTAGTTTTTTTTTTTGTTTGAAAGGTGGCTTGATCGAGAGTGTTCTTAGCTATACTTAATCCAACAAAAACGGTTCAGCCGTTTGAAAGTTATCAGCTCTTTTCTAGTTACTGTAACCTGCACTTGTCGGGGGTGTTATAAATTTTTAATTTACACTTGTTATTAACTTTGATAGTTTCTTGTTTCACTTTATTATATTGGATATTCGAGATGTATTCTGTAGTGCTGAGCTCAGAGTGTCCGTTTATCAGATTTAATTAATACCTGGTAGTCTAGCACGCAATGTTTATTATTGGTTGGAGGCTTAGATAGATAATAGGGCTAATAAAATCATCCGACGTCAAAGTACAAGTGCACGTTCAACAATCGCTTGCTATTGATGAGGGCTCTCTCCGTCACTCGTTTCATACAATCGTAGTTCCAATTTCATTTGAATATTAAGCAACCAAAGTCCATGAAATTTTGCAGACATATTCTAGAAACTAATATCTGTGTCTGTGGTGTTTTAGATTTTTCTAAAAATATGTAGTTTTAAAATTACAGTGGCTCAAAGATTTGTATGAAATTTTTTAAGACCGCGTAACTTTGAAACCGAATATTTTAACAGAAATCTGGAAGACCACAGACATAGATATTAGTTTCTAGAATATGTCTGCAAAATTTCATGGACTTTGGTTGCTTAATATTCAAATGAAATTGGAACTACGATTGTATGAAACGAGTGACGGAGAAAGCCCTCTTAAATATGCCTAACTAGCTTATGTATATATTATTATTATGTATATAACATTATTTTGTTACAACACTACTGTGACGTTTAAAAGTCATTAGTATAAACATAATATAATTTGCTTTAAGTATTATTAAAAGAAATGGAATGTTAATTGTACTTAAGAACGTTGTGTGGTCAGCAATAGATCTACCGGTTCCCTGTTTGCACATTATTGCTAATAATGATGATAATACTGGCCTGGTGTTAAGTTGGCTCCCCTCCTGTGTAATTTAAATAAATCGATGGCATTGGTATGCGTGTTTCCTTGACTTTGCTGACTGGTGGCTAGTAAATAGCAGTACGCTGTTTATTATAGGGTTCCGTACATCAAAAAGGATCACTTCGTAGTATATCTGTCGTGTCTGTCACGACATAATGGAGTCTAAACCTATAGGATACTGTCCGTTGACCTAGAGTCATGTTTGGTAGATATAGATAGGAAATAGGAATGTCTTACAGCACAAGTAAAGGAAAATATCCGAAAAATGTGAGTTTTTGGTTACATTATAAAATATTCACGAACAAACAATACGTTTACTAAATCACATAATTGATGGCGCTGTCCGTCATTAACTTGCAGTGATATACAGCTGTTGAAGCAAACATATTGTTATACTGGTTTGAGTTCCTTGAACGATGGTGCCTACGGAACCCTTCGTGTGTGAGTGCGACTCGCACTTGACCGGTTTTTAATGATGACAATAACTTGAATTTGCACTGTTATTTCGTTTACGATCGATAATGTTTAGCTTACGAACGTCTTCCTCGATAATTTGCATAACTGCATTATTTAATAGTCGTCGCGTGTCTATCTAAAAATAAAAATTAAATAAGCGCTAGGTATACCTTTATTAACTTGCTTGGCATATTCTCCGTAAAACCTGTATTTCGAATAAACAGACGTTAATTACTTACCACATGTTAGTAATAATATTTCTTTGTTGCTAGTTGCTACATTCAAAGTTGGTTATTCAAAAAGCTTTAGTACTTGTCGAAATCATTTCTGCATGCCTTCAGAAGGATTAAAGACTTAACCTATACTAGAGTAGCTCTAACCTATACTAGAGTAGCCCTAACTACTAAAGTAGTATATTCGTTTTAACCAAATCATTTATTTTCATTCAGGCAGTCAACACCATCTTTGTATTTAGGGTATATCTGTATAGTTCTCACCACCTGTTTCAATTAGTCCTTATCGTTTCCTCTAACCTACTTTATTTCAGGATGATATACCTACTATGGTTTTATTAATACACAAGAGTGGAAATGAGTCTCTTTTATAATAGATCTTACATGAGTATTTTATGTTACATTAGCCTTTCAGATAGCACTGTGTAGCAACAAATATATCTAGTGATTTTCTATTGTTCAATCCACAATTTGTCATCCTGTCTCATTTTGCGGACTAACAGCATTTCAAGTGTCCAGACATACTTCAGTTTTGCTTTGCGATTATGCAAGTGCAGTTCTAGATCAAAGTAATCGTAAGATCACACTACAGACTATTTGTTTCAAGACTTTCTGTCTTAAAAAAAAATCCCCTTTTCCGCAAACGATAGGTAGGTATGGAAACTTAAAACAAGTGTAAATTAAAAATTTATAACACCCCTGACAAGTGAAGGTTACAGTAACTAGAAAAGAGCTGAAAACTTTCAAACGCCTGAACCGATTTTCTTGGATTATAGGTAAGAACACACTCGATCAAGCCACCTTTCAAACAAAAAAAAAACTAAATTAAAATCGGTTCATTAGTTTAGGAGCTACGATGCCAAAGACAGATACACAGATACGCACGTCAAACTTATAACACCCCTCTTTTTGGGTAGGGGGTTAATTAAATAGATACCAGTGAAATTTGTCCGAGAGATACTTGCCACTCGCTCATATCGATTCATACAATTTTATCTTGATGCATGATCAGAGTTTGCGGAAAATTTTGGCTAAAGAGTCTGTTGTCTTCCTGCATATGAAATTTTTGGAAAAAACTTCTAGGTCGTTTTAATATGGTTAAAACAGTCGGACAGCAAAAATATGTCCATCCGTCTTGTTGCGTCATCGACGCCTATCTTAAACGTTTTTGCCTTTCCATATTATGATAATTTCCCATATGTAATGAGGTAAAGCAAATGTTTTTTGATGCCGACGACATGTCGCTAATGTGATTCGTCGATTTAAATGTCTAGTACAATCATTTCAATGTACTCGTAGTTTATCTAACAACCTGTTCATATTTATTCAACTGATTTCGGTTCTTGTCACTCCCATCCGCCCACGTATACGTTCAAGTTTTGAGAAGCAAGTTGGTGTTTTTGTTCCCCTATTATGTATTGTCAATATTAGTTTTTGATTTTTACAACGGGTCAAATATTATGGTGAATATTGGTTTGACCTCGACCAGGAAGAGTTTCCTGGTCGAGGTCAGCCAATCTCAAAAGGTCTATTCGCATTTCACTTTCTGAACTTACTTAAGATGTTTGGACATCCAAAATAAGAGTTACCAATGACAGAATCAGCTACTTAATAACATATTTCTCAATCGGTAGCGATAAAAGGCAAGATTACCGAAAATTATGCACCAATGAGTAAGCGAGTCAGTCAAATAGAACCAGTTCCCACGCCCACTTCTACCTACACTTACAGGTCTGTCTTTTGACTTAATTATGCAAGGGTTGATTCTTTTACAAATATAATACGCCTTTATTCTCTTGTCAAAGTAGTCGAGGTTATTGGCTACGAGTATCTTTCATTGTGATCGAGTTAGGGAAGTTACAAATTCATATGCTTGAATGACGAAAGTTAACGCATTTTAGCGTCAAAATGTCTTGTCTCTTACTGAACAAAGAAAATGAATATCTTCGAAGAAATTCTGTCTATTGTAGCTTGCGTAAGTCCCAGTTATTTTCGGTGGGTTTACTGAATTATTATTTTAAATGCTGAGTTTTGGGTGCACCCATTTAATAAAGCAAGGTTGCCAAATCAATACAGTCGCGCGTTTGAATCGATGCAGAAGCTATGCTGAATCAATACTGTCTGATTGTATCACTGTCGCGCGTTGCAAATGCGACTAACGGCCCAAAGTAGCAATAAGCGCTGCAAATACTAAGCCGTGGGTGACCTCCCTAAGAATTTCATTCAGATTACCATTGGAGCTCAGGCTTAACAGGGGTCTTCCGTCACCTACTCCATACAATCGTAGTTCGATTCGCATTTGAAACTTCGAAATTCGATTCACGAATGTACAGAGCTAGTACCGAGAATGTACGAACCAGCACAGATAGGGATAGTGACAATAATATTATCATGTAATTTTAGATAATCGACCGTCCGCGTCGAGTCAATTTCTCTTAAAATATCTATGAGCCCGATCAGCGATGTGCACTGTACAGTCACTCATGTTTATTTATTCAGCAAATAAATAGGATGCGTGTAACAATGCCGTTGCTGTTGTGTTTAAATAAATATTTAATTGGTTGCTAATTGCTAAGTTGGCTATTGTCTTGGCGATTCTTCTCACAATTGGCCATTGTGGGCAGACAATGTTGGGAGCTGACCTCAGTTTGCTGCAATGCCTTTTTATCCGGCTACTAAGAAAGCGATTTGATCTTTAGTGCAATGCTGTGTTTTTGATATCAAGGCACTTGTATAAAATATTGGTTAAGGTCTCCCATACGTATTGTTTTGGTTAATATCTTGTGTGAACATTTTTTATACACACAATACAATTAAAATCTTTACTGAAATATAGTACAGCTACTTCATTATCATTTTTTGTTAAGAGGGGTCTCTCCGTCACTCACTTCATACAAACGTAGTTCCAATTTCATTTGAATATTAAGCAACCAAAGTCCATAAAATTTTGCAGACATATTCTAGACTCCTCTCAGAATGAGAAGCCATCACGCTGGCCTGGCTAGTAGACTTCATACACCTCTGAGAGCATTATGGAAATCTCTCAGACATGCAGGTTTCCGCACCATGTTTTCCTTCACTGCTAAACAATTGATACCTGAATGTTAGAGATGCGTTCCCGGGATCGAACCCCGGACACCCCGACTAGGAGATCCTTATCCTCATTTATAATATGGCGCTGAACCCTAGCATGCAGCGTGGTAGTGGTAGTAGTTAGGATTCCTTAATGAAGAACCTCATCACAACGCGTCCCGTCTCATGCACGTGGTCTTTGATTGTGGTCAACACCAGTAAAAACTTCATCAGGCGTTGTTCGAAGCTTTGCATTATTTATCAAGACGTCAAAATTATTTCTTTTTTTTTGCAGATGGCGCACTGGAACGGATGATTTAAGGAATGCAAGCACCTCGGAGTAATTATTGCTGCGTAAGTACATTTTTTACCCCCAACCCAAAAAGAGGGGTGTTATAAGTTTGACGTGTGTATCTGTCTGTGGCATCGTAGCTCCTAAACCGAACCGAAGATGAACCGATTTTAATCTATTTTATTTTAGTTTTTTTTATTTGAAAGGTTGCTTGATCGAAAGTGTTCTTAGCTATAATCCAAGAAAATCGGTTCAGCCGTTTGAATGTTATCAGCTCTTTATAAATTTTTAATTTACATAAGATTTCGTACAACAGTCTTGTAATTTAAACAGGTACTTACCTTTCTAGCTTTCTATTAGTGAATGTCCAATCGAATCATTAAACTGATCAGTCAGGAGACTGAGAACCATTACGTCCGTAATTTGCATTTTTGGCGTACTACAAATCTATTAATGTTACAACCACTTCTACGCTAATTTTATTATTATTTTACATCTGTATAGTTTTATATTTTTCAGTAGTTTCTTTGTCCTGTAATTTAATCAGTATGCTTGTAGGTAGATCTAAGGCTGAATGAAAAAAAAAGAAAAGCTAAGTGTTTGGTGAAGAAAATTTTCATCATCATCATTATCAATCGATGGATGTATTGATGACGAGCGATGGATGGAACTCTGGTAGGAATTTCCACACGCCAAGATTTTGCGCCCCTTGACTCTCGCGAAACCCTGCGACTCGTTTGATGTCTTCCAACTGCCTTATAGGAGGGGGTATTCCACCGCTGCGCTTGGCACCTTGGGACCCCACAGTCTATCGGTTTTTCATTTACTTTTTTCAAAAGTTAAGTTAGATATCCTAAAAGGAAATTGTAAAATTTGATCTAGATAGGTAGGTACTTCTTGTAAAGTTAACTGATAAAATGTCTATAGTTTGCTCTCGCTCTTAGTATGAATGGTATGAATGTAGAGTCCATGTTGTAACTAACGAGAGGACCAGTTAGGCCATAGAATGCGGATTTAATTTGTCATAAACTACGCCTATTTTAGCGAGTTTTTACATTTATCTGCAAGCGAGATTATAAATGCGACAGGCTTGAAATGTGGGGACAGCTAAATAAATGAGAATTATGTTACGTTGGCCATACACGATCAAGCTTACCGTCAAGTTTGCAGCGGACTTGAAGCGAGCGACGTACAGTCAACTGACAGCCATATACCATCAAGTGTTCATGATATGACAACCTCCCTGGCGTAGTGGTTAGCGCTGTGATCTTATTAATGGGAGGTCCCGGGTTTGATTCCCGGTAGGGGTTTGGAATTTTATAATTTCTGGTCTGGTCTGGTGGCTCCGGCCGTGGCTAGTTAGCATCCTACCGGCTAAGCCGTGCCGCCAAGCGTTTTAGCGTTTCCGGTACGAGGCCGTGTAGAAACCAAAGGGTTTAATAAAAACTGCCTTTCTTCGTCCAGATTAGCTCGCTTCCATCTTAGACTGCATCATCACCAGGTGAGATAGCAGTCAAGGGCTACCTTCTATCTGAATTGAAAAAAAAAAACATCATGACAGCACACTAATTGACGGCATACATACACCATCAAGTTTAATGGACGCTGCTTCAAGTCTGCTGCTGCAAACTTGACCGGTATACTTCATCGTGCATGGTCAACGTTAAACTGGTTGATGGATGTTTGGGCTGCATAGATGGCATTTTTGCAAAATTACTTGATGACTTTACTTTGTACGTTTTGTTGTTTTTGTGCACTCCGAATTAAGCTTTCTTAATATGGCATCTGCAATCCCCATAAACCTGTCATGGTTTCAATTTAATTTACGAACTAGATGTAATACAAGTTTTTGTAGCTTTTCTGTGGCAAGGATATAAAGGCATACAAAATTTGTGGTTTCATTACAAAAAAAAAAAATTATCACGTGTGCACGAAAAAATTAATTAATTTAATCACATACAGACGCAGTCCGTCATTTACTTGCTGGGTTTTACATAACAGTGTTAGGTATTATCTAGTACGATGGTACGGAATCTTTAGTGTGCGAGTCTGACTCACACTTGACCACTTGACCAGTTTTTAAAAATCCCGTGAGATCTCTGACTGTGCAGGAAAAACTAGCCATTGTCCTTCCCTAGTATGCAAGCTGTAGGTCAAAATCGGTTTAACGGATGAGTCGTGAAAATTTACAGATAGACAGACACTCTGTGACATTTAATATTAGTATGGATTGTAACATTTTGTAAGATTTCCATAAAGTTCCAATTTAGAATTAGATGTGTTATGGAAAAGACCATAACAGTACAACCTGTTTTGAAATCGTTTTTCAAATCAACTATCAATAAAAATTAAATTAAAAATTTAAAAAACCCCCGACACATAAACCTCTAAAAAGTAAAAAAATAATAGGTAAGTATGTATGGGCCCTTTAAGAATAGTATAAATAGTAAAGTTTTTATCCAAGCGCTCGTTGCGCCAGGGGACCGCTACCTATCATAAACTATGAAAGTCATCTGTTGTAGAAAGAATAGTCTTTAGCGGTCCCCCGACGCAACGAACGCTTGGATAAAAACTTTACTATTTATACTATTCTTAAAGGGCCCATACATACTTACCTATTATTTTTTTACTTTTTAGAGGTTTATGTGTCGGGGGTTTTTTAAATTTTTAATTTAATTTTTATTTCACGCTTTTTAAACTTTTATTCATAAATTACCGTTTATTTGTGCCATTCTAAAACCCAATTTCTATAATAATATAAATCCAATAAGGCAGCTAATATCTCTTCAAAAGTAACATCAATGTTATGTTAATTATACGTTCCATGAAATATTTTTGACCGAACATCACTAAATCAAGAATTATCTGAATGACTCACATAGTTTAACACGACCAAAACGAAATATCTGTTTCTAACATGTCGTTGCTTTAAAAATGTACCCATTTTACGTAGTCGTATAATAGTTCGCTTTTCAAGATATACCTACGATTAAATTGAAATCGACTTTCACCCGATGAAATAAGGAATAAAGTGGCTTGTATTTCATTTTGTTTGTTATTGCATGTAAAATTTTTATTTGACATAACTTTCAAAAACCGGTCAAGTGCGAGTCTGCCTCTCACATGAAGAGTTCCGTACAAGTTTTTTTTTATGTAATGACAATTCAGTTGTCGGATTTTTCTGTTTACTTGGGCCACAGGAGTAGAGTGCTTGGGCTATAAGATATTGCTACCTGCCTTTCATGATTCTACGTAAACGGGAAGTACCCAATTTATAAGTTTTGATTCTCTTGAAAGATGACACACAGACAGACAACGAAGTGGTGAAGGAAAACACCGTCAGGAAACCTGCATGCTTAAGAGTTGGCCATAATGCTCCCTCAAAGGTGCGTGAGGTGTGCCAATACGTGCTTGGCCAGTGTGGTAGCTTCTCATTCTGAGAGAAGACTTGTGCTCAGTAGTGAGCCGGCAATGGGTTGATCCTGATGATGATGAATTTTTAACGTATTTTGTCAAAATAAATAAGCTGAGTTCAAGCAGATAAAATATAAAGAAGGTGCGCCTAATGCATCATCCAAACCTGCGAGACAAAGCGACTACGATGCGGGAACCTCAGCCGCGCGGAGGGTCATCGCCTCCTACGATATTTAATGGTGCCATGCACACCTACGCGACTAAAACAGTCGAGGCTACAACATCCTTTTTTTTCTACAGATACCTACTGAACCCTAAAAATAGTTTGACTATGGTTTGGGTTTGGGTTGATTGTTCGTGGCCTTTGGTTGACTGTTGGATATTATAATTGAATTGATGTTTTCTCGTTTAACTGTGATTATAATATTTTATAAATTAGAAACTCCGCGCCTACGATCCAAAGTATCGGAGTTTTCCAAAACATTATTTTCAAATAAATAATTATGTATCTAAGCAACGTCCATCTTGACAGCTTGACATTTGCCAATTGACATAATATTATGAACCTCTGTTACAATAGTGAAAGATCCCAGGGCCACCAGCCGTCACGTATTTTCTGACGAACGAAATGTTGCCGATTGAGTAGTGTTAGTATGTACTAAGAACGCATGCCTACAGACCTGCTAGCTTGCTTAGACGGCCAATTTTCAGGTATCAGTTAATCAAGGTACATAAAAACATTACTTTCCTCACGTGAATTCTCCAATTTTTTTAATTTTTAGCTGTTTTTTTTTTAATATTAATAATTAATTGACATAAGTAAACTATAAGAGAGTGAGAGAGTCTTACTCAGTCTCATGCGCGTAGATAATGATGCCCTCGCGCTCAAACCCACAGAGGCATTAAAATTGAATTTAGGGGATAATTGGCCCTCTGGATCGGTCTGTCTTCTTGTAAAAGGTTTTAAAATAGCTGTCTGGTGGACATATATAAAAATGGAGCATCAGAATTTACGTGCAGTTAAGTAATTACTTATGTTGGGAGCTTTAAAGCGTCTGCAAAGCAATACGGCCGACGCGGGAAGTGTCTGGGAGTATTGGCGACATATTTTTAAGGATGTTGCCTAAAATATACGTAAAAATCAGTTTGGAGAATTCACGTGAGGTAAGTAATGGTTTTATGTACCTTGATTATCAGATACCTGAAAATTGGCCGTCTAAGCAAGCTAGCACGTAGGCTAGGCATGCTTTCTTAGTACTTACTAACACTACTCAATCGTACATATTTCCTGTGTCAGAAAATACGTAACCTCTGGTGGTCCTGGGATAAAAGTAATAAGAAAACCAGAAAAGAGCTGATAACTTCCAAACGGCTGAACCAATTTTTTTGGATTATAGCTAAGAACACTCTCGATCAAGCCACCTTTCAAACAAAAAAAACTAAATTAAAATCGGTTCATTCGTTTAGGCGCTACGAGGCCACAGACAGATACACAGATACACAGATACACAGATACACAGATACACAGATACACAGATACACAGATACACAGATACACAGATACACAGATACACACGTCAAACTTATAACACCCCTCTTTTTGGGTCGGGGGTTAAAAAAGATACTTCTTATAAAATAAGCGTCTAGACCAGACTTATCAACTTATGCAAATCATTTTTGCTCTCTGCCACAGTAAGTATTTTTCATGGATGGTGGTTTTATAGAAACAAAATATTATCATTGCTTTTTAGAGGTTTTGTTATTCCATTCTGTTCCACCACTTTTGTTAATATTATATCTATTTATGTTTGCTTTATTACTATGAAGCTGGGCTCGCAACTACCCATAGAACTTTAGAAAACAAAAATAAAATTAAAAAATAAATAAAATTGTATTGTTTTTTGTACGATGCTACGGAACCCGTTCGTGTGCGAGTCCTACTCGCACTTGACTGATTTTTATTATTTGTTGTTAAAGTGGCAAACACTGAAAATTTCAACTCTCTAGTCTCTACCTATTACGGTCCATGAGATGCAGCCCGCTGACAAACAGACGGATGGACAGCGGAGGTTTAAATAATAGGGTCCTATTGGTACCCTTAGGATACGGAACCCTAAAAAGCGTAAGTTAACTAAGTAGATATTATGTGGTATTCTGGCAGACATTTAAAACCCGAGTTTATGGTTTACTTTCACTTCCTCATGAAAAATATATTCTTGTAACTTGTGGTTTAATCATTATGTTATAAAATATGTATGACACGTATAACATTACTGCTCGAGTAAAAGATAAAGTTTATATCTACTTTCTTAAAGAACACTCCCTTTTTAAGTTAAAAAAAATAATCGAATGGCTGCATAGTTGTTTATCGTTCGATACGATGTTGTGTAAAAACCAAAGGGGTAGGTACATAGTAAAAGCTGCCATATCCCTTCCAGATTATCCCGCTTCCATCTTAAACTGCATCATCACTTACTAGCACGAGAGATTGCTGTCAAAGGCTAACTTGTATTTGAAAAAAAATCTGGATTTTGGAGAATTTTTCAGTCAATTGCGATTATGATTTCGATAGGTATAACCGAGATGGGTTACTAGTTTCAGTTAAAAAAAAAAAACAATTAAACCACTTAAGTACTTGACATTAAGATAGGTTAACATTGCTATATCTTTGAGTGCACATACTTTTATTAACAGGACTCTCTCCATCACTTACTCCATACAATCGTAGTTCCCATTTCATTTGAATATTAAGCAACCAAAGTCCATGAAATTTTGCAGACATAGTCTAGAAACTAATATCTGTGTCTGTGGTGTTTTAGATTTTTCTAATAATATGTAGTTTTAAAATTACAGGGGCTCAAAGATTTGTATTTTTCTTTAAAAAAAGGCCCAACTTTGTGCTCGTTTTTCTAGACAATGGAGCAATTTAATGAAATTTGGAAAAACCACAGACCTAGAAAATTTAATGAATATTATGTAGTAAAAAAATTATCGTTATACATTTTATATTGTTATAATTGTGTGGGAACTACGAAAACCAGAAATTACACCCAGAAATCTTGAAAATTTCGTGCTGTCTCGATTTGTGCAAGCGGGGTGGTGAAGTGCGGGGGACGACACGTGAAACTGACAGAAACTGACAGTCTAAACACACGGGCCACATTTAGACTGCACCCAACTCCAAACTTGTCGATAGGTCTAACTAAATACACTGGTACATTTCAACTTGCGTTAGACGTATGCGTTACCTACTCAGACGTTGCCTGTAGATAAAAATATGTCTCATGTTTGCTGGCAATAGCGCATGCATCAAACCCTGCAAGTTGCAACTCTCTTGCAACCTATTCCTCACGCAATACGCACAGCTTTAATATTATAATTTTTGACAATGTATACTATATGTAATGCCATATCACAGGTCACTCTCTGATTTATTGCTAACAATTTACTTCCAAATGCAAAGAAATCTAAGTGTGTTGAATTCACACTGCCCAATACCAGGACCTTAAATGACATAATTTCATTGATAAATAATCATATGTTGAAAATAAAGGAGAACCCCGTGTTTCTCGGTATAATGTTAGATGCAAAGCTTCTATGGAACACCCACATATCAACACTTGATGGTAAACTCAGCTCTGCTGCTTACACTGTTAGAAAAATTCGACAGGTACTGACGTGGAAACTGCAAAAATTGTATATTTTGCCTATTTTCACTGTATTATGTCTTACGGACTCTTGCTATGAGATAAAGCGGTAGATATTGAAAAAAAAATGTATTACAGAAAAGGACAGGACGTGCAATTTATAATTTAAAAACCGCGCGCTGCCATACAATAAAAATATAAGGAAATAAGTACCTTATCTATTATCTTATAGTAGCTTTTAAATATATTTACAACTAGCTAATGCCCACAGCTTCGCTCGCGTGGATTTAGGTTTTTAAAAATCCCGATCCTTTCATTTCCCAGAACAAAAGTTGCCTCTCCGTAATAGCCCGTCCCCGGGATGCAACTTGTTTCTGTATCACGTAAGAATATTTAAACGGATGATCCTTTTCAAATCCCGAGGGATCACCAGGATTTAGGAATGCAATTTCTTACAGCATCCTATACCTTCAATATCAATTAATAATCGACACTTTTTAAATCCCATTAGCTTTAGTAGTCAGGTCCCCTGCAACATCAGGATTGAGGAGTTGGAATCCAAATTTTTTATTGAACAATGTCGCAAACTTTCTTTATCGATTAAAAAAACTACCCAAAATTACGCAGTTAGGTTACCTGCCAAATTTCATGGTTTTGAGTCAACGGGTACCCTAGAGGTTTTCTTGACACACACGACAGACAGACAGATAGACAACAAAGTGATCCTATAAGAGTTCCGTTTTTCATTTTGAGGTACGAAACCCTAGAAAACGTAGGAACGGCATTCCGAACCAGTGGTAAATTTGTCTGACCATCCAAAAACACTTTGAAGTTTACCTAAAAGTTTACAGGAATAAAAATTTATCATTGTATTCCATTCCATTTCATTCTATTCCATTCTGTTCAAAGATAAATAGATAATAAAAATATTTGTCACCGAAACAATAACTTACGATACATCAACCAATATCAATTTTACTGATGACAATCTGACTATTACCAAAGTGAACGACTACTATAATATCTATTATATACGACTAACATAATATGTATTATAAATTGTGTGCCGTTTGCATTCTCACTAGGTTCTCATTAAGTTTGTTTTATTTGGTTAAACTTTCTGGCATTTATATTGTTATGACGTTTAATTGGCAAACAGTCTGTTTATTGGCTCAAACTCAAAAATTCAGCCAATCACAACAAAGAAAATATTGTAATAATGATTGATGCAGCTTTCTGTAATTGAAAACAAAATATTTGACATTAACTTGAATGTGACAGTGTTTTCCGAATAGGGTTGCCAGAGGCCCCGTATTTTACTGGTTACCCCGTATTTCGGGATACAGAAACCTGGCTGGCGAAATCAAACACTGACGTTATGTCCAGTAGAAAGAATATTTTCCTTTTGCGGCAATGCGTAGCCGAAACCCACTCGATATTGATCATGGTCGTAGCCAAGGCAGCGGGGCTTGGTTTGAGGATGTAAGCCTTTTTTTATACAAGTTAGCCCGTGACTTTAATCTTTTCTAGTGGTAAGTGATGATGCAGTCTAATTTCTTGGCCGTTAGGGCCATAGTAACCGTATAACTAGCCATGACCGAAGCCTCCCATCAGACCAGAAATTTAGAAATGGCGACTGCGCCTGGGAATCCGTCAAAAACCTAAGCCTAAAATAATACTTACACTATTTCTTGCATTTGCTTACCAATTTTTTTTGGAAATATATCAAACATTTCGCGCTCACTTCACTCGCGCTTTGAATTTGTATTACTTGGTGTAAACTCCGCAATTTCGTTTGCATGAATTTAGATTTTAAAAAATTCCGTGGGGGATTTTCCGGGCTAAAAAGCCGCCTAAAAAAAAATGTCTGGGATGCAAGTTACCTCTGAATAGTAAGTACCAAAATTTTGGTAAAGAAGATGGGCCGTGAAAGGGTAGATAGGCAAATAGATATACTGTCGTATTCGTAATATTAGTATGGATAGGAAGCTTTAAAAATATAATCTTGCTATGGCTAAACTCGTTTCCCTTTCACTTTAATTTTTTCTGTATTGAACCAAAAACACTTACGCTCACTGCGCTCGCGCTTTTTTATTGTTGTATTTTATCTCACTGACAAATTGAAAGGTGAAATTTCACTAACCAGGTAATTAGCCCATAAAGTTGAGCGAATGTTTTTTTCCTCATGACAGGATTCAGTTCCGGCCCTGATAAAACCTCTCCCGCAATCGATTCCTGGCTACGGCCATAGTATTGATACTGTGAAGGTGGAATTACAAATTAAATGTAATTTTAAGTTAAAATGAAAAGATTGTATGCATGAAATGTATAACATTTTGCTTTACAAAACTTAAGAGTTTTTAAAAGCTATTTAAATAAACAAATCTTTTATTTAAAACCACATTGCAAACACAGTTCACTAATCAAGACACGGCAACATACGGAGAAAAAATACAAAACTTACAAATAAACTAAAATATCTAAATAGGCTTTCCATGCATTTCAGAGAGAACCACCGCCTATTTCTTTAAATACTTCAAATTTTCAAATTTCTTCAAATCTAAACCCCGTATTTTTGATGGTGGTAGCCTGTAAATCAAAAAGAGGCAGGTGGCAACCCTACTACTTCCTAGACAGAATTTAAAAATTGTTTTCATTACTCGGTATGCCTACTGCCATAGTGTGACAGAAAGTGTGACGGTAGTTGTGACCTCTGATTGGCCGACTCTCTTTCACTATTTGCTAAAATTGATGATTGCAACAACAATTTTTTCTTTTTTGTAATCGAAAACAGAACACGGACGTCAAACAGGTTGACTAATTGCAATCATTTCTGACCGGCTAACATTGTTCCGCTAGTGGCTAAAACTCACTGTCGCAGCAAGAACATGGTAAATTCAGCCAATCACAGCAATTTCAATTGGTTATCACAAATGTACCGATCTAGGAACCGAGAATGCACGAACCAGGGCAAATAGAGATAAGAACAATAATATCATACGTAGGAAATCGACGGGGGATCGTTGACAACGATAGCCTTAAGTTGAATATTTAAACTTATAAATTCAACCCATATAGTCATCAGTTTATTGTGCGGGTTTTTATATTATTCATAATGGTTTTGGATGAAAATGCATAGCACCTGTCCCATAAACGAACATCAACTCAATGGGTGGTAAAATATTTCCAGTTTTTTGAACGTATACAATATACATGTATGTATTTATAATGAGTTTAAACTAACAAAGAGAAATCGTTTCCACCATGTTGTGAAGTATTGGCTAGAACTATGATATTTTGATTCAATATATTTCCATAGATTTTTTGGGACAAATCCTACAAAATATAGGTACCTACCTATTAAAAATATATTGAATCAACACATATTTCTATGTAGCTATGATATCACCATATGGTGGATACAATTTTCCTTTCTTAGTTTTGATGTAGTATAATATGTAATACCTACTCGTTTTCTCTTTTATAAAAGTAGGTACTAGAGGATGCCCGCGACTACGTCCGCTTGGATTTAGGTTTATAAAGATCTCGTGGGAACTGTTTGATTTTCCGGAATAAAAAGTAGCCTCAGTCCGTCCTCAGGATATAAGCTAAATCTGTACCAAATTTCGTCAGCAGCATTAAACTGTTGGGCCGTGAAAAGTTAGCAGACAGACAGACACACTTTCGCAATTATAATATTAGTATGGATATGGATTATGAAAAGGGTGTCATGATGACCTTCAAGTCCAAATTTAAATATCTTCACTTAAAGTACCTAGTTCAAGTAACAGGCAGTTCCACCGCGCCCGTTTTGAAAAAATTTGGACGTCCAAGTCAAAGCTTCCGGAGAAAATTTTCAAAAGAAAAATAAAACCGAAGCATATTAAAACAAAATTAGAAATCCAAGAGTGAAGCTCGCCCGACTTCATACCTAGGTGCATTACACGTGTAGCTAAACAAAAGTTATTTTTAACCGACTTCCAAAAAAGGAGGAGGTTCTCAATTCGTCGGAATCTTTTTTTTTTTTTTTTTTTTCTTATTTTTTTACTTTTTAGTGTTTGTCGTTTTTGAAGTCGGTTTTATTTTTCTTTTGAAAATTTTTTATTTCACAATTTTTAGTGGCCCCACTGTACTATGCTGTGCCCAGTTAAAACCCTATTGTTTACTAAGCTATTACACTGATCGCGAGCAATTTGCTCCTATCCATTGAGGAGTTCTGTTCTCCATCTCCGAATATATTCATCAGATCTTCACCAAATTTATATGGGACCACCTGCACAGTATACCCTTTCAAACAAAAAAAAAATTTCCAAATCGGTCCAGGGGTCTTTGAGTAATCGGGGAACATACATAAAAAAAAAAAGATCCCGACGAATTGAGAACCTCCTCCTTTTTTGGAAGTCGGTTAAAAAGAGATCCGAGCCATGTGCGTACAGACGAACTGAAGTTAAAATATCTACTTCGTAACTACTTAAAAACTTAGTTTGATGTTCGTTGACTTACGGTCAGAGTTGGAAAAAAACTTAATATTTTTTGCAACTATTTTTTCGAATAAAAAACACGTCCAAAACGTCTCGTGTGTTACACTGTGATGCAAAGATTAGTCAGTATTTCGCACGGACAAGTATGAATAAAAATAATCAGCTTAGGATTTAGGTCATCACAAATATTATTACGATAAGTATTTTAATGGAAACATGTTGGATACGGGAGTGCGTAAGTTAGGTGCGCGATCGTGGGAAGGGTACGAGAGGCCGATTTATAAGGAGATGTAAGCAAAAGATAATAGTTTATGAAGCTCTTAAAAATCAAACACCTGTCTCATAAACAGTCTCACGCGACGGGCGGTATAATGCACTGCATTTATATACGTGTATTTAATATCAGTGATATTGGTTGCATGTAAATCATACGCAAGCTCAAATGGCTCATTCATTAACTGTAGTTATGGCTTTCATTAGTTAAAACTTGAACGGACCGCTAATTGTTTCGATAATGACTGCGTATTTCATAATCTTGCGATGACCTGATGAAATAATTACATAGGAATTAAAGCGTTTATTGAAAATTGATTGCGAATTTACTGCTATGTGGAGCTCGATGCGTATAATTAATTATCCACGCATAACCGTGTCAGGGCTGAGTTTGGATCTGGCATAAAATATATCGTAAATTATCGTAATGTATTTTACACGACATTTTTAATATTCATCAATGCCCAGGTTGACACTTATAATGCCGAGTCAACAATCAAAACCCTTCCACTGCTGGACATATTAAGTCTCTTGTAGAGATGTCTTGCGCCGCCTGAATTCAGCGGCTCCTTGTGACTAGTTTGATGTCTCAGTCCATTAACAGGGCTCTCTCCGTCACTTGCTTCCACTCGTTTCATACAATCGTAGTTCCAATTTCATTTGAATATTAAGCAACCAAAGTCCATGAAATTTTGCAGACATATTCTAGAAACTAATATCTGTGTCTGTGGTGTTTTAGATTTTTCTAAAAATATGTAGTTTTAAAATTACAGGGGCTCAAAGGTTTGTATGTAAATTTTTAAGACCGCGTAACTTTAAAACCGAATATTTTAACAGAAATCTGGAAAACCACAGACATAGATATTAGTTTCTAGAATATGTCTGCAAAATTTCATGGACTTTGGTTGCTTAATATTCAAATGAAATTGGAACTACGATTGTATGAAGCGAGTAGAAGCGAGTGACGGAGAGAGCCCTCTTAAGGTTCTAGTGGGGAATTTCCCAGTGCAAGGTCGCCATTCTAGCACTTTTGGACTCCAACGTCGATCGGTTTTTAGAACTATACGCCCTGCTCATTGCCATTTCAGCTTCGTGACCCGTTGAGCTATGTCGGTTACTCTGTTTCTCCAACCTTATGTTTGCTTAGTTATTCATCAAGTCTGACAAGAAGTCTTAGACGAAATCCAATGAGTAAAACCATTATGAATTCGACGATATTGGTCTGACAAGGTTCTACAAACGTGGCTTTGTTAACTTTCTTGTGTTGCAACTTGCAATGCAGATAAGTAGGTATACATTTCACTTTCAATTAGTCATCTTTAAAATATACTTAATAGTATTGTCAACATTAATTACAAGTTAAACAAATAGCTCGATTTTGATAAAATAATCGACGATCGTCAATGCCAGATAATTTACTAGGACATACCAATCATGGCCTTGCGTTTGCGACACATTTCTACATTCCTGCGCCAGCGCAGCGCCGAATTTGGCGACTTGTCGCACTCCTTACTCCCGTGTTAAAATACTGACAGAACAAAGCTTAAACCTCAAAAATAATACACAGCCATATTGTTGAGTAGCAAGTCTACATTCCATGTAAGTAGTGCAAGTGAGTTCTGTGAAGGTTAGTTTTTAACCCCCGACCCAAAAAAAGGGGTGTTATAAGTTTGACATGTGTATCTGTGTATCTGTGTATCTGTCTGTGGCATCGTAGCTCCTAAACTTATGAATCGATTTTAATTTAGTTTTTTTTGTTTGAAAGGTGGCTTGATCGAGAGTGTTCTTAGCTATAATCCAAGAAAATCGGTTCAGTCGTTTGAAAGTTATCAGCTCTTTTCTAGTTACTTGTAACCTTCACTTGTCGGGGGTGTTAGAAATTTTTTATTTACACTTGTTTTGATAGTAGTAGATTATTGTCCTCGTGGATTTTTTGAAAACTTCGAAATCCGTTCTTAGTAGGGGTTACTTACGAGTATGTTCGTCATAGAGACAATCTACATACCTACAAAATCTCAAGTTTGTAGACCCAACGGTTTAAGCTGTCGGTAGCTTGGTATACAGTCGATCGGTTTCTCCTTTAATATGTAGTTGTAATAAAACCGATCATAATGTCATAACAAAAAGTTATAGAAAATTTTAAGTCCTTTTATGTTTTATCGACATTAGCTGCAACCAGCCCTATGGCCATATGTAAATACATCACACCCACAAACCAATTTCCATGTTGTATATTATGTTCCATTTTCGCTTACGAAATTGCCCTGTGGATTTCACAACTTAAGTGGTTTCATAATCGAAATTGATTTTACATTTCAGCCATGTTTTTACCTGTAATATTCAGAAGTTTCTTTAAATTAATAATTTAGAACCGTCGATAATACCTGCTCGTAAAATGAAATATGTTACTACCTACCATTAACAGTTTCCTACAGTTCTTAAACAGCGTTGCTATCAATATAATACATAAGGAGGGTGCTTAATCAAATGCTCCTGCCATTTCTCTAACATACGCCGCGAGCAGTTGGCATCCGTATGTTTGTGCGGTCGTAACTCTGTAACAGCGCAGCAGGTTATGAACAAACCGGGCCCCTTCTTAAATCGACTGTTATGGCTTGCGTTTATCTTTACTATCTTTAAAGCTAATGTAGTCGGGTTTATATTTCTTACTTATTTATTTCATAAGAGAAGCCTAAAGATTGACAAGATATTTTTGTTGATCATTTACCGTAGCTCTGGCATTGAAATAGAATTTTATAATTTATGTATAAATTTCTGGTCGGGTGGGAGGCTTCGGCCGCGGCTAGTTACCACCCTGCCGGCAAAGCCGTGCCGCCAAGCGATTTAGCGTTTTTTTTTAAATCTTGATTTTAGGGAGTTTTTTCGATTTGGAAAATGCCACTCCGTAAGGCCACATTATATACTTAACAACTTATTTGCGTAAGGCCTTCTTGTACAGCCGTAACAGTGCCCTAGCCTCATCTGTCCGATGTGATACGAGTCCGTGTTCCGATACGATGTCGTGTAGAAAACAAAGGAGTACGGGTTTAATGCCATACCCCTTCCAGGTTAGCCCGCTTCCATCTTAGACTGCATCATCACTTACCACCAGGTGAGATTGCAGTCAAGGGCTAACTTGTATCTTTATAAAAAGAAATTAGACGTTATTTAGTTCTAAGAAGACTTGTAGGAAAGGTGGTGCCATCCGCATACCGAATTTAGTTTTTTTTTTACAGATTTTCTTTACCTTTCAACCTAATGGTAGAATTCGATCTTATCAGCCGCGACCGATGCCGCCAAGCTTTTTGTCTTTGAAGTATTTATTCTTTTAAGCAGCCACTGCTCTTATTTTATTAAATCACAAAATTATCTGAAAAGGTTCATGTTATGATTAAGGAAATTCAAATTGGTACTTTTGCTTTAATCCTTTGAATCCATTAGATATCTAAAGAACGATTTTATTTATCTGCATCATTAAGTACAGCCACAGCTTGTACTTGTTCTGTACTGCGATACGCTGTAGAGGTGTTTAATCAAAGGCAATCATTTCTCTAACTTACGATACAAGTCTTAAGTGCAGCTGGTTTGTTGGCCGTTATTTAAAAGCTTGCCAACCCTTATTTAAGAATCGTAGCACTCAGACATTACTGCTACAGGCTAGCCTTTCCAACCCTTATTCTAGAACTGTAGAACCGTAGTTCTAGAATAAGGGATAGTAATTGCTATTTTATCAAAATTCTTTGGCTGAACCTAAATAATAATTGATGTTTCATTGTTTTTATCAAAAACATTTCTTTCCTCAACTTGCAGTTTTTTCAAGACACACACCAGTACACGTCCGCCAAGTTCTTATAAGACAGAAATAAGAACATTGCTATTATCCACTGAAAATAGACTAATGCGCAACCTTAACCAAGCATCAACAGTCAACACACAAATCCTCCATGATACTCTCTATGCACGATTCACTGAATCGACACATTTTCAAGAGAATTTGAAGCCAGAAAACACAAGCGCAAAACCTTACATACTTGTGGAATGTGCTTCATTTACTCCGGTTGACACAATAACACGTCAACACACAAATCCTCCATGGCACTCTCTACGCACGTTTCACTAAATTCGAACACCTCTATAGGATTTGACTCCAAAAAATACAATTGAAAAACCTTGTGAGGTCTGGTTTATCTAGTTTACTATATTCAGCACTAGAGGATGCCCTAGAGGATGGTGGATTCAGATTTTTATAGATCCCGTGGGAACTGTTTGATTTTCCGGCATAAATTATGCCTATTTCAATTACAGGGACGCAAGCTACTTCGGTACCAAATCTTATACAAATCGGTTAAGTGGGTGGGTCTTTAGGAATCCCGCGGGAACTCTTTGATTTTCCGGAATAAAAAGTAGCCTATGTCCGTCCGCGGGATATAAGCTGACCCTGTACCAAATTTCGTCAGAATCGGTTACACTGTTGGGCCGTGAAAAGGTAGTAGACAGACAGACAGACAGATAGACAGACAGACAGACACACTTTCGCATTTATAATATTAGTATGGATCTAATTCTCATGGCTATTATTGACGCTCGTTTCATTAAAAGTATGCGATCCAATTATCCCATTTAACTTTCTATTTCTACACATTAGTACAAAATAGATAACTCATTTATTTAACAATGTACTTGGCCACTATTTTGTTGATTCAATTTTCGATGACTGATATAATATACTTAAGGCAGTTCCCATTGAATTTAAATAAAACTAAAATAACTGTCGATTCGTGTGATTAAGAACGACTTGATTGAAAAGACTGCTGGTCTATGTAGTCCGAATGCGTTTTATAAAAAGCGAAATTAATTCACTATCGAACACGTTTGACCTCCTAACCACTTTACGGTGTTGTTTATTTAAATTACGAACAAAGTATGCGTAATGTAGGGTGTTTGGTAATTAGTATATAATGACGATATGTACCCATGCTACTTCGATATGATAAATACAATGCTGAAGTATAATGACGAAATAAAATTATAAAAAAATCCATACAAAAAAAAAATTCATGTCAAAGTTTTCATGACCCTAACGTGCCCTAACACACTGAGATCGTTGGCCATCTTTAGATAGGCCGAGGCAAACGATCTCAGTGAGTTGGGGTACGTAAGGGCCATGAAAACTTGGACATAAAAAATAAATAAATTTTGTATGGAAATTTTTATAATCTTATTTCGTGATTATACTTCAGCATTGTATTTATCAGATCAAAGTAGCATGGGTCGTCGTTATATACTAATTACCAAACACCCTGTATAAAAATCGGCATTATTAGATATTTCTTTTATATTTAATATCCTTTTCATAGACAAGTTCCGCGAACGCCCAAGCAATTACCCGCGGTCACGACCCCTCCGCGGTTTCCGATTTGCTTTGAAACTACAACAGCAGTTATATCTTCAACCTCAACTACCAATTTATTATGTGACACTTCAAATGCACTGACGCCTACTACCTGAAGATTATTGCCTACGTAGTTAAATTCGACGTATCATTATTATAAATTATTTCCAAGGATTCCGTACCAAGAAGTTATTGGTCGCGCTGCCAGTCTGTTGATCCTAAACACGTTATCCATATCCATACTAATATTATAAATGCGAAAGTGTGTCTGTCTGTCTGTCTGCTACCTTTTCACGGCCCAACAAGTTAACCGATTTTGATAAATTTGGTACCGAGGTAGCTTGCGTCCCTGGAATTGACATAGGCAACGTTTTATCCCGGAAAATCAAATAGTCCCCATGGGATATTTAAAAACCGAAATCCACGCGGACGAAGTCGCGGGCATCCTCTTGTGTAAAATAAAATCAACTGTAAAATGTGTCTCAATAACGATATTTGGCTTAATACTTACACTAAAATAAATAATAAATATCATACTTAGTATCATATTAATATAATAATTTATTTATTTTATTTATTTTATAACTTTTTTTTAATTGAAAATATTTATTTATTTGATTCTTCTGAACAATCTTTCCGAAATCTATCATAAGTTAATTATGAGCTTCTTCTTAACGTTATCGCTAATAATAAAACTTAACATTTAAGTTAATTATTCATTCATATTCAAGAAATAGTAGCCAAGTAAAAGCTAGTTACTACAAAGTAATAAATATTAAAGTTAGTTCCTCCTCATTAAGTTTAATTCAAATATCCTGAACGTTAGAGACGTCATCACGTACCTCGTTAGTGCTTGCGTGTTCAGAGGTAGCTTGTCTTTCTCACGGGCTGAGAAACTGTTGCTAGCTTCCAGTCCTTACTTTGCCTGGAGCTGTACTGATAAAACCTTTAGTTTGATTAAGAATGCAATGAATGGTTAAGCTTTTAGGCTAACGTTAACTGTACTCAACCAACTATGACTACACATATTAGAAATGTGAAACTGTGTTTGTTAGCTGGTTTATTGGTTTTTCCTTCAATCACGTCGCAACGGAACAACGAATCGACGTGTTTTTTGAATGGGTATAGTTAACAGAGCTCTCTCCGTCACTCGTTTCATACAATCGTAGTTCCAATTTCATTTGAATACTAAGCAACCAAAGTTCATGAAATTTTGCAGACATATTCTAGAAACTAATATCTGTGTCTGTGGTGTTTTAGATGTTTCTAAAAATATGTAGTTTTAAAATTACAGGGGCTCAAAGATTTGTATGAAAATTTTTAAGACCGCGTAACTTTGAAACCGAATATTTTAACAGAAATCTGGAAAACCACAGACATAGATATTAGTTTCTAGAATATGTCCGCAAATTTTCATGGACTTTGGTTGCTTGATATTCAAATGAAATTGGAACTACGATTGTATGAAACGAGTACGGAGAGAGCCCTCTTAAAGACTGGTAGAAGTGACATAGGCTACTGTTTATTGCGAAAAATCAGAGTTCCCATAAGATTTTTAAAATCCTTACCTTACCTTTTAAAACCCACGCGGATGAAGCCGCGAGCATCAACCAGTTTTCAATAAATACATTAAAAATTAATTTTATTACCTGACGTTAACTATTATTTTGCATACTAGACGGAAGCCTCATTAAGTATATTATTATTTCCTTGTGTACGCTTGACTGCGTTATTATTTATCACCTCGTTCAGTTAATTTCAATAAACACGTTGAATGATCTTCATATTTGTATGAATTCGTATGATAATAATCAATTTCCCATGCACAGGAACCTGATATTAATTAGAAATACTGAAATTATAAAATGCTCAAGCTGGGATTAAATCAAAGACTGCACTGGCTTCCCGTCAGATGCTATCGCTTTTATCGTCTTGTCGTATTTTAATGACGACACTGCACCCGCTGATATTATTAAGTTATTATGTTATTTTAACTGTACTGATTAATTTATCATTATTAGTTTATCACGTTTCTTATTCTATTTGTCTAATTTGTCATTATGCTGTTTTCTATAATTTTATTTTTATTGTATAGCTATAATTAATAAACTCAGTGCCCGGTTAAACCAACTGTGGTTTTTGTGGCGCTGAATGTAACAAAAACTTTTTGTATATTTCTAATGTCAATAATAATAAATAAAATAAATCACACTTCACACTAATATTATAAAGGCGAAAGTTTGTATGTGTGTGTGTGTGTGTGTGTGTGTGTGTGTGTGTGTGTGTGTGTGTGTGTGTGTGTGTGTGTGTGTGTGTGTGTGTGTGTGTGTGTGTGTGTGTGTGTGTGTGTGTGTGTGTGTGTGTGTGTGTGTGTGTGTGTGTGTGTGTGTGTGTGTGTGTGTGTGTGTGTTTGTTACTCCTTCACGCTAAAACTACTGGACGGATTGGGCTGAAATTTAGAATGGAGATAGATTATACTCTGGATTAGCACATAGGCTACTTTTTATCCCGGAAAATCAAAGAGTTCCCACGGGATTTTTAAAAAACTACATCCACGCGAACGAAGTCGCGGGTATCAGCTAGTAAATAAAATAATATGGTAGACTAATTTCAATTATTAATAGTAGTTAAAAAGTACTTATATCTAGTTATCTAGTCCGGTAGGTTCTTAGCATTTTGCGTACACAAAATTTTGATAAATGTAGTTCTACATGTTTATGCCTATTATTTTTAAGTAAGTAAGTACACTGTTTGTTAATTGTTTACTGGCAATCATATCTCTTTGAAGCTTTTTGGAAGAATTTAGATTAAAGATAGAGATTTAGCATGAAATAACTGTTTGGTAAGTATATTCATTAAGCTGATAATAATTTGCTTTATTACTACTAGGTGTTCCATATTTATATGTACAGAAAACGCTTCTCATTCTGAGAGGAGACCTGTGGTTAGTAGAGAGTAGATGGATCCGGCGATGGGTTAATGTTTATGATACTACCAAATCCGATTCTTGAAATTCTTGATATTTTTTGACTGCCGTTTCCTATTTTTACTTAGTTCATCTGGGTCAGAGTTATTAGCACTATTACCACGGCACACCTTTCTTGTGAAAGCTAAGACAAATAATTTTTCGGCAAACAATATGCACCGTGCTAATGAAGGCATCTACGTATATCGAATAGGTTTTGAAGTAGCACATAGAAGTCGTTGATTTTTAAACATCAAAATATTTTTGGTTACAGTTATAGATATTTCTTGGTACTTAAAGGTGAAAGTATGTTAAAATTCTACAGACGAATTGAGAATAGTCTTAAACAAGTAGACATAGATCCACCTTTTTTTAAAGAGGGTCACCCTTATGGGAGCAAACTATAGCCTTCGATTAACATATACTTTAGCAATATTTTAATCGTAGGCTCGTAGCTAGTGCATAGTGCTCTGGTCTCCTTAGACAATAATATAAAATCACACAAACTCTAATTGGACTCTAAAACAAATTGGAAATTAGCACAGGTCATTTCTACCGCGAAAAAACATCTTAGTACTCTGGAAAAACAGTAGGCACAATAGTACAACATTAACTACGCTTTAACGAGACATGCTTTATTTAATTTCGATACTTACGAAGTTACGAGCTAAGTCATTTTATAAGCAGCCACTGTTTTAATGTGTAATTAATAATCTACATTATATTTTACTAAGTCATCGTGCAATCTTTACATCGTTTATGATGTACCCTCCTTTTTTTTTTTTTTTTGTTGACGCTGGGGAATGCATTTACGCATCCCCCCCGGAGGGAGGGTATGTGGGACTCGCCGGCCGAGAGGCGACCGGAATACCCACTAAACCCCAGCGGCGCTACTGCGCGTCGCCTGGCGACTGGGTCACGGGAACGGCCGAAGCAAACAACCGCGACCCAGCCAGCGACGTCTGCCAAGGCAGACCCTCCACCGGGGACCTGCTCGGTCCCCATCGACGCACCTCCGGGACGCACCAACGAAGTGCGTCCCCCGACCTTGGGACGCGCACGTCGCCCGCGTCCCATCCTCCGCTTCATCCACTGTGCCCTCTGCTAGTCAGAGGGACACGCGGAGAAACCTCCCCCCCTGCCAGGTCATTAGCCATAGCCAACAATATCTCCGAAGAGAAATTATTAGCCATGTTACCGGGGCGCACCGGCCCGAACACTGCTCTTCCCCTCAGACGCATCCAAAAGGGACCAGCAGCATCCAGGCACACTGGGAGGTTACCTGGCTGGCGCCCCATGATGTACCCTCCTGAAGAAACCGGTGCTATTTGTTATCATTGTGTATAGAATTGTCTTGTCAAACATAAATAATAATTACACTCTACAAATAAATCATACCAACGAATCCTTTCACTGGAGCAATATCTTGTTCTCTACCATGATCTTCTTTATAATTACCTATCAGGGTTGCATGCAGTATAGCATTTTTAATCTTTGCTAAAATTATAATTTTTACTATCATAATATTCATCATCCATACTATTATTATGAATGCGAAAGTGTGTCTGTCTGTCTGTCTGCTACTTTTTCGCGGCCCAACAGTTTAACCGATTCTGACGAAATTTGGTACAGGGTTAGCTTATATCCCGGGGACGGACATAGGCTACTTTTTCCCGGAAAATCAAAGAGTTCCCACGGGATCTTTAAAAAGCTAAATCCACGCGGACGAAGTCGCGGGCATCTTCTAGTATTATATAAAATTATAATACCTTTACCTTTTTAAATATAAAATGCCGCGCTTGGGTTAAATGCAGTAAGTGTTTGTGGTAAGATTTCATGATTAGAGCCCACAAAATTTTGATTACATCAACTGAATATTATCTTAGATATTGTCACTTGTTTTGCATCTAGATAATTGAAGTTTTCATATCCAATGTCTAAAGAGAATTAGATCCTAAATAAGATAGGCTTGACATCGTGGACAGTTCAATATACTTAGATAAGGTATTCAATATGGCAAGGCTTGACAAATTAAATGTCTATAATGATTAAGTTGGGTAATAGGAAACGATTGCGATGTTATTGTCTCGTTGCGTACCACGCACCCAATTTCTTTATACTTTTTAATGAGATAGCCAATATAACAAATAAAGGTCTTATTAATTGCTCGAATCCCATTTAATTTCAGGCATGTCTACTGATTTTATTTATAGATAGACAATTTGTTGTTGTTAACAATGATTTATTTACTTTTGTTTTACTCACACGTCTATGTTATTTGGTGCATTGATGAAATCATTAAGAGATGTTAATTTAGATAAACTTTCATATTATTACTTGTTGGTTACCAAGATTGATTGTCATGTGCTAAATACATTGAAAGAATATATCCATTTAAGATTATGTTACTTTATACTTACGTAACGGCAATCGGAATCATCTTTTCAGTACACACTCCAACATTCATTACATAATATTATAAATCAAAGCTTTTCATAAAATCTTATGTTCGCAATGGGATTTATACTGTATTGCTTTATATTTCCGCCTCTAAAGGTAATGCGTACAAAGATCAAACGCTCTTTGCGGATAATACATCGACCATGTCCTTTCGAGGATGCTTAATCGATAGCACAGTTGGGTTTCAAATAGTCGGCGTAGGTGCATCGTTAAAACAATAAATTGTACTGTCGGCCTAAGATTGTCGATAATTTTGACATACAACAGTGCATAAATTCCAAATGTTTGATGAACGTGCTTGTTTTGGAATCGTCTTTAACGGGGCTCTATCCGTCACTTCCTCCATACAATCGTAGTCCCAATTTCATTTGAATACTAAGCAACCAAAGTCCATGAAATTTTGCAAACATATTCTAGAAACTAATATCTGTGCCTGTGGTGTGGAGGTATTTTTAAGACCGCGTAACTTTGAAACCGAATATTTTAACGGAAATCTGGAAAACCACAGGCATAAATATTAGTTTCTAGAATATGTCTGCAAAATTTTATGGACTTTGGTTGCTTAATATTCAAATAAAATTGGAACTACGTTTGTATGGAGCGAGTGACGGAGAGACCCCTCTTAATGTATTGCTGCTTCAGAAGATAAGATCTGAGCATTTTGTCGTAGTGGTTGTAGCGTATTCGTTTCGAGAATTATTTATACGTTCTTGTTTGATGGAAGTTATTGGACGTCTGGCTCACCCGAAGATTTTTCGGATAAAAACTATCTTGTGTTCTTTTTCGGACACAGGCTCATTTCTTTAGTTTTTATTCATAACTTGATTGGCAAGTTATTTTTGGAGTTATCGTATATTGTGGATCATGAATAGCAAGCCGCTGTATCTGATACAATGGTGTCATATTTTGAATCGAATGTGTATACAATGTTAAGGTTTACTATCACTTGGTATATTACTTTATCAATTCATAGTTTTAGCGATTAGGTACATAGTGCCCATACCACTAGATGAAGATTCATTGAAACCCGCAAGTTAGTCGTTTTCTACGCATTCACGGAATAAATACATAATTTAAGAGTTACAGCACTAGCGATTGTGGGTGTGTATGAATTTTTTGATTAACTTTCTAGGAATGGCTACACAAGTGGAAAAACATTACTAACAACAACATAAATTATAACTATATTTAACCCCCAACCCAAAAAGAGGGGTGTTATAAGTTTGACGTGTGTATTTGTCTATCTGTCTGTGACATCGTAGCTCCTAAACGAATGAACCGATTTTAATTTAGTTTTTTGTTTGAAAGGTGGCTTGATCGAGAGTGTTCTTAGCTATAATCGAAGAAAATCGGTTCAGCTGTTTGAAAGTTATCAGCTTTTTTATAGTTTTCTTATAGAGGTTTTTGTGTCGGGGGTTTTTTAAATTTTGAGTTATTATGAATCTGCAAACACTCACGACATCGAACGACGTCCAAAAATAATATGATTCTGATAAAATCAATAAATCTGAAATATGTTGTGAACGTGATCGTTGAATATATTTTACGGTGGTCGCAAAGTTATGGGTGCATTAGAATTTATTATGCCGATCTCGCCAACCATCTGGCTTCGAGATGCGTTTTACAACGGGATAGCATCAATCAAGACTCAATACCGGTATCCTTGTATGTAAATGGGGATTCTCTGTTTGCCCATTCCGATGTTTAAAACATTCAGACTTCCCACATTGGTATTCCAGTGTCAGTCACCTGATGTATTTAAAGTATCATTGGTATTTTACATATTTACGTTGGCCGTGCATTGTTATTTTACTCATAGGCTCTTCATAAAGGGGTAACAATACATAGTTCTTATTGAATGAACCAATTTTTATCACACTAATATTATAAAGGCGAAAGTTTGTATGTGTTTGTGTGTGTGTGTGTGTGTGTGTGTGTGTGTGTGTGTGTGTATGTTTGTTACTCCTTCACGCAAAAACTACTGGACGGATTTGGCTGAAATTCGGAATGGAGATAGATAAAATCCTGGATTAGCACATAGGCTACTTTTTATCCCGGAAAACCCAAGAGTTCCCACGGGATTTCGAAAAACCTAAATCCACGCGGACGAAGTCGCGGGCGTCAGCTAGTCAAAGAATAAATCAATATTACTTTAAGTATTTAAATTATCTTTATTTAGATTTAAAGTCTTTGTCATTTTGTTTGAGTTTAAAAAAATTACTTAATTTTTTTATTTTAAGACAGCTTTGGCTCCACCAAATTGACTTAGTTCGGGTATTATATTTAGATTCTGCTTTTCCTAAGTAAAATAGCTTATATTTTCCACTGCGTCTTAATTTAGACTGGGTCATTAGATATAGGTACCTACTCGAGTATTTAGTCCAACGCAAACCCGTCTTAGATAAAACAACAAGAGATCCTTGTAGGTATGATATCAGTTTATATCGCGCGGTGTCAAATTCTGTAGGTGTCGAGTGTAATATTTCTAGGTTGTGCTTATTCAACATATTCAATGTCCGAGTTTCAATGAATGACCGAGTGTAAAACTATTGTCAAGATTGTTTAACAGTCCCAGCTGTGGGCTATCAGTTATCAAGTCAGCTGAGGAAAATGTTATTGTAAACTAACGTGCGAATAAATATTTTCATTTTTAAAGGAAATCAACAAATCAACCGCCGACGTATCCAGCTATCTCCCCTTTCTCATCTTTTCTTTGCCCTCCACACCTGCCGGCTGTCACTTATGCCATGGCTGTATATTTTAATTCGCCATAAGCAGTAAGAATAGCAACGCTCACTATTATTTGTAATTTTTCATGGCAGCGTTTGTACCTAACTTCAAGGAAATACGATATTTGCATATGTTAAAAATAAATTATTTTTCAATGATTATTAAAAGAGAGTACATTCTCAAGCGACTATTAGTGCCATCTGGTAGCAACACCATGCAATTTTGGATATGTTATTTAGAAATGAATGGATTATTTAGAAATGTTCACTATCATTGTAATTCTTCTATCTCCACATGATACGGAAAGTAGCACAAGATACAACAGAAACAGGTTCCATTGAACTACGTCTACTCTTTGTTCGGAACCTGTGTTTCTTCTTCTAATAAATCGTTTGCTGCTTTCTAATAACGAGTAGTGCTTATTGGTGCACCGCCTTATAGGGATGCTAATCGCTGGTCATTTCACTTTAGTAGATTTATGTTTGTGTAAATGTTATGTTAATAAGGTAATAAAATTTATCTCACGGTATTTGAACGAAGATGACACTTCTTGGAATTGATCGCTGGCAGATGTTGCAGTGATGATAAATTGCATCACTTAGCATAATATTAAAGCGACGATGCAATGTACACGTTCAAACAGTTTATTAGGTAAGTATATTAAAACGGTCAACGTAATATTATGAGCAACAAAATATAAATTCATTTTATCGCTTTCTGCTGCCAATCTAAATATATTATCTTAATATATAAAGGAAAAAGGTGACTGACTAACTGACTGACTGATCTATCAACGCGCAGCTTCAAACTACTAGACGAATCGACCTGTTTGGTATGAAGATGACGTTGACATCCGCTAAGATTTTCGAAGAAGGATTTTTCAAAATTCGTAGGGGGGTAAAATAGGGGTTTGAAAGTAGTCCACATGGACGAAATAGTGGGCATAAAGCAAGTGATCACTTATAAAAATGCATCAAGAAATAGTCTATATATAAGAAACAAAACAGAAATAACAAAATTTAGTATACCTACCTACAGAAATTCTAAGTATAAATTTGGTATAAATTATGTATCCCATTGTTGACAGACTCGAAGATTTAAGTACCGTGTTCTCAATCTAACCTTTACTGTCTAGCCATTAAGGTCTCTCAGTACTTCCTGTAGGCTGTACCGGCGACTGGTCCTACGTAGTTACCAGTTTCTAGCTATAATGAGCGTGCTAACTGGAGCTTTGTGCTTAGGAATGCATTAAATACTTCCCTTGTGAAGACAATCTATTGGCAATTTAATAGAATAGTGTGAACAGCTTATCCGTCTTCACATCTCTTCGGTGGCGATGGCGCGGAGGGAATAATAAACGGTTGGGCCTATTTGTAGGATATATAATGTGTTTTCACACATACTAGATTATATCTGAGAATACATGAATATAACTTGTACAAATGAAAGGAAAAAATGGTTTAGTCATGATCAAAAAAACGTTGGCAGACTTGAAGTTGCACTCTTTAAATAAAAATACATTTGAACGTGTTTTATTAACATTTTTTATTTTAAATGTCTTTAAACTTAACAAAGTATATACATTAATTTGTACTTTTATGATTTGGTTAAATTTTTAACAGAACCTTATCAAGATTTCTGTACAATCGTTGATTAAACTTTTACATTCGGTCTTTCGATTCCTGACGATGGGAATTCTAGTGTAAGAAATAAACCCTTGGGTTTTTAATCGTAGTAAATCTCCGCATAGCCCGATTATACGTTGAGTGTGTAGTTACCGGTAAAATGTTAATGAATTACTTCCTTATGAGGTATTTCTTACTTATACAGTGCCAAGCAGTATTAGCGGTTGGATATACTTGGCAGGACAATTGCAGTCGCTAAATATTCATAGGATCTTTCAATTATATGTCCAACTGATCATAATCTTGGCCGAATATATAATGTAGTATCTAAATACTTACTTTTCTAGTCACGATGTATTTTAGTTCCACTTATTTTGGGCTTCGAAACTACAGTCAGTAAAAACTAAGATATTATAAACAACTTACTAAGCTTAATAAAGGTAATATGAAAATATTTTCAGAATATTAAACATAATCATAGGAAATCAAAATAATCATAGGAACGTGATAAATGTAATTGCTAACTGGGGTAACAAAAAGAAGCATACAAAAGTTCCATTTCTGTTGCCTAGGTATGAATTTTAATAAAGTTAAACCAGAGTCCTGCAGCGATTATGTATTTAAAATCATATCATCATAAAAATATAGAAATGCGAAGGAATAACACCCACGAGTAACCAAGGTATAAAATAACGAAGACAATATTCATAACGAAGTAATAATATATTTACAAGGATTTATATCGACTTCCTCTTATAATAAAGTTCTCAAGTAAACGGAGTCAATGATGTGAGCAGAATATTATCATGTTGTTAAATGTACGTCTAACGACTTAAATTAGAGCTCTTAAAGTTTAATTTTAGATTAATTGCCACGTAAAGGCTTAATAGTACGTCTGTGTTTATTGTGCATAAGTACTTACATAAACCATTATCTTTAGCATTTATTTTTATAATTAAATTCAGCAACAAGACGCTGAAGAGTTCTTTTTAAACAAACAGTAAATTTTTTTTTATTTCCTTAGCTCAAACGTGTTCGTTTATCAAGCTATCAATACATAAGATATACCTGCTGCGGTGCTACTTGCTAGTCATTAAAACGCCAACAGGAAACAAAATCTCTATACATATTGCAAAACCATATATTCCTTCGTTAAAGCTGGTCTCAACATTGTAATAGAACTAGAACTGAAAACGAAAAAAGCTGAGCAAAATAAATGTTTAAATAAACCACTAAAAGAAGAAAAACTAGTGATACTCGTATTGAAAATCGAAGCAAAAATACATTTCTTCGTTAAAGCTGCCCTTTTAAAATAAAATAGAATCAGAACTGCGGATACAAAGAAAAACCGGCCAAGTGCGAGTTAGACTCGCGCACTGAGGGTCCTGTACTCGGGTATTTTTCCGTTATTTTGCACGATAAATTAAAAACTATTACGCACAAAAATTTTAAAAAATCTGTTTTAGAATGTGCAAAAATAAACCTGTTTAAGAATTTACAAGAAAAGCTCTTGCATATGATGTCCCACTTGGTATAGTTATCTTACTTTGAAAATTGAAAATACAAATTATTTTTTCATGAATACATTTAATTTTTTTTTGTGCTGTAACCACAAATTCACGGTTCTCGATGTTTTCCTTTACTTGTGCTATAAGACCTATCTTCCTACCTAATTTCATGATTCTAGGTCAACGGGAAGTACCTAGTCTATAGGTTTTCTTGACAGATACAACAGACAGACAACAAAGTGATCCTATAAGGGTTCCGTTTTTCCTTTTGAGGTATGGAACTCTAGAAACTAGTGATAGGTACCTACTCGTATTGAAAATGAAAGCAAAAATACATTTGTTCGTTAAAGCTGCCCTTTAAATGTAATAGAATCAGAACTGCGGATACAAAGAAACATCAAACAAAATAAATCGAGAGAGTAAAATGAAGAAAAGATGGTGACAAGAGCCGGGTGCGAGGCCTCAGTGGCGACTCGATGGTTGATAGCATCTAGATCGCATCTTTCTCGCGTGCCGATCCCATCTCCAACTACGAGTATAATGAGGTGCTGTGTTGCCAAGTGATTCACTATCGGGATATGTTTGTTAGCAGATACATATATTTTGCACTAACAGATACAGAAAGTAATAGCTTTTAGAGCTGAAGGTAACTGTTAACCACACTTAGATAAAGATGTTCTATAAATCAAGACAGGAAATCATTTTGCTTCTCTACTAGGATGCGCTTTTGATTATTATGATTGATAACTTTGAGCGTTGATGTTTTATAAGGTAAGCATTTGTAAATTAAACGAAGTATTGGGTGTGTTATAGTTTACTTGTGTCCATATCAAGAATTATTTAAAGCTATTAAAAATGAATTATTTTAAATCATTCTTCATTTTTTTTTAATTTAACTTTTTTAAATTACACTACATGGTATTATTTACTTATAAATCTATTCAATCAGTTGAGTAAACCAGTTCCCAAGCTCAAAATTCTAAAGCTCAAGTGTTTAAATTTGAAGGCTTTACAACTAAAACACCTATTCACCTCACGATCGCATCATCTAAAGCGTTGACCTGTTGATCTTTGCCAGATGGAGATGTTATGTAAGTACGCAAATATCGAGGATTCACCGCCATCTTTTCATAAACACTTTCACGTCACTCATGTACACGTTTATAATTGGATTTAATGATTGTTTGAACAGTTAATGTAATAGACTCCGAAGAGTTGTTATTAACAAGTCTTTTAACTGATATGCGTCTGTATTAAGTATTAAGAGGGGTCTCTCCGTCACTCGCTCCATACAAACGTAGTTCGTCTCGCATTGGAATACTAACCAATCTTACTCAATGGAATTTTATAGAAACGTTCCGGGAAACAATATCTATGCCTGTGGTTTTCCAGATTTCCGATAAAATATTCGGTTTCAAAGTTACGCGGTCTTAAAAATTCACATACAAATCTTTGGGCCCCTATAATTTTAAAACTACATATTTTTAGAAAAATCTAAAACACCACAGGCACAGATATTACTTTCTAGAATATGTCTGCAACATTTCATGGATATATTTTCATGAATTTCATTGGTTGCTTAATATTCAAATGAAATTGGAATTACGATTGTATGGAGTAAGTGACGGAGAGAGCCCTGTTAAACATATATCATTCAGGTTTCTTTTTGTTGTGCAATTTAAACTGTTATTTATAATAAAGGGTCTGTTATTTAAATGTTAATCAATTTATACAGTCTAGCTAGCTATGTTAATAAATGGAAATCACAGTAAAATATTTTGATTTATTTGGTTTTGATTTTAAGAATCATGTCAATAAACTCATGAAAAAATAATAAGTAATGGGCCATTTGGATTTAAAATTTCAAACTTTCCAGGTTACAACGTTAGAAAGTTTAGCAATTCCATCGCAAGAACATTTAAGCACGCTTAGTTCATATCTTTGTCTTCATCGGCTATTGGGAAGATCCATTCGTGCTGTGTGGCCCTTTCTATCTTATGCCATTATCACTGCAAATAGTCTCCATGTAAATTGTTTCCACTTTTTGTTCAGCAATTTAACATCGTGTCGAGAACATGGCAAACATCTGTGACGAAACCGACCAACATTTGCTAATAAGGGAACCGTAATTCCCTTGCATTAAGTGCAATTTGAAACCACCTTTACCCTAAGTCATTAAAGTGCAAATTGCGTTGCAGCAACTCCATAATTCTATACACCTGTCTCACGCGGGATCAAGAAACTTTAATCTCGTTCATGATTTCACACTTGATGCCAAAAGGGCTCAAGTTCCCATAGAAAACGGCTAGTCCAAGGCGTTGTGCAGATAATTTAATGAGATTGTTGAGATAAACATAAATGCCGCGTTATTTGGAACCGATCGACATTTCTACTGATATCACGACTTGGCTTAATCTTGAATCAGACTTTTAACTACTTTTGAATTGACTGCTGTATTTAATAAGCATAAGAACACATAGACAAGAAGGGTTTAGAATAAATGAAATTAAACGAATTTTGCAGATAAGTATATGGATTGAATTTATTTCTAATGCAACCATGTAACAGTAGGAGGGTGGGAAAGCAGCGTATTGTTCAGTATTTAATTGCCATGCGAATGCTGTTACCTTTACATTTAATTCCTTAACAAAGAAACCATTCTTTAAGAACCTAGCAGTTAGCCTTTGAGTTTACTTTACCAATTGCGATTTTGTAAAGGTCATTTCTTGAACTCCCGAGCCTTTGTCAATCCGCGTCGTAAATATGGACGCCCGTTTATATCTACTTATTTACATATTGAATCCAAGAAATCGGTTTGTCAGTACAGTTAAGATTTTCTATAAAACAATGCAGAAATAGCCTCAGTTGCACAATGGTAAGCCTTGAATGATGAGCGGCTAGTATTATTCTAGGTGTTTTTAGTTTTTTCAAAAAAAAAATTGGCCATCAGCGACCTGCATAGGTAACCATCAACAAAAACTTCACAAACTATCTACCTGCTCTCTTCCACGTCCAAATGTAAATATGATTCACTAAATTAAAGAAGATGGTGTAAAAATAGAAATAAATAAACGCGACATAGTAGTTCAAGCTTGCATTAAAGAGAAAATGCACTTCCTTTGAGAAATGCTAAAAATTATACCATGTTGTTGGCGTGTAAAGTAAACTCAGGCAAAAAATTCTACCCTTAGATTCGATTCTGAAATAACCATAACTAACCATAACTGGTTGCTGGAGTTTGATGGTATTCGCTGAGCTTGTGAGCCCCTGTTTTTATGACATTAATACCTATTTACTTACTAGTCTGTTAAATTGGAATCAGAATCAGTTGGAGCTCTTAGAGTACCAAAAATAGATTGGCTTTGGGGGTTGTATTTTGAGATTTTCTAAGAACTGTTTTGAGTTATTTAAATAGGCGGATATACAAATTGTTCAAAAGTTTGCAGTTTTTTTAAGTAAATGTGCAGTTTCTTGGATGCTGCAAATCTTTATGTACGATAGTAACATCAGAGTTGCTCGTAGGTAATTTGTTAAAATTCGATAAGTCTGGCTGAATACCGGGAACGTGAATCACGAAGAAGAACAGATAAAAAATCGTAATGTCCGTGAAGTCGGCCATTTTTAAAAGCATTATCTAACTCGAGATGAAGACAAATACGTGTTTATTGATCTTCTATTACGAAGGAACGTGCTCAAGTAACCGCTAGTTCGTCAGACAATGGTAACGGTCACGGTTCGTGGTGGGTACCAATAATACAAATTCCGAACCGAATTATTGTTTTACGCCTCCTATGCTTTACATTTTCATTATCGTTTCGAAATGGATCGATCTACCGTTACTGTTATTTAGTATTAGGTCATCGATGTATTGGGTGCTCAGTGTTGGATTTTGTTTGATTGACCTGCAGTCCGAGCACAATTAGCGCGACATATTTCTAGCGATATATTATGCTTGCAAACGCTTTGTTGATAAAGAAAGCTAAGGAAATCGTAAGAGAGCGTTTTCGCACTGATTGTGCTTGGGCTTCTATAATAATTGTTCAATGATTAAGATAGTTCGTTCCTTGACAATCAATCCGGGTCCGAATCAATTGAACAGTTCATAAAATTACATATAATAATTCAAGGTTTAATCAAAACTGATTCAGAGAATATCGAGAGATATTGAATAGCTTTGATCGTTATTTTTATCAAGATTCAAAAACGATTTATAAGGTGCAGTTTTATCGTGGAGCGGCTTTTGCATACAAATAGGACATGAGTAATATTAAAGCTACCCACTGCATCCATTATTTTGAAACGGCGGCCTAATCGATATGGATAGTACGATCTTCCCACTTTGTAATAGACTCGCCGGGTTCTTGCCCTTTCGTTAAATTAGTTTTTGACAAAGTGAGTTGTGATTTCCCTTCGTAGCTGTAGCATTTCGGTGATCTATTTGTTATTTAAATACGAGTCTCTAACTCCTTGACTGATTTAGAAACCTATGTTTTGACGTCATAGGTTTAAATAACAAGTCTTAAACCATTTATGTATAATGCAAAAAATAGTTTTCTAGAAACGAGCTAATAGTGCCTTACTAACGTAAATTAAACTTTTAAAACCGTATGCGTCTAAATCTATTGTCAATATATTTTGCATACTAATCATTGCGGAAAAGTTTCCCCTGTCGCAGTCCTTTCTATAGTAATAAAGTGCAATGTTATTCAAAGGCGGGACGTGGTTCTTACAAATGAACTGTCGCGTCGAGGCGAGGGTTTGCCATCGTCACGAGTTTGTAATACTTAATTATACAAAAATTTATATTAAAATTCTATTCTCTTCGACTGTAACTGTACCGTACTTATTACATTAACTTTTAGAGACGTTTAAATTGATAGCAACATTTAAAAGAAACTACTCACGACATTTAAAATTATTACCAAAGCAATTTAGATGAAAAATGGATAGTGAAAATTCTTGTTCTAAAGCACAAGAACTATGAGCACTGAAGGAAAAGTTACCACGTTACGTTTTACCTATGAAATGCGATCATACTATTCTTTATTACCAACCCCGCCCATTTATATTCGCGAGATATCGAACCGGCGTTTAATTTGAGCGTTTTCTTATGATTTACCGAACGAGATAAAGTCTATAAGTAAAACGAGGGCTACTTTTTAGGGCTCCGTACTTCAAAATAAAAAAAAAGAACCCTTATATGATCGTTTCGTTGTCTGTCTGTCTGTTGTGTATGTCAAGACCAGTCTAGAGAATCAAAACCTATAGGGTAGGCACTTCCCGTTGACCACGAATCATGAAACTTGGCAGGTAGTATTATCCAATAACACAAGTAAAGCCAAAAACCCGAAAACCGTGAATTTGTAATTACATCACCAAAAAAAAAAAATTAAAAAATTTCACGATTGAATAGTATGTTAACTAAATCACATCTAGATGGCGCTGCCGGTCATTACCTTGCAATGCTATTGCATTTGTTTTAATAAATATTTTTGATTGCATTTTAATAAGCTATTGGAGCGGATACTGGTTAGAGATAGTGTTATTTCTTGTTCGATGGTACGGAACTCTAAAAGAGCGAGATCCAACTCGCCTTTGGCCGGTTTTTGCTATGCCCGGTAACTCGCCGCTTCTAACCGGTCGAAAGAGTTCGATTAACGACTTAGACAAGAAATGAACGTAATTCCATTAATTCAGCATCTTCCTTAACCATAGCTTTTAGTCTTATTGCACTTAGATTATGTACAGTAGATACTTTACGTTAACACGTATTTTCAAGATCACTTTATATGAAGACGTGCAGTAGGTAGTCTGTCGTGGGGCTCTGATGCGCTGACGCTTGCGACGCGACGCGATCGATCGTCACACGTTGCAGCAACACGTCACACGACAGTAATGTTTCTGCGGTGAAGGAAAACATCCTGAAGAAACCTGCTTGCCTGAGAGTTCTCCGTAATGTTCTCGAAGGTGCGTGAAGTTTGCCAATCCGGACTTGGCCAGCGAGCGTGGTGAACTATGGCCAACCCTTTCTCATTCTGAGACCCGTGCTCAGTAGTGCGGCGATGATCGTTAGTTGGTGAGCCAAGTGTTAGTCTACAAATAATTTAAAAAATATCCTGCTTAAACTACTAATTAAACCCCAAAAAAAGAGGAGGAAAGAGGGACTTTTCCTAAAGAGGGACTGAAACCTTATGGGGCCTTATGGCGTCGCGCGTCGCTAGCTTAGATAAATAAAGTAAATAATTCTAATATTTTAAATTACCTATTCAGGTTCATCATCATCATCACTCTATCGCCAGCCCACTACTGAGCACGGGTCTCGTCTCAGAATGAGAAGGGTTTGACAGTCCACCACACTGGCCAAGTGCGGATTGACAGACTTCACACACCTTTGAGAACATTATGGAAAACTCTCAGGCATGCAAGTTTCCTCGTGATGTTTTTCCTGCACCATAAAAGCCATCGATATAGGCATTTGCTTAAAATGCACATTACTCCGAAAAGTTAGAGGTGCGTGCCCGGATATCAAACTCCCAACCTCCCGAACAGGAGGCGGAATGTTTTCGTTAGGTTACCTAGATCTATTAATTATCAAGTATGAGTTTGTTACCGTAATGTATTCAACTAATCCCAGTACATGGGAAACCTTAGGATAGTTTGTGCGTCTGAAATTAATGTTAGGGTATTTGTTAATTCTGTAGACGCCTCGTAAGCGCTGCGGGATTTCAACATACGTAAATTGCATTAAAATAAATGCGATTTATACATCATAATACTCTTTGAAGGTTACTTTGTATCTACATACGTATTATGTCTGCGTAGTAAATAATTATATGAAGATAGTGTAGCTCAGTGCTACTAGCTGCCTAGCACTTCATTAGGATAACTGATAACTATTGTGAATATTGGACTAATAAAATTAATGACTATTAGGTATAATCATTCTTCTCTTCTTCGAAACTGTATTCAGAAGTAGATAGATAGAAAACTTTATTGCACACAAAACATGAAATAATCAAGACAAAACAAAGAAACTAAACACTAAGAACAATTGTACGCAAAGGCGGCCTTATTGCTTAGAGTAAGCTAAGTATTTTTATAATAGTTGTTATTTTTTGTCAGAAAAAGCTCGAAAATAATCTAAACAGGCGAAGTTAGTTCATATAACTTTGAATTTTAAAAGGATGCAGAAAAATTATTATTGGTTTTAAAATTATGACTGTAAGCACTGTTTGTAAGTAGTAATCCATACTTCCATACTAATATTATAAATGCGAAAGTGTGTCTGTCTGTCTATCTGTCTGCTAGCTTTTCACGGCTAAATAGTTTACCGATTTTGATGGGTACAGAATTAGCTTACATCCCGGGGACAGACAAGGGCAACTTTTTATCCCGGAAAAGCAATGAGTTCCCACGGGATTAAAATAAAACCTAAATCCACTCGGGCGGAGTCGCGGGTATCATCTAGTACATGATATGTTCTTATGTTTTAAGTACCTACTTAAATGAATATTTCCAAGAAAATGCTTCGCAAGTTTTTTCTTGTATGAGTATTGTGTATTAAGGTAAAGGTTTCATTTGTGTTCTCATATTCTGCTTACACCATAGAATGCATCGCCGCCGGGTGGCATCCGGACAGTTTCTCTTGTGAACTGTAATGATATAAGTGTGCTCAAATTATTATTATTAGTTACATTTATAAACGTTTTATTAATATTGTATTCAGTTGTACTTAGTAGAATAAAGGTCTTATCTGAAAAGGTATTCCCTTGTTTTTCTTATGTTTTAATATCGGTGTGGCGTTCAAGACTATAACGCATTCTTTTATTGCAGTTTTTAAAACTCAAAACTCGAAATCATTTATTCAAATTACTATTGTACTTCCTTTTGATGGTGAGAATTATTAGATTTGTAAGATATAGTGGTGATGGTTAATTACGTAAACTTAAAACTCAACGGGTTCCAAACGCGCCCAGGTCTGAGAAGCAAGCCGCAAGAAACACAGCACAGTTTGGTGTACCCACTCGAGGGTCTGCTTTTCGGTATACTTGGAACATTTCGCTCTTTGTGGAGCATCCGTTGAGATCCGATGAGATATAACCAAAGACTATTTAGTAATAGGTACTTTCTAGTATTACTGTATTTTTTTTAATGTAGTTTTTTTTTGTTACAGTGAGATGGCGCGGTGGGGCGCGCTTATCCAGCACACAACGATTTGGCTTCTCGTGTCTCTATTGCCGATAGCATGGGCAACTCCAGGTTAGTACTACACCACAGTCATATCATAAAATTATATGTCCCCTCAGGGCAGAGGGCACTACTATCTGCAGCCCGTCTATCGAATGTTATGCTTCGTAAGATAGTCCTTCATCAAAGTGTTGTTTGCTTCCGTGTTGGGTACACAGTGTTGGTAGATTTCTACAGTTCTATATCCAATTGAATATATTATATACTTACACTTCATTACACTTGAGAAATTTTGGACGATTTAAAAAAGCTCGGGGAAGCGTAATTTAAAAAAAAAAAATGAGATCGACGATTGCGTCTGTCTGTTGAGTCTGTGATTTTCTTGCGTCTGGCTCAAGTCGGAAAATCACTGACATACTCGTAGGTACAGGTCGAATTACTAATTTCACATAGTGTACAAGTTTAAGTTTTATTATTATTTATTTTATTTTATCACCAACCTGGAAAAAACGGTCATCACATAACTTAAAACAATTTTATGTACAACCTACTTATTCACCTACGTCAGCTCTCTATTTAACTACTGAATCTTGTTTAAAGAAGCCATAGAGAGCTTAGTACCTCGCTTACCATTATCTAAAAGCTGATCCTAACATTCCTGTTACCAGCTATCTGACTAATTAATTGTCGAATGGCCCGGCTAATGATCGCGAACACGCAATTTGCTATCGGGCTCAATACAGCCTCCAAAACAAGTGGATTTACCTCTTAATTGGTGCCTAAACCCCTAGACTATTACGTATTACTTGTCAAGTCTACCTAAAAGTAATCATAATAATCAAGAATAAGCCTGCTAGAGACGAAAATAATACAAGTGCAAATTAAAAATTTATAACACCCCCGACAAGTGAAGGTTACAGTAAGTAGAAAAGAGCTGATAACTTTTAAACGGCCGACCCGATATTCTTGGATTATAGCTAAGAACACTCTCGATCAAGCCAACTTTCAAACAAAAAAAAAAAAAAAAAAAACTAAATTAATATCGGTTCAATAGTCTAGGAGCTACGATGCCACAGACAGATACACAGATACACACGTCAAACTTATAACACCCCTCTTTTTGGGTCCGGGGTTAATGATGTAAAAACGCATTTTTCAATATTCAAACTTCCACAATAAATTGCGCTATTGAAATTGAAATAATATTATTTTTTGGATGCATGGTATGACGTCCCCCTTAATGTGATACGCTGTCGTAGAATTTTATGATGCGACGTCACACCGCAAGTGTTGTCAAAGAGCCAAAAATGAGTGTGAAGTTAGTAGTGAAATTCGAACGCATCGGCCGCATCGGAGCAATGCTGATGACGTTAGTAGAGAGTAGAGACGCACATTCGACGGAAACAAATCCAGAGAGAAGGAATAAGACGTTAGTAGAGGTCGGTGCTGAAGTAACCTTTGTCCACACATTTTAACAGCGCGCTCGATACTGCTGACGTCGTTTGCATTTTGAGTTTTGAACTAATAAAGCAGCTGCCTGACTAATTATGTTTCTACGTATTTCCTATCGATGTGCAACAAACTGGTTTCATTAGAAGGGCAATAATGCGAATATTGTTAAACCACTAAAACAATGCATTAGGCACATTCTTGTTTAGCGTAGTAGCACACGCCGGGTATGCTAGTGGCTAATAATTCGCTATCGAGCTTGATACAGCCTCCAAAACAAGTAGCTAACTAGCTACACCTCTTAATTGGCACTGAAACCTTTTAAGTTATGACTTATGATATGACATATTAGTCAGCATGCCTAAAGTGGAAAAACTGGCGATCTACGGTTGTGGAAAAAAATGATCATTTTTTGCTCGCTTTGCTGCTTTTGATGTTCTAGATTCATGAAATTCATTTGGCAGAATTCGTTAGTTCAATATGTACTTCATCACCACTTTGAATTGACGAATCCATAGTATTTTTTTATGCTTGAAAATAAGTACTTAATTCACATCAATGTCACGTGAGTGATCTACTTAATTAAGTCGAAGACCATCGAGACTTTCCAGTTTTGCTTAAACTTTTAGTTATCATTTTTATTTATTCTGATATGCCTTAGTCTTAGCCCATGTGGACAAAGGCTTTCCTTTCAATAATCCATTCATTTCAGTCTATTGATAGTTGGGACTAGTCTTTCATAAATGCGTCGAGTTAGTTACGCTACTTCGATCTGCATAATTGTTATTAATTTTTAGTTGTCACAAACGAAATTAAAACAACTTTTAATCATTAAGTGCCTCATTAATTAATGCCATTGAAAATTAGTATCTATTTTTCATTCCATATACAGACATGACTCCTCTTTTGAAATGGATTTGGTACAGATATACTTTTAATTAACAGTTTCCCAGGCGCGCCTTTACCGCATTCTACATCTGTGTGTATCTATAAAAGTTTAGTACCCACTACTGATTTATGTTGTCACTTATGTAACAAATTTAACACAGTAGTCGCTATAAAACAAATGGTAAACGAGCACAGGTGCCGGCAAGTAAATGTATGACTATTATGTTTTCTTTAAATTGGCTCATTTGTGCAACACATTCTGCAATACAACATTCAATACTTCAACGAATATTTTGCTTGACGGGACACTAAACAAACTCCCAAGAAGAAAAGAAGTGCAATATTTTCAACCTCCGACCCAAAAAGAGGGGTATTATAAGTTTGACGTGTGTATCTCTGACTGTGGCATCGTAGCTCCTAAACTAATGAACCGATTTTAATTTAGTTTGTTTTTGTTTGAAAGGTGGCTTGATCGAGAGCGTTCTTAGCTATAATCCAAGAAAATCGGTTCAGCCGTTTTAAAGTTATCAGCTCTTTTCTAGTTATTACTGTAACCTTCACTTGTCGAGGGTGTTATAAATTTTTTATTTATACTTGTGATTATTGTAAATATGTTCTTCCACCTTGGTAGGTATCATACATACATACATATAACCCGGTCACGTTCTGTTCATCATATCAAAGTTTAGCTGTATATAATTTAATTGTAGACTACAAAAAGTCTTCTAAAATAACAGTCGATCTCCTTATTTCTTATTACAGCCGCCAACCGCCGAGTGTATTGCGTTCTTTTCAGTAGTAAGGGTATTTCGAATCAGTGGTAAATTCAGTTGTCGATTCAAAAGCACTTATAAAAGTTTATTTGAATAAAAAAATCTTGCAATTTCTATTGGCCTTGCTATTTCTGGGACTAACTGAGATTCTTTTCAGTTGAGACTTCTCAGAGAGATCTCGGTGATTAGTCATAGAAACTTAGAAAGTGATGTGAACACATAATCCAATAAATAACATCTAATTTCTGTGACCAATCGTGATACAAAGTCCTGATACATCTCGGCTATTACATATAGAAAGTGATGATATGACCACACAATCCGATAAATAACTGCTTACAACAAGTTTTACAATAGAAACTGAGATATAGAATAGATCTGCAGATTCTTCTTATATTGTATTCTATAACATTCCTTATTAATCCTCCGTCCAGAAAAGATCTTGATTTTATTTTTGAATTCAGTTTTCATTTTATTTTAGTTGACCAGCTTTTGTAAAATAATCAAATTATTCTAATGAATAGTTTAGTCATCTTATATTATAATCTTTAAGTTAAGGGCTTGCATTATCGCCCTTAACATACCGGCTACTTCACCGACATTTTTTTATTTTATCCTTAAGTAGTATTAACTTACCGTGCTTTTTATACTCTTAAGAGGCTTGAAGCACTTCCTATATCTAGATTTATCACGCAGCATTCCATATGTACATTATCGTCTGTGTTGTTGAAAGTCCTTTATTTATTAGCTGTAACAAATCCTTTGATAAGTAGTTTCCCTTAAACTTGTACAATAAATACACGAGGATTATTCTAAGTTAACAATTTATTATTCTAATTCATATTATCTATATCACGTTGTTTATTGTCTTTAATATTATAATTTATATCTACTTATGCAATAGTAGCTGGAATCCTGCTTGCTACAAAAACCTCTACAAGAAAACTAGAAAAGAGCTGATAACTTTCAGACGGCTGAACCGATTTTCTTCGATTATAGCTAAGAACACTCTCAATCAAGCCACCTTTCAAACAAAACAAACTAAATTAAAATCGGTTCATTCGTTTAGGAGCTATGATGCCACAGACAGATACACACGTCAACTTATAACACCCCTCTTTTTGGGTCGGGGGTTAATAAATAAACTGTAAGCAGCGCATAGAAAGTAACTATAATAGGTTCCCATTCAATCATTACGAAAAATTTAACTATCCTAGGTGGATACTAACCTAACTAGTAAGTACATAGTATGATACATAATACAATCTTTTATACTTGCATTCGCAAAAAGCACATTTGACAGAACCCCTTATTTGGTAATCCTTAAAAGATCACATAAAAACACGGAAACGTAATTAACTTAGGTATTTATGGAACAAAATCCGATTGCGAGTTGCAGTTCTGTGTAATTAAAATAAATTGTGCCGATAAAAGCAAAGTAAAGCCTCAATTAGCAAGAACTAACGAAGCCGGGGAAAATATCGTAGAATTCAAATGCGTGTTTACTTGCTATATGGTGCTATTTACAGAATCATTGTTGGATATCATTTTATCGGTTATAAACACCTTTGCAAAAGAACGGGCGGTTTTGATTTTTTTTGTTTATTTGACAATGATTTACTACTAAAGACTTTTCAAGTTACTGGTATGAAATAACTCGATAGAACAAGTGTAAATTAAAAAGTGTATAACACCCTCGACAAGTGAAGGTTACAGTAACTAGAAGAGCTGATAACTTTCAAACGGCTGAACCGATTTTCTTGGACTATAGCTAACAACACTTTCGATCAAGCCACCTTTCAAACAAAAAACTAAATTAAAATCGGTTCATTAGTTTAGGCCAAACTTATTACATTAACGACTTTTTGGGTCGGGGGTTAATAATAAATCATTTGTAATGGCAGGGGATCGTACAGTTTATTTGTGTAGGAGCCTGTTTTCTTTTGGAAGGTGGTGTAGTACAGCTTGCTACTCTGTTGGTTTAGTGGCTAGTTTATTTAGCTATGACCCAAGAGGTCCTGGTGCAGGTCAAATGAAATGAATGAGATAATCTAAGTTTATGATATTTCTGTTACAGGACCGTGCGAAGTAGAGACTGGGCAGTCCAGCATCATAGTCGACATAGAAGAGAGTCGAGGGGATCGTAAGTATTTTTTATTAACTAGATAATGCCCCCAATTAAGTCCTGGATTAGCTTTTTAAAAATACCGGCGGAGGTCATTGATTTTCCGGGATAAAAAGATTTTTGGTACCTACATCCCCGGGATGCAAGCTATTTCGTCTATCAAGCTTTTCGTCAAAATCAGTCAAGCTGGTGAGCCGTGAAAAGGATAGGATACATAGACTGACAGACCGACAAATAGGATACACTCTCAAAATAGTCCTATTTCAATGTATATCTACTAATACTATTTTAATAGTGTGTCCATTTGTCAGTCTGTCAGTCTATGTACCCTATCCTTTTAACAGTTCACCTGCTTGACTGATTTTGACGAAATACTTAGCCTTAAAATAAGTAACTTATTACAATTCAATTTGGAAATATCTAAATCCAAGAAATAACGAATGTCGAGTCCACAATGGTAGCAAGTCCTCTGAATTTGGAATAAGATTTCTATGACACCGTTGATTGATAGCAAAACTTCATGATACATCGTTATGATTTACAGAAGTCAACCAAACAACAGTACCAGAAGTGCTGCCGATAGTCGGCGAACCCGACGTGGACGTGGTGCTGTCGACTGTGTTTCCAAAAGGCCCTACTTTGTTCCAACTCGATGGGAAACGACTGCAGCTACTCCAGCCTCTGGACAGGGATGCTGACAACTTATCGCATATGGTATTCCAGGTAAAGTGATGCCTGATAATGGTACTGAAATAATAAAAAATATAGATTTGCGCTTTTTGTAAAGCCTTTTGTAGCATCATTATGACTTATCCAGGTTTACGAAATTAAAAAACTTGAGACTCAATCTACTTCCCATATTATAAATGCAAAAGTGTGTTTGTTTGTCCTTCAATCATGCCGCAATGAAGTAACGGATCGACGTGCATATGAAGCCCTGGAGAACACAGGCTACGTTTTAATCCAGAAAATCAAAGAGGGAGGTTTCCTCCGCGATGCAAACTATCTCTGTATCTTTCTTTAAGATTGGTTAAAAAGATGTGCTGTGAAACTGAGTCTGAACACTTTTGCTTTTGTAATATTTGTATGGATTAGAAAGATACATTACTTCAGTGGGAATTGAAACTTTACTTCTTTATTGAACTTTGGTAACTATGCAATTACATAAAGTATTGTCACTAACTGTACATAATTTATACATATTATAATAATAACCATAAAACATTTTAAAAGAGTAATTTGTCATACAACACCCATTATCTTTTCAACGTACAACCGAACTGAATTGCCAATCAAAATTTGTTAGCGCGTATCACGTCGTATTAATACGAGAATCGCCTGAAGCTAATGCCTGTAATAATAGGATCAATATTAATGAGCTATTTCGTCCGCAGCTGGTCTGTCAAGTGAAAGCGACGAAAAAGCGACGGACGATACCCGTGATTGTGAGAGTGTCGGACATTAATGATAATGCCCCCGTGTTCCAAGGCACGCCCTATGAAGCCGCTATATCTGAGGTAAGACATTCCATCGAAAATAGTTAAATCTATTAAATATAATCAAGAATTTTATGTAGATAACGGGTATCATACCACGATTAATTTGGTGGAATTATGCAAACCAGGACATCATCGTACGAAATCCAAAGTTAATAATGACGTTTTGACTTGTGAGTGTATTTTGCGAGACAGCTCGTGAAGTTCCAGCGAAAAAACAAGAAACTGGGTGAATCGGAATTGCCCATGATAGCTCGAATTTCATCTCTCTCAGCACTGCAGTCCCGTCGTGACCACGACTCGTGCAACTGAGTCGAAATATCGGTAGTCAAAATCACCAAATTAATCGTTAGCCCGTTATCATAGAAAGATACTAAGAATTTGGAAGCTAAACTTACGTAGGTACTAAGAATATTTCTGATATTTAAAGGTACTGATACTTTATATCAAAGGCTATTCAAAGGCTATTAATACATACAATGTTAAAATAGAAGTAGGGTAACCTAGCCTTTTGGTAATTTACCAACATTTGATAGCACTACATTTAACAACGTGTTTCAAAAGATTGTTCACAATATAACTTTGTAGACTTCGTTAGACAAATTGGTCGTAACATAAAATTAATTGAAAATGTAACTCTTTCAGCTGGTGCCAATCGGTACTACAATATTCGACGGAATTCGAGCGGTGGACATCGATGCTGGTGTCAACGGTCTCTCCGAATATTTTGTGATACCAGGAGACAATAGCACGTTGGATGAAGCCAAAGCGGTAGACGGCTACGGGTACTTCACCATACCCGTACCTCACCAGGGGCAAGTCACTGTCAACAGGAGTTTGGATTACGAACGCACGCAGAAATATCTAGTCACTATTGTCGCTTCTGTAAGTATTCCTCGTAGATAATGATTGCTGAGGCTTAGTATAAGACCACAGATTACGGTATTGATTTTGCATCTCACCAACGTTGCTTGAATTCAAGCGGCGAAACACTTCAGCGTCACAGCAAAATAGACTTTATTTTCCTTCTTTTTCTTGTCTTGTTTGGTGGCTTTTTGTAGTGCCAGCCCAGCACAATGCACTTCGCCAATGTCGATTAGCTTGAGGGAGGTACATAGGAGATTGGTCGGTAAAAATGTGCCAATTTTCGGAGTAATCTTCTGTAATAGCAGGCTTTACATATTTGTTAGTAAATCACACTTTTCAAATCTCAAGTTTAAATCTACCGGGAACGTAACGAAATTATAATCGGTGCTACTGAATTTTTGACTTTATCTCAAGGAGTTCTAGGTTAATTTTGCTTTGACGCTATTATGTGTCGATTGCAATTTCTATCATCGTAGAGTCAGATGTAGAATCTCGTACTAAGTGCACTAACTAGTAGGTACTTTTGGGCAGCTACTTGAGGTTTCAAAGTGTCTCATAGTAGTTTCAGGAGTTAGTTATTTAGTAAAGTACCTACCATGCTTCACTTTTTCTGTTCTAGGATCGTGCACGTGATACAAAACGACGGTTGTCAAGTACTACAACGCTTACTGTGAACGTAAAGGACGACGATGACCAGGATCCTTCCTTTATTTACAAGGGTTGCACTATGCACGATGGCGCTTGCATCAATCCGGAATATACTAGTTATGTAAGTAACTGTTTATCAGTTTTATTTATTTTTAGTGCAGAGTAGATGAATAAATTTTATGAACTGGCTAGTAACTCTAGTTTAGAATAATAGCCGAATTTAGTAATACTTAACAGGGCTCTCTCCGTCACTTACTCCATACAATCGTAGTTCCCATTTCATTTGAATATTAAGCAACCAAAGTCCATGAAATTTTGCAGACATAGTCTAGAAACTAATATCTGTGTCTGTGGTGTTTTAGATTTTTCTAAAAATATGTAGTTTTAAAATTACAGGGGCTCAAAGATTTGTATTTTTCTTTAAAAAAAGGCCCAACTTTGTGCTCGTTTTTCTAGACAACGAAGCAATTTAATGAAATTTGGAAAAACCACAGACCTAGAAAATTTAATGAATATTATGTAGTAAAAAAATTATCGTTATATATTTTATATTGTTATAATTATGTGGGAACTACGAAAACCAGAAATTACACCCAGAAATCTTGAAAATTTCGTGCTGTCTCGATTTGTGCAAGCGGGGTGGTGAAGTGCGGGGGACGACACGTGAAACTGACAGAAACTGACAGTCTAAACACACGGGCCACATTTAGACTGCACCCAACTCCAAACTTGTCGATAGGTCTAACTAAATACACTGGTACATTTCAACTTGCGTTAGACGTATGCGTTACCTACTCAGACGTTGCCTGTAGATAAAAATATGTCTCATGTTTGCTGGCAATAGCGCATGCATCAAACCCTGCAAGTTGCAACTCTCTTGCAACCTATTCCTCACGCAATACGCACAGCTTTAATATTATAATTTTTGACAATGTATACTATATGTAATGCCATATCACAGGTCACTCTCTGATTTATTGCTAACAATTTACTTCCAAATGCAAAGAAATCTAAGTGTGTTGAATTCACACTGCCCAATACCAGGACCTTAAATGACATAAATTCATTGATAAATAATCATATGTTGAAAATAAAGGAGAACCCCGTGTTTCTCGGTATAATGTTAGATGCAAAGCTTCTATGGAACACCCACATATCAACACTAGATGGTAAACTCAGCTCTGCTGCTTACACTGTTAGAAAAATTCGACAGGTACTGACGTGGAAACTGCAAAAATTGTATATTTTGCCTATTTTCACAGTATTATGTCTTACGGACTCTTGCTATGAGATAAAGCGGTAGATATTGAGAAAAAAATGTATTACAGAAAAGGACAAGACGTGCAATTTATAATTTAAAACCGCGCGCTGCCATACAATAAAAATATAAGGAAATAAGTACCTTATCTATTATCTTATAGTAGCTTCTAAATATATTTACAACTAGTTAATGCCCGCAACTTCGCTCGCGTGGATTTAGGTTTTTAAAAATCCCGATCCTTTCATTTCCCAGAACAAAAGTTGTCTCTCCGTAATAGCCCGTCCCCGGGATGCAACTTGTTTCTGTATCACGTAAGAATATTTAAACGGATGATCCTTTTCAAATCCCGAGGGATCACCAGGATTTAGGAATGCAATTTCTTACAGCGTCAGGGTTGAGGTCAACGACAAAGTGTTTACTTGGTATAGATACCTTCAATATCAATTAATAATCGACACTTTTTAAATCCCATTAGCTTTAGTAGTCAGGTCCCCTGCAACATCAGGATTGAGGAGTTGGAATCCAAATTTTTTATTGAACAATGTCGCAAACTTTCTTTATCGATTAAAAAAACTACCCAAAATTACGCAGTTAGGTTACCTGCCAAATTTCATGGTTTTGAGTCAACGGGAAGTACCCTAGAGGTTTTCTTGACACACACGACAGACAGAGAGATAGACAGCAAAGTGATCCTATAAGAGTTCCGTTTTTCATTTTGAGGTACGAAACCCTAGAAAACGTAGGAACGGCATTCCGAACCAGTGGTAAATTTTTCTGACCATCCAAAAACACTTTGAAGTTTACCTAAAAGTTTACAGGAATAAAAATTTATCATTGTATTCCATTCCATTTCATTCTATTCCATTCTGTTCAAAGATAAATAGATATTAAAAAATATTTGTCACCGAAACAATAATTTACGATACATCAACCAATATCAATTTTACTGATGACAATCTGACTATTACCAAAGTGAACGACTACTATAATATCTATTATATACGACTAACATAATATGTATTATAAATTGTGTGCCGTTTGCATTCTCACTAGGTTCTCATTAAGTTTGTTTTATTTGGTTAAACTTTCTGGCATTTATATTGTTATGACGTTTAATTGGCAAACAGTCTGTTTATTGGCTGAAACTCAAAAATTCAGCCAATCACAACAAAGAAAATATTGTAATAATGATTGATGCAGCTTTCTGTAATTGAAAACAAAATATTTGACATTAACTTGAATGTGACAGTGTTTTCCGAATAGGGTTGCCAGAGGCCCCGTATTTTACTGGTTACCCCGTATTTCAGGATACAGAAACCTGTAATTATGAAAATAAAATACGGGGCAAATAAAACTAAATATTTTTAGGGTTCCGTAACTCAAAAGCAAAAAAGAACTCTTATAGGATCACTTCGTTGTCTGTCATTCTGTCAGTCTTTCCGTCTGTCCGTCTGTCCATCTATCCTTCTATCCGTCTGTCATGTGTTCATGAACAAATATTAGTATTTTCAATTTTCAAAGTAAGATAACTACATATATCAAGTGGGTTATCATATGAAAGGGCTTTACCTGTTCATTCTAAAACAGATTTTTATTTATTTTTATGCATATTTTTTTAATGCATAACAGTTTTTGATTTCTCGAGTAAAATGTCGGAAAAAATACCCGAATACGGAACCCTCGGTGCGTGGGTCTGACTCGCACTTGGCCGGTTTTTTACAAATTCAGCAGGAGCTGGCTGGCGAAATAAAACACTGACGTTATGTCCAGTAGAAAGAATATTTTCCTTTTGCGGCAATGCGTAGCCGAAACCCACTCGATATTGATCATGGTCGTAGCCAAGGCGGCGGGGCTTGGTTTGAGGATGTAAGCCTTTTTTTATACAAGTTAGCCCGTGACTTTAATCTTTTCTAGTGGTAAGTGATGATGCAGTCTTCTTGGCCGTTAGGGCCATACTAACCATATAACTAGCCATGACCGAAGCCTCCCACCAGACCAGAAATTTTGAAATGGCGACTGCGCCTGAGAAGCCGTCAAAAACCTAAGCCTAAAATAATACTTACATTATTTCTTGCATTTGCTTACCAATTTTTTTTTGGAAATATATCAAACATTTCGCGCTCACTTCACTCGCGCTTTGAATTTCTATTACTTGGTGTAAACCCCGCAATTTCGTTTGCATGAATTTAGATTTTTAAAAATTCCGTGGGGGATTTTCCGGCTAAAAAGCCGCCTAAAAAAAATGTCTGGGATGCAAGTTACCTCTGAATAGTAAGTACCAAAATTTTGGTAAAGAAGATGGGCCGTGAAAGGGTAACAAATAGATAGGCAAATAGATATACTGTCGTATTCGTAATATTAGTATGGATAGGAAGCTTTAAAAATAAAATCTTGCTATGGCTACACTCTTTTCCCTTTCACTTTAATTTTTTCTGTATTGAACCAAAAACACTTACGATCACTGCGCTCGCGCTTTTTTATTGTTGTATTTAATCTCACTGTCAAATTGAAAGGCGAAATTCCACTAACCAGGTAATTAGCCCATAAAGTTGAGCGAATGTTTTTTTCCTCATGACAGGATTCAGTTCTGGCCCTAATAAAACCTCTCCCGCAATCGATTCCTGGCTACGGCCATAGTATTGATACTGTGAAGGTGGAATTACAAATTAAATGTAATTTTAAGTTGAAATGAAAATATTGTATGCATGAAATGTATAACATTTTGCTTTACAACACTAAGAGTTTTTAAAAGCTATTTAAATAAATAAATCTTTTATTTAAAACCACATTGCAAACACAGTTCACCAATCAAGACACGGCAACATACGGAGAAAAAATACAAAACTTACAAATAAACTGAAATATCTGAATAGGCTTTCCATGCATTTCAGAGAGAACCACCGCCTATTTCTTCAAATACTTCAAATTTTCAAATTTCTTCAAATCTAAACCCCGTATTTTTGATGGTGGTAGCCTGTAAATCAAAAAGAGCCAGGTGGCAACCCTACTTCGACCTAGACAGAATGAAAAATTGTTTTCATTACTCGGTATGCCTACTGCCATAGTGTGACAGAAAGTGTGACGGTAGTTGTGACCTCTGATTGGCCGACTCTCTTTCACTATTTGCTAAAATTGATGATTGCAACAACAATTTTTTCTTTTTTGTAATCGAAAACAGAACACGGACGTCAAACAGGTTGACTAATTGCAATCATTTCTGACCGGCTAACATTGTTCCGCTAGTGGCTCAAACTCACTGTCGCAGCAAGAACATGGTAAATTCAGCCAATCACAGCAATTTGAAATTTGGTTATCACAAATGTACCGATCTAGGAACCGAGAATGCACGAACCAGGGCAGATAGAGATAAGAACAATAATATCATACGTAGGAAATCGACGGGGGATCGTTGACAACGATAGCCTTAAGTAAGTTATAACTGTACCTAATCATTGTTTAATGTGCTCTTCGAGAATGGAGGAGAAGTTGTTGGCAGAATTCAGGACTTTCTAAAGTCCGGTTACCCATTTAATGACCCATTTAAGTCATCGTTACAATCTTTGCTGTATAAGTAAACAATGAATATTAGACCCCCTTTATTGCACATGCAAATGCAATCATATCTTTGTCATACCAATAATGATGGATCATGACTGTCTTAGTGCAAACTAAACTGACTAATAGAAAGTGAGTATTCAGTCAAATGAATACGCTCACAAGACGTTTTGATCACTGCTTACATCCTTAACATTAGAAATTATGACCTAGACACACAGTAGAGATCAAATATTAATCCATAAAAAAAATAATTTTCAGGTAAACGGCGGAGTTCTAGCAGGTATTCTAACAATAGAGCCAGAAAAAATTCAAGCTGTGGATATGGATACGTTGGATGCTCGCATCAAATACAGCATAGAGAGCGGCGAACCGGAGTCCTGGGCTACATACTTCGATATAGATGAGAATACAGGGGCTGTTAGACAACTTGTACCTGTGGATACTAGTATAGCTAAGAAGTTCCAGTTGATAGTCAAGGTAAGGAAATGGAATCTAGCCTTATTCAATAATAGATCTGCTATGATGATCTGTAGTCATATTTAGATATTGTAAGCCTATACCATTCGAGTGAGACAATCGCAATCATCTCTGATTGGCTGAGAGTGCTGAAACTTACTTACTTTTATGCAAAAACATTGACTATAATTCAAAATTTAAAAAACCCCGACACATAACCTCTTAAGAAAACTAGAAAAGAGCTGATAACTTTCAAACGGATGAACCGATTATCTTTGATTATAGCTAAGAACACTCGACCAAGCTACTTTTCAAACAAAATAAACTAAATTCAAATCAGTTCATTCGTTTAGGAGCTACGATGCCACAGACAGATACACAGATACACACGTCAAACTTATAACACCCCTCTTTTTGGGTCGGGGATTAAAAATGCAATGTTGCAGCAAAAATACCATTAATTCGTGGAACATCGTTATTTACGTTGTTATCATCCCAGTTGAGTTTTGTCAAAGATCTTATCTGTTTCACTAATTTTCCGGTACGATGCCGCGTACAAACCGATATGGTATGGGTTTAATAAAACTGCTATACCCCTTCAAGTTAGCCCGCTTCCATCTTAGACTACATCATCACTTACCATCAAATGAGATCGCAGTCATGTAATTCATAACAGATTAAAAAGAGTTGATACTATAGTCTTAACAAAACTAACTAAAGTAATGTTAACATTACAGGCCGAAGAAATATCAGAAGCGAAACGTTTTACAACAGCGAAGTTAACCATCACTGTTCGCCCAGTGGACGCTAGCCCGCCCGTAGTAGAGGCATCGACAGACGAAGGCCAAGTGGAAGAGAACTCACCGAAGGGAACAAGGGTGCTCGATATACAAGGACATCCCATAAAATTGAGCGTTTCTGATCCCGATTTGGTAAGAATCTTAAATAACTAATTTGTACCATATTATAGAAAAGCTACCAACACTCACCAGTGCATATATTTATTATTTATATGTATTTACAAAACTTTACTGTACACACAAACATATATACAGATAGCAATATAAAATACAGAAGAAACTATACAAGAGGGTGCAAAGATGGCCTTATTGCTAGAGCAATACTATACGCAACGTAAAAAGGACAAACGCAAAGTCGAATAACTTCTATTGAAATATAGTGTGCCCGGTTGTTTCGGTAACGCTAATAATAAGGTTGCTTAATATAACGTACGCAGCGTCTAGATGTTGTGTTCATACGCACAGAAAAACCTCCTAATTTTTAATACTACCAAAGATTAAATTCAGGATTCGTTACATTAAGTTATTCTCAGAATTTAGAATATTTTCTTTAATTTTAAATACTTATATACTTTTCTGGCGAAAATGACGTAAAGGTAAAATGTTTCCAGGGCCCAGGAGATCCCGTACCAAAATATACGTTCGAGTTGACGACGAATTTCTTCGATATTGATAAAGATGGCTACCTCGTTGTGGCTGACGATACATTGGACCGTGACCCTCCGAATCCGGGCAAATTCAGGTTCCAAGTAAGTTCCAATTTCTGTGTAAAATCAAAATTTCTAGACATTTCTTGAAAAGAGTTAAAGGAACCTCCAATCGCTGTTCTGGATTCAACAAGCACTCCGCGTGATTTATAGAAAACAAAATAGTGGAATTATACATATTCTGAAAATATTTCGGAAAATAACCGTAGATGTGTAAATATTCCAGAAGGAAATCGTAAGTTTGTAAGCAAAGCCACATACATGTATGTTGTAAAATTTCGGTTTCTGATACACACCTTGATTCAGTAGGGTAACAGGTGGTTAAAGTTACGTTATGGCTACCTCTAAAATTGGACCACCAATAAAATGCCACAAAGAGGGTTGTACAAGTAAAAGTTAAGATAAATGGTCCAAAGTTTAATACCCAGACTTGCACAACTCATTTAGCTTTCAGCTGTTATGCAAGTGGACCTTAACCGGTTTTTTTTTGTTTTTGTTAATTTCAGGTAGTTGCTCGGGAAGTAAACGGCGGCGCGGCCTCAGCACCGTACTCCTTGCTAGTGAAGCTTCTGGACCAGAACGACAACGCGCCAGTTATACCAAAGACTCAGCCCATCACTGTACCTGCTAGTTTAGAGCCTACTGCTGTTTACAAGGTGATCATTTTTTCTTAAAAAAGTTTACTAACATTGGCGTTGCTTCAATTTTACCAGATACAAAAGCATATTAAAATTGTCTAGATACAGCTAAAACTATAAAATGATAAATAAAAAGTACCTTTCGACTAACTCTGTTTTCTTCCAATGCTCTCTTTTTCGACTCTGTCTTCAACTGGGCCAGAACGAAAACGTTACGAAAAATACCTGTAGGTGTGTTAATATTTCAAAAGATCGGCACTCTCACCTGGTGGTAAGTGATGATGCAGTCTAAGATGGAAGTGGGCCAACCTGGACGGGATATGGCAGTTTTTATTAAACCCTTTGGTTTCCACACGGCATCGTATCGGAACGCTAAAAAGCTTGGTGGCACGGCTTTGCCATTAAGGTGGTAACTAGCCACGGCCGAAGCCTCCCACCATACCTCACCAGCACCAGAGATACTCGTAATCATTGACTTGCTGAAGTAATATTTGTATTCCAGGTGGAAGCGACGGACATAGACGAGGGTGAGAATGCGCGCATTTCGTACAGCATCTACCACGTGTCTAACAACGGAGGCAATAAGTTCACTATTGACCCCACCACTGGTGTGATATGTGAGTTGCACCTGGCACCGTTTTAAGCACTTACGTTCGCGTCACGAAAGTTGACACTGTTCAATAATCTAATTCCGCAAATTTTACTGCAATCGTCAATGTCTGCACGCGTACGTAGTCGAAGATCGATAAATATGTACGATTTCTCGTTTCTAATCATAAATTATGGAATGCCTTTCTGGCTTGTAATCCGGTAATATTTGAGATGTAGACATACTAAAAGTGAAGTGGTTTTTCAACTTTAGTGATGCGTGCTTTACCAATACCATTAAGTAAAGTAATTATATTCAGAAAAGATCAACGTGACATCAATAATTATAATTTTGTTATTTGAATTACAATATAATGAAGAAGTTGCTATTTTTAAAGGCGTACCTTGGACTACTTAGAAACAAATTGAAGAGTAAATTATGAGTATGTATGGTATACGAATTTATCGCAATTTACGTTTGTGCGTTTTTAATCACTTAAAAAATCGCATGTCTCTTTCTGCACAAGTTAAATCACTTAAATCGGTTAATATTGGAATTTCTTTCGCATGATTTACGCATGGTTTGTTATTTTTTCGTGTGTTTTGTTAAGGTTCAAATTTATTGGCTAAAGGTGGAAGCATATTAATAAAGAGCAACGCGACGCGCGGTGGCGCGGCTGAAATTTAAATCAAATGGCAATATTCTCTATGACCACCTCGCATTGCCAACCAGATGCCAGATGTTGGCAATACGAACAAAGAAAATAATATCGCGATTTGATTTTAATTTTGACTTAGATTTTACTTATCTACCCATATAAAGATAAATAGATAAGTAAGCTTTCACCTTCTTTTTCGGATTGCGAAATTGTTTTTAGTAAGTATATTTTGTAGGAATCAATCTATCTAATCGATCCATATTCTGCCTAGAATTTCGCAGTTGTTTGTACTAAGCCCTGACCTACTTTTTTCTTCTCTAGCAAGTACAGGCCGTCTACAAGCGGGCGAACAATACAGCGTCACAATCAGAGCAACAGACGCCAAGGGGTTGAGTTCTCAAGGGATAGTAGAGTTAATGGTAGCGCCAGGCCCCAACACGCGACCCCCACAGTTCTCCTCGAGGGATTACTACGCGCCGGTATCAGAGGGCGCTGCGATCAATTCCACGGTTACCACTGTTACTGTAAGTTTCATTTTTTCTATAGTTTTGTAACAGTTATTGTCGTTGAATTCGCCGTCGGATTCGCAAGGAATAGTAGAACTACGTGACCGCCACAGTTCTTTTCAAGGGATTAATTACTAAGTGCCGCGATCAATTTCACAATTATCACTGTTACGGTAAGATAAATTTTTGTGGTATAAAAAGTGTCCTAGATCTTCCTAGGAATAAATAGAGATAACCTCCTTAAGTAGTTATCTACTTTCTTGTGCGTAGTCTGTGCCACTGCGCGCATTTGTGCACACGCACAAGTGTATGAATTTGTCTTCACTTTTAAAATACTTTGAGTTTTGCCTATCTGGAGTTTTACAATAGCTTTGTTTGTGGTCTCCGTGATGATAGGTGTTATTATTTATGAGTCAGTCAGTTTATCGTTTTGTACTTAGATAAGAAAAAGAAGAGGTCTCATAAGACAGTTTTTTTTATCTTCTTTAGTTTAAACGTTCCCATACTGTCCCAGATAAATATTACATACCGTATACCTTTGTTACAGGCCAAAGATCCAGAAAACGAGCCTGTGACATATTCCATCGCATCAGGGAACGATCTTCGTCAATTCGCCATCGGCTCCAACACCGGCATCATTACAGTCATAAGGCACCTTGACAGAGAAGTCCTCACGAGATATCAGCTGGTAAGTTATCAAATACGAGTATATGTGCTCGGAGTTTCCCTACATGACTAAATCGAAATAAGGAGATTCGTGGAAAATCCAAAATAACCGACAATAGCTCAACGGGTTGCAAAGCTGAAGTGGAAATGGACGAGGTTCATAGTTTGATATGGATATGAAAGGATGGTCTTGTACGGGAGCATGTGATGTGAACAAAATGTTGCTCTTGAAATAATTGAAAAAACTTTGCTAGCGCGATTGAGGATCTATGGCGAGAGGTTAAACGGTGGCGACATCTAGTTTCAGTACGTGAGACCGCCTCAGTACCAATGCGCAGGCCCATCTTATCCACTGTCGGCCAGTGTACACACCAACATAAAGGCATTTTTACCATGTTTCTTGTAGAAAAGGATGGCTTTATTTTTAGTTGTATAAAAGTTTACTTTAAGTTTCTCTAAAACAGAATTAGAAACATTATTATGCTTGAGCAAGGTTAACTAAATGTGGTCTATTTCACAGATGATCAGAGCCGAGGATCCGGGCAAGTTGTCGACGACTGCCACCGTCAATATCAAAGTTACCGATATCAACGATAATAATCCAAAGTTCGATGAAGATTCCTATATGTTCCATGTCAAAGAAGGTAATTTATCAGTTACAAATACATATAGATCCATACTAACATTATAAATGCAAAAGTGTGTCTGTCTGTCTGCTAGCTTTTCACGGCATGATACTTAACCAATTTTAATAAAGTTTCGTACAGAAGAAGCTTGCATCCCGGAAATTTACATAATATGCAACTTTTTTCCGGAAAATCAAAGAGTTCCCACGGGATTTTTAAAAAACCTAGTACACGCGGACGAAGTCGCGGGCATCATTTCGTAATAAATATCTGAATTGAAGCTAGTCCTGATAGCTTTTCATAATTCAATTAATTAATAGTATACTATCCATTGTTACGTTGTAGGTATATCAGGCGAATTCGTGGGCTACGTCCACGCGACGGACATAGACGAGGGAGTGAACGCAATGGTCACTTACAGCATTCCCACCCACCTTCCCTTCAGCATCGACAACGCGACCGGCATGATAAGCACCAACACTGAGCTGGACTATGAGGATACTAAGGTATGTTGCAGGTTCTTACATTGCATATAAAGGCGAAAGTTTGTCGATATGTGCGTATGTTTGTTCCTCTTTCACGCAAAAACTACTAGACGGATTTGGCTGAAAAGAATGGAGATAGTTTATGCCCTGGATCAACACGTAGGCTACTTTTTATCCCGGAAAATCAAAGAGTTCCTACAGGATTTTTAAAAATATATCCACGCGAACGAAGTTGCGGGCATCAGTTAGTAAAATATGAAAATTTAAATGTTATTTCCATAGTGTGTTTGTGCAAGCAATGTAGGATTGTGATTTCATGTGTATATATGAAATTTACATTCAATGTTCAGAAACGATGATTATCATTATTCCCAAAACAAGTTAGCCCTTGACTGCAATCTCACCCAAAAAGAAGTGATGATGCAGTCTAGATGAAAGCAGGCTAACTTGGAAGGGATGTGGTACCCGGTGGTGGTGGCCTACCGCAATGCCAAATCGCTTGGCGGCGCGGCTTTGCCGGTAGGGTGATAACTAGCCTCGGCCGAAGTCTCCCACCAGATAATTAAATATGATGCCTGTGTTTGTTCCTTGATATTGAAATAATAAGTAAAATATCGTTTTGCAGGACTACGCGTTTGTGGTAACGGCAACAGATGGAGCGATAGACAAGCGGTTGGGCACCGCATCGGTCACCGTGCAAGTGGAAGATGTACCGGACGAGCCGCCCATATTCGCGAAGACGCTATACTCCGTGCATGTGCCTGAAAATGCACCCAACTACCCTGTTGTTAAAGTGCTTGTAAGTTACAGTTAATATAATCTATCTAAGTACATTTTTCATAGATAAAGAATTAGTTCTTTATGCATAAAAATAAATAAAAATCTATTTTAGAATGTAAAGGTAAAGCCTTTTCATATGATACCCCACTCGGTATAGTTATCTTCCTTTGAAAATTGATAAGAAAAAATACTAATTTATTTGCTCATGGACACATTTTAATTATTTTTTTTGTAATGTAAATTCACGGTTTTCAGAATTTTTTCTTTACTTTTGCTATTATAAATCCTACCTTACATACCTGTCAAATTTCATGATTCTAGGCCAACGGGAAGTACCCTATGGGTTTCTTGACAGACACGACGGACAGTCAGACAGACAACAAAGTGATCCTATAAGTATAAGGGTTCCGTTTTCCCTTTTGAGGTACGGGCCCCTAAAAATGAACTGATTAACGTATCAAGGTACCTTTTCAAAATTCATGTGGGAGGAGAGAATACTTTGGGAAGTAAACTTTCTCGGTGGTTCTACCTTGACATTTTTTTTTCAATTAACAGTAAAATGCTAAAAGTAGTTTTGTATGTGATTTGGTGGTCTTTGCCACGTACAAACACCAATTTTTTCCGTAATACTATAAACTAATTTTTCAGGCGGACGACCCAGACACGATGCCCGAAATCACGTACACAATAATCAAGGGAGACACCGATCTCTTCTCAATAGACCGCAAGTCTGGCTTGATAAGGACACTACAACCGTTAGACAGAGAGACCAGCGCACGGTACGAGTTGGTTGTTGGTACTGAGGAGAATAACCAGCAGGGCAGCAAAGCTACTACTACTGTGGAAGTACTGGTTGATGTGAGTTTGTTTGGTACTGATTAAACGTTCTCTTTGAAGCCTTAGGTAGATTATCCGTTTCACTCCTCCGAGGTTTAATTTAATTATACACCCTAAAAGTCCTTAAAATGTTCAAGTTTCAATATATAGTTCTAACCTCTGTCTAGTTTAACAAATAAATTCTATTATAACCTTTTCAGGACAAAAACGACAACGCACCGATCTTCACCTCGGCCGTACGCCCCGTAACAGTAGAAGACACGTCTTCAATCGGCAGTTTGGTAGAGACCGTAGTAGCAATGGACGCGGACGCCACGGCGCCTAACAACCGCATCAGATACGCGTTGGCTGGAAGGGGGAAAGCTTCCAAATACTTCCATGTGGAGCCTGATACTGGAGCTGTCAAAGTTAGGGACGATCTGAGGAAGGAAACTGACAGCGAATATACTGTAAGTGTAGTACATATTTTTTTAATGCAGATACAAGTTAGCCCTTGACTGCAATCTCACCTGGTGGTAAATGATGAGGCAGTCTAAGATGGAAGCGGGCTAACCTAGAAAGTGTTTGACAGTTTTTATATTACATAGTTAAGACACCAATATTATCTGCTCTTTAATTGAAAGTATTACAAGAACACTTAAAGCTAGCCTTATCTTATTACTGTACAAATCATATCCGCGTGGAATGCTAGTAACAATACTGGCTGCATTTTCGTGCTAGACAACCAGTCTGATCCTTTGCGTAAAAAATGAAGTCCCTTTTCTCTCCCATAATTTATTACATGTTTTATAGTTTATACATAGTTTAAATGTTGAAAATAATTTTTTTAGTCATCCAAATCTTGATTTTATGCAGTAGTTTGAAAGCGATTTTTTTTTAATTTAATTATTATTAAGCGTAGATTGCCAATAATTGTGAGCTTGGCAGTACTGAATAAGCAAGGATTTCTTAGGTTATGATAACATTTATTATCCTTTTAGGTGGACATTCAAGCATACGATCAAGGCGACCCTGTAATGTCTTCAGTGATGAGTCTTACAGTTTACGTGAGCCATTCAGCTACGGTACCTCCTGATGTAAGTAACCTTAACTTTTACAATTAAGGAGGTTTTATTCTTTTTAACCGACTTCGAAAACAGGAGGAGGTTCTCAAATCATCGGAATCTTTTTTTTTGTGTATGTTCCCCGATTACTCAAAGACCCGTGGATCGATTTGGAAACTCTGTAATTTGCGATCACTGTAATAGCTTAGTAAACAGTAGGGTTTTAACTGGGCATAGCATATTATAGTACAGTGGGGCCACTAAAAATTATGAAATAATAAAAAAAAATCAAAAGAAAAATAAAACCAACTTCAAAAACAACAAACACTAAAAACTAAAAAATAGTGTTTGTGGTTTTTGAAGTCGGTTTTATATTTCTTTTGAATTTTTTTTTATTAACAGAGTAATAACAGAGTATGTAGTTTATAGACGCATACGGTTATGTATGTGTATACGAGAAAGTTCTCGCCCCTCCATTCTAATATTATGAATGCGAAAATGTTTCTGTATGTCTGCTAACTTTTCATGGCCCAACATCCGGTTTTTGATGATTTGATGAAAGGTACAGACTTAGCTTGCACCACGGGGAAGGACAGCCTACTTTTTATCCTGGAAAATCAAGGAGTTCTCACGGGATTCTTAAAGACCCATCCGTTTAACCGATTTATATGAAAGGTACAGAGGTAGCTCGCGTTCTGTCTTTAATATAGGGAAGAACGATCAGCGACTATGAAATCGGATCATGGTATCTTTGGGAGATAACAGTTAGAAAAGACAATACGCAGTGACACTTTCAGCTTTTATAAAATAACGAAAGTCTGGCCCTCGGGTTCTTTGTCCAAAAGGTAAATCGTACTTTTGACATGACATAGAGCAAATATAGAGAGTCCTTTTTCAAAATTTATGCATTACATTATATCTTTTTGCCAGGTGCGTCTTGGGTTCCCCGATACAGTGTATACAGAACACGTGGCAGAAAACTCCCAAAACGGAACTCTTGTGAGAACATTGCCTATCTGGAACAAGAGCAAACATTCCAGAGACACTCCTCTTAAGTGTCTACTCACTGATACCACGAAGAAAGGTAAAGTATTTATTCCTTTTTTTTTTTCTCTCGTCTGGCTTTACAAAGATTAGCCAATGTCAAGTTTATAGTAATTTGTAACAAGTTAATTAAACTATACAAGTATGGACCCCGTCTGTGCCGGTGCTCGCCGACATACGCACGGCACCCCCTTAGAGCGCTTTCCAGTCAGTTTTAACAAAAAAAAAAACACTCCAAAAAGGCAGAGCACGCTCGCCAGCTAACACCAACACAGACGAAGTCCCGTATTTATTCCTGTATTTTATATTACCTGAAGGTTTAGTACGAGTTTGCATATCTCGACAAAGTTGATAGATTTCGACCATTCTAACGTCAGAGTAAAATGTTAAACCTTAACTCTCTTCTTTCAAAATCTGATGTTCTTCGTACAATTAGGATCCAGCATTCCAAGCGAATAACTGAACCAAAATTTATAGTACTGAATAAACGACTTTAAAGCAATCATATTTAGTTCCATTTTACTCTTGCTGTTATAGTTTGTGTCACAATGTTAAGCTTTGGAACTTTGGAAGTCGGCTTTTTAAAGATTCTTTATTTGAATACTACAATTTTTAGGCGTATTCTACATAAAGCTTACCGAAGAAAGGGACTGCGCAATCTATGTACCTCAACGGTTCATTAGATTACGAGACTCCATACAGGGTCTAATAAACCCCGAAGGCATCTACTTTAACATATTCATACGTGTCAAAATAATTTTTTCTTTTAAACTGTAGTGGCTTATGAAGTCGGGTTTTTAAAGAAGAATCTTTATTTTAATTCTACAATTTTCAGGCATATTCTACGTAAAGCTTACCGAAGAAAGGGACTGCGCAATCTACCTCAACGGTTCATTAGACTACGAGACGCTCACCGAATACTCGCTAGAAGTCCAACTTGAGTCCATACAGGGTCTAATAAACCCCGAAGGGAACAAAGCAGTGATCAAAGTCCACGTAACAGACGTGAATGATAACGCACCAGTGTTTATATTCCCCGAGCAATCGACGATAGTTGGGGCTAAAGGGAAATACTTCGCAATCGCAACCAAGGAAATGCCTTTGGGTGCTAATGTGTTGCAAGTGAAGGTAAGATTTTAAACCCTATCTAATTATACTTATCAACTATTATAGTACCATCTTTAACTTTAACCCAGTATCTTACGTCATCATCATCACCCACCACCGGCCCGCTATTCTGGGTCTCTCAGAATGAGACGGGCTTAGTCCATCACACCAGTTAAGAGTGGATTAGCAAACTTTACACACCTTTGACAACATAGAGAACTCTCAGACATGCCGGTTTCTTTTCGACGTTTTCCTTCACTGCTAAGGCAATTGATATTAAATTGCTCAAAGCGCTTAGGAAACGGTAATCTTAACCACAAAGATAGCCTCGTGGTTAATACTTCCGGCTTCGGCTGTGTATAAGAGTTTTCGCGTTAGAAAGAGAGGCATTTATTAATGCTTTGCTGTAGTGCAGTGTGAGCTGAAGTGCATTTTATTACATCGTAGCGTCGTAATAGAATCGCTATTTATTTAAACGTCTTTGTGGAGTTACTTTTCTATAGGTACCTGAAAGGTACTATTCTATGCTACAACTCTAGTCCCCACGGGATCTAATAAATCTCGAAGCGAGAAAAACAGTGATCGAAATCAGTTATCCTAAAATTATTTGTTTTTACATTTTCTTAAATATTGTACCTGCTCAAATTCATCTAATAATACTATCTGTCTCTCTTCAATTCTAGGCAAAAGACAAAGATAGCGGCGATTTCGGTAGAATAGAGTACCGTAAAAACGCTTGGACCAAAGCAGCTGACGAGTATTTTACACTAGATGCAGACACTGGAGTCATTAGTAACGTCAAAACATTCGAGAATGTTCCCAAAGATGTTCTACCTTTCAAGTTCAATGTGATGGCAAGGGACAACCCTAAAGGAGAAGATTATAAGACGGCCAGAGCTGCTGTTGTGGTAAGTAATACATAAAGACTAAAGTTAGTCCACATGTTTGATATAACCCTAGAAATATACTGTTAAAGTATAGCTTCTTGACGGATATTTTGACGATTGGGGACCTAATTGGCAAAAAATTAACGAAAGAATAAACCTGGCGATGAAACACCGCTCATCGGCAGCTCGTATTGGTTCCCATATTATGACTCACTAGCTTATGCCTGCGACTTCGTCCGCGTGGACTACAAACCAATTTTTTCAAAAATCCTTTCTTAGCGAATGTCTACTTCTAATTATACCTGGTCATCTGCATTCCAAATTTCAGCCCGATATTTTCAGTAGTTTGAGCTGTGCGTTGACAGATTATTCAGTCAGTTAGTCAGTCAATCACCTTTTCCTTTCTTTTAGATAAGTGAATTATTTTTCAAATAAAATAATCGATTATAAAGATAGGTATTCATTAGTTATCTAGGTACCAGTGCAGTTATGATGTTATTTCTTTATTAGTATACCTTATCAGGTTCATTCACATTTGAAATAATAAATTTTAAAAAAAGTCTTTAAATTAAACGGTTCATTTATCACTTGGTAAGATAATTAAAAAAATATATGTTTGGTTGTCGATAAATAACCGGTTCCATATAAATTGAATGATACTGCAATTAAGTAGTTTTGATTTGATTGATTGCGTAAATGTTTTTTTGTGTTCTAAATAAACGTGTTTGGAATTACGAACATTTAGTTTCATTGTCAGATAAATACTCTGTATGAATTTGTATGAAGACAATGTTTCCTAACTTATGTTTTTGTCCCTTGCTAGCTATAATATTGGTACCTTAAAAAGACGTATCAATAGGCACTTTCTGGGTAGGCGCGCTCCAACTTAAGCTGCATCATCTCCTGTTTGGTGTAACTACAGCCAAGCGCAAGCCTATAGATAGATAGATAGATAGATAGATAAAATCCTTATTTCACACAATAACATGAAGAGGAAGAAAACAGAAAAAAAAAAACAATTGTGAGCAAAGGCGGCCTTATTGCTTACAGCAATCTGTACCAGGCAACCTTCCTATAATATAGTTATAAAAAAGTGTACGTAATTTTTTCTCTCAACTCTCTGTTACAGATAAATCTCTTACAAAAAGACAACCAATTAATAATAGAAGTAGCAGATCTAAACGTAAACGCAATGACTCCACTAAAGGCCCGTAACGTCCTCGCCGCTATTGAAGAGAAAACTGGTTTAGTAGCTGGCTTGGAGAAGTTAACCTCAAGGCTATATTTGGGAGAGAATGGGACTTTGGAAAGTGATTCCAGAGGCACTAATGTATGGTTGTATTTACTCGATCCGAACACTGGGGAGATTTTGACGAGAGAATCGCAGCCGGTGCAAAAGTAAGTATAATTTTTTAGCATGTTAGTTAGTTGGTTAGATAAAAATTTGATAACAGTTATCCGTGTAGGTAATAAATCAGATAACAATTCAGACGTAACCCTCGATTGTAACTATTAGAATATAATAGAAACATTTTTTTTTCAAATAAACTTTAAATACCTAGTTGTATTTAAAAAGTAAAACGAATATACCACTGCTCGTTCGGAATAGCCTTTCTACCTTTTCTACCAAATAATATACGTCTTAGAATAAATAACATGTTGAAATCAGTTCAAGAATTTCCAACACACTTTTCGGAGATGCGTTTTAAGCAATTGAATATCACATCACGGTGAAGGAAATCATCGTGAGGAAACCAGCTTCAGAGGTCTCCATAATGTTCTCAAAAGTGTATGAAGCTTGTCAATCCGCATTTGATGAGTGTGGTGGACGTAACCTTCAGGCCTTCTCATTCCGAGAGGAGACCCACGCTCAGTAGTGAGCCGATCATGGGTTGAGGCGATGATTTCCTACTACTCGGTCAAGCTAAGTTTGCGTTACACTGGCGTTTAGGTACGGTATGCGAACCGTACTGACGCGACAAGACGACCGCGGGGAGGTGAGCGGGGAAGTGGGAGAGGCGGCGCATTCCAGCGAGGTGCAAACTTAGCGCGACCGAGTTATACTTATCGGTACTTATTTCTATTAATTTTTTCTACAGAGCAATAGAGAAAGGTGTAGCAGTGAAAGCCCCCCTAATGCCGGCGGAGCAGCCCCGCAGGCCTCAGATCGCGGCCGCGCCCCTCACTACGGCTTTGCCCGCGGCGTTGCTTGCTTTGGCCGCTTTAGTCTTGGTCGCTGCCACTGCCGCTACCATCTACATTTGCGCGTCTTGGAACAGGTACGACATAAACTAAAATGAGAAATTTAATGACCTTTATCTATGTTTATTTGCAAGGCAGGCTTTGTCTGCGAACAATCATGCTAAATAAAAAGCAATTATGACGTATAAGTATACGACGTTGGAATGGAACGTAAGTACGGTCAATTCCAACCTAGCAAGTGCCTAGAAGATGACCATTTACTTTTGCCTTGAAGGTCTTTAGGTTATGATATATGGTAGGAAACATGGACGCTGGAAGGACATTCTACACCTATGAATTAATGAATGAATATACTTTTATTGTACACTACAAAATCAGTACAGAAAAAACACATACAAAGCACAACAAAATATAGGCAGGTAGGTACAATTTGGCGGCCTTATCCGCCACGCTACCTAGCGATCTCTTCCAGGCAACCAAAATGGTGCAAAGGACATAGCTATAGATATTAGAGGTAGATGGTGTACTTACTACACACACTACACACCCAAGACCATATACTATATTATATGTTGTTGTTTTCTATGTGTTAGGTACAAGAAGCACAAAGAGCAAGCGCTGCAACAGTACGGCACGCTGAGCGTGAGCATGGCGCCGCCGCGGCCGCCCTCCGGCTACGAGTCCAGCGAGGACGAGCCCGCGCCAAGATACGAGACGCAGGTATGGGGGGTAATTACTGTTTTTTATCGAATATACTACGGACCTTTGTAAAAATACCAGCCAAGTGCGAGTCTGACTCGCGCACCGAGGGTTCCGTACTCGGATATTTTTTCCGATATTTTGCACGATAAATCAAAAACTTACGCAAAAAAATTAAAAAAAACTCTTAGAATGTATAGCTAAAGCCCATTTCATATGATACCCCACTTGGTATAGTTATCTTACTTTGAAAATTTAAACGCATTTTTTTTTCTGTGATGTAACCACAAATTCACGGTTTCCGGATTTTTCCCCTTATTTGTGCTATAAGACTTATCTACCTGCCTTTCATAATTCTAGGTCAACGGGAAGTACCCTATAGGTTTTCTTGACAGACACGACAGACGGACAGACAGACAACAAAGTGATCCATAAGGGTTCCATTTTTCTTTTTTAGGAACCCTAAAAATCGAACAGAGTTTTCAATCTTCCAAACTCGATTCGCCGTTTTTATTGTTTTATTTTAAACACTTCTTCCTTGCAGGTTTTGAACATGGCTGTGGATGATGCAGATTTGCAGCTAGACTTCAGCCCTAATAACCACGCTTTTAATTTTCACAATGTTCAGTATTTATCCAAAGATAACGGTAAGTTAAAGATTAGTATAATAATTAGTAATAGGGTAAAATAAATCATTAGCGTAATTCAATTAAATGCGTGTTTTTAGGTGAGAGGAGTCCCACGATCTCTGAAACGGCGACAACAGCGCGCGCTTCAAGCGTCAACGAAAACGGTGGCACTTTGAACAAAGTCCACAACCAGAACTTCGACAGTCTCGCCAACAACACGTCCACTGCGCGCAACACACAGACGCTCAACCGACGAGTGCCAAACAACCACGCATTGAATAATGCACTTGGCACGTTGCCGCGAGTCAATAATAACAGCTTGGGCCATGGGTTGCTAGCCGCGACTCTTGGTAGGAAGGTCAACAGTGGGAACCATAAGAAGAAAGCGTCGCAGCCCATTATGGCCTACGATGAGATTCCAGGATTGCAAAGGTGAGTTAAGACCCTTGGCCGGGCTCACTTTGCATGCTTTTTAGTAGTACCGAATTCGGTCGCGTGAACACATATCCAAATACATGAAAGTAAAGCTAAAAACCGTCCACAGAACTTGTCTTAGAATTAGCAAATTTCCTATACGAAATCGTATATTGATGTGTATTTACGGGAGCGGTGTCTGTGTGCTCGACCGTATTAATAGGGAAATTTTCCTTCGCACGAGCAAGAAGGCTCGGAGCACATCAGTGCTCGGGACGCCAGCTGGGCTGGCTGTATATTGAAAAACTCCTATATATAGTGCACGTTTCAGAAAACTCTTAGTGTGATTCAGATTTGCGTGTTCTATATGCACTTCAGCTTTAAGGTACTTGTTCTGCCATGTAATAAGAGCGGCATGAGTGGCGTCCGGCTTAGTATCGTATCGAGGTCTGTTGTACCAGTGAGACGCGACCTCGTCTTGCAACTGTGGCAACCGCCACAAACCCGAAGATTCGCTTCAATAATAAATATAAGTAAAAAATAAAAAAAAAATTACCCTTATTTCTAGGTCTACGGACAACGACAACGTCATATTCGGGAAGCGAAACTTTTCCGGATTCTCGTACGAACAATCGCCCGTGGAAACTACCACAGAACTTTAGTTCACCACCAAAAATAATTAACAATAAGACATTATGAAATATTGTGAAGTGAAAAGTGTAAAAAGTCAATCTCAGCCTTAAAATACTAGACTGTAAAGTGTTTGTGTTCAACGAAATGTATTTTAATTTAATATATTAAATAATGTACGACTGAATAAATGCTTCAAAAAATAGGTATACTTGTTTAATGTAATGTTAGACTATTAACGTATCTAGATAGACTTCTATTGTTGGAAACTAATGGTTATGATAACAAACTTGAGAGCTTTCGTATGAAGACTGAAGAAATGGCAGTTTAATAGTTACTTATAAGGCCGCGATTATACCTGTAAGTTTTACTCAAGTAAGTAGCTTACATGATTAACTTACTATTGTGTATATAGCACAGTCAATTTTTCTAAGTTCAAAATGTAAATGGTTATAAAGCTACGGCCACACCTGCGCGTCTTGAACACCATTTATCAGTATAAATCAAATCAAATTCAAATATATGGATCTATCTAGAAACATTTAATGGTCTGAGAATGTGAATAACGAATTTTTAGATAACTTTATACATTTGTAATTACTTAGCGAGGGCTAGTCTTATTAAATGAACAAATTGTGCATAATAATATAAACACTTTGTAAATAATAGAGGCATTACGTGTAGTGTATATTTTTGTAGGTACGTACCTGAGTTTTAAAAACAGGTACAAAATATTTTGTACAGATCTTTTATAATTATTAACTAATAAAATTATATTACTTAGTGGAGATAATGTGGCGCGATGTGCCATCGTATATTAAGCTAGGCTTACATTACGCTATTTCTCGTAGACTAATTAAGTACAGGCCACAGCCCTATTTGGTTTGGTTTTACACAAACTAAACTTACGTCCATTTTCGACATTCAATCTATCTGTAATCATTCACTGTATAATATGTGTTTTTGACAAATGACAACGTTGCTAAGTAACTCTTCTACAGATTACAGATAGATTAAATATTGAAAACTAATGTAAATTGACAGATCTAAAAGTTTCTCGGGAAAAATGCTGATTTAAAATGTTATATACGACACTATGTTACGATATACTCAAACGAAAGTTAAAATTTTAAGCTTACACTTTATAAAATTGAATGAATTCGGAATAGCATAATTTTTTTTTATCTGCTTGGACTACCTGTCTAATGAACTGAACAAACCTTTTGATTATTTTTTAAAAATAATAATATAATGTGTCTGCTTCTGTTAAGACTAAAGAATTAAATGACATGACTACATCAATAAAAACTCACAATGTAAGCGTATTGTAACCTCAGCTTAATATTTTTTACGTGAAGTCTAACCATTTGTAGGTACCTACTCTATCAAAAATAGACCTTGAAATTTGTCCATTTTTAAAGCATGAAGGAATAAGCTATAACTACTTAGAATGATCCGAGCACTCGTTAAATATTAACACAAACTTAACCATTCCCAAAACGTGCATCTTCGTTATGCTTAACATAAAAATGTTACATATACCTACTTGCCAAAATAATATGTGAATTTAATATTTTAATGAGAGTTATGTTAAGGTGATTGTATTGGTCGATACATTCAAATTGTACCTTCAACTGGATGATAATATATTATGTATTGAAAAAAACATTACCCTCGTGGGAAGACCCTTATATGTTTGATGTTAGAGATGAACAAAAAAATTGTAATACAAAGTAGATCTATATTTTCTTAAATTTTTCAAAATGCTGAGACCTACATGATATTATTTTTATTACAAACTTTAGTTTTCTCTTTCGTCACCTTTTATTTGTGGTGTAATAATAACATACAAAAGTACTAAGCCGTGTTCAAACCAATAAAAAGCGTAGTGTGTTGGAACGCTGCAACCATCGTAATTATTTTTCGCCGAACATGACGCGGCGTTGAACACAAGCTTTTGTTGGTGTGAACGCGCGTTTATACTTCCTATAAAATCAACTATTATCAACTATTACATTTGCTCGTACACTTTTTCTATCTTTAAGAGAAAAATGCCTGTACTTATTTTTTTCTCTTTTTTGCTAAAATATGAGGTCTCTGTTTTGAATCTACGTATTTGATGAGTGTGTATGAATTTTGTGCCAGTTACTATAATTCCTTAGTTATAGAACTTGTGGTAGTAAAAAAAATTGTTCTAATTCCTAGCATAATAAAAAAAAATGCTCATTTTTTTAATATAAAAATAATATTATTAATAAATAAGATAAATGATCAGAATCAAGTGATTTGTGCCAAACGATTTTTTATTGAAACAATCTTTTAACTATCTTCTGTATTTATGAATTGGTTCTAATGTTACCTTTCTTTTTGTATGATACTGTGTACATTTTATATATATTTTTGTTCTCTGTAAAGAAACAACTATGGTTTTATTTATACTTAAGATTGTTTAGTAAATTTTTGGAATAAATTAATTTTTATTATCCACGTATTTAAATTTTTAGCCTCCCACGAAAAATGGAAACTATAACAGTGATAGCAAAACAAGTGGTCCAATCTGAAGCCAGCATTTCTAACAATTCTAACACCTTGGGTTCCGAACTTCTATCGATTTTCGGACTATGTGCCCTGCCCATTGCCACTTCAGTTTTGAGCGTTGAGCTACTTAAGAGGGGTCTCTTCGTCACTCGCATCATACAAACGTAGTTCCAATTTCATTTGAATATTAAGCAACCAAAGTCCATGAAATTTTGCAGACATATTCTAGAAACTAATATCTATGTTTGTGGTTTTCCAGATTTCTGTTAAAATATTCAATTTCAAAGTTACGCGGTCTTAAAAATTTACATACAAATCTTTGAGCCCCAGTAATTTTAAAACTATATATTAAAAAAAAAATCTAAAACAGACACAGATATTAGTTTCTAGAATATGTCTGTAAAAGTTCATGGACTTTGGTTGCTTAATATTCAAATGAAATTGGAACTACGATTGTATGAAGCGAGTGACGGAGAGAGCCCTGTTAATGTATTCACTTTTGATTTGATTACATAGAGACACTCCAAGCATAACTCTAATAAAGTGTGCTAACAGCTACCTACAGGTGTTTAAAATCACACAATTTTCAAAGGTAACCGAATCTACAAACGAAATACATCCCCTTCAAAAATCCAATTACGGGGACTAGCTTTCCAGCTTAACAATAAGCGTAACCGCATAGGCGTAACTTTTGTTGGGAATTTCGGACCCAATCTATGTTTTTTTCAAATGTCCCAAAACGCGTGCAGGCAGCAATTTCGCTCGCGTACATTTTTAAATTTAATATCTCTGTGCCGCGGTCTCGCGAGGTTACAGTCGGCTTCAAATATTTAAGTGCGCTGTCTAGGATTTTGGATTGCTTTTTTGAGTTTTTTAATGACTAACTAGATGATGCAAGCGACTTCATCCGCGTGGATTTAAATATTTATCTTAAATCCCGTGGGAATTTTTTGATTCTCCGGGATAAAAAGTTGCCTATGTCAATTTCCGGGATGCAAGCTACCTCTGAACCGAATTTCATATAAAGTGGTTAAACGGATGGATTTTTAAGAATCCTCTGGGAACTCTGCTTTTCCAAGATAAAAGCCCATGTTCGTCCCCAGGATGTAAGCTAACTCTGTACCAAATTTCATCAAAATCACACACTTATAATATTAGTATGGATATGGCACTCTCCTAACATTTTCATACATTCTATTTCAACACATTCGAGCGTGCGCGCGTTATTCCGTTTGCGAAACTACCTAGCTAAATAAAATATGGCTAGATATTTTGAAGCGAAGGAACATGATTATAATGAAAATTGTTAATAATATAATTGTGTAGCTAATAAAATTATTGTGTTATCCATTGTAAAACTAGGCAGGCGCTAATTCCATGCGGTAAGTCGATATAAATCAGATATAATATTATTATTTACTCACATGCACACATTTCATCTCGGCTCCAATATCAGCTCTCGCATACACATTTTATCGACGCTGAGTGTACATTGTACGAAATTACAGAAACGTCGGAAATAAAAAATTCTCTGTAACTGTTACTAGGCTTTCACGCTGGAGTAGGTACAAAACTATGCTTTATTCTTGCTTTAACAGGGCTCTCTCCGTCACTTACTCCATACAATCGTAGCCCCAATTTTATTTGAATAAAATTAGCAACCAAAGTCCATGAAATTTTGCAGACATATTCTAGAAACTAATATCTGTGCCTGTGGTGTTTGAGATTTTTCTAAAAATATGTATTTTTAAAATTACAGGGGCTCAAAGATTTGTATGTGAATTTTTAAGACCGCGTAACTTTAAAACCGAATATTTTAACGGATATCTAGAAAACCACAGACATAGATACCTATTAGTTCCCGGAACGTTTCTACAAAATTCCATTGAGTATGATTGGTTAGTATTCCAGTGAGAGACGAACTACTTTTGTATGGAGCGAGTGACGGAGAGACCCCTCTTAATAATCGTAATTTGTTCTCATAAGAAGAGAAATTTCCTATGCTCTTTGTAGCCGTTCCTTTTCGTTTCGTATCTAGTTCTAGACTAGGTTTTATTTAAAACTGCTGCATACCTATTATCCACGGATTGTGATTATGAAATACTCCCACTACTCCTTTCAAGTTAGCCCACTTCCATCTTAGACTGCATCATCACTTACCACCCAGTAAGTAAAATTGCAGTCAAGGGCTAAACTTGTAATGGAATAAAAAATCGCAATTGTTGTGATTGACTGAATTTATGGTACAGCTATTTTCCTTTAAGCATTAATGCGCGCGATTTCACGTAAAAGTAGGTATAATATGTATAAAGAATCGCGTTCCCCACCCATCCGTTACGTCGTTACACACTGCAGTGTGATGTGTTTCATACAGATCCAACCTTACCAAATCGTACACACGTACCCGCGCATCAATGTAGACGTGCTCGTTGCTGTTGCACCACGCTGTATTAACATTTGATCGTTTCAGTTTTTTTCAAGTATAGGTGCCTATCTACAATGTTTTTTTTAACTGTGCCACTATGGGGAAATCCAAAATCATAGCAAATACAGGAAAATTATCTAAGGAAAATATTAAGTCTTACTTATTCTTATTACTTCCTATTCCTATTCTTTTATTTCTTAAATGGTTTTAAATTTCCCCTATCCCAATTAAAAACACGCTGTATCAGACGAGCCAAACGCGGCGGCCGGGGCGCTACGTACCTTTTTCTCGAAGTGTTTCGCCGTCTTTTCGACCCGTCATAACTTCGGTCTGGATGACGCTAGAAAGCTGAAATTTTCAGTATAAGGTGTCCTCAGCAAATTTACCAAATACACCAAATATCAAATATCTAGCTTTTATGGTTACAGATTTATTGATACCTAAAATACGCCGATTTCGTCCCTCACTGATGATCATGTACTTCCCGAAGTCTCTAAGGTACTTCCCGAAGTCCTAGAAGACTGAAATTTGGTATGTAGACTAGAAATTGCATACAAACTACAGGAAAATTAAGACTTTGGAAATTCCCCCCCTCTACGCCTCTTATGAGAAAAGCAAATCTGTAAATTCTGTCGCTAGAATGCTGATATTTTCAGGATAAGATGTCCTTGGCAGATTTATTAAACGCACTGAGTATCAATTGTCTAGCTTTTATAGTTTCAGATTTATTGACAGTCAAACTTCTAGTCTGTAATTCTAGGGCACTTCCCGAAGTCCTAGAAGACTGAAATTTGGTATGTAGACTAGACATTGCATACAAACTACAGGAAAATTAAGACTTTGGAAATTCCCCCCCTCTACGCCTCTTATGAGAAAAGCAAATCTGTAAATTCTGTCGCTAGAATGCTGATATTTTCAGGATAAGATGTCCTTGGCAGATTTATTAAACGCACTGAGTATCAATTGTCTAGCTTTTATAGTTTCAGATTTATTGACAGTCAAACTTCTAGTCTGTAATTCTAGGGCACTTCCCGAAGTCCTAGAAGACTGAAATTTGGTATGTAGACTAGACATTGCATACAAACTACAGGAAAATTAAGACTTTGGAAATTCCCCCCCTCTACGTCTCTTATGAGAAAAGCAAATCTGTAAATTCTGTCGCTAGAATGCTGATATTTTCAGGATAAGATGTCCTTGGCAGATTTATTAAACGCACTGAGTATCAATTGTCTAGCTTTTATAGTTTCAGATTTATTGACAGTCAAACTTCTAGTCTGTAATTCTAGGGCACTTCCCGAAGTCCTAGAAGACTGAAATTTGGTATGTAGACTAGAAATTGCATACAAACTACAGAAAAATTAAGACTTTGGAAATTCCCCCCCTCTACGCCTCTTATGAGAAAAGCAAATCTGTAAATTCTGTTGCTAGAATGCTGATATTTTCAGGATAAGATGTCCTTGGCAGATTTATTAAACGCACTGAGTATCAATTGTCTAGCTTTTATAGTTTCAGATTTATTGACAGTCAAACTTCTAGTCTGTAATTCTAGGGCACTTCCCGAAGTCCTAGAAGACTGAAATTTGGTATGTAGACTAGAAATTGCATACAAACTACAGGAAAATTAAGATTTTAGAAATTCCTCCCCTCTACGCCTCTTATGAGAAAAGCAAATCTGTAAATTCTGTCGCTAGAATGCTGATATTTTCAGGATAAGATGTCCTTGGCAGACTTATTAAACGCACCGAGTATCAATTGTCTAGCTTTTATAGTTTCAGATTTATTGACAGTCAAACTTCTAGTCTGTAATTCTAGGGCACTTCCCGAAGTCCTAGAAGACTGAAATTTGGTAAATAGACTATAAATTGTATACAAACTACAGAAAAATTAAGACTTTGGAAATTTCCCCCCTCTACGCCTCTTATGAGAAAAGCAAATCTGTAAATTCTGTCGCTAGAATGCTGATATTTTCAGGATAAGATGTCCTTGGCAGATTTATTAAACGCATTGAGTATCAATTGTCTAGCTTTTATAGTTTCAAATTTATTGACAGTCAAAACTTCTAGTCTGTAATTCTAGGGCACTTCCCGAAGTCCTAGAAGACTGAAATTTGGTATGTAGACTAGAAATTGCATACAAACTACAGGAAAATTAAGATTTTGGAAATTTCCCCCCTCTACGCCTCTGTATGGGGGAAGCAAATCTGTAAATTCTATCGCTAGAATGCTGATATTTTCAGGATAAGATGTCCTTGGCAGATTCATTAAACGCACTGAGTATCAATTGTCTAGCTTTTATAGTTTCAGATTTATCGACATTCAAAACCTCTAGTCACAAATTCTAGGGTACTTTCTGAAGTTCTAGAAGACTGAAATTTGGCATTAAGTAGGAATTTCAACAATTATGAACAACAGATAAATTAAGAAATCGGGTCCCCCTTCATCCCCTCGTATATGAGATGCATATCTGTAAAATCTGTTGCTCGAATTCTAAAGTTTTCAGGATAAGATGTCCGTGGCAGATTTATCAAACGTACCAAGTATCTGTGTTTCCTGAAGTCCTAAAAGACTGAAATTTGGTATATCTGCTTCAAAATTGAGTTGCAAGATTCCACCCGAACACACATATTTACATACGAGTACATTGCAAGTTGAATAAAAGCTTTTAAAAAAAGAGGTAACGATAGAGAGTGGCCATGAAAATGATGTACTACCTACAAAAAATAGATCCAAAAAAATCTAGGGCACCTGCCAAAAAGAAATGAAATCCCACCAAAAACATTTCATGTAAAAAGGTAGCCAAGACTCACAAGTTCATAATGTTTTCACTGTTAAAAAGTTATGAGATCTCTAGTAGAGCCAAGCCCCTAGCTGAGCTTAGATTTGTGCTGGCCATGGGACCTATCCCAAGTCCAAAGTAATATAGCTCTTAAATGTTCTTGACTGTATCAAATTTATAACAATAAATAACAAATCACTCTACTTACAAGTTCTGATTCTACAAACCCTATATCTTGGTAAAAAAAGTACGGCTTGGCCGTTTACAGTTCGTGGATTTTTTATCTGAAATGACATCTAAGCCCGGAATTGCTTCTGCGACCATCACGAAGTACAATACAAATTAGTAATTGTCGAACAAACTATTCCTTAAGGCCTTAAAATATGTTATGTCATGTAATAGTTTTACGAACATTAAACGGCCAAGCCGTTCTTTTTTTACCAAGATGTAGGGTTTGTAGAATCAGAGCTTGTAAGTAGAGTGATTTGTTATTTATTGTTATAAATGTGATATAGTCAAGAACATTTAAGAGCTATATTACTTTGGACTTGGGATAGGTCCCATAGCCAGCACAAATCTAAGCTCAGCTAGGGGCTTGGCTCTACTAGAGATCTCATAACTTTTTAACAGTGAAAACATTATGAACTTGTGAGTCTTGGCTACCTTTTTACATGAAATGTTTTTGGTGGGATTCAAAAGACTTTTCGTAACCAGACTTGTAATCTGTACCATATAGTTCATATCGCGTTCGAACGATGCTCAAACAAATATTTTTGTCATTTAAATCACATCGAGGGCCGGAGTTGGCAAACTTTTTTATCGCTTGCATATTTTGGGCCGGTTTTAAAAAGGGGTAGGTCGGTACCGCTATAAAATTTTCAGCGCGCACCCAACTTTCACTCATTACTTATTCCCGTTTAAATATTTAAAGAGCCTACATAGGCGTACCTGGAACATTAATTACACCGTTGGGTTCGTACTGACTCAGTAGCACCCAACCTCTAATCGTAATTTTGCACACGAGAGATTTTTTTATCCTTTTATTATACCTATGCTTCACAATATTATTTATGTCGTTTCCTTACGGCACGAACTACTACGTGTTATATACTGCCATTAACTGCAAAAAATAGCTTTTGAGTTATCGCCAAAAAACGTAGGAATTTGCAAAAACTATTGTTTCTAAATAGACTGCTACGTAAGACTAAGGTTTTTAATTTGGTTTCTACATTTTTAGAAACATCAGTATTTCTAAAATCCCATATTTTGGCGGCGCCTATAGCAGCTACCGGCTAACGGCTTTTTAGGTCACAGCAGCTTAGCCACAATATGTGGTTTAGCTGGCTAGACATGACAGATAATTTAGCACCCTAATTGATTAAATAAAATAATTAATTAGTAATTAGTACCTATAATTAAATACCATTCAAAACCAACCTACTTAATTAACTTTTTTCCTATAAGTAATTGTTTTTCAGATAGGCTTAGTTGACTGTACCTGCTCTTTTGAAATATCCAGTCATTTTGTTTGTTTTATCTCCCACTGATTCACTGCAGTAGACGCAATTATTGAGAACAAGTCGGGAAAAAATTCAGTAGAGTAGGTACCTACCTACTAGAAAGTCGAATTTAAATATTGGATTAATTATTACTTAATGATTTACTAATTTAAGTTATTGATTCTGCATTTAATTTCATACAAAATAGAGCAACGCTATAGATAAATCATGAAATGTTGCTTTTTGAAGAGCACCTAGACTAGATAGAGAACGGGGTGCTGCAACTTTTTGTCGGGCGACATGTCGCAAATGTCACATCACGGTAAAACGGGGTCCACTTAAAAGCTCTTTAAGGTATGTACTTGATGCTAAGAGAAAAGGGCGGGCCACTACTATGCGTCAATAAATAATGCCCTCAGACCAAACGGGGTAGGATTAACACGGGACGAAAATTTGTTTGAGATATTGAATCAAACCTATAGTTACCTACTTGTGTCTTTTTAGGGTCTACACAATACAGGGTGTTTGGTAATTAGTATATAATGACGACACGTACCCATGCTCCTTTGAGCTGATGAACACAACGCTGAAGTATAATGACGAAATAAAATTATAAAAATTTCCATACAAAATTTAAAAAAAAAATTAAGTATGTCAAAGTTTTCATGACCCTACCGTGCCCTAACTTACTGAGATCGTTGGCCATCTTTAGATAGGCCGAGGCCAACGATCTCAGTGAGTTAGGGCCATGAAAACTTGGTCATAAAAAAAATTAAAGTTTTGTATGGAAATTTTTACAATTTTATTTCGTCATTTTACTTCAGCATTATGTTTATCAGATCAATGTAGCATGGGTACGTGTCGTCATTATATACTATTACCAAACACTCTGTATGTATATGTAGCTAAGATTTAATCTATGATAAGTAGAAGGCAAACTAAAATTTAGAACCATATACACCAAACAACTTTACATAAAAGTAGGATTCCAGTCCAGATTTTTTTATTACGTACCTATTTACCTACCTAAGTAATCTATTTCAGGTATCAATCGCAGTAGGTATTGACCTTTTGGGGAATGTCTCCAATTAGGAATGCCCTGGGTCTTCCCAATAATCTTTGCATCCGAATTTTCTCGAAACATTGGTAACTTGTCTAGACCACTTTTGAAAAATTCAAATTCGATTTCTGTACTATTTGCAAGGGTAGTTTAGTCAATAAACTGGACTTCTAAAACTCTACTAGGACTTTCCTGTCGAAACCACAACTTTGTAATAGCTTCGAAATCGCTTTCAAAAAAATCGGACTCAATATACACCGGCAGCTATTTTTTCTGTATTTCGTCAAAATCGACTAAGCGGATGGGCCGTCAAAAGCTAGTAGACAGACAGACACACTTTTCCCTTTGTAATATTAGTATGGATTTGTTGCGGGCCTAGTCCTAATACTAATAACTCATAGATGAGTGTTAATGTAATATTATGATCCTATCTGCTTTCTTTTACTTTATGTCTAGTGTTTTTAAATTCAGATAAACGTTAGCCCTTGACTGCAATCTCACCTGGTGGTAAGTGATGATGCTGTCTAAAATGGAAGTGGGCTATCCTGGAAGGGGTATGGCAGTTTTTATTAAACCCGTGTTAACTATACTCCTTTGGTTTCTACACGGCATCGTACTGGGACGCAAAATCGCTTGGCGGCACGGCTTTACCGGTGACTAGCCACCGCCGAAGCCTCCCAGTGATTTAGAAATTATAAAATTCCAAACCCCTGCTGGAAATCAAATCCGGGACCTCCCATTAATAAGACCCCAGAGCTTACCACTGTGCAAGGGAGGCCGTCAGATGGTACTTGGGTACTAGGTAGGCTCTAATTTAATTCTTGTGGTTGTAGGCACTTTCGTCCTAAATCACTTTGTTATCTTTTCACTGTCACCCGTAAAACGGTTTTGACACAAAATTATCTCGTTTGTAAGAGAATTCCTCAGATCCTACGTGAAACTGAAAAGTGGAAGTAAATCCGCGCCTTTTGGAGGGAAAAGCGAGGGCTTAGCGGAAATCCTGGCAAAACAGATTCGCTATTGCAAAATAAGTCATCTGGAAAACAAATGTATACAACGCGGGAGTTATAAAGAGTAGAGATGGGTATTATTGCTACTTTTAAATCATTTTCATTTGGTGAAATTATTTTCTATCTTCAAAGTGATTTTTCAGACAATTTTTTTTGCATTAACTTAATATTTTTCTTTTTTCAACACGAAACGATGCGAGTGTTCTCGCTCGCGTTGCATTTAGCATCTAAGCTCGCGTCGCTTGCGGAAATTTAAGAAACTAAAGCTGTATTAAATGTAATAATTTTCAAACTTGAGATATTTTGCGTCGTGATTTTTCACAGGTTACTTTGATTAAAATAGCTAGTGTTATAAATGAAAAGGCTTTTAATGTGATTTTTCACATACTGGGTAGGAATTTGCCTGTGAAATGATCCATCTCTAGTAGTGAGATTGCTCAACTCAAGCAATCTATTTGCTTCAAAACGTTTTAAATTTATTATGGTTTTGGTGAAACATTGTTAGCATTTTACGTGTGAGAGATTTCGTTCTGCCTAGGCAGAACGAGTGAGTTGCACTGTTTAAATAGGTAATTAATTTAACCTGCGTGTAATATTATAGCGTAGATATATTAAACCTACGCATAATATTTATAAGCCTACATTCTTTTACATTATTTGTTAGTGTTTAAACACTACACTATGCAACAAATAATCCATACTTCTCTAGTCCGAACTATTTCGTGAACCGTAATTATAGGTAGAGAGTAGAAATTTTCACAGAATAGTATTTCTGTTGCCACTATAACAACAAATAATAAAAACCAGCCAAGTGCGAGTCAGACTCGCGCATTGAAGGTTCCATACTTGGGTATTTTTTCCAACATTTTGCACGATAAATCAAAAACTATTATGCTTAAAAAAAAATAAAAATCTGTTTTAGAATGTACAGGTAAAGCCCTTTCATATGATACCCCATTTGGTATAGTTATCTCACTTTGAAAATTGAAACACATTTTAATTTTTTTTTTAATGATGTAACCCCAAATTCGCGGTTTTCAGATTTATTCATGTATATGTGCTATAAGACCTACCTACCTGCCAAATTTCATGATTCTAGGACAGCGGCAAGTAAGTAGCCTATAGGTTTCTTGATAGACAGACAGACATACAGACAACAAAGTGATCCTATAAGGGTTCCGTTTTTCCTTTTGAGGTACGGAACCCTAAAAATTTCAAAATGACCGCCATGAAAATGAAAAAAAATTAAGAAGCAGCAGTTCTTGTATAAAGGTACGGAACCCTTCCTGTGCGAGTCCGACGCACTTGACCAATTTTTTTTATTACGTACCTACGCACGGCAGGTACCATATAATATTATTATTTTTCATCTTATTTTATCAGCTTGTGTTATTCATAAATACGAAGTGTCCTGCCATACCTACCATGTTTATTGACAAAAAAAAAGTGTGTTACTGTGCTGAATTGTATAGAATTATTTTTCTTCACGCATAAATACCTACGTATGCATTAAGCGGTACTTAATAATCGATATAAAAAAAAATTGTTTTGTCCATGTGTTTATACTTACAACTTAAATTTTGTCACTCTCATTCATTTATACTCTCATTATTACATTTGTTTTATCAAAAATGTTTACAAAAATAATAAAATAAAGAAAAATCATAGAAAAATGTACATTATTATCAATTGTCTCAATCATTTATGACATAATTTAACTAATATTTTCGTGCATCCGTCAACTATAAAGTAAAAATGGTGATTGTTATTTTACAATAATTAAGTATAGGGATCAATTTTATTATCTTTTTCCTGTAATTTATTTTAAACTACATAAACTATATTTTTCCTTATTTTGTGCATTCATCGTATAGTCAAAGCTATATAAGTACATCCTAGTATCCGGTTTTTTATCGATTCTCTATCTCTACTTTTATAAAATTGCCTTAGTGTCCGTTCACACAGACCGGCTCGGACCGGAGAGCAGATTTTGATAGCGATTTTTTAATCGCTCTCTCTATTTTTAGAGTGTTGGATAGTTGAAATAAGGTTTATTTTTACATATCACCTCTTTTGTTATTGAGAATGCCGGAGAGCAAACCGGTTAGTGTGAAAAAATAAAAGGAGCCAACTGGCTACGTATGATTTCTGATGACGCGCAGCCGAACAGCTCCGTTTGCGTACTATTTCGCATCGGCTTGAACAGTGCTCTTCCAGCCGGTCTATGTGAAATAAAGCTTGGTCGCTCCGGCCAATTCCATCCGTACGCGCGCCGGAGGTCTGTGTGAAAAGAAGAGCACCGTTCGATTCTGTCCGAGCCGGTCTATGTGAACGGACACTTAATATGATGCTAATACTTTGTAGGTTATTTACATGTCAAAAATCGTTGGAACCATACCTAATGTAAGTCTGCATTTCGATCAGTTTCATTTCTGCTCTAATACAAAATCAGCTTTTTAGAAAATACATAAGTATCTTAAATAAGAGTAGGTACCTACAGGTGACCGAAATACGCGGACAAAACCGGGGGCAGAAGCGAGGCACTGTGTTAGCATATTTTTTCAATGCCGAATCCTAACAGCTTAAAGCGAATAATATTTACTTACTGAGGTAGACTAAATGTATATAAGGAAACAACATTAACCAGTAGACAGAAATTCAGAGGTGATGATGCTAGTGTTTTTTGTTTTATTCGCCTTTGTGGCGGAGGGCTTATGTCAAGAAGAAATAATTGAGAGTAAGTAATTCACTAAGTACTTTTTACTACTGATATAATATGACTGTTAATGAGTTATAATGAGATATACAACGTGTTCGATATATTCTAAAACGTAACAATCTAGATAGGTCTGTACCAAATAGTTAGTGTAATAGAATCTTTCGTTCTCTCTGCTACTAGTCAGACTAAGAGCCTGTGAGGGCCAGACTTTCATTATTTTTAAAACCTGAAAGTTTCTGTACGTCTTTTCCCTAACACATGCGACTAAGTATGAAGTTTGGATCAAGGTGGCACAGCTTTCAAAAATAAAGATTTTTTTTTTCTTTCTTTCTGATATTATTTCTGAAATTAATTAGGGCTCCGTACCTCAAAAGGAAAAACGGAACCGTTAGAGGATCACTTTGTTGTCTATCTGTCAGTCTGTCTGTCTGTTGCGTCTGTCAAGAAAATGTATAGGGTACTTCCCGTTGAAATAGTAAGTAAAGTAGCAAGCAAGTAAAGAAATAATCGGAAAACCGCGAATTTGTGGTTTCATCACGAAAAAAAAATTAAAACGTGTTCATGAACAAATAATAATTAGTATTTTCAAAGTAAGATAACTATGCCAAGTGGGGTATCATTGAAAGGGCTTTACTTGTACACTCATAATACTTTTTGATTTATCGTGCAAAATGTCGGAAAATATACCCGAGTACGGAACCCTCGGTGCGCGAGTGTGACTCGCACTTAGACCGGTTTTTTGTTTTTTCAAGGGCCAACTAGACCAATTATTATTTGCCGCGAAAATGAAGTATATATGAGATGCCGAACAATTTGTCAGCCGCAATTCTGCAACATATCCTTCACAACCATTACGTGTCCCACGGTCCAAAAATGCGAACCAGGATGTGATTGTATCGAGAACTACCTCCGGGATGATTATGGAATCTGTATCCCGGTAGAAAAATGTTCTCGTAAGTTGCTAACAATTTTGTTAAGACGAACAGGTTTACTAGTAATTTAGTTTTTCAAGGTTAACCCAATCTGAAATGAAAACCTACATATTTTTTAGGGTTCCGTACCTCAAGAGGAAAACGGAACCTTTATAGGATCACTTTGTTGCATGTCTGTCTGTCTGTCCGTCTGTCCGTCTGTCGTGTCTGGCAGGAAAACCTATAGGGTATTTCCCGTTGACCTAGAATCATGAAATTTGGCAGGTAGGTAGGTATGTTTTATAGCACAAGTAAAGTCAAAAATCCGAAAACCATGAATTTGTGGTTACATCACAAAAAAAACATTTTTTTTTTAATTATTGAAATAAATCGAAAATACTAATTCTTAGTATTTTCAATTGTCAAAATAAGAAACTATACCTACCAAGTGGGGTATCATATTATGAAAGCACTTTACCTGTAAATTCTAAAACACATTTTTATGCATAATAGTATTTGATTTATCGCGCAAAATGTCGGAAAAAATACCCAAGTACGGAACCCTCGGTGCACGAGTCTGACTCGCGCTTGGCCGGTTTTTTTAACCGGTTATTCTGCAGTGTTATCACTTCCCATATTATAAATGCGAAAGCGTGTTTGTTTGGACAAACTAATTTGTTGGTTTGTATTTCAATTACGTTGCAACGGAGAAACGGGTGACGTTATTTTTTGTATGGATATAGTTAAAGACCTCTAGAACGAAATAGGCTGCTTTTTATCCCAAAATACGGAGGTGCGTACCAGGGATCGAACGCCCGCTCTCCTGAAAAGAATTACAGCATTTTAACTACAAAGCAATCACCGCTTTCATGACCTACCTACTTAAAATATACTACCTACCTACCTACCTACTTATAATACGCCATAAAATTAATTTCACAACAAAATATAAGTTACAGTATTCACTCATGTATTATAATATGTTTTAATGACTTTTACTGTTCATTAGCTAAAATTCAATGTGGAGAAAACCAAATGCCATCGGACTGTGCCGACAATTATTCTGACGTTCCAACAATCCAAGTATGCCAGCCAGGATGCCGGTGTAACGAGGGATATTCGAGAAACTCTTACGATCAGTGTGTTCCAAGTAAGTCATCACCATCATCATCATCATCATCACCATCATCATCATCATCATCATCACCATCATCACCATCATCATCATCATCATCATCATCATCAACCGCCAGATTTCGACTGCTGAATAGGTCTTGGACTTCTACGCGCTATGGTCTTGCGCCGCCTGAATCTAGCGGCTCCCTGCTACTCGCCTGATGTCGTCCGTCCTAAGTAATACAACCAAAAGTTAATCTATATACTAATAAATAAAATTGGAGTGTCTGTCTGTAATTTCGAAATAATTACCTCATATTAAGCTCATATGGTTATTTGAACGATACCAACACTGAATCACACGTTTTTAAAGTTTTTGTTCACTATAAAGTTTAATACAAGCCCATTGCCGCCGGCCCACTATCATGGCTCTCCTTTTAGAATGAGGCTTAAAATGAAATTATCACACTTCACACTATTATAATTATAAAGGCGAAAGTTTGTGTGTATGTGTGTGTGTGTGTGTTTTTACTCCTTCACGCAAAAACTACTAGACGAATTTGGCTGAAATTGAGAATGGAAATAGATAATATCCTGGATTAGCACATAGGCTACTGTTTATCCCGGAAAATCAAAGAGTTCCCACGGGATTTCGAAAAACCTAAATCCACGCGGGTGAAGTCGCGGGCATCGGCTAGTTATATTATCGGTTAGTTATTATTAACAAATGCTAAAGTCTGTCTGTCTGTCTGTTAGTTTTTCACAGCCCATCCGTTTAAGTGATTTCAACATGATACTTACAGGGTTTGGCTTACCCTAGAAATGGTCATAGTCTACTTTTTGTCCCGGAAAATCAAAGACCGAATGAGCCGACTGCAATCTATCAACCGAGATTGATCAGTCTCTCAGTCACCTTTTCCTTTTATATATTTAGACTAACATTACATGAACATGAAGTTTATACATAAACTGAATAGATATACATTACATGTTATGATTACTGTTCTAGCTCCGCCGTATCTTGAGTGTGGTGAAAACGAGGAACCCTCCACTTGCAGGCAAACCTGTCCTCCACAAACTTGCTCTTATGACCCCAATATATACGCTTGTAAACCTGGTCCATGTCAACTTGGGTGCAATTGTAAGAAGGGTTACTTGAGAGACGAAAAAGGAAACTGTATACCCCAGGAAAAGTGCCCATCAAGTATGGACTTTTATTTGACTTTTCACATATTTATGGATCCATTTTTTTGGATAAAAGCCTTCCTTTCTCTCTTCAACTTGTACCAGTTTATTGCTAATTGCAGCAGTTCTTAGTATGAGCATAAAGTTCCAACGAATCTGTTTCGATGCCTTTATACATTTTGTGATACCAGCCCAATATGTTATTTTTTACTCATAACTACTAAGTCTCCACTGTCCAACCGTCTACCTGTCTGTCTGTTAGTAGCCGGTATTTTATAAACCATATAATAGAGAGTTGAAATTTTTAAAGAGAGATAGAGAAATTTTTCCTATAAAACAACAAATAAAGAAAAAATTTCAAAATAGCCGCCATGCAATTTTGTGCCTGCCAATATTCATTCAAATTAAAGAAAAACTTTTATTTTATTGTACGTTGGAATGGAATCCTTCGCACTTAACATATTTTTTTTATACAAGTTAATTGTTTTAGATCTCCCTAATTGCCCAGAAAATGAAGAACCAACGGATTGCGTTAAAAACATTCGCCCGAATGTCAGGTGCATCCCATGTCAATGTATCAAGAACTTTGTGAGAGACCGTAACGGCCTATGTGTTTCAAGTAAGTACTAAAAACGTTCGCCCTGGTGACTCTACCCTGACAATCAAGTGCCGGCCATGTTAATGTATAGAGAAATTTGTGAATGACAGTAAGTAATGGTCTGTGTTTCAAGTAAGTTCTAAAAACATTCGCCCGAACGATCAAATGCCGCCCATGTCAATCTAGCGAGAACTTTGTGAGAGACGTAACGGCCTATGTGTTTCAAGTAAGTACTAAAAACGTTCGCCCTTGTGACTCTACCCTGGCAATCAAGTGCCGCCCATGTCAATGAATTGACATGGAGAACTTTGGGAAAGACAGTAATGGTCTGTGTTTCAAGTAAGTTCTAAAAACATTCGCCTAACGATCAAGTGCCACCCATGTTAATGTATGGAGAACATTTTATTTAAGTATCCCACTATCCCGGTCTATTTTTACTTAAGTCAGTATGAGCATAACGTCCGACATGAACATGACATGAACATAAATAATGACATGGGATTCGACCAATTCGACCAACGACCAAAAACAAATCGACATTGGCGGCACTTGATTGTCAGGGTAGAGTTTAGTACTTACTTGGAACACATAGGCCGTTTCTGTCTCTCACTAAGTTCTTGATACATTGACATGGGCGGCACTTGACATATGGGCGAATATTTTTAGCGCAATCCGTTGGTTCTTCATTTTCTGGGCATTTAGGGAGATCTAAAACAATTTGTTATTAATTTGTACAAAAAATAAAAATATGTTAAGTGCGAAGGATTACATTCCAACGTACAATAAAATAAAAGTTTTTTTTCAATTTTAATGAATGAATATATTGGCAGGCACAAAATTGCATGGCGGCTATTTTGAATTTTTTTCTTTATTTGTTATTTAATATTTATATATTTTTATTTTTTATACAAGTTAATAAAAAATTGTTTTAGATCTCCCTAAATGCCCAAAAAATGAAGAACCAACGGATTGCGCTAAAAACATTCGCCCATATATCAAGTGCCGCCCATGTCAATGTATCAAGAACTTAGTGAGAGACAGAAACGGCCTATGTGTTCCAAGTAAGTACTAAAAGTACTAAACTCTACCCTGACAATCAAGTGCCGCCCATGTTAATGTATAGAGAACTTTGTGAATGATAGTAAGTAATGGTCTGTGTTTCAAGTAAGTATTAAAAACATTCGCCTGACGATCTATTGCCACCCATGTCAATGTATCGAGAACTTTGTGAGAGACGTAACGGCCTATGTGTTTCAAGTAAATACTAAAAACGTTCGCCCTTGTGACTCTACCCTGGCAATCAAGTGCCGCCCATGTCAATGACTTGACATGGAGAACTTTGGGAAAGACAGTAATGGTCTGTGTTTCAAGTAAGTTCTAAAAACATTCACCCGAACGATCAAATGCCGCCCATGTCAATCTAGCGAGAACTTTGTGAGAGACGTAACGGCCTATGTGTTTCAAGTAAGTACTAAAAACGTTCGCCCTGGTGACTCTACCCTGGCAATCAAGTGCCGCCCATGTCAATGACTTGACATGGAGAACTTTGGGAAAGACAGTAATGGTCTGTGTTTCAAGTAAGTTCTAAAAACATTCGCCCGACGACAAGTGCCACCCATGTTAATGTATGGAGAACATTTTGTTTAAGTATCCCGCTATCGCGTGCTATTTCTACTTAAGTCAGTATGAGCATAACGTCCGACATGAACATGACATGAACATAAAATATAACGACATGGGATTCGACCAACATAGACTTATGAAAGTGTAGCTTCTTTACCAACCTCTCAAAACCCAAGCTGAATTTCTGCTCAGATTCTTCGTTGCGTGCTTAGAACGGAATTCGTTTGCAAAATTAAAATCTAGGTGTAGCTATACAGAATCTCAGATTCAGACATCTAGGAGCGGTTTAAGCCGTGAGTGTATGGCAGTAAGTCAGTTTGTGCTTTTATTTATGGTTACCAATAAAAATATATTTTGTTTTCAGTACAATGCACCGGGAAATATGAAGCTGTGAATCCATGCCCCTCAGCGTGCTTTGGTGACGCCTGCGGTGAATTAGACGAGGAAACAACCCCGTGCAATACACTTCTCCCAGTTGAATGCCGTCCGCGCTGTATGTGCCTAAGAGGCTACCAAAGAGATGCATTTGGCAACTGCATACCTAAAGCAGAATGCCGTAAGTTCGATTGCATTTTTTACCCGACTACGGGAAAGTATAATGCAGCACTTGTGTGAGTGCGTGTGTCGATTCTAAGTCAAAGTCAAAGCCAAAGCCAATAATTTAAAACTAGAGGATGTCCGCGACTTCGTTCGCGAGGATTTAGGTTTTTAATTACCTAATGACGCGTGAGAATTTTGTACGGACTATTTCTACATGTTACACCTACTTTACTATTAATTTACTATTTTTGACATAAAATTATGTGGTAAGTAATTATGTTTTATGTTTTACAGCTGCTGTTTAATCTTCATCAAGAGACGAAATATATGAAATAAAATAGAAAAATAAAAGCAGCCCGAAAATTTAAATTACCAGGATTATATTATAAGCTGTATTGATTCGGTACCTACTATGTTTAAATTAAATGTTAAAAATTACTTTGTTTTCGGCTAAGCAATTTGCTAAGCTATTGTCGATTGTTATGTCATTCTTCTAATGTCTTACTACTTACTTGATATAAAAAAAATGTGTATTTATATATTGTTAACTATTTTTTTGAAATTAATTAAAAGCAGATTGAAAAAATAAATATGTCTTATTAATATTGCACTGCGCAATTCTCGCGAAAGTTTTTATTACTATTCAAATGAATCTGAATAAGTAGGTGTACCATTTTTCAATGAAACATAACTATTAATGGGTCGAAAAACCCTTGATAAGATACCATCTTTAAGTTTGCATCAAAAACTTCTTTAGAATTACATTCTCCCCGTCATAGTATGGTTTATCGGTGTCATCATCATTATCAACTTCTCACTGGGCAACTACTGAGCACAGATCTCTCAGAATGAGAAGGGTTTAGGCCAGAGTCAATCACGCTGACCTAATGTGAATTGGTAGATCATCGATGTACAAAGTGGAAGTATTGAACAACTAGCTTGTGCCCACGACTTCGTCCGCGTGGACGACACAAATATCAAACCTCTATTTTACCCCCTTAGGGTTTGAATTTACAGAAACTCTTTCTTACGAATGCCTACGTCATATAATAGCTAACTATAGTAATAAATAAAATTGGAGTGTCTGTCTGTAATTTCGAAGTTACTACCTCATATTAGGCTCATATGGTTATTTGAACGATACCATAACTGAATCACACGTTTTTAAAATTTTTGTCTGTCTGTCTGTCTGTTTGAAAAGACTAATCTTCGGAACGGCTGAACCGATTTTGACGGGATTTTCACAGACAAGTAGAGGATTGCCCAGGGAGTAACATTGGCTACTTTTTTAACCGACTTTCAATAGGAATGCAATTCCTCAACCCTGATGCTGTAAGGAATTGCATTCCTAAATCATGGTGATCCCTCGATCAATGGTGATTTCAAACCCTAAATCCACGCGGGAGAAGCTGCGGGCATCAGCTAGTCTACCAATAAAAATTAAAAGCATTTTGCTAAATAATTATTATTAGGTACCTACCAGACCATGTAGGCTGTTATGAGTAGGTACCTCCTAACCTACCGCAAGGTCAACTATACATAAAGACAAACAGTAAACACTAATATCGTGTCGTGTTATTTTATTATACACGTTATACTTGTAGGTATATTTTATTATCATTGATTTTTATGTTCTTCGTCGCAAGAACATAAAAATTTATCATTGATTTTTATGTTGTTCGTCGCAAGAACATAAAAATTTGGCGAGAAAATTTGGTTTTTCAAAGAAAAACCAAATTTTCTCGCCAAACACCTTTTAAATAAGAGGTAAATAAGATCTATTTCAAGAAGTACATGTTTGAAAGTACTAGTTATGTTAGGTTTATCGATTGCGGTAAGTACCTAGGTGCACTAGACGGGTCTGCCCGCGAAATTCAAATTTAATTTGGTTTTTCGCCATTTGTAAATAAAATCGACAACGTAGGCTTATCGCATTCTAATAGCGCTAATGGCAATATCATCTCCACAGGTTTATATAAAAATCTTAACTTGAAAGTGTCCAGTTTATAAAATTAACGAAAAATAATATGACGCACAAAATGCAAATTATTATTTACCTACTTTAAATTCACTTTATGCAAATCAACATAATATTTTATTTTTCATTTTTTTTAAATAACAACATGCAATATTTAGCAAAACAATACTTATTTGAACAGATTGTGATATTTTTTTGAAATTGCTGTTTAATCAATGCCATCATCATTTACTTAAGTGTTTATGTTTAATTGTACGAAATTATTTATTATCTTTGCCAATGAAAGTACGTAAGCAGTATTGGTGGATAGGTACAGAAGCACCTCGTACCTACCTACCTAAAACTAAAAAAAAAGAATATTAGTCATTTTTATCATGGCTAAAATTCCCCTTTCCCCTCCAACTAAGCAACTGAGATATTGAGGCTTAACTACTAGCTTAACTTGTATATAGCGTCAGTCAGATATTTGTCAGAGGTTAGTATAACTTCGATCATTTAGATTTTAGAAGTAGGCATATTATGTAGTTATACCTATAGTAGGTATAGTCTAATCGCACGCTGACGATGGGTCTGAGTTCAGGTCTGGTACTGAGTACGGGTCTCCTCTCAGAATGAGATGGGGTTAGGCCATAGTCTGCCAAGCTGGTCCCGTGCGGATTGGCAGTCTTCACACACCTTTGAGTTCATTATGGAGAACTCTCAGGTATGCAGGTCTCCTCACGATGTTCTGTTTCACCGTTAAAGCAAGTGACTTTTTTTGAAACGTCAAAAGTTAGTGCCCGGGATTGAACCTGCGGCCTCCCGAATATCTACAGGAAGCCGACGTCTTAACCAATTGGCTATCACAGCTGGTAGGTATTAGCAACAGTCAGTAAATGAACAAAAGAGCACCATGTTTAGGGTTCTGTACCGAAAAAGGAACCCTTACAGAATCATTTTGTATTATGTCTATCTGTCTGTCTGGCTGTTGTGTCAGTTAAGAAACCTATAGGGTACTTCCCGTTGACCTTGAATCATGAAATTTGGCAGATAGGTAGGTCTTAGGTATAGCACAAGTAAAGGAAAAAAACTGCAGACTGTGAATCTGTGGTTACATCACAAAAAAATAAAAATGTGTTCGTGAACAAATCTAATTTACCAAACTACATCATGGATGGCACTGTTCCGTCGTCAAGTGAGATTTCTGGTATCATCGTATACCATCTATCATATATGGTATCGTATCTGGTATGGTGGCATCGTAGGCGATGCTGCGAAACCCTACGTGCGCGATTACGACTCGCACTTGACCGGTTTTTTAATCACGCACGTGTATGAGACACTTTTCAACTTGTTTTATCAGCTTGTGTTATTCATTAAATAAATACAAAGTGTCTGCCAGACCATCTTTATTTACATAAGTGTTAGTGATTAATGGTATATTTTTCTTCACGGTTAAATACTTTTACGTAAGCAAAAACAGTAGGTAGCGATATATGTATTTTCGAATATATTTTATTAAATGTCTACATGTTCAATTCATGCCAGTTCTTCAATTTTTGATATTCATTAAAAAATTCGGAATTTCCTTCAAGTATAGGTAAACATTTTAAGCAGCAGCGGGTTCTTCTCCGTTTGACCAAGGTCGAGATGAGGTCGGTGTACGGGGCTCAAGACACGGTCTCCTTGTCCGGGTGTGGCGCGGGGAAGAACGCTTGAATAATGCTTGAACTTGAGAAACGGCTCGTTGCGTGAACGCTCTTAATAGACCCTCAAGCTACTCTGCCCAAATTTTGTACGAGCGAAACTGACGGCATAAGCGAGTTGGCACGACTATATATTATTTTACTGCCTCGTTGGTCTAGTGGTTAGCATGTTCGACTGCGGATGACCTCCTGGGTTCGATTCCCGGGTCGGCCCAAAAATTGTTAAGTTTATCTGTTAAGAAAATCTCGGTACCAGCCCAGCTCGGCATTAGGAAGTGGGCAGTGTTTCATCTCCATGTCGTGAAGAGCATGAAAGCCGTCGGTCCTGCGCCTGATTTCTCTCCGGTCGTGTTGGATTTCCGTCCAATCAGGCTATGAGATTGAGGGAATAGAGAGTATACCTGTATTTGCGCACTATAATATCTCCCGCGCCGCTGGCTAATCTCTATGGAGATGGCCGCCTTGGCTGAAATTCGGTTGGGGGTACATTATTTCACACTCTTTTCAATGCGGAATCCTAACATTTAAAGCGATTAATATTTAATAGTATTTATTTACTGAGGTAGATAAAATGTATATAAAGGAAAAAATACTTACCATTCAACAGAGGTGCAGAGGTGACGATGCTAGTGTTTTTTGTTTTATTAGCCTTTGTGGCGGATGGCTTATGTCAAGATGCGTTAACCATTGCGCGTATGTATAGTCACTTTTTCTATTGAAAGATAACTAGGTATATTTTTTTTGGATATAATATTAGATATGCAATACTTACCTGTCAGAAATTTATTTTTCTATTATTTTGCGAGTAACTACCTATATTTTGAAATTATTTTTTTCGGTTCAGATGTCGGCCTCTTATTTTGGGGGTCAGGGTTTTGAATCCCGGGCACTCACATCTAGCTTTTCGCAGTTATGTGCATTTTAAGCAACATCGTTCAACATCGTAAGAAAACATATTATTATACTAGGTGATACCCGCGACTTTGTTCGCGTAGATGTAGGTTTTTTAAAATTCCCGTAAGAACTCTTTAATTTTCCGAGATAAAAAGTAGCCAATGTGCTAATCCAGGGTATAATCTATCTCCATTCTAAATTTCAGCCCAATCCGTCCAGTAGTTTTTGCGTGAAGGAGTAACAAACATACACACACACACACACACACACACACACACACACACATACAAACTTTCTCCTTTATAATATTAGAGTGATGCCTGAGTCTCCAAAATCTTCTCAAAGGTATGTGAAGTCTGCTAAACCGCACTTGGCCAGCGTGGTGGATTAAATCCAAGCCCTTCTCATTCTGAGAGGATACCCGAGTTCTGTAGTGAGATGGCGAGGGTTGATGATGATAATAGTGATTCTTTTTTGGGATTCGTTATGCTACACAGCACCTCCAAAAAAAAACTACACAAATTAGTACTAACACAGTCAAACGTAGGCATATGTCTTAGCAATCGTTAGGTAAGGATCAGTTAAGTTTGTATTTTCGGCATGGACCAACCTAGGTATTTGTTACTCGTATTTTTAGGTTTCCGTACCCGAAGGGTTCCCGGAGGCCTAGTAACAGGGTCCCTGTTACTAAGCTTCGCTTTCCGTACATCCGTCCGTCTGTCAGTTAGTTTAACCGATTTTGATGAAAGGTACAGAATTAGCTTACTTCCCGGGGACGGACATATTATGCTTTTATCCCGGAAAATCAAAAAGTTCCCAAGGAAGTCCTTTCCGTTTAATCGATTTACCTATATGTTTGGTACAGAGGTAACTTGCATCCCGGAAATTGACACAGACAACTTTTTATCCCGGAAAAGCAGAGTTCCCACGGGATTTTCAAAAACCTAAATCGACGTGGACGAAGTTGCGGGCATCATCTAGTAATCACTAAGTATTAGACACGGTGATATGCTTCTTTAAATGCTTTTCCATAAGTTCAAGCACCTTTGAAACAATAATGCTAGGTAAATAATGAAAACGAATGAAGAAATACCAGCTATTGTACACAAAGATAAAGGTGGCGACTGACCTAAAATTGTTGTAATGTAACGTCTGTTGAAAACCGGACAAGTGCGAGTCGGACTCGCACGCGAAGGGTTCATTACTATCGCACTACGTACCTACCTTGATTTTTTTTTTTAATTTGCGTGGTGACCTTTTTAATATTCATATTTTGTTTTTTTTATTATTTGTTGTTGTAGCGGCAATAGAAATGCATACTCAGAGAAAATTTCAACTCTCTATAGGTATCTGTAAGCGGGCTGTATCTCATGAACCGGAATAGGTTCCGGTTCATGAGATACAGCCCGCTTACAGATAGACGGACGGACAGGCAGACAGCGGATGCTTAGTAATAGCACTATCGTAAAACTGTGGTAATAGCACGCGCATTATAGGTATAGAGTGCAAAACTAGGGTCAATGCCCCACCTACGACGCGATATTGACTTAGAGTAGCCTATTTACGGAACGTTCGTTGACCTTTAGCGTCAGTCAGATGTTTTATTTGATATACTGTGACCTATTGAAAATATAGGATTTTTGAAAAAAAAAATCGTGGTTGTTCTGTGGTATCTTATCAGTAATCATAAATCACTTGTCTTCATTCTTACTAGTAGCGTTCTGGTTAACCCTGCATGATACATTAGTTTCGACGATGCAGGTCAGTCTCCAGCTTTATTTTCTTTAGCAAAACGCGTGTTATCAGCTAGTTATCTTTTTTATGAATGCACGACAGCTCAATTAAAGAATTGATATATCGAATATTTAGCTAGACGGTTTACCTATAGCTATAATAATAATATAATTTTTAGAATTTTAAATGTTAGTATTATTCATTCTCGATATTTTCTACGGGACGGATTTGGCTGCGAATGAAGATAGATTCTTTCTGAAGAATAAAAAAAATGAAGCTACTTTTTATCCCGGAAAATAAACGAGTTCTCACGGGATTTTTAAAAAAACCTATATCCACGCGAACATCACGCGGGCATCAGTTAATGAATGAATAAATATAAATATAAAAACAAAAACAAAATTGTAAATGTGAAAATATGTTTGTCTGTATGTTTGACTGAACCTATTCAGAGGTCATCCTGCTTCACGGATTTTTAGGTACAAGCATAACTTGCATTCCGAAGACGCACACAGACTACTTTTTATCCCGGAAAATCAAAAATGTCCCCATTGATTTTTATCATGTCATGCAGGTTTCCTCACGATGTTTAGCTTCACAGTTAAAGCAAGTGATATTAAGTTGCTTAAAATGCATAGTCCTTTATAAATAATATTATCTTTTAATTTCTTTTCAGAGCCAGCCAGACCTTGTCCCTGCCCTGAAAATGAAGAATATGTGAAATGCCGAACATGCCCACCGCTATTCTGCAACATATCCAGTGTTGACTACAAGTGTACCGAGGTCCAAAGCTGCGAGTCCGGATGTGACTGTATCAAGGATTACCTCCGGGATTATAATGGAGTCTGTGTCCTGAATGATAAATGCCCATCTCGTAAGTTGCTAAGTAGTATGGTTCCGTACCTTAAAAGGAAAAACGGAACCCTTAAAGGATCACTTTGTTGTCTGTCTGTTTGTCTTTCCGTTTGTCCGTCTGTCGAAAACCTATAGGGTACTTCCCGCTGACCTAGAATCATAAAATTTAGCAGGTAGGTAGTTCTTATAGCACAAGTAAAGGAATGAATCCGAAAACCGTGAATTTGTGGTATCATCACAAATAATAATTAAAATGGGTTTCAATTTTCAAAGTTAGATAACTATACTAACAGGGGTTTCATGTGAAAGGGCTTTACCTGTACTACATTCTAAAACAGATTTTTATTTATTTTTATTTTGTAAGTATAATAGTTTTGATTTATCTTGCAAAATGTCGGAAAAATACCCGAGTACGGAACCCTCGGTGCGCGAATCTGACTCGCACTATGGCCGATTTTTTATAGATGGACAGATTTGTCCTTTGAAATTTGAAGTGATTCACCTACTTTCAAGGTAAACTTTATCTAAGATGACAACGTGCTTATCTATATATTTTTTATATAATATATAAAAGGAAAAGCTGACTGACTGACTGATTGGCTGACTGCCTGACTGACTGATCTATCAACGGATCGGGCAGAAATTTGGCAAGTATATATAGCTATTACGACTCACCGTAGACATCCGCTTAGAAAGGATTTTTGAGGACAAGAAATTTGTGTGTCCACGCGGACAAAGTTCCGGACATAAGCTAGTCGTATTAAGTAGAAATTAATTTACTATTTATATTTTTTTAACTTAGTAAAAAAATTCATTCCGCGTAAGCTTCTGTCTTAAACGAGAAAACGTGTTTATTTATATAGATTGAATACACATTATAATATGTTATGACTGTTCTAGCTCCGCCGCTTCTTGAGTGTGGTGATAACGAGGCACCCTCCACTTGCAGGCAAACCTGTCCTCCACAAACTTGCGATTATGACCCCAATATATACGCTCATTGTGAACCTGGTCCATGTCAACCTGGCTGCAACTGTAAGAAGGGCTACTTGAGAGACAGAGAAGGAAACTGTATACCCCAGGAAAAGTGTCCAAGAAGTATGGACTTTTATTTGACTTGGCACATATCTATGGATCCATTTTTTGGATAAAGACCTTCCTTCCCTACCTTCAACTTATCCCAGTTTATTGCTACTTGCAGCAGTTCTTAGGATGAGCATACAGTTCCAACGACTATGTTTCGATACCTTTTATGCATTTTGTGGTGACCAATATGTTATTTTTTTAAATTCATAATTTCGTTGAACTACTCTCGCGTGATCAGTCTATACCACTTCATATTTCATTTAAATGTAATCTTTATTAGTATTTTCATTTAAAGGATTCCGATAGGTGCCAAAATTCATACCTGCAATTTTGTGCCTGCCTATAATTTGTTTTGCTTTGTATGTGTTTAATTTTATGGTCTACAGTAAAAGTATATTCATTCCTTCAGTCAAATTTTCAAAAAAACTTTTATTTTTTCGTACGATGCTAAGAATCCTTCCGACTCGCGATCGACAGGTTTTTATTTTTTATACAAGTTAAAATTAATGCTTGTCATAAATTGTTATTAGGTCTCCCTCAGTGCGGACAAAATGAAGAACCAACGGATTGCGTTAAAAACATTCGCCCGAATGTCAGGTGCATACCATGTCAATGTATCAAGAACTTTGTGAGAGACAGTAACGGCCTATGTGTTTCAAGTAAGTACTAAAAACTTTCGCCCTGGTGACTCTATAATTCATAATTTCGTTGAACTACTCACGCGTGATCAGCCTATTCCACTTCATACTTCATTAAAATGTAATCTTTATTAGTATCTTCATTTTTAGGGTTCCGAAAGGTGCCCAAATTCATATCTGCAATTTTGAACCTGCCTATAATATTTTTGTTTTGCTTTGTATGTGTTTTAATCTGTACTAATTTTGTGGTCTACAGTAAAAGTATATTCATTCCTTCAATCAAATTAAAAAAAAAAAAAAATATTTTTGTATGATGTTAGGAATCCTCCTGACTCCCATTTGACCGGTTTTTTTATACAAGTTAATGTTTGTAATAAATTGTTATTAGCTCTCCCTCAATGCGGACAAAATGAAGAACCAACGGATTGCGCTAAAAACATTCGCCCGGGTGACTCTACTCTGACGATCAAGTGCCGCCCATGTCAATGTATCGAGAACTTTGTGAGGGATAGTAACGGCCTATGTGTTTCAAGTGAGTACTAAAAACATTCGCCCTGGTGACTCTACCCTGAAGACCAAGTGCCGCTCATGTGCAAGAGAATTTTGTGTAAAATAGTAGTGGTCTATGTGTTCTAAGAAAGTACTTTAAATCACTACCTCCCTACCCATATTCACTAGGTAGGTACCTACCCATAATATTATTCAACAACAATATTTTAATGCGAAAGTTTATTTTTTTGGTTGTTTGTCCTTTTTTCACGGTTATATTAAAGACCTGGAGAGTGACATAGGCTAAGTCAAAGAGCTAAAATCAAAGAGTTTCCACGGGATTTTAAAACCTTAAATTCACACGGACGAAGCCGCGGGTACTAATATAAGGCTAGACTAAGGCAAATACTTCCTCTGTCCTTCTATGTACTTATTGAGAGTAAGTAAATACAAGTTTTTTGATAGGACATAATTTACTTCACCCAAACATAAACATTAGAAAACACGAAATAACAGGAAATAGGTACGTAAGTGCTTCACTTCAGAATAAATATATCTTAATACTAAGTAATTAACCTTCTAGATTGTAACAAGGACTGGTTTTCAATATCACATTACCTTTTAACTCACGCCTAATTTGTACATTCGTTTTCGAAAAAAGGGTGTCGTGAACAGACGTTAGATTACACAAATTCTTTATCATCATCATCAACTCATCTCTGGTTCATTACTGAGTACGAGTCTCCTCTGAGTTGAGGGGTTGGCTATAGCCTACCCGCCATCCAAGTGTGGATTGCCAGACTTCACACACTTATGCATGGAGGTTTAATTGCGATATTTTCCGCAAATCCATGTAACTCCAAAAAATTAGAGGTGCGTGCCCGGAATCGAACCCCACACCTACCAAATAGGTATTTACTTAAACTTTAAATACGAGACGAGACAACACAAATAAGGTTACACTAAATAAATTGTCTACTTAAGGTTAAGACTGAGTCGAAAGCCTTCCATGAAAACAAATGTCTATAATTTACGTAGCTAAATCTCTACAAATAGGAAATTACCTTTCCAGGTGAGACCCCGTATATTTACGACCGATGCACGCCAACTTGCTCCATCCCAAACCCCCCAAACTGCCCGCAAATCTCAGACACAGCGACCAATCGGTGTAATTGCGCCGAGGGTTATTTGTTATCCGAGAAACGAGGCCAATGTGTTAAATTAGTAGAGCCACAGCCTGGAATGTTTGTGGAAACGAACTGATTTTTGAATTGGTAGAGGGACTGACTGACTGTAATTATCTAACTGTATAAATAAACACCTACCTAAGTTTGAAAGCTATGCTGGAGAGATCAAATCAGAAATGAGGGGAACTATTGTAACCGACTTAGTTCAGCGGTTTGTGAAGCTGAAGCTGTTTGGCACATAGTTTGAAAAACCAATAGAGATTGCGATTCCAAGGTGCTGGACTGGGATAACGCAGCGTTGAAGACCCCCAACTAGGTGAACAGATATGGAGAACTGCTGGCGGCGCAAGATCATGGCGTGTGAAAGTACCTGTAAGGGACCTACATAGTATGTCAGCAGTGGACGTTATTGATTGACGATGATGATGATTATGATAAATGTGTTTGTCAAGCATCAAAAAAGTCGCTAGAGGCCACTATGAAAGTCCCTTTCAGAACTACTGAACATACTATGTTAGTAGTTGAAGTCCTTGGTATTTTCAGATGCCAGCGCTTGTGTGTTTGTAACTTAAAAATGCTTTTCAGAGGAAGATCTTTGCAAAAATGAGCAAAACACAACTTATACACTATGCCCATATCAGTGTACCTCGACCTGCAAGAACCCGAACGGTATATGCAGTCAAGAATGCCGAGTAAGTTACGGTTGTGCATGCAGACCTGGTTACCTTCTGTCTGAAGAGGGAAAATGTATTTTGCCTGAGGACTGTCCAGGTAATATTTAAAAATAAAATTCGGTTATAATTTCATAGGTCAATTAATATTTAGAAAGATTTCAATAGATTCACTCATTTAGCAATTAGCTGGTTGCATGCTTGGCTGCTTAAGCAAATAAAATAACAGAAGGTAGACCAATTAATATTCATAGCATTTTCTAATACTTGCTTCCCACGGTGCGTGATATTGCGGTTGGATGTGGACCAGCCCGCACTGACGCACCTTGGGAAGGGAAGGGTATCCGTGGTAGCGCAGACACGTCCGGTCCGTCGCGGCGCGTCCGATCCGTGGCGACTCAGTTACTTCGAAATGGCTTCAAAACTCAAGACCCACTGAGACTGGATATCCGTGGTCGTCCAGCCGTGCGTAATGATCCTTAGAATCACGCACCCTGAGAAGCCAGTGTAAGAGGCACTGTCAACAAAATATTCTCTATTCAGTTGCAGACACTTGCATAGATTGATGGTGAATTTAGATTACAGCATGTACAATTTTTATAATACCTGATACATAGTAATTGCCTGTCAATGTAATTTCAGGTGGCAATCCCTGCAAGGAAAATCAAACATTTGTCTATTGCAATGCCGGTTGTCCTTCTGCTAACTGTCCCGAAACTGATAGCAAAGCCTTGTTCGCATGTGATCAACCGAATCCATGCCCTTCTGGATGCGCATGCAAGAGGAATTACAGACGGCGTAGCGAGCAAGATGATACGTGCATCCTTGCTTCGGAATGTCGTAAGAAATTCAAGTTCTTTGGCCATTGTAACATTCTGTTATTTATGATAACATATCTGTATCAAAATTGGAGATATACTACAATTATTTACAATTATAACTCTATTGTTATCGAATAAGAGTCATTTTATTTTAATCTTACTATCGAGACCAATCAACGGAAGAAGATTTCATCGATGCTGGAAAAATTGTATTGTCTTAATGATAATTAATTGGAATGTAGTGATTCAAATCCACACACTTTACAATAAATCTACCACCTGGGTGCCTGGTGCACTTCAACCGCCCGTTGTGCCAGATCTTTTTTTCCACGCACATACAAACTGTAGAATCAATTCCCATCGGCGGTGTTCCCACTAAATTACAACAGGGGCTTATTCAATGGGCGGACCAACAAATTCCTGAAAGACCGGCAACTCATCCGCGGTACCTCCGGTACTCCAAATATTCATGGGTGGCGGTAATCACTTAACATCAGGTGATACGCCTGCTCGTTTGCTCGCTATTTTACTATCTAAAAAAAAACTTTTTCTTCTCAGCTCCTGTAAACTGCACAAGACCAAACGAAATCTGGAACCCATGTCCCCAGCCATGCTTTTCGGAAGGTTGCGGTGATAAGCAGTCTACGATATGCTGGACGTTGATTGCTCCTGAATGTCAGCCCCAATGTGTTTGTGCAAAAGACCATCGCCGCAATGCCGCCGGCATCTGTATACCTATTTCTCAGTGCCGTAAGTTCAAGGACATTATACTTTTTTTACTTTTTTTAAAAGATCATTAGCCATGCTAATCATGACTAATACTCCCCTTCCCCTCCAACTAAGCGCAAAGCTGTGTAGGTATGACAATAGTGCAACGGGTGGGGTTTGACCCGCCGACCTTTCGGAATTCAGTCGGCTCCTCAACCGTTGAGCTATTGAGGCTCGCATTATATACCTATATTATAATGTACACAATACTCGTATCCAGTACAATATAAGAAAGTTTATGCTGTTCAGGAGACAGAGCTTCACGTTAATGTAATATTGATATAATAATAAAGATTTTTAGGGTTCTGTAACTCAAAAAGAAAAACGGAACCCTTTTAGGATCACTTTGTTGTCTGTCTATCTGTCTCTCCATCTGTCCGTCTGCCGTGTCTGTCAAGAAACCTATAGGGTACTTCCCGTTGACCTAGAATTATGAAATTTGGCAGGTAGGTAGGTCTTATAGCACAAGTAAAGGAAAAAATCCGTAAACCGCGAATTTGTGCTTACATCACAAAACAAAAATGTATTCATGAACAATTAATATAATTAGTATTTTCAATTTTCAAAGTATGGTAACCATACTAAGTGGGGTAGGAATCATATGAAAGGGATTTATCTGTACAATCTAGACAACTTCAATATTTTTTTGCAAATTCAGCACCTCAATGTGGCATAAACGAAGAACCGATAAATTGTGGTGACACATTATATCCCCAACCCCTTGCCACGGACGTCGTCAGTGCTAATAGAATCAGATGCCTGCCGGGATGCAAATGTATCGCCGGATACGTGAGAAATAGAAGCGGTGTTTGTGTTAAAAGTAAGTAATATTTATGCTAACAAGTGTAAATTAAAAATTTATAACACCCCCGAAAAGGGAAGGTTACAGTTATATCTAGAAAACAGCTGATAACTTTCAAACGGCTGAACCGATTTTCTTGGATTATAGCTAAAAACACTCTCGATCAAGCCACCGTTCAAACAAAAAAACTAAATTTAAATCGGTTCATTAGTTTAGGAGCTACGATGCCACAGACAGATACACAGATACACACGTCAAACTTATAACACCCCTCTTTTTGGGTCGGGGGTTAAAAACTATAACCTGGGACAAACTACAACGTTAGAGATGTAAGACGCGGTTCTATTCATTTCCGTATAAAAAATGACAAGAGTAAATACTAGAAAAAACTTAAATGCGAAAGTGTGTCTGTCTTTCAGTCTGCTAGCTTATCACGACCCATACGGTTTGACGAACCTGGGTAGGAATAGAAATAGCTTGTCTCCGCGGGAAGGGCTTAGGCTATTTCCAATTTCGTCCCGAAAAATCAAAGATTTCCCACGGGATTTTTGGAAATCTAAATCAACACCGAGCAAGTCTCGGGTGTTATCTTTTTATCTATATCTGTTACTAGGTCCTATATCACCAGTATGTGGAAAATTCGAAGAGCCAAACATTTGCATTGCTATATTTCCAAGCACTTGTCCGCGGTGTCGATGTATCAAGAACTATGTGAGAAACAGCAAAGGCGAATGTGTCCCAAGTAAGTAACATTATTTAAAAATAATAAAACCATGAGGTCATTTTGAGGTCGAGTAATAATAATAATTGTTGATGTTACTATTTAAAGTAGAAAAAAAAATAGTATCGAAATATTTGGACCTGGCTCACGAGATTCCCATCATAATATGGAGAGTTTACTCAGCGATTATTGAACTGATAGTTGTATCTGTCCACGGTTTTATACCGAATAGGTTCGACAAAATGTCAAGAAACTATCGCTCTGTTGGATAAAGTGCATGATACAGAAGGCAGTACTTCTTGATACGGCACGATTTATAAGGAGGTTCCTCACTACGGAGCCCATGACCACTGGCAGTTTAGGCCCTAGCCTTCTTCATGTTTACGGACCTGCGAGTAATATAAGGTGATATGACGGCCTCCCTAGCGCAGTAGTAAGCACTGTGGTCTTATAAGAGGTCCCGGGTTCCATTCCTGGCAGTAGTTTGGGATTTTATAATTTCTAAATTTCTGGTATGGTCTGGTGGGAGACTTCGGCCGTGGCTAGTTACCGCCCTACCGGCAAAGTCAGGCCGCCGAGTGTTTTAGCGTTCCGGTACGATGCCGTGTAGAAACCTAAGGGGCATGGGATTAATGAAAACTGCCTACCCCTTCCAGGTTAGCCCGCTTCCATCTTAAACTACATCATCACTTAACACCAGGCGAGATTGTAGTCAAGAGCTAACTTGTATATGAATTTAAAAAAAGATTGCATTTAATTGACAGTTTCAATTTTTTATTAGATACTACATTACCTCAGTGTGGAAAAAACGAAGTACCAAATGATTGCAGTATAGTCTATGCAAGTTCAGTTCAGCCATTGGAGCCAAGCACTGATGTAGCGGCTGTGGAAGCCGTTGAGACACAGAGGATCAGGTGCAGACCATGCAAATGTATGGATGGCTATGTAAGAAACGCTAACGATGTATGTGTTCGAAGTGAGCCCATATCCCCAGTATGTGGAAAATTCGAAGAGCCAAACATTTGCATTGCCATATTTCCAAGCACTTGTCCGCGGTGTCGATGTATCAAGAACTATGTGAGAAACAGCAAAGGCGAATGTGTCCCAAGTAAGTAATATTATTTAAAAATAATAAATTAGCCAAATTGACCGTTAAGCAGATCGAGTAATAATAATTGTTGATAATATTATACCACACATAATGATAACCTAGTGAAAGTAGAAAAGGAAATAATATCGAAACCGCTATCTTTCTAAAGGTCAATGTACAATATTTCCTGCTACTCCTGCCAGGTACTGTACTTTTCTCTGCTCGTCGAGAGCCTGGTATGTACACTCGTGCAAGGGAACTCCTACAGCAGACTTAATCGATCGATCCATCGCATGGGTGACCTTCCTCGCCCTCTGGAGCCCTCCATCTTGCCCTGCACAACAAGACGCTCAATTGAGTCACTCTCACGCCGGAGACGTGTCCGAAGAATTTTGGCGACCTATTGGACCTATGAAAGTTTAAATAAACAAATTGTTTTACGAGAGGTATTTAACACTGTAGCAAATATGCCAACAGATGTCACGTCGGAGTCTAATAAGGAAGCGAACTTCGGCTTGAATCGGTAACAACGCTAATTGCAAATAGTTTGAGGCAGAAAGCAATATTGTCAGTGAAATTCGCAATCAATTACAACAGAAAGTTTCAACAGAAACTTTGGAATCAACTTTGGGAATGCGTGTTCCAAATTGAAATGCTAAGTAAAAATTACGCCTTGAAAAAAATAATGAAAAACGTTTATTTTGTAAATTGTGCACAAACCACATGTTGTACAAAAGTTGGTTTTCATTGTTCAATTAAAATTTCTATGCTGTCTTTAAAATAGTTTGCTATTACGTGTAGGTAATAACCATTGCTATTATGTATAATAGCCCAGTATATAGTTTTGTAAAATAGCTGGATTATTGAAGTCAATTATCATTATTAACCCCCGACCCAAAAAGAAAGTTGCTATAAGTTTGACGTGTGTATCTGTTTATCTTTCTGTGGCATCGTAGCTCCTAAACTAATGCACCGATTTTAATTTAGTTTTCTTTGTTTGAAAGGTGGCTTGATCGAGAGTGTTCTTAATTATAATCCAAGAAAATCGGTTTAGCCGATTGAAAGTTATCAGCTCTTTTCTAGTTAATGTAACCTTCACTTGTCGGGGGTGTTATAAATTTTTAATTTACACTTGTTTCAGGTCCTAAATGTGGGCAAAATGAAACCTACGTCCCATGTATAGTCCCATGTCCATCAAACTATTGTCCAAGGGATGACAGACTTATCTTAGTACAATGCTTAGTACCTTCCCCTTGTCCTGGCGGTTGCGCTTGTAAGACCAACTATACACGCATTAGCTATGAAGATCCAAGATGCATCTTAGCCTCAGACTGTCGTAAGTGTTTTTTATTTTAAGTAGGATTTCATAGAACCGTCACTCCGTCACTCGTTTCATACAATCGTAGTTCCAATTTCATTTGAATATTAAGCAACCAAAGTCCATGAAATTTTGCAGACATATTCTAGAAACTATTATCTATGTCTGTGGTTTTCCAGATTTCTGTTAAAATATTCGGTTTCAAAGTTACGCGGTCTTAAAATTTTCATACAAATCTTTGAGCCCCTGTAATTTTAAAACTACATATTTTGAGAAAAATCTAAAACACCACAGACACAGATATTAGTTTCTAGAATATGTCTGCAAAATTTCATGGACTTTGGTTTCTTAATATTCAAATGAAATTGGAACTACGATTGTATGAAACGAGTGACGGAGAGAGCCCTGTTAATCTTTGTACCTCAATCGACGAGGTTATATTTTTAACGAACTTCAAAAAAGGAGGCGGTTCCGTACCTCAAAAGGAAGAACGGAATCCTTATAGGATCACTTTGTTCTCTGTCTGTCTGTCTTTCTGTCTTTCCGTCCGTCCGTCCGTCCGTCGTGTCTGTCAAGATAACCAATAGGGTTACTTCCCGTTGACCTAGCATCATGAAGTTTGGCAGGTAGGTAGGTTATAGCATAAGTAAAGGTATAAATCCAAAAGTGATTACATCATCAAAAAAATAATTAAAATGTGTGTCAATTTTCAAAGTAAGATAACTATACCAAGTGGGGTATCATATGAAAAAGCTGTACCAGTACATTCTAAAATTGTTTTTTTATTTATTTTTATGCATAAAAGTTTTTTATCTATAGAGTAAAATGTCGGGAAAAACGCGTACGCGAGTCAGACTCGCACTTGGCCGGTTTTTTCATAGGGACTCAGCTCACAACGCGTCGTGGTTGTACGTCGTGAGTCTCCACCGCATTTCGAGCTGTTTTTTTTTATGAAAAAGGAACCCCGGATGGGTTCAAAACTAGTCAGACTTACGTCGACTTACTACGGTACAGCCGGGAGCATCTATATTTATAATGGAAATCACTAACGATAGTGATTATGCCAGATCCTTTATTAAGGACCTGTCATCCCGTTTTGTGGAGTCCACGGGTGACCGAAGGTCTGGACTCTGGCCATTCAACGAGGTAACGCAGCCAGCGTTCTGGGCACCCTCGTTGCAGTGATTTGGATGACATTTTTGTTTTGTAATTTTTATATTTAAGTATTTATTGTACCTATGTGTGACCTTTACATTATTTTACACTTCCATATTATAGGTACAATAAACAAAAGTTTAAACGCTGCAATTATTAATTCAATTCTTATTTTGTTCTCAGCCCCTATCAAATGCACAGAAGAAAACACAGAATATAATTCATGCCCCTCAGCGTGCTTTTCCGAAGGCTGCGGTTCTTTGCAATTGGAGCCCGAAATTTGCAACACACTAGTTCCGAACGTGTGCCGACCGCGATGCGTGTGTCAAAGAGACTACCGCAGAGATAGTTCTGGAAAGTGCATACGTAAAGAAGAATGCCGTAAGTTGAAATGTTTGATTTGTCTATTTTGAAACTTTGACTATTATCATATTCATTATCTTATCATTAATACACACTAGTTCCAAACGCATGCCGACCACGACGTGTGTAGACTATTGCAGAGATAGTTCTGGAAACTGCTTAATAGAACAATGCCGTGAGTTCAATAGTTTGATTTGTCTATTTGGGAACTTTGACTATTATCATTATCTTATAGACAACAGTAAATTTTAAAGACTGATCTAAAATTAACAATGGCACACGTCTTACTACGGCATTGGCCATAAGCCGTAATCCACGCATAATCAACGCGTGGATTTGTCGCCATGGCTCCAAACTAACCCAGAATCCAGAGCTTTGAGTAAGGCCAAATTCTACTCTACTAAATAGAAGAAATACTTTAAAGCATTGTTACTATAAAACCAGTACTTTAATGTATTTTTTTCATATTCAAAATGTATATAAATAAAGTATGTCATGCTTTTCATGTCACAACTCTTTCTTTTTCAACTACAGCACCTCAATGTGGCATAAACGAAGAACCAAATAATTATTGTGCTCCAATATTTTACCCACAACCAATTGAAGGACAAACTGGTGTTATTGACCAAGCAGCTGTAATATCTGTTGAGACCGAAAGGATTAGATGCCAGCCATGCATATGTATTAAAGGTTATATAAGAGACATTAACGGTGTATGTGTTCCAAGTAAGTGATCGTAAGCATGACGTGTGTGTTTTTAAAGAAAAATGTGGGTGTTTTATCTGTATTTGTAAAACGTTAGATTTGTACTGACTTAGAGATTCCATCGAATGTGTAATAATAATAAATATTTTCTTTTAAAATGACCTTATAATGCAGACAAATTTCTACATAATAATATTAAGTTAAACTTTGTGCAGAAGTTGTCCTAAAAATATTATTTTATTTATTTTTATTACTTACCTACTTATTTCTTGGGAACAAAAAATGACAAAAAGAAAAGAAGAGAGAGCGAGCGCTATATGTGCAAAATAAATTATTATGAGAAGTTGTAACGCAAAATAAGTTATAAAATAAGTAACGCAAAAAGTTTTTAGATATTAACAATAAATGAATAGGACCTAGGTAATGAGGATTTTTTATAATTCGATATTACAGAAACTGTATGTGGGGAAAATGAGGTATCAACAGATTGTAAGCAAGAATGTCCTCCCCAAAGCTGCAGTTGGGACAGCACCCGGATGGATTGCAGACCCGTAGAGTGCAAGCCTGGATGCAATTGTATTGAAGGTTACTTGAGAGATGTTAATGGAAAGTGTATACCCTGGGAAAAGTGCCCAGGTATGTAATTATCTCCTCTCTGCTGCAGTTGATGTCATGCAAATAAATAAATAAAGCCTTTATTGTACATTTTACATAAAAATTTACTCAAATCGCGTACTTTACTTACTTTCCCATCAGCGCGTCTTCTGACGCATAGACCTCCTCCAGGTTTTTGTAAATGAGTCTGTTTTGCGCTTATTTTGTCCATATAATTTTTATGAAACTCCCTATACGCTTTAAGAATAGGATATACCAGCTATATTCACGTATTTAGTCGATGTAAGCCTGACTAGTTTCCCTATACGCTAGTCAAAAATGGGATTCTTTACATCATATTGTACAAAGGAGTGCTTAGACACTCGCACTAAGGTAACTTGTATAACGAGTGCAGTCACTTTCCTCCGAACCATTTAACATTATTATATTACATATTGGAATGCTGAATATCATCAAAAAAAAAAAAAAAATTCTTTTTAGAATGCAATGGCGATCCAAATGCAGTTTACTCGCAATGTCCTAATCAATGCATATCAAGCTGCAAGCAACCGAATGCCATCTGCTCTCAAGAATGTGGTGAACCCTTTGGTTGTAAATGCAGATTGGGATATATTCAGTCTGATGAGGGAAGATGTATTTTACCAGCCGAATGTCCAGGTTATTATTAAACATCTCATACAAGTCAAAATGTCTTTTAATATCTAATTTCTTTTAATATAACTGGCTTCTTAGTGTAACTAGGGCATGTCCACAAGGATTCAGGTTTTTAAAATTTCGTGGGAGCTCTTTGGGTTTCCGAGTAAAAAGTAAAGTCTATGGAGTTACATAGACTTTACCTATACCTATGTCAATATTCAGTACCAATATTTAAGACAGTAACCTCCAGGCTTTTTACCAGGTTTTCAACTACAACCATGCACAAAATCACGTCATCTGTTGCTCCATTGTGAAGTGATTGTAGGACAAATTCACAAACCAACAGACCAAAAATAAACATACTTTCGTATAGTTAATGTGGGTAGTGATGGCTACTGATATTATAATATGTAATAGCTGTATATATTTTGTTAAATAGCTGGATCAATGATTTAAATTTTTAGGGTCCCGTACCAAGCAAGGGTGCCAACGGGACCTTATCACTAGCCTCCGCTCTCCGTCCATCCATCGCTCTATCAGTGGACTGTCTCTCATGAACCTTAACACATACACTTTTGGCACAGAAACTGTATTTCCAATTGCCATTAAATAACAACAAATAATAAAAATTTCAAAATGCCCGCCATAAAAATTAAAAAGTGTTATTTCTGGTACGGAAATCTGACTGATTTTAATATGGGTTACCTTTATTTCAGGTGGCAATCCCTGCGGGCGCAACGAAACCTACGCCGCGTGTCTTATCGGATGCCCAACAAACAATTGCCCGAGGGATGACAGTCTTGCCATTCCACAGTGCTTACCACAATTCCCTTGTCCTGGTGGCTGCGCTTGTCAGAGCAATTATAGACGCATTAGCTCTGAAGATAGAAGATGCATCTTAGCCTCAGATTGTCGTAAGTTTTTTTTTTTGATAAAATGCCAAGACTTAAAAGTAATTATTTCCAAAATATTTTACCTAATTCACTGAACGTAAAATATTAGCTAAGTACGTGAAATAATACACACAAACACAAACACACACACACACACACACACACACACACACACACACACACACACACACACACACACAGACACACACACACACACTGTAATTTTGCATTTTTTGTTTGTTGAAAATATTTGTTTATTTACGGAGGGTAAGAGCGTGGATCTTGATGTTTTCCAAACTCACTTCAAGATTTCTGTAACATATGTGAAACGACGCTTATTTTTAACAACATTTCAATCATCATTTTGTTCTCAGCCCCTATCAAATGCACAGAAGAAAACACAGAATATAATTCATGTCCCTCAGCGTGCTTTTCCGAAGCCTGCGGTTCTTTGCAATTAGAGCCCAAAATTTGCAACACACTAGTTCCGAACGTGTGCCGACCGCGATGCGTGTGTCAAAGAGACTACCGCAGAGATAGTTCTGGAAAGTGCATACGTAAAGAAAAATGCCGTAAGTTGAATAGTTTTTTTTGACGTGACAACGTCTTATAATTCGATAGAGCCGGCTGCACGCACGAAAAAACATGACTCATGCGGCGTTACCTCGCTCTGAGGCGTTCCATGTAAGGCTGGAAGTGCAAGCGAGAGCGCGGAACGAGCGACAAAGAAGCACAATCGGCCTTTGTTGTCACGTTCAACTATCGTCAGTAAACCGACTTTACAGACAACCAATTTTTTTGTCTATTTTGAAACTTTGATTATTATCATTATCTTATTACTAGATGATGACCGCGACTTCATCAAGCTTTTTTTTTAAATCCCGTGGGAACTTTTTGCTTTTCCGGGGTAAAAAGTTGCCTATGTCACCTCCCGGCAAGTTATTTCCGTATGAAAACGATACATTTGTGTCTAATATTTTTATAATTTGAATGTTTTTTATGTCATATTCTTTAACTTCAGCACTTCAATGTGGTGAAAACGAAGAACCGACGAATTGTGGTGACATCTTTCTACAGGCTACCACGGACGTCGTCAGTGAAAATAGAATCAGATGCATCCCAGGGTGCAAATGTATCGCCGGATACGAAAGAGACAGCAGCGGTGCATGTGTTCAAAGTGAATACAAAAGAGACAGTAGATGTGTTCAAAGTAATTTAGATTATTATTAAAACCTATTCCTAAACTCATTGACATATAGTAGGTATAGACGAGGGCTCACAAACAAAACACAGCTCAAGTGGCCTGGTTTGTACACAAATTACAAAATCTAGAAAAAAGTTTTACAAAATAGCAACAACTTCAGTTTATTATAAACCTTAGCACTTGAACATCTCGGGGAAGGACAAAGGCTAGTTTTTATCCCGGAAAATCAAAGAGTTACCACGGGATTCTTAAAGATCTACTCGTTTAACCGATTCATATGAAATTTGGTACAGATTTAGCTTGCATCCCGGAAATTGATATAGGCAACTTTTATCCGGGAAAATCAAAGAAAATTCCCATGGGAATTTAAATAAAAATAAATCCAAGCAGACGAAGTCACGGGCATCATCTAGTAAAAATATATGTTGTTGTACAGTTATAGGTTTCAAAGTGTGGAGACCGACGCTGTTAAAACCTTTTTAACCCTCGACCCAAAAAGAGGGGTGTTATAAGTTTGACGTGTGTATCTGTGTATCTGTCTGTGGCATCGTAGCTCCTAAACTAATGCACCGATTTTTTTATTTATTTTTTTGTTTGAAATCCAAGAAAATCGGTTCAGCCGTTTGAAAGTTATCAGCTCTTTTCTAGTTACTGTAACCTTTACTTGTCAGGGGTGCTATAAATTTTTAATTTACACTTGTTGAAAATGAAGATACTTTATAATTACATTTTTTTTCAGCTACAGTCGAATGCACGGGGGCAAACGAATATATGAATCCGTGTCCTTCAGCATGCTTTGGTGACGCCTGCGGTGAACTGGACGAGGAGACAGCCGCGTGTAACACACTTGTTGAACACGTATGCCGTGCGCGCTGCATGTGCATAAAAGGCTTCCAAAGAGATAGATCTGGCAAATGCATACCTAAAGCAGAATGCCGTAAGTTTTTTTTTTAATTTAAAAAAAAAGTGCTATAAGTTTGATGTGTGTATATGTGTATCTGTCTGTGGCGTCGTAGCTCCTAAACTAATGAACAGATTTTAATTTAGTTTTTTTTTGTTTGAAAGGCGGCTTGATCGAGAGAGTTCTTAGCTACAATCCAAGAAAATCGGTTTAACCGTTTGAAAGTTATCAGCTCTTTTCTAGTTACTGTAACCTTCACTTGTCGGGGGTGTTATAAATTTTTAATTTACACTTGTTATATATAAGTTTGATGTGTGTATATGTGTATCTGTCTGTGGCATCGTAGCTCCTAAACTAATGAACTGATTTTAATTTAGTTTTTTTTTGTTTGAAAGGTAGCTTGATCGACAGTGTTCTTAGCTATAATCCAAGAAAATCGGTTCAGACGTTTGATAGTTATCAGCTCTTTTCTAGTTACTGTAACCTTCACTTGTCGGAGGTGTTATAAATTTTTAATTTACACTTGTTGACTTGATATTGTAAATAATGATTTCTTATGTTTTACAGCTGTTACATCTTAATCAAGAGATGTCATGAAGTGATGAAGAATCGCAGTGTTTGGATCTTAAAAATACCATTAGGTTTATCTATACTAATATTATAAATGCGAAAGTGTGTTTGTTTGTTTGGTTGTCCTCACTTCACGTCCTAACTAAGCAACCAATCGACTTGATTTTTGGCATAGAGGTAGTTGAAAGGACGGAATTTTATCCCGGAAAATCAATGACTTCCCTAGGGATTTTTAAGAACTTGATCCACGCGAACAAAGTCGCGGGCATCAGCTAGTAATAAAAAATAAAACAAAATTTATAAGACTAATAAAATTACTGTTATGTTTTAAAATTTAGTAACTTTGAATGTAAAATAAATATATTGTTTGCAGCTGCGGCAAACTGTTTTGTGTTTAAAAATAAAATTTTCGATAAAATCATTATTAATGTTTTTTATTTCACCAAAAATCAGAAATAGAAGAGAAAATGACCAATCTCAAAATAAACAAGCAGTTCCAAGGTTTTCGAACGTTGAAATATAATAAAGTGAGTGTAAAGATCTAATTTTCCTTGAAGTTGAAAATTCAGCATCTATGATAGATAGTGTTTACCTGCACTACAAGGAACTTTTTTAATAATAAAAATACATAGGATCAAAAACAATAAAAAGATTAAAATCGGTTCATTCGTTTAGGAGCTACCACAGACAGACACACAGGTACACAGATACACACGTCAAACTTATAACACCCTTTTTGGGTCGGGGGTTAAAAATTGCAGAACCGGCAGGATTCGAATCTACGTCTTCTGGGTTCGCGCCCACTTGCTACTTGTACCGAAAATGTATGCTCACTCATAACTAAACCTTTTTAATAAGACAAGTAAGCTATCTATCTAAGTTAGATCTATCTTAATTAAGATAAATGGCATTAACAGTCGCTTTAGTAGTGAGTGATCAAAAATTTCGACATACGAGTAGGCAGCAAGCAAAGTACAAGTAAGTGGACGAATGGACAGCGCAGGCTTGGTAATAAATAAGGTCCCGTTGGCATCTTTTGGGGACGGAACCCAAAAAGGATCGGCAGTAGGCATTAAACTTTGAATCAAACTGATGAAAACCATGAAAGTTTTCGTATTTCTTCGCTGTATTAGTTATCAATGAAAAATACATTAACAAAGGTTTCAATAGACATTCTATTTCAGAAAGATTCATTCTGGATCATACTATAGTTAGGAAAATATCAATCATCCATTGTCAAGCCAGGCTTTACGGATACTGCGATTGTAGTTGTCAAAACTTGTATGATAGATCCTCTCGCGATTCCAGCTTTGACTGTTACAACCAGCGCAACATATAACAACGTACAATTACAAAGTGTATTGTTAAGTTTATATAGATACTATCTCTTGAGGAGGCTCCTGAGTTTTTTTTCCTCTTTAGTAGTTATTTTTAGTTTTAGAAGATTTAGAAGGTTTTGTATTATTGTAAATTGCACAATTGAAAAGAGCAACCGCCGAGTTTCTTGCTGGTTCTTCTCGGTAGGAACGGCATTCCGAACCAGTGGTAAATTATTTGACGATTCAAAAGCACTTGTAAAAGTTTATTTGAATAAAAATCTATTCTATTCTATTCTATTCTCTATTCTATGGTGGTGGTGCGTGCCTATTGCTTGATTGGTTGCTTGCTTTTCCTGCATATTTAGTAGTGTTTAGTGGAACGATGGCCAAGGAACCAAGTGAGGAAACTCTTTGAATTTCTTAAATAAAATTTCATCTGTGTTAATTCAGGGTATCTTCATTCCTTTAAGCCAAATCCGTCCAGTCATTATGGCGTGAAAGTAGATAAAATAACAAACATCAAAAAATCCCACATTTTTTATAATATTGGCGTATGAAAGGGCACAAAAACGTTATGAACCTATCTGAGGGAAACTCAAAAAATAATTGTCAAAATGTCCTTGTTCTCGTTATATTTTTTTTTCTTGTAACCTCGTTATCATCTAGTTTAAAGGACCGAGGGATATTGTTTACAATAAAGAAAAAAACAGATCCGTTCAAGAGTTGTTAAAGAAAATGAAAAAAAAAAATACAAACAAAATCCGAACAACGCTGCAGGGCTCAAACTACCATGCAGACAAGAAAATAGGATAAGAGGCTTTCAAAGAAAATCCGGTGGAGGTTGAAAGAATACTGAGACAAACTAAAAGAAAATTGGAGGAAATCTGTGCCGGTCTAAGACACTTTACCGTCCCAACTTCGAGGGATTTATTTTCGACTTTTAAAAGAAAAATCTGCGCAAACATATTTATTTTAAAGCGAACTTATTGCTTGCGACCATCTGATACTCGGATTTTAGGGTTCTATTGAAATAGATTTGAAAGAATTTCTTTGCTAGAGAGATTTCCTTAAGTAGGTCTCTACACAATATGGGGGTTCATCGTTCAACTCGCCTGGGCCGTCATCACTAGACGAATGAATGCACGGATAATAATCTCTGCCAAATTTTGAGATCCCCCGTCAGGCATATCATTAGACGAAGGTACCGGGTAGAGAAATAATAATACTTATTATGTTATTATAACGTAATTCATAGTAAGAAAAGTATAACACATCAACATTTTATCATACATAGAAGTTTTTCTCTAACAACTGCATAATACATTGAGTAATGGTAGCCTAAGTACTTAGTTAAAATTTCGACATTCGGTCCCCCGGGATTAGATTCCGGACCCAGCTTCTAACTTTTCGGAGTCCTGATGTGCGTTTTAAGCAATTAAAACCTCACTTGCTCTAGCAGTGAAGGAAAACATCGTAAGAAAACCTGTAGGTATAAGCTGTCTGGCTGACCTATCAACAAACAGCTCAAACTATTGGATAGATCGGGCCGAAATTCGGCATGCAGATAGCTATCATGACGTAGACATTCTATAAGAAAGGTTATTGGAAAATTCAACCCCTGAGGGAGTAAAATAGGGGTTTGAAATTATGTAGATCACGCGAAAGAAGTCGCGGGAATAAGCCAGTTCTTTGTATTAATCTAAGAGGTGTGTGAAATCCGTCAATCTACGCTTGACCAGCGAAGTGGACTATGGCTTAAATCTTTCTCATTCTGACATGAAACTCGTTCTCAGGAATAGGCTGGCATTATATTATCAGTAAAACTTAAAAGTTTTCAGTTTGTTAATAAATACCTATAGAGATGTTTGATGTTGCGTCCACACATCTGAATTTCATTGAATAATTTTTGAATTTTTAAACTTCACTCATTGAGATCTAGGAACCATTATATTGCTTGGGAGTGGGAGTGCAAGGCGAAGCAAGGACTTGCCTCGATCGTACCCCGTGCACAGTTCCCTCGCGAGGCATTTCCTACCAACGTACTTCGTAAAATGTGTCGTGTGCATCAGCGATGCTTGATTTGTTTGATATTGCCGTGAATTAAGTCAAATATTGGTATGTTGTCTCAACGTATTGCATCAATATAGTGTAGCGTAGGTAAACTAGCTTATTGTTTGTAGTGTTCAAGTATAAACCAATATTTGTTTTTAACCCCCGACCCAAAAAGAGGGGTGTTATAAGTTTGACGTGTGTATCTGTGTGTCTGTGTATCTGTGTATCTGTCTGTGGCATCGTAGCGCCTAAACAAATGAACCGATTTTAATTTAGTTTTTTTTGTTTGAAAGGTGGCTTGATCGAGAGTGTTCTTAGCTATAATCTAAAAAAATTGGTTCAGCCGTTTAAGAGTTATCAGCTCTTTTCTAGTTTTCTTGTAGAAAAGAAGGTTAGATAACCGTTAGGTTCATAATATTATGTCAATAGACAAATGTCAAGCTGTCAAGATGGACGTTGCCTAAATACATAATTATTTATTTGAAAATGATGTTTTGGAAAACTCAGATACTTTGGATCGTCGGGGGTGTTATAAATTTTTAATTTACACTTGTTACGCTTGATTTACTCTAGAAACGTTTCCTTTAGTAGTTTATAAACAAAGGTGCTATATGACTATGATAGATATAGGTAACTTTAATTAAAATAATTTTGTATTTTATTTAAATCGTAAAAATTATAGGGAGCTTTTACTTACGCTTGCGACCAAAGAGATTGATGTAATTTAAGAAATTCCAACAGGACGTCGGCCTTTCTCAAAATTTGTTAGTGGTCCATTAAAAATGGCTGCAAGCCTGTTTCTCCTTTCAAGACCTTCTTATCATAGACATATTAGACTAGCTAGCTATATAAGTTATAGCTTATCATTTATAGTCTGACAGTCTCACTAATATTTGCACAATATTCCATATAGGTAGACTAAAAAGTGAATGTGCTTAGCCTAAAACCTAAACCCACACAAGCAAAATCGCGAACAAAGACAAGCTACTCGGAGTTTAATAAATAAACGCTCCAACTACTGACCACAATACAAAGTTTACGTACCAAAATCCCAGCTATTAAGGAACATGAACAAACTATTTGCGAAGAAAACCAAATACTCATATCCGTAAGCACTCACCAACGGCCTAATTTACGGGCCTGGATAAACAAAGTGCGACAGCAGCGACGTATTGTGCACAAACGCGTCTAACGTGACTCTTATAGAAGTTATAATATAATATAATTGTATGAACACCACAGAGCAAAGCAATTCAAGTAGCCCAAGTACAATCAGACCAACATCAACACCATCTCTTGTGAATTTTTATCGACATAAAGTTGCCTCTAAAAGCCGCAAGAAGGATGCGTCGTATTCATTGTGCTCGGGCTATAATTACTCAGCCAGCATACTTTGCTGGGTTGGGTTGCTTCACAGTGCACCTGTCGCTAGACGATGTGGGTGTCCAAGCCCTTATTCAACAAGAAGTCCGTCAACAACTTTCCAGTAACTAAACAAAGGAAGGTCAAACGGGGGGGATTCTTGGGAACTAATGAATAAAAGACAAAGAGGAGTCCAGAGAAAAACGGAAACGCACTTGTAACACAGATCGAAATGCATTTTTCAGTACTCCAATCTATACTTCTATACTAATATTATAAAGAGGAAACCTTTGTATTTTTGTATTTTTGTATGTTTGTATTGAATAGGCTCAAAAACTACTGGACCGATTTCAAAATTTCTTTTACCATTACTTAGAGGGATTCTTCCGAATCCGTATAGGCTATATTTTATCCCGGAAAATAGAAAAAATAAATGTCCACCCGTGCGAAGCCGGGGCGGGTCGCTAGTATTATATAAGTAACGTAAGGACCATCGGACGCCGCGTAAACGGCTATGAGCAGAAGAATGTACCTAAGCACTGATCTCTGCTGACGTCATCAGTAGTATGCCTTCGCTGCATCCGATTTTTCTTACTCCCTTTTGCGTATACTTAATAGATGGCGAGCGAGCTTTGCAACGCGTGCCGGGGAATAAAAGTACGTTCTACTAGTTGATGCCCACAACTTCGTCTGTGTGGATTTAGGTTTATAAAAATACCGTGGGAACTCAGATTTTCTGGGATAAAAATAACGTAGACTCGTTGCTCCGTTGCGACGTGATAGAAGAACATACCAACAAACAAACACGCTTTCGCATTTATAACATGGATAGGCACCTTGTGATAAGGGTAGTGATTCTAAATATATTCTATTTTATTAGCTAGTCAAAATATATAAAAGGAAAACCTGACTGGTCTATCAACTGGACGGATCGGTCTAAAAGGCCTGCAGATAGTTATTATGACGAAAACATCCGCTAAGAAGAGATTTTTGAAAATGTATCCCCTAAGAAGATAAAATAGGGGTTTGAGACTTGTGTAGTCCACGCGGACGAAGTCGCGGGAATAAGCTAGTGTCATATAAAATCAATTTCAGGCCAAAGTTTTAGGCCTACTGTATATTATTCTTTAGAGATATCACGTCGCGTTTAAAAAGTATGATTCCACCTCGAAAGCCAAAAAAGCTTGGGTTGGAGAAGCCGAATCAATTACAATAAGAATTAAGTTCTCTGGACAATTGTTTGGTCTTCAAACTGTTTACTGGATCGCGAATTATTAATAGAGTCTGGAACTTCGGGAAAATTAATTGCATAAGTATTTCATTGAGTGGGCTTGGCATATTAAATGCCTTTATATGATTTCTTTTTAGGATTTCGTAACTCTAGAGAAAAAAAGAAATCCTTATAGGATCAATTCGTTGTGTGTCTGTCTGTCTGTCTGTTTATCAAGAACCTCCAAGGGACTCAAAACCTATAGGGTACTTCCCGTTGACCTAGAATCATGAAAGGGAAAATCCAAAAACCATGAATTTGTGGTACCATCACAAAAAAAAGTAGTATTTCTTGCACAATGGTTCGGAACCCTTCGCGTGCGAATCCGACTCGCACTTCACCGGATTCTTAATTTTTTTCGTAAAATATGCCCATGACTTGGATGCAGCTCTCTGACGAAAAGACGGACGGACAGTGAAGAAGGCTTAGAACACTAAATAGAAAGATAATAAATACGTTCCAGAAAACACATTTTTTTACAATTTTATTCAGAAAACATTTCAGGCGCACATTTTTCAAAAATTCTAACTCGACGGAACTCGAAGGTTTTATTTACATATATTCTGTAGGCGCGTTACGTAATTGGCTTATCAAAGAGAAATTGATTTGGATAACAAACTCAGTGATGCGAATGATAATAATGAACGGAAGCAACATGATTCGACACAAAAACGATCGCACATAGGTACTAGGCTATTTATATTAGGTAGGTGAGTACGTCGAAATAAGAATCTATTCATTTCTTTGAAGTCAGTCACACAAAATGGCTCACTTCCTGACGAGGGTCTTAAAAGGAGAAGAGTTTGAGCATACTTCAGCACGCTGGCAAGAGTCTCTTCAATAGGTCTCTTGTATAGGGACTTACCACTGAGTAGGGAATTGTTTCTGTTATCTATAGTACTTCCTTACACCACGGTCTTGCGCCGTCTGCATCCAGCGGCGTCCTGCGACCCGAATGACGTTGTTTGTCCACCTAGTGGGAGGTCTTTCAACACTGCGCTTTCCAGTGAGAGGTCACCATTTTAGTACCTTACAACCCCAACGCCTATCGGTATTTCGAATCGTGTGCCCTGACATTGCCACTTCAGCTTCGTAACCCAGTGAGCTATGTCGGTTATTCTGGTGCGACCAGTGTAGCCTTGGCATAACTAACACGCCTGCCCAGCGCGGTTACTATGGAGAAACGGAATCAAAAGCTTAATTTGCTATAATACGCTGAAACAGACAAATCTGTATCGTGTAAAATGCATTTGCAATCGTGCATTGTAAGGCCTACATCTCCTGAGGATGCTCCGGTGTCGGGGCGAAACGTGTGTCGAGTCTTTCTTGGAATTTGTGTAGTGCTGCGTGGTGGTGGTACGTATAGCTTGCTTGGCGGCTAGCTTTTCCTGCATGTTTAGCAGTGAGAGTTATAGCAAATTAAGCTTTTGATTCCTTTCCTTGTAAATCATGGATTTCCGCAAAGTAACGACTGCTTCTATACAACTATAGAGAAAACCTTGACCTTGCCATAGTCGTACTTTGTAGACCGTGATAGTTATACACCGTCAAATTTACTGGACCCCAGTTCAAGCCCGCTGTAATCTTGATAAACTTCATCGTGTATGGCTCGCGTTACTGGTAATAGGAATTATTGAACACAAGTTTCCCGCTCAATCTGCTCATCAATCAATTAACTCTCAATGGATTGGATTCTCTGTTATCTCAACTAGTTGGAAAGCAAACACTTCTGAGGGAGGGAACTTTGTTATTATTGTGACCTTTTAGCTACTTCATTATAGCCTTTATAAGTTTGGTTGTATTAGGCCCGATTTGCTGTTTCGCATTAGGCCAGTATTTCTTTTATTTATAGACTAGTTTATACTCGCGGCTTCATTCACGTAGACTACACTTTCAAATCCCTATTTTACCCCCTAGAGGTTGGATTTTCAAAAATTCATTCTTAGTGAATGTCGACGCCATAATAACTTCCGGCGTGCCAATTTTCAGCCCGATTGGTCCATTAATTTGAGCTGTGCGTTGATAGATCAGTCAGGTACCTTTTTAGGGTTCCGTACCTCAAAAAGAAAAACGGAACCCTTATAGGATCACTTCGTTGTCTGTTTGTCTATCTGTCTGCCTGAAAAATGAGTCTGAATATGTTGTTCACTTTGCGTAATTCCTACAACTACCTAGATTAAATGGTCGCTGAGAAAAGCGATAGGCCTTCAAGTTTTCTCGTAAGTTCAGTTAAACATTGCTTATGCTGGGTATCGGCTGAGTTATCGATCAATAAAAATGAGCCAGTAGTTAAAAGCAGCAATACGTTTGGCTTATCTTGCATTAACGCGAACCACACGTCCTCAGTTTGTTTAGGTTCAGCTCTTAATCAAAACAAAAGGCGACTGCCCTAGTTCCGAGTTTCGAGAGACGAGAGAAATAGATAGGAATCTCAATGTGGGAGCATAGACAAGTGCCTTTTGTTTTACTTCCTCGTACTTACTTCCTCGTACTTACTTAGATGTATTAAAATCAACAAAGTAATAATATAATAACTCGATACAGAAAATGTATTTAATTTGACGAAAGTTGCGCTATAGTATAGAATATTTTTATTAGTTGAGTGAAAAATGTATTGGAGATAAGTAGACAGTTCTCGATAGTATAAGAGCAGCTGCTATGTAGCCACACGCATTTCTCACGGCCCGGCTAAATTGACGGGAAACGCCGTTAAAAACGCGTTAATAGACGTTAACCCTGTGTTTTTATTCTAAGCGTTAACCCTAGATGTAGCCACTTCGTAACGCGTTAATTTTACAACAGTATTCACATCGCTGTTTGGCGTTAGACGATTTTAACCCCATTTGAATGGCATTAAACGTTAACCATTCATGGTATTTGATGTTAACAGTTCAAGTTCAATAATAATAACACCTGTTATGACTCACACTGTTTATTAAAAAACTAACGAGCATGATACAAATTATACTTAGGTACATGAGTAAAATGAAAGAAGTAATTATACTTATCTATTGTAGATTTATTGAAGAAAATATAAGATAGTATCTATAATTTATTGTAACAAACATTTCGAGTGATCCTATGACATTGTTAATACGTATTCAAATACCTAACACCTCAACGTAATTGAAATTTGGTTTAGTGCTAAAGGGTCCTGTGTAAATTGAACTTGTATTTCCCTCATCCTCAGTTCCACAAATCACAATAGAATCTATTCTGGAATGATGTTTGTACACATTACAATTCAACATCTGATTTCACTTACACAAACGGCTTAAAATGAAAGTGAAACAGTTTAAGCCAACCGTACACGACATCTATGATACTAATCACACTAATATGATAAAGGCGAAAGTTTGTGTGTCTGTGTGTTGTGTGTGTATGTTTGTTACTCCTTCACGCAAAAACTACTAGACGGATTTGGCTGAAAGGAATGGAGATAGATAATATCCTGGATTAGCATAAAGGCTACTTCTAAATCTCGGATAATCAAAGAGTTCCCACGGAATTTCGAAATACCTAAATCCACGCGGACGAAGTCGCGAGCATTGGCTAGTATCATAATATTTGCGTTAGCACAGCGAAAAATGTTTGGCGTTATCAAAAAACTTCACCAGACAAATAGCGGTCGTCTGCGTTGGCTCAAAACTGAAACTAAGTAATTTGTATTGCGTCGACGTAGCTTTTGTCTGAGGTTCTCTAATGTTTATTTAATTAATAATGCCTATACATCGTTAGCGTGAAACGATGTCGGAATTCGATTCTCCACTATAATTAGAAGTCCTAAATAACGGAGCATTGGAGGCTTCCTGTCATACCAACGGATCGCGCAGTGATCAATTTATTATCATTCAGTGACATACGTAGCCCTACATGAAATAAATACCTATTTCATTTTTAACCCCCGACCCAAAAAGAGGGGTGTTATAAGTTTGAAGTGTGTATCTGTGTATCTGTCTGTCTCATCGTAGCTCCTAAACTAATGTATCGATTTTAATTTAGTTTTTTTTTGTTTGAAAGGTGGCTTGATCGAGACTGTTCTTAGCTACAATCCAAGAAAATCGGTTCAGCCGTTTGAAAGTTTTCAGCTCTTTTCTAGTTACTGTAACCTTCAGTTGTCGGGGGTGTTATTTAATTTACACTTGTATAGAAAAGCTTGTAAGAGAAAGTCAACAATGCTCACAAATTAATATACTTACTAGCAAAGTTGAACAATTTTGCGAAAGGTTTTATAACAGCATATTGCAAGAGTTAACAATTACAAAGAACTCACGTACAGTAGGTAATAATCGTAAAATTTTGTAAACGCTCTAACTTTATTCTGAAATTGGATAATTAAATTTAATGGTTTAAGTCTTTGTAGCAGTATACCATAATATTTTAACCACCACACAACATAACAATTGTTATGGAGCTTTAGGAGGTATTTTGTGTTCGACCTATACACTAAAGTTATCACTTTCTATCTACAAATCTATTTACCTAAGTAACTTATCCAAGCGTATTGTTTTGTTTTGATTAAAAACAAGTGGAGAGGTCGATGCGGTTTGGCGTTGATGCAAGATAATCCAAATCTATTGCTGTCGGGATTCTGCGAATGGGTAGCGAGCGCTTATCCTAAGTTGCTAACTTGACTTACGATCGAATAATCAAACTAAGATGAACCCACTATCGAGTGAAAATCAGCTTTGTTCACTTAAATTAAAGTCTCATTTCTATTGAAAATGATACAGTCTACTTCTGTTGTAAATAGTGTAGGGGAGGATTTTGGAATTTAGATGTTTCAGCGAAAAAGGTTTAAAACGTACCCGTTTAACTTTTGAGTACAAAGGTTGACTACGGATTTTATTGTTTTAAAGAGTTTAAATGATTTGTGACACAATTTTATTCTCAAACTTTACCTTTTATTTTCAGGTACTTTCAAATAAAACGCGTACCTAATAGTGTTATAGTAATACCGTCTTATAGTACATTCCTCCATAATTTTATAAGTTTACAGGTAATTTCTATTGTTTTAAGAAAATTCTTACTAGGCATGGAAAGCCTATGGACAACTTAATTTGAATCTTACTACGTATTAAGACATGTCTTAGTAAAAGTTTCTACAATTATGTAACAAAATAATTTTTCCCCATAAATTATTTCAACTATAATAATATACCTAATTAAAGATAAATTCCAGTCAATTTACCTTAAGAAACCTTTACTTAAAACAAACATTTTATATACCTAGTACCTAAGGTATTCGAAGTCAGAACTTTATTCTTGGACTTTTCTAATTAATCTTACCAGAAGATTTTATTCTAAACCTACACAAAAATGATCTTTATCCACATTAGCATAAAGTGCTAAAATGGTTTGAAAAATTCTACGCAGAAATTATAGTAGGTAGTATTAAAACGGTTCTTTCGATAGAGTTCGCCCCGCATAAAATTTTATGCAAATACTTCTTGGCATCGATTTCATTTAACTAAGGTGTGATATGAATAATTAATGTAGCAATTTTAAGGCATTGGCTGGCACATGGTTACTTCTAGAATGTGTACATTTCATCTATACCGTGTTGGCAATGCTTTAAAATATTTTAATAAATACAGAATAGGTTAGTTTTTTCGCAGGAATAGGAATATTATCTATCTGTTTACATTATTCTGCTGTTCACTTATTTTGCCTCCTTAGAGGATGAATTTCCAAAAATTTTATAATTACTGACTTTTATTTTTAATAACTCAAAATTTAAAAAACCCACGACACAAAAACCTCTATAAGAAAACTAGAAAAGAGCTGATCACTTTCAAAAAGCTGAACCGATTTTTTTCGATTATAGCTAAGAACACTCTCGTTCAAGCCACTTTTCAAACAAAAAAAACTAAATTAAAATCGGTTCATTCGTTTAGGAGCTACGATGCCACAGACAGATACACAGACTCACACGTCAAACTTATAACACCCCTCTTTTTGGGTCGGGGGTTAAAAACAGAACTTATTGCATCAAATAAGTACCCACCTACAGGCTATATTTTGACATAAAATATCAGTTATAATTTTCAGTACCTACCCTCGGTTGGGCGTTTTGAGTCGGCACAATAAAGAACTGTCATTTTATATGGAACACCATGTCTAGCGTTCTGCCATTTATATTCTTCTCTTTCAGAGAAAGAGATCGAGGTTGCAATTTTCGTACATGACCCAGTATTTAGTAATTCTACGTAATCCGCTATTTTATACGAATTCTTATCTTATTTGTTCCGCCATACTCCGTATTTATAGATATTTGATGACCTCTTGTGATTAGTTGTTAGAATTTTTTTGATAGTGGTCTAATTAGCGGATATTATATTATTTATGTATACTTATATTAAAACTATAGCTGGATGATTTCTGTACGTTAAATATATTTTGAAAATGGAAAGAAAGAAAATATATTTATTCGTTGTGGGTGTCACAGACAAAACATACACACACACAGACACACATGTCACATTAACTGACAACACCCCAAATGGGTGAATAACTCACCATAATAATTGCCATTGGAGTAATCATTATGTGTTATCAATACAGAGTTTAAAAAAAAAATGTCTGTCTATCTGTCTGCACTTTTTGTGTACGCATTAAGCTCCAACTTCTAAACAGATGGACCGATGACCTGAAGAAGGTGGCGGGGAGCGGGTGGATGAGGAAGGCGGAGGACCGTGTTTGGTGGCGCGCTCTTGGATAGGTCTTTGTCCAGCTGTGGACGCATACAAACTGATGGAATGGAATGGAACGCAGATGAAATCGCGGGAATTAGCTAGTATAAATATAATTGCTTATAAATAAACTCTGAGAAAAATTGATGCCATTAGATGAACATCCGTAGAGTCATCAATATGGTGACTAAAATTGTTGTAGTTCTTGCATTTGCTTTTTTAGTATCTTCCGTGTATATGTCACCGGTGGATGATAAAAAACCTTTTGGTAAGAGTTTGTTAATTTTTTATTGATCTTACCTGCAGCTGATACATAATGAGTGCGACAACGTTTTATCGATCGATAACAAAACTTGCACAAAGCGCTATCGCGCTGATTCTTCTTGGGCTGCAATACATATCAATTATCATAATATTATTAAGTTTTTAAGAGCTTTTAATCTGTGCCACTAAGGCTGAGATCTATTAAGCGTATTTAAACTTTGCTCACACTTAAGTTCTAGTTAAAAGGAGATAACTATGTAACGCTGTCTTATTTCAAGCGTGCCTAAAGTCTGACCAAAGTCACAGTATGCTGTATAGATTTCATCTTCAGTACTACACTCACTACAGTCACTAAGATGCTTCCTGTAAAATACCTCACTAAAAGATGGCAGTCCTATCTAATATATATTATAACAACGTTCACGTTTTCCATCTGTGTTATGAGTTACTCCTTAGTCGTGTCTAAAGAAATTTTAATTCACAAGTGTAAATTTAAAGTGTAAAATAATAATTTATAACACCCCCGACAAGTGAAGGTTACAGTAACTAGAAAAGAGCTGATAACTTTCAAACGGCTGAAACTGATTTTCTTGGCTTATAGCTAAGAACACTCTCGATCAAGCCACCTTTCAAACAAAAAAAAAAACTAAATTTAAATCGGTTCATTAGTTTAGGAGCTACGGTGCCACAGACAGATACACAGATATACACGTCAAACTTATAACACCCCTCTTTTTGGGTCGGGAGTTAAAAAATAACTTATTCTGACGCTGTACATTTATTTCCAGACTGTCCTCCGAACGAAATATATTACAAATGCGACCTGTTAGTCTGCTTCAAGAAATGTGACCACCTTGTAAATATGCCTCCGTGCCCATCCATCGCTCCAGGATGCTATAGGCCAGCTTGTGAGTGTATTGACGGTTATCTTCGGAATGAGGATGGTACTTGCATACCTACTGATGAGTGCCGTAAGTATTTACTAACACATTATCACATTTTTTCAAATTAGTCTTGATTGTAAAAGAATTTAGTATTTTGTTAAAAAAAACAAAAATATTCATAACTTTTAGGGCAACTTAAATATGGCCATGATGCAGAAAAATTTTTCTTTGGAAATGACCTATCTCCCTATCGCGTTTGATCCACGACTTATTGACCACCCTGTATAGGGGAGTCAGCTATTTAGCTCGCGACAGGTCGAGATGGCAATCAAACTGGGGACGCCCCGCACACCCGCGCAGCTCCGCGCTTACCCGGTGACGACCGGGCGAGCGCGGATGACGTGCGTGTGTGCGGGGAGTCCCTCCGCCTCATACCCCGATTGCCAACTCGACCTGTCGTGAGCTAAATAGCTGACTCGCCTCTGTTTTGTTCGAGTAGAATTTCTAGAAATCCATACTCAATGATTGTCTTCGTTATATTCCCTGCAGAATCTGCAGTTTCTAGACCCAGCTATTTGACTTGTAGTTACGTTGATGTTGCAATGCGATAGTTTCTCTTTTATAAACCTACCTGTAGCATTGCAGGTAAAATAGGAAATCAGAGATTTGGCCAATATCTTAGGACTATCAAGAAATATGATCATAACGAAAGAAGCCGAATACCCCAATTGCCTCATTTAGTTAACAAATCTAGTGAAATGGCAAACCACATAGATGTAATTAGGTATAGTAAAATGTAAAGGAAGTCGTCAAAACATATTACTAACATGTGTTTTTTTCTTTTCAGCTAAAGCTTAAAATGAAAAAACTTAATAAGGATCTAAATGCAAGTGTGGCTATAGTTTAAGTGCGGTATTTCTGTTAATTAAAATTAAACCATTGTTTCTTTCTCATCTTTCTCACTTCAATGTTTTATTTCAGTCCTTATCCAACTAGAACTGATTGTTATAAGTACTTAGGACCTAAAATGCGCAGCAAACGCATAGTACACTCGTATTTGCGATGGATAGCCAATGTTGGTCGGCTTTTTTTAATAACTGTACAGTGTGTTTTCAAGCGTAAGCTTATTTCACAATAAAAAACTTTGCTATTATTAACCCCCGACCAAAAAAGAGGGGTGTTATAAGTTTGACGTGTGTATGTGTGTATCTGTGTATCTGTCTGTGGCATCGTAGCTCCTAAACTAATGAACCGATTTTAATTTAGTTTTTTTTTTGTTTGAAAGGTGGCTTGATCGGGAGTGTTCTTAGCCATAATTCAAGAAAATCGGTTCAGCCGTTTGAAAGTTATCAGCTCTTTTCTAGTTATTACTGTAACCTTCATTTGTCGGGGGTGTTATAAATTTTTAATTTACACTTGTTGTAGTAATGTGATATAATAAATAATCACCCTGCTAAGGGGGCAGTTCAAGGAGTGCTGACTCTTGTTTAACGTCTCTTTTCAACGCCAAATAAATCAATCTCACAAACTCGGAGTACAAATTCAACGTTTCAAAAGCACCATTATGAAAATTATACCTACTGTTTCATCTTTATCATTTATTTTGTTGAATCTCGCCCTTTATTAGAGTGAATGTTTTGTGATCTTGAATAATGTATTTGTCTGTTTGCCTTAAAATTTATTTATGTCCTTTATTACAATGGAGTAGAGTTTCAAACATCCTCTTTCACATCAGTCGCCATCGTGGTTTTTGAATTATTAGGATATTTATCATGGTTTCCACAGTTTGGAAGTAATATTTTAGTAACGGTTCAAAACGCGTCTTGACTGAGACATATTCAATTGGATTTGTAAATTACGCAAAACAGAAAATATTAAAGAATAGAAAGATTTTTTATTCAAATGAATTTTCACGAGTGCTTTTGTATCGTCCAAAGGACCCTCAGTACCCGACAGGAAATATTGTACTTCGACATTTAGAAAGAAATGGCGATTTCGTAGAGCGTTGTCTCTATCGTTGAGGCCGACAAAACGTCACATAGGTATGAGTGACAGAGACAACGCTATACGAAGCCGAAATCTCTTTCTAAAGGTCCATGTACAATATTTCCTGCTGGGAACTGTAACTACTACAGGTTCGGAATGCCTCTTCTACAGAGAAGAACCAGCAATAAACTTGGCGGTTGCTCTTTTCAAATATTCAATTTAAAAATAACAGTAAATTTTTTAAACGTGTGTAAAGAGGAAAACATTTTGTTCAGCCAACACTTCTATGTTCCCTTGTCACTCTTGGCTCTTATATTAGGATGCTTCTAAAAGCGTGCCGGAGTAACGTAAAAATATGAGAATCGTACGGAGATACTCGTCAACTGTGTGGGCCACAGCACCAGCCAAGAAATTACCTCCTAAAGTTTCACTTTCTATTCCCTTCCCCAAAAATATAACCTAGACCGCACAACATAAAACCACCATCATATTATGACGATAAAACTTTGCAATAAAAAATATTAAAGTAGTTTCATTTGATCTCAAACAGCAGGTAGGCAAGCCGTAAAAGAACCATTTGACGTTTAATATCATGAATTCAGTCTTCGAATATTGTATAAGAGATTAGGACAGCAAGATGTTCTGGTTTTATCTCCTTCACTTTATGTGGCAATAATAAAATAACAGTAATAAAGCTGCAGACTTTGGGATAATGGCACAATAATGTCCGAATCTTAGGTATTACTTGGCAATTCTTGCTACAAATCCATTACTGTTATGACGAGTCATGTGATACAGTATGGATGGAAGAGACTAGATACAGTAGCCGGCAGGAAATATTGTGCATCGACCTTTAGAAAGAGATTTTGGCTTTGTAGAGCATTGTTTCTGTCACTCATGACGTTTAGTCGGTCTCAACGAGAGAGACAACGCTCTACGAAACCGCTATCTCTTTCTAAAGGTCGATGTACAATACTTCCTGCCCACTACTGTAGGTACATTTTTATGTCACTACGCAATTATCAACATCTCAATCCATCACTGGCCCATTGTTGAGCACAGGTCTCCTCAAAATACTTCTCATTTTGGACAAAGTCCACCACACTGGTCAAGACAGGTGTGAATTGTCAGACTTCACAGTCATACTTTTTTAGAATATTAGAACTTACAAGTCTCAGGCATACAGATTTTCTCACGATGTTTTGCTCGCCGATAAAGCAAGTGATATTTTTTTAAGAAAATCAAAAGCTATTTGGACGACAAAGGCTTAGAATTGAATAACTAATAGATTATAGCAAGTTTTCACAAATAGAATTTTTAATTTGCTTAAAACGCACATAGCTCCGAAAAGGTTGTGGTGCGTCCCGGGATAGACTCCCGGACCCTCCAAACGAGATGTCTTAAGCACTAGGCTGTTAAATATTACCCAACACTTCTGAAACAAAGCCTTTAGACAAAATGACGTGGGCAGGAGTTATAGGGGTCTTGGGATATGGGTCCTATATGTTGGCTTTGTAAGAGAATTATCTAGATTGTGAGGTGGACATAACAAGCGGACCTCTTTTGACGGAAGCTTAAATTACTCGAATCATACCCTAATCTCGAAAATAAGGGGTCTCTTCTTAGCATGAAAAGTTTTTGGCCATACTCTACCGCGCTGGCCAAGTACGGATTGGCAGACTTCACACACCTTTGAGAACATTATGGAGAAATGTCAGGCATGCAGGTTTCCTCGTGACAAGAAAACCTTCAATGTTAGATATTTTCAACTTGATACCTTAACGCGTTCTTGGAAAAAAGGACAGTCCTTTTTCTTTTGAGAAGCGAAACCCTATGCCTGTGGAATATTCGATGGAAGAAAGCAGTAAGCAACCTAGGAAAGCTAAGGACATTAACGAAATTATGAAGAGACGTACGAAAAAGTGAACAAATGCGAGATGACTATTCCAGTATTTTCGACACGCGTATGGTGGTCACATTAAAAGGAATATCATTTTACTAATGGACCATTTATATGTGTGACTGTACCTACTGCCCGCAAAAAGCGAAAAAACCTCCTCTATGCTCCAGGGCGGCCCTTTGTCGTCGCCCAGAGGTGGTGACGGCGATAAATGGACGCATAAATATTACTCGCGACGGAAAAATTGCGCGGTTTAAATGAGATGCGGACTAGTTTCAACTGATATATTATACTAGCGAATGCGCCTGGACATTGGGTAAAACGAAGAGTGAAAAAAATTATGACCTTTTGACGTTGGTACAATGGTGAGCACTGTACTCTTATAAATTGGCGGTACCATGTGCTATTTTCGGATGGGTTCATTTTGGAATTTATAATTTCTTATTTGGCTTAGGTGATCTAGTCATGATAAGTTAGTAGCTACTACCCTACCAGTTAGGGTATACCAGGCGATATAGCGTTTTGGTACGATGCGACGAAATACTTTGCTTTATTATGCATTGTGGAGTCTACATCTCCAGAGTTGAGTGTTTAAAAAAAATGTGTGGTATTGTGTGTTGGTGGTGTATTGCTTGCTTTGTCTATGAATCATAGCTTATTGTTCCTTGTTAATAAAAACTGCCATACTTGAAACTTAGAGTCCACTTCAATCCAGCCAAACTTTCGGTAGGCAGCGGCGGGCACAGAGTACATGTGGCTGGAATGGAATGAAAACGCAGCGGCCACTTACTACCAAGTGAAATAGCAATCAAAGACTAACTTGCTAACTAACATGGAATAACAAGAGTAATAAAAACAATGATGTATAAGTATTGTAGCGTTTTTTAACAAAAAAAATTATATACTTGAATGTGATATTCAAACCATTAGAAATCACAATTATTTTCATTGTCAGGGATAGATCACCTACGACCTTTTCATTTGCGAACCATCCATCATGGCTCGACCATTTGAATTATTGTTAAAAGAAAAATAAGTGTCTCAACATTGTATAGCCCATTGTTTTATAAAACGTAATAAATTAATACTCTTTTGTTTTGAAAACTGTTCATCCGCTTAAAGCATTCATCATTGTAGGCCATAATTTATCGCGCAAAGCCAAACTGCGTGAAAAATATACTGGAATTTAATAATGTAAAAACTTATAAAGCACTAACGCTAAAACTGACTTTTAATTTTTGACTTCACAAGAGTGTTTTAAGGTAAATCGTTTCAAAATGAGATAACATAACTACAGAAAAAGATAAATAGTTCAAAGATGTTGATTTTAATGTCTATGAGATGAAACAAAACTCATCAAGTATAGCGAGGCTATATTTTTAACCGACTTCCAAAAAAGGAGGAGGTTCTCAATTCGTCGGAATCTTTTTTTTTTGAGCGAATACAGACAGACTGGGTTTGTAGCTTTGTACAGAGATAGAGAAAAGAAGCATATTATTTATTAAATAATGATAATAATCCACAAACTTTGGTGTTCAATCAGGAAATTACTTGAAGACGTAATTTTAAAAGGCCATATTTTGTACTTTCACCCTGTTTTTAACCCCCGACCCAAAAAGAGGGGTGTTATAAGTTTAACGTGTGTATCTGTGTATATGTCTGTAGCATCGTAGCTCCTAAACTAATAAACCGATTTTAATTTAGTTTTTTTTGTTTGAAAGATGGCTTGATCGAGAGTGTTCTTAGCTATAATCCAAGAAAATCGGCTCAGCCGTTTGTAAGTTATCAGCTCTTTTCTAGTTACTGTAACCTTGTCGGGGGTGTTATAAATTTTTAATTTACACTTGTGCAGTATTTAGTTGTTTATTCATGGTAGGAAGGCGATGTTTTATTAATATTGTGTGCAATAGCGTACCAACGATGTTTGCTAGTGAAATATTAAGTCGGTAATTGTCTCGCTCATACTCTGTATGTAGGATAAGCATATATTATTTTGATGCTTGTAACTAGAGAACGAAATTTTCTTTTACTGTTACACCTGGAGGAGGTCCATTGAAGCAGACCTAAAAATGATGGAACTCTCGTGGAATCATGTCAAGGCAGTAGCCAAAGATAGGGAGACATGGAAAACAACAGCAGCCCTAACTTCCACGAATGAATAAAAAGACTCCATCATCATCACCATCATTACACATTGATTTTCTTAGATGCGCGTGTAAAATATTTACCATTGGATTATTTATCGTTACTTTTTAGGGTTCCGTACCTCAACAGAAAAAACGGAACCCTTATAGGATCACTTTGTTGTCTGTCTGTCTGTCAAGAAACATATAGGGTACTTCCCAGTGACCTAGAATCATGAAATTTGATAGGTAGGTAGGTCTTATAGCACACGTAAAGGAATAAATCTGAAAACCGCGAATTTGTGGTTACATCATTAAAAAAAAAGTGTTTCAATTTTCAAAATAAGAAAACTATACCAAGTGGGGTATCATATGAAACGGCTTTATCTGTACATTCTAAAACAGATTTATTTTTATTTTTGTGTATAATCGTTTTTGAGCTATCGTGCAAAATGTTGGGAAAAATAACCGAGTACGGAACCCTCAGCGCGCAAGTCTGACTCGCACTTGGCCAGTTTTTCCACGTAATATCTTGTTAACTCAAGCTATTTTAAAGTTAAAAACAATTGAATTAGTTAATGCTTACGTCTGAGCTGTCATTGGCCTTGTCCACATCAGACCTTTAGAGGGTAAGCCTGACATAAGCCAGTTAACGTATCAGCTAAAGGAGATTAAAGTATATCTACCGTTCATATAATCCATAATTGTATTACAATAGTTTAAGTATGTACTTAAATATAACATATTGATTAATGAGATAATCTTATTTCATAAATGGATTATATAATGATAGACGCTACTTAATTATTATAATTTTTTTGGTGATGAGTCCTTGGAATACGAATATTAGGGATTAGGCTTATACTTAATATTATTTTCTTATTAGATATTATTGGCGACTTCTTTCGGGTGGATTTAGGTTTGTTGGTTTATAAGTTTGTCCTTCAATCATTTTGCAACGGCGCTATGGATTGACGTGATTTTTGCATGGGTATAGTTATAAGAGACCTGACGAGCGACATAGGCTACTTTTCATACCGAAAAATTAAAAAGTTCTCGTGGGATTTTTAAAAACCTAAGTCTACGCGGATGAAGACACAGCCACGAGCTAGCTAGTATCTAATAAAGGAGATTGTACACAGTTATAGAAAGACGAGGTTTTTTTTTTAATTTTTCGGGCGACCGCGTCGGCTTCTACTGTAAATTTGACTGTAAATTCGTAGTCTCGTCGTAGTGCGTGAGCCGTTTCAGCCTCGCTCGTAATCATTGCGTGGTTACGGGCCAGCTATTTAAATTGCTTCATGAATAGAGAAGGCTGGTTTGCAGTGCCCGCTCGCCTTTATTTCGTATGCATATTTCGTCGCGTGAAATGTTAAACGAAGTCTTCCAAAATCTAATTTAGTGAAAATACTGTTGCGCAAACATAAAAAAGTCGGTCAGGTGCGAGTCTGGCTCGCACAGGAAGGGTTCCGTACCACCGTACAAGAAGTAATACTTTTTTTTAAATTTTAATGGTGGCCATTTTGATGGAATTTCAACTCTCTACCTATTATGGTTCACGAGATACAGCCCGCTGACTGACAGATGGATGGACGGATGAGTGGAGCCTTAGTAATAGGGTTGGCACCCCTCAGGTACGGAGATCTAAAAAGCTGAGAAGTGTTGTTGGATATCTACAAAAGCGAAGTTTCTATTTCACTCACTTTTATGGGCAACATAACGTGTTCCTAGTCGAGAACCGATGTTCATTAGGTAAGCATGAAACAAACTATAGGATATATCCGTAAGTCGCGATAAACAGATGTGCACAGTCGTTTGGGACGCAGCATGTGTGCAGTTTCTATCCAGATACCTATAAGTTGCAGCGGTCAACCTCGTCCTTTACCGCATCCGATGATTTAACATATTTCCGCCTTCATTCTTGAAAAATATGTATGTAATTGGTTACAATAATTAAAATCTCATAAGCCCTCATGCGGCATGCCAAGCGTCCGCTAAATACCTAGGTAAGTACTATAAGGCAAGACAAAAATCCCAAGCGCAATGTAAATTTTAAGTTCCCACCATATCTAAATCTTTAAACAATAGGCAACTAGACTAGGTTCCATTCGTTTACACCTTTGCCATGCAAATTGGGTCGAACCGCACGTACAACAAAAGGCCTACCACGTTCCGTCCATTCTGCTATTTGATCGTATTTGTCTGCAACACGGCCTTTTGTTCTACTGGATAGCAATATATGAAATAGCGCGTTGCGTTTAGTTACGTATAGCTTCAGTAGTAAACTAGCACAGAATAATATATGATACATGATGACAGAATAATTATTATGACTACTTATGAGGCTGAGATCTAGGTAAATACTATAGAGCATTGACTTTGCCCAGACTTACTTATGTGTATCTATAATTAAAATGAGACAGATTCATTACATATTTTTTCTTTAAATTGGCTTATTTCTTTCATTTTCTTACGCCTTGTTTACTGTCTGTATTTTCTGTGTGAGAAGTAAATATCCAATCATAATTATTCGGAACATTGATGCCGAAACCACGTTTTTATAGCTGTGATTCGGTAGCATTAATGTTATAAGTAGGAGATAAGTAGGGAATTTCCGTGCGCCCACACGGAGTCAGGTGGCCAAAATATGGGCTAATTTTGGAAGGATCAGCGCGTAGGTTGTATGTAGACACTAGTAAGTCTTTTATTAAATAAGAAGTACTTACAAACCTTTCTTAAATTACAGATTGCTTGTTGAAATAAGACCTACCTACCTGCCAAATTTCATGATTCTAGGTCAACGGGAAGTACCTGCTCTGTAGGTTTTCTTGACAGACACGACGGACGGACGGACAGACAGATAGACAGACAGACATACAACAAAATGATCCTTTAAGGGTTCCATTTATCCTCTTAAAGTTATTAAACTAACAATTAATTATATAAAAAATAATTTCCGAAAAGTTATTGTATTTACTCGAAAGTAAAAGAAATTATACAATTTTTGCTTCTATGGAGTGCAAACACTGACTGACACAAGCATTGTTCAGATATAATAAAATTACATTCTACATAAAGTTCTCATTTGCAAACCTAATATGCTTATTACAGCGAACCAAGAAATAATATTATTACGCAAAGTGTGCAAAAAATATGTAAATTTTGTTGATGGCGCATGGTGGTCATAAACAAGAAGAATACGGGGTAATATGGTTTGATAAAAAAGCTCATTACACTGTAAAGAAAGTTATTTTCACAGTATATTTCAATAACTTTCAAGTAATATAATTAAATAACTAGCTGATGCTCGTGACTTCGTTCGCGTGGATGTAGATTGTAGGTTTTTTTTAAATCCCATAGGAAATCTTTAATTTTCCGGGATAAAAGTAGCCTTTGTGTTAGTCCGGGATATAACCTATCTCCAGCCAAATCCGTCTAGTAGTTTTTGGGAAGTAGGGAAGAGTTTAAGCATAGTCAAACAAGCTGACCAAGGACATATTGGCAGTTTTTATTATATTTGAGAATATTATACAACTTTCAGGTTATATAGGTTTCATCACGATGTTTTCCTTTACCATTATTGAAGCATGTGATACTTAATTGATAACAACGCACAAAGATCTGAAAAGTTAGACATGCTTGCCCGGAATTGAAACTCAAAGCACTCCAAATACTTAGATAGCTACTAAACTATAACCGCTTTTTCGGAAACGTCAATTCAAACTTTTCATCGATAAAGCAGTCGAATTTGGATTTAAAATTATACCTACCTATCGGTTAATTCTATCGGTTGGATTGTCACAAAAATCTGTGATTTTCGGAATAATCTTTTACATCCCAAAAAGGGTTCTTTACAATGTCCTTAACGGCGCACTTGACAAATTGCTTGTGTCTCCTTCTTCACATTCAGTACATAAATCTAAGTATGAGGTATGTATGTACCTGCCTGAATTTATGAGCTGGAAGGAAGGGTTAACAAAAGGGTTTTATTAAAAAACTTTTTCGCACCCTTCGCGTAGCTATATTATGGCAAATAGCTACGCTTTTTGTTACATACCTTCTTAATTTTGAACTGAGTTTTTTAATATCAGCCAATATTGAGTAAGCTTAAAGCATGTTCCTATTTTGAATTAATTAAGGTCCTTACGGACTTCGTGTGTGTTGGCGTTTGCTCGCGCGCGTGCTCTGGCTTTTTGGAGTGTTTTTTTTTGTTAGGGGTGGCCGGGTTTTGTGTTTTAATGGTATTTTTGGTGGTGGGACTGACTGGGAAGCGCTCTAAAGAGGTGCCGCGCGTGTGTCGGCGAGCGCCGGCACAGACGAAGTCCATACTTATAATATAGTTTCCCTAACTTGTAAATAACTACAAACTTGACATTGGCTAATCTTAAGCCAGACGAGAGAGAGAAAAAAAGGTCCTTGCAGATTATAGTACAGACTTGACACAGACTAATCCGACTCGACTCACAGTAAATGATGGGAATGTGAGCTATATCTACATCGAGTTTCTTACGGTGGTCCTTTTAACATTTATGTAATTAAAACGATAACATGGTTCACGTGTCATACACGTATAATATGGTCATACCCATAAAAAGTTGAATCGGAATGGATTCGGCGTCCAGTCTATACAATGTGCGAAGACCTTTGTGAATTTTTTTTTATGAAATCCTTGTTGAAATAAAAATAAAGTACGGTAAACTTGTCGGTATAGATTACCTTAGGTATTTAAAAATCCCTGTATCTCATTATTATTTTGAATCTGAATCTATCATCATCATCCTGGCTAGCTAGTTAACTGTAATTTAAATTAATTATCTATTATCCAAGATTAACTAGCTATTTTACATCAGGTTTATTGTAGAAGTCGTCATTACGTAGTAATATGAGACGATAAAAATAAAATTAAACCAGATCAAGAGCTATTTCTGTGAATTCATCTAAATTAGTTTCATAATTTTCATAGAGTACAAAAATTGATCGTTTTAGTTCAGAACTATAGACTTCAAAAGCACCGACTGTTTCCGAACGTATTGTTATGAAGTAGGTACGTCCATGCATTCAGAAACATTTGCAACTGGCAAGAAACGAAGCGAAGTTTGTTGTTTGATTCTACAGTTCTCGCCCGACGAAGATGTTCCAAGTAGATACCTAGATAATAGAGACGGACCATTTCACAGATAGCATGTGAAATAACACGTGAAAAGGCTTTTCATATTACGTATCACTTTCTTATTAAAGTAGCCTGTGAAAATTCATGAAGCAAATTCACGCAAAGTTTGAAAATTTATTACATTGATTGATGATTCCGTTTTTTGTTTCAATATCGTACGCGCACGGTCATCTCCCGAGCTAAAGAGCGTGCGAGTGAGAACACTCGATTCTCTGAGTGTTAGAAACTAGTCTAATTTAACTAACGTAGCAAGCAACGGGTTGCTACGTTTCATGAAAAGCAAATTATTCTCGCATTTAGAATCATAACTAATTGTAAAAATTCGCCTTCCATGAAAACCAACCTGTGATAATAAATCAATGCTATAATAAATGATCAGTTATCTTGAACATAATTCCTAGTTTTAACGTAGCAAACAATAAGTGCGAAAATCGGAAAATCACTCTCCGTGAAAAATCACCTGTGAATTCAATGTGAGGAAAAATAATTTTACCAAATTAAAATGATTTATAATAAAGCAATCATGGCCATCGCTACTAGATACAAATGTAGCTAGGTGTATTTTGATGCAAAACTTGTACCGCTGCATTAACAGGTTTAAGTGAGTTGTATGGAAGTGTCTTGAATAGTGTATTTTAATCCTCTGATGCTGTTCGAAAGTTATGACAAGATGCACATAATATTAGTCATTCAGTACACCATGGAGAGGGTCATACACAGAGCATTACTAGGTAATGAAATCTGAAATGACGAAATCCATAGAAAAATCAGAATTATCTACATCGAATCTCAAAGGTGAAGTGGCCAGAACGGAGAACATAGTTCGATCAATAGCCGTTGAGGTCCCAAGGGGTCGGTATAACAGGATGCTGGTATGAATTCTAGTATTAAAACACGTCCGCTACTGAATAGGATCCTGCGAAAAACCATTCTTGCAAAAATAGGATTGTGGTAATCGCGATAGCCACGAAGTGAACTGACTATAATGTATCCACGGAAAGAAGTTAATATAGCGTTACGTAATCCCATACAAATGATAGGGACAAAAATCTTAGTAGGCGCTAACCATTTTGTGTCACCACTCACCAACCACTGTCAAACAAAACTGTAGTTATTTATTTGAATTTCGAATGTTTTTTGAAAATATGTTTGTGATTGGTTGGTGACTCAAAATGGTTACCGTCCACTAAGACTTTTCCCTAACTTAACAGATTACTTTTTGGATTACTTAACAGAGGGAGCAAAGCCACGGTGGTTGCTAGTCGCATAATATAGAAACGTGTAGAGGCTTAATTCGTTGTAAGGACCCGCTAAGTAATGTTTACCTAATTTGCATTGCAAAACAGTAAGAGAGATTTCCTATTGTCTATTGTTCGAAGATTCCGCGAAGGAACATCGTGTAGTTTATAGTTGGATTAATGTTGTTAATACCAAGTTTTAATTAAGTTGTGATAGTCCCGAAATGTTTATGTAAGTTTTAAACTTTGGATAACAAGGTATAAGAAAGTGTACTTTACCACCGTACCCCATACCCTATGACTTTAGTTAAAATTGCACTCTGTTTAGGCTCTTAGGCAGGGGAATTTATCATTTCTAAAACATGCTTCTATCTTATACCGCAACATAGCTTATCACCAGATGATAATAAATTCCGCACTGTAGCACTAATCTAGACCTATCAATTTAGTTCAGTATACTGTATAAGTACAACATAATAAGATACAGATAACAGATTTATAGATCATACACTTATTATCTTATTAAAATCTAAATAACCTTTTAGGAAATAAAATCTTTTAGCTAAATGAAAGAACTTTAGGTAATTTTTTTACTTTTTATCAATGGATATGGTAAGTACAAAACTTATTATAAAAAATTCTTATAAGTATAGTAATGACTGCATATGCTAAATAATAGAGTTAAAAGTTTTAAACGAAGTTCTAAAAATAATAAAACTGCCTTAGCAGGAAGGCGATAAAAGTTTTTAAGCTTTCGCCTGGACCGGGCGAGGATTAAAATTTTTATGTAGATTCATTTTTTATACGAAAGCATAGATATATAAAATATTAAAATGTACAGAAGTTATTATATAAAAATGAACATCTAGTAAGGTTGAAATTGGAAATTTTGCATGTAGATTTTCATTATAACGTGGACCCATGTTAAGAAAGAAATTTAAAATTTTAGATCGGTAAAGTCGAGACGCACGGTAAAGTAAGCTAGTATCTAATAGCACCTCCGTACCTCCAACTTTATATTTAGGTTGTTACATGAGATTATGTGCGGTTTAACTAATTTTAAATTTTGATTGCTTAACCCGCACGTATAATCTTTATATATCGGGAAACACCGCGAGGAAACCTGTATGCTTGAGATCTCAAAGGTGTATCACTTGATCGGCGTGGTAAACTAGGACCAAATCTTTCTCATTCTGATAGGAGACCCATTCTCCGTAGTGAACCGGCAGCGGTGGGTCAATGATAAGTGCATGGGATTAGGGAGGACAGATTTTCAGATTTGGAGATCGTTTTCAAAATTTGGTCGCCTGCTTAGTTCGTGATCTTTTATAGTGTTTAGTTTAATGAATTAATAGATCATCAGATATGGTTTATTTCTGTACATTGAAGTTCAAAATCCAAACATTACGATCTGGAATAGAATAGAATAGAATAGATTTTTATTCAAATAAACTTTTACAAGTGCTTTTGAATCGTCAAATAATTTACCACTGGTTCGGAATGCCGTTCCTACCGAGAAGAACCAGCAAGAAACTCGGCGGTTGCTCTTTTCAATTGTTCAATTTACAATAATATTCTGGATCTGGATCACGGTGTCCGTACTTCTATACTAATATAAATGCGAATTTCTATCTGTCTATCTGATTGCTGGCTATTCACGGCTCATCCATTCACCGATTTTGACGAAATTTGGTACTAAGATAGCTTGTATCCTGGAGAAGGCCATGTGCTACTTTTGGTCTCGGAAAATCAAAGAGTTCCCACGGGAGTTTCAAAAACATAAATCCACATGAACCAAGTTGCAGGTATCATCTAGTAAGAAATAATGAGCTTTTATATGTCGCTGTAACAAAAGCTAAGAAGCTAAACAGAGAAAGACGTGGAGGACAGGTAGTAAACAATACAGACACAATAAGGAATATAATAATAACATCACAAAATTACGATATTAAAAATTCTATTACTTAGGAATGTTGTAAAATGTCATCCCGTAATCTCCAAGAGGCCGCCTTTGGATTTAGTAATTTATCGGACCCTTGGCGGCGGAAAAATGAAAGCCTTTATTTTTAAAGGTTTAAAGGTTTTCGTTAATTATATTTTGTGTTGCTTTTCATTTATATTATAATTTTTCCGGCTATAAAAATTCATGAACGGTTTTTAATAAAGGTTCGGCTTTCGGTAGCGAAAAAATGTTTTGATTTGTTGATTAAAAACAAAAACATGTTTTCCTGGTTGACTTCAACGGAGAGTAACCAGCACTGAAGCATCGATGTATATGGATGGACTCTTCGAAGATAAAAAACGCGCTCAAAAAGTCAAGAGAATTTGCAAAAGTCTCTTGACTTTGTCAATGACGATGACATAAGATTCAAGCGTATTTTTGCGGACGGAATTGTATGGGAAAGGCTAATCCATATACATCGATGCACTGAAGTTATCATAACTCACAAGTGTGTGTACCAATTCAGGTGCAACCTCTGATCCCTCACTCTCATGATCGATGAGATAATGTGTCTACATTGTCCACATTAAACATCGGACATCGATACATCGGAGTGTTAAAACGAAGTCAACAACATCTCGTATTTTATCAAAATCGAATGAGTAGTTTGGCAATTACAAGGAAATCGATTAACCGAACAACAAACAAATGCACACAACAACAAGTGTAAATTAAAAAAAATTAAAAACACCCCCGACAAGTGAAGGTTACAGTAACTAGAAAAGAGCTGATAACTTTCAAACGGCTGAACCGATTTTCTTGGACTATAGCTAAGAACTCTCTCAAACAAAAAAATTACTTAAATTAAAATCGGTTCATTAGTTTAGGAGCTACGATGCCACAGACAGATACACAGATACTCACGTCAAACTTATAATAACCGTCTTTTTGGGTCGGGAGTTAAAAAGATCAAACATACTATAGCAGATACCCTCTCGTAGTCAGGTAAAAATACCTATGCTACGTTCAGCACACAGTTGGATAAAAAAGGAATTATGAAATCAAACATTTATTTAGTAACAATGGTTTTATTCTAACTAACCAATATACCTACACCACCTACCTACCTTAAGTAATATAAAAATTACACCAAATTCTTCACCTGTTCTTTTCTTTAATGTTTAGCTGAAAAAAAAGACACAAGTTAATAAAAATAATCGGCTGTGACAAACAGACAGATGGACAGATGGAGAAAGTCGCACCATAAAGGTTCAAACTCACTTACGCTGCGCTGGACGACGCGACGCAGCACGTCATATTATATAATATTATTATAGGTTTGTATGAGTTTTTATGGAGCAAAGTAAGCAAAGCAAATACAAAAAATAACACATCATTTTTTACTACAGTCCAAGACCCTATTACCAAATACCGATTCGGACATTACTGTACCATTGCCACTTAGTGTGGAAACCAATGATCAGAAGTCAGCCGGCGATGTGCTGATGATTGATGATGATAAGACTTTAAGGGGTCTGTCTCACTAGGACAGTGGTGGCGCAACCAGGTCGCGCTACCAATAAAACTTATACAGCTCTATGGAGGATGTCTTATCTGGTGTCCGCTGGGTTGCGCAACCAAGGGGACACTCGGTGAGTTACCCTCAGTATATTTTCTTTATGGCGCGACCTGGTTGCGCCACCACTGGTGTCCCAAGGGGATACGGAGTAGGGACTTACAGTAACCGGCAGGAGATAATCTACATCTAGAAACAGATAGCGCTTTCGTAGAGGGTGGCCTGTCGTTGAGACCGTTAAAACGTCACATAGGTATGAGTGACAGAGACAACGCGATACGAAGCCGAAACATAGAAATTCCAAAATCGATATACCATATTTCCTGCCGGCTACAGTACGAATGATTTTGCATGAATGATTTTGTTTTTGTGCTTTGTATGTGTTTTTTCTGTACTAATTTTGTGGTGTACAATAAAAGTATTTATTCGTTTTGTTTAAAACTTACGGCACTCATCAACAGGTACGCAAGTACCATCCTGGTTCCTTAGATAATCTTCAATACATTCGCAAGCTGGTTGATAGCAACCGGCAGCGATGGATGCGCACGGAGGCCTATTGACGAGGTGGTCACACGTCTTGTAACAGACTTCCAGCGCGCATTTGTAGTATCTTTCATTCGGGGGACAATCTAAAATAAAAGCTCATCTTTAGAATAAAGGATTACAATTTTTTCAAAAAAATTCTGAAATGTCGGCAACGCTTCAGCGATTCCTCTGGTATTGCAAAATATGTTCATGGGCGGCGGTAATCACTTAACATCAGGTGACCTACCTGCTCGTTTGCTCACTATTTTTGTTTAAAAAAAACCCGAGAAATCTTTCACTTTATTCCACGCCGCCAGAGCTCTCACGAAACGCAGTCGAATGAGCTAGCCACATTACCTACATCAACAAGTGTAAATTGAAAATTTATAACACCTCCGACAGGTGAAGGTCACAGTAACTAGAAAAGAGCTGATAATTTTCAAATGGCTGAACTGATTTTCTTGGATTATAGCTAAGAACACTCTCGATCAAGCCACCTTTCAAACAAAAAAAAAACTAAATTAAAATCGGCTCATTAGTTTAGGAGCTACGATGCCACAGATAGATACACAGATACACAGACAAACTTCAAACTTATAACACCCCTCTTTTTGGGTGGGGGTTAAAAACAAATGAACACTTACCAAAAGGTTTTTGCTCATCAACCGGCGTCATAGAGACAGCAGATGCTAAAAAAGCAAATGCAATAACAACCAAGACCTTGGCAACCATATTGATGAGTGATGACGGTTATCTAATGACATCAACTCTGCTCACAGTTCATTTATAGTATATTTCTATCCATACAGATAAACAAATGTGTCTGTCTGTCATTTCGAAATAATTAGTTTATATAGTAGATGATGCTCGCGACTTCGTCTGCGTGGATTTAGGTTTTTAAAGATCTCGTGGGAACTGCTTGATTTTCCGGGATAAAAAGTAGCCTATGTCCGTCCCCGGGATATAAGCTAACCCTATACCAAATTTCGCCAGAACCCAATTTCATATTAATCGGTTAATTCAATTCAATTCAATTCAATCATCTTTATTGCGGATTCGGGTTAGTTTACAGATCTTAAAACTATTATTGTTAGGTTCTGCCAAATTCTACCTTAAACGGACGGACCTTTAAGAACACAGTGAGAACTCTTTTATTTTCCGGGATAGAAAGTAACCTATGTCCGGGATGTAAACTAACCTTGGTAAATTATTCTTATAAATGAAAACTAACATTTATGTTGGTGGTCAAAATCCAAAGAAATTGTCTCTGTTCTCAGTAGTGGGCTGGCGATGCGATGATGATAATTGTCTATCTAGACGGGTACAGATCTTTGTAAGGACTCATGTATGACTAATAGGTATATTTTATTTCGGAATCAGAGTGTCACGGAAAAACCATTTTTCGCGGACGAGGTCGCGGGAAACTACTACGATTGATGTTATTATCAAGTTCCAGCTGAGTTACCGAGAAAATGGTTCTGTAGTATTTTATAATTTTATATTTGTTAATTACGTAGGTATAATGTTAATTTAAAACATAATAGTATAATGTTAATTTAAAGCTAAAATTTTACTATTCCAAAGTTTTTGTAAAATGTAAAAATAACTTGTTACTTTTCGTAAATCTGTCAACTTGTTAATTTTTTTTAGATATTTAGCGATTTAATGCATTTACAATAAACCGAAAAAAAAAAACCTACTTAATTTTACCCTCACGGAACTCTGATTACATACCTATATGGTATCTATGTAATTATTGTTATTAGAACCAAACAAGCACATAGGTTTTCCTCAATAAATATAATGACAATACATAATATTGTGTTCTAAGAATGCACTATTCTTATATCAGTTCCGTAACTGGAAAATTGTCTATATTATGTTAAATTAATCACTGGAAAATAATAACTGTACTTACACCTAATTCATTGTATTGTGTTATGCAGCTGATTCAGAATAACTTAACCTGTTTGTTTCAATTATTTATTTATTTGATACGGCTATATGTACATTCATACGTCACTAAATCCGGTCCGTATTTATACGTCACATGTACAAAGTAACGATACCTCATTTCAGAACGAACAAATGAACCAACAAATAAACTAACGAACGAACGAAACGCCTACACACACACACACACACACACACACACACACACACACACACACACACACACACACACACACACACACACACACACACACACACACAGACAGACACACACACACACACACACGCACGCACGCACGCACGCACGCACGCACACACACACACACACACACACACACACACACACACACACATAAAGACACACAGGTGAAACACACCAAATATTAGATTGACTAAAACCAAGATTGATATCAAGCGTAACTTGATTATGGCTCAGTATTTGATAACTTAAAAAAATTGACCGGATCTAAAATAATATTTAACTTTAATCCTAGTTACTGAAGATCAAAAGAAGATTCAGAGATCTAGAAAAGAATTGTTGGTTTTGTAAGTGTTATTTCGTTAAGTGTCGGAGCAAACAATAATTGTTTTAGATCTTCGTGGCTATATTTCACCTGTCATCTCCTTGTTTGTGGTTTCTTTTTTCTACTTTATTTTATATTCAGAGGCAGAATTATTTTAAATGTTGAATAAAAAGTGAGCGATTTGTGCTTTATTAAGATACTAGCTGATGCCCGCAACTTCGTTCGCGTGGATGTAGTTTTTTAAAAATCCCGTGGGAACTCTTTGATTTTCCGGGATAAAAAGTAGCTTATGTGCTAATCCAGAATATAATCTATCTCCATTCTAAATTTCAGCCCAATCCGTCCAGTAGTTTTTGCGTGAAGGAGTAACAAACATACACACACACACACACACACATACAAACTTTCGCCTTTATAATAATATTAGTGTGATTAGTGTGATCATAATTATATTGAAAATAGCTCCAGGTTATTCCGCTTTCAGCCATTAGTAAAAATTTGTTATCATTATTTTAACACTTTATTTTAATATTTCATACGCATTTCATACGACAATTTCAACTTTGGGTAGGCACTTATCACGAAACAGGTGTCTTTAGAGAGGACTATTATTCTTTATTTCAGTCATAGTCAATTTTTGAGGTAAACCCACTTATTTATTCGGCTAAGCGTGGGCCCCACAAAAATATTCAGAGGTACGACATTAACAGGGTAATGACGATGATAAAGATAATAAAAAATAAATCACTTTTATACTAATTTCTATGTAATTAATAGCTACTCTTTAAAGTTCAATTCCTTAAAATTGAGGACATCATTTTGTGAATGCGGTAGAAAGCTGAGAGAGAGATCGTTTATCACGGTTTTTAAAATGGAAAAGTTCCATTAAAATAATAAAAGGTCAGCAATTGTCATACTTACCCACTTTTTCAAACAAATCGGAGTTTCAGACAGAAACTTAAAAAATGTTTGTTCCGAAATGCAGGGTCGCTAAACTTGTATAATTGAGGTAATTTGTTTTATGGCCTTATGCCAAGGACGTGGAAACTTTTTTAATAAAAATCTTTCTTTCAACAACGCTCTCTCACTGGACATAAATTTCGATAGGACTTTGGAAGGGGAAAAGGCGCTAGAAAATTGATCACCAGTGTGATAAAAGAAAACCTTTATGTTAGCATTTTGTATGATACTACAGCTAATGTTGGCGGTAGGGTGGTAACTAGCCACGGCCGAAGCCTCCCACCAGACCAGACCAGAAATTTAGAAATCATAAAATTCCAAACACCTGCCGGGAATCGAACCCGGGACCTCCCACTAATAAGACACAATGAGTTTAGTCATATTTTATAATCAGGTAAACTTGGGAGAATGCTTTTTCTTACCAGATACCTAATCACAGTTTTATAGTTACTGTTATTGGGTAGGAGACGGTTAACGCAGGCTTCGATAACGATCTAAAGGATTATTCGGGAACATTAACGATCTGGCGGATAGCAATTACACGCACCTCGATTCGCAATTCGTAGGATCATTTTGGATATTGCGTGTTGAAAAGAATCTTGCTACGCTTTCTACGTTCTACGTTATACATATAAGTGGTAATAGATTAAACAACTAATTAGTAGTTACATATTGCTACTGAATTTGTTTTAGCTTATGGACTTTTTAAGTTGCAATTATCTGTCCATGGCATCGCATCTTTTTGCTCAAAAAATCTTACTTGCCATAATATACCCGATGGGATTTTTTACCAATCTCTAATCAGGGGTGAATAGAAAGGAGTTGCCAAGCGAGCTAAAAAACTACAATCTTATTTCCTTTAACATTTCTACAGGATCATAATTTATAAATTAAACAAAAAAAATTATACATAATATTATTATTTCCGTAATATTTCTGCAGCATTATAATTTCTAAATTAAATAATAAAATTAGGTACCGTTTCGTACGTACGTTACGCCATTAAACAAATGACGCGCAAAAATGTAAATTTCCCTTCGGGTCGTGAGCATTATTATACACAATAGCTACTCGGATTACGAGGCATGAAGAAGAACGACTTTATTGCGGACCTTCCTTTTCTTCAGTACAAATTGTGCCATCGGCGTAAAAGATTATTTATTTGTTGGAAAAATGTACAAGCACATAAAATTTAATCATAAAGTTTGTAGGTTTAGTTAAAAATAAAGTTGAAAACTAAAACCCGACTGCGATCATCTTAATAAACGCTGAAATACTATCGTAAAATTGTTTTTCTGACGCTTGTTATATTTTAGTGTTGTAGTACATGTACATTTATGAACTCAGAATTTTTTCTTCTTTCATTTGACATCCCACTCGATACAATAGCAAAAAAAAAAATTTTTGGAGACCCCCACTTTTTTCGAATAACATCCGTTATCCCGTCCGGGCGTAACCCGATGTGTTAGGGGTTTAAGCGCGTCACTACGCACGTGTCACGTGTACGTGCTTGGTCTGAATCGGCCTTTAATCAATCAAACATTACTTACTTGCTTTAATAGTAAAAGAAAACATCGTGAAGAAACCTGCATGCCTGAGGGGTTGCCATAATATTCTCAAAGGTGGATGAAGTCTACCAATCTGCACTTGGCCAGCGTGATGGACTTTGCTTTTTCCTTTTCATTCCAGCCCGGCTAGCATAGGCAGTAGATAAAAATTATATCCCCGATTATATCCACTGATTTCTATGACATCAGTGGATATAATCGGGGGATATAATTTTTATCTACTGCCCATGCTAGCCGGGCAGGAGCCTTTCCTCAGTAGAGGGCTGGCGGTAAATTGATGATGATATCACAATGTTATAGTAACCGAATTTAAAATTCAATTCTTGTAAAAGTCTAATTGAATAAAAATATTTTGAATTTTGAATTCCTAATAATATATTATATTGTATCTGGCTGGATTTTCCTATAAAACGACAATATAAAATGGTTTGGTGTTTTATATAATATCTTACTCACAAAATCTGAATTCCAGTTTGTATACCTACTTATTTTCAGATATTTTCTTATCTAAATCCTAAACGAAACAAGCTCAAGTTCTTTATTGGGATTATGTTGTCGTGTTTATTTACGACTAGCTTTGCCACTTGGTAAACTAAATCGTTATTTTTACTACCTAACTTTATTAAAATAACGATTATACATATGTATTTGCCGAAAATGTACATCAAAAATTATGACAGTCGTAGCAGTCGTACCTAAAGAAGTAAGACCAAGAAACGACAGACTTTATTAAAACTTAAAGGAAATTTTATAAAAACACTTGCCTCATGTTTAACCAATGACTTACATTTGTGTAAAAAAGAAGCAGATATTTTTTATATTATCTAAAGTGAAGACTTAAAACTACGACACTTGGGTCACATTTGTATATCACTATTTCTTCTACTTTCACGTGTTTTTTTATAATGAAATACTGACCAAACGAACAGGCGGGTCACCTGATGTTAAGTGATCACGCCACCCATGAAAATTTGCAGCACCAGAGGAACCGCCGATGCATTGCCGGCCTTTCAGGAATTTGTTGGTCCGCCCCTTGAATAACCCCATGTTGTAAATCTTCTGACTCACTGCGAATTTTATACGCCATGTAATATAAACATACCATTTGTATAATATGTCATTGTATTCAACGGTATTAGGTAGATGTACAAATACAAAGGGAGCACCTGAGAACCTCCGCGTGAAAATTAGTGCCTACAAGATCTTTACAGCTTAATTAGAACTAAGCGCTACAAGTTAATGTAAACCACGTTAGCTAAGTCTTAGCATTAAGGACTATGTACTTATTCTGCTTTACACCTTTACTATGTAAATGAGGTCACACCACACATCCAACAAAAGATCTCCGTTTTCCTGTTTCTAGTATTTGAACGTTTTGGCTCTTTGTGCAGACGAAAGCTGTGTTTGAACTTGTATTTTTGGTCTTATATCGATACTCGGTCGAACAAAGGATGTGTATTTTTACGAAGTCTGGTCTGGAAATAATTCGAGTTCGCCCATGCGATTCTGCTTATCCTAAAGTTTTCTTTTACCTATTCTATTGTAAAAATGCTTATGGTAAGGAAAATGGATAGATCTATAGCATTTTATCAGAGGTAAATATACATATTATACAATCGTATAATACATAATACCTAATATTTTCTTCTGCTACTAAAAATATCTTGGTAAGCAACTAGCTGATGTCCGCGACTTCCTTCACGTGGATTTATGTTTAAAAAATCCTTGAGACCTTTTTATTTTGCGGGACAAAGGAAGCCTATGTCACTCTCCAGATATTTAACTATCCATGAAAAAATTACGTTAATTCATTGCTCCATTGCGGCGTGATTGGAGGACATACCAACAAAGCTATATGAGTAGTAATCTATACTAATAAATAAAATTGGAGTGTCTGTCTGTAATTTCGAAATAACTACCTCATATTAAGCTCATATGGTTATTTGAACGATACCATAACTGAATCACACGTTTTTAAAATTTTTGTCTGTCTGTCTGTCTGTCTGTCTGTCTGTCTGTCTGTTTGAAAAGGCTAATCTTTGGAACGGCTGAACCGATTTTGACGGGACTTTCACAGGCAAGTAGAGGATTGACCAGGGCGTAAAATAGGCTACTTTTTTAACCGACTTTCAAAAAGGGAGTTGTGTTTTTCTACCTATGTACACCGAAATCTCCGAGATTTCTGAACCGATTTGCGTCATTTCTTTTTTAATCGATAGAGGAACTTTGCGACATTGTTTCATAAAAAATTTGGAGTCCAACTCCTCAATCCTGATGCTGCAGGGGATCTGACCAATCCACGCGGGCGAAGCTGCGGGCATCAGCTAGTCTATAATATGGGTAAACCCGCGTTGTATTCCTCATTTTTGAAGGTTGCTACTTTTCGATGAATGCATAATTATCATTGGTAGAGGTTTTCCCGGACTAATAATCTGGTGGACTCTCCAATCCATTTATAATTTCGCATCCCAGAGTGTACCAACTGAAAAGCACGCACTTATTTTACTGTACGACTTATGTTTATGTTAATGCACGCTGTGACTGCCCGTAAGTGGAGTTGCATAAGAGCCATAGAATGTAAGGAACAACATATATAATTTAAATGTGTAACTCTGTGGGCGGTACTATAGCAAATGAATAAATAAAATGAAACAGTAGCAGTTATAAGACTTTTTGCCGAAATCACGCCTGTTGTGTAATAGGCAGAATTAATCAGCAATTAATTAAAACTTCCGCAAATGAATACATTTCGCTTAGGCAGTGTTTTGTGTTACAAGTATTTTGTATTGTAGCTACTGTTTTGTGTTATATCGTACGGCATGGTTTAATTTTCAGAAATTTTGCTTTGCAATATTGAAGTTTTTGCATCGCTTTGACCATTGTTGATTTTACTTTCGCTATGTCAGTATATTACTTACTTTTTAGGGAAATAATTTATAGTACAAAAAGATGATCATGGGACCGATGTTTCAGGCTGAAATATACTTATAGAGCGCACTTAGACTGCTCAGTTTTATGTATTCGTTAAAACGAGACAGATTTATGTTGATGTAACGCTGTCTCGTTTTAGCAGTGTTTGAAGTCTGAGCCAAGTCAAAGTGCGCTTCTATAGATCTAACCTGAATCACTATCATATTTAATTGATTATTTCTAATATTTATAACAAGAGTTATGAGTTGTGAAAGTCAACCACAAGTATGATAATAAAAACCGGCTAAATGCAAGTCAGACTCGCGCACCGAGGGTTCCGTACTCAGGTATTTTTTTTCACATTTAACGACAGACGATAAATCAAAAATTAAAAATAAATAAAAATAAGTTTTAGAATGTACAAGTAAAGCCCTTTCATATAAAACCCCACTTGGTATAGAATTAATTATCTTACTTTGAAAATTGAAACATATTTTAATTTTTTTTTCTGTGATGTAACCATAAATTTACGGTTTTCAGATTTATTCCTTTACTTGTGCTAAGGCGTATCTACCTGCCAAATTTCATGATTCTGAGTCAACGGGAAGTACCCTAGAGGTTTTCTTGACAGACACGACAGACGGACGGACGGACGGACAGACAGACAACAAAGTGATCCTATAAGGGTTCTGTTTTCCCTTTTGAGGTACGGAATCCTAAAAATGGTTTCATTTCTAACTTGATGTGCGAATTCCTGTGAAAACACGTAGAAAATGAGGCCAACCTTTCAATTCAAAAGATTTCAATTCTCGTCGAACTAAACCTACGTTCATTAAAAGTTACCGCGTCGTTTGTTGGCGAAAGATCTAACAGGGCTGGTGGTTGCGGCTGGATCCCTTTAATTATCAAGATACCCGTTTTAAATAAGATGCTGTTTGACAGCGCGTGATACTTTTTGACTTATCTTTGATGGGATAAAATGTGGGTATATTTGGTTTAGTTCTAATTTAAATGAATTTTACTGATTGATCACGGTAGGGGTTTGATTGCTTTAAGACATTTAGTACCTACTACATTTTGTCTCATAGTCGTTATCGTCGTAATCGATAAAGGTCAAGCCTCAGTTCACGACTTATGAAACTTGTAACAAAACTTGACACAAAGGCTTCACCTACACTAGCAGACATCGAAATATGTAGGCTAACGACTATAATACTTTTGATTTCACGTCACCCCTCTAGCCTAATTTTTCAGATATCATTAAGAGGGCTCACTCCGTCACTCGTTTCATACAATCGTATCGTATCGTACTCGTAGTTCCAATTTCATTTGAATATTAAGCAACCAAAGTCTATGAAATTTTGCAGACATATTCAAGAAACTAATATCTATGTCTGTGGTTTTCCAGATTTCTGTATTTCTGTGTTAAAATATTCGGTTTCAAAGTTACGCGGTCCTAAAAATTTACATACAAATCTTTGAGCCTTTGTAATTTTAAAACTACATATTTTTAGAAAAATCTAAAACACCACAGACACAAATATTAGTTTCTAGAATATGTCCGTGAACTTTGGTTGCTTAATATTCAAATGAAATTGGAACTACGATTGTATGAAACGAGTGACGGAGAGAGCCCTGTTAATTCAGGATCAAACCGAGAATTTTCTTGCCCTAGTTCATTCTGGTTAAGCTCTTATACGAATCTTTGTAGTGTCGAATGTCTGAATCACGACATTTTAACTTATCGGTTATACCTAGCTATTTTATACCATCTTGGCAATTTTGCTCAGGAGACATTTTGATAGCAAATAAATAATCGTCCCGCCGACTTCGTTATGCAATATCAGCACTTTAACAACAATAATAGCATTGAAAGACATTTTAATTGTTCCCGGGCTTCATTAAAATTTGCCGCTTGTTTGCTTTTAAATATCAGATAGTGCTCATCACTGAATTGTAAACAAGGTAGTAGAAATGGTATCCGCCATCTTCAATGTCGCGACTGTTGGTTGCCGACACACGCAGCGGTTCCATGGTGCAACCTCACACGTAGAGAGATTTTCTACTAGATTGAAGTACGTTCACTATTGACTCGCTGCGAGTTCATAAAATCGTGTTCTGTAATAATAGTATTAAGAAAATTATGGTCACCAGTGTCGTCTATGGTTAAGATGATAACGACGACGTATTGCCAATTTTTAGCATTTCAGATAAAAATAGATAATCTATGGAACATATCTATAGCACCAAGCTCCTTTACCATTTCTATACTTATTTCAAGTTTTGCGATACTTCTATTAGGCTTCAGGGGGGCTCAGTATTGATTGAGTTAAGTTTGTTTCTGACGGGTATTGTCTTTATTACATTGTCTGTATTAATAGCAAATCTATTTTATCATTGAGAATCATTCTCTGATATAAGATAAAATTCTGACCTTTTTGGTGTTAGAGGCCTAGATTCTATTTAGATTTCTAAGTAATCTATAGCCCACAATATAGACCCAATGATATTGTCTAACTGAATAAACTACAATCTGACTGTATATTTGGCTGGTTTTTTCTGATCACAGTCAGTCAGTTTCTTCTTTTATATTAACTCCCAGGTAATATGGATACCTTCATGGTCTGCAGGATGATAATCGGAATCTATATAGATTATAATAAATCAATTGATCTCTCATTCCTAAGGCATTTTTCTATGAAATTTTCCTTCGTTCATAGGAATCCGACGCACAATCTTCTAAAATGATCGTGTAAATTGCGAACCGAGCTGCGTGTAATTACTTTCTTCGCCTGATGTCACTTAGCTTGAGATCACACTTTAGTGTTCTTACACACGAGCGGCATTTTGTCAATTGTTGCTTTGTCACATGGTAGTGGCGCGGCGGCTAACATCGACGTGCGTTGAAAGGGGCTTAAGGTCGTAGCTCACTTACACAACGCAGCTCCCGCACGGTTAAAGAATAAACATTCAAATATGGCCTTAAAATAGTTCTCTATACAAACATTTTACACTAACAACATTCTTTAAAAGCCTCGATACTGATATGCCACTCCTGGCACAAGCTTTACGCTTAATTGGAGTGGAAAAAGAAGTATTAGTCATGATTTGCATGGCATGCATTCTTTATAAAAAAAGCAACGCGCAGCAAGCCACCTTTCTGCGATCTAGCCTCTCGATGGTTGACGTCTCGCTTACCACGCTTCAAGCGAGTAGCCACTCGTCTACAGCGTGTGGGCTACTGAGCTAGTTGTAGTAGGGAGACACCTTACTGCTAGCTGTCATCGCGTGGACAACAAGCTTTCTGTTTGTTGTCGTTGTTGTCCACGCTGTCCTGTTGTTTCTGCTAGACAACTAGAAGTCACTCCGATTTGAGGCGGAGCCGTGCGTGTGTTGTGTGGGAACGGCGTTGTGTAAATGAGCTGCGACCTTTATTCGTAGTGCACCCCAAATAAACGTAGTTTTGCTCTCATTACAATACTAACCAAGCAAACTCAATGAAATTTTATAGGTCGTTCTAGGTTCTAGGTACATATTATCGATGTCTTAGGTTTTCCAAGATGGGGTATAGAAACTTTCTGTCTAGCAATACTATTATGTCGTAAGTGACGAACAATATTTTAGGTCTTCTTAGAAGACCCAGCAAGCCGTTTTCATACCTAACAACAACTGAACGCAAGACTATCGTTAAGTTTTGTTGTTATGTTGCGGAATATTAATGGGGAACGTTCTAGAAACTCAATATTGCTCGGTTGGCTGTCAGACTTCGCCACAATAATTTTGTGCGTTTTCGCAATTGGACAAAATCGCTGCAGATGATTAAAACATAGATCCTACTAATATTATAAATGTGAAAGTGTGGATGTTTGGATGTTTGTTACTCAATCACGCAAAAACGGCTAAACAGATTTGGAATAGAGATAGATTTATCACTACTTATACTTTTTATCACGGAAAAGCAAAGAGTTGATGAGAGATTTTTAAAAATTTAAATCCACGCGGGCATGTGATACCAAGGTCGGGCAAAGTTTATATACTTATTGTGTACTTTTAAAATTAAATGAATATACTAGAAAAAAACGAGGACAAGAATTAAGGCCGATTCACACCAAATGCGTACACGTGACACGTGCGTAGTGACGCGCGTAAACCCCTAACGCTTTACGCAAGCGGTGTGCCATGTTTCATACTGTTTCATACAGTTCCATACATTACAACGCAATGGTACGCGCTACGTAATACTTTCGCAACGCTTACGCAGCCTGTGTGAATGAGCTGTAATCAATTTTTTGCTAAGGGGATTAAGAATGAACTCTCTTTTTAAAGTATGATTAACTTAAACGCGAGAAAAAATGCAAAGAGCACACTAATCTGTATTTATTAATACACTTTAAGGCTATTTGTTATCGCAGCTCCAAATGGAATGAGCTCAAGTCGTTTGTTAAGGGATTAAATTGTCCTGATTATTTATGAGCACTGTTGACTGTCGCTTTTACTTCGTCATTTAAAACATTTTCACTAATGCTATCACAGTAAAGAGATTGAATGTTAATATTATGTATTTACTTTGGTGGAATTTTGTTTATTTTTCGGTTGGCGTGACTTTCAATACAAATCACTGCTAATGCTATACAATAATGTGTAATATGAATAAAGTGTGTTCGCTTGATGGTTTTTCCTTCAATCACAGAGTAACGGAGCAACAGACTGACGTTGTTTTTAAAGGTACTACTTTGCATAGGCTAGATACTTTTAATCCCAGAAAATCAATGAGCTTCCACAGGATTTTTAAAATCTAAATCCACACGGATTATTATGTACCTTTATAGTATGTTTCAAGAAGATCTATTAAATGGGGGTACCTAATTTTTAGACCGTGTATAAATTTTCATAACATTAATTGTCCTAGGCAACTTGTTTTTAAGTAAGAAATCTTTGGAGGAATAGCCAGTATTGTTCTTTAGAAAGATCAGGTCAGTCTAACAGATCAAAGCGTTCTATTCTTTTGGGTAAGGTCTGACGAAATCACAAACACAATCTTTATGATAGATTATTATACTTTTATTTCACATTTAAATTTATTAACTTTTACATTTGTGTCAAATAAATGTTGTTCCTCTTACGTTAGTATATTTTCGAATGTCGTCGTTTTAAAACCACTCTTACAGGTAACCTCTCCACGTTTATTAGCCACTCCCCTTTTTATCTTATCGTTATCGGCCAATCCAAATTGTACAATGAATAAACTTAGTGACTAATATACAAATCATCAAGCTCGTTTAACAAATCATCTAAGTAATAAAGATGTTTTCATCTTATATATTGATTACAAATATTATCCTTTATTATGCTACAATTCATCAACTAAAAACTATAAGAATTTTATATACAGTACGTTTATCGATCAGATGTTGAACAACTTCAGCCAATCAATGACGCCTTCTAATATGATATGATTTGTTATGATTTGAGTGGCGCCAACTATTTAATCAGTAACTTCTACACGTTTATAGATAATTAATATGGGCCAAGCTTACAATTCATATTTATTTGGCAGATTTATACAAATTAGTAGCCACAAACTTTTCGTTTACATAATAATGTAAGTAAGACTGTATTTTCTTCAAACTTTCGCAGCCATGGACCATTTCCAGCCTCCAGGGAAGTTTCCGAAGTTGGCCGGTTGTATGGAAATTTACAGTTTTGTGGTTATTCTTCGTTATAACTCAGTTAACCGTTAATGTATGAACTATAGTTTATACCGACTATGAAAATAGGGTTTCTACAGGGTTTTTAGACTCGTTTGGGTGTGTGTTTGTATGTGGTACTATCTTTTTTGAGTATATCAATCTGCCATTATAAAAACACTAGACTATGCCCACAACAGACCGACACACAACAGAAACACACACTTTCACATTTAAAATATTATTAGTATGGAAGTATGAATACTATTAGAGCGTCTGTCAGGGTTGCTTGCCACGACACTAAGTGTGTGACGTGATTTCTAATACTATTCCGTAGAATATATATAATAAAAAATTACCTATATACTTTGAAGTAAGATTTTTACACCTTTATTACCTGTTATTTCCCGAAGCTACCACGATCCAAACTTCCTGTGCTGGCGGCAATACACGGAGAAACTTTGAGCTTTTATTAAATAACGAAAATCTTGCACGCACTGGCTCTTTCTCTATAGGTACCTACTGAATGTAAAATAAAACAAACTTTCATTATGCTTTTGCCAATCAGTGAATGGTAAACAAAATAAAAGCAAAACGTTCAATTAGCAATTAATTAAAACTTTAACAAGTGAATAGCATGCGGGTTCAATGTTTTGCATTATTTGTACCTAACTAACGAGAATTGTCGGTTTAACTACGTTTATTTGATTTTTTTGTTTGATTTCATAATATGCGAGTGATGTGACCTATAAACTAAAGTAGAAAATACAGAGAAACTAATGAAATTCATGTTAGGTACATACTAATGTTATTCTTTTTTCCTTTCTGAGCTCTATAAATCTTACCCTAGATTCATTAATGTAAATTTTTAATTCCTATGGAATTCTCAAAAAAAAAAACTGAATCCACGCAGATGAAGTCGTCACGGGCATTAATTAGTTTCTTATCAATTTCAAACTCACTAGAAAGTTTATAATAATATTATTTTTGGGATGAAGTTACTAGTAAAAATTAAGGAACATAAGTAATAATTTTGTAGGAAATAAATTTTTTATCGAAGGCACCGGATAGTCATTTGAAGAATTTTAATGGTATTTTTTGCGAATAACCGCCACGCATTTAAGCGAAAAATTCTCTCTGACAGATATTGATGAGTTTGCTATCGATGCCATCGCCGACCGTTTTTTATTAAGCCCCGAAAGTGAGCGATATGACCCAGTTGTTAGCGCGTGTACTAACAGATTGTGGTTAAGTAACGTTTTATTAACTCGGTGATTGGATGGATAATCCCAATTTTATTACTTATTAAGTAATATTACTTAGCACTTTATATCAACTGCTGCAGGCTTTCTAAGTTGTTATTCTAAGCTGTCAATTTTAGGTTCCTCTCAAGTAACATGGATTTAAAGAGTAGGTAAATATAGGAACATTTATAAATCTTTACAAAGTTAAAAAAAAACAACTTTTATTGCCCTTAAGTTAAGCGTAATGGGCAGATAAATAAACTCGATTGCTCTAAATCTTATGAATTACTTCTGAAAAGTATATTAGAACACTTTTCATTGTAGCACAAACAAACATTTCTAACATGACAGTATTAATAAGTTAGGCAAGAGTTGTTATAAAGTTATACTTGTAAGAAATCCATTAATTCATATTAGCATAATTATTTGTATATAGTTACACTTACATCCACTAGTGCAGAACATTCGCAGTCAAGGGCGTCAACTTGTTAAAGCGATGCAACGCATTAAAAATAGCGCAAATAAAATCTGACGCATAGATACCATAATATTTTGGATCAAAGTAATGTTTTCTATTACTGACGAGAGAATTTCAAAGTTAAGTCGGCCGAACCCCTGCGTTTTGATCTCTGAATATATAACTCTGAAGCTGGTTGGCATGGAGAACTCAAAACGGTAAATGGGTGGTTAGTTTATGCCTCTAGGGTAAAGGTCAGGGCAGACTAGGCAAAAAACTTCTCAAACATGTCTTACTACCTTGCTATAAAGGAAAATCTCATCGTATGACAAATAATTCAAATTCTCTATTGATTTGTGACTATAATGAGTTTGTAGGCCTTACTAAAATTTTGCAGTAGGCATCATGGCGTGTGGTATACCATTAGTCTATAACCTGCCTTGACACCAACAGTAATTTTATGTTCTAACTTACTCAGCTGATATATTTTTTAAGTTTTATAAAGATTGATCACTGATTAAGTAATTATTTAAGTGGGGGTTTAATTCCAAATATCTCGAAATGTATAATGTATAAGTACTTAAGTTTGTTTTTAATTTTGAATGTATAGATCCACTAACGCGCATTGCTATATGTCTTACATAAACTTGTTTGTCGAGCATGTATCCACATAAGAACCCAACTTGAAACTTGTCCGCCGAGCATGTTCGAGCGTTGTTATAATTACCGACTGTTTGTCGTCGTCTCGTTTGCCACGGATCTAGTAGTAATTTTTTATATGGTAGCTACATGAGTCGCCCACTGTCATCTTCGATACAGGAACTTCCGATGTGCTTGTGGTTTGATGGGAATGAAACATGAGACTAGATTCCGAAGGTGAAATTTAGAGCTATCAAATGGAGTACCAAGTATCCTTTAGCAATTCAAGTTGTATCCAGCCAGCACGAAATCTAAGGAGCTTTTAGTCAATTGGTACTGTTGTAAACCTAGATCTTTCTTCAATCTATTAGTGTTAATAAAGTTAATATCAACGATATGAAAATATTAAAGTCTTGAAAAGCTCTATAGAAATGGACAGATGACGTCAAACGAGCCGCTGGATTCAGGCGGCGCAAGACCGTGGCGAGTGAAAATCCCTACAATAGGCCCAGCAGTAGACGTCTATCGCTTTACGATGGTAGAAAATAGAAATGGACTTCAGTACAAATTACATCATCTACTAGGCACTCAAATATATTAGGAACTAGCTGATGCCCGACTTCGTCCGCGTGGATTTACATTTTTCAAAATCCCGCGGGAAATTTTTGATTTTCTTGGATAAAAAGTAGCCTATGTGTTAATCCAGGGATTAATCTATCTCCATTCCAAATTTCATCTGAACCCGTTCAGCCGTTTTTGCGTGATTGAGTAACAAACATCCAAACATCCACATTTTCACATTTATAATATTAGTATTATGATTCTTATGAAACCAAAAAGTTTCACTTTATAATATAGCTTTGGTTTCTGTTCAAAACACAAAATATACTAACATTTTCCACGTAACCTTTGAATCTTTGATATTTTATATAAGAAATCCGAAATCTATTAATTTGAAATCCCTTTTATTGAAAATTCGCCGTCAGTAGGTAGGTACTCATTAAGTAAAAAGCTCTTATTGAGAAACTTTCATTACTTAAGACTAATGTGCTTTACAAGGAAAATAAAATCTTTTTGATGGCGCCTCTGGTTCTGCTCATTTTATGATTGGTTTGTTTAAAAGTTTTTCCTGGTGTGGTGGCTTCTAGAATTCATGAAAATTATACCTGTTTAAACAATCTTTCGTTCTAAAGTTACTAAATTAGAACAATTTATGGTATAAAGCACCTATGAATAAAATAGTTTACCTCATAACAAAAGCACTAAATAAAATTTTAACTTCTGAAATTTTCCGCACAAAACATCTCCCCATATGAAAATTTAAAGGTTCAAATTCACTAAATCTTAAACAGTTGTAAAACAAAACTTAACTATTCGGGAACTTTTTAAATATGTAAGTGACTTGCAAAGTATTTTCTAAAAGACGTTGAAAAATGGAGGTTAGGAGTTTTTAAGGAAAAAGGAAGCCTCTTAAGCTTTTTTTTCTTTTTTAATTTATTTATAAGCTAGCACTTGGCTGCAATCTGACTTGCTGGCAAGTGGTGATCAGCCTAAGATGAAGCACGCTAACCTAGAAAATGCCTGTTCACTCTTGACTTGGAAGGTATATTAAAATTGGGGAAAAACTGATACTGGAAGGGCGTTCCTTATTTTAGCGGTTCTAATTAGAAACGAGTACTCCCTAAGCAAACTGCTTCGTACGTGTTTGTGAAATTTCAACTCCGTACGGGTGCAGACCTCGGCGATACCTTGCAGTACGGTAGTAGGAAGGTGAAAGGGGAACCAGATCGAAAAATTCTTGGGCACACTCTCCGAAATATATCCTGTAGAATCCGGATTGATAGGCAACTTTGCGATAATCTAAACTTAGAATTGTCCAGGGCTTCGTCAGCAATGAGTCTTCTAGTGCGACGGTCCAGCGAATCCAAGGCATCAAGCTGGTACTTGGCAGAAGCATTCCATAAATGGCTGCAGGTAATTGTTGAAGATTGTCCCAGGATTAGGCTAATTTATCCCTCTGATGTCTTCCCAAGTCATTATTTTATTCAATCCAATCCTATTAAGTATGGAGTCTTGTGACAAAAAGTTTTCGAGTGACGTACATCTCGCCTAATTGCCTCTTCAACTGACAAGAGGGCTGGCTCATGTTTTTCACAAAGAATTTGAAATGCTGCATGCGATCTTGGTAACATTCTGTGTGGGGACAATTTGTAACATAATCAGCTTGCAATTAAGTACTTACTATTGTTAGATTTTTAATGAAAACTTATATGCTTTAGTGAATTGTAAATTAGCACCTACAAATTTAACAATTGATAATCAAAATTTGTATAATGGTACCCAATTTGAATAAAAATTATGATTTGACTTCGACTCTCAATTTCGTTTCATCATTATATCTATACTTTCATTAGTAACGGGCCATGGCCGCGTTCGCGTGAATAGGCTACTTTTTGCCCGGAAATCAAAGGATTCCCACGGGGTATATAAAAACCTAAATCCATACCGAATAAATCCCTGGCATGATCAGTTTGGCACAGAGATAGTTTGCAAGACTCAGACTTAGGGGCTACTTTTTTTTCTGGAAAATCAAAGAGTTCGTAGGGGATTTAAAAAAATAACAAAACTCACACGGGGATAATAGTAGAAAAATATTCATTTACTACTGACATTTAAACTTTTAAAGAGGAGTCTGAGAATAAACAATGTTTAAAAAAATATCGCCGGTATGGTACAACTTTTTCATTTAAACGTGGCCCTCCGTGTTTATAACCTTTTAAAATTTTAAGTATTCTAAAACTTCCCGTCATAAACTGGACCTCTAAAAATTATCATAAGACGTAATTTCCACAAATTTACCGTGAAGTAGCGGTGTTTGAATAATTCTTAAATGAAATTATAACCCTTTTATGCCCTCCGAACCTTTTAATTTTATTGCCGCTACCTCGTTAATTTAAAACAAGAAGTTTGAAGCTTTCTCTCATAAAGTTTAGCTTGGATTACGTCCACAAGACTCGCTAAGCCAGTAGGAGGTACGAGTGCCGCCAGCATGTTTGAGTACTTAGGTACTATGTGGTTATAGCGTAGTGGTTAAGACTTCGTCCTCCTAATCGGACGCTCCGGAGTTCAATCTGGGGCACGCAGTTGAAATTTTCAAAGTTATGTGTGTTTAACTTTAAGAAATTAATAGCTCGTTCACACAGGCTGCGTAAGCGTAGACGTAGCGCGTACCATTGCGCTGTACTGTATAAAACATGGCACACCGCTTGCGTAAAGTGTGGATGTATGCGTAACCCGGTGTGTTAGGGGTTTACGCGCGTCACTACGCATGTGTCACGTGTACGTGTTGCATACGCAATTAGTGTCGGCAAGTAGAATCGGCCTTAAAATATGTTGCTGGCTTTAAGAGTGATTACGCACTCATCCGATCCGAGTCCGTGAAAATACGGATATAAAAAACACGGGCCGAATTCGCTCAAATAATACTAAAAAATAAAAAATAATACGAACTAAAAAATAATACTTAATCATATTCTGTTAATAAGGTGGATAAGTTTAATAAGGTGGATTATAAGGTGGATAGGATAGGTAGGATACATTACTGGATCTAGGTATACCCTAAGATGGCTGTTGGGTGGATAACTCAAATAAACCAAGTCAATCTCAGCATCTCAAAATTATTTATGTAAAGTGACAACCCTGACATTACAGATAATCCAGTGACCCAGTTACAACTTACAATACTCCCTAATAATAGAACTTTTCTATGAAAATGATGCCGGAATTTTTCAGAAAATCATGCCCTAATAAAAAATATTTTAACAGAGTTTTTTAGCAATTGAAAGTGTCATGGAACTTCAACAATTAATTGAGGCAATTTGCTTTATGGTGGTAATGCCATCGACAAAGGAAACTTTTTTAATGAATTCTCTTCTTTCAAATTTTTTGCTGACATTCGGGAGGCTTCGCGTCAAAGTAGGTATTAAAAAACCGCATGCAATGTTATTAGTTCTTCCTACCCCGCCCTCCCTCCCCCAAACTTTTCCCCGAAATCAATTCTAACTACGGCCTTTACGCTGAGATTGTGAACTTAAGCTCAGCTTTTTTTGAAATTGTTATAACTTATTAGGGTTCTGTACCTCAAAAGGAAAAACGGAACCCTTATAGGATCACTTTGTTGTCTGTCTGTCTGTCAGTCCGTGAGTTCGTCTGTCCGTCTGTCGTGTCGTGTATTGGCATTGGATTGTGTTAAGTAGTAGGTATAATAATAACGCTTAGTTTTCGCTAGCGTTCTAGTTACACCTGTAGCTATAGAGAACTATCACTCGCCACGCGCTGTCTGTGATGATCCAAATCCAAATTGTTCTCACATTCAAAAGCATCTGGGAGCCCACTGAATTATTATTATCACTGAAAGAAAACTCGTAAGTCAGTGTGTGATTAGTGAAAAGAGTTACAAATCAAATACAGAGAGAAATAGTATGAAGAAGAGATAGTGAGAAGATCTAAGTATAATATACGTAAATGTACTGAATTAAAGTGCAAAATCAATTTGAATAGCAAAGTTATCCTGACAAACATTAAACGGGTCGAAATGAGAATTTCCTTCTATTTGAAGTCAACAAATTATGTCATCGTTCCCCCTAAGTTATATTTGCAAAGTTAATGGCTTTCGGAAGTTATTAGCCGTCTCAGTTTGAAAGCTTTTATCTACTTTTTGATTTTACCTAATTGGATTATAGGATGCCTCTAATGCAAAATTTGTGTTTTGTTAAGGAGACCGCAAAATGAACATATGATTTCTATGATTCATTTCATAAAAAACAGAACTAAAAATGTTTTCGTTTTGTCTTTAATCAAGCATCGAGAAGTATAAGAAAGACTATTTTAAATATAATACAAAATTTAATAATTACAGCTATTTAATCTGACAGTAGTCATTACCTTCAAGCTTCGACCACATGTCATACAGGATATTTTTCCACGTGCATGCAAATAGTGGAACCAACCCCCGTTGGCGGTGTTCGGTGTTCTAATAATTGCTAGATTTAAAGTTGGAGCGGGTCAACACTGAAAAGCTAGCTAAGATATTGGCGGGTCTTTAGTACTACATGTTCATGTGCTTTGGTAGTAATTATCTACATGTCAAAAGTGACTCACTCGCGATTGCTCGATTGCTCGCTACTTGCTAAAAAAAGGTTTTCTTTGGATATATGTACATTGCATACTAAATATTTATATGTGTACATTGTTACACTACTTACCGTACCTACCTAACCTCAATTTAGTCTTCCCAAGATAGGAGTCTTATTATTCTGTAGCTTACAGGTAGCTGACTTTGGCTAAAGTGACCCAGCATTGTGTTCAAACTGGGCTTGCGTATTATCTCTATCGCCATAAGCTCCGCGACGATGCCAGATGTTCCCGTTGAAGTTGTAAATAGTTGAGCGTGTCTTGACTCTTGAATGAGTGCCCGCGCTTCAGCGCCGTTAGTTTAGAATTCCAGTTCGAGGTTGACGAACCAATCACAACCTTTTCATTTTGATATCGATTGATTGGTAGTTAAATACAGTGACAAAGACTAATAACTGAATAAATTAAAAATCACATCACACTTCACACTTAATATTATAAAGGCGAAAGTTTGTGTGTGTGTGTGTGTGTGTGTGTGTGTGTGTGTGTATGTTTGTTACTCTTTCACGCAAAAACTACTGAACGGATTTGGCTACAATTCGGAATGGAGATAGATAATATGCTGGATTAGCACATAGGCTACTTTTTATCCCGGAAAACCAAGGAGTTCCCACGGGATTTCGAAAAACCTAAATCCACGCGGAAGAAGTCGCGGGCGTCAGCTAGTGTCTAATAATGATGATAAACAATTAATCACTTTAATCAATTCGCCCAAAAAATATAAACCAGAGGAATCACTGAAAAAAATTCTACGCAAATTGTTCAGCCAAGAATTCCTAACAGAGTAGAATCAATGAGCTTTCAAATCAAAACATACACAATACCTATACTGACCCGAAAGAAATCAATAAAAGCAGCTGAAATTTAAAAGATCTGGACCCACAACTCTCATGTAATGACATAAAAATAATTCAAAGTCTCAATATTTTTCAGTTAGAAATCGTGCTCCGGTAATAGATTCATACTTTATTGACATTTATGGGTGGGAGCCCAAATTGAAAAATTTCTCCAAACGTCCCTGTATATTTAACGTTGAGCTGCTCCAAGGGATATTTACAATTCATCTTCGCTCTTCGGTGAAGGAAAATATCATCAGGAAAATGATTACTATGTTCTGGCATGCCTTCCGTATTTACCAGGTCTACTCTTTTCATTCTAAGCGCGCTTGCCTAGAAGACCTATTTACTCTTGACTTGAAGGTATGTGTACAGAAGTGGTAAGAAGAGCGCGAGTAATGAGTATGTCAGACTTATGTAGAGAAACATCTGAACACGTTTTTGTACAAGTGTAAATTAAAAATTTATAACACCCCCGACAAGCGAAGGTTACAGTAACTCGAAAAGAGCTGATAACTTTTAAATGGCTGAACCGATTTTCTTCGATTATAGCTAAAAACATTCTCGATCAAACCACCTTTCAAAAAAAAGAAACTAAATTAAAATTAAATACACAGATACACACGTCAAACTTATAACACTCCTCTTTTTGATGGGCGGGGGTTAAAAAGAGCGTGAGTATGTCTGATTTATGTAGAAAAACATCTGAACACCTTTTTGTAAAATTAGACATATTTACATAGTTATTATAGTTTTTATGTTGCGTTATAGATGCTAGAGATAGAAGCTCTTTTTGATTTTTTTACAATTTGTTTAAAATCGGTGACATGATGTCCCAGTATTAAAAACAGCAGAAACCATTTCTATTACCGTATTTAATATTCTACGCTACGTACTTGCTTATTATTTAATTGATAAGTCAGAGACTCACCAAGGACAACTAAACTGATTTAGTTAAATTTTTTATTCCTGTCACTTTTAGGCAACCGTATTATGCTATTGCGAAAAAGTGAGAGCATTACAAAGTTTAACTATATCAGTTTAACTGTTCTTGTGCAAGTGGACCATCTTAATCTTTAAAGGAGTATCAGTTCAATAAAATAGGAAGTTTTATTTTAACTCAAATCAGTTAATCAATGGACACGGATCACCCTAAAAACCTTGAGGTAAACTACTTGAGGTAAAGTTTTCTATCAGACAGAAACATAAAAAAAGATTCTATTGCCGCAAATTTCCAATTTTCTACCAGTGCCTTCTGTGTTTGGAATCCGTAATCAGTTCTTTATGCATCTGACCTCCAACGACCCCCGAATTCCTATAGGATTTGAGATGTTCCGTGGAATGAGTATTAATGAGGTGAATTTTAAAAATCTTTACGATCTGCCGTAATGAAGGGTGTCAAGGGATGAATTTTATATCTGAATCTTTAGAGTACATTTTTTATCTGTCGAGCGTCGCGTTCATCCATCCGTATTTGGCATCGACGTAGCAGAATGTTCAACGAACTATTATTACTAAGTCCAACATCCATACCAATATAATGAACAGATTAAGTATATACGTTTGAATGTAGGAGGTAATCTTCGAAACTACTCATCTGATTTCAAAAAATATTTCACTGATAAGTTGCATAATCCCCAAGTGCTACGGGCAATATATATTGAAAAAGGTCCAGGCAAAAACCAGTAATTTTATAAATGAGAAAGTGTCTGTCTATGTATCTGTTAACTTTTCACGGCCCGTCTGCTTAACCAATATCGATGGAATTTGGCTGTATAGAGATAGCTTGCATCCCGGAATTAACCACTTTTCAAAGGATTTCAAAAATCTAAATCCGCTAGACCGCGATGTGTGGAAGGTCCCTTTGAGAGACCTAAATCCAGTTGCGAACGTCTATCGATTGACGACGATGATGACGCAACCACATTAGCGATTCGCAAAATTATTAGTTCACTTTCTAATAGCAGTATCACACTAATCACAGTGATATTATAAAGGCGAAAGTTTGTTTGTATGTGTATTGTGTATGCGTGTGTTTGTTACTCTTTTACGCAACAAATACTGGACGAATTTGGCTGTGTGAAATGGGGATGAATTCCCTGGGTTACAAATGGCCTACTTTTGATCCCGGAAAATCCAAGACTTCTCACGGGATTAAAAAATCTATATCCACGTGGACGAAGTCGCGGGTATTATTTAGTATTTAATACTGATGATAATATTATGTACTAATACAAAAAAAATTGACAATGAAAAATACACGTACTTTAGTTGGCAGCGGTTGAATTTTCTATCCGTCCGTCCATTTGTGGTTAACCTGAACAGAACCGGTTTGGATTTATGGTGTTTTCATACGAGATTTATGAGTGTCGTTTATTATTCAGTATCCACGGCACAATCAGATTTACGACGCACTTTTGGATTTAGTTATATTCCATAAACTATTTCAATTTATGTACGTGTCTACTGACTATCTGTCTGTTACTTGTGCACGAGTGTTGAAAAAAGTTGCATGTTATCTTTCCGATAGTAAATAATTGGGAGATAAAATTAAATAATTTCCATAAAAGCAGCAAAACTGACATAGCATACTAGACGTAATTTACAGAGTGTATAAAATATACCACCTGTGCCTTGCCCGTGTTATCGTGCATTTAAATATTCTCAATTGCCGCTATAGCATCTACTATCTATCTCGCCAGTTAGTCACTGCGCGAATGCGAGACGAGGACAATTAATGTGTGGACTACCGGTTACTTGCATCCAGACTTGCCACTCGTCGCATCCTTTTTTTGCGAATGTGTAAATGCGCCTTTACACACCGAACACGAAAATTGCTCTTAAATAATAACAAGTGTAAATTAAAAAAAATTAACACCCCCGACAAGTGAAGGTTACAGTAACTAGAAAAGAGCTGATAACTTTCAAACAACTGAAGCGATTTTCTTGAATTATAGCTAAAAACACTCTCGATCAAGCTACCTTTCAAACAAAAAAAACTTAATTAAAATCGGTTCATTAGTTTAGGAGCTACGATGCCCCAGACAGATACACAGAAACACAGATACATACGTCAAACTTATAACACCCCTCTTTTTGGGTCGGGGATTAAAAAAATTATTTACCAAGTATTTTTTTTAAATGTTAAGGACTCGAACGCATAATTTTCTGATGTAAAACTACTATCTAATTTTAACGTGAAAATATTTAGAAGTTATTATGGCGATCAGTTCAATATTTAAATAAAAAATTACACAAGATCGGTCGCACTAGATTATACTTCACAAAGAAACGGAAAAATCCCACGCAAAAAGCGGATGATACGCTAGTTTAGAGAACCCTCGGAAAAACTCGGCTGATCTCAAATCACAAAGGCCATGATTGGACGTAAAGGAATTACAAGCCGGCGTTTAGAAAACTTATTTCGTGATTACTTTTAGTTTGTGAGCGCTCCGAAGCTTTTTCTACTCTCTTGGGATGAACCACGTATGTTTTTGTAGTATTAGAGGAATTAAATTGTAAATAATGTGTTGTGGAAAAGAACCTTTATCGATAATCATCTGGCTATACATTGAGACTGTATCTTCAAAAGGATTGCATTTTACTACTATCTCAACAAAATATGATGAGTGTATGTAAGTCATTATATAACTAATTACTTATCTGTAGTAAAAATTGGTTCCCGAGGAACCCAAGATAAAATTCAAAATTTCATCTTGGGAATCTTGTAGAAATTAGAATGTTAGAAACATTCTAATTTCTACATTCTAAAAACCATAGGAAATGTTATTTAAACATATCTTTTTTTGTGTGTATCACATTAGGTAAAAAAAAATATCATTTTTACTCTGTGTTTGTATGATGTGTTTTTAGATTTGGTTCGTGGCTCATCTACACTAATATTATATATGCGTTTGACTTTTTATGTCTGTCTTTTTGTAACCATTTCATAGCCCATCTGCTTAAACAATTTTAACTAAATATTGTACTGAGAGATCGATTTTTAGCAAACCTAATCCATGTGGACGAAAATGATACTAAGTTTTAGTAGGTAAATCATAACTTAACATAAGGTAGTACCAAATGGAAAACTATAAATTAAAGTTAGCCTCGTAAAATTCTTCCTTGAATTAGCCGTATCCATGTTAGATGAAACTATGATTTTGTATCAATTGAGATCATCCCAAAATTTTTATCTAAACAAAATCTCATTAAAAATAATAATTAGCTGTAGTCTTCGATGGCAGAGCTGTCTATTAAAGCTAAAAGCATCGAATAACTAAATTTTCGTACACTCTGCTACGCTGGCTTATATTACAGCACTTAAACATTAACCTATGTTCATTTTTCAGTTCCACTTTTATTTAATAGCGGCTATATTTTGCGAAATATCTCTCCTCTAAAACGTCGGTTCCGTAAAAGCCAAGTATATGTGCTCTCTCTAAGCTCTCTCTAGATTAAATTTTGTTGGATACTGGTAGGTAAATAAAATTCTATCCATGCTGATAAAATGCTACCCAGATTTTGGGGTTTATGATAAAATTATTACTATGATAAATTTTTAATAGTTTATTATTGTTATTTTTTAACCCCCGACCCAAAAAGAGGGGTGTAATAAGTTTGACGTGTGTATCTGTGTTTCTGTCTGTGGTAATATAGCGCCTAAACTAATGAACCAATTTTGATTTAGTTTGTTTTTGTTTGTTGAAAGGTGGCTTGATAGAGAGTGTTCAATAGCTATAATCGAAGAAAATCGGTTCAGCCGTTTGAAAGTTATCAGCTCTTTTCTAGTTTTCTTATAGAGGTTTTTGTGTCGGGGGTTTTTTAAATTTTGAGTTATTAATACATTAGTTACAGAACTTATCTGAATAGGTGAGGACGGAGTACTAAAACACTCACATCTAGGTAAGATGATATCAATTGAGTTGTGAGAAGTTCTTGAATCCAGGAGGCGCAAGGTCGTGGCTTGTACATTGTAGAAGTCCCTATAAAAATCTATGTCCGGCAGTGGACGTCAATCGACTAAAACAATGCGTAAATTAAACTTTTGCACATAAGAAAAATATAGTTAGACGTCTCTGCTTCAACTTTACCAGGGCTCTCTCCGTCACTTACTGCATACAATCGTAGTTCTCATTTCATTTGAATATTTAGCAACCAAAGTCCATGAAATTTTGTAGACATATTCTAGAAACTAATATCTGTACCTGTGGTGTTTTAGATTATTTTTAAATATGTAGTTTTAAAATTACGGGGGCTCAAAGATTTGTATGTGAATTTTTAAGACCGCGTAACTTTGAAACCGAATATTTTAACGGAAATCTGGAAAACCACAGGCATAGCTGATATTAGTTTCTAGAATATGTCTGCAAAATTTCATGGACTTTGGTTGCTTAATATTCAAATGAAATTGGAACTACGTTTGTATGGAGCGAGTGACGGACAGACCCTTCTTAATCAAAATCCGAAGTTTCGAACTTAACATCTTTCCCTATCTGAATTTCACAGGACGGAAGCTAGTAATAACTTATTTATAGCACTATAAATAGAAAGAGCTTTGACAGATATAAAATCTACTGAAAACTCTATGGGTGCTAGTACTTAATTTTTTTTTTAAATCTTGATATATTTTAGCATATTAATCTTTTCAATCCTACGCCATACAACTTTTAAATCCTATTTATGCAACACAGTTTTACTTCATTATTCTACTATATTTTTTTTAATCACTGCGTGCTACTGTTTGTTAATCCAAATAAAATAAAAAATAAAAATTAATAAAACACTATACCTATACATATACATGACTAGGTAATAGGTACCCATATAGACATGGGTAGGTACCTACTTGTTTTACATATTTCTTTTAAATCCTTCTCTATCCTTATAAATACCGAAGTATGTTTGTTTGTTAAAGTTACATACCTATTATATAGTTACAATAAAGTTATATAGTTAAACACCTGAAGAGTGACATTGTCTGCTTTTCATCTCGGAAAATCAAAGAGATCCCGAGGGTTTTTAAAATTTGAATTCACACGGGCAAAGTTGCAGGCACCAGAGAGTAACTGAATTAATTTCTACGAGATTTGCATTAACATAATGTTGCAATATGAAAGAATATTTTGTTGATAATATTTTTCGAGATTACAAATAAATTCCGTTGCATTTATTTATGAATAGCAAATGTGTCCTTCTTTTGCAGTGGACACCCTAGGGACATTAAATATGCGCTCGACTTTAATGTTATCCTGAAGAGTTTATGAATATTTTTATGAAGAAAATTATTATAAATGGAACGAATAACAAAAATGTTTTTGCGACTTAATAAAAGTGTATTTGCAATATTTAAATGTTATTTTAATCTTAAAAAGAATGTTTCTCGTCAAAAATAGAAACACGCTGCTAATCTAAAATCATTAGAGTGTTTTTCCACGGAGCATTGCACGATACGGCAAAATATAATAATGACTTTAAAAGGTAATATCTACGAGTTAAATCTTTTATTTAATATGCAACGAAAACAAACAGCACGTCGCACATTTTTTTGGCTAAGTAAAAATTTACAAGTATTTTGCAGTGACGTGTTGTATGAAACAAGTGAAACTGCCATCCACTCTAGCGATCTACCAACTATGAATGCGAAACTATGCCTGTCTGTCTGTCCGCTTGCTTTTAACAAATTTTGAAGAAATTTGGTACAGAGGTAGCTTGCATCCCGGGATCTACGGGATTTTTAAAAACCTAAATCTACGTGGAAAAAATTGCGTAGATGTAGGTAGTAATATAATACTTGGGTTAAGCTAGAGTAGGTATGTAAGTAATCCACTGGCGTTCCCAAATTACACATCTCAGACATGAGCCGCTAATGAGGATGTATCACCCTCGTCGGAAAACGCTCACTTGCTAACTTTCTCAACTAATTTTTTACACACCGATGGTTTCATGATCCACGTAGTTTGAAGTTAAGTAAAAATATTTTTTTTTATTTTAATTAATTAATTATAATAATAATTGACTATTCTATAAAATAAACTTAAATGTAAATTAAAACTAACAAAAAACAACATTAAATTAAAAACTAAAATAAATTAGATTAATAATTTATCTAATTTATTAAAGTAATTATTAATTTTAAATTGAGTACCAATGTAAAAAGTGGTATTTAAAATTTGTGCCTAAAATAAGTTAATACACTTTAATAGCTATCCGATTTTCTGCTCTATGTTTTCAAAAGTCTAGCTGTTTGGTTCCAAGGTTAATTAAGTTTGAGCTGAAATCTATTTATCATAACTGATTTACGGCCAAAGCTAATCAGTCTACTAGGCCATATTCTCATCTAAGCAGACTTAACACACTTTTGAGAACATTGGAAAAAACTGTCAGGCCATCCATACTATCTTCCAAGTAAAAAGAATTATGTATTAAATATTTTACACGTAATATGTTTTATATGTGCACCCAAAAGATATTGAAACTTCTGATGTTATTAGAAGAAGATAAGTATTGTTTCTCGAGTTCAAACCCGTGTTTCCAAATCACAGATTCCGGAAGCGACAGGCAAATGAAAATGTATCGCCCTGTTGGGAATCATTCGTATGCCAGTGCCCTCAATTGATTTCTTTACGCTCCCTAGAGAATTCATATGAGCGAATAATATTTTGGTTAAGCCCTAATCATAAGGAATGGAGCCGTAGGGTTAGAAAAAAGGAAAAAATGTACTAGAAAAATGAATTATTTATTTTCTTCTTTCGTTTACATTTCATAATATTAACGACAGGAGAAAATGTATATTTTTTTATTAAAAATAGAACAGTATGTCTGTTTGTTTGTTTCTGCTTTACGCCTAAAGTAGTGGACCGATCTAAACGACATTTGGCACAGCGGTATCTTGTAACGTAGAGTATGCTTAGAGAGTGTACAACATACATACATACACGTAGGTCGTAGATTATGAGTACTTTGTTTGGAGAAAACTATACTGGACTATGGGACTTAAAAAAGTTAAATACATATCACTAATTTAAAAAAAAAAACTAATTTTATATATTATTTTATGCTTTTTACCAATGTGATTTATAAATTAAATATAGGATTCCTAAAACATAATAATATAAAATAATAACACCATAGTCATAATAAAGAGTACGTTATAAATCTTGATAATCTACGTCTGTATGCCTGCCTACCTACCACATGACCTACCACAAAACCTACCACTCTACCACATGACCTACCACACAACCTTCCACTCTACCACCATAATACCAACTCAAAGTTGCGGGTATCACTAAGTATAATAGGTGTATGTACTCCCAAGAACAAAATGAAAACCACACAGTAACAAAATCAAGACAAATTAGACTCGCGAGTGAGTAAATAACAGGGAAAACAAAAGCCAATACGCAAAATGGCATGACAAATATTCTCACCTTACATCTTCACGGTAGAATTCCCTTTGTACAGCCTACCCTATTATAAATCCTATCTTAAAATAGACTTTATTGGTTCAGTAATAAAGGCTACCTTATAGACCTATTTAAACCAAGTGGTCCGCTCGGTGTATAATGAGATGGAGCATGCTAACTCATCATATCAGTATACGGCATGGAACTAGACGCGAACGGACGTCTACGCCGTAGCGCCTCGTAGCTCCCACCTCGTAGCTCTACGTAATCCGTATTAACCTTATTTGTAGACAAATTGAATTTAAAAACCACTCCGGTCCTTTGAAGTATTGGGTATTGACGTTTTTGTGCTCTCGTTAAGAGTAAAGTTTGTTAAAGTTCACTTACCTACTCTTCAGTGTTATTGAATTTGTTTTGTTTAAAGTAGAAGAGACTTTGAAAGTTATCCTGGACTAAGTTTTTGTTTTTCTATTATAAAGAAGATCTTATCGACAGCTGTGCGATAAATGGTAAGTTGGTATTTGTAATTTGTATTTGTATCTATTTTTTGATTAAACCGAAATCTGTACATTATATCTTTTTATTTCAATAAGAAGTATGATAAACTAAAATCAGTTAATTTTCTTATCGAAAAGTATGTATTGTTTAAAATTGTTTAAAGCTGTATTAAATAGAAGATTATTGTAACACTAAACGACCAATATTTGAAAAAATTGTTAAAAAGTTTTCAATCCATAAATAACATTATTCTAGGTAGTGCTAAATAGGGATACTTAAGTATTATATTACTAGATGATTTTACGACCTTATTTTTTGCAAAGATTCACATTATTGGAAATTCCACAGAAACTTTAATTTTCCAGGATAAGATAAAGTTGTGTGTGTGTGTATGTTTGTTACTCTTTCACGCAAAAACTACTGGACGGATTTGACTAAAATTCGGAATGGAGATAGATAATATCCTGGATTAGCACATAGGCTACTTTTTATCCCGGAAAACCAAGGAGTTCCCTGGGATTTCGAAAAACCTAAATCCACGCGGATGAAGTCGCGGGCGTCAGCTAGTGTCTAATAATGATGATAAACAATTAATCACTTTAATCAATTAGCCCAAAAAATATAAACCAGAGGAATCATTGAAAAAAATTGTGCGCAAATTGTTCAGCCAAGAATTCCCAACAGAGTAGAATCAATGAGCTTTCAAATCAAAACATACACAATACCTACCTATACTGACCCGAAAGAAATCAATAAAAGCAGCTGAAATTTAAAAGACCTGGACCCACAACTCTCATGTAATGACATAAAAATAATTCAAAGTCTCAATATTTTTCAGTTAGAAATCGTGCTCCGGTAATAGATTCATACTTTATTGACATTTATGGGTGGGAGCCCAAATTGAAAAATTTCTCCAAACGTCCCTGTATATTTAACGTTGAGCTGCTCCAAGGGATATTTACAATTCATCTTCGCTCTTCGGTGAAGGAAAATATCATCAGGAAAATGATTACTATGTTCTGTACCTAGAATACCTATTTACTCTTGACTTGAAGGTATGTGTACAGAAGTGGTAAGGAGAGAGTATGTCAGACTTATGTAGAGAAACATCTGAACACGTTTTTGTACAAGTGTAAATTAAAAATTTGTAACACCCCCGACAAGTGAAGGTTACAGTAACTAGAAAAGAGCTGATAACTTTTAAATGGCTGAACCGATTTTCTTGGATTATAGCTAAGAACACTTTCGATCAAGCTACCTTTCAAACAAAAAAAAAAAAAAACTAAATTAAAATCGGTTCATTAGTTTAAGAGCTACGATGCCACAGGCAGATACACAGATACACACGTCAAACTTATAACACTCCTCTTTTTGGGTCGGGGGTTATAAAGAGCGTGAGTATGTCAGATTTATGTAGAAAAACATCTGAACACCTTTTTGTAAAATTAGACATGTTTACATAGTTATTATAGTTTAATTTATGTTGCGCTATAGATGGTAGAGATAGAAGCTATTTTTGATTTTTTTACAAGTTATTTAAAATCGGTGACATGATGTCCCGATATTAAAAAGAGCAGAAACCATTTCTATTACCGTATTTAAGAGGGCTCTCTCCGTCACTCGTTTCATACAATCGTAGTTCCAATTTCATTTGAATATTAAGCAACCAAAGTCCATGAAACTTTGCAGATATATTCTAGAAACTAATATATATGTCTGTGGTTTTCCAGATTTCTGTTAAAATATTCGGTTTCGAAGTTACGCGGTCTTAAAAATTCACATACAAATCTTTGAGCTCCTGTAATTTTAAAACTACATATTTTTAGAAAAATCTAAACACCACAGACACAGATATTAGTTTCTAGAATATGTCTGCAAAATTTCATGGACTTTGGTTGCTTAATATTCAAATGAAATTGGAACTACGATTGTATGAAACGAGTGACGGAGAGAGCCCTGTTAATATTCTACGCTACGTACTTGCTTATTATTTAATTGATAAGTCAGAGACTCACCAAGGACAACTAAACTGATTTAGTTAAATTTTTTATTCCTGTCACTTTTTGGCAACCGTATTATGCAATTGCGAAAAAGTGAGAGCATTACAAAGTTTAACTATATCAGTTTAACTGTTCTTGTGCAAGTGGACAATCTTAATCTCTAAAGGAGTATAATAGTAATAAAATGGGAAGTTGAAATATTTCCTAATATTTCAACTTTTATTTTTAACTCAAATCACACGGATTGTCCTAAAAACCTTGAGGTAAACTACTCGAGGTAAAGTTTTCGATCAGACAGAAACATAAAAAAAGATTCTATTGCCGCAAATTTCCAATTTTCTACCAGTGCCTTCTGTGTTTGGAATCCGTAATCAGTTCTTTATGCATCTGACCTCCAAAGACCCCCGAATTCCTATAGGATTTGAGATGTTCCGTGGAATGAGTATTAATGAGGTGAATTTTAAAAATCTTTACGATCTGCCTTAATGAAGGGTGTCAAGGGATGAATTTTATATCTGAATCTTTAGAGCACATTTTTTATCTGTCGAGCGTCGCGTTCATCCATCCGTATTTGGCATCGACGTAGCAGAATGTTCAACGAACTATTATTACTAATTCCAACATCCATACCAATATAATGAACAGATTAAGTATATACGTTTGAATGTAGGAGGTAATCTTCGAAACTACTCATCTGATTTCAAAAAATATTTCACTGATACGCTGCATAATCCCTAAGTGCTACGGGCTATATATAGTGAAAAAGGTCCAGGCAAAAACCAGTAATTTTATAAATGAGAAAGTGTCTGTCTATCTATCTGATAACTTTTTACGGCCCGTCTGCTTAACCAATATCGATGGAATTTGGTAGGTAGGTATAGAGATAGCTTGTATTTAGGAATTAACCACTTTTCAAAGGATTTCAAAAATCTAAATCCGCTAGACCGCGATGTGTGGAAGGTCCCTTTGAGAGACCTAAATCCAGTTGTGAACGTCTATCGATTGACGACGATGATGACGCGACCACATTAGCGATTCGCAAAATTATGAGTTCACTTTCTAATAGCAGTGTCACACTAATCACACTAATATTGTAAAGGTGAAAGTTTGTTTGTGTATTGTGTATGCGTGTGTTTGTTACTCTTTTACGCAACCAATACTGGACGAATTTGGCTGTGTGAAATGGGGATGAATTATACCCTGGGTTACAAATGGGCTACTTTTGATCCCGGAAAATCCAAGACTTCTCACGGGATTAAAAAATCTATATCCACGTGGACGAAGTCGCGGGTATTATTTAGTATTTAATACTGATGATAATATTATGTACTAATACAAAAGAAATTGACAATGAAAAATACACGTACTTTAGTTGGTAGCGGTTGAATTTTCTATCCGTCCGTCCATTTGTGGTTAACCTGAACAGAACCGGTTTGGATTTATGGTGTTTTCATACGAGATTTATGAGTGTCGTTTATTATTCAGTATCCACGGCACAATCAGATTTACGACGCACTTTTGGATTTAGTTATATTCCATAAACTATTTCAATTTATATTCGTGTCTACTGACTATCTGTCTGTTACTTGTGCACGAGTGTTGAAAAAAGTTGCATGTTATCTTTCCGATAGTAAATAATTGGGAGATAAAATTAAATATTTTCTAAAAAGGCAGCAAAACTGACTTAGCATACTAGACACATATACAGAGTGTATAAAATATACCACCTGTGCCTCGCCCGTGTTATCGTGCATTTAAATATTCGAAATTGCCACTATAGATAGCATCGATGCACTATCTATCTCGCCAGTTAGCCACTGCATGACTGCGAGACGAGAACAATAATTAATGTGTGGACTACCGGTTACTTGCATCCAGACTCGCCACTCGTTGCACCCTCTTTTGCGAATGTGTAAATGCGCCTTTACACACCGAACACGAGAATTGCTCTTAAATAAAAAAAAACCGGTTCCGTACTCGGGTATTTTTTCCAACATTTTGCACGATAAATTAAAAACTATTATACATAAAAATAAATAAAAATCTGTTTTAGGATTTACAGGTAAAGCCCTTTCATATGATACCCCTTTTGGTATAGTTATCTTATTTTGAAAATAGAAATACATTTTAATTTTTTTTAAATGACGTAACCACAAATTCGCGGTTTTCAGATTTATTCCTGTACTTGTGCTATAAGACCTACCTACCTACCAAATTTCATGATTCTAGGTCAACGGGAAGTAGCCTATAGGTTTCTTGACAGACATACAGACAACAAAGTGATCCTATAAGGGTTCCGTTTTTTTCCTTTTGAGGTACGAAACCCTAAAAGCTTATTTACCTAGGATTTTTTTAAATGTTAAGGACTCGAACGCATAATTTTCTGATGTAAAAGTACTATCTAATTTTAACGTGAAAATATTGAGAAATTATTATGGCAACCAGTTCAATATTTACATAAAAAATTACACAAGATCGGTCGCACTAGATTATACTTCACAAAGAAACGGAAAAATCCCACGCAAAAAGCGGATGATACGCTAGTTTAGAGAACCCTCGGAAAAACTCGGCTGATCTCAAATCACAAAGGCCATGATTGGACGTAAAGGAATTACAAGCCGGCGTTTAGAAAACTTATTTCGTGATTACTTTTAGTTTGTGAGCGCTCCGAAGCTTTTTCTACTCTCTTGGGATGAACCACGTATGTTTTTGTAGTATTAGAGGAATTAAATTGTAAATAATGTGTTGTGGAAAAAACCTTTATCGACAATCATCTGGCTATACATTGAGACTGCACCTTCAAAAGGATTGCATTTTACTACTATCTCATCAAAATATAATGAGTGTACGTAAGTCATTATATAACTAACTAGCTGACACCCGCGGCTTCGTCCGCGTGGATTTGGGTTTTTCGAAATCCCGTGGGAACTCTTTGGCTTTCCGGGATAAAAAGTAGCCTATGTGCTAATCCAGGATATTATCTATCTCCATTCTAAACAGCCCAATCCGTCCAGCAGTTTTTGCTTGAAGAAGTAACAAACATACACACACACACACATACAAACTTTCTCCTTTATAATATAAGTGTGATTACTTATCTGTAGTAAAAATTGGTTCCCGAGGAACCCAAGATAAAATTCAAAATTTCATCTTGGGAATCTTTCTAACATTCTAATTTCTACATTCTAAAAACCATGGGAAACCTTATTTAAACATACTATTTTTCACATTCATCACATTAGGTAAAAAAAAAAATACCATCTTTACTCTGTGTTTGTATGATGTGTTTTTAGATTTGGCTTGTGGCTCATCTACACTAATATTACATATGCGATTGACTTTTTACATCTGTCTCTTGTAACCATTTCATAGCTCATCTGTTTAGCCAATTTTAACTAAATATTGTACTGAGAGATCGATTTTTAGCAAACCTAATCCATGTGGACGAAAATGATACTAAGTTTTTGTAGGTAAATCATAACTTAACATAAGGCAGTACCAAATTGAAAACTATAAGTTAAAAGATAAAACTATGATTGTACTTATATCAAGTGATATCATCCCAAAATAATTAGCTGTAGTCTTCGATGGCAGAGCTGTCTATTAAAGCTAAAAGCATCGAATAACTAAATTTTCGTACACTCTGCTACGCTGGCTTATATTACAGCACTTAAACATTAACCTATGTTCATTTTTCAGTTCCACTTTTATTTAATAGCGGCTATATTTTGCGAAATATCTCTCCTCTAAAACGTCGGTTCCGTAAAAGCCAAGTATATGTGCTCTCTCTAAGCTCTCTGTAGATTAAATTTTGTTGGATACTGGTAGGTAAATAAAATTCTATGCTGATAAAATGCTACCCAGATTATGGGGTTTATGATAAAATTATTACTATGATAAAATTTTAATAGTTTATTATTGTTATTTTTTAACCCCCGACCCAAAAAGAGGGGTGTAATAAGTTTGACGTGTGTATCTGTGTTTCTGTCTGTGGTAATATAGCTCCTAAACTAATGAACCAATTTTGATTTAGTTTGTTTTTGTTTGAAAGGTGGCTTGATAGAGAGTGTTCTTAGCTATAATCGAAGAAAATCGGTTCAGCCGTTTGAGAGTTATCAGCTCTTTTCTAGTTTTCTTATAGAGGGTCGGGGTTTTTTAAATTTTGAGTTATTAATACATTAGTTACAGAAATTATCTGAATAGGTGAAGACGGAGTACTAAAACACTCACATCTAGGTAAGATGATATCAATTGAGTTGTGAGAAGTTCTTGAATCCAGGAGGCGCAAGGTCGTGGCTTGTACATTGTAGAAGTCCCTATAAAAATCTATGTCCGGCAGTGGACGTCAATCGACTAAAACAATGCGTAAATTAAACTTTTGCACATAGGAAAAATATAGTTAGACGTCTCTGCTTCAACTTTAACAGGGCTCTCTCCGTCACTTACTGCATACAATCGTAGTTCTCATTTCATTTGAATATTTAGCAACCAAAGTCCATGAAATTTTGTAAACATATTCTAGAAACTAATATCTGTACCTGCGGTGTTTTAGATTTTTTTAAATATGTAGTTTTAAAATTACGGGGGCTCAAAGATTTGTATGTGAATTTTTAAGACCGCGTAACTTTGAAACCGAATATTTTAACGGAAATCAGGAAAACCACAGGCATAGCTGATATTAGTTTCTAGAATATGTCTGCAAAATTTCATGGACTTTGGTTGCTTAATATTCAAATGAAATTGGAATTACGTTTGTATGGAGCGAGTGACGGAGAGACCCTTCTTAATCAAAATCCGAAGTTTCGAACTTAACATCTTTCCCTATCTGAATTTCACAGGACGGAAGCTAGTAATAACTTATTTATAGCACTATAAATAGAAAGAGCTTTGACAGATATAAAATCTACTGGAAACTCTATGGGTGCTAGTACTTATTTTTTTTTTTTAAATCTTGATATATTTTAGCATATTAATCTTTTCAATCCTACGCCATACAACTTTTAAATCCTATTTATGCAACACAGTTTTACTTCATTATTCTACTATATTTTTTTAATCACTGCGTGCTACTGTTTGTTAATCCAAATAAAATAAAAAATTAAAATGAAAAAAACACTATACCTATACATATACATGACTAGGTAATAGGTACCCATATAGACATGGGTAGGTACCTACTTGTTTTTACATATTTCTTTTAAATCCTTCTCTATCCTTATAAATACCGAAGTATGTTTGTTTGTTAAAGTTACATACCTATTATATAGTTACATTAAAGTGACATAGTTAAACACCTGGAAAGTGACATTGTCTGCTGTTCATCCCGGAAAATCAAAGAGATCCCGTGGGATTTTTAAAATTTGAATTCACACGGGCAAAGTTGCAGGCACCAGAGAGTAACTGAATTATTTTCTACGAGATTTCATTAGATTTGCATTAACATAATGTTGCAATACGAAAGAATATTTTGTTGATAATATTTTTCGAGATTACAAATAAATTCCGTTGCATTTATTTATGAATAGCAAATGTGTCCTTCTTTTGCAGTGGACACCCTAGGGACATTAAATATGCGCTCGGCTTTAATGTTATCCTGAAGAGTTTATGAATATTTTTATAAAGAAAATTATTATAAATGGAACGAATAACAAGAATGTTTCTGCGACTTAATAAAAATGTATTTGCAATATTAAAATGTTATTTTAATCTTAAAAAGAATGTTTCTCGTCAAAAATAGAAACACGCTGCTAATCTAAAATCATTAGAGTGTTTTTCCACGGAGCATTGCACGATACGGCAAAATATAATAATGACTTTAAAAGATAATGGTTCCAGATGTATCGAATATCTACGAGTTAAATCTTTTATTTAATATGCAAAGAAAACAAACGGCACGTCGCATATTTTTTTGGCTAAGTAAAAGTTTACAAGTATTTTGCAGTGACGTGTTGTATGTGTAAGTGAAACTACTATCCACTCTGGCGATCTACAAACTAATGAAATCTATACAGTACCAATATTAAGAATGCGAAAGTATGCCTGTCTGTCCGCTTGCTTTTAATAGATTTTGAAGTTTGGTACAGAGGTAGCTTGCATCCCGGGAAAGGACATAGGCTACTTTTTATCTCGGAAAATTTAAGAATTTCCACGGGATTTTTAAAAACCTAAATCTACGTGGAAAAAATTGCGTAGATGTAGGTAGTAATATAATACTTGGGTTAAGCTAGAGTAGGTAGGTATGTAAGCAATCCACTGGCGTTCCCAAATTACACATCTCAGACATGAGCCGCTAATGAGGATGTATCACCCTCGTCGGAAAACGCTCACTTGCTAACTTTCTCAACTAATTTTTTACACACCGACGATGGTTTCATGATCCACGTAGTTTGAAGTTAAGTAAAAATATGTTTTTTATTTTAATAAATTAGGTAGTTATTATAATTGACAATTGTATAAAATAAACTTAAATCTAAATTGACAAAAAAACTGACAGAAAACCAATATTAAATTAAAAACTAAAATAAATTAGATTAATAATAAGTAATTTAATCTATTAAAGTAATTAATAATTTTAAATTGAGTACCAATGTAAAAAGTGGTATTTAAAATTTGTACCTAAAATATGTTAATACACTTTAATAGCTATCCGATTTTCTTCTCTATGTTTTCAAAAGTCCAGCTTTTTGGGTCCAAGGTTAATTAAGTATGAGCTGAAATCAATTTTTCATAACTGATTTACGGCCAAAGCTAATTAGTCTACTAGGCCATATTCTCATCTAAGCAGACATAACACACTTTTGAGAACATTGGAGAAAACTGTCAGGCCATCCATACCATTCCCTTTAACGAGTATAAGCTTCCAAGTAAAAAGAATTATGTATTAAATATTTTACACATAATATGTTTTATATGTGCACCCAAAAGATATTGCAACTTCTAATGTTATTAGAAGAAGATAAGTTTTGTTTCTCGAGTTCAGACCCGTGTTTCCAAATCACAGATTCCGGAAGCGACAGGCAAATGAAAATGTATCGCCCTGTTGGGAATCATTCGTATGCCAGTGCCCTCAATTGATTTCTTTACGCTCTCTAGAGAATTCATATGAGCGAATAATATTTTGGCTAAGCCCTAATCATAAGGAATGGAGCCGTAGGGTTAGAAAAAAGGAAAAAATGTACTAGAAAAATGAATTATTTATTTTCTTCTTTCGTTTACATTTCATAATATTAACGACAGGAGAAAATGTATATTTTTTTATTAAAAATAGAACAGTATGTCTGTTTGTTTGTTTCTGCTTTACGCCTAAAGTAGTGGACCGATCTAAACGACATTTGGCACAGCGGTATCTTGTAACGTAGAGTATGCTTAGAGAGTGTATAACATACATACATACACGTAGGTCGTAGATTATGAGTACTTTGTTTGGAGAAAACAATAGACTTATATGGGACTTAAAAAAGTTAAATACATTACGCTAATTAAAAAAAAACTAATTTTATATATTAATTATTTAACGCTCTTTACCAATGTGATTTATAAATTAAATATAGGATTCCTAAAACATAATAATATAAAATAATAACACCATAGTCATAATAAAGAGTACGTAATAAATCTTGATAATCCACGTCTGTATGCCTAGGTTATGTGGTAGGTACCACATAACCTACCACAAAACCTGCCACTCTACCACATGACCTACCACACAACCTGCCACTCTACCACCATAATACCTACACAAAGTTGCGGGTATCACTAAGTATAATAGGTATATGTACTCCCAAGAACAAAATGAAAACCACACAGTAACAAAATCAAGACAAATTAGACTCGCGAGTGAGTAAATAACAGGAAAAACAAAAGCCAATACGCAAAATGGCATGACAAATATTCTCACCTTACATCTTCACGGTAGAATTCCCTTTGTACAGCCTACCCTATTATGAATCCTATCTTAAAATAGACTTTATTGTTTCAGTAATAAAGGCTACCTTATCGACCTATTTAAACCAAGTGGTCCGCTCAGTGTATTATGAGATGGAGCATGCTAACTCATCATATCAGTATACGGCATGGAACTAGACGCGAACGGACGTCTACGCCGTAGCGCCTCGTAGCTCCCACCTCGTAGCTCTACGTAATCCGTATTAACCTTATTTGTAGACAAATTGAATTTAAAAACCACTCCGGTCCTTTGAAGTATTGGGTATTGACGTTTTTGTGCTCTCGTTAAGAGTAAAGTTTGTTAAAGTTCACTTACCTACTCTTCAGTGTTATTGAATTTGTTTTGTTTAAAGTAGAAGAGACTTTGAAAGTTATCCTGGACTAAGTTTTTGTTTTTCTATTATTAAGAAGATCTTATCGACAGCTGTGCGATAAATGGTAAGTTGGTATTTGTAATTTGTGTTTGTATCTATTTTTGATGAAACCGGAAAGAAATCATGTACCGATGTACATGATTTCTTTTTATTTCAATAAGAAGTATGAAAAACTAAAATCAGTTAATTTTCTTATCAAAAAGTATGTATTGTTTAAAATTGTTTAGAGCTGTATTTAATAGAAGATTATTGTAACACTAAACGACCAATATTTGAAAAAATTGTTAAAAGTTTTCAATTCAAAAATAACATTATTCTAGTGCCTACAAAGATCTTGCAAAAATTCACATTATTGGAAATTCCATAGAACCTTTAATTTTCCAGGACAAGATAAAGTTAAACAGCACTAAAACCTGACTACTACCCGCGAACTGCTGATTTCTATTGGCACTATTGCAATAAATAATAAAAGTTTCAAAATGCCACCATGCAAAAAAAAAATATATATTAAAAAGAACATTATGTTATATCTTGTACGATGGTACGGAACCCTTCGTGTGCGATTCCGACTCGGACTTGATTGGGTTTTTTACATTATTCAATCTATGTAGGAAAGGATGGTCCAACATTTACACATGACAATATGTAGTTTAGAATATTGTGTACAATCAAATTAGTAACAATAACTATATTTTGGTTCGTCAATTTAAAATTTCAATCAACGCAAAGTTCAACAAGGTCGTTTAGTTTTATTGGATGGCTCATTTTCATTCCATAGCATTCCACTTAGTTTCTCGTTAATGAACACTTTATTTTTTATTTTATTTTATTTTTTATAATGAACACTTTATTTTTGCATTACTTGAGACTTGACATTTACCTGCTTACTGCAATATGAGGGACAATGCAGTCAAAGATAGAAATGCGTTGATTTGACAGAGGTATTTTGAAAGGGAGACTGTATTTTTACATTCGTTTAGAAAAAAAACACATAATATAAACTGCGTACCGAGTTAGAAGATAATGCAGTGCCTAGAAATACGACACGGTTCCGCATGTCCTCATTTCGATACAATGCATATAGGACGCCGTAGTGCGAGAAACGCCTTTCTAATTTGTATGGCAATTAAGCTCTTTTTTAATTAAACTCCTGGCACAGACTTGCTACTATGAGCAACAGATTAACCCATTTGAGGCCAAACAAAAACTAGAAGGGTAACCTTAGATTTTTTTTTAGTTTATTAATTATTAGCAACACAAAGATACAAAAAAATAAGAAAAAAGTCTTAATAAATATTTTTCAGGATTTTACAGGGGTGTACCCAAACTGGCACAATGGCCACTTAAGAGTCAAAATTCGTAATACAAGCTTTGTCATAGCGAACTGTTTTCTTGCGTTTTTACGACCCCAACGGAGTAATTTTGGCAAATGATACAAGGAATATTCTGAGGAAGCTTCTCAGGAACGTGATCAGCGCCGTCTAGTTGTGACGATGGGCGAGCAGAGTGGCTTTGGATTGATTCCTTGAGATCGATTCTGGCTAAACTTCGTCGAGATAATAATTCGATCCATGTAGTCTTTATAGGCAATCGCTATAGGCATTTCATATTGTCATGTCAATCATGTAAGTGAATGAGATCCACTACTATTTTTGCCATGAATGCCGATTCGATACAGCAATATTGATTGGTCTATTTCGTCCACTCCATTCATGCCCTTGTTGAAGATTTGGAACAAATGTGGAGTTTTTCAAACGATTTTCGTTCAGAATTCAATCGTAAGATTCTGTGTTAGTTTTCAAATAACTTGCAGTACACTTTCGCAAAACTGAAACATTCAAAATGGATTGATTTGGTCCAATACTAAGCTTTTCAGTTTGTGGCGAACTGATTCTAATTAGAACTCTTTTGACAGCCAACGACTCGTCATCACTGCTGCCTTCAGCACCAGAAAGAGTACCTACCAACAGTGTGAACAAATCTAAATAAAAAAAAAGAAAACTTCGGACTCACTCAGCAACTGACACATCAGCGCCCAGCCCAAACTTTTGAATCGAGAAAGCTGAAATTTTGCATAAATGTTTCTTTTATAACGCTGATGAAGAATAAGGTCGTATTTTGCAAAATTCCCACGGGAGCTAAGCCGCAAGTGGTCGCTAGTATTTCTATATTTCCAACAACGTCATTTGGCAAGCTTGATGGAGTCTCGTTGTCATCAGACCCTACTTCTTCATCAGTAACGGCGTCAACCTTTCGTAGATTTATAGCGAAATCATACTTCAAACTGTTATCTCTATCTTCTAAGATCGAATTAATAGCTTCCTCTAATCTTCAAAGGTTGTATTTGGCACTATAATGCATTTTCAGGTCATCTTGATAATCTGTAAAAATTGATATATTTAGTGTTCCAGTACTATACTTGTGGCCACTGTACCCAAATTGGTACAGTAATATTTCAAGTCCTATAAAATTTTATATACTTAGTATAAGTAACTAAAAAAGCTTGCAAATATTTAGGAATTTATTGAATTTGACAAAATATAATTATTATTGATGAAATATTTTATGTATATAAAATTATAATTATAAAACTATACATACCTCCACATGTCTCTCGATAAGGAAATTTGATGGATCGTTACTAAAATAATACTGACGATAATTTTTTTATTTTATTTTATATTCAATCACTGCACTTTCAACTACTCATAAATGTAATAATATATTAACTAATGTCAACACTTTTTTTATTTCACTTCAATAAGTAAGTGTTCCCAAATTGGTACGGCGGTCAAGAATGGGTTAATCAATTCTTGAACTCATTTTGTTCTCAGACATTTGATAGTAATTAATGTTTATTTTTTCGAAACGTATCCCGGTTTTAAAATTGATATCTACCTATGAAAGCCCCAGTAAAATAAATTGAGCTATTTTGAAGATCAGCCTAGAAACTGACAGACGGACAGACAACATTTTTAATACCGTTCGAATCAACAGCTTTTCTATAAATCTGAGAAACTCGTATTGGAAATCATGCTTTACTCGAATCGTATGCGGAAGAATCTGGAAGCTAACCATGTTATGATACCAAGAAACCCCTATCATAATGAATTATTAAAAGGGGTCACGACCCTCCACAAAATGCAGAGTATAAATTAGCGCTACTTTATACCTAACTTTTTAACTTTATACCATTTAATCGATGGGTATAAACCTTTTTATTATACGAATAAAAACTTTTCTTCCCGGCGTTGGTTTAACAATTTAAATGAAGATGGTAACGGCTAATTAACATTTCACTGCTGAGAAAATTATGCTTCATAATAACTCTGAGGCGGTGGACCTTGATATTATTTTATTGTGTTCTTTTGTGTAAGTGTATAATGTAAATGATAGTATTATTTTTGTAACTTTTCAAGCTTAGTGTTAAAAGAAAGTGCATAAATAATGAATTATTTAAGTAAATACTTTGGAATTAAATTATTACTGACTATAATATTGTTCCACGTGGGTTTAAAGTTTTTTGAAAATCTGTGGAAACACTGATTTTCCGGGATGAAAAGTATCCTATTTCCCCTCCGGGATACTCGCTATATCTGTACCTTTTATCGTAATTGGTTAAAAAGATTGGCCGTGCAAAGGTAACGGACAGAAATATATTTTTCGTATTTGAACTTTGCAAAAGCTTAAATAAGCTTTGTGGCATGTTCAGGGCAAGTTAGGATTAAAAATTAAGAGCGCCATCTTGCCAGCAAACTGGCTCACCAGTTTTGTCACTGGGCAAAAAGTGGTTTGTGCACTCTATGAAATATTTTATTTCCAATCCACTCTTTCTGCCTCATCCTAATATGTGTACCCACATAATAATGTCAATATAAATCATTCACAACATGATATGGGTCAGAGATTCAATCCAAAGTATTTGAGCTTTGTAAAGCTTAAATAAGCTTTGTGGCATGTTCAGGGAAAGTTAGGATTAAAGATTAAGAGCGCCATCTTGCCAGCAAACTGGCCCACCAATTTTGTCACTGGGCAAAAAGTGGTTTGTGTACTCTATGAAATATTTTATTTCCATTCCACTCTTTTTGCCTCATCCTAATATTATATGTGTACCCACATAATAATGTCAATACAAATCATTCACAACATGATATGGGTCGGAGATTCAATACAAAGTATTTGAGGTTTGTAAAGCTTAAATAAGCTTTGTGGCATGTTCAGGGCAAGTTAGGATTAAAGATTAAGAGTGCCATCTTGCCAAAAAACTGGCCCACCAGTTTTGTCACTGGGCAAAAAGTGGTTTGTGCACTCTATGAAATATTTTATTTCCATTCCACTCTTTCTGCCTCATCCTAATATGTGTACCCACATAATAATATCAATATAAATCATTCACAACATGATATGGGTCGGAGATTCAATACAAAGTATTTAGTTGAATGAACTTTCACAAACCTTTAATCAAAATTGAAAAGCTCAGTATTAGAAATAGCCATAACTTTATCCATAAAATCGGTAATCTATTTACAATTTTACACGTATACTAAAGATATTTGAATTTATATTTGTAACAGACAAGACAAAGCATTAAAAGGCAAGAAACATGAGCTGCCATTTTAGCTACTATTTGCTTCAGTTTTAATACTATTGGCTAGTAAAAAACGCTCTATTAAAGTATAGTTTATTCTTATATAAATATTGTATACAATATTTTATATATTATTTAAAATATTGTAAAACATAACACAAAGACAACATTAGTAAATAATACAGTTCCCACGGGATTTTAGAAACCTAAATCAACGCGGATGAAGTCACGGGCATTAGCTAATTCCTCAGTCTAAAATATAATATTTTGAAATGTTCCTAATAACTGCTCTAAATCAGTAAATCTCTATATCATGTACCTTAATAGGCTGGATGTGAGAGCAATGTATGCCACTCGAGCACTTTGCTAAGTGGCCATAGATAGTGGTATCTTGGTTCGAATAAGCCAATTTAGATCGGAAATCCTATTCAATGTAGGTAATAAATATTAGTCATACATAATGTAAAAGAAGGATCGATTCATAAATAAACGAATCTCTACCTCTGATTAAGGAAATATCCCTTGACTTGTTTTATTTACTAGCCCTTGACTGCAATCTCACCTGGTGGTAAGTGATGATACAGTATAAGATGGAAACTGGCTAACCTACCAGGGGTATGGCAGTTTTTATTAAACCCATACGCCTTTGGTTTCTGGAACGCTAAATCGTTTGGCTTTTTGCAGTTTTTGAAAATATGTTCAACTGTCAGTTAGCTGAATCCACGACCTTAAAAAAACATTCCAATGAATTGAGAACCTTCTCCTTTTTTCCTAGTCGGTTAAAAAGATTGCGGGAAGTGGGTGGACGAGGAAGGCAGAAAATCACCCGGTGTCTTGTAGTACGATAGTAAAAACGTGAAGGAGGAACGAGATCGAGTAAGCTCCTCAGCAAACTTTCCAAAATATATCCTAAAACACCGATAAGCCGGCAACCTTGCAACGGTGGATTTGTTAATCAGAACGTTTTACAAATAAAACAAAAATATCTCAATACAAAATACCAGCTCGTCACGGTGAAATTAGAGCAAGCTGTAACGTTATTAATGAATTTCCGATATTACTGGCCTGACCGACAAAATATAATATTCCCTACGCCCATTTCTTATCAAGGACTGTAGGGAAATGGTAGACAAAACCCTCGGGAGCAAAATTGTTCATAAAAGTCAAGCTAGCACTAAAAGCGCCGATAAAAATATTGCTATCCTAATAATAATACCTATTATATATATGAAACTTTGAATGTTTGGATGTTTGTTACCTTTCAACGCCACAATAACTGATTTATATTGTCAATTTGGTTAAAATTTGGAACGGAGATAATATATACCTACCTTGATTTAAGCAGGCAACTTTTAGTAAATCAAAAAGATCCTGCACCATCTACTTGGACGAAGCTGCGGGCATCAGCTATTCAAGTGTATAATAAAAACCTCCCGTTTACTAACTTGGTTTACGTAGTTAATTCCTTTTCATATTCCTGTAATTAATTTCTGTTTTCTGTCTATATTTTCCTTTTAGTCTTTGCCTTATTAAGTGTTTTGTGCACCAAACTCCCTTGTCTCGGGATTATGAAAGAAAAGAAAGTGATCGCTTTTGTACGCTCTGTAAAGGATTATATAGACCAAAGCCGGCTTGGCTTAGTCTGTATTACCTATACAATATTAATAATGGTAGAAATAGTAATTACCTATTATGCAATGTTAGAAATGTAGGCAGGCAGCCGCTGAATTCAGACCGCTCAGGAATATGGATATCCATACAAGAGTACCTATGTCCAGCATTGGACGTCACTCGGTTGATGATGATGAGCTAAATTATAGCCAATGTCACTCGGGATGGTATAAGGATCCAAATCTGTTCAGGCATTTAGGAGTAATAGTAGAATAAAGAAATTTGCATACATACAAACATGAACCCTGAAAACATAACACTCCTTTTTAGGCAGTCTGTCAAGTAGCGCGTGTCTTAAGCAAATTTTTATCCGTCAGATTGTTTCGAATTTTTATGTCGCATAGTATTATTATATCTAGTGAAAGTTCTTCAACTAAACCACTAGGAGAGCAGTTTCACTTTCCTTTAGCCTTATTTTAATTTAATCTACTTTTTATGCAAAAGTCTGTCACTACTCACTGTCACTGATATTAGGATGTCTCTCTCTAACAAGGATGTCCTAGAATTTATTTTAAAAATAACATTCTTTCAAAATATCATATTTTCCTTTCTTCAAGCATAAACTTTTGCGAAAAGTAAGTACAACACTGTCGAATGAAAGGAATTTGACCTATGACCTCATCGAAATAATTTACAAAGGTCGGCATTATTACTTATCTTAAATGTCATAACGTTAACAGGGCTCTCTCCGTCACTCGCTTCATACAATCGTAGTTCCAATTTCATTTGAATATTAAGCAACCAAAGTCCATGAAATTTTGCAGACATATTCTAGAAACTAATATCTGTGTCTGTGGTGTTTTAGATTTTTCTAAAAATATGTAGTTTTAAAATTACAGTGGCTTAAAGATTTGTATGTAAATTTTTAAGACCGCGTAACTTTGAAACCGAATATTTTAACAGAAATCTGAAAAACCGCAGACATAGATATTAGTTTCTAGGATATGTCTGCAAAATTTCATGGACTTTGGTTGTTTAATATTCAAATGAAATTGGAACTACGATTGTATGAAGCGAGTGACGGAGAGAGCCCTGTTAAGACCTTTCCAAATGTTAGGAACTTGGTAGTACATATAAGAGCATTTCTAGACTGGCATCTAGCTTATATTGTCCAGCATTGTAATACTAGGAATTATGGAATGACAGTATAAACTACATTCACTCTAGGTTATGAATAAGATACTAGAGTCTATAGGCACCTTCTCAGAAATTATATTTGGCTAACCCAACTCAAAGTCCCATAACCTTTATTTTATGAATAATTACATTTAGGGGTGAAGCGGTGATTGACCTAGTGGTTTAGTGGTTTAGACGCTGGCCTACTGATGGGTCCGGGGTTCGAAAAATGTAGTACGGTATGACCATTGTAAGTATAAATGCCCAAACCACTATGGGCCCATGGTATAGTGGTGATAGCCTAGTGGGAGCCGAGATAGATAGATAGATAGAAGTCTTTATTGCACACAAAAACATATAAACGAACAACACAGAAGGAAGAAAACAGAAAAAAAAACAATTGTTTGCAAAGGCAGCCTTATTGCTTAGAGCAATCTTTACCAGGCAACCGTTGCTGAAAGGAGAAACGAGTGTTGGATAGTACCAACACTAACTAGTATAGTAGGAGTAGTTGTGTAGTAAAGTAGTGTTATAGTAGTAGTATAGTAGTAGTATAGTAGTAGGAGGGGTCAAGACGTCAGCTTTCTATTCGGGAAGTCGGGACTTCAATCCCGGGAGCGCACCTTTAACTTTTCTGAGTTACGTTGTAAGCAGTCACTGGCTTTAACGGTGAAAGAAAACATCTTGAGGCAACCCGCATGCCCAACAGTTCTCTATAATGTTCTTAAAGGTGTGTGAAGTCAGCCAATCCGCACTGGGTCAGCGAGGCGGAATGTTCCAGACACTTCTCATTCTGATAGGAGACCCGTACTCAGTAGTGAGCCAACAATAGGTTGATCGTGATGATGATGATTTACCTGCCCCAGACACAACTAAAGATTTAGGCACTTTCATAATATCTTCTTAATAAGTACTAGTTTTTAACCCCCGACCCAAAAAGAGGGGTGGTATTAGTTTGACGTGTGTATCTGTGTATCTGTCTGTGGCATCGTAGCTCCTAAACTAATGAACCGATTTTAATTTAGTTTTTTTTTGTTTGAAAGGTGGCTTGATCGAAAGTGTTTTTAGCTATAATACAAGAAAATCGTTTTAGCTGTTTGAAAGTTATCAGCTCTTTTCTAGTTACTGTAACCTTCACTTGTCGGGGGTCTTATAAATTTTTAATTCAAACTTGTGGATAATTTATTTTCTATAAGTATAGCGGTCTTATGTACCTATAAGAAGACTTGTACACAAAGAAGTAAATTGATATTCAATAATATTTCATAAGATGCTGATCAAAAACACTACGCGCGCTGCTGTGGATCAAATAAAAAAACGTTGAAATTTTAATATAATCGTTGTCTCACCGCAGCATCGCAAAATATTCAGACTGAAAGTTTCAAGTCATTTTATTACGTCCGCGCCTGCTATCTAAAGCATTTCTAGCCGCAGAATTATTCAATGGAGGCTTCTCCACTTTTAAGCTGATCGCACATTTTTCCGTGCTAAAAGTCCTGCGCATACAAAATTGTTGAATTTTCGGAGAGTTTTTACACTTGACTTAACTATGACGTATTAGGGACTGGGCAAAAATAGTAGTTTGGAATGTTTTATTTATTATGACTTTATTCACACAATAATACAATATAATTAGTATATATGACTGAATCAATATGCAATTATTTTTTGTAGTTAAAGGCCCAGCCATAGCTTTGGCACTATAAGGTAGTAATTAACCACACTATGTATGAATTACCCGTCGCATGCCCGTATATTTTTTCATGTAATCCTAAGAATATTGCAAGCCCGCTTTTTCGTTGTGTCCCATAATGAACTCATGACGATACAAACTGGGGTTTTATTCTAAGGATACAAAGCGACTATGAAATAAAAATGCGTTGTGCATTAATATTGCACGGTCGTGTAGCTGGGCGAACAGTTTTACTATCATAATATTTTTTATAATATTATGATGCATATTTTATGAAGAATCCGTAGCAGCTTAATAAAATATCTCGTGAGTAAAAATGTTATAGTTTAAATCACATACTCAGTATAAAAACAATTTTATCATGAAATTTCAGTATACCATTTACTAAGGAACTTACCTACCTTTTGAAGAGCTGATTAATCACGGACAATTTTTGATGGTCGCGAAAAACATTTTAAATTTATTTATATTAATTAATTTGATAGAATAAATGTAAACTGTATCTTGAAAAATATTTTATTGGTATTAGTTATTATATTTTATTAATTACTTTTTAAGGTTTTAACGTTCAATTATAATTTCTAGGTATTTATAGTAAGGGACGACCCTGTCTTAAATTGAAGCATTCTTACATGCAAGTAGTATGGCATTAGTTGTTCGTTTACTCGATGAGTCCAAAACGGAATATTAACAGGGCTCTCTCCGTTACTCGTTTCATACAATCGTAGTTCCAATTTCATTTGAATATTAAGCAACCAAAGTCCATGAAATTTTGCAGACATATTCTAGAAACTAATATCTGTGTCTGTGGTGTTTTAGATTTTTCTAAAAATATGTAGTTTTAAAATTACAGGGGCTCAAAGATTTGTATGAATTTTTTTAAGACCGCGTAACTTTGAAACCGAAATTTTTTACAGAAATCTGGAAAACCACAGACATAGATATTTGTTTCTAGAATATGTCTGCAAAATTTCATGGACTTTGGTTGCTTAATATTCAAATGAAATTGGAACTACGATTGTATGAAACGAGTGACGGAGAGAGCCCTCTTAAGTCCAATTAGTATGTGGCACAATACCTAAACGTTCAACGTGAGGATCAAACGAAACGATCAATGATATATGCGGTATTCAATCTTCTACTAACGGTACAGATTCAGTAAATATCGGCGCTGCGTCAAGATCACGCACCTTTGCCATTCTATAAGTACCTAGGATTGATTCTGTGAATATCACAATGGTGCCTTTATACTGTCAATATTACCACAGGACCCACTCGTATCACGATCCAAATCTTAGATTAAGGAATACAAATAAAGGCATTATTGATGTTATTGACGTATCGGATTCGATCTATACCGACTTTGTATCCGAATGTTCTTGAAATCCTACGATACTACATAGAAATTCCGATATGGTATTCATAGGGTAAGCGCAGTGTAGGACGACCTCCAGCTCGCTGGACCGATGACCTGAAGAAGGTGGCGGGGAGCGGGTGGATGAGGAAGGCGGAGGACCGTGTTTGGTGGCGCGCTCTTGGAAAGGCCTATGTCCAGCAGTGGACGCTTACAGGCTGATGGATGGATGCATGGATGGATTCATAGGGTATGCAGCCTGTTAGAATTCCATTTCTATCACGCGATGGTACGCGATCTCGTCATAGTATATCGAGGAAATAGTGATTGTATTGAAAGTTTCTCAATGCATCCGGATGTTCTTGAATTCCTGTTCTTGAATGTGTTGAACACCAGAATCGCGATAAGGTATTGATGGTGTAACACTCCCCCAATCATCACCCATTAACTTTGCGTGGTTAGTTTTAGTAAGCCCCCTGATATTTGTACTTAGTGTCGAAAAATTATTAAGTATTATTCAGTTATTGTATACAATTGTAATATAAAATCTATCTGTTTATTTTAGCCACTGCCCTCATTACACCGACTTAAAAGTGTGCGTTTCCTGAACACCTCACATTTTTCCACATTTTTTTTCATGCAATTTCACTTCGAGGTTGTAATGAGTCAACCTTCAACTCAAAATGTGAAAGTGTGGATGTTTGGAAGTTTGGATGTTTGTTATTCAATCACGCAAAAACTACTGGCCGAATTTGACTGAAATTTGGAATGGAGATAGATTATACCTTGGATTAACACATAAGCTAATTTTTATCCCGGAAAATCAAAGAGTTCCCGCGGGATTTTAGTATATTATATTATTATTATAACTACACTAAGTTATTAAGTATATATTTTTTTATTTATCTGATTATACATTTCCTCAGTGGCATCCCTAATATTAGCAGAAATATAGAGTGAACTTTCCCATTTTCTTTGCGGCAGCCAATTTTGTCTATAGGGGCTGATAAGGGTGATTTTATCGCGGGCACAAGTTCTTAAACGTGGGAAATAGCCCCGCATTATATCTCTCAATGTTGCCTAAGTAGCCAATCCCTATCATTCAACCTAATGGCCCGTCTTAATGTTGATATTATATTTGTGATAGTGGCTCCTTTGTCTGTTACTCTGCAACAAACGGAAAAATTTTGCTGATGACGCTATTATGGAACCGAGGAAAATTGTGCGGCGTCGAGATATTTAAATGAGTCCGCTGATTGCTATACGAAAATAATAGCAGTTCAAACAAAAGATAGAATATCTATCTTTGTTTTTTGTAGCGTTCTTTTTGTTCCGATAAAACTAAAATATTTTACAGTTTTCTATTTCTACTGCCTACGCATTACTACTTCAGTTTACTAATCATTTGGATGGTGGTTCCTTTGTTTCTCGGATTTCCTAATTATAGGTACTGATTATGTCATTTGAAATGTCCAGTGAGAGAAACTATGCAAAATAGTTAACAAATAGGTATATGTAAAGGTCTTGTACCATACCTCTTGTTGTTTTATTAATAGGAAAAGTTTGCTGTGGGCTTTTTGTTATACTAGTCTGTAACCAGCTTTAGTTCTTTAACTAAATGAAAATAGTACTTCTACAATTTAAATATAATTTTATTAAAACTAATTATAAGCAGGATCTAATTGAATAAATGAACTTTGACTGTATTATCTAATAATTACGTTGTTAGATAATACAGTCCAAAGTAACATTTCTTGAAAATTCCTGAAAAGCCAACAACGCAATGGCCATTCCTCAAACTGTTCAACTGCAAATGTTCATAGGTGGTGGAAATCACTTAACATCAGATAAACCACCAGCTCTTTTACTCGCATAAAACTACAATTCGTAATTTTATGTTCGTGATTTTTTTTTTAAGATAGGTTCCGATAGGACAGATTGGCTTTCTTTAAAAAAGGTTGGTTTTAACTCTTTCATAAACGTTCACGACCTACGAAAAAAAAAATTTGATACGCTTTTTTATGGCGAATTTTTGAATGAAATGAATAAAAAAGTAATAAAATTTGAAGAAAAATAATTCGATATTAATTTATTAATTAATTTAATTTTTACTTCCAGATTCGCAATGCAGCCAAGAGGATTTAAAAATATGAAGGTAACAAATTTGATTGAGTAGACTTTATTTTTATCGTGTAAAAGATAAAATGATAATGTTTATTTATTTATTAATGCATTTTACATATACTTTCAGTTTAATATTTTAAAATATACTGTAGACTACGCGATATAAAAGAACAACAATAAAATTCATCACGTTGTAATGTAAATATCATTTACAAAAATGAAGGCTTTTGTAACTTTCGTTAATACACTTAAGAGGGGTCTCTCCGTCACTCGCTTCATACAAACGTAGTTCCAATTTCATTTGAATATTAAGCAACCAAAGTCCATGAAATTTTGCAGACATATTCTAGAAACTAATATCTATGTCTGTGGTTTTCCAGATTTCTGTTAAAATATTCGGTTTCAAAGTTACGCGGTATTAAAAATGTACATACAAATCTTTGGGCCCCTGTAATTTTAAAACTACATATTTTTAGAAAAATCTAAAACACCACAGGCACAGATATTAGTTTCTAGAATATGTCTGCAAAATTTCATGGACTTTGGTTGCTTAATACTCAAATGAAATTGGAACTACGATTGTATGAAGCGAGTGACGGAGAGAGCCCTGTTAAAACTGATTTAAAATCTCACGCCATTTCAGTCATAAAATCTGATAGCAATAAAGGTAATATTTCCATGAAGCTGTACATGATTTTTGATGTGTTATACTTCTCTATTTTGTGGTATCGACATGTTAACGGGTGGATATCCGTAGATAAGGCAGAAATAAACGTTTCACTTAAAACGATATCGCGTTCTGGCGGGATATATTTTAAAATGGTTCTGCAAAGGAAGCTGCGGAAATGTCTTTCGCACCGATATATTATGTGACATCCCCAATATGTACGTGACAGAATTTATTGTTATATAAGCATCGACATAGATTCTATATCGGTGGTTATATAAGTTTAGCAACGTAGGTACTTGTATATAAAACTTGTAATGTTTTAATACGAGAAAGCGTTAAATAAATTCTCTGTTTCTGATGGTTTCTGACAACTTTTGCAATATTTTTTTTTTTTTTTTAAATATTATTTCACCTACACTTCAAGCAAATTCGTGGCCTAGTCGTTAAAGGCGCTCTGGACGGGATTTCCAAAGAGAGACAGGTTCGAATCCGGCCAATTCTGCAATTTTTCATATGTATTTTAAATTAATTACAATTTTTTTTTGTACCTAGTTAACTAGGAGCATTGTGGTGAATACAAACCTACATACCTATCCTACTATAATATTACAAATGCAAAAGGATGATGAACGGATGAATAATTTATAGATTGTTACTAAATGTAAGGTTTTGCTGCGTTTATATTTTAAGCAGTTTGCACCTACCCTCAACGAGGCCTATTTTGAAAATAGTTCGCGTTGAATTTTGCTAAAATGTATGAAACTCGTGACTTGTTTTGAGAGTGTTTGTTTAGGCACCTACTTTAGTACTTACCCGCTTGTTTGGTTAGTTAGATGTAACGGCGCAATGTTTAAGTGTTCAAAACTAATTTCGGCTAAAAGGTTTTCGCGGTCACTTTCAAAGTAGTGCTATCTTTTATATTAAACTGGCGAGTTTAGGAGCTTAAGCTGTGTAATATCATGTACAGCTGAATTCAGAATAAGTACAATATGTTTTATTTTATCTATGATAATAATGTGGAGAAATCTCAAACCAAAGGAGACAGAAAACCTTGCCTTTTTCGTAAGAGAACAATATTGGCATAGCTTAATAGTTTTTGGTCAAGGGAACTTTCCATTAATAAAATTGATAATTATTATTGTTAGGTATAAAAAATGTCTCCGACCTAACCTAACAGACAACCTAAACAACAAAAATTTCAATTGTTTTACTTAAGCTACTTTATATAATACCTTTCGCCCGCGACTTCGTCAACGAATATTTTAATTATCTAATGTTCTTCTAGCATTCACGCTTTTAATGTAGCTATCTATTAGTGAAACAATTTTCAGCATCGATTATTAGTTTCGGAAATTACCTCCTACATACTACCTAACTACCTGGGGACAATAAAGCTATCTATCGATGAAAGAATTTTCATAATCGGATCATTATTTACGGAGATTACCCCTTACATCCAAACTTACAAACTCTTAATAATCTTATTATAGTAAGTATATTAAAGTATAAATAAAATACTTATAGACATTTTAGTAAATAATTTACCAAGAAAACTAAATTTATAGTTCATCCGAGCATCTATGATTCAATTCAATCCTTGTATACCTATTCAATTTGGCTTTCAGTGTGCCAACAGAGCTCAAGTCATTTTCTAAAATACACTTCAGTATTTTGCTTGGATTGAAAATTATTTAAGAAAATTTCAAAATATGTACTTGTACAAAAAATTACACATACTTACCTAGTAAAAATCTTGAAACAAAACATAAGTACTTCACTCTATCACATCACACTAATATTATAAAGGCGAAAGTTTGTATGTGTGTGTGTGTGTGTGTGTGTGTGTATGTTTGTTCAATCAATCAATCAATCAATCAATCAATTTATTTATTTGCTGATACAGGTTTTACAGTGTTTAATTATAGAAATAGTCCAGCTGTATCACGCCAAGCTGGCATGCAAATACATTAATTTTGTGTTCAAAATAGTGAATAGACAAATTAAATTAAAAGTAAAATTTTCGCTTGTTTGAAATAAATGAAGTTATACAATAAAGGGAATTTACAATTCTGAATACTTAGTATTAAAAAAATATTACAAGTCTTAAAAATATTACAAGATTACATAAAAAAATAAAATAAAAACAAAAATGTCATCTTAGATATTCATCAACACTATAAAAAATATTCTTAGTTAAATATTCCAATAATTTCTTTTTAAGGCCTTGTATTTTATTTACGTTTACAAGTTCCAAAGGTAATTTATTTACAATTTTTACTGCCATAACGTTAAAACTATTACTGATGAGAGCGGTTCTATGTGACGGGAATCTTAATTTATGTTTTTGTCTTTTGTTATCAAATTCTGTAAACATATTTTTATTATTCGCTACAAACAAAATAATTTCATAGATATATAATGATGGTACAGTTAATAAACGAAGTTTTTGGAAGTAAGGAATGCAACTATCTCTCTGGGACAATCTACATATTACTCTCACGCACCTTTTTTGGGCCAGTAACACTCTTTTTATGCCAGACCCATTGCCCCAAAATATTATACCATATCTTAATACAGAGGCTACATGACCATGATAAGCTGTCATTAGTACTTCAGGGCTTACTTTTTTTGCTAAAATGTTCAAACAATACGCTGCTTGATTGACTCTTTTACAAACATATTCGATGTGTGTTTTCCATGTCAAATTTGAATCGATTTGTAGTCCTAAGAAATTTGTTGTCTCAGTATTATCAATTTTGTTGTCCCTATGGTTAATATTTATGTGATGTTTTTCATTTTTGTTCCTTATATTTTGGAATGTCATTAATTTAGTTTTACTAAAATTCAATGTCAGTTTATTCGATGTCAGCCATTGTGTTATATTACTTATACTATTATTTATTATGAATTTATGGTCATTTATTGTTTTGTTAATGTATATAACGGTACAGTCATCTGCAAATAGAACCATGGGGTTATCAGTTGATCTTGGCATATCATTTATATAAATTAAAAAGAGAAGAGGTCCTAGTATACTACCCTGTGGAACTCCTTGTGTGAGCAGTTTAGGTTGTGATAGGTATTTCTTTTCTGTTTTAATTTTTCCGCATATTCTATCAATTTGTGTTACTTGACTTCTGTTACTAAGATAGCTTTTTATAAGACTCAGCGCGTTACCTCTAATACCAAACGAGTTAAGTTTGTCTATCAATATATAATGATCCACAAAGTCAAAGGCCTTTGTAAGATCCATATATAATGCCGATACGATTGATTTATCATCAACACCTTTCCCGATTTTCTGGAGGAAGTGGAAGATTGCTAAGTTTATGTTTTTTTTCTTTCTAAATCCAAACTGTTGTTCTGCTAGCATATCGTGTTTCTCTAAGTAGGAGTATAAGCTGTTATAGATTAGTTTCTCAAATATTTTTGAAAATATTGTTACTCCTTCACGCAAAAACCACTGGACGGATTTGGCTGAAATTCGGAATGGAGATAGATAGTATCTTGGATTAGCACATAGGCTACTTTTTATCCCGGAAAATCAAAGATTTCCCACGGGATTTTGAAAAACCTAAATCCACGCGGACGAAGTCGCGGGCGTCAGCTAGTACCAAATAAAAAACTTAGAAAGGTTTAAGCAAAACAATATGTCAGCTTAGATTTGTCCGTGCGTTTTGAAAACATTTGCCGAATCACACATTTTCTTTAAAACATCTAATTCTGAACTTAGGTACAAGTTTTCAAAGACAGTTACTTTGAAATCAAAGACAAGAATATTTATTCAGGTATTTAAATGGATTTAATCTTTCAAAAGAAAGTGTACTTATATAAAACAATTTCCTGGTACGAGTAGGTACATCAAAGTATAAATAAAAAGCTTGGCAAGCTATCTTCAATCACAATCTTTCAATTTAGATCGACAGAGTCGATTCCTCTCCATTTATTTGTCAATCTCAATGTAGAAGTGACATTAATATTTGGAATCGAGATGAAAAGTATGATCAAAGTGGTTGCTTTGCGATTGGTGGTTGAGATTCGTATTTATTTGTTACTACCTAATGCTTTCGATTTCATCCTTGTTGAATTTGTTTTTATTTATTTGACTTTCATTTTCCACGCTCAGGAAGTACCTACTTACCCTGAAAAATCTTTTTTAGGGTTCCGTACCTCAAAAGGAAAAACGGAACCCTTATATGATCACTTCGTTGTCTGCCTGTCTGTCTGTCTGTCCGTCCGTCCGATCTGTCAAGAAAACCTATAGGGTACTTCCTGTTGATCTAGAATCATGAAATTTGGCAGGTAGGTAGGTCTCATAGCACAAGTAAAGGAATAAATCTGAAAACCATGAATTTGGAGTTACAGCGTTAAAAAAATTAAATGTTTAAATTTTCAAAGTAAGATAACTGTAACAAGTAGGGTATCATATGAAAGGGCTTTACTTGTACTTACTTACTTATTAGGAAGCTTGTATAAAATTCACATAATATTATGTAACATCATACACATTTGACATAATATGACGGACTTTTTTACTTAAATCGATAATTTAAAACTAACAGCGGACCAGCGGACATGGATTTTACGAATTTTGTTTCTATTTAATAATTACCTACTAAGAAATCATTTATATTTGTCACACACAGAGAAAGACTACTGAACGAAGCTATAAGGTCCCTTGTCCTACTACAAAACTCCAAAAACGATTTTAAATACTGAAACACCTCAAAGGCGACCGGTAGACGTGTCATGTTTGAACACGTTCTGCTTGTAGGCTTAACGATAAAACCTTAATAACGGGTCATGTCATGACATGACCGTGACCTCATGCTGCAGTTAGGAAGGCCAGTGCTTGTGGAAAAACTTGCTTGCTAGAATTTGTGTGTTTAATTTCCTAGCAAGTTTAACACTTGAAGTTGACCGCTGTGATCAAAGAGTATATAAACCCTAGCTGTGATTATTCAAAAGCTTGTTAAATCACGAACACTTCACACTTTTGTAAAGGAAATAAGAATTGTTTAGGATCACTACAGAAATCGGATTGATATTTTGATCAATATAAGTAAAGAATTTTATAAAGCAATCCATGAGTGTAACCGGAAAATATATGGAAGAAGCCTCACTAGCTCAAATCTAGTCATTTGAAGCGGACGCAACGCAACACCACTCCTAATCCTCTTATCCTAATATAAGATACGGCCTTTTTACGTACAGAGCCAGAGCTTATAATATTTTATACTAAATAATCTCAACCTTACAATCATTGCAATAAAGTTCAAGATGCTGGGAATTTTCGAGTGAAATTCTTGTGGAAAATTTTATATGGGATCTGTTTCGACTGATATGTCTTATCGTCTGTCATTCAATGTTCACGGCTCATTGAGCCTCTTCATATACAGAGCAAAGATTCTGTTTATCTCGATATCATATCTTATTCATTGGAATATAATCGTAATAATATGCTTATGTTGTACAATATAATATCATCACTGATCTCTACATAGTATACAAGTGTAAATTAAAAATTTATAACACCCCCGACGATCCAAAGTATTTGAGTTTTCCAAAACATCATTTTCAAATAAATAATTATGTATTTAGGCAACTTCCATCTTGACAGCTTGACATTTGTCTATTGACATAATATTATGAACCTAACGGTTATCTAACCTTCTTTTCTACAAGAAAACTAGAAAAGAGCTGATAACTCTTAAACGGCTGAACCAATTTTTTTAGATTATAGCTAAGAACACTCTCGATCAAGCCACCTTTCAAACAAAAAAAACTAAATTAAAATCGGTTCATTCGTTTAGGCGCTACGATGCCACAGACAGATACACAGATACACAGATACACAGGTACACAGACACACAGATACACAGATACACACGTCAAACTTATAACACCCCTCTTTTTGGGTCGGGGGTTAAAAACAAAGTCACTTCCCGCCGTCACAATCTGGCCCTCTGTACGCTTAGATCTTTTAAACTACGCAACGGATTTCAATGTGGTTTTGATCAATAAGTAGCTAGAGTGACTCAAGAGGAAGGCTTATAGGTATATTTTCTTAATTTGTGGAAATATGGGCATAATTCTTCAAGATGTCGGAAGAAGCCGACAGAGCTTTCAGTGAAAATACTGTCACTGCAATTTGTTTGATGCCGTCTCTCTACTAATATATGTATTAACAGGGCTCTCTGCGTCACTCGTTTCCACTCGTTTCATACAATCGTAGTTCCGATTTCATTTGAATATTAAGCAACCAAAGTCCATGAAATTTTGCAGACATATTCTAGAAACTAATATCTGTGTCTGTGGTGTTTTAGATTTTTCTAAAAAGATGTAGTTTTAAAATTACAAGGGCTCAAAGATTTGTATGAAATTTTTAAGACCGCGTAACTTTGAAACCGAATATTTTAACAGAAATCTGGAAAACCACAGACATAGATATTAGTTTCTAGAATATGTCTGCAAAATTTCATGGACTTTGGTTGCTTAATATTCAAATGAAATTGGAACTACGATTGTATGAAACGAGTGGAAACGAGTGACGGAGAGAGCCCTCTTAAGTATATACACAGAGTATGTAATGTATTGAGTATTTATTCATCCAAGAATGTATTATGCAATGTCGTTTGTTTGCGGCGCAGGGTTATATTGATACGCGCAGACTTGGCTGAATTGGCATAGGTAGGTATATTTACAAATTAGCCCTAAGCTTATATTATACAATTTTAGTGGGGGTGACCTTCTAAAGGTCCTGTAGCTAATTTAAATAATATAACAAAAATGTCAAATTAACAACAAAAGCAATAATTTAACTTTTCCTATCGATAGTCACCTATTTACATGCCATTTCGTATGTATGTATTTGGTTTACAGAACATCTAAACATTTCTAATCGAATTTTCGGAAACTCTAAGGCCAAACTTATTCAATTTGTTTTGTTCCAGCAAAAGAATAGGTACAAGACTAAAGTATTTGACAGACAAAGTTTATTTGTTTCTCCGTGAACAACTTTCTCAATCAAATTGGTAGACTCGCCAACAAATTAAATTTTACGTAACGTACGTGTAAGTTTTACTAATACAATAAAATGGGCAAAACACATTAAATATTATTTTATTTATACTTAAGTAACTAATATTGTGATACTAAGTCAAAAACAAGGAACTCGGAAGATGTTGGAAAACTAATAAGATTTACACTGAAATTCATAATCAAGATAGGGGCTTCAGCTAAGGGGACCATTCAGACAACATGTGTTGTATTCCAACAGTATACAATGCATTAATAGTGTTAATATCTTTCAGCGATGGCCCAATTCCGACATTCATGAGGGCATAACACCATAGGTGCCTATGACACAGTAGCGAGGTGGTTCTGTTCTCCAAAGAGGGTGATAATACCTTGCTGAAGAACCATAGACCAATCAGACCAATCTAGTTATTTGCCGAGCGACGTTTATATAACCTAAATGTGTTCTCGAATCGCCTCATTCATAGTTTTTCCCAAAAACGATTTTAAAACGTTGTAATGATTTTAAAATACCTTTTGAATAAGGCACTTATCACTCAAGAGGATATACCAATATGTTTTTGACTCACGCTTTCGTGTTCAAGAGGTACTCTTTACTTCTTGTTAGCGTTGATAGTTTCTATGTGTAACGGCGGCGGTTACGCACTAATCCGATACGAGTCTGTGAAAATACGTTCCGAAGTAGTCATAGAACTATTTGTCTGGTAGCTTACGCGCTAGATCTGACTTCCGGCATCCGTGTTTTGTCCGTCATCCGTGAGAATATCTCGGATGTGCCTCGGATTCAAATCGGATATATGACCTAGATATGTCAAAGATGTCCAATATTTTGATCAGAGGTCGGATTATTGCGTAAGCAATATCCAAGTTTTTTATAACCGTATTTTCACGGATTCGGATCGGGTGAGTGCGTAGCCGCTCTAACTGTGCTAATAATAATTTCAACCTAAAGCTCTTCAAGTTTATTTTTAAATGACTGCGACTACAGACGCAGACAGATAGATAGATATGTGGACAGACAGACTGGATGCACTAGGGTTCCTAGGGTACCTATAAGAAGTATGTACCACAACCCCTGAAAAAGCTCAAAAGCTCACATCGTCAAGAATTTTTCTGTTCCAAGCGTAGGGTCTTACCTACTACAAATTTTGTATGTTTATAATTAAAATGATGTACTAAGATGCCATCCATGTAAAAGACCTGCGTTTCACACTATAATTAAATAGCGAGATAGATTAATGTGCTGCTTAAGATAGAATGAGCCGATTATGTAAATTTCAAGTGAGACCCACAGCCGATTTATCATCTTTAACGACCTGGATATAACAATTTTTTTCTTATATTTACATGTCAAGGACAAAATGCGATTCTGCTACTTTAACTTTGTATATTTAGATAAAGTTTTATTTAAATTTTCGATACAAGGTAAAACATCTTGTACTAGTTCAGAATAATTATAAAATTTTTGCCAGCGTGGAATGGTGCCTACTAAGAATGCTGCATAAATTTGCCTGCGCCAAGGCTCCATAGCCCCAGGGTAGCAACTGCAAACGGCAAAAGATTCAGTTTAGCGTTTATATAAGTCTAGAGACATATTTGCACCGTTTGTGCCGTAAATATTAAAATAAAATTTTCGCTTCATAGCAAAAGGCTCTACTAGTCTGTATTACCTATTCGCAAGTACTTTAGTATATACTTACGAGAAATAGCAACTACGAGAAACAGATTAACAATTTTGTATTGTTTATTTAACTTTAAATATTTTATACTTAGTTTTAAATTATTAGCTATTTTCGCAACATTTCTGAGCATTGTTTTAGGGAAAAGCACTAGCCTATTTTAGTGTGGAATATACGAGTATGTAAACTCTCAAGTCTAATCGGAAATATGAGCAATCTTTTTTATGCCATATTATAATGTGGTAATGCTTTTTTTCATCCCGCGGAAGCTCTCTGATGTTCCAGAATAAAAAGTAGCCTTTATCACTTGCTAGGACCTTAACTAACATATCCATGCAAAGATTGCGTCGATCGTTCGAAAAAAAGCGTGATTGAAGGGGAAACTAACGAACCAATAAATAAACGCTTTCGCATTTATAATATTGATATGGATAATGATAATTAGGTTTTCAAAACTACAGAAATAAACAACTTGGTATTTCTTCGCTATCAAACAAACTTTTCATACGTACCTATTTTAAACAAAATTTAATGTATACCACACTATTAATATCGTTATGAAAACGTTAATTATAAAACGAGTTAGCGTTTTACACAAACGCTTCGCCCGCAATATATCATTCACAAGAACATTACACAGTACAGTGTTGTAATGTTGACAATTGCGATTATTTATGTTGGACTAAAGAGTGTTCTACATTTGGCTGCGAGCCAGGGCTGCTGTTGACGCTGGTGAGAGCCATTCGTACTGCAAATATATTCTATAATGTCTTATTTGTCGTTTAAATGTATTTCGTTTCTTGATTTTTAGACTAAGTTCAAGTGATATATCTTGAATGATATATATTTAAGTGATAAAAAGTAGCCTATGTGCTAATCCAGGATATTATATATCTCCATTCCAAATTTCAGCCAAATCCGTCTAGTAGTTTTTGCGTGAAGGAGTACCAAACTTACACACACAAACACATACACACATACACACAAACTTTCGTCTTTGTAATATTATAGTGTGATAGTGTGATAGGCAGTTGGTGGGTAGCATTTTCCAGACATCCATGGGCAGTCATGCTGAGGCAGTAACCTTTTTGGAGGATTCGCGGATTATTCTTATTTTGTAACTCGTAGCTTCTTATTATATCTTTATTATTATGTTCTTATTACTTATATTTTATTTGTTTACTTAATTAGTTGATGGTATTGTATAGTATACTCGGCTCATTGGTTTTCAGGCAGTTAGTTTTTCCTAACAGCTTGTTGGTCTAGTGGCTAGCACATTCAGCCGTGGATACTGAGGTCCTGGATTCATGTCCCAGGCCAGGCTAAAACACTAGGAAATAAGGCCTTAAGATCGCAATATGTTGACTTATAAAAAAATCTCGGTAGCAGTCTTGAGATTTACAGATTCCTTTGCTCTAACGTAAAGTTATTTCCTTACTTTAAGTTCTTTTGATATTGCAAAATATATTATGCTCATTTGGGTTAGAAACTGAGTATTAAAGTGGTTAATGGATTCATGCAAATGGAAGCGTCGAAATCGTTTGAAACAGATCGACGGACAAATGACAATGGAAATGCATTAAAATTTTCACATTTTCACTTTTTTGTTCATACGCAGTGAGCAGTGCATAACTGTTCAGTTTTTGGTAGGGCTACAAGCTTTTATTCTGGCGTAGATTTATAATAGCGTTTTGCTTAACAATTTAAATAAAGTATTGCTATATATTTTTATGTTATGTATTTTATATGTAGGTATATAGGGCAACCTAAAAATAGGCTCAATGAAGAAAAAATTACGGATTTGTGGTATGATAGGAAGTATGCACTTTCCCAATCGTGGGGTATTCATTAGATTGTCTACTTCAATTTTTATTTTACTGCCACACAAGATTTTTCATATCATTAGGGTTCCGTTCCTCAAAAGAAAAAAAGGAACCCTTATAGAATCACTCCGTTGTCTGTCTGTCTGTCTGTCGTATCTATCAAGAAACCTATAGGGTACTTCCCGTTTACCTAGAATCATGAAATTTGGCATGTAGTCTTACAGCACACTTAAGATAAAAAATCCGAAAATCGTGAATTTGTGGATGCATCACAAAAAAAAATTAAATTGTGTTCATAAACAAATAATTAGTATTTTCAACTATTACATGTTATACAATTTAATAATCACATTTTAAAATAGATCATAATATACATTTATTTTTCATAATAATTTTTGATTTACCTCACTCCTTTATCTGGATATAATTTTGATACGGACATCAGGCACAGGTGGTGATTAAATTTTCATTGTAAAACATTCCTCAATAAATATTTACGTACATTTACTGAAAATTAATTGAAATTTTATCAACTTCAATAGCTTATTAAAATTTCGGTCCAAATAAAGTAATTATTGGTGTAAATAATAGGACGAAGTTTCTCATGAAAATGTATTTAATATATCAAGATAAAACAATAGCTTTCACAGCTAAAATCAGATATGAAAAGCTATAAATTCAACGAGCCAGAGAGTTATAGTAGTCATATTAATAGAGGACGCAATGTTTCGCAAAATAGATCCAACCTGATTGAAGAATAAGTTCAACAGTCGTACTTATTTTAAAATTGTTTAAAATTAGCCACAAACGGTTTCTTGGCTGACATATTACCATGTTTATCTCCAATAAATGTATAAAATGTTTATAACTATACTATACTACTACTGTTTATTATGTAGGTACATATATAATACTAAAATGTAATACTAAACGAATAATAACTCTTTAAGAGCTCCTATAACTATTTTTACTAAGTATATTTCATTCAAAAACCGGCCAAGTGCGAGTCAGACTCGCGCACCGAGGGTTCCGTACTCGGTTATTTTTGCGACATTTTGCACGATAAATCAATAATATCATGCATAAAAAGTAATAAAAATCTGTTTTAGAATATACAGGTAAAGCCCTTTCATATGATAGATACCCCACTCGGTATAGTTATCTTATTTTGAAAATTTAAACACATTTTAATTTCTTATGACGTATTAAAAAAAAACTACTTACTAGATCTCGTTCAAACCAATTTTCGTTGGAAGTTTGCATGGTTATGTACATCATATATTTTTTTTAGTTTTATCATTTTCTTATTTTAGAAGTTACAGGGACACACACACACACACACACACACACACACACATTTTACCACTTTGGAAGTGTCTCTCGCGTAAACTATTCAGTTTAGAATAAAATGATATTAGAAACCTCAATATCATTTTTGAAGACCTATCCATAGATACCCCACACGTATGGGTTTGATGAAAAAAAATATTTTGAGTTTCAGTTCTGAGTATGGGGACCCCCAAAATATATTGTTTTTTTTTTTTTCTATTTTTGTGTGAAAATCTTAATGCGGTTTACAGAATACATCTACTTACCAAGTTTCAACAGTATAGTTCTTATAGTTTCGGAGAAAAGTGGCAGTGACATACGGACGGACAGACAGACAGACAGATATGACGAATCTATAAGGGTTCCGGTTTTACCATTCGGCTACGGAACCCTAAAAAGGGAGTTGTTATTACCCAGTGCTTTTTTCCCATTCCATCAGCATTAAAGCGTCCACTGCTGGACATAGGCCTTTCCAATTGCATTTGCCATAAGTATTTTTGTAAGGCAAGTTTTCCAAGTCATTGGCATGTTCTTGACTAGCAAAAATAATACATAAATTGGATTAGTCGATATAGTCGATTCTATATTAGCGTTGAATTGACCACGCTGAATCGCAAAGTAGTTTATCAATCCAGTTACTGGATTGGAGTGCTCACTGGAATCCAAACGATGTTCACCTTATTTCAGTAACGATACAGAACTAGATTTGATTTATTATCTCAACCCATCGCCAGCTCACTACTGAGCACGAGTCTCTTCTCAGAATGAGACGAGTTTATGCAATAATCCACTAGGTATGTTCCCCAAGTGCAGGTTTGCAAACTTTGCACGTTTTTGAGAACATTGTGGACATCACTCAGAATAGAATAGAATATATTTATATTATTCAAATAAACATTTACAAGTGCTCTTGAATCGTCAAAACTGTCAAAATAATTTGCCACTGGTTCGGAAAGGCGTTCCTACCAAGGTTTCTCAGGTTTCCTCACGGTGTAGAAGTAAGTGATATTTAACTGATTTATACACATATATATATTCCCGGGATTAAACTTCGGTCTACCTTATATAGGACCCCGACGCGATGTCTAACCACACTGTCACCACTTTTTAATGTCAGAAAAGCACTTCCTCGATAAAACTTTAAATACTTAGTTCTATACCTACTCATAAACCTACCCAACTCAGGAAATTAAAAACAGAGTAAGTACTGGTAGACAGCATTTCATGCGAAATTGTGCTCCAAACTATCTATCTGTGCTTCTGAAACGTTTGGAAACGTGTAACAAACGTCGGTTACGGCGGGTTGGTAACGAATGGGCTCTACGCAGGTAAATGACGAGGAAATTCACGACGAATTCCGGGCTCTCGTCACGCTAATAGCTAGTGGATCGCTTGTGAATGCTGTGCTGGCAGAAAAATAACTGAAAAGACTTGAACGTTTTAATTTAAGAGTACCTACTTACTTATATTTGCTTCCTTCATGATCTAATTTTTAAACTATATTTGGGAAGGTTCTAAGAAAAGTTTATTCGTAACAAACAAAAGTATAGTACCGACAGGTCGAGATGGCAATCGGGATATGAGGCGGGTGGACACCCTACCGCACCGTGCGCTATCCCGCACTGGGTTAGCGCGGGGAGGCTGTGCGGGTGTGCGAGGCGTTCCCACCGCGATTGCCATCTCGACCTGTCGCGCACTATAGTTTGATTTTCATTTCAAAACTAACCAATCAAACTCAACTTAATTTTGTACTATACATTGTAGAAATCTTTAGTTTTAATTAAAATCACAGTACTTAGGTACGGGCTCAAAGATTTACGAGACAAATTCTGAACCCGTGTAACAGGATTACATAGGTAACCAAGTTTTCGATAAATGAATGTCTTATTTGATTTGTTTAAGCCTAGCAATTAATATAGATATTCAATATTTTTAATCTAAAATTTGCAATTTCTTCTTGTGAAGTTTGAGATAGTGAGACGATATTCCGAGGAAGAAAATTTTAAACGAAGTAAATTTTATTAAAATATTATTTTCTTAACTGAATTTTAATATTCTTACTGAAAAAAGTGAATTTCCAGTCTCTCAAACAAATCATTTCAACGACGTTGCCATTAGTAGGTATCTTGGAGACAATAGAATCTCAATTAATTAGACTATCCTAGTTTTTGAACTGTGTTACCCTCATTTTACATTTTATTAATAACTAACGATCGCCCACGACTTCCTCGCGTACTATAGTGGTGACTGTGACAAAACTGACTTTGAAAGTCGTCTTATAGATCCTAGAGAATTATGTTTCTAATGTTAGAAACAGTTCTCTACAGCTATGACTATGAAGTCTGACTATAAGTTTGCATATGTATGCAATGCAAGTTCACATGTATATATACAAGGCTGACTATGAGCTTGCATATGTATGCAAGCACATAGTCAGACGTAAAGCTTTGATCGAAAAAAGTAACAAAGTAAAATTTGAAAGAACGCAAGTTAAACGTCGAAAGTTCAAAACTAGTAACATAAAAGTACTTAACTCAAAAGAAGCAAAAAAGAAAACTACACGTACCTAACAAAGACGTCATTCCATCCGTAGTCAACTTTCTGAACTCTAAAACTAACTTTGCACCACCAAAGTCGTTCAAAGCGAGTAACAAAGGTAGTTGAGAGCGAGTTGGTAACAAATGAGCGTTCCACGCAGTTAAATGACGGAGAAACTCATGGTAAATTCAAGTCTTCTTGTTATGCTAATACGAACAGAGACATTCGGAAATGGCGCGGCAGCGAAAAGGCGGCTTATGTAATTGTTTAGGAATAAAAAATGACCTGTCTTAATACGTCTTAGCGAATTCTCGCTTGGATATATCAGTGTGAATTTTCAGCTCAGACTTTGGTCTTTTTCTTCAATAACAAGATAGGGCTTGTATGAGAACGATGCAATCTAACCAGCACCTGGCTAACTTGAAAAGAGTATGGCAGTCTAATCAAACCCTTGATGGTATTAGCAAATTGAAGTGGCAGTGGGGAAGCCATGCTTATCGTAGGAGTGATGGTATTTGGCCAAAAAGTCTTATAGTGGAGACAGCGTACTTAGGTACAAGGAAGTGAGGAGTGCACCCTCCTGCAAGATAAACTGATTAAAGAGGCTGGCAAAAAGTGGCTCGATGAGGAAGGATAAGGACTGGGTGCAGTGGCACTTATTAGAGACGGCCAATTTCCAGCAGTGGATATCCACAGAGTGCCGATGAATGCATTTATAAGCGACTAGCTGGCGCCCGCGACTTCGTCCGCGTGGATTTAGGTTTTTCGAAATCCCGTGGGAACTCTTTGGTTTTCCGGGATAAAAAGTAGCCTATGTGCTAATCCAGGATATTATCTATCTCCATTCCAAATTTCCACACACACACACACACACACACACACACACACACATACAAACTTTCGCCTTTATAATATTAGTGTGATATCAACGGCAAAGACGTTTCGGTACAACCCGCTAAGGGCCTGACGTGACTTCAATTTGTATTAGTCATGTGAATGGACTCTTCATACGTTTTGTTCCACTAAACCGAAGTGTATCTCTGGATATACCATATTTCATAGACGCATATATATTTAAGAGCCAGAGCTTTAAAATAAGAGTGATGTAGAAATAATGCGCTCTTCTAAAAATATATCATTTTACCAACCATCAACTATTTATACCTAAATTAATTCTAGTGTTTGCAATTAAATTAATCCGTGTGTCGGCCTACTAAATATTTAATGACGATATTGCCAAATCTATAATTAATATCGAATTGGATTATGATTGACGCCAATTAGCAAATGTATTGTTTATGCAATTTAATTATTACTACTATTTAATAATTCATTAATTTTGTTTAAAGTTGAATCTCTCGTTTTGGGTGGACTAAATATTGATATAGGATACTTTGATATGTAGGATTTTTTCGAGATAAGTAGGTATATTATAGGTAGGTATTAATGGTGGATTGAAAAAAGAAAACTTTTAGGCTCAAATGAGCGAGCTGAAAGCAGCACAAGACTCTGGATCGTGGAATACCCTGCAAGAGACGCAATCGTTTGCCTAAATACTTTCTAATCGATCAATAGATCAGCCTGTTTGCGTCCACTGCTGGACATAGGCCTTCCTGATGGCGGGCCATGACACACATTCCTACACCTTCCTCATCCACCCACTTCCCGCTAACTATCTAAAATCGTAAACTACTATCTAATAGTATCAACCGATTAAGTAATTGTTAAGAATTCTTTTATCTATTTCAAATTTTTCACCAATTATTTAAACATAACACTAACATAAAAGTCAATCAATTAATTTGGATTCGTAAAAACAAATTACTAGAAAATAAATGAAAAAGAAATCTGAAAGGGTCCCCGATTAAACCTATGTCACTTTGATGTCTGTCTTACGAGCTACTAATTGCAAATGGAGTCAATACGAACTTCCCATTGACCGGTGGCAAACATAAAAAGCCTTTGATGAAGACGACAAAGATAAAATGGGAATGGGATCAAGTAAGGGTAGCGGTGATCGGTTTCAATTTTCATTTTCGGCCTTTTTCTCTCTCGAATGAACTCGAATACGGGAGAATAGTTCAGCAGCCTTTGTTTGTAGATGTTTGGATCATACGTTTATTAGTTTACCTGGTGACTCCCAAAATATAAGTAAAACTAGCTAATTCCCGCGACTTCGTCCGCGTGGACAGTTTTCAAACTCTTATTTTACCCCCTTAGGGGTTAAATGAAAAATCCTTTTTTAGAATATGTATATGTCATAATAACTAATTGCATGCGGAATTTCAGCCCGATCCATCCAGTAGATTGAGCTGTGTGTAGATAGATCAGTCAGTCAGTCAGGCAGTCAGTTTTACCTTTCAAATATTTCGTATGCAAAAAAATGACACGAAATCACAGAAGATAGAGTTGAAATGGAATGTATGGATTAATGTAACTACTGTTATTGAACCCCACGAAAATCAACACGGAAAAAAACACATAAAAAGCAAAAACAATGTATTAAGTTTTGGTTTTGGAATTTGTTAACAAGGGTGTATTATCCATAACATTGAAAGCTGCTAACTTGAAACGGAATTTTATAGCAGCATGTTTTATACAGCATTTCCAACATCGTACACGTAAATCGGCCTACATTTTCCGGAGCCTCAACTTCCATAGAAGGTGTTTAGTAACGTACCATTAATAAAATTATACCCGCTGACGTTTCTACTTCCCCCTATTAAATAAGGAATTAAGGATTACGCTGAACGTAATCCAATAAGAACATTCATGACGTCCTAATTGAATTACGAGCGGGGCCTGATGCGGCGGTTATGCTAATCTTTTTACGGGACATCATGACGAACACTTTTATGGCCATTACGCAGACGTTTTAACTGTTATACCGTTGGAATTGTAGTAAAACGGGTTGAGGGGAAATTTAACAGGCTCTCCAGAGTTCATGGATAAGTCTATTAAAATAGATACCTACCTACTTCATGTTAACTATGTCTAAAATTTTGAAATAGCAATGCTTAAGTAGCCACTAAGCGTTCCAGTATGAAGGCTTGCGAAGATAAGATATTGTATAGAAACAGGCGTTACTTTGCGGAAGGCCATGATAGGTATACAATGAACCAAAAAGCAGAATTTGCTATAATCCGCTGAAAAAAATAAATCTGTATGGCAGGCATTCCGAACCAGTGGTAGATGCATTTGACGATTCAAAAGTACTTGTAAAAGTTAATTGAATAAAAGACATATTTATTTATTTATTTACGTACAACAAGCAGCATGCGACATGCACCTCGCCCTCCTACTGCCAAGCATGCAGGAAAAGCCAGCCACCAAGCAAGCCCCAAGTACCATCACACAAATCCACCAAAACACACTCGACGCACGTTTCGAACTGCTGCAAAGATGCTGCAAAGATGTTCTTTGTAAGGTCTACATCTCCTGAGCATGCTCCGGTCTTGAAGTGAAACGTGTGTTGAGTGTGTTTTGGTGGATTTGTGTGGTGTTGCGTGGTGGCTGGTGGTACTTGGGGCTTGCTTGGTGGCTAGTTTAAATTTTGTATGGAGGCTCCCATTATAACTTAGAAAAAGAATAAGGCTGGATTTTTCCACATTCCACGGGATACCAAATAAAGACGATTTATAGTTTCGCAGAGCAAAGCCGCGGGCGGTCGCTCGTATTAAAATTTCAGAGAAGCGCCATATCTGCGCGTAACCTACAAGATGCCGAAGAAAAGTTCCGCATGCGTTTATGCGGGCGTAAAATTCCGCTTGATTTTGACAGTTTTTGCGTTTTTTTTTTCCAAATTATGCCGCTGTTCTATCTAACAATTAAAAAATTAAGACCTGAAGAACTTATTCTAATAAAATTTTGTCTTTTCCAGGCATCAACGGCGCTAATCCTGCTGGTTCACTTATCTCTTCACACCGTTGATGAGGGACATGCCATAAATCCCAGTAAGTATCTATACACACAGACGTAAATTATATCTACGTAGTATATTAGATGGATATTTGTATAAGCTGATTTTTATTTAAGTTAGGAAAGGAAATGAAAAATCTGTTTCTCCACCTCGAATGCCCGAGGACATGACATGAAGATTGAAGAACTGAAGAGGGACATAAGATACTTTTATCCCAGGAAATTAAAAAAAAAATCACCCAATATTTAAATTCTCAAATCCACACGAATAAAAAATTACGTGAACGTTGAAAATTCAACCCCTTAGGGGTTGAATAGGGGTTTGAATTTTGTGTAGTTGACGTGGTTGCAAAAGTCGCCGGCATTAGCTAATAATAAATGATATTTACTAATATAGAAATGTAACAAAAATAGTGAATGAAAGTTCACGGTATTTTTACGCTAAGTTTGTACCCATAATGTAATTTAATACCGTTGATAAAATGTAAAATGAATGTCTGGTTTTCTTTCTCCGTCTTTTTGCACGATGCATTTAAGAGGTTCCGAGGTGGTCGCATTATTTTCTCTTACCGTTATATTTTCCGCTTTTCAGTACCTGCTTTCGATAAAAATGTTACGGTTAAATATGATTAAATTTTCTTCTGTCTACGGGAAATATAATAAGTACATGTATACGTAATTATTTTCATCGGTTTAAGTAACAGCTGTTTATTGTAGCTTCCATGTGGCCTCCATACTAATATTATAAATGTGAAAGTGTGTCTGTTTGTATGTCCGCTAGATTTTCACGGTCCAACAGTTTAAACGATTTGAAATTTGGTACAGCCAGTTTGGTACTGCCAAATTTCATGATTCTAGATCAACGGGAAGTACCCTATTGGTTTTCTTGACAGACACGACGGACGGCGGACGGACGGACGGACAGACAGACGACAAAGTGATCCTATAAGGGTTCAGTTTTTCATTTTGAGGTACGGAACCCTAAAAACGGCAAGAACTTAAACTGCCTCATCTTTTCCATGTTAGCCCGCTTCCATATAACTGTATCAACTGTTTAAGATCATAGTAAATGCCTGACATGTCCTCGAAAAAAAATTACTATATCCACGGAATGAAGTTAGTGTAGCGCTCCCTCTGTTTTTGTATGCAATTACGTAACAGTAAAGTTGAAATCTATAGAGCGCACTTTGACTCTGCTTAGACTTAAGTTTCAGTTAAAACGAGACAGATTTATGCCAGCGGTATAACGCTGTCTCGTTTTAACAGTGTCTTAAGTCTGAGCAAAATCAAAGAGCGCTCTATAAATAGCCTTAGAGCGCTATACTAACTTCATTCCGTGGATATAGTAATTTTTTTCCATGACATGTCAGCCATTTACTATAGCGGATACTTATTGCGGATAGGGTATGTATAAGTATATACTTGAAATAGAAAAGATGGAAAATGATAAAATTGAGCGCACCTAATACATGAATTACCGTTAACCCTCCATTCAATAAAGAGCTTGTTCTGAGCGATTTGTTAGAACCAATCTCCGTTGGAGCGGCCATATCTTTGAAATATTTCAGCTTTTATCTTCCACCATTTCCTCTCATTGTTTCTAATAAATTAACCCTTTGACCATCAAAATTTTTCTTTAATTACACAACCACAACATCGGTCGTAGAGGCCTTCAGTTATTATGATTATTATATTTTAATTGCAATAGTTTTAAAGTGTCTTTAATTAATGAGGTCGCATTTAGGTATATTGAGCATGTTTTTATTTATTTTTACAAGATACTTACTAGGTTTTCTATTTTCCCACTATATTTGAAAATATTTTTCTTGAAAAAAATCCTTGAATGACTAATTATTCGTAACAAATTAAAAACCTTTAGTGGCAAAATATAGTAGGCACAATATTAAGTAATGTTACAAAAAAGGTTTTAATGAAATCTTTTTATTTAAGTTATTTTTTATTTACTATTTTTTATAACACTTTGGTACACACGGCATCGTACCGGAACGCTTAACCGCCTGGCGGCACGGCTTTACCGGTAGGGTGGTAACTAGCCACGGCCGAAGCCTCCCACCAGATCAGATCAGAGATTTAGATATTATAAAATTTCAAACCCCTGCCGGGAATCGAACCTGGGATCTCCCACGAACAAGACCATAGCATTTACGATACGATAGGGAGGTCGTCAAAACTATGGCATATTTGAAAAACAAAACACCTTGCGGTCTTAGTGACCGACGTTAAGTGGTTAAAAGTTGGTTAAGATTAGAGTTAAGGGTTAATGAATAATGGAAGAGGCGCGCGATGAGCGGAAGTATAGGCAATGATTTGATTATTATTATTAATGGCGCTAAATATCGCCAATCTTCCGGAACGGATCCATTTTAATATAAAATCAGGTGAAAAGTTATAATTTTAAATTATTACATCGGTCATTTGTTAGAGATAAAGTTCTACTCTAATGGCGGAGTTTAATGTTTCCAGAAAATTGTTCATCGGGCAAACAAAATGAAATCTCTTGAAATTTATAATTATTATTATCAAAAACAAGAAATTAATGTCTACCTCTCGGCAGATAATAAATAAAATGATTACTGGTGATGACTATGCTACAATAGCAAAGTTACGATGTATTATACATACGTATTTCATTTAGGTAGGTATAAATATTTCGTATACATTATACCCAGATATGTGTGTGCATAAATGACATGGATTCGTAACGCCAATAAATAGTTGATATAAAATAACTTCCATGTTATAGCCGTATAAAGTAAAAACGGTGTCCGAAATGCCCATTCACATTCAAGGGACCAATTTAATACTTTGACACGAGAAAAAGCTTTTATCCAATATCAAACGGCATCGCATCCGAGCATGTTATCATCCAATTCTGCTTTAAATATTCCGTGTTAAAATTTTCATTTCACGCGGCGCGAGATTACCCGAAGAAATGTATATCTAGTACAATTTTATCATAGTTTTCGGAAACGAAATTCGTTGTCGAGTTTCTTTGTACATTTATTTATACGGCCTGATTGCTCAGCGCCAAGAATTAGATGTTTTTAATATCAGTATCTATTAATTCAACAAACTATGTACATGTAGCCTCTGACTCGGTATGTGATTTGGCGTTGCTTAAGCATACCGAGGAATCACTTAACAAATCAATAAATCAATAGCCTGTTCGGTAGTAGAACTTTATGAAAATCGTGATATTATCAACTTTGGGACTCTAACGTTTATCAATTCTTCAAGCTATGGTCTCATCCAGCCATGTCGTTTACTCATATCCTCATTACATGACCTAATCGATCACATTGCGATACTCCAAAACAAATTATCTCCATCATTCGCTGAGTGGCTCTGCCGTTAAATCTGAATAGTACTATTAAGTATTCTGTGGTTAAATATAGTGTCTAAGCTTAAACTATTATAGCTTGAACAGCTCAACAGTTAAGGAGAGAAGTGAAATCCGGAAAGTCATTATCGTACATATTTTCAAACACAACTTGGACTCAGTTGTAATGCAAATAGCAAATTTGTGTTTATGATGCCAAAAAACCGGCCAAGTGAGAGTCAGACTCACGCACCGAAGGTTCCGTACTCCGCTTACTTTTTCTAACATTTTGCTCGATAAATCAAAAGACAGACAGACAGACAACAAAGTGATCCTATAAGGGTTCCGTTTTTCCTTTCGAGGTAAGGAATCCTAAAAAACCCAAAAACTTTAAAACTCCTACTAAGGGTACTGACGTAGTGGCAAAAGATTTTCATATATAAAATATTCATCAGGGTGAGCCGTGTCGCGCTCGGGCCATTCCCTATCTTTTTTGTGTCATTTTATTTGTTGAAAGAGTGTTAAAACGTTATGATTATGAGTGCCATTATGCTTTGGATTTGCCCCAGTTATATTTTATTGTCTCATTTTCAATTACAGCAGTTTTGCGCGCTGATTACGCTTTGGTTGTATTCGTTCAAGAGGAAAAATGTTAATGGTTAAGTTTGTATAGGTGTGTATGAAGAATACAATCTTGTACATTAAATGAAATGTTTGTATGTACCTAAGATTTTATTTGAGAGTGTTCCTTTTCAAGACAAAATCTCACAGGTTTTTCTTTGTATAGTTACAGTTGTAGCAGTTTGCGCAGTGTTACCTCAAATTGGCGGTTTTAAGAATTTTAATTAGTAGTCGCTTCTTTGGTCACGTAGGTATTGACAATGCTTTGCTCCGTTGTGATGGTGTCTGTCCGTCCGTCACGCGTCGTGTCTGTCAAGAAAACCTATAGGGTACTCCCCGTTGATCTAGAATCATGAAAGTTGGCAGGTAGGTAAGTCTTATAGCATAAGTAAAGTTTCAATTTTCAAAGTAAGATAACTATACCAAGTGGGGTATCATATGAAAGGGCTTTATTTATTTTTAAGCACAATAGTTTTTGATTGATCGTGCAAAATGTCAGAAACATTACCCGAGTACGGAACCCCCAGTGCGCGAGTCCGACTCGCACTTGGCCGGTTTTAATTAAGCGTTCAAAAAATATTCAAGTACAATATTATCGCAGGTTGTTCGTGCATACGCTTCACGTCCACGCATGGCAAAGAGCGTGGCACGTTCAGCAGTCCAGACTACCCACGCCCCTACCCTCGCAGCGTCTGCCTGCTGTACACCTTCCTCGCTGAGCCGCACCAGATCGTCGAACTCGTCTTCACGGACTTCGATATTTACAAGGAGCACTTAGAGTAAGTACCTACCGTACACAAATTAATCTAATAACACTCCTCTGTTTGCGTCCGTGGTTAAAAAGGTCTTCATCATCATGATTAAAGACAGACTATTTATGATCAACCCATCCCGGCCCACTATTTGAACACAGGTTTTCTCAGAAAAGACCACCGCTACGTGCTAACTTAATACCTATAGATTACCTACCTACATGCCTTAGCCACAATCTGTACCTCTGTGACTGTACTATAGTGCAGGATATTATTGCCCTTATCTACTCATGTGCTATGGCTCCACAAGGAGAACAATAATGACGTCATAATGCCATTTTTATAGATGGTACATAAAGTCATGGCCGTTTAATCGCATACGAATTCCCGATCGCAGTGTATTTGTATAGTTAGAATAGAGACGTCCGATTTTACGACATCCCATGAGATTTTATTGTGCGCGTCACCCTACGGCTATAAACGTTATAACTGTGACTTTATCACATCGAAAGTAAAATTATCCAAAATTCAAATGCTCCATAAGTTTATCTAAATATATAAAATGAAAAACTGACCGACTGTCTGACTGATCTATCAACGCACAGTTCAAACTACTGGACTGATCAGGCTGAAAATTGGCATGCAGATAGGTATTATGACGAAATCACGATCCACTAAAAAAGGATTTTTGAAAATTCAATCCCTAGGGGTAAAACAGAGGTTTGAAATTTTTGTAGTTCATGCGGACGAAGCCGCGGGCATGAGCTAGTTTTCAATAAAAGAGTACAATAACAAGTTTATTTGCAAATGAAATTGTCATAAACAAACGTAACATTGTATTATTTGTACCGAGCTTCGTCAAAATAACCAGCTGAGTGGCACTAAAATCTGCATTACGCCCGGTTTACAATTTTGTCACATTTGTACCCATAAAGCAGTCGATGTAAATGGTCGGAGGCAGCTATTGTGAGCGCAATAAACTTCATTCCACTATAAAAGCCTTTTACGTGCTTTACTTTTCAAAGGATGATTCACATTTTCTAGTCTAAGACGAAGCAGTTTTTAAATGACTTCCAAAAAGGTGAAAGGTCTCAATCTAGCCCAGTATTTTTTAGGGATCCGTACTTCAAATGCAAAAAGTAACCTTTATAGGATCACTTTGTTGTCTGTCTGTCTGTCCGTCTATCCGTCTATCTGTCGCGTCTCTCAAGAAAATCTATAAGGTACTTCCAGTTGACCTAGAATCCTGAAATTTGGCAGGTATAGGTAGGTCTTATAGCACAAGTAAAGGAAAAGAATCCTAAAACCGTGAATTCGTGGTTACATCACAACAAAAAAATATTGTTGATGTACGGGTCTTCTCCGTTTGTTTGTGGTTCGGGCCTCGAGGTATGACCTCCTTACCCGGGTAGAACACAGGACAACTTGTCCTGGTGAAAATCTTTGACCCGGAATTTCACCTGCTAGGGCTTGCCAATCTTGTCTTATGACCCTAAGGGATTTACAAAGTTTACAAAGTCAATGCTCCAATCAACAAGTGTAAATTAAAAATTTTCAACACCCCGACAAATCATTTTCAAATAAATAATTATGTATATCTAGGCAACGTCCATCTTGACAGCTTGACATTTGTCAATTGACACTTGAATATTATGAACCTAAGGGTTATCTAACCTTCTTTTCTACATGAAAACTAGAAAATAGCTGATAACTTTTAAACGGCTGAACCAATTTTCTTGGATTATAGCTAAGAACACTCTCGATTAAGCCACCTTTCAAACAAAAAAAAGTAAATTAAAATCGGTTCATTCGTTTAGGCGCTACGATGCCACAGACAGATACACAGATACACAGATACACAGACACACAGATACACACGTCAAACTTATAACACCCCTCTTTTTGGGTCGGGGGTTAAAAATAGTGTCGAATACTGAACTGCCGCGTTATGTTTTGAATGTGAAGACACTCTAAGACCGAGAATAGACAAGCAAAACGAACGCGGGTGAAAATCACAGGAAGGGCACTTTGTACTCGGCCGCTTTAGATGCCTCGATCAACAGAGCATAGCGAACGATTACATACGATTCGGGTTCTAACATTGAACTATATAAACAGACAGGCTATTTTTGGTTTCTTAGACAGCTTTTTAACCCCTGACGCAAAAAGAGGGATGTTATAAGTTTGACGTGTGTATCTGTGTATCTGTCTGTGGCATCGTAGCTAATAAACTAATGAACCGATTTTAATTTAGTTTTTTTTTGAAAGGTGGCTTGATTGAGAGTGTTTTAGCTATAATTCAAGAAAATCGGTTCAGCCGTTTGAAAGTTATCAGCTCCTTTCTAGTTACTGTAACCTTCACATAATGACCGTCAAAGCTATTAGCGACTAGCATTACTACGAAACCTGTATCTTATGCGTGTTCTAATATGCAATTGAGCAGTTTTATGCTAGCTATTATTATAGTATTCTCGTTTCAATTTGTTTTCATACATATCCTTAAGCACTCGTGTGTCCTTCATAGCTCCTCCAGATCTCTCGCGGGATGCTGCTCGAACGGATTTCTCATGAATATCATAACACACATGAAATATTTAGACATAACCGAAACACTCCGTGTACCCACCTACCTATGCTATTTTATTTCTTGAGCGTACACATAGGGAATTGCAAATTAAGTAATAACTCCTCGCTTTATGTGTACCATTACACAAACAGGTTCACATTAGAAATGTGTTACATTTTTTTCAATTTTACCAATTAGTGGCTGACATGCGATTCGTTCCAGAGATTTTAGGTAAATATTGAGAAAAGAATGAGAAAAATATGTACATAGGACATAGGTGTGTTCCATGTGCCTTTCAAAAATATCGGTGAAAACCTGTGCTAAATCGCTAATTTTAGAATGCACTGACTTAACATACCCCGATAACATAAGCCGAGATATGCTTATCCTTATCATTGATGTTGTTTCGCCTATTATTGCCCACATCCTTAATTTTTCTCTTTCCTCTAAATGTTTTCCTACGGCTTGGAAGTTAGCTCACGTTATACCTTTGCCAAAAATCTCTAACCCTTCTTCACTCTCTCAATATCGTCCCATTTCAATTCTCCCCATTATTTCCAAGATTTTAGAAAATTCCGTATTTAAACAACTTTCCTACTATCTTTTTCAAAACAACCTTTTGAGTCCCTATCAATCAGGTTTCCGTCCCTTACACAGTACCACCACCGCTTTACTCAAAGTCACGGAAGATATTCGCCATGCTATGGATAACAAAAAATTAACAGTACTTGTTCTTCTTGACTTTAGCAATGCGTTCAATTCAGTGGATTTTGATGTACTACTCAACATTCTCTGCTCGCTTAATTTATCACCATCCGTAGTTGAATGGTTTAGATCCTACCTTCTTGGTCGCCGTCAGAGAATCTATGCTGACGGAGTTTACTCTGATTGGGCTGATATCTCTGCCGGTGTACCTCAGGGTGGCGTTTTGTCTCCTCTGTTATTCTCTGTTTTTATAAACGAAATCACTAAAACAGTTTCATCCCACTACCACCTCTACGCAGATGATTTGAAAATTTATAGGCATGCTACTGTCACTGACCTGGCCGCTACAGTGGATGAAATTAATTTGGATCTTGCACAAATAAAGAATTGGGCTGACGCACACGGTCTCTTGGTAAACCCAACAAAATCGCAGGCTATTGTAATAGGTAGCAGACAATTTCGAATTCGTGCTGATTTAAAAAATCTCCCTGCAATAGCCTACGATAGGGTAACTATTACGCTAACCGAAAGAACTAAAAATCTTGGTGTGATATTGGACGGCCATTTATCGTGGGCAAGTCACATTAACGAAGTGAGTAAGCGCATGCACTACTCCCTTCACTCCTTGAAACGTTTGCAGAATTTCCTTCCTCTTAAAACTAAAATCTTGCTCGCACAATCTCTTCTGCTTCCTCTCCTAGATTACGCCGATGTCTGCTATTTAGATGCAACCGAGGAGCTGCTGGATAAACTAGATCGCCTTCAGAATTTGTGCATCCGTTTTATTTTCGGATTGCGCAAATTCGACCATGTTTCTCAATTTCGAAATAAGTTAAAGTGGCTCCCTATTCGACTTCGCCGGAATACTCATATTCTCACGCTACTCTTTAAGATTTTAAATTCATCCTCCCCCTCTTACTTGCGTGAGCGCTTCAACGAAGCCGCTCCTCGGGTGATGCCAGTGCGTTCGTGTGTCAAGTTAAAGTCACTTGCAGTTCCCCCTTACAACACTATATTTTATGCTAAATCTTTTACGGTACTCGCAACTCGCCTTTGGAACTCACTACCTGACAGTATTTTTAAAAATAACCCTTCCATCAGCACCTTCAAACTTCGTCTGAAACAGCACTATCTTTCCTCTCTGTCATAACACTATTGTTTACATATATTTATCGGTATATATTATAAGATATATTTATGACTATAAGTATACATTTATGTATTAAGGTATATATGTTTTTGTAAGTCTATTTTAATATATAAATATTTGTAAGTATATATTATAACATATAATATAATATCTATTATATATATTTTTTTTTTCATGATTACTGTCTATCTTTGCTGTACCTATTCTACTCCATTTACAACCTCTCACACTGCCAAGGGTCACTGGTAGAGATCTCTTATAGAGATAAGTGCTTCCCTGTCCACTTTTTCTTTCCTTTTATTTAGATTGTTACAACTTTCTGGTACAAATAAATAAAATAAAATAAAAAAATACCTAATGTTAAGTAAGTGCATTCTAAAATTAGCGGTTTAGAACAGACGCTGATGGTGGATAGACTTAACTTATGGCTATGCAGTGTTTTTTCTTGCTTCCGCAGCTCAACACTCAAAATTATTCTAAAATAATCTGATTTTTTAATTCAGATTTAGCATTTTTCATTCGGATGTAAAATGCTCAAAGTATGTAAAACTCTAGTATAAAATTGTTTTTTCTGTAACACCAATATCAATACTATCTTTCTTTCTTTTTTTAATACACATTACACACGGGTCAGAGAACAGAGTGATTACTCGCCCTTCGCACTTGCACACTCGCTCCTAGTCCAGCGACAAAACTATGCCAACAAACTCGTCAACTTGTTCGAGTTTCTAACTTCACGCTTGTAGTCAGCGGTCAAACTGCCGAAAACTAGTCAAATAATATTTATACGCTTCGTCAATTTTAATACGGCAACAAGTTCACAAATTTTTTTTATATCCCGTCAGCAAAATTCATCATAGGTACCTAAACCAGGCTAAAAAAGCTTGCAGATTATTTCCAGTTCATAAAAAATATTTATTGGAAATATTTCAACCGAACTTTATAAATAAAAACCCCAAAGAGAAACATATTTACAGGTACTGAAGGGTCTAACCACATTCTGCCTTCATTTGAAAAAATATATTAGTCGACGCGACGTCCCTACATATAAATGCGAAAGTGGGTTCATTTATTAATCTATCCTTCAATCATCCGGTAAAGAAACTACGGGTCAATGTGATTTTTTTGCATGAATATAGTTTAAGACCTAGTTAGTTTCATATGATACCCCACTTGGTATAGTTATCTTACTATGAAAATTAAAACACTCTTTTTTTTTTAAATGATGTAACCACAAATTCGCGGTTTTCAGATTTATTCCCGTACTTGTGGTATAATTGACAGACGTTTGACTACTGTCAAAGCAGTTTGATGGTTGGGTTATATCAATGACTTTGATTCTCCCGGGCATTCCCTCGTTCCCTATCTTATCTAAAGATAAGAGCTATGGAGAGAGCTATGTTAGGCTTTCCTAAAGGAAACACCTAGCCTTTCTCTTTCAACTAAGTTATGGTAATAGTTCAATAAATTGTATCTGAACCCATGATTTTTGGAATTTCGGTCTACTTTCAACTGGCCTATTGAGGTTCCAAACATTTGGGGTTTATTAATAGTAAGGTAATTTAAAGGGTCTTAGTTTAGTTATTAAGTCTGATTTATGGATTCATTGGGCCAGATAAGTTTAAGCCTCGATAATTCAACGGTTTGAGGATGAACTGTAATCTAAATGGAGGTAGGTTATTGTCCGTTATAAAATCTAATTATGTACCCTACGCGTTCAACATAACAATATCATTTTTAGGGTTCCGTATTCAAAGGGTAAAAACGGAGCCCTATTAATGTCACTCTACTGACCGTCTTTCTGTCCGTCTGTCTGTCCGCGTGTCACAAGTCTCTAGCTCGTAGACGAAACGTTGTTGTTGCAAAAAGCAGTTGCAAACCTGAAATTTAGGTATTTTGTGTACAACGTTGACCCAAGACCAAATAATTAGAAAGAAAAGAAACCAATAATATAGGTACTGTCATATAGTTTACTATATCATCGTCACTTTATACAATGAAAAATAATCACGAATGATTCACAGTGCTCAATTTAAAGGCAAATAAATATATTTATTTATTTCAAATTAATAGCTTTAAAAGCTTTAAATTAATTGCGAAGAACAGGTAGGTAGGTAGCTATCGTTTAATTTAATACTCTAGTGATCTGTGAAATTTAATTTTGAATAATAAGCAGACCTTGATTGAATGGAGTCTGGTAAATTAAGTTACGGCGTTGAAATGTTGCCAAAATCCATTAGTATTATACGAACTTATTAAAATGAAATATTACTCTGTAGTTTATAAATGAAGCAAAATTGCCTCCCCGCGTAGTCATCGTCAAACGTTAGACATCCACTGATGTTAACAAACATACAGTTCCTTTGAACTCAATCTAGTCGTTTGTTGATCTGTCAAATATGAAAAAGGGCCGTCTACCCAACCCTGTCAGATGTGATTTTTTGCTGCTTATTTGAAAGTGGCTTTGCCCACGTGAAATTGTGCAAGCTTTCTTCTAGATTCCAGTAAACCATATTGCATGATCGGAACAGTATTTAAGTATTTCTTAAATAGTTTTTACTGCTTTTAAGCAGAAAAACTTTTGGCAAAATCGGTTCAGTGGTTTTTTAAGGAATTGTGTTTATATCATGATTAATATTATTTTTTCTAACTAGGTAGTAGATAGTAAAAGTAAATGTGACGAAAGAGCAACTTGGTAAAATTGTAGCTCATTCAATATTGCGTAAAGCTTGCATAAGCAAAGAAAATATTATTGTAAATTCTATCACTTAGTAAGTTCAGCGTTTCTTTTAAGCTCAATAGAGTAAGGTCTAACCTTTAAAACCGTGCATGTACGACTGTACGTATGAGAACGAGACGTTGTCCCACCTTATAAGGTCAACATAGAAATTCAAAAGCAAGACTGTGTCCTATCTTTGTCAGATCGATAAGCAAACCCAGTTTAATTAAAGGATCTTGAGACTACCCTATTATCAAACTGAAAACTGATGCCGCCAGATGTGGGCGGAGCTTTAACCATTCCTGTTTATAAAGCGTTCCTTTACAATACATTATATCGCGCGTTGAACTGACGTCCTGGAACTAATCGCGTGGAACTAACAAACGATATGCCCCAAAGGTGTGCCATTTCTATTTAGAGTTATTTTATGAATCCGTAAATAAAATGTTGAAAATAAAATCTAAATAGCAATATGCTACGCTACATCAACCGTGTTGAGTAAAGTCAAATCTGTATTGAACTTTTCATTTGTATCTATTGTATTCCAAAAAAAAATAAGAACCTAGTGCCAGTAGCGTTGCAGATTGTTAGATGATACGAGAGTATACATTAATCGAATATCTTCGGCAAAACTGATATATTCTTGAATATAATAAGCGTAATAAAACTTATAAACATTCTTTGTAAGCAAACAAATAAAAAAATAATAATAAACTGTGTTTTAACGGTATTGCTATGTAAATAAATTCCCCACATGGTAATTTATCTAATTAGGTCAAAAAACGCCCCGTTGACCATTTTAACTGCGATGCTAAAGGCTGTTATTTCAGCGGTTTTTTATTCGCGTCGTTGTAAAAATGGTGACGACTTTGAAACAACGTAAAATAAAACATCCCTCGGACAGTTTTAAGTCCACTAACGCCGTCGTAAATTCAGTCGCAGTAAAATACAGAAGGTAGTTTTGCGTTCTAAAAACCGACCGCAACACAGCTTATAATATTAACAGTAACTTAAAAATGTAATTTACGCACAAAAAACATTAATATGGAACTTCATTCAGCGGTGTTCCTATTGAATTTTAACATGGGGTTATTGGTAACACATTAATCAACACATAAACTTATTTTAAGTATTCTAACTTAAAGATTTTTAAATTCCACTGCAATGTGATATCATAACCAACCCATACCAGGCCACTGTGAGCACGGATCTTCATCTCAGAATGAGAAGGTTTTACGGTATAGTCCGCCACGTGGCTTAGGGCAAATTGGCTGGTTTCATACACCTTTGAGAACATTATGGACAGGATTCTCATAAATGCAGATTTCCTCTTTCCTCGCGATGTTTTTCTTATCCGTTAAATTAAGTTATGTTTATTTACATTCATCCAAAAGTTAGAAGTTATTGCGTTCAAGGGTTGGAACCCTGGGACTTCTATAAAATACGAGAGCCTCGATAGCTCAATGGTTGAGGAGCGGACTGACTTCTGAAAAGTCGGCGGTTCAAACCCCACTCGTTGCACTATTGTCGTACCCACTCTTGGCACAAGCTTTACGCTTAATTGGAGGGGAAAGGGGAGTATTAGTCATGATTAGCATGGCTAATATTCTTTAAAAAAAATGTCAGAACAATAATTAAAATATTACTACTGTGGTAGTAGAGTTCCTAGACTCTCTAATAGGAGCCCGAATACTTAACCACTTGGCTATCACCGCTTCTACACTATCTAGGCTACAAAATATCTGCCACAGTCAAATAAACAAAAACAAACGATGTCTAATATTTTAGGGAAGTGAATTTTTTACCCAGCTCTGCAACGGAATGAGAGCAATAAATTCTAGTCTGTGACAGTTATAGATGACAGCGTAATTACACGACTCACCAGGCATTCTAATTGAAACCAAAAAACTGCGCCACAGATAAGCGGTAGAGCAGTCGAATGTAATCAGTATAACCATCGCAAAATATAATATAATATTACATTTTTTGTAAGTACGAAAATACGAGTAACTTCCGTAAATATCTATAGATATTTGTGTGTTCGCTTTGAGGTAAATTATATGCCTACAAATAATGCACTTAATAAAAAAATTATTCATTAATTCCTACTTAAGAATAGTCTCGAGTGATTTACATCTGATATCCTTGCAGAGTTTAGCACTCCGACTCCAAAAAATCTTCATCAGACTCTTCACACGGTCCATTCAAATAAATATAGCAACAATACGCAGTTACTGGATAAGAACGCCCATACAATATGGGCGTTTTTTAGGGTGGTTGGAGTAGGATAACTGCCCCAGGTCTGTCGCTCTCAAAATATCACAGTATGGCCCTCGAGGTGGTTGGCGTGCTGTAGTTTCAGCACACCTCTAACGGTGTTTGAGGCCACTTAATGTCTCAATGGTGGGTCTGCTTCAGCGGACAGCCGCTGGTGGAAGAACGAGGAGTTGTCGGTCTCTTGTGCTCCGTCGTCAACGGTGGGATGGATATTTGTGAGGTTTATAGTCGGCCACTGTGCTCCCCCATGGCCGGTGGTTGGTATCCTTGATGGATTTTTCTCACGGAAAAAAGGATAGCTTCCCCAGAACAGTTGCAAAAGCTTGGGTAGTCCCAAGTGTTTCCATATTGCAACATGATCATCGTTCATCTATAGGTACATTTTCTTTCTTGAAATCGGTTTAAATTCTATAAAGTGAATTTGTATGACAATCTGTGTGCTTAGCCGTGCCATCAACGATACAAGCGTTGATTAGTGTTGACTTTTAAACTTCATGTTATTTCTGACTTTCGTTCCATTTCAATATTCACTTCAGTCTGAATATACGAAAGGTTTCATTATGATTCAAAACATTGAATCAGCTGACGTGCGAATTTAATTACGAAATGAAATTGTATTCATTTCAAAATTAAATCTGAAAGTTAAACAGTTTTCTTTTATGTTTGCCTGAAAAATATCTGTGTGAATACATACATATTACACATAATATCTTTCTATAGATCAACCCATCGCTGGCTCACTAATAAGCACGGATCTCCTCTAAGAACGATGATAATAATGTTTATTTACAAAAAACTTATGTTGACATAGGTATGCTTTGGACCCCTAACTCCTAAAAAGTAAAAACTGTGTCATGGGAGTTAGTGCTTTCCCTGTTACATTTGCTCTAATTTAAGTGAAGATAAGATACGATTAATTAAAAGCAAAGAAATTAAGATTAAGTTAATATAAATAAATCATAAACAAAGTATTTGCGTAGCGTGGTGTGTGTTTGTATGTGTATATGTGTGTGTGTGGGTCGGTATGCTTAGGTTACGCTAATTTACAGAATTATTTCGGAATCTTTAAAAGTTCTTCGGTACCTATAAGGATTTGGCAAGGCTATATAGTCCAGTACGCTGACACAATTTTGACACAAAATAAATAGAATAATAAATGAACTAACTGAAAAGTCTTGTATCAAAATCCGTCTAATACAACCCGATGCTTGCTTGATCAGAATTTTATGTGGACAAAGTTACTCGGCAAAATAAATGTATTTATTTATGTCATGAAACTAGCAAACAGTTTGATTAGAGCACACAGAACCATCTAATCAAACCCAGCACGTATGGGATAGAGAATTCTGCAATCAAAAATTCTGGCCTCGTAAAAAATTCTGAAACGAGCCCTGTTTCGTTTGCGAGTATACACGACTGAAATTGGTATAACTTTTAAAATTGACCACTCTAACAAAATTTGCTTCGAGTGGATTGCGGGCGAAACAGGTTAAACAATTTTTGTTTAGTTACCACATCCGGATTTCCTGACACTATAGTGGAAACAAACAAAAACAATCAAAAACTAAAAACTGACGCTACTACTCTTAAAAATATCACAATGGGCAAACGTTTCAATTTTTGACCGACTTCAAAAAAAGGAGGAGGTTCTCAATTCGACTGTATTTTATTTTTAACCCCCGACCCAAAAAGAGGGGTGGTATAAGTTTGAAATGTGTATCTGTGTATCTGTCTGTGGCATTGTAGCTCCTAAACTATTGAACCGATTTTTACTTAGTTTTTTTTTTTGTTTGAAAGGTGGCTTGATCGAGAGTGTTCTTAGCTATAATCCAAGAAAATCGGTTCAGACGTTTGAAAGATATCAGCTTTTTTCTAATTACTCTTCACTTGTCGGGGGTGTTATAAATTTTTAATTTACGCTTGTTGTATGTTTGTTACGCGATTACTCCGCCAATTATGAACTGATTTTGATGACTTTTTGTTTGGTAGGTCATACTTCAGAGGTGGTCCCATTTCAATTTGGTGAATATCTGGTGAATATCTTTGGCGATAGAGAACGGAACTCCTCAATGGATAAGAGTGAATTGCTCGCGATCAGTGAAGTAGATTGGTAAACTGTAGGTTTTTAACCAGGCATAGCATATTTTAATACATGACCACTAAAAATTGAAAAATATTTTTTTTTTAATAAAAAATTAAAACCGATTTCAGTAGGTAACCACAAATAATAAAAATTAAAAAAAATATTTAATAAATCTAATCTTTTAGACTGTTATGTTCAACTCTCATACTAAACAGTAACACTTCAATATCTTTGTAGCTAAAAAAAAACACTCAATTACAGCTTGTGGATTCTATGCGCGAGTATCTACTTGCTATAATTAAAAACGTGTTTTGACTTTAATAACAAAATTTAATTGAGTTCAAAGTTCATAATAATATGGAAATGTATAGAATGGGTGAAGTCTGTGTAACCGGTGAAAATCAATCAACCTTAATTAAGATTGAATAAATGTATTAGACATTATTTGACAAGCTCCTGGCAGAGAAGTGAGCGCTTTGGTCTTATAAGCAGGAGGTCCCTGGTTCTATTCCTGGCAGGAGCAATTTGGGAATTTATAATTTCTAAATTAACTCTGTTCTGGACTGTTGGGAGGCTTCGGCCGTGGCTAGTTACCACTCTACCAGTAAAGCCGTGATGCCAGGTACAATGCCGCGCAGAAACCGATAATGGTTTTATGGTTTAATAAAACTGCCATATCAAGTTAGCTCGATTCCATCTTTAGACTGCAATTATCGCTTACCACTAGATGAGAACAGACATTACAGGGCTGCAATAAACTTAAAAACAAAACTTGTGTTAACTTACTTTTTGGTGAGTCAACAGCAATTTTCCCCATAAAGGATCAATATTATTAATGTTTGGTAGTAAGGTAAAAAGAGATAGTAGGTATAATAAATACACTTAAGTAAATTAGATTAAAAACGTGCCATTAGCCAAGGGGCTTTTAAGGAGATTAATTTAAATTTTGTGATAAAATAATTATTTTAACTGACTCCCTTAAAATTTTCAGCTGATAAATGGTTTTGCTGGGAGTGCTATAAGTTCAATAAATTAAAATTTATCTTTCAAAAGGTGTCTTAGATAAAATAAAATTAATTAGGTATAAATATAAATTTGTCTATTAAGATCCCTTTTTAAAAGTGAGGTATTCTTAATGTTTGTGAGTTATTTTATGAATTGTTATAATTTAATAGGACTAGTAGAGATAATCACTACCCATATAATAAGTGCTAAGATGTGTTTGTTTGTTGGTTTATTGGTTTGTCCTTCAATCACGCTACAACGGAGTTTTTTGCATGGATATAGCTGTTAAAGACCAGGGTAGTGACATAAACGATTCTTTATGCCAGAAAATCATAGAGTTTCCACAGGATTTTAAGAACCTAAATCAATGCGAACGAGATGGCGGTCATCAGCTAGTAATTTTATAAGAGTTCTTAAAGTAAATACATATCTAATCGTAAACAGTAACAGAACGCTTTCAAAAACTTGATGGCCTGCAACCAAAGATCTTATCGTCACCAACAACAATAAAACTAATCCATACTAATATTATAAATGTGAAAGTGTGTCTGTCTGTCTGTCTGCTACCTTTTCACGGCCCAACAGTTTAACCGATTCTGAAGAAAGGTACAGGGTTAGCTTATATCCCGGGAACGGACATAGGCTACTTTTTATCCCGGAAAATCAAAGAGTTCTCACGGGATTTCTAAAGATCCATCCGCTCAACCGATTTGTATGAAATTAGGTACCGAGGTAGCTTGCGTCCCTGTTATTGACATAGGCAACTTTTTATCCCGGAAAATCCAACAGTTCCCACGGGATCTTTAAAACCTAAATCCACGCGGACGAAGTCGTGGGCATCCTCTGGTTAGATCATAAAATCAAAACGAGAACAACAAAAATATTAATCATTTCGTCTTTCTAGATTCAGTATCCAATAACAGAAATAGCGAATAAATTGGTTTAGAGAGATCTCCATCTATTTAGCAGTCTCGCCATCCACACATTTCGCGCTCGATTTCTGCGAATCTCCGAGACTTTTAGAGTTGTTTTATTACACTTTCAGGCCATCAGTTACGCTCGTTTTCAGATACGTTGTTTTCGACAAAGGCCTAAGAGCATTAAGTAAATGTAGTTTGCAAGAGTATCGAACTTGGAAGCGTCGCGGTTATATCGTTCACTTGTTTGTGGCGATTTGTTTTTGGGACAACTTTGTTTATTTATTCGAAAGAAAATCTGTACTCTCATGGGACAAAGCCCGGATCTTAAGCTTACGAGTGGACGTAGATCCAACGTGTAAAGCTTTATGAGAGAATTGATCTAAACTGAGGGATAGATAAAATGACTAGGTTTCATCTTTCCGCTGCCTTTCCTTTCTTTTGTTGCTGATTCCTTGAATTGATCATTTTGGCTATTATTATAGGATGTCAAAATAGACGCTTGTCTTTATAAAAGTATCTCGTATACCTGTACGGGGGTGGTGTCTGTGCCCGACTGTAACCATACTGCTTGCAACTGTGGCAACCGCCACATACCTTACCTTCTTGATAAACAAACCCCCAAACTAGCTTGCGATAGATAATCCAGCAACAATGGCGTAGGGAGCCTAGGTAATTTTTCCTCGAGCGGATTGTATGAACGACTAAAGAAGAATCATCAATATCATTGATTTCTATTTTCAGTTAGACCAAAGAACATCTTTTGGTCGTTATTTTAGGTTTGTAGGTTACGAAAGTTTATTCAAGACTCTTCAACATACCTACTATTTGATAACTATAACCTATAGCTACAGTCTACAGCTGACGAAAGGTTTCGGCTTCCATATTTTACGAATAGTTTTTTTACCTAAGTAATTTTACACATTGTTCATGGAAAATTCATGTAACAAAGCTTCGAAAAAGATATATGGTAGATAGATACGAAAAACGTGCAGTTACCTCTTTTTTAAAATCCAAAATAGGTGTATGGAGTGTGCCAGCACTTTATAGCAAATTATAGTCACACAAGAAGCGAGGCCGAGGCTTTGTGTTCGGAGTTTTTGCGACTTTTATTGCTCAGAAACAGCGGTATCTGTATTCCGGGTTGTTTAATAAAGTGTTCTTTGTCCGGACTTAATTTAACGGTGTCCGGAATTTGTAAGTGAATTTTTTGCGAGCTCGTTTTAAGAGTGAAACTTCGTGCATTGTAATGTTTTATTATTTGGTGTAGCCACGATGTACTTGACTCAATGACACGTTTGCGTTTAAAAGTGTCGTGAGATACGCTAACTTCATTTATAACACCCCCGACAAGTGAAGGTTACAGTAACTAGAAAAGAGCTGAAAACTTTCAAACAGCTGAACCGATTTTATTGGATTGTAGCTAAGAACACTCTCGATCAAGCCACCTTTCAAACAAAAAAAAACTAAATTAAAATCGATTAATTACTTTAGGAGCTACGATGCTACAGACAGATACACAGATACACACGTCAAACTTATAGCACCCCTCTTTTTGGGTCGGGGGTTAAAAATTATTATCGTACAAATTATGGCTCGCCTCAAAGTACTACCTCGAGAGAAAGCTTTTGTGAAAATGAAGTAACTAATAACAGAGTGAAAAGCTTTCGAATGTAGACCCAGATGATAGCACCTACGTTGAATGATTTGCAAAAAAATTGTGCTTACATTTTTTAAAAGCTCTTCTCGACGATAAGTTTGAGTAAATTAATTACCCATCCACCCATTTTTCTATAAATATTCACTTTATTTCTATGAGTCACTTTTTTAATTGAGTTTTTTTACTTTACATTTTTGGGTTCGAGTTATTTACAAGTTTATTATTTCAGAAGCTATAAAGCTCTAACAGCTAATAGACAGACGGAGAACAGACAGGCAAAGTGTAAATTCAGCCAAGTAATCTGAGACCTTGATTCGCTTGGTTTACTTCAAATATAAAGAGGCCAGGGTATTTTCTATACTATTTCTATAGTTATTTCATTTAATCCTTCCTAAGTAAATCTTATACCACCGAAAGCCCTCGAGGATACATAAAGTGTGGGGCCAAAAGTGACGACGGTCATAAAGCCTCTTGCCGTCATACATTTTTAGGGAGTTATTTTTCATGAGGGAGGCATCTTTTAGACAGTGTTTATTTTGGAGAAATAAGGATATACCTATGTCTCGGTTCATTGAAATAAAAGTTTTAGTATTTTAACAGAGATTTTTCTACGGTATTTTTAAAAATTAATCAAAGATTTTTTGTTCTGTACTGGCTGGCTTAAAATATTATAATTGACCACCACAATTTGATGGAAATTGATATTATTACTTTATATTTTAACAATATGCGTTAGACACGACTCGACATTCGCATTCAGTAGTAGGTATAGGTAGGTTAATTACAAGCTCGTTCACATTTCACAAAATTCTTCCTTAATGAGATTCAAGGTAATAGAGAAAACCTAACACAAAAAACGTATCCAGCTATTTGTGGTGTTCGTTGATGAAATGTATAGACAGTCAGTCAGTTTCTTCTGTAATAAATACTAATATTATAAAGAGGAAAGATTTGTTTGTTTGTAATCGACAAACTGCTTACCTACTGAACTGATTTTAATATTCTTTCACAACTTTTTCATAATTAGAAAACTACTTTAGAATCGAATAGAATAGATTTTTATTCAAATAAACCTTTACAAGTGCTTTTGAATCGTCAAGATACTTCTGGTTCGGAATGCCGTTCCTACCGAGAAGAACCAGCAAGAAACTAGGCGGTTGCTCTTTTCATGTATTCAATTTACAATTAATCCAGAAGTAATATAGGCTAATATAATACATATATATGTATGTATGTAATTTTATAGGTTTATTTAGTTTAATCCGAGCAAAGCCGTGCAGATTAGCTAGTAATAAATAAAGGTCGAGAATAAAGTAAATATTTTCTTTACAGTTGCACGCGAGGTGACTACATCAAAGTCTACTCAGAAGGTGGAGTCCACGGTCCTGGGCCGCCCGGGATCAACGAGTACTCTTCCTGGTCCAGGATCCTTTGCGGGAACAGGGCTGATGCTCCTCCAGCGTTATATTCCCATGGACCAGTGATGGTATTAGAGTTGAAAAGTGGAGAGAAACCATCAAACGCGTCGGGTTTCATCGGAACATACAGGTTTATAGATAGGCGTGAGTACTGACTTTCTACAATCATTAATGGTATAAGTAGTTAGTATTCAAGAGAATTCTGGTATCAGATAGTTTAAGAAATTTGCTCTAGTATCGACTTATTTGTGAGTTATAATCGATACTAGAGCTAATTTCTTAAACTGGACCCTTTCAAGTAAAGATTTTTATATAAATCTGTGAGGATGATACTGCCATTGGCGCAATTAAAGTGCCATAAGCCTACTTTGTCGTATAAGTTTACAAATTGCGAAAAACCAAATTAAATTTGAATTTCGCGGATAGACCCATCGCATCCACCTTAACCTAATAAATTTCTAGGTAATTTTGAAACGGACGGTGTGAAGGTTACGGACACGCAGTGTGACTACGTGTTTGCGTCGCAGAGTGACAGACCATCTCATGGCAGGCTCTACAGTCCCCGATACCCTTCCAGCTACCCCAGCAATGTACGCTGCAATTATCATTTTAACGCAAGGTGGGTAGTTTTCATATTAATTCTTAATCCAGGATCCAGAACTAGATGATTCCCATGAGTTCCTCCGCTTGGATTAAGTTTTTCAAAAAGGAACTCTTTTATCTTCCAGTATAAAAATAGCTTATATCTTTTCTAGAGGATGAAAGTTATTTTTGTGCCTTTCAATAAGATCTGTTCAGTTGTTGAACTGTGATATGAAGCAGACAGACTGGCACACTTTCTTTTTTTTTATTAAAATCTTAAATTAACTTGCTGTGTTAGTATGTGGTTAAATCTTGCAAGTAAATTTTCTAGGTCACCCAGACCGATTGATTTGAAATTTGGAACACATAATGTGTATTTTATGAGACAAAAAGTTGACATACGAACTCTTCAACTTCTCAACACAACTCCGTCGTGTTTGAGTTCGTTGGATTCATCTTTACAAATATAATTAGGTGTCCATGGCCTTATGATGGACCCGGGAGGTGGTCATAAGAACTAAGTACTTAGACACCCATCAGATGTAACTCCGTCTTGTGTCTTGACATAGTATTCGTTTCAGTAAGTAGGTACTCGTACATAGCTTAAATAAAAGCTTGCCTATGAAAAGGTTTTGTCAGAGATTTTAAAAGAGCTCTCAGATCTTATACTTGTGCTCATATGAATTATCATTAAATCCATTTACTTAGTAGGTATAATTAACGTTCTCACGTTTCGTCAATTTAGCACTTCTTTTATTAACCCCCGACCCAAAAAGAGGGGTGTTATAAGTTTGACGTGTGTATCTGTGTATCTGTGTGTCTGTGTATCTGTGTATCTGTCTGTGGCATCGTAGCGCCTAAACGAATGAACCGATTTTAATTTACTTTTTTTTTGTTTGAAAGGTGGCTTGATCGAGAGTGTTCTTAGCTATAATCCAAAAAAATTGGTTCAGCCGTTTAAAAGTTATCAGCTATTTTCTAGTTTTCTCGTAGAAAAGAAGGTTAGATAACCCTTAGGTTCATAATATTCAAGTGTCAATTGACAAATGTCAAGCTGTCAAGATGGACGTTGCCTAGATATACATAATTATTTATTTGAAAATGATTTGTCGGGGGTATTGAAAATTTTTAATTTACACTTGTGTAAATGGGGTTACACTTTGACATTCACATTACATTTTTGCGACTAAAAATTCAAAGAGCACGTGGATTTCAGTTTATTTATGTAAATAAACGCAGCGAGGCTCACATTAATTTCCACGTTCATAACATTTGGTTAGAATTATGCCCCGTAGCTAAATTGGATGCATCAGGCGTGCTTAATTATTATAAACCGCGTAAAACAGACGCTATAATTTTGGTAAGCTTGTTTTATGTCTGCGTTAACATAAGAAATTCTTTTGATGGGGTAGTCGCGCAATGTAGGTAATCGCAATATCCCATTCCAATGCCGATCTATCACCCTGTATGTGTCCACTACTGGACAGTCTTTTCAAAAGTGCACCAACAATAATATGGTCCTCCATCTCTTCATCCTTCCGCTTCCCGTCACCTTCTCAGGTCATTGGTTCTGCGGGCTGGAGGTTATGCACTTACTGGTACGTGGTCTCCACTCTGACTTATTGACCCTAAGTTTTGCGACAGATATGACCTGCCCAGTGCCACTTCAGCCTGTTAGGATATGATAAAATATTTATTTTTGTAACATTATGCATGCTACAATATTTATTATTGTAATAATATTTTATTACAATAATAAATATTAAATTTTATGGAAGCAAAGTGGGTAGATAGGATACCTACCTGGTTCGCGCGCAAGAAGTCAAGTCTCAGGACTGGTGATAAGCATGCATTTTTAGGAACTAGTTACAATCAAAGTATGTTTAGATGTGTCATATTTGTTTTGTTAATGTTTGTAACCCAAATAAATAAAATAATAATTTAAATAATGCACAAATAATTCCATAAATTCATAGGTAATTTAATATTAATTTGCCCTCTATCGATAATCGTTAGCTAATAAATAATTGGTATTGGTAAATAAATCTATGAATATGTAAAATAGTTATTTTTATAATATCGTTTTTACAAATCCATATACCTAATATACGATTTATTTATCTAAATAAACATAACGAGGATCGCAATCGGATTAACATATTCACAACATTTGGTCAGAATTATACTCGGTAGCTAAATTGGATGCATCAGCCGAGCTTAATAATTTGTAAATTAGATTTGTTTCTCAACTTAACATTTGAAATACAGACTAATTTTAGTAGTTTTCAGCTACTAAACTAGGTACAGTTAAAAGAAACTCAAATACTAGATAGAAATACTTTAAAAAATACCACCCCCAGCCCCAGACGTTCATATTTTTCAATGAGGCCTTTTATTTCCTACAATTATACCAAACTAGAAATTTTATCTCGTATATTTTTATAGACAAACGAAATGATCAAATTGTTGAAAATTCTTAGGACCCTAATTAATTGTATTATAATCAAACCTCTTCATTAGACTTTCAGCATAATATTGGAAGAAATCTGCTCCGTTTTATATTTGACAAAGGTGACCGCACACAACCGCCAAACCTACAATGCAAAATACCCATTTGTCAGTAAAAACACAGTAGAGCATCTCAACAATATCAAAATGCGGTATTATCAGCATTTCTTGATGCAGTCAATGTTACCAACTTTCGACATTGTCGTCGCACGCATTTTCAGTAACGGAAAAGCTGGTTTTAGGCATCACACCGAAAGAACGTGGATTCGTATGCCACCATTGTCACCATGACAGGTAGTAAAACGACCAGCTGCTCAATAGTGACTGCTTTATTATTTGAATTTCTCAACTACTTACGTGATACAATATTTTAGATGATCCCCGCAGCTTCGCCCACGTGGATTGGTCAGATCCTCTGCAGCATCAGGATTGAGGAGTTGGAATCCAATTTTTTTATGGAACAATATCGCAAAGTTTCTCTATCGATTAAAAAAAATTACGCAAATGGGTGCAGCAATCTCAGAGATATTAGTGCATAGGCACAACTCCTCCATTTTTTAAAGTCGGTTAAAAAAGTAGCCTATTTTACTCCTTGGTTAGGTAATCTTCTACTTGTCTGTGAAAGTCCCGTCAAAATAGGTTTAGCCATTCCGAAGATCAGCCCGTTGAATCAGACAGGCACTTCAATTTTATTTATTAGTAGCATATATAGAGTATAGATTACGTAGGTAATTGCGTATACAACAGCTCCCTTGCGGTTCTAGCGGCTTTTTCGCTTCTCTCATTATTTGACCTATATTGTATAACCTTAACTCAGAACGTTTAGGTTTTACGAATCCATTTTGTATAAATCCTTGTCTTTTGTTACAGAAAACACGAAAGGATCAAATTAGTGTTTGAAGAATCTTATTTACAGAAAGGAGATGAAAGGTACTTTTTGTTTATTTCGTAGAAAGAACTAGCCGATGCGTGCGACTTCGCCCGCGTGGATTTAGGTCTTTCAAAATCCCGTGGGAACTTGTTCGGTTAAGGAAAACTTTACTTTTATAAGTACCTAAGTGAAAAATTCAATATTTAGTCAAGGTTAGTCACAAGTTTTTGTACTAGATTCAGTTAAAATGATGTTGCTTACAGCTTCAAACTCCTATAATAAAAAAAAACTGTTTATTTTGCACTCTCCCGCGATCATTTATTCAACACTCACTACATTACCATATTTACATTTCACTGAAGATCCTTACGCTCGCATTTTCCTTTCGATTGGAAGCTCGGAAGACTGAATTACATCTTTATTTTATTTAGAAATAATAAGGATGGATCAATAATTATAAATTTAAATTATTTAAGGTTTACTTAAATTGACCTTAACTTACTTAAGATAAATAAATCGCAGAGACCTCGAAGACACGCGTTGGTGACGCGATGTGTACGGCGCTTTAAACCTTTTGCATTTAGGTTTCACTTGTAACATTATTAATTCATAGCCAGTTTGCAGTAATAAGGTGTTATGGGCACCTCTTACACATTTCAGCTATAATCTACTGGTTTACATTTTAAATCAGTTAAGGAAAAATAGATTATTTGGTAGGTACCAACCTGTTCACACTTCAGGTTATTCTGATTACTGTTTCAATTTACGGAGCGTGACACAACGTGTTTGCCAATAGCAATAATTTTGTCGTTTTAGGTGATATTTACTACTAAACACCCGATTTTCCGGATGAAATCACTTAGGTACTTTGAAAAATCGGATTTTACTTTACAGGTTTCACAAAGTTAATCCCAAATATTTTTTACAGTTGCCTAAATCGAGCTGACATTATAAAGGTGTTTGATGGACGAATCTCTACGGCGCCGGTCATTGCAATTCTTTGCAATGAAATTGTAGGTGAGAAAATTCAGATAATATCAGAAAAAACGATAGACCTTGGGGTCCCAAGGCGCTAGAATGACGAATTTGCAAACTCTGCACTTTGGACGTATGCTTATCTCTTATTTTATTTAATACTAGCTGATGCCCGCAGCTTCGCCCGCGTGGATTGGTCAGATCCCCTGCAGCATCAGGATTTAGGAGTTCGACTCCAAATTTTTTATGAAACAATGTCGCAAAGTTCTTCTATCGATTAAAAAAGAAATGACGCAAATCGGTTCAGAAATCTCGGAGATTTCGGTGTACATAGGTAGAAAAACACAACTCCCTTTTTAAAAGTCGGTTAAAAAAGTAGCCTATTTTACGCCCTGGTCAATCCTCTACTTGCCTGTGAAAGTCCCGTCAAAATCGGTTCAGCCGTTCCAAAGATTATCCTTTTCAAACAGACAGACAGACAGACAGACAGACAGACAGACAGACAGACAGACAGACAAAAATTTTAAAAACGTGTGATTCAGTTATGGTATCGTTCAAATAACCATATGAGCTTAATATGAGGTAGTTATTTCGAAATTACAGACAGACACTCCAATTTTATTTATTAGTAATATAGATAAAATAACTATAGTAAACTGTACTACGTACTATACTGTACTATATATTTTGACGTATCAGCTTAGTTTTTTTTGTTATATCTTGTCATAAAAGTTATTCATTTTCCGTTTATTATGATGTGAAAAGAAAAGTTTATCGTGTTTTTTTTATTTACATAAATATGTATTCGATGTTTATATTAATTTGCGAATTCAAATATTAATCCAAAATACAGAGTATGTTTATGTTAGGTACCTTTTGTATAATTTTCCTCCTTATTCAATCGCAATACCCGGTTTTGTTGTGAAGTAAATATTTACGTATTCCAAATGTAAATATTGATATAGGTTAGTAGGTAACCCTTTTTCATATCCCTGTGCAAGTTATTTTCAGGACCCCGACCACCTTCGAATAGGTTGTCTTGTTTATTGTTTATAATTGGGTTTATCCACCTTTTTGTTAGGTCCCGCTCAAATTATTTCTAAAAAAATGTTGTTGTAGGTACAACCCTAAAAACCTAAAATAGCCGTATTTTTCTAAAATTTTACGTCACCATAGACTAATATTCGACTTATCGTCGATTCAAAATCAAACCGAGAATTTCCTCACTCTAGTTCACTCTGACTCCATTCAGTAGGTGTGCGTTGTACCTTATTTTTTAAAGTATATCTAATGTTATAAAATTTTTAGGTTACGAAATTTTATCAACGGGACCAGACCTTTTGGTTCAATTCACGTCGAACTCCGATACACCGGGACAGGGGTTTAAAGCAAGTTACCAATTTCTAATGGAGGATAACTCTAGCGCAGGTTTAGTAAGCATTTTCCGTAATGTTACCTTTGTTACTAGGAAAGTACTATGCTTACTCTATCGACGGAAAGAAGTTAGTATAGGGCTCTTCCTGTTACCAACCAATCACAAACATTTTTCAAAAACATTCGAAATTCAATTCGAAAATATAGCTAGTTTCGTTTGTGATTGGATGGCCACTCAAAACAGTTAACGCCCACTGAGTTTGTTGTCTCTATCATCTATATGGGATTACGTAACAGAGAGCGTTCTATACTACAACTACACACGTGTGTATGATAATGCTGGTAATATTGTTATGGAAGAGCGGTTTCTTCTGCCACAGAAGTCGTTTTCCTACTTCTAATAGAAGGCTCCAACCTCTGAAGAGTTAATTTAGACCAAGTTATTTGAATAAACAATTGTTATTTATATAAATAAATTTATATGTACTAACTTATTTCCGTGGATAGAGTATAAGGAAGTATAAAAGCTGAAAATTTGTAATAATGGTTCCGTATATCTCCTGATTTAGGTAACCATTTTTTATCAAGCTCTTTTTCAAAATTTGTAATTTCGTTTACTTTTATACACAAATGTACTACCATTTTTTATTTTTATCCGACAGCGGCAAAGCTCAAAGGAGGGGGGGAGGGGGGGGGGTATGTTTTTGACCTGTATGTATGCATGTCCGTTTCTATGTCCACTCGTAACTACTCAACCGCTTAATCGATTTTGAACATGAAAGAGTACGTCTACATGAAATTCTTACAAAATTAAAATTGCGGATTTTATACGCTTTTATGTGCAGATTGAAAAAGATGCAGTGCAAACTTTTAAATTACTTGTTCCTATAATAATTCAAAATTTGCTTTTAGGTCTCGAAAGTAATAAGAAATCGAGTACAGGAGAAACATCATCTGCTATGGGCCCTGCCGTTAGCGCTGCAAGTAAGTTATTGGTAATTTATTAAGTATCTATCAAAAACTACGATATAAAAAATTCCAAATTGCCTCTGCCAAGGATCGAACTCGGACCCTGCCCGCCCTTCACATAACTGCTGGTCATACTAAGGTCTCATGTAGGGATTTCCACACGCTACGGTCTTGCCCGTCTGAATGTAGCCATATTATGTCATCCTAATGGATGGTCTGCCAATACTGCGCTTTTCAATGAAAATTCACCATTCCAGTACCTTAGGACTTCAAGTTATAATCTGTTCGCTTAGATTCATTCGCTTTTGTGTGCTTAGCACGTGCCACAAATTGTCATTGCGGGTGTACCGACACTATGTTATTGAACAGACTATACCTTTTTTCTGACATATTTTTTGTGGTAGTCATTTTCACTAACCCATTTTACCCTCCACATAACTCGATATAACACTAAGGATACGCTCATAAAATATAATCCGGCGTCTTTAACCGCCCATCCGTTTCAGCGCGGTCCTGCGATCAAGTATTCAGGTGCGATAAGGGCCGGATTGATCTCTTCTTTATACCCTTCTAATGCGGTGCTATTAGTGAAATGACTGACTGACAGTATCAACGCAGCGCCCATTTTGGAAAACAGATAACTCTGGTAAATTGACTGTCTAACGCGGATGTTAATAGTATACAGTTTTCATATCTGTCGCAATTTTTTGCTTTAACTCATACGAGCGAAATTCTGTCTTCAGCTATACAAGCAGATCTGGTTAGCTATCAAGTATACCTTGAATCATTTAAAAAACTGGTCATCCATCTGTATTACTATTAAGTAAAATAGGAGCCTTTCCGAATTACACTACAAAACTTATGGTTGAAAACTTAAACAAAATCTTATATATAGAATAGAGGTATTACCTTAGGTAACGTTAATAAAGTTTAATCCTGTTCCAGCATCATCCTGCGATCAAGTATTCAGGTCCGATAAGAGCCGTAACGGGAAATTGATCTCCCCTTTGTACCCGTCGCCGTACCCTCCCAACACGCAATGTCATTATGACTTTCTGGCGCGAGGGAGGGAGCGCGTGCGATTAGTGTTCGAGGACTTCAGCCTGCAGAGGGTCACGGGCAGCATTATCGAGTGAGTTGTCAACACTTTGTTTTTAAGGTACCAGAAGGGTGCCAACGGGACCCTATTACTAAGTCTTCACTATCTGTCTATCCGTCCGTTCGTCTGTCTGCGGGCTGTATCTTGTGAACCGTAATAGGCAGAGAGTTGAAATATTTACAATATGTATTGCCGCTATAACAACTATAGTAAAAATTTTATAATGGCTACCATGAAAATAAAAAAAAAACCTTAAAATATGAAGAGTTATTTCTTGTATGATGGTAGGTACGGAACCCTTCGTGTACGAATCCGACTCACACTTGACCAATTTTTGTACACGCATGACTTTGTATTTTTTTGTGTAAATTATCTGAATTTTAAAGCCAGTTCTATACTCGTGTGTGAAAAACTTTAAAAGCGAATTTCTTCACTAGATAACTTATAGGTCTTAAACTTGTATGTATCCGAAGAAAGGCCACGGTGCTTGTAACACAAGTTTTCCTTGAATGAAAGATATTCTGGCCTTTTCATTTTTTTTTGTTACCTACGTTTTAAAACCCTTGACATGTAAAAAAGTTCCTCTATCAACTCTGACTAACGAATATCGTCCAAAGGCATTTAAGCTGATGCTCTCTGTACCAGGGCTAAATCTTTGAATATATTATAACCACTACATACCGAATTGAGTCAGTCCCTGAAGCAGAAAATCTATGCATAATCCAATATGATATCTAGATGTACCTACAATACATGTTACATAATGCTTTGATGACCATGATCGATAACAACAGGATTGTGCATTCCTAACTGACCAAGGGAGAGTTAACTAAGAGCTCAGTTTAATACACCTTGCCAAACCCCGATGGTCATATAGTTACCAGCTAGTCATGTCGAAAGTCTAAACATTACGATCAAACTGAGAATAGGAATGGTCTTCCGTCATATTGTCTTAGCTACCAATATATTTTTAACCCCCCAAAAAGAGGGATGTTATAAGTTTGACGTGTGTATCTGTGTATCTGTCTGTGGCATCGTAGCTCCTAAACTAATAAACCGATTTTAAATTAAGTTCTTTGTTTGAAAGGTGGTTTGATCGAGAGTGTTCTTAGGTATAATTCAAGGTCGGAGGTGTTATAAATTTTTAATTTACACTTGTATTTCAAGATTTTTTTAATAGATTTTGTAATAGTTAAATAATTTCAAAAAAAGTTATCTATGCAAATTATTTTCCTTGCAAACCGTACATGTCGAGGTCATTAACGTTCCTAGGTACGTAACTAGATGATGCCCGCGACTTCATTCGCATGGATTTAGTTTTTCAAAAATCGTGAGTAAACTTTTTGATTTTCTAGGACATTATAATATGTAGCCTATGTGTTAATTCAGGATACAAGCTACCTCAATTCCTAATTTCAATCAAATCAGTACAGTCATTGTGGTGCAAAAGTGGAACAAAGATCCAAACTTTCACTAGCTTATAGCCGCAACTTCGTCCGCGTGGACTACACATATTTCAAACCACTGTTTACCCCCTCAGGAGTAGAATTTTCAAAAAAAAAAAACTTTCTTATCAGATGTTTACGTCATAATGGCTATCTGCGTGCACACTGCTAACTTGTGTGTACTCATAAAAAACGTTCAGCACGGTTTTTGTGGTGCAACAATTAACACCAGCTGCGAATGCGATTTATCACTACAGATAATCCATACAACCACACAACCGCATAACCGCATATCGCTAAGTTGTGTCCAAACCCACATGGTCGTGTAACCGCAAAATGAGTTTTACAACAAGTTTAATTTTGGCTCGCAGCATGCAGCTTAGTGGTGAAACGAAAGTCGTTAAAATGCGTTTAGCTGTTTTTGTGTGATGCAAAATTGTTTATGAAGTTCGGTTTTAGGAACTTTTTGCATTTACTGGTTTTTGTTCAAAAATATAGTATTTATGGTTGAATTGCAATTCAAAAGAATTAAACCGAAATTTCTGAGGGCGAGGTACGTCCGGAACCACCAAAACTTTGTCTTGCGAGGCAATATTAACAAAAAATAAGTTTTATAAACATAAGATGACTAAATTGCGGTCATGGTAGCCAAATAATTTCAGTAAAGACTAGTCGATCACTTGGGAGGATTGCATTGCAGTTTTAAATTTAGGTACTAGGCCTTAAATAAGATACTGAGCACGTAAAAATATTTGTTTAATCGAGGTTCTGAATCGATTACAGCTTTTCGATGACATTAAATGCAAACAATAACACGATTTATCTCTCTTAATTTCCTCCTTTGAATGATATAATGTACAATTTCATATAAATTTTGACCAAACAATAAATCCATTGACGCCGTCTGTCGAATGCATTGCGGTGAATCCATTTATTACGGAGTGAGAGGTTGTGGAAAATTTTTACAAGATGCTTGACAAAGTTAAAAAATTTGTTAGGTGGCACTACGCTACCATAATTATTAAACCGTGATACCTTAGGGGTTGAGACGTTCGGCTCCTATTCGAGAAGTCGGAGGTTCGATCCTGGGAACACTCTAACTTTTGGGAACTTATGTGCATTTTGAGCAATGTCACTTGCTAAATGGTAAAGGAAAACATCATGAAGAAACCTGCATGCTTGAGAGTTTCAATGGTGTATGAAGTCTGCCAATCCGCATTTGGCCAGCATTGTAAACTATGGTCAAGCCCTTCTCATTTTGAGACAAGACCCGTGCTCAGTGGAATTACAGCCATGGCAGCCAATTCCAATGACTAGCCAACTATGTTGGAGACATCACAGTTAAAATACACTAACATAATGTGCACTCTTGGTTCTCTAACTCTCATAGTAGGTACGATAAGATAAATGACTGGAGGGAGATCAAGCGCAAGACCAAAAACTGTGTGTCCGAACGGGGGTGTAACATCGTCAACATCCCACCTCTGTGCTACTACTAACAAATTCTTGGCTGAAAACCCCGTACATTAACAGAGAGTGACATTAAATATAGGCTACTTTTATCTCGTTAAATCAAAAAACTCCCACGGGATTTTTAAAACCTAAATCCATCATGCATCAGCCAGTAATAAGTAAAGCGTGAACGACCACGCAGTGTCAGCGATATCCAGTTCGCGTTATTCAGGAACGGTTTATAGTGATGCATGCATTTAAATCTATTTTAATGTGTGATTGGCGTGTACAAAAAATATCTTAGGCCTTTGAACAAACTTCCAGTTTTTATCAAGCACCTCCTCATATTTTCACGCTGTCTCTCGGTGTACATAACTGCCAGCTATGTGCTTACCTCGCTGGATCCGAACACAATTCATTGTTAAACTTGTTCCCGCGGTCAGTCAAACATCATTTACAATTCTACCTACTCGTAGCCTGAATGTTCATCAGATAGAACACGTACCAGTACAATGCATTCGATTGCCTATAGAATGCAGGCAGATTTATCCACAGAATTCTAAATAAGGTATGCCTTTAATACTTACCTGTAATATTGTAATCAATAAGTATTGTAAGCTTTTATGTAAAAAATGCAGCTCTCTTAGCACTGAAGATGTGACAATAATCATGGTAATAATCTCAATTGCTGTGATTGGCTGATTTATCGTATTTATGCTGCAACTGTGTATTTTAGCCAATACGAAATGGTGAGAGAGTACCTATTAGCCACGGAATAGAGTATTAACTACTTATAGGGTATAAGTAGTTAATACTCTATTATATATAAGTTATAGCACTTATAGCTTTCATATTAACTAACACGATGTGTAATTGATGTAGGTATATCTGTCATTTATATGGACTAGGTGATGCCCGTGACTTTGTCCGCGTGGATTTAGGTTTTTAACAATCCCGTGGGAATCTTTTTATTTCGCGGGATAAACTAAGTATATCTATATAAAAATCAAGTCGATGCGTTGCTCAATTGCGGCGTGATTGAAGGACAGACCAACAAACAAGCACACTTTGCATTTAATGTTAGTATAGAATCAAGGAAACCTAAAACTTACATCTGCTAAGTGCTGTGCCCCCTTACCACAACATTTATGTAGTTCGCGATTCCTAAAAGAAATCCCTGACCAATTTGTATTATAATAATTCAATTATTTATGTTATACATTTTCATGTATAACCCGGTATTACCTCATTACTATACAAGAACCGTATCACTACATGGTACCTTGTTAATATTTGACTGACAAAAAAAATTTCAAAAGAAAAATAAAACAGACTTCAAAAACCACAAACACTAAAAAGTAATAAAAAATAATTTTTGTTTAGGTAGCTAAACAAAAATTGTACGTGTAATGTACCTAGGTATGAAATTTTTTTATTTCACAATTTTTAGTGGCCCCACTGTACTATAATATGCTATGCCCAGTTAAAACCCTACTGTTTACTAAGCTATTACACTGATCGCGAGCAATTTGCTCTTGTCCATTGAGGAGTTCTGTTCTCCATCTCCGAAGATATTCATCAGATCTTCACCAAATTTATATGGGACCACCTGCACAGTATACCCTTTCAAAAAAAAATATTTCCAAATCGGTCCAGGGGTCTTTGAGTTATCGGGGAACATACATAAAAAAAAAGATTCCGATGAATTGAGAACCTCCTTCTTTTTTGGAAGTCGGTTAAAAATGCTCCAAGCTCCGTAAAGCTACCTGCCTACTATTACTAGAAAATATTAACAAGCAGTATGAAAGAACACCCTTAGTTTTCCGTTGAGAAGAAAAGTTGTTTTGTATGAAAAGCATTTAGGTATATAGGTTTTAGGTCACGCCATTTTTCACGAAGCTCAAATTAACCATAATGACTACCAACAAAACGTTTGGCCACCCTTTTCAACCAAACAATAAGAGAATAATATTATATTCTCATATTATTTACTCATGAAGGTGGTACGTTAGCTCTTTCTCCCTCTTCTACGAGGGACCGTGCCCCTTTTTTATCCGACTTCCAAAAAGGAGGTTCTTTTTTTTTATAAAAAGAATATTAGCCATTTTAATCATGACTAACATTCCCCTTTCCCCTCCAACTAAGCGTAAAGCTAGTGCTAGGAGTGGGTTACGACAATAATGCAACGGTTACGGGGTTTGAACCGCCGACCTTCAAGATTTCAGTCCGCTCTTATAACCGTTGAGCTATTGAGGTTGTTCTTTATTGCGAGATAGGCTTGCGTTTGAGAACAGTCATGTTTAATAAAAGCAATGATGAATCTTTCCTTCTCAACTCATGATGTTTTCCTTCACCATTAAAGCAAGTGATATTTAATTGCTCAAATCCACATAACTTTGAAAAGTTAAAGGAACTCCTGACCTCCCTAATATGAGGTGGATATTTTAACCATTAGGTTATCACGGACTTTTTATACGTTATAGGTACGTGGCACGGACGCCAAAAGGGCTTTAGCGATTCATATCAGAAACGTTAAACAAACAATGTTCGTACGAGTATATCTTTATGGTAGAAACCATGAAGATATACTCGTACGAACATTGTCATTTATTATGTCCCAGTGTTAGGAGAACCTAACACTGGGACATAATAAATGTATTCACCTTCACGTCAAAGTAGCCATAAAAGTTGTTTTTTTGTGGGAAGCTCTTAAAAGCTTTCAGGTCAAGCCATTTTTCGTGTGGCCAAATTAACCCTAATGACTGCCAACAAAACACTTCTGCCAGCCCTTTTTTTACCCTTTTTCAACACGCCATTCCCGCCTTTTTATTATTGCAATATTACACCGGTTTAAATTAAGCACAATGTTAATGCCAACTTTTCCAAGTAAAATAACGTTGAAACGGTTACGCAGTCACGCAAAAGTACGATAATGTTATTTGTCATACGAATATCAAGTTAATGTTTGTTCAAGTAGTCTTAAGTTGTTGCTTACTAAGGCAGTAGTCACACCGATGATAAGCGATAAAAAAATTGAGCAACTAGAAATGAGCTCTTGGCGAGCAACGAGATGCGAGTTTGTAGTTGAGATAGTGTTGTCGCTGGGCTATGAGCGAGTGTGCGAGTAGGATGAGAAAGTAATCCCCGTCATACGTTAAAAATCCCTGCGCAAACTGCACGAGTATTTTGACCGCCAGGCGAGCATTGCTAAGCGAGTTTTCTATTGATAGCTCTTATTGCTGCGACAAATAATAATAATTAGTGGAGAGAAAGTAATTCTTGTCGGCAGTGTGTACAGCATCAACTATAAATATATTTTATAGTTGATGTAATGTATTGTATAATGTACCAATAAAAGAGTTATTGGTACATTATCATACATCGATAGTATGTTTCTTGAGCAAGAAAATAGATAGCTATTCACTTTCTCCTCAGTGGTGGGACCGTTACTTGTCGCCATACTTATTCCTAAAATCCCATATTATGCCTTTCCAGTACTCGAACAATACTGAAAAAATAATAAATTTTAGGGTCATTTACTCACAAAACTAAGTAGGTAGCAAATAAAATCGAACTGTTATATTCTATTACCTAACTATTAGACCTATAACAAAAACATGGCGTCAAGAAGGCTTTATAAATGACCTCTAATTCTTTCAAGTGGTCCGAACCTTGATATAAAAACCAAGGATACTGAGTTTCTTAGAAATAAACTTATGATCGTTTGCACGTTCACTTGTTTCTCATGGATGTATGGGGAATCGTAAAATTTTTAAAATCTTGAGTGACATTAGCATAATTTTTTTGAACAATATGGCGGCTATATGGTACCATTTCAAATGTGAAATTTTTTACTTTTTAGTTGGTTATTTTTTTTTCATCGTCATTTTTGGCATGACAGTCGTGTTTTTCTAATTTTTTTACCATCTTTGTAACTCTCTACAAATCGGTACCTATCTTGCTTAAGTATCGATTTGTTATGGATGGTATCGTATCACACTAATATTATAAAAGAGAAAGTTTGTATGTGTGTGTGTGTGTGTGTGTGTATGTTTGTTACTCCTTCACGCTAAAACTGCTGGACGGATTGGGCTGAAATTTAGAATGGAGATAGATTATACCCTGGATTAGTACATAGGCTACTTTTCATCCCGAAAAATCAAAGAGTTCCCACGGGAATTTTAAAAAACCTACATCCACGCGAACGAAGTCGCGGGTATAAGCTAGTCTTTATATGTATCAATGGTTACCAAATAAAAAGTTTTTGTTACAGCTGTGAAAGTATGGACTCGCTGGATGTGTTTTTATACGTGGACGGGCGCCTGGAGAAAATGGCCTCATATTGTGGCAATGACGTGCCCAAGCCTATAATGTCGAATGGACCAAAACTATCGATGGACTTCAGGGGCATATACTCGTCTAGATACAGCCGAGGGTTCAAAATATCCTATTATTTTGTTGAAGGCAAGTTTTTTTCAAAAAGTCACATTATAAATTAAGTAGGTACAGACCTATTATAACTACGTTACAGCGCATTCTCACCGTAATTTATCGTTGTATCGTATGCAGAAAAGAGTCGTGGACAGTTAATCATGCCGTCCTATAAGTGAACACCTCTATTCAAATATACAAACCATGACGCTGTGAACTGCATTGTTTATCGTCACGACAGAGTGGGAACGCGCCCTAAAGACCACGCGGCTACACAATATTTTTGAAAACTTACTCGTCTTTAACCTAATTACTTTTACGTGCTTTTACTAAGTATATTTTTCTTTTTTCTTTTATTTCGAAAGGAAAACTTTAGTACCTACTGTTATGATTTAAAACTCAATGAAACGAAAAACTACAAAAAGTTTTTACTCGTCTATTTAAAGAAGGTACGAGTAAAAACTTACTCTATTCACAACATTTCATCAGCTAAAAATTAGATATTACATATTTTTTATTTTATTTTATTGTAGTCAATCTTTATTGATCAGATTTTTCATTTTTTATTTTATTTATTTAATTGTAATTAATATTTTTAATAGATTATGCTATCGCTACGGGGAAGCAGCTTCCGGAATTTCCATGTGCCTTCGTATACAATAGCACGGAGCGTCGTAAGGGTGCGATGACGTCACCAAACCACCCCGGCCTCTACCCGAGGGATACTGAGTGCAATTATTTCTTCTACGCGCGGAAGAACGAACGTGTACACGTTCATTTTACTCATTTTGACGTCGAGGGAGTCGTACCGTAAGCATTCATTCCTCATACAATCCTTCATCTAAGATTCAATCCTCAGATTCATCCTTTATTCAATCCTCAGATTCATTTATGATTCAATCCAAATTCAAAGCAATTTGAATTCAAAAACACAAAAATTTTGGTGGTTAAGAATTTAAGATTATTATGCGGACAAGAAAGTCTTACTCAAAACTGTTTTTTTGCATGGATAGGTATAGGTAAAGGCCTGAGAATAGTGACATGGTTTACTTTTTATCCCGGTCAAAGTCAAAGAGTTTCCCCATGTAGAAGTCGCGGACATAAATTGCGTAATTTTATCCCAATAAGTACCTATATAAAAGGAAAAGGTGATTGTTAGACTGACTGACTGATAACGCACAGCTCAAATTCAAACTACTGGATGGATTGGCTAGCAAATAGCTATTATGACGTAGACATCCGCTAAGAAAGGTTATTTGAAAATTCAACCCCTATGGGGTTAGAGGTCTGAATTTTATGTAGTCCACACGTACGAAGGGCATAAGCTAGTATTAATACAATACTAAGCTCGTAAAAGGAGAAATAGAATAAGTTCGGATAAAGAAACTTAGCTTTACTTATATTTTCTCTATAATGTAGAACCGCAAGCCCCCAATAAGACAGGATTTTCGGACACCCGAGCAAAATAAGGGCGGGTCAACTACTAAAACAACGTGGTCGAAGTCAGGGGATTAAGCCAGTCTCAGATATTCCTCTTACTAATCTCATTTTAATCCTATTTTGTTTACCTTACACGTCCATAATCAGGAATAATGGGATTGAAATTTTTAATTAAATTTTCATTGAACCAACGCAACGTGGTAGGCAGGGGGTAAACAAATTATTCTTCGAGATTAATCTTCCCTTATTATTATGATAAGAGTACCCATTTAATTACTTTGTTTATTTTACAAAAGCTATTAGAAATCCGAGGATAGAGAGAACTTTCAACATCAACGACTTCTACAGTCCAGCTTTTTACGCCGCGATCTTAGAACTGAAAGCTCTCAGATTTCAGCTACGGCAATTTAGGAGTTTTAACTTCTAAATTATAAAGAATTTCTTAATTGAAGCTTTTTCTACAATTTACAATCCGGATATCTTTAAAACAGGAGTGAATAAGCACTTTCTAGGTAAACGCGTCCATCTTAGGCCACATCATCACTTTCCATCAGGTGTGATTGTGGTAAAGCGCTTGCGTATAGTGAATAAAAAAAAATTAATACACTTTTTTAAACGTTTGTTTATAACAATGGCAACTATTCAGTCAATGCATTGATGCCCTTAGATGCGAAGCTGTGTCAGCGAGCGACTACGTGCAGTTCTCAAGTCAGATGATTGATACACGAAGCCGGAGGTACTGCGGGCAGCTGCGCGAACTTCAGCTCGCTTCGGAAGGCAATTTCCTGCGAATCACGTTCCGCTCCAATGACCGCCTCGATGGGACCGGCTTCCGAGCTGAATACATATTTCTGAAGGACACCGAAATGCAAAGGGCTAGGACTGATTCTAGTGGTAAAGATTTTTTGAAAAAGAATAAGTATTAGCCATTTTAGCATTTTTCATTTTTTAATTTTTTAAGGGTGGAACCCTTACCTCAAAAGGAAAAACGGAACCCTTATAGGATCACTTTGTAGTCTGTCTGTCTATCCGCTCGTCCGTCCGTCCGTCCGTCCGTCCGTCGTGTCTGTCAAGAAAACCTATAGGGTACTTTCTGTTGACCTAGAATCATGAAATTTGGCAGATAAGTAGGCCTCATAGCACAATAAAGGAATAAATTCGAAAACCGTGCATCTGTGATTACATAATTAAAAAAAGTTAAAATGTGTTTCAATTTTCAAAGTAAGATAACTATACCAAGTGGAGTATCATATAAAAGGGCTTTACTTTTATATTCTAAAATAGATTTTTATTTATTTTTATGCATATTAGTTTTTGAATTTTTCGTGCGAAATGTCGTAAAAATAACCCGAATACGGAACCCTCGGTGCGCGAGTCTGACTCGCACTTGGCCGGTTTTTCTCCTCATAAGTTACATTATATACTTTTTCGTTGTGTGTGTTCCAGGCTTTGGTATCCTTAAATTATTCACACTTTTAAAGTTACACGTAGTAAAACATTTTATTTGGCGATAGCGAAAATTTAACTGTAGGTATTCATCGAGCGGGAAAATTATTCGTTGAACTCTGTTCACCGTTATGGAAGAAAAATTGGAAACGCGCCAAAGGAAATATTTCATTTAGTCGTTACCTACCTTTTACATTTGGCTGTTTCTAAATTATACATCCATTTAGCATTGTGAGAAAAGCAAATAATATACCTACCCATATTTAAATATTGTACTAGGTTCAACGTTGTTTCGGACGGGTGGGCTTACCCATAAGCCTGAACGCTTTTATTCCATTTTTTTTTTCAATAAATAATGCTGCGTTGGACATAATCCATCGCGCATAATTTTAGAAGCACAAAGTATTTAAGTAGGTATGGCAGAAGCCTTTAAAAACTGACCGAAATTTCTAGAAACTGAGATAGTTATCAAGGTATAGTTCAAATAGCTAGGTAAGATAACTTGAGATTTTGCAGGTAGGTAAGTAGATGTTTTCCATTCTGCAGATCCCCACTTGAAATGATTTTGAGAAATCCCAATGGGATTTCTGAAAAATCTTTTACATCAATTTATATACGAAGAGTTCAAACCTACAACGTACTTATTTACGTATTTTTGTGCTGTATGTAAAATAATTATATGTTTCCCTTTCAGGTACTCCTGCCCACGACTCAGCATGGTTTTGGCGGTTTATCAGTTTACTGCTGATAGCAACAAAGTTATAAGAACCCCGAAACTTCCATATAGTAAAATAATAATGTTGTTAAGAGAAAATAAAAACTATTGTTTCTATATTGTGTAGTTTCTTTTTATTTAAAGTTTATTTATAAAATTTTAGGGCTCGCGCTGAATAAGTAGTGTAGGTAAACACATAAACAAGTGTAAATTAAAAATTTATAACACCCGCGACGAGTGAAGGTTACAGTAACTAGAAAAGAGCTGATAACTTTCAAACGGCTGAACCGATTTTCTTGGATTATAGCTAAGAACACTCTCGGTCAAGCCACCTTTCAAACAAAAAAAAAACTAAATTAAAATCGGTTCATTAGTTTAGGAGCTACGATGCCACAGACAGATACACAGATACACACGTCAAACTTATAACACCCTCTTTTTGGGTCGGGGGTTAAAAATATGAATAAAATATCACATCATGTTTTGAAAATCAGATTGGTCGACTGAACACATTTCCTCTCCGCACTGCTTAAATTGAAACCGAGCCTTTACTAATGTACGTATCACGTCAGCTAACTTGAATATTTACACATGACCTCTGTCCCCTAAGCCTCAACATTTTAACTATACGAACTAAATACTACAAAATTGAAATCACTCGTATAATCTCTGTTTAATCCCACATGAAGCCGCCAAACCGCACGCCTCTCGCCCGCATCGAACTTAACGGTCCGAATTAACCTTTTGACCCCTATAAAAGTACCTTCATCCTTCCTATCCTTGAAAACATATAGGGTTATCATGTTTTGCATACGTTTTCTTGCTAAAGCCTGTTTTATATTCAATTGATAAACGAAGGTACACGTTTTTTATTTATTATTATTATTTTGTGTCTCTAACTCCAAAAACAAAGGAATTTCATCAAACTTCCAACCCCTATTTTACCCCCTTAGGGATAGAATTTCCAAATATCCTTTCTTAACTGACATCTCTAAACTATCTATTTGCTAAATTATAGCTTTATACGTACAATAGTTTTTGAGATATCTACGACAAACGTACCTACACCTTTAATAGAAATTCTATTATCTACTAGAACCCGCTCTAGGACCGCTCATGTGAAAGTTTAATTTCCTGACTTGTTCGATTGAACTTCTTCTTTGTTTAATGGTTAAGTACGTACTCGAACTTGAAAACCTATTATGTAGGTTTACCTTCTACGAGTATCTGAATTTGAAGTTTATGCAATTAAGTTGCTTTAACAGTGAAGGAAAATATTGTGGGGCAACCTGCATACCTGAGAGTTCTACATAATGTTCTCAAAGATGCGTTAAGTTTGCCAAAAAACTGGATTATGGTCTAAACACTTCTCTTTTGTACCTTCTATCTAAAAGTGCATGGAAACTACTAAGTAAAGGGTTCAGTATAGACATGAACTTTTAGTGAAACAATCGCAAACAACTATGGACGCAAAATAAAACACAATATACAGGAAAAATACAAACGAAAAAGAATCACTCATCATTTTTTCCGTTCATTAGTGAAAGTGAAGCCAGAGAAAATTGAAACTCAGAATAATTGAAATGTGACCCCTGGAAGCTGTAACTGATTCCCATTTTCCGTAAGATTTGGTTTCCGTACTCCAATGATATTTTTATAAGATAAAGTAAAATAAAAACCTGACTACTCTACTGCTCTACTCTATTTTAACTCCGGTTTTGACCTGTAGAATTAATAACTTAATTCCTGTAGCTATGTGTTTAGTAGGATAAATATTTTGATATTTTTCTCTGCACTCAGAAAAATAACACGAGTAGTTATTTATCAGCCTGGATGGAAGGGATAATTGTTTTAGAATTCATAATATAAAAAAATTACGGGCGAACTTATCTCAAGACAGTTGCTACAAAATTTTTATGCCTTGTTTATTTTTCATTAACAAACCTCGTTTTCTTTGACGAAAAATATTCTTGATTTACGATTTGGTATTAAATTGTTGTTCTGGTAGTGGTGAGTACGGCCAAAACCCTTCTCATTCTGCGATGAGGCCCGTGATCTGTAAAAAGCCGGCGCTGGGTTTATCATGATGATGATGATGATGATGATAATTATAAACAACCCATCGCCGGCTCACTACTGAGAACGGGTCTCTTCTCAGAATGAAGAGTGTTTCGCCTTAATCTACCACGCTGGCCAAGTGCGGATTGGCAGACGTAAAATACTACCTACTGGATAAGCAAAATTTACCTAGTTGGCAATTACCTATACTATATGATCAAACGAACTTGCAAAGTGAAGTTCGATCGATATTATATGAGTACGCTTCATTCGAAGATATAACTAACAAAATGGTAGTACCTTTACCTTGCAGGCAACACTTCGCACTTTTAGAAAAGAGAAAGTCAATTTATTTTATCTCTTGTGGGTAGGCTCTGTGACGGTTCGTCATTCTTTTTAGAGTAAGTAAATAACTACCAGGAACAAAATTTTCCTGATAAGGGTTTGGGTTCGGGAGGGTGTATATATCTTCGAATGAAGCGTACTCATATAATATCGATCGAACTTCACTTTGCAAGTTCGTTTGATCATATATTATATTTCGTCGCTTCATTCTTCAGATATAACTAACAAAATGGTAGATGTTTAGAGAGGAAAATTTTGCATACTTAAAAGTGAAAAATAAACAGCCAAACAGTAAACAGTGTTTAGCTAAACAAATCACATTTTATATTAGGTAACAAAATAAATCTTATACATTTATTTGATAGGTATACAAAGAAAGGTAAGTTTTTAAACCAACTAGGTAAATAAGTCATTACTTATTAGATATTCTATATTGTAGTCAATACCTGTCACTAGGAAAACCTAATCACGTTTCCCTAGGTAATAAAATAGACTTGGCCAAGACACCGTCATCTATACTCTGCGATGGTAAAATTTGGCAAAGGACAGTGAGCTGCTTGTCCAACTGACAGTTTTCCTAATGGTATCCACCGAAATACCGGAGGCGCGCGGCGCGGATGTGGCAGCGTGGCGCATGCTGTGCGCGCTGACCACCGACACATCCACGCCACTTTCGTCCAACACTTGTTTAATCCACCTGCTGATGGTTTGGGCGGTCGCGGGCCTGAACGGTCGTTTGAATGTTAATACCAGGTTATTCGAAGTTACTGATCTAATCTTCTTGGTGAGGAATAAATAGTCCTCTATGACGGTAGCGTGACAAATGACCTATTCTCATTAAAATAAGGTAAAAACAATACCGGCTGCTCACGTCCAGCTGCGGAAGTTTTAATTACGTCTGATATCCCGATTACGATTAATTACGATTAACGCCCGTGAGACCTAAGTACTTATCAATATATTATCCAATTTTATTAGCGAAAGAGTTTGTCCTCGATGTGCTGTGCACAGAGCAAATATCAATTTTTCGGTGATTTTCTCTAACGAAAAATTGGGTATCCAATTGGCGATATTTAATACTAACTGTGGGTCTCAAGTGGATGAATACTTCGATGTGGCTGGTCTTAACTTATAGGCACCTTTAAGTAATCGTTTCCCCGTCGCTGGTAGTTAAATGACTAGGTACCTAAAGTAAAGACCGTGCGGAACGGTGGGTGCAGGGAGCAGTATGCGGCACCTTTATTAAATTGTTCAGTTAAAAATATCATTATAGACGAAAGTGAACACTTGTAGGGGTCGAGTTTATTACCGAGACAGAACTGCCACCATATTTATAGGTCCCGCTGTATTGATCTAAAGTATTTTTAGATAAGGATGCCATGATTAAGTCAAGTGCCTGTTTTCGCAATAAGCTCCCCAGCCTGCCCCGGATGCGTCTCTGAAAATTTCCAAGTCAAAATTAGGACTCATAAGTGTATTTGATGTGGTAGGAATGTTATTCGACCGCCACATCAAATCTGGCAAGATATCCACGTTGGATTTTAAAACTTACATCGTAACTTTTGTGCTTATTAAGAACCAGGCATTTCAGTCTTTCTAATTTCTTCGTATACACCCAGCCATATCTTGCAGCTGGGCAGACTGAGGTGAGAACACCTAATAGTTGAGCGAAATCCCTAATAGTACCATTCGGTAGGTATAAAATTTGTTAAGGTCCAGCTTGCACTTTAACAAACATCCCATACAAACTAAACAAACAAAGGCATTTCGTGGCTATTTATTGTAATATAAAGTGTTGTTTATTATTATGTTTTTTTTTTTTTTTTTTAAATAAATGGATGTTTACCAAAACTGTACAAATAGATTTGTTATAGAACCTAGTTTATTTTCACAAAAATTTTTGATTGAACTTATGCTTTATTCAATACAACAAATCGTGTTATTAATATGATTCGTAAAACTAGGTACGGGAGATTGATCACTACAAAATAAATAAAATAGTTTTGTAAACATGATACATTAAATGTTGAGACGAAAGATTGATTTATTTTAAACATGTATTCAATTAAGTGAAAGTCTTTTCTATGATGGTAAATTTGTAGCTTGAAATCTTAGATTTCTTGGCTTTAGTGGAAGCTTACCCTTAACTAGGTTCAAAATATTGTTTGGCTTATCTGAGGGAAGCGATATTGTCCTATCAACTGTGTTGTACATAAACCCTAAAAACCTGTTGAGGGTGTAAATTACTTTTATCGTAATTAATTACGAAACCTAAACAATTTAGTAACCTTATAGTTTCGTTTACGTTTCTAAGACATTTGTCAAAGCTGTCCACAATACACTTAATGTCGTCTAAATACACGACTGATTGAAATACGATATATCCGCATACCTTAGATAACTAACTACCTCCTTCATTATTAATTTTATAATTTATATATATTATAAATTTTAATTAATTTTGTAAACGTCCGTCGGGCGGAACATAGACCATAAGGCCGTTTTCCCACTAGACACGGCACCACATTTTTCCCGTCTGCTTGTGTCCTGGTGTCAATGTCATTTTTGTTCTCGTTTGTCGTGTGATGCGGGGTCGTTCAGTGGGTAAACGGTCCATAGAAATGTATGGCACTCGGAGTCGTCACAGTATTATGTCGTGCCGTGCGGTGTGCACTATGCAGTGGAGAAACGGCGTAAGGCATCACATTTAACTCGTAAGTTAGGTATTATTTGCGCATTTCCGTTTTCGAATGGAAATCGTAAATGTTTATGTTGGGCACACGTTACTGGGACCAGTAAGTAGGACTCTTTAAGATCTATGGTGGCCATGAAGCCGTTTTTTGGTATCATTTTGATGCCGTTCTATGATCTTCCATCTTAAAATGAGAATTGGAAACGTATTAATTTAACTGTCAAAGATTGAGAATAAACCTATGGCCGCCGTTAGATTTTTTGAAGCTAAAAAGGTGTTAGAAATAAACTGATCTTTTTGAGGTTTATACTTTCTAATAGCTCCTAATTCTAATAATTTCATAATGGCCAATGCCATTTCCCGTTTTTCTCCAACTGAGAAGGTATTATGAGGGATATCATATTGCACTACTTTATGAGTGAATGGTAGGTAGGTATACCGTAACCGTTGCGAACCCAATCTAAAACTACAGAATTTTTAGTAATCCTAAGCCAACAATTATTGTAATGCTGCAGTTTGCCAGCGTGTACCTGTGTTAGCGCCGCGTTGGGGCGCGCCTGTTGGTGGCGTCCGTCGCGCTTGGAGACCAAGATGAGTTCCGCGTTGACGGTGGCGGCTGCGTCATCGGCCGTGCGCGGCGGTTCTGGGTTCGGACTTCGATGTCGAAGTTTTCCCTTTTTTGATTTGGAGTCCCTGTTTCTCAATGGCCTTTGAGGCTTTTATTTTTCCAGGTACTTAAGTGTATTTCCGAAAGGAGTTACAGATATTGGTCCCGAATTATAGATAAAAAGGATTTATCTAGTCTCGGGGTGATCAGTTTCGATCTTACTTGTGTCTCAGTAAAGTGAAGATCGGTAAGTATTCGGCAGCTATCCGATAAAAATTTTAAACGCTTGTACCTTGTCACCATCGGTCAATAACAAGGTCATCGCTTTATTTATGGCCGTTATACCTAGGCCCAACTGATCCTGCCTCGACTGCAGCTTTCTGTCTCGGGCCCTTACAATATCCGCGACAGCGGCAGATATATCTGTATTTAAATTCGGAGCTTTTAACAGTTTGCCATTTTTTGGAGTCACGTACTTTAAGTTTGGGAGCCATCGCTGCGCCAATTTACCATGAATGCTGGGACTATAAGTCGGTATATCGTCCGCTGCGTCCCCCAAAGCATGTAATAATTCCGGCTCGAGTTCCGGCACCGACCGGCTCGCTGCATGCGTCTTGTGACGACGACGGAACAATTTCATCCACAGCTACGCAAGCTGACGGAGGCGGAGCCTTTGGCTGTTGTGGTGACAGCGGCGATGGCGTTGGCGAACAAGATAACAGGGGCGGTGCGTTATTGTTTTTATTTGACCCTTGTGTTCCGTTTTTTAAAACGAGAGAACGGTGTTAAAAGTTAAAATTTTGACGGTAGTTTGAAATAATATTTTAGCAATAAATCTACCGAATTAAACATTCGGGAACAAAAAACGAGAAAACGGTGTTAAAAGTTAAATTTTGAGGGTAGTTTGAAATAATATTTTAGCAATGAATCTACCGAATTGAACATTCGGGAACAAAGGGTGTTATTGGCATCCGCTGAACCATCGTGTTAACCCGCAGTTAACCGCCAGGTCAGCCTACAGATACCTTCACTTGTCCGGTTAAGTCGACCGGCGCTAAACCCTTGGGTTGATTTTTAGTGTCATGCTTGTCCTTCGTGTTAACCCTCAGTTAACCGCCAGGAAAGCCTACCTGACACTTTACGCACGCCAGGGAATTACACACTGTAACGCATTGTTAAAGTACTTACATATATTGTCCTCGGGATCCGACGATGAGTACACAAATAATCGCCTATGTGACGAACCGTCACAGAGCCTACCCACAAGAGATAAAATAAATTGACTTTCTCTTTTCTAAAAGTGCGAAGTGTTGCCTGCAAGGTAAAGGTACTACCATTTTGTTAGTTATATCTGAAGAATGAAGCGACGAAATATAATCTGATTTCTGTAGTAAAATAAGAACCCTGGCTGATAAAAAAAAAGCAAAACGTTGACTGGCGAAATAATCGTGCGGTGGCACGCAGATTTAGGGCCAACTAGATTAATAAATCACTCAATGCGCAAGTTAAAGGTAAGGTTTCTTATATCCTGATGTGTTATAATTTAATACAAAGGAAATATAGTTATAATAAACAAACAAAAAAAAACAACCTTTTCAGCACAGTTCATTAGAAAAGGTGAAGGTTGAAAAGACGCCAAATTGAAACTCAACGCCGGAAGGTAGGTAACTGATTCTCATTTTCCGCTACAATTAAGACCCGAACCGCAATCTTATGATTTTAATGAAGAAAGCTCGGGACTTTTGTTTGAAAGATTTTTTTTTTGGACTTCAGGCGAGAATATTTGTATGGATGGCAATTCCGATCACCATTCATACTAATATCACATTACAAATGTGATTCTGTGTCGATATGGCCCCGGAACCATTGGGTGAAAATTTTGAAATCCTTCATTAGTGGGAGTCTACGTTATAGAGATTGGGCATTTCAAATTTCAAGCCAGGTATTGCCTGCAGATTTATGCTGTAGATTACGTTGAAATATCAGTCAGTCAGTTTATATTTTTATATTAAAACTAGCTTGCGTCCACGATTTTATCCATGTGGATTTAGAGTTTAGGTATAAAATTCGGTAGGAACTTTTTTTTTTCATTAAAAGTGTCCTATGCACATCTCCAGGCTGCAATGGTATCTCTCGGTCAAAATTTGTTAAGATTGGTTCAGTGTTTGAGCCATGAAAAGGTAACAGTCCTACAGATAGATAGACACAGGCATTAGACCTTACCGAGAATCAAACCCGGGACCTTCCATTTATAATATTATGGCTACATATATACAACATTGCGTCATTGAACTCATCAAAATAGAACAGAGACCACTTTTTGAAGGGATTCCGAGTCGAGCTTTAGATTGGCGAACCACAGACGTGCAGTGTGGCTAGGTAATCTCCGGACCCTTTTGCTGGGCTGAAGGTCAGAACCTAGAATTAAAGATTCAAACAAACAGAATGCGTGACGACAATACGTCGTGATGGATATGTGACTAATGCGGTTCATAGAAGATTTTATTTCAGTTCAATCTACCTTACGGACAGGTGAAAAATATTTATGCTACACTCGTAATATTTTTAACTGAGTAGTGCTAAAGATCAAATATATCTTCTATATCAGAGTGCGTCTCACACTAAGCACCTTCCTTCCTTCCCTTCCTTCAATATTATAAATCGTACAATAGGTATATTCAGTGATGAATGAATATTTCATTAATTGCATACTAAAAGGTAAGTGAAAACAATAGAATAAACATTTAAAAAATAGTGTCTGTTTAGTGCCAACTAAACAAGGGTGCGGGGCGTTAGCCTATACGCATTATACCTACTTCGTGCTGCAGGCGCACAAGGGCGCACACAAAACACCTACGAACTATTTAATTTACATGAAGTGATACTCCGTAAAATAAATAAACCAGTGCAAGAAAATACCTACAGTCCACAGTCTTACACAAGGAGCGCCAACAGTGAGCTGCCGTGAAGTTTTCATCGCACACGTTATAATATTTCAAGCTTTTTTTGTGCCTGTTACAAATCATTGAGTTATAGAGTTTAGCAATACTTGTAACATAATGTGGGTGTGTACCTTAGAAAACTTCGCGAGTACCGCTCGGGTGGTCTAAAATATTCATCACACGGCCACTGCCGCGTCCTGTCGCACTCGGCTCCCGTATTCCCGTACGTGTGGCGGGGAATAATGTATTATGGCCCGCCCACGAAACCTAGCAGCGCGACGAACTGAGCGATCGGCTGAGTACCGCTGACTTTAGTTCAATGGGGAGCTCTATCATAGAATACCTACCTACCTATAAACCTGTAAACTCCTTTAATCCTTATACAAAAACTAGCTTATGCCCGCGACTTCATGCGCACGGACTACACAAATTTCTAACCCTTATTTTACCCCCTTAAGGGTTGAATTTTCAAAAATCCTTTCTTTAGCACTGTCTACGTTATAATAGCTATCTGCATGGCGAATTTCAGCCCAATTCATCCAGTAGTTTGAGTTATGCGTTAAATAATTGCTATCTTGGCCGAGACATACCTATTGTAAAAAAAAAGTAGTAATAAGTCAGAATATTAATAAAATCGTGTACCTACAAAACCAATTTATGTTAATCTATACTCATAGAATCTCGTCAGCAGTATGAAACTCTCCAGCAATTTTTATTACAGTCCTATTGGAAATTGCTCTCCTGCGGACAGTAAAGAGCCAATTACTTACTGTTTTGTTTTTTTAGTATGGAAGCAAGTTGGAGTAAAATGTTATACTGAAGCTTCTAAGTCCTTTTTTTACCTGAAACCAATTGCTAGGTACTCGCTCATCCCTTTTGCAACTAACCACTGCAGCGATTTCGCTGTTTCCAACAGAACTGTCAATATTCGCTTCCGCGAGCTTCGCCACCGCGCCGCCCGTAGCGGTATGTAGCCAAAGTGAACTGTGACGTAGCGGTCTACGACTTTCGTCGCCTTGCGTAAAGATTTTTAGTTTCAATATACCTACTGTAATATTGTAATCAAATCAGAAATAAGGAGATCCGTAGATCCAGAGTTACCGATTAAGTTCAACGGGTTGAGAAGCTGAAGAGGCAATGGGCAGGGCACATGTTCTTAAATCCTTTGGACTTTGGGGTCCCAAGGTGCTAATAGCGACCTCACGCCAGAAAACAGCGTTGGAAGACCACCCATCATATAATGGACTAGCTGATACCCGCGACTTCGTTCGCGTGGATGTAGGTTTTTTTAAATTCCCGTGGGAACTCTTTGATTTTCCGGGATAAAAGCCTATGTGCTAATCCAGGGTATAATCTATCTCCATTCTAAATTTCAGCCCAATCCTTCCAGTAGTTTTTGCGTGAAGGAGTAACAAACATACACACACACACACACACACACACACATACAAACTTTCTCCTTTATAATATTAGTGTGATGGAACAGACGGCATCAAACGAGTTTCAGGGGGCCGCTGGATTCAGACCCGGCGCAAGACCGTGAGGGCGTGTGACTACAAGAGACCTATGCCTAGCAGTGCACTTGTGTCGGTTAATAATGATAGTGAGATTGTAATATTTTACTTTAATTTTGCCAGCTGCCACACCCCGGCTTTGCTCGAGCCCTAATACCAATTTTATATACTTAACTTGAAAAAACCGACCAAGTGCGAGTCAGAATCGCACACTGAGGGTTTCGTAGGTATTTGGGTATTTTTTCCGACATTTTGCACGATAAAACAAAAATTGTTTAATTATGCATTAAAAGAAATAAAATTTTATAATTTTAAAAAGAATTCTCGGTTTTCGGATTTCAATACTCAAATGTATATCAAAAATTGGGAATTATGATACTTTGGTGCTAAAATCAAACTTTCCAAGTTCCAGATAGTCGGGTAAAAAAATATAAACGCCGATATCCTTCGAATCCCACCCGCCGTGAAATTTAATTTGGGTATAGCAAACAATGGATTAATTCACAATCAGTCTCGCAAAGCGTTAGCTAATGAAAACAAATGAAAATCGCTGTTATATCCCACCCTTTTGTGTTAAAGAACAATAAAGGAATAAAAAAAACATGCCTGGTTTTATTTTTTTATTTTTGATCATCGTGATCAACCCATTGCAGCCCCCTACTGAGTCGCCTCTCAGATTGATTAGGAAATAATTTGCCCTAGAAACTTAGGCCAAGTGCAAATTGACATTTTCACACATTATGAAAAACTCTTAGGTATGCAGGTTTCCTCATTTCCTTCGCCTATAAAGCAAATGATATACTGAGTAAGTATATTCAAGCTTAGTAAAACAATCAAAAATATGAAACTGAAATTCGCACAATCTTTATTATTTTTTGTTATAGTTGTTATAGTTAGCTCACGAGATACAACCTACTGACAGAAAGGTTGACGGACGGACAGCGGGGGCTTAGTTATTGGGTCCCGTTGCCTACGGAACCCTTACACCTAACTCCGAAAAGTTAAAGTTGCATTCCGGAATCGATCCCCGGACTTCCCGAATGGTGAAGCCTTTTACCTCTAGGCTACCACTGCAGCAGCTTATAAAAATAATTATTGGCCCTTTGAAATTATATGTTTTGTCGAAATGTTTCGTCTTTCCCTAGATGTCGCTAACTGCAATGCATCAATATTTTCCGGATCCTTACTCCTCACTCCATCTGGCAGCTAGCAAGGAAGGCTGCAGCTTATAATAAAAGTAATTATAATTACTGGCCCTTTGAAATTATATCGAAATGTTTCGACTTTCGCTAGATGTCGCTTACTGCAAATGCATCAATATTTTCCGGACCCTTATTTCTTACTCCATCTATCAGCTAGCATGGAAACTATTGCGCCACAGTTTATAAGGCAGCTGTTGTGGACAATGCTACGAGAAGGCCCTTTGAATGTTGAACTGCGTTTGCTATGTAGTTTTTGTAGTCATGAATAGATGACGCTGACTTCAAAAATGTTTAGTTTCGGATTTCACACAATTTTGGTACATTATAATCTGTGTACGGGCGGGTATAATCATCCCGATAATAATATCTTTCAGCCTAAGATCACCTAAGATTATGGAACCTATAGTCTTAGCTTTTTTATCTATAAAAGTGTTCACGCACGTACGCAATCCCAGCTGGAGTTAACCCATTGACAAAAGATGCCAACTCTACGAGTTTAGTCGTAAGACTTTAAGTAGGTAGTTACTAGTTACAATAGTTAGGTTTATTATGAAAAAAAACCGGCCAAGTGCGAGTCAGCCTCGCGCACGCGTGGGTATTTTTTCCAACATTTTGCACGATAAATCAAAAACTAATATACTTACATACAAATAAATAAAAATCTGTTTTAGGATGTACAGGTAAAGCCCTTTGATATGATACCCCACTTGGTATAGTTATCTTATTTTGAAAATAGAAACACATTTAATTATTTTTTAATTATGTAAACACAAATTCACGGTTTTTAGACTTATTCCTTTACTTGTGCTATAAGACCTACTTACCTGCCAAATTTCATGATTCTAGGTCAACAGGAAGTACCCTATAGGATTTTTTGACAAACATGACGGACGGATGGACGGACGGACGGACGGACGGACAGATAGACGGACAAAAAAGTGATCCTATTCCGTTTTTCCTATTGAAGTACGGAAATCACTACACAGGTAGGTATAATCACTTATTTATTGTGTAAAAAAAAACATAAATCAGTAAGTTCAAAATAAAGTTTTTGGATTGAAGCGCCCTTTGATGGCAGAGGAGCGCTAGTGTCTGGAACTCCAGGCTCAGGAACGCCAGGTGATTTTATTCGTACCTCTTCTATGTAAAAATCCTTTACTGGTAACCGATTGTTTGAGTTAGTTTCAAATATTATGTCGATGCACATCCATTCTTTTTTTTCAGCCTGTGAAAAAATATTGTTTTTTCAAACATTAAAAACAGAGGGTTTCACAGACAAACAAGCACTATTCCGCATTTATAACAGTACTAGCCGATGCCCGCGACTTTGCCCGCGTGGATTTAGGTTTTTCGAAATCCCGTGGGAACTCTTTGATTTTCCGGGATAAAAAGTAGCCTATGTGCTAATCCAGGATATTATCTATCTCCATTTCAAATTTCAGCCAAATCCGTCCAGTAGTTTTTGCGTGAAGGAGTAACAAACATACACACACACACACACACACACACACATACAAACTTTCGCCTTTATAATATTATATGTGTGATAGTGTGAAGTGTGATTGAATATGGTTGTAGCGATGTTTGAATATTGAGGAAATTTCGATTTTCTCAAAAATATTTTAACCGACTTCCAAGAGATGGAGGTTCTAAATTTGTTGCGTTTCTTTTTTTATATAAGTACGAATACATATGTAGGTACACCAATTTCTGGACCAGATGGGTTGTAGGCCATAGTCTGCCACGGTTGTCCAGTGCGAATTGATAGATTTCACATATCGTTGAGAACACTATGGAGAACTCTCAGCCTTGCAGATTTCCTCACGGTGATTCCTTCACCATAATATGTGCGCTTTTCCGAAAAGTTAGACGTCAGGATCGAACCCCCGACCTCCCGAAAAGAAGACAGACTTTTAACCACTAGGCTATCACCACTTTTTGCATTATCATTATAGTAAATAATTTTATAGCTTACCCAACATGGTTTAGGTTCACCACTAACTGTGAATTTCATGGGCATTTTTTTTGTAATTTCAAAACCGACCAAATGGTCATTCCACAATAAAGCCTTTAAGGATTTCACTTTCGTATCATCGGCAGTTGTTATATTATAAGGAACACCATCACCATTAATAGCACTATAATAGTATCTTATTCTTTGAGATACTCGAACTGATGTCGATAAAAGATGCGATATTTGTGGATTACCCGTACCAGTGATTCCTTCAATCTGAAACAGACGAATTTGTAACCATTTTTAATAAAATATTATTTTCATAGTAGTGATACCCAGTTTTATGGCCATAGCCTTATAAAGGGGCGTTTGGGGATTACAAAAAAGTAGTTAAAATGAGTTCATGAACAAATAATTAGTAAGTATTTTAAATTTTATGAAAGGGATATCAAATGACCTATACATCCTAAAACAGAATTTTTATTTATTTTTATGCATACTTAATAGTTTTTGATTTATCGTGCAATATATCGAAAAAAATACCCGAGTACGGAACCCTCGATGCGCGAGTGTGACTCGCACTTGGCCGGTTTGTTGTATTTTTTTAACTCTTTAGTGTTTGTGGTTCTTGGAGTCGGATTTTATTTATTTTTGATTTTTTTAACTTATACAAACTCAAAATCAGAACATTTATTCAAAATAGATACAATAAAACCCCTTTTATGAGTCAAACCGATGTGCCTGCGCAGAAACCTTATTTTCCGTTATTGGTTGCTGGCTACGATCCACTGCATATTATTTTACTAACTTACTTACTTACAGTTTAAACTTACTTTATTGTAAAGTGATTGTGCATCGAAAGTAGTTTGACTCAGCCAAAGTTCTTCACCTAAGGTGATTGCCGAGCTGTCTATAGCACTTTCCGCTATTTTATTGCGAACGATAAGACAAGTGGACATCTTGTCAACATCACAACGTACTTTAATAGGCAGATCCGATATAGAGCTGTTGATGTAACTGATTCCTGGAAACAAGAAAATATTGGTCAAGTGCGAGTTAGACTCGCATATGAAGGATTCCGTACAAGATATTTTAAAATTATGTGCAACACAGCAAGTTAATGACAACAGCGCCATCTGTAAATTAATTTATTCGTGAACAGATATTTTTTTTGTGATGTAAGCACAAATTCTCTGTTTTCGGATTTATTCCTTTACTTGTGCTTTAAGACCCACCTACCTATCAAATTTCATGATTCTTGGTCAACTGGATACCCAATAGGTTTTCGAAACAGACACAAAGAACGGACGGACAGACAGACAGACAACAAAGTGATCCTATAAGGGTTCAGTTTTTCCTTGTGAGGTCCAGGTCTAAAACCTTGTGACAATTTTTGGTAGATCTAGGAACTTAAGATTTTGCATGTCTCTTTAGCACAGACTCCCATCAAAAAATTCAATGAGAAATTAGGAGATACCAAAATTCACGTGGACGACGACGTCGTAGGAAAAAGCTAGGAAAAGACTCACGGGTTTCTTCGATATCGTAACAAGATATAGCTGGATTTTCTTTTGTAGCTCCCTTAATTTCTGATCTCGCTTCTGGACGTTTCAGACCTGCGTAGATAAATAATGAGTAGAAATTAACATTGTGACGTCACACGCGCTCCGGTTTTATTACCGAAACACGCCGATAGTTCCTTATCGGCGTGTTTTCGGTACTGGGTTCAAGAAATTATATTTTTTATTTAATATCCTAACCTAATAACCTTTCAATTAAAGCGAAAAATAGTCTTGTCATAAAACATTACGTTCTTTCCATTTATAACAGAAAAATGTTTTTTCAAAAACCCAAAGTGGCTGAATAAACCGTATTTGTACTGCAACTGAGAAAGTTTCAGACAAGCAGAGGTAATTGTGTTCAAACATATTCATATATACCACGTACTCACACCCACACATACCTACACACATAAAACACACACGAACACATCACATTGAAGGTTTTCTACGGTGCTAGACCTGCAATTATTTATTATTATTCTTACCGGGAGCACTTGGAAGTATCTCAGGTATGGATGCTGCTGATTTGTTTTCTGCTTTATATTTATCATTCACACACTCTGCTTTTTCCTGAAAGAATTTTTCAAATAATAATAAAATCAGGTAAAGGTGATAAAGTTTTGAATTAATATAGTTTTATTACACGCCACAAAATTAATACAGAAAACACACATATTATATATACTTAAAGCAAAATAAAAGTTTAGATTTTGTTGCAATGCTCACAGAACATGTATTTCTATTGCCGCTATAAAAACAAGTAATACAATAAAACAACAAAAATACAACGATATGTACGGAACCCTTCTGTACGAGTCCGACTCACGCTTGATCTATTGTCTCTAGCTTGAGCACTGTCTGAGCAATACACGTCATGTATCTTGACTTACCATACTTATTTTCACTAAAACTGAAACAAAAATGAACATGTTTAGGTTTGAGCTGAAGTTAAATATAATAGTTATTTAACGTGGATGCGACGGGTCTGCCCGCGAAATTCAAATTTAATTTGGTTTTTCGCAAATTTGTAAACTAATACGACAAAATATTAGGCTAATGACACTTTAATTGCGCCCATGGCATAATCATCCTCACAGGTTTATATAAAAATATTTACTTAAAAGGGTCCAAGTTAAGAAATTAGCTCTAGTGTCGACTATAACTCACAAATTAGTCTTCTATTAAATTTGAATTTCGTGGGCAGACCCGTCATCCATCTCTAAATATTACTCGCTCATTTATTTACTCCATAACCCTTCTCGCAACAGATTGTATGACATCGAATGAGTGAATAGAATAATGTCTAAGTAGTTTTATGTTTTTTCTGACATTTTGAATAAATTTTAAAAATAACCTAACAGGTACCTATGAGATTTACTTACAGGAACCACTTAGACGGCTAAAACTCGAAGTCTGAAATGAGAAAACAACTTAATTAAATTAAATTAAATTAAATTGTATTACAAGTTGCAATCAACAAAGTACTACAGTCTTGGATGGGCCTCAGCCCGATCGAATATAATGTATTGTTTAAGTTTGCTATACTTAGTAAAAAATCCGGCCAAGTGCGAATCAGACTCGCGCACCGAAGGTTCCGTAGTCGGGCATTTTTTTCGACATTTTGCACGATAAATCAAAACTATTATGCATAAAAATACATAAAAATCTGTTTTAGAATGTACAGGTAAAGTTCTTTCATAATATGATACCCCACTTAATATAGTTATCTTACTTTGAAAATTAAAACATATTTTAATGTTTTTCTGTGATGTAACCACAAATGCGGACAGACGGACGGACGGACGGACAGACGGATAGACAGACAGACAGATAATAAAGTGATCCTGTAAGGGTCCCGTTTCTCCTTTTAAGGTATGGAACCCTAAAAAAGGAGGCTTATGAACGAAAATCTTACCCGGTCAGGTTCAGGAGGGGCTGGGTCTGGTTCTGAAAAAATACAATAGTATGAAAATATATTGTACTGTAAAGAAATGTATTTCCATTATTTAAGTGTTTTGAGTTTACGTAATTATCAATTGTTATTATTGTCATTACATCAATTATTCAGATAAATCCAACCATTCTCAATAAATAAGTGTTCAATGGTCAACTCTATATAAATCAAAGGTGTTGACTTATATAAAATTTAACCTCGAAAGTAGAGGCAAACTAGCTGATATTCGCGACTTCGTCCGCGTGGATTTACGTTTTTCAAAATCCCGCGGGAACTCTTTGATTTTCCGGGATAAAAATTAGCCTATATGTTAATCCAGGGTATAATCTCCATCCCAAAGTTCAGCCAAATCCGTTCAACAGTTTTTGCGTGATTGAGTAACAAACACCCAAACATCCACACTTTCACATTTAGGTATAACTTATATTATTAGGATTCGGATTTTTAGGATCAAACAGTTTACATTATACTTAAAATTAAAAATATATAATAAATACAAACAACAATAAAGTAGCTATTAAATAGTAATTGAACAACTTTATTAACAAACATCACAAACACGTAGGTAAAGACCATAGTTTGTTACAAATGAAAAATGGAAACTTTTGAAACAGTAATATACCTAATAAAAAAACCTTGTAAAATTAAATTTTGAATTTTGACTGAAGTTTAACTTTAATCTGATAAGTCCTTATCAGATAAGGAGTTAAATACAACAAAATATCTCTTCTCTATTCTAGTTTGCTTGGTAAAGGTGCCCACGCACTCGAACTGGACTGCAGCTGATATTCTCTCCAGCCGCGACGCACGTACGTCACTGCCGCGCGGCGCGGCTGGAGAGAATATCGTGCGGGGCGCTGACGCGACGCGCAGTTCAGCTGCAGTTCAGTTCAAGTGCGTGGGCAACTTAAGAGTTTATACAAAAGAGAGTAGGTTATGTATGCATTTTGAGTAAGTCGCCAAACAGACATATTATTTTGCTCAAAGCAAGCTTTATGCATCCATGCTCGATGTTGCGTCTACATATTATTCGAATATTGCTAGAGTTAACTCAAAAGTTTCGAGCACGAGCGCTTAAGTATGTGTCTAACTTAAAAGGGGTCTCTCCGTCACTCGCTTCATATAAACGTAGTTCCAATTTCATTTAAATATTAAGCAACCAAAGTCCATGAAATTTTGCAGACATATTCTAGAAACTAATATCTATGTCTGTGGTTTTCCAGATTTCTGTTAAAATATTCGGTTTCAAAGTTACGCGGTCTTAAAAATTTACATACAAATCTTTGAGCCCCTGTAATTTTAAAACTACATATTTTTAGAAAAATCTAAAACACCATAGGTACAGATATTAGTTTTAAGAATATGTCTGCAAAATTTCATAGACTTTGGTTGCTTAATATTCAAATGAAATTGAACTACGATTGTATGAAGCGAGTGACGGAGAGAGAACCCTGTTAATAACAATAAAAACTTACCACCTTCCAATTTAGCAGTTTGATAAGTAGCAAAAACCAATGAAAGAATTAAAATACGTCTAAACGGCGACATGTTTGTTGACCCACTAAACTATTAATGTTTAATTATAAAATTCCCGAACAAGGAAATACAAGGAAAACCGCAAGTATGTAAAAATAAATTACTGTTATAGTTCGTAATTAGTAAATTTGTACCTACTGTAACAATTTATTGGATAAATAAGTAAGTAGGTATACCTAATTTATCAACAGGAGAAATAGTTAAAAAAAAAAACAGGAAAATACAGAAAAAACACATACCAACTATTTATTATAATAATATCGACGTCTTAAAATCAAACACTTTCCGATTTCAGAAAAGAAACTGACTGCCGATTTTAAGCGCCGGCCACACAGGCTGCGTATGCGTCGCGTAAGCGTAGACGTAGCGCGTACCATTGCGTTGTAATGTATGGAACTGTATGAGACATGGCATACCGCTTGCGTGGCGTTAACGTTCGCGTAGACCTTATGCGTGCAGTTATGTTTACGGATTCACGCGCGTCACTACGGCTTGGTGTGAATTGCTTACAATATGACCAAGATTCGAGGCAAAGACGTGGGTGTGGTCCGGTTTCCACCTAAGCGGAGCGGTGAGGAGATGTCTTGAATTGACCAATAAGGTTCCTAATAGATAACGTCATACAATTATCACGTCATCTTTTAATTTCTGATCTGATTGGTCGGCTGAAGACATCGGACAGGAGTCCGCTTCGCTTAGATGAAAACTGGGCCTAAGAAACACACTCTAAATATTCTTAAGAGTAGAATAAAAATATGTGACTCCGCCTGCAGTACAAGATTCTCTCTTCTAACTTGTACCACAATCATGTGAATATGGTTTTCTATCCAATAAGGGTTAAGTGCTACCCTGAACATGGGAGAATCAAATGGTCCGTGTATGAATGCGTGAACCTTTTTTAGAATTTATTGTAAGTAAATTTCAGGGCTAAGAAATTCTTATAACTATCTCAGTACAATAGTCTTAGTTATTTTGGTATGTATTTATATTCTAAGATTCTGTATTTTATATTTTTTATTCGAAATAGGTTTTCAAAGCGTATGTGACGCATGAGAGATAATGATATGTCGCACTGATTGTGCTAGGGCAGGGCTTGGAACTGTATGCGGCTAAGTGGTCTCTTTTTGGTATTACAGGTTTTTAAAACGTATATATATTAATACCTACTTAATATACATTTAATACATTAAAATCACATGATAGTTACTTGAAACTATATATTTATTACCTGTTCGAAATGTCAGTTCATGCAACATAATATTTTTCGTAACAATTCCGCACTTTTGTATATTTATAACTGTTTTTTTTGATGATTTAAATTCGTTTGTTCTTCTGTTAAAATTCAACTACCAGTTTGCGCGCAATATACCTACTACATATCTTCAGCTGAAAGAACTACTTTTAATTTATGTCATCACACAAAAATTAGCGACCGTTTTAACAATACGAACTTGCAAACAAAAAGATTCGACGAGCAATCAAGAAAATACGAAATTGTAACTTTTTATTATTATTAACAAGCTTATTCTCCCCTACTTTACACAGGTTCTGACCAATGTGCACCAAACAATATAAATCTTACAGTAAAATGATCTAATTCTAAATGATGTTGAAAACCGCATGTGTGACCGTTTTTAGGGTTCCGTACCCAAAGACCAACGAGACCTAAGTCGTCACTGTCTGTTTGTCCGTATGTCTGTCAGGCTTTATCTCGTGAGCCGTTATAGATAGAGTTATATACTATAGTTCTATTGCCGCTATAACAGCAAATAATAAAAAAATCAAAATGGCCGCCATGTAATTAAAAATTGTTATTTCTTATACGATAGTACGGAACCCTACGGGTTCGATTCGCACCTAACCGATTTTTTCTCTTGAACATTCAAAGTCTACTTATTATTTATATACGAAGTTGTACTTTTATTCATAACAGTTTATCATCATTATCAAAGTAAGTACTGTTCATGTTTCCTAACAACCATCAGTTCTTGGCTACAACTTTGAACCTTGCAATAACGATGTCTTCGATAGCGCAACAAATAATGACCGTACAACTTTTTATTCGAACTAACATTGTTCTATGCAAATAATCAGTTCATTCGTTAGCTCTAACTATGTCAGAAGTAAGAAAATAAATATTGCTAGGGCTGCTTCAACATTGTAAAGGTTTGCACTCACATAACGCATGATGCAACGTGACGCGAGACGGTAGCAAATCTTAAAACCTTCAGTTTGCCAAAGCAAAAGCTTAGCATAGGGGTGAATGGTACAATGCTGGATCCAGAAATGTGCGGTACTCACTTATTCAATACGGCATAATATTACTGTAAATTAAACATTTGAAAGAGCAATCGTCGAGTTTTTTTGCTGGTTCTTCTTAATAGGAACGGCATTCTGAACCAGTGGTTAATTGTTCTGATGATTCAAAAGCACTTGTAAAAGTTTATTTGTATGAAAAACAGACTCACAGAACTGTACGAAATAATTCCTTGTATACCTATTACAAAGCATACACACATACGCGCGCGTTCTATGACATTCCGTCGCGTGCAGCTGCCATTTAAATTAATATAAATCTGTAGTCCAAGCAGAATCACTGCGACATATAATCTTTCTCGCGGCAACGCTTTGTTGACAAGAAAGCTGCGTGAAAATGTTATCACACTTTGATTACTCTTGGGCTTCTATATTTGGAGTTTTCAAATTAGGTACCTCACCATTTAAATCTAAAGATTTCCTCTTTAGACAATGGATTTATGAATTAGAGTCATAAGCTTCCTTTACATGTAAAACAATAGGGATCCTGGTTTTAAATAGAACGTATTACCGTAATATACTGGTTAATGGATACATTAATTTATTTGTGACCTATAAAACATATTATAAAGCCAGACTAAAGGTGGTCCGAGGTTATAATTATAGACCATATTAGCGCTGTATTACCCAGCGTGTTTTACAAATCATCACACTATACAATATTTATAATAATATTATAAAGGGGAAAGTTTGTGTGTATGTATATGTGTATGCATGTATGTGTGTATGTTTTTTACTTCTTCACGCAAAAAGTACTGAACGGAATGGGCTGAAATTTGGAATGGAGATAGATTATATCCTGGATTAGCACATAGGCTCCTTTTTATTCCGGAAAATCAAAGAGTTCCCATGGGATTTTTAAAAACCTACATCCACGCGAACGAAGTCACGGGCATCAGCTAGTGATATAATATATATTATGTATGACAAGTGTCTGTCAAAGTAGATGATCCCAGTAACTTCATCTGTGTGGGTTTAGGTATTTTTAAAATCTCATGGGTAGACTTAGATTTTCCGGGACTAAAAGTAGTCTATATCCATTCCCGGGATGCAAGCTAACTCTGTACATTTCGTCAAAATTGGTTAAACAGATGGGCCGTGAAATGTTAGCAGATGTATAGAAACACTTTCGCATTTATAATGTTATGTATGGAAGTATGGATTGAATCCACCGAAGACTTCGGCAGTAGATTTAACTTGAGGTTGGAAACTAACAAGCAATTAGTCCGCGCGCGCAGAGTCCACTTGATGGATAGAACGCGTGAGGAAACATTAATGAGGGACCGCCTGTCTCCTCTCAAGTAGCCCACGATCCATCAACTTGACATCACACTTGCCGTACAATATCAACTATGTACTTAGGTACTTAGATGAAAAAATCCTAATATCATCAAAGAAGTAGCGGAAAAAGCACGCAACAAATCGTCTGCGTGATTTTAAGTTTTTAAAGATCCCGTGGGAACTCCTTGATTTTCAGGGATAAACAGTCATTAGTCTATACTCATATTTCTCCAGGAACCAAGCCTAACTCTGTACCAAATAGATGACGTCCGCATCCAGTAGATTTAACATGAGGTTGTAAACTAACAAGCAATTAACCCGTAGTGCCTAGAGTCCACTTGATGGATAGTTCACGTGAGGAAACATTAATGAGGGACCGCCTGTCTCCTCGCAAGTAGCCCAAGATCCATCAACTTGACATCACACTTGCCGTACTGTATCAACTTAGTTGAAAGAAATCAAATAGTCCGTATGATCTTAGGTTTTTAAAAATCCCATGGGAACTCTTTGATTTGCTGAGATAAAAAGTTGTCTATATACCTACCTATCTACATGATATATTTGCTGCTATACAAGCCATTTGTGTATTTTTTGTGTAATTCATTATCATCGAAACAAAATACAACTAAGTATTATACATTGAGGGCTTTAGGTATTGAATATTGATTGCACCCGGGCGCTAAATGATCTAGAACCGACCCTGGATTACGTTACTATCACGTTTTGTGTGTTCAGGATTTATTTGTCACTGAATACAAAACACAAGCTTGAATTTATTAAAAAAAAAACTGTTCAAAGTTTTATATTCAACTAGGTAATTGCATGCGCCAAGCAATTTAAACTGAACTAACGGCTGGTTATAAAAACAACCATTTAAACTAGACTCACGTCTCGTGAGTTGCAGACTTGAAGATATAATTTTCAGCTTCCTTAATTGGTTGTCAGCTTAAATGTTGAAAGGAGTATTTTTATCTACTATATCTTTTTAAGGAGAAAGATGGTTTCATGATCTATTTCAAATTGCAGTTTCCTTGATAGCCTAGTGGTTAAGTAGTTGGGCTCCTATTCAGGGATTCGAGGGTTCGATCCCGGGCATGCACATCTAACTTTTGCACCTATGTGCGTTTTAAACAATTAAATATGACTCGCTTTTTAATGGTGAAGGAAAACATAGTAAACTTGCATGCCTGAGAGTTCTCTATGTTGCTCCCAAAGTTGTAAGAAGTCTGCCAATCCGCACTGGGCCATCGTGACAGACTCTGGCTTTAGCTCTTCCCACTCTGAGTAGAGACTCGTGCTCAGTAGTGGGTCGGCAACGCATTAATCATGATAATGATGAACTACTGTAAGAAAATCTTCGGCAGTGTAAAGTGAATATTGAATGACCCAAAATTCTCAGCACATAGCTGCCGACCTATCTTCAACGAAATAGATCGCGAAGGAATCTTGAGACACCCGAATATTTTTTCTATATGAGATGTTACTTACCTACCATGAGAATTGAGATATTTGCGGGCCTTACTTATAGATGACCTGTGTGGCGTAGCAATGTTGGCTGTCTTAGAGCGGTTACGCACTCATCCGATCCGAATCCGTGCAAATATGGATATTAAAAACTCGGACCGAATTCATTCCGAATACTTGTTTATTACTTACCTAAAAATTACTGAGATTTGTTACTGTAAACTACTCGTACCTCATGGCCTGTACCTTAATTTAGTCTTTACTGGTCTGCAAACTCATGTATGTAAATCCTACTTGCCTTGTATTTGTATTGAGAGAAAACACTTGATGCAATAAATACATGAGTATACATACAAATACGAGGAAACTCTTAGGGTAAAGGCAGAGTATAGACTCTTTGTCTCACAACTTACCTATATTTATGTAAGAGTAATTATGTTTTCAAAAATCATTCGAAATTCAATTAGAAAACATAGATTCGTTTGTGATTAAATGGTCACTCAAAATGGTTAAGGCCCAGAATTTCTATCGGATTTTTGAAAACTAAATCAACGCGAACGTATTCGTGGGCATTAGCAGTAACTAATACTTACTTTGTTACGTCTTCTTGTAGTACGATATTTTTTAAGTGTGCTCTCAAGCATTTTCTGTAGATTCCATACACTTAAACTTTTGTATGTAGCTGCTCTTCTGTACGCCTTTGTCTCGCAACGTTTATTTATTTTGCCTCTACAAGTAGATACCAGCTTTGTTCGGAACATGACAATACAGTATTATTATTTTTGAAAGCATATTTTCTCATAAAGTTGGCATAAACTGTTCTACATTTTATAACAAAGTTTTCTCAGAAAAACTTTTGCCCGTCGCCAAATTGCAAAATTCGAAGTGTGCTTCAGTTTCAGCAAACGGTTATAACTTATAATATTCTCCTATATTAATATTAGTAAGAACGGGTGATAAGAACGCGAGAGAGTAGAAGAGATAGCACTCTACAAAATATGAACCAAGTGTCCTAGTTTTAAGTTTTCACTTTAGATACGTATGAAACATATCTATGAGTAAATACTTACTTCTTTTTTACAAAGATATATATAAATCATTGCTGTGTATGTGTTCCGTAAAATCGCAGCAGTCGAACCTTTGCAATTTCTTACTTTAACCGTAACATGCACAATTGCAAAGTGTTTAGCTTAGTAGGAGTAAAAAAATCACTTTGCAATTGTGTAAGTAAATTAATTACAACAAAATTTTAAAATTTGAAAAACGTCCCTGACATGTCAGGGGTTTTCGTATTAGGTCAAAAAAAAAACTATAACATTTGCTTCCACTGTAAAGAAATATAAGACAGTCCACTAAACCTTTTGTAAGTTAAGAGATTTCTTCGCGTCGGTAACTTATGACTGTGCCAATGGCCTTAAGGGTTAAGAGAGTAATACGAAGGGTCGTGGTGACCTTTCAGTAAAACGGAAGTATCTTACATTGCCCTTTCAAGTAGGAAAGCTTTTGACTTTTGTCGGCAACTTTTTTTAACTTAAGCTGTGATCAGTATAACCCCTCCCTCCTCTATAACCCCTCAGAATTGCTTTGTCGTCCTCATCTGACTATAAGAAGTACTTTAGCCTGTGGCGACTGTTTGCTATGTGCTAATTCTTATGTCCACAATCTGTAATAATTCTTCAATTTCGAATAATTCTTTGCGACTTGGTACTATCCAACACTAGCTTCTCCAAAGGTTGCCTGGTAGAGATTGCTCTAAGCAATAAGGCCGCCTTTGCACACAATTGTTGTTTCTGTTTTCTTCCTTTTGTATTGTGTTTCTTTACATGTTTTTGTGTCCAATAAAGACTTCTATCTATCTATCTCCACCCTAAACTTAAATGACAGGTCTAAAAGTACCGCAAGCCGTTTCATAAATTCTCCCTGCGGAAAAGAATTACTAGATAGTTTAGATATAGATCTGTCATTAATTCAGTAAAGACATTAGGTACAACAGAATTAGCCACAATATCACAAATTTTGTTGGCAGAACGCGAAATCTGAATTGAATTTTAAATGATTTCGGTGAAACATTAGCAGCTAGAATTAGTGATTTCGTCGGCTCCTAAAATCAGTAAACACTGCCTATTAGCTTCCAATGCATGCTAATAATAATTTATGTAGTTTGATTATATTATTGACGCTCGTCAAATCAGATTTGAAACTTGTTAGCGGAATCCACTGACTAAAGTATGTACAGATGGACTGCTATCCGAAATATTTTTAGCATGTTGTTGGAAGTTTCAATGCGGAAAATCATCTCTAAAGGAATCTTGACAGAAAATTGTAAATCCAACTAGGATATAAATACCTTAACTTTTATATTATTTTATATTATTACTTAAATAAAATACCTATATGTAAAAAATTTGAAGTATGAGTATGATATTGATATTATGCACTTATGCAGTAAATAGGTCGTTTAAGTTAAAATCAGAATGTTTGCTTGTTATTGTTATGATGTCATTATCTTAAAAAGTGACGTTATTTTACGCAATGGCTTTGATTACGAATGTATTTTTGGCTAAGTGTCTATTAATCCTTTAGGCACAGCAAGGTATATTTGATTTTACTTTGCATAATAATTGCGGTGGTGTAAGATGGCAGCTTTCTTTGAGTTTCCTCCGTGTTTTGCTTTCAGTATCTACTTATACCAAAAACCGCATAAAGCTAAGTTTAAGTTTTTATATCACACCGCACACACCCTCTGTATGTGCGAGCCCTTAGTCTAAAGCGCAATCATTAGTTGTGTCAATGAAATGGGGGACTATTTGTCACGTTATCTCCATGCAAATTTGGTGGAATAGCAAAATCTATGGAATCAGAATATTTCCAATGGAAGCTAGGTCACATTCTATGAAAAAGGTGGTGCCAGCGCCAGGCGAGTGATCGTTAGAGAAGCAAACATATTTGAATGGAAAATATTTCCATGAAACCACTAGAAGTGTTGTGGAATTCATAAATGCAGCTTTTCTTATCTCAGAAATAAGAACTTTATCTAAGTATCACGAAATTAAATTTACTTATGCACCTGAGAAAAGCATACTATACAACCACATATTATGTAAACGTAAAAAAAATCGTGCATATTACAGTGAGGCATTCAATCGCTTCAGCAATGTGTGGAACTGTGATTACTTAAAATACCTACTCCTACACACATTGCACAATATTGTAAGTTGAATATTTTAAAAGAGCAACCGACGAGTTGCTTGTCTTCTTGGTAGGAAGGGCATTCCAAAACGACGTTCGTAGTAGATTCACCAAATGAGTCAAAGAGTAAAAGTGTATTCCAATAAAAATAATTCTATTTCTAAGATTTGTTTTCTTATGACTATTTCAATGTTTTCTAAGACTCCACTTCTTTATCTGTGTTTTGGACTTTTCTGTTTGTTGCCAAAAAATTATACCAATCCATTAGTGATTAATGGGAAGATTCAAAGAATATTACCAGTAAAGTTTTTTAGGTCTTCTTTACTAGTTTAAGTTGGCGGTTTTTAATTTTAGCAGACCTACAAAACTGTTTATAATAGACAGAAAACATCGTGAGGAAACCGGCATGCCTGAGAGTAATTCTCCATAATGTTCTTAAAGGTGTATGAAACCTGCCAATCCGCCCTGAACCAGCGTTGCAGACTATGGCCGAAACCCTTCTCATTCCGAGAGAAGACTCGTGATCAGGATTGATCATGATGATGGTGACCTATATAACATAAAACTCGTTAACACATTCTTCCATTGAATTTATGGAAAAAATGCCCTGATTCCGCTATACAAATTTGCTCTTTTCAAATTCTTACACAGCCACAATCAAGTTTTTAAAAGCGCTGAAGTTGAAGTACGTGCTGTATAAATTTTAAATACATTTGAATTTTTATCCAACGCCGCTTAGCCGGGAATGGGGATGTACAACAATACGCCGACATTTTTACCTAAAATCATGGCATACCGATTTTTTCAGATTTTCTAGAGCGTGACCACGAATGCAAAGACCAGTGCATACAAACGGAGTGGACGGACCCGAGTGTTTTTGATAAAAACCTAAGCACAGCTTTATATCATCATGATGGCTCACTACAGAGCACGGATTTCCTCTCAGAATGATAGGGGTTTTGGCCATAGTCGACCACTATGCTGGCCAAGTGTGGATTGGCAGACTTCACACACCTTTCTGATCAGATCAGAACTCTCAGGCATGCAGGTTTCCGTCATCGTTAAAACAATTCATATTTTACTTATTTAAAACACATATTATTTCGAAAAGTTAAAGTTGCATGCCCGGGAACGAACCCCCGACCTCCGATTAGGACGCGGACGTTTTAACCACTAGGCCATCACAGCTGTTATAGGTACGTCTATACGTATAGTACAGCTTTATGGATTATGTACGTTGGTATATTAAAATTTGAATACTGAAAACAAAATTGGAAGGAGATTCAAAAGAGGCGTGGCCGTGACCTATGCCTTTATGCCAAGAATGCAGCGCCTCAGCTTCACTCCACTCCACTCGACCAGTGCGCTATATAGTCAGCAACAAAGCGGTTTGCTCCCGCTAGTACAAGGGACTATTGAAGTCGCAAACCTAACTTTGTTGCTGACTGTATCTAAGGCAATCTGACACTTTCCATGGTATTGGAGCACGGAAGCGGTAAATCCTAGTATATTTTTAATCGACCTTAAAAATATTGTAACATATAGGTACATAGTGTAAAGGCAGCCTTATTCGCCTAAGCTACGACAAACCGGGGACACAATACCCTGTGTACACAATTTTTCGCTTTCCAACGAGGATATTTTCTATCCGGGGACATCATTATTAGGTTTAGTTAGTACCTCACGCTGCTGTGTCCATTTTGCTGTAAATAGTGTCAAGCTTTAAATTTTGCTTGTCTGTTGTAACGTGAAATGGAAATTTGGTTGGAAACTACAGAGATTTCAGATTGTTGCTATTTTTGAGGTCGAGTAAACTAAAAGGGTAGAAAAATGATCAATAATAATCTTTCGTCATCATCATCATTGTCAACCGATAGATTTTGCAATAATCTTTACAATATTCATATAAAGTACTTATACTAGTACAATCATACAAATTGTACATTGGACTACAATTTATAATTATTATGATATTCAGTGTTTTTACCTAGAATTAATTTAGTCCATGAACGCATTGATGTACCTACCTAACTTCTTTAGTTAGGTGTAATCTTCTTGGTGGTTAGCGACTAAGAAGTGAGCTGCGAGATGCGGGTCTACGCGAACAAGGTACAGTACGGAGACACAATGACGGAAAATATCATAGCAGTGACAGATCATCAGTCGTCATCATCAGTATCATCATTATAAATTGACAGACGCCCACAGCTGGACCTAGGACTCTTGTAGGGACTTCCGCACGCCACGGCCTTGCGAATCTAGTGGCTCCCTGCGACTCCTTGATGTCATCCGTCCACCTAATAGAGGTCTACCAGCGCTGCCCTTTCCGGTGCGAGGTCGCCATTCCAGCTTCTTGGGACCCCAACGTCCATCCATACTTCCATACCAATATTATAATGCGAAAGTGTGTCTGTCTGTCTATCTGTCTATCTGACTGTCTGCTACGTTTTCACGGCCCAACCGCTAAACCGATTTTAATTAAGACTTGGGATATATTCCGGGGAAGGACATATGCTACTTTTTATCCCGGAAAATCAAAGAGTTCCTACGGAATTAAAAAATTGCTTTTGATTATTTGACTTGATTAATAGGACGTAAGCTAATATGTTTGAATCCTACAGCGACTTGATCAGTTCAAAGCGAAGTTCAGGCAAATTTTTCAACAAAACAGTTATAGTCCTGTGAATTTATTCGAACTGACCATAGACTATTGGACGAATATCACATGAATTAAGCCTACATGAATGACACATCAAACATTTGTTCAAAAGGCTTCATTCAGCTCTCTCCTCAGCCACTTGAATACTGATATCGCGTCAACGAAACGCGAGTAGAGTGCCATCAATTTCCAAGTGTTATCCTTATGCCCGAGTGTTATTATTTCAGACTATATACTATTATATACTAGACTGTACCAAATTATGTCAGAATCGGTTAAACTGTTGGGCCGTGAAACGGCAGCAGACAGACAGACAGACAGACTCACTTTCGCATTTATAATATTAGTATGGATAGTATAATATATAGTATATAGTATGGACAAGGAAGCTATATTGTCTTCTATCTGTGATAATTGTAACTGGAAAATTACGGTTTGCGCATTTTTTTACGAGCACTACGTAAATGCATACACGAAACGACGCGAATACCTTTAAGAGGGCTCTCTCCGTCACTCGTTTCCACTCGTTTCATACAATCGTAGTTCCAATTTCATTTGAATATTAAGCAACCTAAGTTCATGAAATTTTGCAGACATATTCTACAAACTAATATCTATGTCTGTGGTTTTCCAGATTTCTGTTAAAATATTCGGTTTCAAAGTTACACGGTCTTAAAATTTTCATACAAATCTTGGAGCCCCTGTAATTTTAAAACTACATATTTTTAGAAAAATCTAAAACACCACAGACACAGATATTAGTTTCTAGAATATGTCTGCAAAATTTCATGGACTTTGCTTGCTTAATATTCAAATGAAATTGGAACTACGATTGTATGAAACGAGTGGAAACGAGTGACGGAGAGAGCCCTGTTAAAGCTGGGACACACCAAACGCGTATGCAGCACGTAAGCGTAGACGTAGCGCGTACCATGACGTTGTAAGGTATAGAACTGTATGAGATATGACATACCGCTTGCGTGACGTGAACGTTCGCGTAGACGTAATGCGTGCTGTCATGTCTATGGATTCACGCGCGTCACTACGCGCGTGGTCACGTGTACGTGCTTGGTGTGAATCGGCCTTTAATTTTCTAGTCCGTCAACTGACTATAGAAGGCATCAAGTTTAATCGAAAGGACTATTCCGAACAAAAAGTGTGTTTGTTATATAAAACTTTTAAAATGAATACAATACGAACTCGTGCGAAGCGCTTTTGCTCAACGTTCCTGATATGAACCGCTAAGGTGTGGAATCTTTCCGGCATCCATGTTTCCGGCCAAGATAGTATAGCTTGAATGCTTGAATACCTTCAAGGCAATAAAGAAATCTTCTAGAAGCTTCAACCTAGATCGCAACATTGCTTTGTATCTCAGACATGATTGTCATCAGCGAAGCCCATCTAACAATTTAAAAAAAAAATACTGGGCATAAAGGCAATAAGTAAAAAGGAGTAGTTGCAGCCAGCAAAATATTTGTTCGTAATGATCCGTCTAGTGCGTAGTCCTACATAGAAGTTGTTGGTATGAAGTATCTCTTTAGGTTTTACGGGCGAGCTTTTATCTCTGCTAGCGATGTAATTGAGCGAAGTGATTAAGCTGCAGCGCTGTTTTATTTAAAGCCTTTAGTTGAACTAGTTGCAATACATCAACATGTATTGAAATATTTATTGAATTTTAAGTTTATTTAATTTCAACTTCGTGATTGACACAGAAATCACAATCTCGAACTGTAATTCCCTCTTTTGGTACTTAGGTATAAATTATAACTTAACTTAACTTTTAGTAGGTATTAAAAGTTTTATAAAACATTTAGTTAAATAATAATTAATATAAACAAAATATACTTATACAAAGAATCAATAGCTAATTTGCTATAATTAGGTGTGTAGACCTTACGTTGTCAAGTGTGTTCTGGTGGATTTGTGGTGTTGCGTGGTGGAACCTATTTGGGGCTTGCTTGGTGGTTGGCTTTTCCTACATGCTTAGCAGTGGGAGGGCGGATGGTGCATGTCACATGATTCATGTTGTACCATACAGATTTACCTTTTTTAGCGGATTATAGCAAATTAAGCTTTTGATTCTTTGTATTTCATGGACTTTCGCAAATTGACGCCTGCTTCTATACAATGTTTAAAATATACTTAGACGATATTCAAGGACCCTGAAATATAAATATCAGAGGGTTTCCGGAGCAAAAACAACCATACAAATTATATTTGAACAATTAACTTTGGAAATATTTGAAAAAGTTCTCCGGGTTTTTGAAAGAGCAATTTTCGAGGGGCGGTTAATAGTCACGTTCGTAATGCAATCGGGTCCCGGGCATGTTTAGATCGAACAAGGCAGTATCCAATTTGTTTTTAACAAGCCCATCTTGTTAAAAAGAATCGGACGCCGAAATATTAGCGTTGGTGCCTTTTTTTTGGAACGGGGAATCTCGGATTGTAATCAAATTAGATTTCGTCCGTTTAGATTAAATTTTAAGGGTGTTCGTACACCAGTCCAGTAAAATCCGATCCAAAATGGCCATGTCACAAAATAAATAAGTACTTACCTAAGTACATATTCTATTTTGTGGTAAACATAGCCTAAACAAGTAAGTATCCAAATTTTCTATTTAGACCAAACTTAGCGTTGGTGCCCCAGCTTTTTACTTGTAAGTAGCTTCTCTAAAATTAATGGGCATTTCTAATTGTTATCAAATTAGCATAAGGGCTCGGCACTATTCCTATCCGAATCTGAGAAAATACGATCTTTGCACTAAACAATTTTATTTCGGCTGGCACTTGTATCATTCGAATCCGGTTCAAAATGTTAATTTAAATTGGATAAATAATTATGTACGTGCCTTTATCGAAACCGTATTTCAAGATATATAGGTAAGACCGAATTAAGGAATTTACCAAAACCCTTGACTATACTCCAGTCCGTCTGTTTGCGCTATCATGTCTATCATTATTAGTCAACTCGGTAACTGGACACAGGATAAGTGGCCTACCGTATCATTTAGTTATACAGGGTGAAGACAAGTGATAGTACTAATGATGACTGATAAGATACAACAAGAAAAAAACGCTAAAAAAATAAATTAAAATTCTGATTTTTTTAAAGTTCATAATATATTGCAAATAAAACATCTGACTGACGCTAGAGGTGAACGAACGTTGCGTAAGTAGGTCACTCGGAGTCAATGCCGCGTCGCAGGTGGGGCATTGACTCGAATTTTGCACGCTATACATTACAGGTTTGAAAAATACTAAATCATTAAAACTACAAAATAAGGCAATTTACTTATTAAGGTTATTGGCATTGAATTGTGTTTAGGTAGTACAATAATAACACTAAGTTTTTGCTAGTACACCCTGTATATCGATGGACATAGGGATTAACAAACAGAGCACTTTCAGCCTCCTAGTGATGCAATTCAAGCTTCAAGTGTCAAGTATTGGACGCTAGAAGGCTTTGAAGCTAAGCTCAGGTTTAGCTCAGAAACCCGAAGCCGAAACGCTTAGAAGATCGGACGTAGGTACGTAGTGCTTTTTCAGTTCAATGGGATAAAATATCTTATAGCACTACTTTGGATGAATTATTCAAAATCAAATCCTACTATTTGTACCTTTTGATAGTCAGAACTGTTAGATTTGCAAGATGATAATATTACGTACACTTAAAGCTAAAACTACGAGGGTTCCAAACGCGCCCAAGTCTGAGAAGAGTCCAAAATAAACTCAGCCGGCTATTTTTTTTTTATTATCATACCACTTTACAAAATCACTTATACTTATTAGAACTATCAATTCAGCTAAGAGCACTACCCATTATTATTATCACAACTCACTACCAATGTTATAAATGCAAATTGTTTGTTTCTTTGTTGTTTTGTACTTCATTCATATCACAATAGAGCAATAGATCGTAGTAATTTTTTGCATGGGTATAGAGTTAAAGTCCTGGAGAGTGATGTAGGCTACATTTTATCCCGGAATATCAAAGAGTTCCCACGGGATTTTCAAAAACCTAAATCAACTCGGATGAAGTTGCAGGCATCAGCTAGTTTATATCTCTCTACGTCGTAATCCTAATTGGTGAGGGTTGTTATCTCGTCTATTAGGTATTCATTTAATGGTAGAAGTTTTCTTGGGCTGGTAATACCAGAGTGAACGATAAATACAGGGGACCCCCACATTTTAACGATTTATACAGCAATTCGAAAATTGTGTAAATATAACATTGTGTAAACTATAAACCAAGCAAGCAACCGTTGTGTCAGAGTGAACTACGGTTGTGTTGAAAAAGAAATAATGATGAATTCTCATAATAAAATCGCTAAATCAAATAATGCGAGCAAATAAAACAAAGTAAATACAGTCGCAAGAAAAATAATGTTTTCAGTAAAAGCCTGAACAGACAAACAGGAGATGCGCAACAGAAACATTGATGGCAAGCGTCACACACGCACACTAAACGCGCGCGTAGGTTTTATATGCGAAAAATATATATTCGACCATAGAAATACAATGCTCAAGAATTGAAATAAGTGCTTCAAATCCAGCCCAAAAAATTGCAGTGAATGTGCTTATTTCAAATTACTCAAATTTTTAGGCTTATTGCTTAAGTGTTAAGTTTTATTTTGGAATAATACATTATTAAAATATAATAAAATACCTTATTCGGATAATGTTCATGTAAACATACGCCCAACAAAAGTGGTTGACCGGATATTTTTACGGTTACTTTTTGACGTCCGTAAGCTAATTTTTAACCCCCGACCCAAAAAAGAGGGGTGTTGTAAGTTTGACGTGTGTAGTGTCTTTGGCATCGTAGCTCCTAAACGAATGGACCGATTTTAATTTAGTTGTTTTTGTTTGAAAGGTCGATTGATCGAGAGTGTTCTTAGCTATAATCGAAGAAAAATTGGTTCAAAAGGTTTGAAAGTTATCAGCTCTTTTCTAGTTTTCTTATAGAGGTTTTTGTGTCGGGGGTTTTTAAATTTTGAGTTATCTGATCAAAGTTGTACTACAACTTCTGGAGAGTTTCGTCGCGTACCGCTACCATCGCGCGTTTTATGCGTCGCGCATTATGTCTGTTAATGCCTTAATAATATCGTCGCTGGAAGACGAATGCCCCGAGTAAACACTACTTGGCTTCGTCGTTTTTCCCCACGGTGAGTATTTGTCACCTAGAAATGAAATACGAAGGTCATAAGTCAGGTATTTTATTTATTTTATCCCGCTTTTCTCTTAACTTTTTCTAGCGTCCACGATCTTGGAAATAATTTTCTTCCAAGCAATTCATGATGGCAACTATTAATATAAAATAATCCTATAGTTACATAGCCTTTTAGAAATACTCAACGAAACAATTTAATTAATTTTGATTTTCGCCCTTTCGCAGGATTGTTTGAGTTAAGGATATGAATAAAAGTATATATAAAAGTACATATAAACTATATCATAGCAGCTTTTGAGATAAACCAGTTTAAAAGATAGGCCTGCGAATAAAATAATACATAAACAAAGTTAACACAAAAAACATTACAAGAAAATATTAGTTTTAATTATTTAATGAAACAATTAGTTTATAACACTTTGTGAGGATTACTCCGGCGTCCCCTGGTTTATGTTCTAATATTTGTATTGGTTCCCCTAATCTGCCTTTTACAAGTGCATCCCTACTTGACAACTTTGTAAAACGTATATAATATTTTGCCAATTAAAAGTGCCAAATGAATTAGGTTAAGTAGTTCCTTAGTCTATGGGTTGAGGCATGTAGAAGCACAGAGGATTAAAGTGAAACTTATACAGAGTGTTAACAGGGCTCTCTCCGTCACTTACTCCTTACAATCGTAGTTCAAATTTCATTTGAATATTAAGCAACCAAAGTCCATGAAATTTTGCAGACATATTCTAGAAACTAATATCTGTGCCTGTGGTGTTTTAGATTTTTCGAAAAATATGTAGTTTCAAAATTACAGGAGCTCAATGATTTGTATGTGAATTTTCAAGACCGCGTAACTTTGAAACCGAATATTTTAACAGAAATCTGGGAAACCACAGGCATAAATATTAGTTTCTAGAATAATATGTCTGCAAAATTTCATGGACTTTGGTTGCCTAGTATTCAAATGAAATTGGAACTACGTTTGTATGGAACGAGTGACAGAGAGACCCCTCTTAATTTGGTAGCGGTCAGTGAGGTGAAAGTTTAATAGAGACAGGAATTTGTGGAGTGTAGAAATCAGGATTACCTTAACTGTGTTTGCATAAGATATTAATGTAGCTATTTATATTTTACTAGCTGACGCCCGCGACTTCGTCCGCGTGGAATCAGGTTTTTAGGGTTAAATCCCGTAGGAACTCTTTGATTTTCCGGGATAAAAAGTAGCCTATGTGCTAATCCAGGATATTACCTATCTCCATTCCTTTCAGCCACATCCGTTCAGAAGTTATTGTGTGAAAGAGTGACAAACACACACGCACACAAACACACACATACACACACATATACACACATACACACAAACTTTCGCCTTTATAATATTAGTGTGAAGTGAGATAGTGTGTCAGGTCAGGTATTGGTACCTACTTATCATAATGCTCTCTTCGAAATACGTTAGCACTTAGAGATGGGCATTATTGCTACTTTCAAATCATTTTCATTTGGTTATTTTGTTTCTTCACAGCGATTTCATGGGCAATCTTTCACGAAAAGTGATTTTTCAATTTCCACATTTACTCCAATGGTTTGCTACATGATAATCAAAATCAATAGCATTGATTTTTTAGAAGTGGGGTTTCACGAAAAAAGATGCAAGGCAAGTACTTAATAATTTTCAGACTGAGATTTTGGTTTATGATTTCTCACAGGCTACTTAATTGTTTAAGAGATTGTACCCAAGTCACAACAAAATCAGCGTTAATCACAGTCAAGTATTAAATTGCAAGGAAATAAAAAAGTCAAAAGAGTAACTCATATTTACTCTGCGGCACATATTAATGCCTACATAGAAGGGAATTAATCATTGGCTCGGTAATTAACTGTGAGGCGAGGCGACACAACCCCTTTTCAATCAACCTACCGCTCGAAATGAAAAATATTTGTCGTTTCAACCGGAGCTTTATAATTAATTCCTTTATGAAACCATGCGTGTCGCTACTTTCGATGTTTGAACACATACATTTTTGGTCGCTATTCATGAATTAAACGCTTTTAACGACAGTCAAATTCAGTCGGTGTTGGTAAGATCATTTTTTTAGACGTTTTATCACACAGTTTATAGAACTTTGTGCTTCAATAAACGAAATGTATGCACGCACACATTCCCCAGTGGGTCTTCATCATCATCTTCATCAACCCATCGCATCCATCGAGTTGCCATCGCGTACATACAATATAGGTACTTTTGAATTATGTGTTGTCAGTTAGCTTAACTTTTAATTATTTTTCATTTAGTTATTATTAGACTTGCAACGAATATTCGGTTACCATTCGGTATTCGGCCTATTCGGCTGCTTTTATTATATTCGGCCGAATACCGAATATCTACATATTATTCGGCCGAATACCGAATACTTAAATAATATATTTTGTCATAGAGAAATAATTGGTAAAATATTGGATAGAATCAGGCGTTACTTTGCGGAAGTTCATGTTTAGCAAGAAGCAGTTAAAAATTATTTTGCTATAATCCGCCAACAGATAAAATCTGTATGGTCAAACATGCAGTTACAAGCTAAGCACCGCTTACCTCCCCAACCAAGCAATAAAGCCAAGTTCCCAAGCAAGCACTGCCACCACCACTCACATGCACCACCACACAAGACTTTTAAGGAGTAGTGGAAAAGTCTTAGCTTGTAACTGCATGTTTGACCATACAGATTTTATCTGTTGGCGGATTATAGCAAAATAATTTTTAACTGTTTCTTGCTAAATTGGTAAAATGAAAAATTAAAATCGATTGATTACGTTTATATTCATATTTTCATTTCTGTTATAACTTAAAATCATTTAAGTAGTCATTGGTGCATAACACAGGTACATAGAACCACCACGAGAAATTTTTATTTCGCACAGTTTACACACGGCACCTTTTGGGCATTTACATCATCCTCGAAGTATGCCCATATAGGCGATTTTTTTTAAAGGCCATAATCGATTTTTTTATTATTAAAATGCGTTAGCAATAATATACCGCGCAGAGCAACAGCGGGCGCGCGAGCGATGAGTACATTAGAACAAAACAAAGGAACGCGAAACAATCACGTCTGTACAAGTTTTTGGCGCTAAACTCCAGCCGAATAGTTTGCCTAATATTCGGCTATTCGGTCAGGGGCCTCGCCGAATATTCGGTATTCGGTATACTGCCGAATATACTATTCGTTGCAAGTCTAGTTATTATCTTAAGTATAAATAAATAATGTAACGTAGATAAGTAAAACTTGCTTATAATTTCTTTTCATCCCATATGGGTTTCATGTTAAAGATAAATTTTCCAACTTTTAATGTTAAACTTAGGGTTGAACGTAAAGTAAGAGCTCAACAAATTTTAATATCAAAGTTTGAAAGCACTTACCTTGAAATACTACTTTTAATGGTTAGTAAAAATCGTCCAGTTTTAGTTTATGATATCCATTATAGTTTGGGAAGTGTTTCTTTATGAGCATCTTAAAATTAGAAGAAGTATTTAACAGATAAGTGTTAAGTGTTTATTACACCTCGTACTAGTTACCTATTCAATAAACAATTAAGAATGTATTTTATTAAAATACTTATAAAGCTTTCTCGTGAAATGCTCTAATAGTGAAACACCGTTAGAGACATGCCGCAATCACAGCACGCCAACCAACCCGAGCACCACACTGTGAATGACGGACTGAACCGTGTTCATCATCCACAAGTCTTCCCGAGAGCTTGGGTTCCGCGGGGAGCGCGATTCCCTTTCCACTTTCCCCATCCTCAATATCTCCCTCGCCCGTCACCAAACTGGACAGGCGAGAAACCGGTGGGGCAACCAGTGACTAGATGGGTGATAAACTTAGCCTCACAGCCACACCCTCCGCTCCTGGGGATATGCCCCATGGTTGCGTATACTGTGCCCTCTGCTAGGGACACTCAGAGAGTCGCGCGGACATCACCCCGTCCCTGCCAGGTCAGTTAGCCATGGCTAACCCTTGAAGAGAAATCGTTAACCATGTTACCAGGGTACACCAGCCCAAGCGCTGTTATTACCACACGAGGAGGTTACCTGGCTGGTACCCCACCCTATAGGTAGACCCAAATTGGTATTAAACTAAAAGAATGCCAAGTTGCGTTTGATTCCATCCAGTATAGTCTTAGCGTTAAGAGTACCTATACAGATTTGACAACTTTTGAATAATAATTTCTACTTTTCGTTAACTAACTAATAGCAAACTTAGTATAAACTATAAACTTTCAAACTATAATATAACATCCTTGTGCAATCCTATCACAGCTGAGACATGCCTTGTCTCCCGTCTAGTTTTGTTGATTAGTCTAAGCACTAAGCCTTAGTGCACCTGATGTACGTACTAACTGCTAAGCCTGTTTGCGAGTTTGTTTAAGCAAATTACACATTCACAGAGGATGTTCACCGAACTCGGATAGTTTATAAACCTAACCTAGCGTAATTAAGTGTTTTGTGAAATAATTAATTAAGTTGGTTACTCAATTAAGACTTTATAGTAAAATATTTTTTTTAAATTCTTTTATAATTCTTTTAATATCTGTGTATCTGTCTGTGGCATCGTAGCTCCTAAACCAATGAACTGATTCTAATTTAGTTTTTTTTTGTTTGAAAGATGGCTTGATCAAGAGTGTTCTTAGCTATAATCCAAGAAAATCGGTTCAACCGTTTGAAAGTTATCAGCTCTTGAAGTCTTCCACGCGAACCCTGATGGGTTCTGGGGTAACTGATCAGGGCATTGGCCCTCAACAGTGGTGGCTACGCTGCCCACAACTGCGGGTGGGGCACGGGGTGGGACCACTGGTCGGGGAGTCGTGTCCGGTGAGTCAAAGCCGGTGATTGCCGCACGGCAGTGCGATCGAGCCCGCGGGGAAGTTATCAGTCTAGTTACTGTAACCTTCACTTGTCGGGGGTGTTATAAATTTTTAATTTACATTTGTTCTTTGATTTCACGTCACCCATAGCCCATATTTGACATAGATCATCGGATTCAGGATCAAACCGAGAGTTCCCTCACTCCAGTTCTCAGTCTAAACTCTTAACTCTCAACGGCAAAAACACACTATCCCTATAAACGAAAGAATTAAAACTTTTGCAATAAAACAAGAAAAGAAAAGAACAAGCCCTGAACTGTATCGTTATCGTGAAATATTTTATGTAAATCTACTTGAATAAAAAAAAGTAGGTTAAGATTTATTGAAAGAAAAAACCGACAGAAGTAAAATTTCGATTTGCATACTTTTGTCATTCTAATCGTTGGAAGGAAGGTTAACGAATGTCTCGTTGTTACAGTAATGACTTAGTACGATTGTTTTTTATTCAGATACAAGTGATAGCCCTTGACTGCAATCTCACCTGGTGATAAGTGATGATGATGCAGTCTAGCTAACTTGGAAATAGTTTGGCAGTTTTTTTCTTAAACCAATATCCCTTTGGTTTCTACACGGCATCGTATCGGAACGCTAAATTGCTTGGCGGCACGGCTTTGCCGGTAGGGTGATAACTAGCCACGGCCGAAGCCTCTCACCAGATTGGAACTTTTCCCTGCCGGGAATTGAACCCTGGACCTCCCACCAATAAGACCACAGCGCTCCTCACTGCACCAGAGTCATAATGACGTCAAATTCTTGTGGCAAAGCGGTAGGTACACTATAATGAGGGAATCATTTTTGCCTTCTATCAAAAGATTCGTTATCTCAAAGGTGGAAACACATTGGCGCATCTTCATAGTCTGTAAATAGGTAAATCAGTTACAGCTTGTAACTTCCTTCTCGCAAGTGTTATAGCATAACTTATGGTATCTATAACGTATCCCATTGATCAGCCGGATCGTAAATACAACCACAATACATAAATTAGCATAATCCGTAACAATTACATTCACGATAAAGTCTAAAGCTACGAACGCACTGCCAAAATGTCGATTGACAAAAAGTTGTAAAGCCCTATTTTATTTAGTAAGCAATAGAGTACGCACCAGCGATGTTAAGCATTTAAGAAAAAAAATTAATATGTAATAGTAGCAGGCTACTAACAGGACAATATAGTCCTACCTTCTCAACTCTTCGTGTCATACTAATCTATTTGACAGTAGGTATTTGACAGTAGGCGCAGTTTCCGATCAGTTAAAGTAGAAAAAGGCCTACTTAGTTGGAAAAACTGTACTTTATGGGTATATTGGTATACTCACATCGGTTTTTCGGGGTCTACAAGTACCTACTAAGTAATGCCTATATTGGGGCCTCAAGGTGCAGGAAGAGCTACCTAGTATAAGTATTGGCAGCTAGACAGATGAAGTCGTAGGTAGCAGCTGGATCCAGGCGGCGTAAGACCATGGCATGTAGAAGACAAGAGACCATGTCTAGCAGTGAATGTATATCGGTGTACGACGATAACGAAAACGACTGCTTTAAAGCGCTCGTTTGTCTCTGATTGGAACAAACTTCTATAGCGTGAAATTTAAAATGATTATGTTTTTATCTTGTAATCGAAGCTTGCGTGGGCACGACAAAAAATCTTAGAACAAGTCGCTTATCTGCTTTGCCAATCGCAAACTGTGTAATGTATCTCATAATGATGCCTTACAGTATGTGCTGCTGTATTTACTCCCAGTCTTAGAGATGGCATTTCACAGGTAGCATGTGAAAATCACGTGAAGAGCCTTTTCATATATAATACTTGTACTATGTGTACTTGTGCATGTATGTGTATGTGTATATCTGTTACTCTTTCACGCAAAAACTTCTAGACGGATTTGGCTGAAATGTGGAATAGAGATAGACCATACCATGGATTATCACATAGGCTACTTTTTATCCCGGAAAATTAGAGTTCCCACGGGATTTTGAAAAACATAAATCCACACAAACGAAGTCGCGAGCATAAGCTAGTATCTAATAAAGTTTGAAAATTGATACAATAATCCCGCTTTTTTCGCTGGTTAAATTTTTCAGGACGTCGTCGACCTGAGTTGACACTGAACACCGTGCGAGCGAGAACACTTGCGTCGCGTCGTTCTTGTGAAAGGGATAAACATCTAGTTAAATTCAACTGCTACGTCTTTGACGGCAAGTAGATTGATTCACTAGCGTGAAAAACTACCTGTGATAAGTATAACTCGTGCGCATTAACATGGCACCTGGCTCGAAAACAACCCTCCTCCCACTTCCAAGCGCGATGTCTCGCTCTCGCCGTGCCGCCGCGCCGTGCGAGACCAGTAGCGGCACGGCGAGAGCGGGGCATCGCGCGGGGAAGTGGGAGGAGGGATTGTGTTCGAGCCAGGTGCCATGTTAATGCGCACGGGTAATAATGATATTATATCCACGCTATTAATCTTGATCATTTTATCCAGTTAAATTAATAATATAACACGATTGTAAGTGCGAAAACTGAAAAATCACTTTGTATGAATCACCTGTGAAATCACTGTGAAGGAAAATTCAACAAATGATGATTTAAAAGTAGCAATAATGGTCATCTCTAGCAGGTCGATTAAAACTGCATCGCTTTTGCGTCGCTTAGTTTCGGCAGATGTGCTAAAAGCATTAAGCGGCGAGCGCTTTCAGCACATGTGCCGAAAAGTTTCCGGAAAGCGTGTGGTTAACCGTAGCTAACGTCGAAACATAATTATCACTAAACTGAAATTTTGGAGTTCCGTACCTCATAACGGAAAGAACTGCGGGGTTATTCGGTAACTCAGTGTTATACGTTCGCTAACTCATTGAATGATAGTCACCAAGCTCATTTCACATTGGTTGGTCGGTGGACATACATTGCTACTTCACTGAGTGATATAAAAATGATTTTCGCTGAAAACGTTCAATGGATTAAAAATAAATGTCAAATGTTCTTGGTGACCATTAAGTTAGCTAATTACCCTGCACATTCTACTTATAAACAATCTCTAATTGATTTCATTACTGGTCACGTACCGCTTGACTAAGATGGTTCGTGGTGTAGAGTGCGGGTTCCGGGAAGGTGACAGCCTGTCGAATCCATAGCTACTAATATTATAAAGCCGAATGTATCTGTCTGTTTGTTAGCTTTTCACAGCCCAACCGTTAAACCAATTTTAGTACAGGAATAGCTTCCTGTACTAAAATTGGCTTTAGTTCCACGCTGAAGAACATGCGGCCATTATAATATTTCGTACAGAGATAGCTTGTATATTATAAACAGATAGATAGGTATAGACTACTTTTTATCCCGGAAAATCAAAAAGTTCCCACGGGATTTAAAAAACTGAAAGTTACGCGGACGAATTCGCGGGTCTGATCTAGTAGGTAATAAATTAATTTAAACTCAAACCCATTTCGGTTTTTTTTGACTAAATTTTTCATAGTACCTATATTGTTATAATTGTAAGTATAACAGATACGAAGATCACAACCTAGATCATAAAAGAGACCTAAAATAACTTTAATTTAACAAACTTTTGTGCGTAGGTATTAATACAGGGTGTAACGAACGCTAGCAAAAACGACAGGTGATAGTACCCTACTGATGATCACTGATAAGATACTATAAAAAAACTACGAAAAAAAATCAAAAAAATAAATACTGTACTTTTAAAAATTCGCAAATAAAACATCTGACTGACGCTAGAGGTCAACGAACGTTGCGTAAGTAGGCCACTCGGAGTCAATTCCGCGTCGTAGATGGGGCATTGAGTCGAATTTAGCACGCTTATACACTGCGTGTTTGAAAAATACTAAAACTACGAAATAATGCAATTCATTTATTTATTATTGGCATTGGATCGTGTTTAAGTAGTAAGTAAGTATAATAATAACGCTAAGTATTTTCTAGCATTTTGGTTACACCTTGTATAAAACTGTCTATTAAATTTTTTAGTGTAGGCGTCATCGTTAAAAGTTCGGCTTTCGTTAGGATAATTGATTAACTTGAAAAACTTTTCACCGCAAAACAAATAACTTGGTTACGAGTTTACTTTCTTCGGATAGCGGAGCCAGAACAATGACACAGTTTCCGCAAGTCATGAAATGAAATAAAGTCGTACAAATAAGATAAAGTTCCCACAAGAAGTATACGACACAGCAGGTAATATTTTTAACCCCCGACCCAAAAAGAGGGGTGTTATAAGTTTGACGTGTGTATCTGTGTATCTGTGTGTCTGTGTATCTGTGTATCTGTGTATCTGTGTATCTGTCTGTGGCATCGTAGCGCCTAAACGAATGAACCGATTTTAATTTACTTTTTTTTGTTTGAAAGGTGGCTCGATCGAGAGTGTTCTTAGCTATAATCCAAAAAAATTGGTTCAGCCGTTTAAAAGTTATCAGCTATTTTCTAGTTTTCTTGTAGAAAAGAAGGTTAGATAACCCTTAGGTTCATAATATTCAAGTGTCAATTGACAAATGTCAAGCTGTCAAGATGGACGTTGCCTAGATATACATAATTATTTATTTGAAAATGATTTGTCGGGGGTGTTGAAAATTTTTAATTTACACTTGTTATTTGTTTTATTTCTAAAGCAAATAACATTAGAGCCTCTAGTTCATTCATTTGTCTTAAAAAATAAAAGATAAAATTTGTTTGTATTCTTTATAAAGCACAAAAGAAACAAAAACAGAAAGAAATTAAATCCAGTAACTAACAAGTGTAAATTAATTTATAACACCCCCGACAAGTGAAGGTTACAGTAACTAGAAAAGAGCTGATAACTTTCAAACGACTGGACCGATTTTCTTGGATTATAGCTAAGAACACTCTCGATCTACTCACGAAGCTACCTTTCAAACAAAAAAGAAAAACTAACTTTAAATCGCTTCATTAGTTTAGGAGCTACGATGCCACAGACAGATACACAGATACACACGTCAAACTTATAACACCCCTCTTTTTGGGTCGGGAGTTAAAAACCGATCATATAGACTGGACTGGGCATTATGATGAGTTAGTCAGTGAGTGAGTGAGTTAAATATTTAGATCGTTGATGAAGAATCGTAGATTTAAACTAGACTAACATGGACTAGATATTTTTTGATAGAAAGGCTGTGGGTATCTCTAAATTTTTGTATCAAATTTTTCGCTACTAGCTAATACTATTAGCTACTAGTTTATAGTATACTATTTAGGTTAGTAGATACTTAATACCTATTCATTATTTCAGCTCTAGATGAAGAGCTCTCGTAAGCCGGTTTTTCGAAAAAATATTTCAACGCTGGGTCAAATACCTTGATCACCAAGAGGTAATTAATATCCCGGTCCTGTGGAAATGAGACCCATTTGTTGGCGCAAAGTACCAGATTAGCGAAAAAGCAGCCAGTACCTATTATTATTGGACCATACGCTTTAGCTTTGTTGTTTTAATACCTACTAATTTACTAAAACTTTCCCATAAAATAGTATTAATTTATTTTCAGACTTCACGGAAACCTACTGGGAAATGAAGGATTTACTTTATCACACTAATATTATAAAGGTGAAAGTTTGTATGTGTGTGTGTGTGTGTGTGTGTGTGTGTGTGTGTATGTTTGTTACTCTTTCAAGCAAAAACTACTGGACGGATTTGGCTGAAATTTGGAATGATGATAGATAATATCCTGGATTAGCACATAGGCTACTTTTTATCCCGGAAAATCAAAGAGTTCTCACGGGATTTCGAAAAACCTTAATCCACGCGGGCGAAGTCGCGGGCATCGGCTAGTCTTTTATGAATAAACTTTACGAGATGAACTTACGGTTTTTAAAAAAGGATCTGTGAAAATATCTGCTAAAGCAATGGTTAGGGGTATATCGGGTTTTTTAAAGATGAATAAGAAGTCATGGATCATAATAATATCACAAGCTGCCGAAGCAATGCACTTATGCATAACTTCTTAGTATTAATTTTTATTAAATTTGCGCGTGTTGCATATTGTACGTCAAGGTGGTACTAAACTTCTATTGACACATTTTTACGGAGCGTCCGATGCTACTGACGATCTTTTGCGGCTCTCTCGGCTCTGTGCGATCTCTATTAGTATACGGTAATAGATAGGTACCTACCTCGTAAATCTAAACTTTTATCTAGGGATTTCAATCAGACAGTCGAATAAGGGTTAACTCCCAACAAGCCTTTCGCATTTACCTTTTTGCCAGAAAGTTTGTTTTTATCTTACGGCTATAGTTGTACCGACAGAAAAGAATATACAGGTAAGTACACATTTTAATTTTTTAATGATGTAACAACAAATTCACGGTTTTCGGATTTTTCCCTTTACTTATGCCATAAGACCTACCTACCTGCCAAATTTCATGATTCTAGGTCAACGGAAAGTATCCTATAGGTTTTCTTGACAGACACGACAGACGGATAGGCAGACAGACGGAAAGTCAGACAGACAACAAAGTGATCCTATAAGGGTTCCGTTTTTCTTTTTGAGGTACGGAACCCTAAAAATACCTACTAAAAATACGTAAAACAATAATCTGTAGTAACATATTTTATATCCCTACCAGCGTAAGTATATTATGCATAGTACGTACATAGTACGAGACTATATTTTTATTATACTGATTATGTAAATAGGTATTTTTATATGTATATAAAATACTATAATAGTGGCGTTTTTATCTCCTTTTTATGGCTACACGACAATATATAAACAACGTTTGGTACAGTGACTTTACTGGCTGTATACCTAATACGGAAGGAATTATTGTATTAGATGTAGCTATATTATTAGTACTTCATCTGCGTGGATTCAAGTTAATTAAAAACTCGTAGTATTGGTATTTCTATGATTTTCCAAAATTCTAGTACTTATGTTATGGAGTAGTAGCTTATGACCGTCCCCGGGATGCAAGCTGTCCTATCTGTACCACATTTCGGCAAAATTGGGTCAAGAAGTAAATGGATGGGCCGTGAAGAGATAACTGATAAATAAACATACAGACAGACCAACTAGAAGAGATCAGTGTAGGTATATCATATCAGATAGGATTAGATGATTTTAAATTGAAAGGAGCGGAATATGAAACTACATGAACAATGTAATATAAGAAAACAGTAGAACCAACTTCCTCCGAAGGTTTTCCTACCAAATTTCAACATAGGGTTATTCAAGGGGTGGATCAACACAACAAATTCCTGAAAAGCTGGCAACGCATTGGCGGTTTCTCTGGTGCTTTAAAGGTCGAGGGCGGCTTAACCACTTAACATCATTTGGCCTGCTCGTTTGCTGGATATAAAAAGTACTTAGTACCTATTCTTACTATTAGGTATAAGATAATTACCACCATCGAATTATTCCATATTTGGTCACTTTTTCCCCACAGCAAAAGTCTGTCTTGTTTTCGTCTAGGTACCACAAAACCCCAGAATAAAGGAAAAATATCTACGAACAATATTTCCAAAAGAAAAAAACATCGAATCGAGGCAGAAAAATAACACTGCGCGTTTAGTAAAAAAGGAGAGATAAATCATAAGGAGCAACGGAAATAAGACAAGTGGGCGAATAAATCTTCGTTAAGCTTTGATAAGTGAGCTCCACGCCTCTGGCCTGACGCGATGGCCACCATAACTCACCTCTAACGTCTTGACAAATTTCACTCATTTCGACCACACTTATATCTGTTTTCACGCTGGAGTACGTAACATTGAATTCACTCGCTGTTTGAATGAGATGAGAGCTAATGATCCATACTCCATACTAATATTAAAGATGCAAAAGTATGTCTGTCTGCTAGCTTTTGTCACGGCCCATCCGTTTAGCCGATTTTCATGAAACTTGGTACAGAGCTAGCTTTTCCCGTTGGAAAGGCTATTTGTTGTCCAGGAAAATTCAAGAATACCCACGGGATTTTCGAAAAATCATCTATTTAGTACAAATGCTAGCTGTCATTCTGGAGAAGGATGGATGAATGTGTATAAGGCTACTTTTTTGCTGGAAATTAGAAAATTATGCATACTTTGTACAAAAAGCTATTTTATTGTTACATATATGCATTTTGCGCATATTTAATTATTTTTATTATGGCTTGTAAGTTCTAATCAGTTTTCTTTTAAGTTTTAATCGAAGCTTTTAAGTTTGGCACACTATTAAACTTAAACAGACCGACGTCACGCAATCATGGCGTCGTCGGTCTACTTGTATATCCGAAAACTTAATGTGATTTTGCGAGTGCTGTGACCTCAAAGTACCTCTGTGTAAAATATACTCCGAGATGCAACGGATTTCATTTCCTGATGATATTTCTGCATCAAACGACGAGGTGATGCCATGGGATTTGTTTGAGTAATTAATTTGAAAACGAACTCCGCACGTATAGGTACGGTACTTATATTTTAAAGTGAAGTCAAATTCGTACACTTGTGTGTGTATGTTTGTGTGTGAGTGTGTGTGCTCATACGCGTACCAATACATGCTACATATAGGTAAATAAGTATGTTGGCGTGGGGTTTACGCACTTTTTGACACCTATTATAAGAGTGCTTCAAGAAGTGGCGGCCCAGAGTTATGATGTCTAAGTTATGTAGTGAGTTTCAAAGTTTGATGTGAACGATGCATCATAAGTCATAACATTTACTACCAGTAGTCAAGTATGCCGCTACCATTGAGAAATGTCGTAAAATTGCTGTCTCTTGTTATTGTATACCTACCACTTAAATTCACAAAGCATGAAAGCAAATACAGTGGTGGTTTTCGACTTTATTTACAAGAATAAATCTTTGACATATTTATTATTTTTGTTCATGTTAAATCAATGAATAGTGCTATTAGAATAAAATTTAGTTTGTACCTACCTAAGGGAGGCTCTTCTAAAATCAGTGGTATTTACTGTTAATTAGCTAATTAAAGTGACAAATAGCATAAAATAGGCTTCGCCTCTATTCGGTACATAAATTCTAAATGGTTAGTAATTTGGGAATACATTTCGAATGATAACAAATGGATGATAATGTTATAACAATCCTGTAAATAAATTATTCCAAAGCCAAAATGTTATTCAATTTGAAACCTTTTGAAACATTATCTGCAATCTTGAGTGAATATTAACTAAGCTTTTACTTATATTTATTCCTTGATTTGGCATTAATTGATGGCCTCCTTTGTGCTGTGGTCTTATAAGAGTGAAGTCCCGGGTTCGATTCTCGGCAGAAGCAATCCCTCACTTCGCTTTGAATTCAAAATAACGCCTTCGAGGAACAAAATATTACTTTGGCACCTTGTAAAACAAATAACTATTAATTACCTATTTAACAAGGTATATCACTCAAGAGGGTTAACCAAAGTTTTTTTTCGACTCGCGCTCTTTGTGTTCAGGAGGTATGTAGGTACCTATTAACCCGTGGAGCCCCGGTGGATGTCTCTGGCTGGGTCGCGTTTGATTGCTTCAGTGATCATGTGACCCAGTCGCCAAGTGACGCGCAGGAGTGCCGCTGGGTTCTAGTGGAGATTCCGGCCGCCTGTCGGCTGGCGAGTCCCACATACCCTCCCTGGCTGACTGGCTGGCTCTGGCTGGCTGGCTGGCTAGCTGGCTTTGTGTTTGGCTAACTGGCTGCCTGGCTGAATGCATTTCCCAACGACAAAAAAAACTACCAACCTACCCTGAGTTTTTGTTCTGAATGTCATAGACCGCAAAATGATGAATAAAACTTTTCCAATATTGCCGCAAAGTGAAATGCAAATCCATAACGTAAAACAGATTCCGAAAATCCCGCCCCAGACGCCGGTGTCGGCAGTCACAGTGAAATAAATCGTCTGAGTTGTTGTGGCGAACGTATCTTCACCTCCCCCTGGAGACTCTTTGACAAGACTGTATTGTTCATCCTTAGAAATGAGATTTATACAATAAGTATTATTTGTTTTAAAAGATCCACACCATAGATTTATCATCCATACAAATATCTATTTAAATATATAAAAGAAAAAGCTATTTAAATATATAAAAGAAAAAGCCGATTGACTGACTGACTTAAACAACTTACAGCTCAAACTACTGACGAATTGGGCTGAAAATTTGCCATGCAGATTATATCCTACAAATATTATAAACGCGAAAATTTGTATGTATGGATGGATGTATGAATGTTTGTTACTTTGACGCAAAGACTACTAGACGGATTTGTCTGAGGAATGGAGATAGATTATACCCTGGATTAACACGTAAGTACTTTTTATCCTGGAAAATCAATGCGTTTCTACGGGATTTTTAAAAACCTAAATCCACGTGAACGAAGTCGCGGGATTCAGCTAGTAATACAATATAATAGCTATTATGACATAGACATCCGCTAAGAAAGGATTTTTCCCCAAATTTCAACCCGGAAAAGATTAAAATAGGGGTTTGAAATTTGTGTAATCCACGTGGATGAAGTCGCGGGCGTAAGCTAGTCGTAAAATAATGCAAAAGTGTTTCCGTCTGTCTGTTGCCTGTTATCACGGCTTTTCCGATTTCCGACCGACAATACCGATTTCGACGAAGTTTGGTACAGAGATAGAGTACTTACATCCATAAGCTGTATCCTACATACTGTATTTCAATAGGCTACCTACATTATAAAATCCCGTGGGAACTATTCGATATTCCGGGATGTAATCCCGCATAATCAAAAAATTCCCACGGGATTTTTAAAGGCTCATCCATTTTACCAATTTTCACTTTTGGTACAGAGAAGCTTGTATTTCGTAGATGTCCATTCCCGGGATGGAAATAGGCTCCTTTTTATGCCAGGAATTCTCTCGGGGTTTTTTAAAAACCTAGATCCACGCGGACGAAGTCGCAGGCATAATCTAGTATTATATACACAAAGCTTCGTATTTATAACTAGACTGAAGACTAGGTCAATCTTGATGAAGAAAAATATACATTTCCGAATACATTGCAGCATGCAGCAATTATCCTCACACAAAAATCAAACTATATTTTAAGGTACAAAGGCAATCTCACCTTAGAAATTAACTAAAATAAACCTTAACGTTTAGCGTTAAGGTCTAGAATTACATATGAGTCGGTTTCTGCAGTAGAGGCATGAAAAGCTTTTATAGAAGTGCAAAAAGTGCTTATCATTTTCATTAAACTTTGTAAATTGTAATCGTTGAAGCATGCTTCTACAATATGAATCAGACTATGATAAAATGCAATATGCAGGCTAGTTGTTTGAAATGAAGCTCGATGGCTATAGTTTCCTTTGAGAATCGAGGCTGAACGCCGTGGCCGACATATTTTGGCCTAGAGGTCATTTTAAATATCATAGTTACTTACACGCATTGTGGACGTCCTACTGTGCTGCCACCATCCCTTTCAATGTTATGCAGTGAACGATAAAGCTTCGAAACTACGTTTCTGAGAGTTGTCATTAGATAAGTGTAAATTAAAAATTTTCAACACCCCCGACCAGTGAAGGTTACAGTAACTAGAAAAGAGCTGATAACTTTCAAACGGCTGAACCAATTTTCTTTGACTATTCCGCGCCTACGATCCAAAGTATCTGAGTTTTCCAAAACATCATTTTCAAATAAATAATTATGTATATCTAGGCAACGTCCATCTTGACAGCTTGACATTTGTCAATTGACACTTGAATATTATGAACCTAAGGGTTATCTAACCTTCTTTTCTACAAGAAAACTAGAAAAGAGCTGATAACTTTTAAACGGCTGAACCAATTTTTATGGATTATAGCTAAGAACACTCTCGATCAAGCCACCTTTCAAACAAAAAAAACTAAATTAAAATCGGTTCATTCGTTTAGGTGCTACGATGCCACAGACAGATACACAGATACACAGATACACAGATACACAGATACACAGATACACAGATACACAGACACACAGATACACAGATACACACGTCAAACTTATAACACCCCTCTTTTGGGTCGGGGGTTAAGAATAGGCACCATGTTAAAACACTTTAAAACACTAGTTTAACGAATGACTACAATGAATCGTAAATTGCAATAGGTTCACTATTCACTCACGATTCAAACAATGTGTGATTTACTGACTCAAAGGGACAGTTACAAAGTTACAATCGAATTAAAGACGCATGTGACTGTATTATATATTATTATATGCACAGGCCACCGCAGTAGATATTTCTTTACGCTACAATGGTGCGTATGGAATATTTCTAGGCTTTTGTCGTTCACTGGCATTTTTTCTGTGGTACATTCTGAAGTTGAAACACTACAGTGGGCTCCAATCTGGACTTTTGCATCTACACCTCCTGAATAAACCTTATAATATCCAATCATATAAAGATTGTTATAGTGAAAGTTTCCTAAGAAACCAATCAGTATGAGTAAAGATAGTCCTATTATGAAGGTGTATAGAGATAAGTTGATATCACAAGTAATAACCAGATAACAAAGGATAGAGATGTTTTGTTGCGTCATAAAAACTAAGGGAACACAATAGCTAACGGAAAACGCTGTAAATTATACCTACCTCCTACTTTTACGAGATCTGAAAACGAGTTTTGCTATAAAATAAAAAGTAAAACACTTTCGGTTGATGATCAGACATTTTTGTTCTAATTACGTGCTTTTTGTATGAGGACTGCTACGATCGCGGGCAGTATCACACTACTATTATATAAAAGCGAAAGTTTGTATGTGTGCGTGCGTGTATGTGTGTGTGTGTGTGTGTGTGTGTGTGTGTGTGTGTGTGTGTGTGTGTGGTGTGTGTGTGTGGTGTGTGTGTGTGTGGTGTGTGTGTGTGTGTGTGTGTGTGTGTGTGTGTGTGTGTGTGTGTGTATGTTTGTAACTCTTTCAAGTAAAAACTACTGGTCCGATTTGGCTCGGAATGGAAATCGATCATCCACGTGGATGAAATCGCGGGCATCATCTAGCTAGTCTAAGACGAACCCATACAAAGCTGGGTGAGTCATATAGTAATTAAGACAACTGAACTGTTTACAGTAACGTCATTAGACGTAATCCTGATTACATAATGTAACGCTTACTAAAACATCTATGATAACAAACATTCAGTTGACTCATTGAATATTCACAAGGATTAGAATCTGTTTGTGGCTAAACATGACGCGGTTCCCAACATATTATCATTATTAATGATCCTTGTCTTAAACTAAATAACACTTAGGTACCTGGGCTGATACTGAATATTAGCTATGCATTAAACATTTGAGAAATTGACCTTCTTTAAATTTGCTAATACTTTTATATTTTCCGTACAAAACATGCTCCATGCAAAAGGTCGCATCAATCAAGCGTGAGAAAAATCACTATGATATCCTTGCGCTTGTGATATCTGAATATTCAGTCATGATTAATGTGTGAGATGGGGAAAGAAAAGCTTACTTTTAACCCCCGACCCAAAAAGAGAGGTGTTATAAGTTTGACGTGTGTACCTATCTGTGTACCTCTGTGTATCTGTCTGTGGCATCGTAGCTCCTAAAGTAATGAACCGATTTTAAATTAGTTTCTTTTGTTTGAAAGGTGGCTTGATCGAGAGTGTTCTTAGTTATAATTCAAGAAAATCGGTTTAGCCGTTTGAAAGTTATCAGCTCTTTTCTAGTTACTGTAATCTTCAATTGTCGGGGGTGTTATAAATTTTAATTTACACTTGTTTCGATACAAGTTAACCCTTGATTGCGATCTTACGGTGTAAATCATGACGTAGTCTGAGATTGAAGTGGGCTAGCTTGAAAATAGTAAACTTTTTATTATCATGACTGCCATTTTGAAGTAGGTATTTGTTATTTGTTGTTATAGCGGCAATAGAAATACAGATTCTTTTCTTTTTTTGAATAAAAAAAATAGCGAGCAAATGAGCAGATGGGTCACCCGATGTGAAGTGATTACCGCCACCCATGAACATTTGCAGCTGAGAAACCGCCGATGCGTTGCCAGTCTTTCAGTAATTTGTTTGTCCGCCCCTTGAATAACCACATGTTGTAGTCTGATTCTGTTATTCTGTGAAAATTTTAACTTTCTAATGGTTTACGAGATACAGTCCGGTGACAGACAGACGGATGGACGGACGGGCATGAATGTTATACTAATTCAGATGGTTCACAAATTAAATCAAGCCATTATAATCAGTGAGCTGGAACTACAAGCTATTAAAACATTCTCAATGTCCAGTTTACGAAACAAATTCGACCAGCGTTCCTAAGAACCGTCGTTCTTGGATTTATCGGTTTTGCAGTTAACTCAGCAATTTAAGTGATTTATGATTTTGCGGCTATCCTGAAGCGTTTATATTAGATCCAGATCTCTGTTACCCATAGTTCGCAACGTTATAAGCTTTGATTTCAATTAAGATATTCTTACCTGTTACCCAACACTATTACCATTGAATTAAATGTATCCACAGCTATTTCTCGAATCTCTATCACGACTCTTGAGATATACTAATAACGAGTGTCATACTAATTTTGACAGCTTTTGTCAAAATAAGTATGACACTGGTTATTAGTATCGGTCAAGTGCGAGTTGGACTCGAACACGAAGGGTTCCATACCGTCGTACACAAATTAATAACATTACCTATTTAATTTTTCCATGGTGACCACGGCTATTTGGAAATTTTTGTAATTTTTTGTTATAGCGTCAATAGAAATACACATTCTGCGAAAGTTTCAACTCTTTACCTATTATGGTTCACACAATACAAGCCGCTCTCATACACACATGTTAAAAGTTCAATGTACCAACAGTACTCTTATCTGTACTTTTGGCCAAAACTTGAAATAGAACCGCTTTTGAAATATCACAAACTTTTCGGTTTGAATACTCAGTTAGTTCGCTCACACGGTATTGAGTAGGTATTTTAGTTTGCTCGAAACTTTTCAATGTAGACTTAGTGTGGCTGCGTGGTTGCTTCAATAAAACATCGCTCACAGCTCACATTGTATATTATATAACATTTGTATTTACAGGATATTTACAATGATGCCTGTATTAGCATTGATTTGACATTGATTTGTGCTGAGAGTAATATTACTCCTAACGGACAACTCCGCGAGCTATAAACAATGCTAATTGGTTCTAATTATATTATAGTTAAACAAGTGTAAATTAAAAATTTATAACACCCCCGACAAGTGAAGGTTACAGTAACTAGAAAAGAGCTGATAACTTTCAAACGGCGGAACTGATTTTCTTGAATTATAGCTAAGAACACTCTCGATCAAGCCACGTTTTAAACAAAAAAAACTAAATTAAAATTGGGTTATTAGTTTAGGAGCTACGATGCCACGGACAGATACACAGATACCCACGTCAAACTTATAACACTTCTCTTTTTGGGTCGGGAGTTGAAAAATAATATTGACGCGAATGTCTTGATAGGAATGAGGCTCTCGAAGTCCCACAAGAACAACCGGATCTTGATTTTCGATTGTTGTTCGAAGTGGCTGCTACGAAGAAGTTTTCCAGTTGACCAACTATCATCAGCGAGTATGATAATAGAGGCAGTAAACTGTAGTGGAGGTATCATGTATATCAATTCGGATTCGCACAGCGACAAAGTCCATAGATTTCGACTGTTGAATCTCTATAAGGTCAAAATAAAATGGAACTAAACTACCTTGCTTGAGTTTGAAATATATTTGTCCATTCACCTACGCGCGTGGCAAGTTTTAGAAATAAAAATCTATATCTCAATTCTCAACGAATGACTTTAGAAAAGTTGTAGATCACAATACTCGAAATCTATCAAAGCTATCGAGTTGTGTAAACTCGTACTAAGTGTATTGATGTTAACTTTTGATTTGAAACCTGCCATTTTTGCTCGCAAACTCGGCGTGGCACATTCATGGCGGATGGACTTTTGTGGTAGAACATTTTGGAGGGAAAGAGTACGAGGTAGGTACTATAACAGCCTACTATATATATTATATTATGGAGTGGTTTAAAAGTTAGCAAAGAAGAAGTTGTTCCAAAGCAAGAACTATTTTAAACAGATTTTTAACCCCCGACCCAAATAGAGGGGTGTTATAAGTTTGACGTGTGTATCTGTGTATCTGTCTGTGGCATCGTAGCTCCTAAACTAATGAACCGATTTTAATTTAGTTTTTTTTTTGAAAGGTAGCTTGATCGAGAGTGTTCTTAGCTATAATCCAAGAAAATCGGTTCAGCCGTTTGAAAGTTATCAGCTCTTTTCTAGTAACTGTAACCTTCATTTGTCGGGGGTTTTTAGAAGTTTTTAATGTACACTTGTATCATTTGTTTTGTTATAACACGGATATTGCAACGCCACACTGTCCTCGAGCGATTTGAATTAGCTAATGGAACTTAATTTCTACTAAGTAACTCTACACCTCCATGAAAATAGTCACATTTAAAGAAGCCGGTGGAAAGAAAATTACTTAATTCAAGCGAGGACATCTTCTATACGTACATATTCTGTACCCGGTTACTTTTGTTCGACCTCTAGCTGGCACCAAATACGCTTTTTAACAACTATTTCACGTTTATAATCAAGTCGTAAATTTTTAAAAGTTTATTCTGCGCTATAAAACTCAGACATGATAGACCATAGCTGATTTTTATTACTTTTTTATGGATCTAGGTAGGGTAGAGTAGCCAATGCACTATCAGCTGAAGTTCACTATTTTAGCGAAAGTAATATAAAATCTATAGGTTGCTAATAATAATGGTTATGCTGCTGTTGCATTTTAATAGTAATCTACTGGAATTATGTTAATACCGGTTTAAGTAGAGTAAGTTAACTTTTTTTTTTAAAAGAATATTAGCCATGCTAATCATGACTAATACTCCCCTTTTCCCTCCAATGAAGCGTAAAGCTTGTGCCAGGAGTGGGTACGGTAAAAGTGCAACGGGTGGGGTTTGAACCGCCGCCGACCTTTCGGAATTCAGTCCGCTCCTCAACCGTTGAGCTATCAGGGCTTTTTATACATATAACTGTAGGACCTATCGGTAATAATGACCCCCCCCATCACCAGGGTCCTGGCTATTTGTAGCATAAATAATTTACACCGGTTACTACAACAACTATAATCGGTTGTTCAAACGCGAAAACTATTGGCTATTGCGACCCGGTTATATTTACTACAACACTAATGGGTAATTTAAACGCTAAAAGTATTGGCTATTGCGACATGATAATCGAGGTCCCTTCGAGGTTGTTATAGCAAATTTTTACTGTATTTTTAACCCCCGACCCCAAAAAGAGGCGTGTTATAAATTTGACGTGTGTATCTGTGTATCTGTCTGTGGCATCGTAGCTCCTAAACTAATGAACCGATTTTAATTTAGTTTTTTTTGTTTGAAAAGTGGCTTGATCAAGAGTGTTCTTAGATATAATCCAAGAAAATCGGTTCAGCCGTTTGAAAGTTATCAGCTCTTTTCTAGTTACTGTAACCTTCACTTGTCGTGGGTGTTATAAATTTTTGATTTACACTTGTGTTATTAGTTTAATCACTTCGTTAATTTGATGATTTAACAACATTTCATAATTACTATTTGATGGCAAAATTAAAAACGCAGATGGAAATTTTCATAAAATTAAATTTAAACAAAGCAAAATACCAATTCGGCAATTACCATAATTCAGTGGGCATGGGAAATAAAATTATTATCCCATTATCATGGACTTTAGTTGACCATGCGTTAAAATATAATAAATTATATTTACGTGATTATAATATTAATAAATACCTACTCAACCACGAAATGATCTGATGTTATGTCATTACCGGCCGACTGGCTCTCATGAATTCAGCTGAATTTCAGTCCAGTACTCAAATCAGCCTGACAATCCGCACTTGATTAGGGTGGTAGAATATGATCAAAACTTTTTCATTCTGAGAAGATACCCATGCTGTAGATCGAAGATACCCATCAATATTTCTTTCTGCAAATAAAGAACTTGAATAAGATGATGGTGGTGATGATCGAATCTAGTAATATTTTGATTCTGCATAGTGATCAAGGTTCTAGTAAAATGAATTGAATTACCTAATTGACAAATTCAAGGGGAAGTCCTATATTCAAAGCACAACAGGAATCGTTTAAGGCCGGTTCACACCAAGCACGTACACGTGACACGTGCATAGTGACGCGCGTTAACCCCTAATACACCGCGTTACGCATACTTCATGCTTTACGCAAGCGGTGTGCCATGTTTCATACAGTTCCATACATTAAAACGCAATGGTACGCGCTATGCTTACGCAGCCTGTGTAAACGAGCTATTAGATGTTACTGGATCTAACTAGAATAATACAAACCGGTCAAAACGAATACTGGAATTTAAAAATGTATATTTAGAATATCAACTATAAAAATGTTTTACCGGACCGGGCTTTTAGAAGCTCTAGTTTGCCCATAATTTTATGAGTCAGGTCTTTTTCTTATTTCGAAAAAGAACAGTGTTAAGCGAAATGGCGAAGTAATCAAATTGGGTTACGGATGTCCTTTTAACAGGGCTCTCTCCGTCACTCGTTTCATACAATCGTAGTTCCAATTTCATTTGAATATTAAGCAACCAAAGTCCATGAAATTTTGCAGACATATTCTAAAAACTAATATCTGTGTCTGTGGTGTTTTAGATTTTTCTAAAAATGTGTAGTTTTAAAATTACAGGGGCTCAAAGATTTATATGAAAATTTTTAAGACCGCGTAATTTTGAAACCGAATATTTTAACAAAAATCTGGAAAATCACAAACATAGATATTAGTTTCTAGAATATGTCTGAAAAATTTCATGGACTTTGGTTGCTTAATATTCAAATGAAATTGGAACTACGATTGTATGAAACGAGTGACGGAGAGAGCCCTGTTAATAGTATTCTGTATTTATTTTCCGTTCCAAAAGGCACTTTTAACGGGAAACATTGCTGTGGTTCCTTAATTGGTTTTCATTGTGGAAAACGCGGTTTCGTAATTTTTACATTTATTTTTAACCAGCTTTTCCTTGCAGCTGATTTTAAAAGCAAGAATTCCCGGGGTCTATTCCTGGCAGAGGTAACTTGGAGAATTTGTATTATCTTTAATTTAAATTGTATCTACGTCTGACTGCCAGACAAACGATATTGTAACAAAAAGTATTGTTTTTTGTGTAAGTGAACTTGGTTAATAATACTTTGAGAAAATATTTTTTTAACTTGAACTATGATTTACGCCTGATCCGCCTGCCTGCGCTCAGAAAATCTGATATACCTTCATATACACAATATTATATACGTTATCTATAGACCTCTCAGTTTAGTTTAGCTTAGAAATTGTGTACAAAAAAATTTGCAATAGTTATCAACTACCCACGCCAAATAGACCAACTTTATCTAATTCCCCAAGCGTGTTTTCAATGTGTGGAAAACAGAATTTCCCATCCTGTTAAGCCCAGTTTGTTTATTATTCAAGTAACGAGTGAATCCTGCCACCTATGGAACTATCTAGTGGCTGTTTTAAAAGCACGTTTTAGTACCATTATTTCGAAATCGAAATCAGCAGAATGTTGTATGCAGAAGGATCTGGGAACTAAATCACACTAATATTTTAAAGGAGAAAGTTTGTATGTGTGTGTGTGTGTGTGTGTGTGTGTGTGTGTGTGTGTGTGTGTGTATGTTTGTTACTCCTTCACGCAAAAACTACTGGACGGATTGGGCTGAAATTTAGAATGGAGATAGATTATACCCTGAATTAGCACAAAGGCTACTTTTTATCCCGGAAAATCAAAGAGTTCCCAAGGGAATTTTAAAAACCTACATCCACGCGAACGAAGTCGCGGGTATCAGCTAGTCTCTAATAAACTCCTGCCATTTTAATAAAGACGAACTTTTATTAATTTTGTTCCAGAGCGTGTTTCCATTCGGTCTAAGAGGATTTCTTATCACCGTATTCGTTTGGAAAACAGAATTTCCCATACTGTTAAGCTTAGTTCGTTTATTGTTCAGGTGCGGACTGTGGAGTATAGACTGCCGCCTATGGACCTACTTATCTTATCAGTGACGGATTAAGACTACTTGGTGCCCTAAGCAATCCATGCCTATGGGCCCCCATATCCGTATGTCAACTAGAATCGGTCTTTAAACCTTTACCGCCTAAAAACATTTGTTTTTTGTAAAATAAGATGATGAGATGAGAGAACGTACTTTAGAAGTGGAGTAGTTAGGTGCGATAACAATAAAAACCAAAGCATAATTTATTTATTTATTGAAATGCGCCTTGCGGCTTTCGGAGGCATTCCAATTGTCGAATGCACAAGCGGCAGCGAGTGGCCAAGCGGGAGTGGGGTTATGACTCTAGATCGGACTCTATGTCAACTTAAAACGCGCGAATTTTCAAATTAGTCCTAGAAACTCTTTTTGGTGTGGTTTTTGGTGACGTGATGCCCTAAGGGCGGATTTATTTTGTGCTTCTTCTGGTGCCCCCTCAGACGTGATGCCCTAGGCAATTGCTTAATTTGATTAAGGGTTAATCTGTCACGCTTATCTAGTGTCTGTATTAGAGCCGTTTAAGTACTATCATATCAAAATCTGTTGTATACCGAAGGATCTGGAAACCAATTGTATTATTACCTCAAGAACACTCGTAGCGTCAGCAATGTGGAGTACGACACAGAGAGAAAGTAATTCAAAAAATTACTAACTTCAGAATTCTAATGAATGACAACCTGAATCAAATACACTGACTTTATTTCCGTTTGTTCCTAAACGTGTTTCAATTGGGTCTAAGAGGATTTCTTAGCGCCGTATTCGTGTGGAAAACAGAATTTCAAATACTAAAGCATATAGTTCGTTTATTATTCAGATGCGGAGCGAATCCTGATGCCTATTGGACCTAGTGCCTGTATTATGAGCACGTTTTAGTATTTCAATAAGCGATATAGATTTTCCACAAGATGCGGTGTTTCATAGTAATAAACATTGATTGAATAAGTACTAGATTTGAAATATGTGCTTCAAAAAAGGCCCGTAAAATAAGGGCGCATTAATTCCTGCGACCTTATTTCAGATTCAATCATAGCCAACATTATAGTGTAAACGTAGGCGTCAAAATGCTGCAACGTGCCTATATCCCTCAGTACCTTCCCGTAAATATTAATACCTGTACCTTTCTTCAACACCTACCTACTACCAACACTGTAACCAGATTTTTTCAACCGTGCCAACCAAGCCGAGCCACCAAGAGATATAAAGTGCACACGCACTCGAACTGAACTGCAGCTGAACTGCGCGTCGCAGCTGGAGAGAATATCGTGCGGGGCGCTGTCGCGACGCGCAGTTCAACTGCAGTTCAGTTCAAATGCGTGGGCACCTTTAGCGTTCTGATACGATGCCGAGTAGAAGCCAAACGGGTATGCGTTTAATAAAAACTGCCATACCTCTCCCAGGTAAACCCGCTTCCATCTTAGTCTTTGTCGTCACTTACCATCAGGTGAGATTGCAGTCAAGGGCTAACTTGTATCGGTATAAAAAATAGTCACTTAGCCAGTGATTGAAGTAAGTTTAGATTGAGATTAAAAATAGCCTAAAATAGAATCTGGAGTAGGTACTTACGTCATAATATTGCAATGTAACTAAGAAGAGGTATAGTTTAACTGAAAGAGACTGCAATATCAAAGCGCCTGGAATCTAGGGAAGTAGGTAAGGTCGATTCAAGTGTACTCGGCGGGTCACCGAAATATTAAACTTAGGTACCTCGACGATTTTGAATGTAACCTCAACCGATTTTAATATTTAGAAATAGAACAATGTTTATTCAAATAAACTACTACAAGTGCTTTTCAAGCGTCAAAAAAATCTACCACTCTGGTTCGTAATGCGCTTTCTACTGAGAAGAACCACTAAGAAACTCGGGGGTTGCTCTTTTCAAATACTCAATTTACATTAAATACGAGTATTATGCCATATTGTATAAGAGCCTAATTACAGTCCCCCGCATTACTGGAGGGAGTCATTCAGTTTTGTGAGGTAATTGTATGGTATGGGAAATTGATAATAGTAAAAATATGTTAGTCCTGGAATATTGAATCTTATAAATATACAAAATCCTAAGTGTTCACGCATCATTCAAAAATGAAACTTTGTGCGGTTGTTGTTGGCACATGCGTGAAGGTTTCTCACATTAGTAAATGTCAAGACAACAGATAGGTTTGCCAACTTAGGCCTACTTCAGAGTTTTGGCTGATGTCTCTACAACTTTTTAATAATTTGATAATAATAATATAATTAATTAAACGCTTGCAGTGAACCTATATCTAATGTGAATGTAACAAGTAACATTAGTTACTTGTATTTTATGTATTGTAGTATTGAATTGTAGTTGATTAGTAGATATTAATCAAATTTAAGAGCTGCATCATGAAATCGGAATACAATATTCCATTTCAATAAACATTCGTTACCTACTGTCTAGTACTAATATTATTTGTAGTCTAATAACATCGTAAACAAACATAATACCTAATAATATCACGGACATAATTTAATGTTATAACATCATTAGTATTTAGTGTGAAACTGGAAGGTATTTATTTTTTACCCTGGTCCCGCCGAGAAATGCAATGCTGCCGAATTAAAAATATGGAAGTCCCTCCGGGAGGTAGCGCCTGGAAGGTACCGTGCACCATTCCTCCAATACACACAATGCTACCGAATTAAAATTGTACCTAAGTCAAATCATAATACAATTAAAGGCATTATTTAAAAAAAACACAGAAAAAAAGAAAAACGCTACAAAGTGAAAAATAACTGTAATATTAGAATTTGGTGCCAAAAAATTAAAATACATACTTAACCAAACATACGCGTTAAAGGAGTTCCCAAATAAATTATATAAAATTATAAAGGTAAAAATATGAAGATACAAATAGCCTCTACATTTGATACATTACAAACTAAAGTACTGACCACTGAGATTATCCGACTGATTTGGTTTATTCAGTGAATAAACCAAAATTGTCTCAACCACTCACATAATACCCTAATGGAGCTTTTAAATATTATATTTCGTGGGTGTACAATTTTTACATCTATTAATCTTAAATGACCGACATGAAAAATGGTGTTTAAAAATTCTCTTAACATTTCCTCAACATTTTTAAAACCCTCCTAAGTTGAAGAATACACCGTATAATTTTAGAATGCATTAAATTTTATATCTTACGTCGCTTAGTCACAATGTTTTTACAATGCGCGAACATTTTAGATGAAATCCTTGCAAAATAATTTTTATTTCAACTTTTCTAGAGCATGTCCATAAAATTATGTTGGAGATAGAATGCAGGAACCTAAAACTGCTGCTCTATTTTCTGTAAAAAAAAATAGGCTTGGAGAAATTATGTTACCTATTTGATTCGAAATGACATTCTGTTAATCCAGACTTATATCCAGGTCTCTCCAAGTCTTTCATTAAATCCATGCAAAAATTATGTTCAACCGTTGTTCCGTTGCGGCGTGAGTGAAGGACAAACCATCACACCAGCTTCACATTTATAATATTTGTGGTGATATTGTCTATTAATGTTATTTTGGAAACTTAATACCATTTGGCTATTGGTTATTTGAGTAGAGTATGGGTATTTCACAAGGCCCGTATATTATACAAACTGAAAAGTATATACCTAGTTTTTGCATCTACCTATGCAGTGTACGCTACTGCGTGTAGAACTACAATGCTACGTAAATAGACGCTAGAGTGGCCGTCAAAATAGACAGTTTTATAGACAAACAACATCGCCATTCCAAACGAGAAACACAAACATTAGAAATTCTTGGCTAAGCCATTCTAAACTATGCTAACATACTATTTTAGGTAAAAATCATGCAAACGACTATTTGTTTTACAACTTCCTGTCGGGATGAACTACATAATAGATATCATGTAGGTATAGAATAATTTATTTATTTACTCATTAAAAAAAAAATTATAAAACTTTGAAGTTGATCCATTTTATTTCAAAAACCTATGAACAAATTATAAAAAAACTTTTTTTTTTAAAATTTGCTATGCTAATCCTGACTAATACTCCCCTTTCCCCTCCAATTAAGCGTAAAGCTTGAACCACCGATCTTTCGGAATGCAGTCCGCTCCTCAACCGTTGAGTTATCGAGGTTTCTTTTAACTTTGTGATTAGAGCATTTAGACTGGATAACTATTGCACTGATATGATAAAGGCTGAGCAGAATGAGAGATGCTTACGTGACTCTCAAAGCTTGATTCTGAGATTTCACCCGCCTTAGCCATGCAAGGTGAACGGGTAGGACGACAAAAATATATCGACTAGGCTATTTATTGGAACAAGATAAAGTTGAAAACTAAAACCCGACTGCGATCGTCTTAGTAAACGCTGATATAATATTATAGTAACATTGTTTTTCCCTCGCTTGGTATATTTATAAACTCAGAATTTTTTCCTCTTTCATTTGACACCCCACTCGATACAATAGCAAAAAAAAATTTTTGGAGACTCCCACTTTTTTTCTAGCTACATCCGTTAGGTCAATATTTTTGGTATAAAATGTAGCATATGTCACCTGGGCCTTTACGACGAATCGATTGACACCTCATTCATCATAATCGGCCCAGTAGTTTAGGCGCTACGGTGGAACACACAGAATCTGGATACAATACACCCACATACATAGACTGCTAAAATCATAACCCTTCCTTTTGGCTTTGCCGCAGTCGGGTAAAAAGGTTTATACCTATCTACTTTTTGCTCAGCAACATGTCGGTAGTCTGCTGTCGCGGGTAAACTTCAGTACATCCTATAACACGAGGACCGAACTTCTCTTACTGGCCCGTTGCCAGTAATACGATACACCGACTTAAAGTTTTATTACGTTTAGTTGCCGTGATATGAGGTTTAGAGAAATTTGTTGCACTATTAGATGTTATTTGACTTTGGCGGAACATTCTAGGCTAAAGAGTTGTCTCCACAAATCATGATCGTAACGGTCCATATTCGTTGATAGATAGTTCTTTAATTAAGCAAAAAGTTGAAGGACAAACCAACAAACAAAAACACTTTTTAGTATTATGAGTGGTGAATATATTTAACTTTATACATTGCTTTTTAACCCCCGACCCAAAAAGAGGGGTGTTATAAGTTTGACGTGTGTATCTGTCTGTGGCATCATAGCTCCTAAACTAATGAACTCATTTTAATTTAGTTTTTTTTGTTCGAAAGATGGCTTGATCGAAAGTGTTCTTAGCTATAATCCCAGAAAATCGGTTCAGCCGTTTGAAAGTTATCAGCTCTTTTCTAGTTACTGTAACCTTCACTTGTCGGGGGTGTTATGAATTTTTAATTTACACTTGTAATTAATAAAGCTGACGTTTTTAGAATACACAATATTGTAACGCTAAATTGCGCTAGGCATTTCTGGGTCAATGACAAAATCCTCACATACTCGTATATCTTCTGAAGGAGGCAATTTGGCTTAAGTTAGATGGTTTGTTCAGCATTAAGGCGCCAAAACACGCTGTTAATCCTTATGATTTAGAAAGCCATTTAGTTTTAACATAGGGCTTGCTCTGATATGTCGTGATTGCTTATTTTTTTTCCTACAAATACCTGTAACTTAATCAAGTATTAAATTCAATATTCTTATACTACTTCGCAAAATTTTTTAAAATGTGAAAGAGTATCTACCTATTTCTTTGTTGGTTTGTCTTTGCCGGAATGGGGCAACGGATCGACGTTTTCAAGATGCATATACAAAGTTACAGATATAAAGACATAGAAAGTGATCCCGGGAAATCAAAAAGTTCCCACGGGATTTTTCATAACTTAAATCCATGCGAACGAGTCACGAGAGTCACCTCGTTAAATATAGGGAACTGATTGTAATTACAGATCGTTTGGGATAAGCGTTTAAGCACTTTCTATCAGTTTTTCATCAGGAAAGTGATAGTATAAGAAATGAGGAAACGAATCGCTTTGAACTACAGTTCCGGGGAATGTCGAATACGTACATAACATTTAAAACCAAAATCACTAAGGGGTAAAACGTCGACGCAAAACAATCTCGTACCGGAAAAAAGATCAGCAATCAACAAAGTGGAACAACCCCAGGAAATTGCCGTAAAATTGAAGGACAAACCGAAATAAATACCAAAACCCCTTAACCCATATATTTAAGCTATAAGAACTATGATAGCGTACTGAATTCAACCTATGGGAGTACAGAGTTTGTATGAGAATTTATACCTCACCAACATCCCAGTTCACGACAGTTTCATATCATCACTTACCACCAGGTGAGATTACAGTCAAGGGCTAACTTGTATTTTTTTAAAAAATTGTGAGAAAACCAGTATGCCTGAGAAATCTCAAATACTGTTCTCAAAGGTGTTTGAAGTCTGCCAATCTGCACAAGGGCAGCATAATGTAAAATGTAAAGTAAAAAAGCCTTTATTATCTAATACGCTTTCCTAATACATTTATAGCTATTTTGTATTACAATAAGCATAATGTACTAAAGGGTATATACCTTTTGAAAAAGGTTTACATTTTCAATCTGAGAAGAAACCTGTGCAAAAATACTGTAATTTTTATCGGCTCTTCCTTAAATAACGCAAAGCTAAGCGGTAGCTTGTAAAAGAAGATAATAATCGGCATATTATTTCTTAAGCAGTGAAACACCAATCAAGTTTATGTTCCCAATGAAAATGTTCGGAGCCTCGTGGTCGTTAAATTATACGCAACATTTAGTTCAGGAAAACCTTTAGCGTAAAAATATACAGCAAGCCTTATTTACCTTTGAAAATATTATGAGTATTTTCTCGATGGAATCTTGATGAAGTCTCCGTTGCGGAAACAATTAATTACTAGATGTTTTGATGTGGATTTCGGTTTTTAACCCCCGACCCAAAAAGAGGGGTGTTATAAGTTTGACGTGTGTCCCTATCTGTGTATCTGTGTATCTGTCTGTGGCATCGTAGCTCCTAAACTAATGAACCGATTTTAATTTAGTTTTTTTTGTTTGAAAGGTGGCTTGATCGAGAGTGTTCTTAGCTATAATTTAAGAAAATCGGTTCAGCCGTTTGAAAGTTATCAGCTCTTTTCTAGTTACTGTAACCTTCACTTGTCGGGGGTGTTATAAATTTATAATTTACACTTGTTAATTATCCCGTCAGAACTATTTAACATGGGTAAAAGTAGCCCATGTCCTTCCCCAGGGTTGCAATCTATTTATTTAATTAATTTTGACGTTTGTACAGGGATAGTTTACATCCCGGACACGGATATTGACTACTTTTTATCCCGCAAAAGCTCCCATGGGATTTTTAAATAACAGTAGTCGAAGTGACGGGCATCTGCATCTATTTGATACAGATTTTACTTGCATCCATGGACACGGATATAGGCTACCTTTTATCCCGGGAAATCAAAAGTCACAGGGTTTTTAAACAATCTAAATTCACGCGGATGAAGTGCCGGGCATCATCTGGTGTAGTATTCATTTTCTTTATGGTATTATTGAAGAAAGCTCAATACAAAGTTCAAAATAAATACTCATACATCCTGAGATACTGGTTCGAGATCCCCGTTTTGAATTCGCATTTGACAAAGAACCTTTCGAAGGCTCTATTCAAGGAAGGCGAAGGTAAATTGATAAATGGTGCCTTTTGCCATTGTGCTAACATTTTTCTTTCGCATTTGCTTTTGTGAAGCTAACGAAACGTGAAACGAGTGAGCCCTTTCGACAATTTTGGGTTGAGGCCCACTTAACTTAAAGGACAGTAAATTTCGAAAAAGGAATAAATATGAAAGGAGTCGATAGGTTTTGTCATCAACACTGATGTAGTTCACTGTATTAGTTCTTGCTGTAGGCAATTTTAATGTCAACATTTTTTTCTACAATGATACCTACCTACTTCGAATTCGTAACTTTTCTGGACTAAAATAAAAAAGTAACAATAAAGAATAAAAAGTCATAACCGGTGATAATGACTTACATCTAAACACTCCAAAGGGCCACGTATTTCATCTTGTGGTACAGTTATAAGAGGGCTCTCTCCGTCACTCGTTTCCACTCGTTTCATACAATCGTAGTTCCAATTTCATTTGAATATTAAGCAACCAAAGTCCATGAAATTTTGCAGACATATTCTAGAAACTAATATCTATGTCTGTGGTTTTCCAGATTTCTGTTAAAATATTCGGTTTCAAACTTACGCGGTCTTAAAAATTTCATACAAATCTTTGAGCCCCTGTAATTTTAAAACTACATATTTTTAGAAAAATCTAAAACACCACAGACACAGATATTAGTTTCTAGAATATGTCTGCAAAATTTCATGGACTTTGGTTGCTTAATATTCAAATGAAATTGGAACTACGATTGTATGAAACGAGTGGAAACGAGTGACGGAGAGAGCCCTGTTAATAGCTGCTATGGGATTATATGTTGCTTATAATTATAAAGTTATCAAACTTTGGACGTTCAGAACCGCCAAGTTGTTTCTCTAACCTGTGCAATGTAAGGGTCATCGCCCACCAAGGCTACTTTTTGAGATCTTAGATTTCATATAAGTAATTACTTTACATCAGGTACAACTAAGTTACCTATAAGGGAATAAACAATTTGTAAGTAGGTATTCTTTAAATTTTAATCATAAGGGAATTAAAACCCATAGATCATAGATCCATAAGTTTTCTATAGGTACTTATTCGAAAACAAAAGCAAGAAAATGCATTTAAAATTTTTTTGTTGAGTACTCTTAACCCTAACAAGGATCTATAGGGCTCAATATTCCCCTTTCCTCTCCAACTAAGCGTCAGGCTTGTGCTAGGAGTAGTACGACAATAGTGCAACGGGCGGGGTTTGAACCGTAGACCTTTCGGTTTTCAGTCCACTCCTTTACCGGTTGAGCTATTGAGGCTCAACCGGTAATTAATAACGTAAACTTAAAACTAAAGCTACGAGAGTTCCACACTCGCCCAAGGAAGTGATGGTGATGCTTTATTACACACAACAAATTCCGAATGTCTACAATTTAATTGCTACATTTCTATCTATTATGACAATTATAGTAAGCATAATGTAAACGCAATTCATCTCGAATCACATATTACCTAATAGGGAACATGACAGGCTTATCGAATTAGCAGAAATAACGATATTGTTACATCTCACGGCGCTAACAGGTTCAGACACATAAATCCTGGTTCATCCCACTTTATTTATACACGGGGTATTCGATTGCTGCGGTGCTATTCTCAAACTGCGAGCTGTTCATCGTTCAGTTCGTCGTTGAAACATACGAGAAAATTAAATAAATCATAATAAACACGTCACTGGTTCACTATTGAGCACGGGGTCTCTTCTCAGAACAAGAAGGACGTAGCTGCAGTCTACCACGCTGGCTAAGTCTGAATTGGCAGTTTTCACACAGCCTTGAGTTTCCTTAATCCCTCACTTTTTTTGTATCCACTATGTAGAATCCATCAGCGTTAAAAGCGTAACTGTGTGAAAATAGCGCTTTGTTATTTTCCTTCGTATGTTTTTATACTTTAGAAAATTTCACCGACACTTTATTTTTGACACATAGACACAGGCCGAGCGTCAAAAAGTTATAATTATTTTCATCGTTGCGTCAGCGTTGGTGGCAAATTGTCAAGAATAGTGCTGTTGATTCCGGTTTTCTATACCTTCGTATCTCTTTGAGCTTAATTAGCTACCATTTGTTTTGTTTGCGTTCACCATTAGCGAAATAAACAATGAATAAGCGGAAAAGTTTTTTTCGTAAACAACCTAATATTTTGAATGGTCGATTCTAATAAATACCTTTTCCCCACTTTCGGAAAAAGTCGGTATATTTGAAAACAGACTTGTATTTATCGACTTAGACTTTTTCCGATATGAAAGGATTCATCCATCATCATAAATTTTGACATGTTTTATCTTGGATAATAATTTGAGCTCTAAGACTTTATATTCTTTTTGCGGACTGCCCTCGTTTTATATCAATTATATTTAATTAAATATAGTAGCCATATTAGCCGTCCAGGCGGAATCTTTCTCGTATAAAATAATACGACTTTATAACAAGGTTTAGACCAACGATGTAGTGTTTTGATACTCAAAAGATTTTTCTTCTTCTCTTCTTTATCCTTTTTTCGCACTTAGACATAGTTGTCTGTTCTACGTGAGACCCCTAGCTCCCCACCGGATCAATCCAGCCACTCTAAAATCCAAGCAGACCAACTTACTTTTACAAAACTAATTTACTTTTTGTTTCTTTTCCAGACTTTAAAATGGTCTATGGTCTAGCTTCAGTCCAGAGGGCGCTGCAGCGAACAGTGAAACATTAGCTCCGCGTAAAAATACTTTAAATATACAATTAAAGCAATTTATTTATTCTTAGTGTGTTAAATATGTAAATCTTTGTGCAACTCATAAACGTTTGCAAAAATACATATTTCCAGGAACTGTGAAAATTTCCGTGTTTTAGTGCCACCCGTTCGGACTTCAATATACACAAAAAAGACTGAGTGGAAGTGATCACAAAGCGAAAAACAATACGCGATTAGTGGCCTACATGTATTATAAACTGATAAAATAAAGGAAAAGTTCATAAAAGTGGATTACAAAAGTGTTAAATATGACGAAAATAACAATTATTCTAAATCTGTACAAACATAACTTTTTGAGGGTGTGCAAAAAATAAAAACAGTGACGATTCAACGGTCAAACGCTATTAAACAAAGCGGACAAAAATTTCGTCATATCAGTTACAAACAACATTGGCTCAGCGGTCGAACGATCGGATCATCGCCACCTAGAATCGACATCTACGCTGGTTCGATCCCAGGCCCGGAATTTCTAAAGTTTTTTTTTTTTTTACTATACAACATGTCGAACTTCGAGCAACTGTTACTAGATGCGACATCAGAAAAGATTCGGAGGAGTCACTCAGAATAGTGGAAGAGCGAATCACAAAAAGTATTAACGAAAATATAGATACAAAATTCGAAGACATTCAAGCGCAGATTGAAATAATAAAGAAGAACAATAACGAGCAAAATGAGAGGATTCTTGCAATAGAAAAACAGATGAAATGCAGGAATATAGTATTTTTTGGAGTTGAAGAAGGGGAAAAATCTTATGAAGAATTAGAAAACAAAATAATAAATATAGTAAAAACAGAAATAAAGGTGGATTGCAACAGTAACGAAATTGAAATAACAAAAAGGATAGGGAAAAAAGCAGAAAATAAAATAAGACCTATAGTAGTCACTTTTACAACTTATGGCAAAAAGATTTCTATTCTAAAAAATAAACAGCACCTTAAAAACAAAACAATTTATTTAAAGGAAGACTACCCAAAACAAATATTGGAAAAAAGAAAACAGCTTCAAGACCAATTGCAACAAGCACGAAATGAAGGAAAGTTCGCATATCTACGCCAGGATAGGCTAATAATACATGAACCAAATAAAACTCGAAAGAATGCTGAAAGCACAAATAGTCAAAGTTCTAGGAAGAGAGAATTAGAGTCTACCCCTCAAATGAGCAATCCTTATGCTCAAGTAAATCAACCTTCATCAAATTATCACATGGCAAAGAAAAATAAACATAAGAGGAATATCCAGAATAAGGGGCAAAGCTCCATGAATAGTTTTCTACAAGAATCACCAGCACCAAAAATATTTACTGCAGTCACACTCAATGAGGAATGCGATGAATAGCAATTACTACAACCCCTCCATCCAGTTTAAACCCTGCTGCCCACTCAGAACAATTTATATAACAAGCAATAAGAAGAAAAACTTTTAAGAAAAACAGTCTCCCAACCCGGCTGGTCACCGTGGGAGAGCTAGACCAGTACCCTCCAGTCATAAGAGTTTTTAGATTGGATAATACAAGTATGAATTATAATAAAATACCTACATAACAAAAAAATAAAATAAGTCGATCGTAAAAAGAAACACAACAAAGAGTATATACAAAAAATTTCCTATTCCTATTATTTCATAACATTAATATTATTATTTATATATATTGAGTATGAATGTAAGAAAAGTTAGTAAAAATTATGCAACCAAAGACAGAGAAATATGGTAACGACTGGAGGAGGCCTTCGTCCAAAATGGGCGTACTGAAACGAAATGTGAAAGGAGAAAAAGAAACTTATCTATTAAAATATGAAAACTAGTAGTAATATGAAATAGTAATAATGTGTACCTACTCATTTAAAAATGTAAATATATAATAAGAAAATTAGTAATTAAAAAAAAAAAACTAGTGATGTATTAAAAAAAAATATAAATATAAATTAGTATAATTAATAGGATAAGTCTTGTTTATGTACTACATTTTATATACTTAAGATAGAAAATCTAGTACTTTTTAACATAAAATGTAATGATTGCAAAAATGTTTCAGTAAATAAAGGCTATATTATTATATATTATATGGTCTAGCTTATAGGATTTTAGATAATAATTGTAATACAGACGACTGTGACAATTAAGTTTCCACAAACTTCATTAAATTACGTGACTGCGATGAACAAGCATCTAACAAGTGTCATAAAATAAAGCGCAAGTCAAAAGAAATGTCCTAATGACGAGAGCAATTATAGCAAAACATTAAGCATCTTTATAATAAGGAAAATTTTGTTTTTATGAGTCATTAATCTGAGTTCCGCATTTGAAAGAAAAAAAAATGTAACACGTTTTAATGAATCATCATGGTGTTTTTAAAGCTGTTAAGATTTTTTTTATTGCGAGATGCTTACACTTGACGGTAATTATGCTTAATAAAAAGCAATGGTGATGTCTAGGTTGAAGAGCGCTTAGCCTAGGACATGCCTATTCACACTCGCTTGTAAGGTATTCAGATTATAGTGGTAGGAGCAGGAAACAGGGCCTCCAGAAAGGCATTCCACACCTTAGATGTAATTTAACACACTAAAAAAAGTCATGTGTTCATCATGTTGAAAAAAAAGATTAAAAACAAAATTGTTTACCTACTATACCTGCCACGGATTTGACCTCATTAAATAGATTTTGATTACCAGTACAAAAAAAAAGGGATTGACTCATAACAAATAAAGGTCATTTTAACCCGAAACAGACGAAAGGATTATGTCGAGTGGGTCAATTTACGATCCGTTGATAGAAAAGTAAATTCAAGGGTAGTTCAACATAATACCCGAGACAGCATATTTTCCCAATTTACCTTTGCTTTTCTCAGCAGTAAAATCTTTTGAATGTAGAATATAATATTCTGTCTAAAAGGTTCTTTGTCAACTGCGTGTTCAGCAAATTGATCTGAATATAAATAATATATCTACACATATTGACTGGTGTAGTCCGTTTACTTCTGGGAAACAGGAATGAGGCGTGCATTCCAGCAGTCTCAAAGGGAGAGTGAAAAATTTTAAGTTTTTATTCCAGGTCCACATTTCTATGCAAAGGGAGCACGCGGGTTACTATCACTCCAGGGATTTGAGAGTCGGTAGCTTACGACAAATGGGCGTTAAATAAAGTACTATTTATGGGCTTTATATCATGATTTTAGTGTCTGTTTTTCATACGACAACGAGAATGTACGGGCTTATGTTTTATTTAGGCCCCGTCTTCCCTATTGCTATGTTTTATGACATGTAATTCCGAGAGGCCAATGAAGCGCGTATAGCCTGGGCGGATGAAATAGTGAATTATGAAAATAAAAAGCTTTTTGTGTATTTGGGTTGGAAGACCTTTTCAAGGACATTTTTATTCTATGACAAATACACATCGATGCAAATACACTTCATCTATTGAAGTAGCTTTGTAACAAAAAACAAGTTTCGCTATTAGTAAGTAGCATTCTTTGAGTTGTAACTGTCTTTGGCCTCCTCTATGACTCCTACTAATAAAATTATTCATTCCAAAGGTTATAAAGGGTCATTCTTAAGGTATTAAATTCCAAAATGGACACAGCCAGGAATCGGATTTGGCCTTTATATTAAGTACTCTACCCAACATTTGAATAATTCAAATTTATGGATTAAATTTCTTCAAAATATTATTAGGTATATATTTCATTCATTTATCTTTATTTCATTCATTCTAATACTAAATTATTAAAATACTAGATCATAACCGCGACTTTATCGAAAGTCGGGGTTTTAAAAATCCTGGTCGCTTCTTTTTCCGGAATAAAAGTAGCCTATGTCCGTCTCCTGGATGCAAACTGTTTCCGTACCAAACATCAAATCGAAAAGACCGTTAAAGGAAAACCGACATAGAGAAATAAATCATCAAGCTCAGATAACAGATAGACAGGCACATTTTCGTGTTTAGAACATTACGTACTTATTGATAAAATCAGTAAGAGGTCTTCTATAATATTAGATTGAGGACACGGGCGATAAGGTCTCTGTATTAGATGATAAATGTTGTTATCCCTTAGTTCGCAGCCGAAAATGACCTAAATCCCTATTGCTTGGTCTATTATTGACATGTCATTGTCGGTACGAGTACCTATATCGAAAAAAAGTCTTTTCGTTCTTTTTAACCCCCGACCCAAAAAGAGGGGTGTTATAAGTTTGACGTGTGTATCTGTGTATCTGTGTGTCTGTGTATCTGTGTATCTGTGTATCTGTGTATCTGTGTATCTGTGTATCTGTGTATCTGTGTGTCTGTGTATCTGTGTATCTGTGTATCTGTGTATCTGTGTATCTGTGTATCTGTGTATCTGTGTATCTGTGTATCTGCGTATCTGTGTATCTGTCTGTGGCATCGTAGCGCCTAAACGAATGAACCGATTTTAATTTACTTTTTTTTGTTTGAAAGGTGGCTTGATCGAGAGTGTTCTTAGCTATAATCCAAAAAAATTGGTTCAGCCGTTTAAAAGTTATCAGCTATTTTCTAGTTTTCTTGTAGAAAAGAAGGTTAGATAATCCTTAGGTTCATAATATTCAAGTGTCAATTGACAAATGTCAAGCTGTCAAGATGGACGTTGCCTAGATATACATAATTATTTATTTGAAAATGATTTGTCGGGGGTGTTGAAATTTTTTAATTTACACTTGTTTATCCACGTGCCTATTCGTATTAAGGAAACGGCCTCTTGGAGTGTCGCTTAAAAATAAACTGCTTTTCTTAAATTGAAGAAAGGAGTCTTAAGTACACTTGTGTGGTTTATCCAAATACCTTGCAAGTTTTTCGGGTGTTTACCATCCGGGTATTTTCGTAAAAACGTTTAGAAATGCTATTAATTTAAAATGTATAAAGCTTTACACAATATTACATAAAGTAGCACAAAATCATGATTAAAAATCAATCAAGTGCAAGTCGGACCACACACGAGGAGTTCCGTATCTCGTACCAGATAGGTATAACACAACCTACGTCTTTTTTTTTAAAAGAATATTAGCCATTTTAATCATGACTAACATTCCCCTTTCCCGTCAAACTAAGCGTAAAGCTTGTGCTAGGAGTGGGTACGATAATAGTGCAACGGCTGGGGTTTAAACCGCCGACCTTTCGGAATTCAGTCCACTCCTATAACCGTTGAGCTATTGAGGCTTTACTACTTACCTACTTTTTTATTCCGAACTCTAAATGGCCGCCATGCAAATGCAAATCTTTATTATTTATTGTTCTACCGGCAATAAAAATAAACATCTGCGAAAACTTCAAATCTCTATAAATACAGTTCACGAGATAGATACAGCGCGCCGACAGACAGACAGACCGATGGACAGCGGAGGCTTAGAATAAGGTCCCGTTGGCATGTTTCAGGACGGAACCCTAAAACACAATCTTATAAGAATGCAAAAGAGTCGGCATGGTTAAATTTCATGGTCGTCCATTCTAAACGGGTCGGGTTCTGAATTCTAATTCAATAAACTTTCCACCTCTTACCCTGTTGAAACCCAATTACAAATTGCTGCACGGACGTCTCATTGAGGCAAGCTTGGCCTACTGAATTTCCTCTCCTTTAGAATTCGACTCAAGCATTATTGTAAAACGCGTCAAGAATTTATTTTTCTATTTTTATTAAAAGTTTAGAAAAATTGTGAACATTTTTTCACTAACACCTACGAAGGAAATAGTTTGCTACCTGTTTTCTAATTAACTTTGCTAGGTTTGAAATATTTTTTACTAAAGGATGCCCGCGACTTCGTCCGCGTGGATTTAGATTTTTATGGATCCCATGGGAACTGTTTGATTTTCCGGGATAAAAAGTTGCCTATTTTGATTACAGGGACGCAAGCTACTTCGGTACCTTTCATAAAAATCGATTAAGTGGATGGGTCTTTCGGAATCCCGCGGCAACTCTTTAATTTTCCGGGATAAAAAGTAGCCTATGTCCGTCCCCGGGATATAAGCTAACCCTGTACCAAATTTCGTCAGAATCGGTTACACTGTTGGGCCGTGAAAAGATAGCAGACAGACAGATAGACAGACACACTTTCGCATTTATAATATTATGTGGCTCATTTCTCTTTTATATAGGTATAACTTGGATGCCAAAGATAAAAGTTTATTTGTAAGACTTAGGTATTATTCAAACTCGAAAACAGCTATGATCGAAGTTTTTCTAAGTGATTAAATTAGAGGTTCGTTCTTGTACGGTCGCAGATTTATACTAATCGTCATAACACAACAAAGTGCCTAAGAATGGGTAGTGCACTACATACTTGAATAACGACCGCGCACCAAAAAGCACCCAAAGTGCACACCCATTCGGTGGCCAAATAACCTGTGAAAATCCAAGAGACATATCCAGCTGTGCACCTCTTTCAGTTTAAATGACGACACATTTTCCATCCTAGAATGCATTTTTTTTCTAAAAACTGGAGTCACTATTCTTTAGAAGTTATAAAAATAGAACTTCATTTCTGAAACAGACTTGAATGACATTCCGGAAATATGATTTCCCTTTTAAACGAAAAACTAAACGTCGTCGCACGAAGACCACGATAGATGTTTTTTATAGATTAACTTTTAAAAACAGAAAATCCTCAAACCGTTCAATATTGCTAGATGCTTTTGAAAAGAACTCAAATTCTCTTATTGATAGAACGTCGATGATCGGAAATAAGCTTAGTACGAGTTTGAACATCTCGACAACATTGATAAATTTCGAGCAACAAAATAGTAGGTATAGCTTCAAAGTAAAATGGCTCTTAAATCTCCTGGTTTAAGACTCAAGTTCGTCAATACTTACACCATCCACACATCAAGCTAGTTTTACGAAATAAAAATCAGCGATACTGAATTTATGAATTTTAAATGAGGATATTCATATCTATTAATTATACAATTATTTTCGAGATGTGAAAACTATTACTAAGGAACTGCATATAAAAGATCACTCAATGATACCAGTGACATGTCGAATGCTTGTATTCGAATTAAAGCTAAAAAAGTTTTTGAATAGACATGAAGAGACGCTTGAAGTCGAATGCTTTGAAAGCATTTTCAAATAAACAGTGTCACATAAAGACCACACTAGAGGATTCGAGAGTTAACTTTTAAAAACGGGAAATCCCCGAAACCGTTCAATATCGCAAAACTCCATTGAAGAGGACACAAATTCTCTTTCTGATAGCGCGTCGCGTCGATATTGGAAATCGAGCCATAAATAAAAGATCGCTCAGTGACATCAGTGCCTGTATTTGAATTAAGGTTGAAACAAACAGAACTCGCAACCGCGGCTTCTAGCAGCTAGAAGTTGTGAATGTAAGGCCGCGATTATGCCTGTAAGTTTTACTCATTAAGGAGCATGAGACGGGCCTGCCCGTGAAATTCAAATTTAATTTGGTTTTTCGCAACTTGTAAACTAATATGACAACGTAGGCTTATAGTGTTTTATTTGCGACAATGGCAGTATCATCCTCACAGGTTTATATAAAAATCTTTACTTGAAAGGGTCCAGTTTAAGAAATTAATTCTAGTATCGACTATTCTCACAAATTAGTTGATACTGGAATTAATTTCTTTAACTGGACCCTTTCGGTGGTACTACCATGTGAACCCATATTTTGTAGAGTGGGCGTGTTACCAAAAATGATTATTAAAACAGACGCTGTGCGCTGACTTTACTCATAATCGGACCTTACGCGTAGGTACGTTCCGTGTGAAATTTTGTCTGAAATTCTGTTGTTTGTGTTTCAGGCTTTACAGCCAACGGGGCCGTTGAATAGACATGAATAGACATGTCTGGAATCGAATGCTGTGTCATGTGTGCTTGGGGAGCGTTTTTGAATAAACAACGGACGACACGAAAGTGATTCGTCAATCGGGATCATTCGACAACGGCTGCCAATTGCAGGACTACAGACAGGCGACAAACGCTTGATCTGTTAGTCTACAACAAGTGTAAATTAAAAATGTATAACACCCCCGACAAGTGAAGGTTACAGTAACTAAAAAAGAGCTGATAACTTTCAAACGGCTCAACCGATTTTCTTGGATTATAGCTAAGAACACTGTCGATCAAGCCAACTTTCAAACAAAAAAAAAACGAAATTAAAATCGGTTCATTAAGAACTACGATGCCACAGACAGATACTTACACAGAAACGTACGTTTACGTTATACGTGACACGTCAAACTTATAACACCCCTCTTTTTGGGTTGGGGGTTAAAAAAGGAATTGGTTCATTGCTTCTGTTCTATCCAACAATATTTCACCATTTACAGCTGAAAATCAGCGCATTGCATTTTATGCATGTTGGCTCATAATATGATGCAAGTTATTCTGCCAAGCTGTACCGACATCCATTCGGGACGAATGGCACAGTTGAAAATGTTACATTAATTGTTGGTTTTATTTGTGACACCAACAACGAATAAATACATTTTCTTTTTTCCTTATTTAACATATCTAACGTTATAACAATTAATATTATAAGATGTTAATGATGAATGCGATAATCGGGACCTAATTGCTCTTTGTCACACCGAAAAAATATGAGATTTGACCTTTTTTAACCCCCGACCCAAAAAGTAGTATCTGTGTAACTGTCTGTGGCATCGTAGCTCCTAAACTAATGAACCGATTTTAATTTTTTTTTTTTTGTTTGAAAGGTGGCTTGATCGAGAGTGTCCTTAGCTATAATCCAAGAAAATTGGCTCAGCCGTTTGAAAGTTTAAATTTTTAATTTTACACTTGTTACCCGTCTCTAGTTATCGATTTGGGTTAATATGGCTTAAACCATCAAATTGATGGATAGGTAACATACTAACCTGGAAATCCCAAAAAAGGCTATAATAGGTATTTTTTTGCGCTAAGTGTTTTACCAACGTTAAATGTGGCGTGTAATTAAACGACCGCGGGGCAAAAAACATTTCACTGAGAATTGAGAGCCCTACATAAAACACTTCCTTAGAAACAAGATTTTACTCTGTAGACTTTACTTTTTATTTTATAGCGTATTATAGCATATATATTTTTACTAAGGTAAACCAATTTTATATTTTTTGAAATTATTGTTTACTTCAATAAAACATTAGCTTATTCTACCGTTTACTTTACTAGTTTTAGTTAGTTGATTCTATTTCGAAAACAATGTTGCACCTGCGCTGGTACTCAGCTCATAAACAGGCACAAACGTGAAGACTTAATACCAGTGTGCAACGTACGTAAGCCTATTAACAAGTATAACTAGAAAAGATACTTATTCCAGGAATAACTAATAATGATATTTAAACTAGTAGTAGTATTACGTGATACATTATTGTACATGTGATACATTATATTTCAGAAAGTGTGCCCAATAACTTTTTGACCTGGTTCCTCCTTCCTTCACCTGTCTAGGTATAGGCAAGACATTGTTAAGGTCTGTACCCGTACGTAGTCACAATTCTAAGAATGCGTACGAAACGATTTGCTTCCTCGCTTCTTCACAAGGACACACTTCCGCCATCAGTTTTGCCCTCCACTTTCAATATGAGTAAACCTTCAATTCAAAAGTGAATAGGCATTTTCTAGGCAAACGCGCTCCATCATAGGCTGCATCAGCAATTGCCAGCAGGTCTGATTGCAGCCAAGTGCTAGTCTACAAACAAGTGTAAATTAAAAATTCATAACACCCCCGACAAGTGAAGGTTATAGTAACTAGAAAAGAGCTAATAACTTTAATAGTAAACGGCTAAACCGATATTCTTGGATTATAGCTAAGAACACTCTCGATCGGCTTTTGAAACAAAAAAAAAACTAAATTAAAATCATTTCATTAGTTTAGGAGCTACGATGTCACAGACAGATACACATACACACAGATACACACGTCAAGCTTATAACACCCCTCTTGTTGGTCGGGGGTTAATAAATAATAAATCTTAAACAAACTCTTTTTTATAGATCAACGTGTTTTAGGGTAAGTGATCGATCAAAGCGAGCAAGCGAGTCACGCCGCGTAATACAGTTTGGGTTACAAGGGTGTGACACGACAAGGGTGACTTCATTAAAGGTGAATTGGATACGGGGCTAAGAGACCCGTAGGAATTAATCGAAATAATGTCTTTAGCGGTAATATTGTGATCTCTTTCGGTGTTGCGAAATGGAGTGTAAACCGTTTTAGCTTAATATTAAAGTGACAGTCTGATGTTTTATTAGGGTTCTGTAGGGACCTCAAAAGGGAAAGTGTCTGCCAAGAAAAGCTGTGGAGTGGTTCCCGTTGACCTAGAATCTTGTTTGGCAGGTCTTATAGCACAAGTAAAGGAAAAAATCCGAAAATCGTGAATTCGTGGTTACATTACAAAAAAATAATTAAAATGTGTTTCAATTTTCAAAGTAAGATGACTATACCAAGTGGGGTATCAAATGAAAGGGTTTAAATGATTACCTGTACATACATTCTAACACAGATTTTTATTTATTTTTATGCATAATAGTTTTTGATTTATCGTGCAAAATGTTGGAAAAAATTCCCGAGTACGGAACCCTCGGTGCGCGAGTCTGACTAGCACTTGGGCGGTATTTTATATTAATTAGTTAAAAGTTGACCCTTGACTGTGTGTGATTTCGCCACGTGGTAAGGTATAATGTAGCTTAAGATGGATGCAGACTAACTTGAAAGGGGTATGTTAGCACAGAGTACAGATAATAAGTACCTATTAGATAGTTTTATGTTTCTGTTATTTATAGGTAAGGAGTCAACCCATAAAATATAGTTTCTACGCATCATCGCACCGGTATTTTGACACATTTTTGGTAGTTTGATAGGTAGCTATGATTATAAATATTCTACCAAAGTAGGTACAGACAGGACCAGTGCAAATTTCAAAAATTAAAAATCCTCCTGAGAATCGAACCCGGACTACCACCTATAAAATGCTTGCCATTGCCAGGACGATTATAACATTAAAAGTTCGTAAAGTTATTTATTACATATTTTAAAAAAATCTGTAAATAATAATAATAATAAATTTATAAAACTTTATAAAGAGCGAAAAAATCAATGCATGAAACCCCGTAGGTAAGTACTTTGTGTAAACAGAATAATGTTAAAATTGAACAAAGCTTGAAACCCGATTTTTGGGGATCTCATAATAGATAACTCAGCGGTCCAATAACGGGGAACCACCCCTCGTCTGTCATAACGATGATGGAAGGCTGTATTGGTAAAGACAAAGTACACGATATCAGATTTCCGAAATCGGCTCTAGTTAGATACATTGTTTGAACAAGATACCGTATTATTCTAGTAAACTTCAAATAAATAAACGTTAATTACCAAAATTGTATTAATTAATAAGTTAGACAAAATAGTAAATATTTAGGTTAGGATAATTAGGTTGATATAGTTTTAATAATATAGTAAAATATAAAATTTAAAGTGTAAATGCATGCGTCTGTGTAAGTACTGAAGAAATGTATATGGCCATGTAATCTTAATGTAAGTGAACAGTATGTTCTTTTGAGAATAAAATTCTTTAAACCGAAACTTTGTGTATTTGTTATGAAATTTAATTTCTGTACTACAAACTCACCTATTTATTTATTTTAATATCTAATGCAAATAGAATATAGAACGATACGGGGTCCGAATTTCCAAATATTTAAGGTCTTATCGCCGTATTATGGTGATAAGACCTTAAATATTTGGGAATTCGGACCCCAAATAAGCTCCGGGCTAGACGTAAAAGTTATAAGTTAATTACCTACGTAATTAATATAATATAAATTAGTATAATTTATGGGAAGGTTTTCAATTTATTCGTGCTTCCGTACACAAGGTTCCGGTTATTCTCCTACTCACACCAGAACTTTATGAGTTACAAGTGTAAATTAAAAATTTATAACACCCGACAAGTGAAAGTTACAGTAACTAGAAAAGCGTTGATAACTTTCAAACGGCTGAACCGGTTTTTAACCCCCGACCCAAAAAGAGGGGTGTTATCTTAGATTATAGCTAAGAATACGCTCGATCAAGCCATCTTTCAAACGAAAAAAAACTAAATTAAAATCGGTTCATTAGTTTAGGAGCTACGATGCCACAGACAGATACACAGATACATACGTCAAACTTATAACACACCTCTTTTTGGGTCGGGGGTTAAAAAGATTCTCTTAGTTAAGTCTGTAAAATGATTTAGACGCCCACCACATTATTATCCCAAGGAAACCCGTACCATTATATGATTAATGAAAAATGTCACGAGCTTTTGAGCAATGTGAAGAATACGATGCAAAGAGAATGCTAAAATTCATTCCTAGGTGACAAGTACCCAACACCGACAAAACCAAGTGCCAACAAGTGTTTACAGTGCCAATGTTTGCCCTATCCTGTTTGTGTAACATTATTTGATTCCGTGATTTCGAGAGAGCGTGTTATTGTTTTAACAACGTAATCTCACGAAAGTTACTTCGAGTACAAAGTAAACTGGATTTGTAAAAGTTCTAATCTCGTAAGACCCTTTGGTTTGCTGAGATAACAAGTGTAAATTAAAAAATTTATAACACCCCCGACAAGTGAAAGTTACAGTAACTAGAAAATAGCTGATAACTTTCAAACGGCTGAACTGATTTTCTTGGATTGTAGCTAGGAACACTCTCGATCAAGCCACCTCTCAAACAAAAACAAACGAAATTAAAATCGGTTCATTAGTTTAGGAGCTAGGATGCCACAGACAGATACACAGATACACACGTCTAACTTATAACACCCCTCTTTTTGGGTCGGGGGATAAAAAAAAAGCCTTGATTGAGACCAGTTTGTACTATAGATCTCTGTTGCTTCTATATAACTGCGTTGGTTTTTTTTTTTATTAATACAACTATCTTATCTGTTGCTATTTACATTGCAACAACCTTAACAACTATTACTTATAATATTAATATTGTAATATACTTAATCTAAACTTAAACCTATTTTTTTTTTAGTAAATTATATTTTGTAATAAGATAAGTAATAATAATATAGTTAACTTCTATTAAGTAATTAAATAATGTGAAATGCAACGATAGAGGATAAAGAGCTGAGGAATTAAAAAAAAAAAACTGCGTTGGGTATGTATGTTAGGATATTCATAAGTGCACCTGTAATTGGCAACCATACCGTAGTGTATTTGAATATTTCACGGTCTTACTTTTTGTTGGTTTTACTAAATAAAATAAAAAATCCTGGATATTCTTCCTAAACTGTTCAGGTCAACTCATGAAAAGAATTGCTTTCATTGACTATTTTCTAAAAGAAATCGCAAAGAGGATGTGGACAATGTAATGCTGTATTTGCCGTGAAACGCTTAGCTGAATTGACTTCAATTGTATTTCTGTTCCGTTCATAAACTGACCAGATAAAGATAATAGTAAACTAAAATATTTTGAGTGTTTGAAATATGTTTTATTGGGGACCACACCAAGAGAATTTTTATTAAATCAAGCTTATCCTTATAGATACTATATATTACAAAGGGCACCTCTGTGCAGAATTTTACGAGTTTTCTAGGTCCATGTAAGTTATGACATGTGTTATTTATCAATTGTTATTTAATAATATTTTTTAATTGTATATCTTGTTTACTACTAAGTAATATTGTATATTATTAACAGCTTATGCAGGCCTAAATCGAAAATTATACCTAGCGTGAATGATTGAAAACTGAGATTGAAAGAGTGTAAATATTTTGCGTGTGTATTTATCACATTGCCCGGTTTGTTGAATTGGAATATTCGCCTTTTCAATCGAATATTGCAGTTTTAAAAATCCATTCATTTTTAAATTGTAAATCGAGTGTATGGTTCTTGTTGTATAAAATATAATAAAAGCTTGCCTCTTGAAATATTAAACTTTCATCTCTCTATCTCAAATTCCTTTTTTCTCTCGAGTGTGGCTGTGACAGTCCAATGAACCATTCAACTTATTTATTTAGTCAGGTCAATGTAAATTAACACGGTACCATGGTACCTACCAAATAACCGAATTTCCAGCGAAAAATCCACTTTTACAGATGTAAATGGAATTTTTCGATTGAGTTATCCGGCCTAAAAATAAAACGTTTTGTAGCTAAATGAAATGTGTATTTTAAATACAAACACGGAATGGATCTAGTAACATTGCCGAAGGCGCTATGCCCTAAAGCGAAAAGTTGGATGATTTTAATAAATCAACTTTTCAAATGTTTATTATGTTGTGTATTATAACAATTGTGTAAATATTTTGGACTAACAGCCAGAGCGTGCCAGACCTTCGTTAATTTAAAAAAAGCTGAAAATTTTGCTTAAAGCTCTGCGTATTGTCCCCAACACAGGGAATATCGATCAGCTACTATGAATTTTGGATCATGGTAGTTTTGGGAAATAACAGATAATAAAGGTGTAAAAATCTTACGTCAAAGTACAAGGTCAATTTTTTTTTTTTTTCGGATTAGTATTAGAAATCACGTCATGTGGCAACTTACTGCCAGACACCTTTAAACTTTAAAACTTAAAGGCGCCATAAAAGTTATTCTGATGATTACTGTACATATCACGCAAAACACAATTTTTTACAATTTTTTGTCTGTGATTAAATTCTGCAAACATAGATTGTATTAATTCATTACAAGTTCATTTAAATTGTTAATAGGTAGAGCTGCATCGTGATCTATCCCAAGTTTGAGATTCTGTTCAGATTTACAAACTAATTTACATCGTAATATTGTTAGATGGTACTCAAGATAGTTGGGTGGTTATGTTACTATAATACATATAATATTATTTCATCAAACTTTTAATATGATAAAAGCAGACGAAAATTTAAATCCAAAATTTTTCATGTAAATCATCATGGAAAAGAAACAATAAAGCAAAAAGTAAAATAAGTTTTCTAAATTGGTGTGCATGCGTGTGTGTGTGTGTTATAGTTCTGAGACTGATTGTTATTGATTTTATATTTATCTTATTTAATATGTATAATTATCTAATAGATCAATGCAGATCAGATGACTTAGCTACTCGTGCTTTCTTAATGTTTTTAGTCAAAACATAAAATTAAGATCAGATCCTGGTCAATTTGATTTTGGGACCGATTTTAAATTGTGGTTTTTGTTCTTTTCATTCAAAATTGAAAGGATTAATTAGTAATCTTATACCTAATTGCCTACTCTTCAAATTTTCTTTTCATCGTGACCTTTGAAAGGATTAATGAATGTCGTCTCGACTCGACCCTTTGAATAATTAACGGTTTTGTCATTTTAACAGCGATAATCCCTTGCTGAAGAAAATAACGTTTTTTGGGAATCCCTGAATTTTAATTCATAAGATAAACTAAGACCAGTGATTGCAAATCTTACGGGTGGAATTTATTAACTAAACAACCTCAACATTTAATTGTTTATATTGGTTCATAAATTCAGCTAATCAAAGCTAAGGTTTTATTTTTTCATATGCGATTCGCAAAAAAACGAAGGTAGAATGTTTTTTTTTGTGAATATCGCAACGTAGATAAAGATAGTTTGAAAGAGCGTAAAAAAAGTGACTATGATTTTTAATGGCATCAAAAAGTTATTTTTATATTATTGAAAATCAATATTAACATTTGACAATCGAAGGTGTTAGAGCACACCCAAGCATCCTCGACTTGAGGCAAATTAGGGTTACTCCAAAAAGCTTACGGTCGCCAAAGATGCAAGGAGTTGGGCGAAATAAAGAGGTGGGTAGAGCTTAGTTGTCCGAAGCTAAAAGAGGCAGCTTTAGATAGAGAAGCTTTTCACATTATGACCAAAGTCAAAGTCAAAGTCAAACTTCCAAACCGACCAAACTTCATTTCGAAGAATATATAAGATGACGAGTTTTGGTGATACGCTCACTCAATAAAGTCCAAAACTGATGCTTCATTGAGGACAACAAAAACGTTTTAAATATTGTAACATTTTGTTTTTTAGAAAAAAGAGCTACTGTGAGTTTCTTGCCAGATCTTCTCAGTAGAATCTACTTACCGAACAGATCGTAGAGTCTGGACTTAATATGTTAAATGGCACATACAATAAATTTATTTCGTGATGTTGTGTAAGTACCTAAGGTCAAAATCTGACCCAACATCTATACTTACTTGAGCTGCCTTTAGTAAAACTTTTAGTTCACTGTTTTTACTAAATTTTCATTTCATTTCATTTCATTTCATTACTGTAACTAAGTAATATATTCCTATTTTTTTATTTATTCCTAGTAATTTAATTTTAATGTGAAAAACTACTTATTTCATTAATGGAAGACATGAATTATTTATAGCTCTTGACCAAAACTACATGTTATTTACACCAAATTGAAACCAAACCACACGTTTGTTTCCCTTTCCAACATATCAATTGGAAAATTTCATTAAAACAATGATTAAAACCGTTCCCGATGCTGCTTTTATTGGATTTTTCGAATTAATTCTATACAATCATTTTCGTTGTTCAACTGTGATAGCGAAATGGTTAAGACATTCGCTTCCTATTCGGGAGGTCAGAGGTTCAATGAGTTTCCATGGGATTTTAACAGGGCTCTCTCCGTCACTTACTCCATACAATCGTAGCACCAATTTTATTCGAATATTAAGCAACCAAAGTCCATGAAATTTTGCAGACATATTCTAGAAACTAATATCTGTGACTGTGGTGTTTTAGATTTTTATAAAAATATTTAGTTTTAAAATTACAGGGGCTCAAAAATTTGTATGTGAATTTTAAGACCGCGTAACTTTGAAACCGAATATTTTAACGGAAATCTGAAAAACCACAGGCATAGATATTAGTTCCCGGAACGTTTCTACAAAATTCCATTGAGTATGATTGTTTAGTATTCCAATGAGAGACGAACTACGTTTGTATGGAGCGAGTGAGGGAAAGCCCCCCTCTTAAAAACCCATATCCACGCGAACGAAGTCGCGGGCATCAGCTAGTTATAAACTAACATAAAGAGGGTGGCGGGAAGTGGCTGGATGAGAAAGGCTAAGGACAGGAGCTGGTGCTACTCAATAGCACTGCAGGCTGATAAGATGATGACAAATAACTGTAACTAGTAATTGCAATAAAATGTAAATCATTATTCATTGCGAGACCAATTTTATGCATCACGCTTTTAGTTTGGTTTTAAATACTTGGAAGCGCTTTTTGAATTTTATTTTTACACAAACAATATAATGGATTCGTCGAAAAACGTCCACTATGGAATACTCATTAAGATGACTACATACATAACTACAAGGTTAACAAGCCTTCATGGGCAATTAATATATGCAAGCATGCTCGAGCATCTGTATAACTTTGTGTGAGCAGCATAAATGTTGGTAGATGGTATGAACAAGTACCTACTGCATTTATTTTCTTTTTCATTTTAAAACTAAAATTAACAAAGCTTAAAGCTAATAAACGTCGCCCACTGTTCAATTGAAATCTGACGCTGCTCAGGCGAAAGACTAGAATTTTGTGTTTACTTTATTTAACTCAGGTAGGCTAATTAATGATGACTGATGGCCTGAAGAAGGTGGCGGGAAGCGGGTGGATGAGGAAGGCGGCGCGGTGTTTGGTGGCGCGCTCTTAGAAAAGCCTATGCCCAGCAGCGGCGCATACAGGCTGATGGAATGGAATGGGAATGAAGACTAAATAAAATGAAGTTTAATATGTATTATAGTATTAAATTAAAAAAAATTGTAACGTTAGAACAGTGTTAGAACGCTTATCATATTACCCATACTTTTATGAGACGTAAATTTGCTTTCCATTTTAAAAATAAACGGATGTTTTATTTTAAATCAAATAGGAAAAAATACTACAACGGCGATAGACATGCTTACATAAAATGATAAAGCATCATCCAAACCTGTGCAACCAAAGCAACTACAAAGCGGCCGGGAACGTGAACCGCGCGCGTGGCGATTTTTTGGCGTCATTCACGCCTACCCGGCTACAACAGTCGTGCACGTATAGATTCGCGTCGTGGGCACTCCGGCCTCCCGTGTTCATTACGCACAGGTGTGGCCATAGATTAACTTATTTATGCTTGACAAGCTTGTACGTACGTGTGTAGTCACCCTAAAGTGGAAGTTGAAACTCCAGTCCAATTAGCGTTGACCGCTGTTGGCGTATTAATTAAAGAATCTTCCTGTTCCTGTACAAACAGAATGGTAATTGCTTAATTTTTTTTCACACAAAGCTCTGAATCTCTTTACGTTCATTTGACTAACCAATGTTATGGCTTCAGTACATATTAGCTCTAGCCGAACGCAAGCAAAAGTATTTTGAAATTAAGTGAAACATTACCAGTTTATGTATCGAAAACTCTATAAGCTTTGACTTCATCGCCATGCAAGACATGTCCCAAAGGGTTAGCGCCATAATAAAACTCGGTACCTTCATAAATTTCCCAGAGTAATATAATATGGACGTAATTTCAACTTGTATTAAGGTTCGTAGCGCTGTATGAGCCTTTAGCCAACGATGTAAGATCATTAATGAAACTTCAGTGCTCTTTATACAACTACTTAAGTACTGTTAATTTGCCCAAGCTGTCATTTTTGCACTTAATTAACATTATTTGAGAGAGTTTTACATTTAGGGAACGATTTATGGCTCATTGTTGACGTATAATTAAGGAAAGTGGCACATCTTGCAAGGAGGTTTGGGTTTAATGAGCACTCCGCTACATTTAAAATGATTGAGTAACTTGCCACAAGGGGATGTATTTCATATCACATAACTGAGTATATTATATACGTCTACTAACTATCGGGGAATTCTTAGTGGGGGACTCATTTATAGACAGAACATACAACCAAAATCTCAAGTTTCAAGAAACAGATTTAAGCTGATCAATTAGTTATTCTCCTTTCGTTTGCCAGTTCTGTTTCATAAGCCGTTGAGCTATTCTGATTACTATCCTTATTAAAAGTTCTATTTTTGTTAAAATTTTTCTTTTTTTTTTCTAAATCGAATACTCGATCTCCATTTTAACCTTCATCACATTCCCTAGAGAGCTTAGGCCGTGCTCTGTATCACTGATTTTGAGAGTTAAATATAAGGGTTACAAAATTCACAGCCAGACCTCGCGGTTTGTCATCCAATTTTACGGCGTTTTACCCCATTCGTTTCAGTCTGTTAGAGAAGCGTAGCGTTTTTATACTACGGAATTTCTTTGCTTGCCTACATAAAGCTACATCTTGCTTGTGTATTTGTAGATTGCTAAAATAGATAGGTATTTTGTTAAAATTTATGTTAGCCAAATTGGTAGTTAATTAAGTTATGAACAATATTCGAATTCCAAAGAAGAGACATTTTTACTGCTCCGTTTATCCAAACAAAAAATTTTTCCTGAGATAATAATATAATTTATCTAATCAACCTTCCTGGAAGCTAATAATAAAGAGCAGTCTAGAAGTTTCTATTCCAGAGGTCGAGGCTCGATTCCGGGCGTACACGTCTAACTTTTAGGGTTCCGTACCTCAAAAGGAAAAACGGAACCCTTATAGGATCACTTTGTTGTCTGTCTGTCTGTCTGTCCGTCCGTCCGTCAGTCTGTCGGTCGTCTTTGTCAAAGAAAACCTATAGGGTAGTTCCCATGGATCTAGAATCATGAAATTTGACAGATAGGTAGCTCTTATAGCACAAGTAAAGGAATAAATCTGAAAACTGTATATTTTTGGTTACATCAGTAAAAAAAAATATATCGCTTGTTTTATCGATGGAGAAAAACATCGTAAGGAAACCTGCATGCCTGAGAGTACTCCAGGTTCTGAAAGGTGTGTGAAAAGGTTTTTAAATATTTTGTCACAAAATATAAACACTAGTTATTCCTAACTATTTATTGACCGATACTCTCCTTATAGCGTCCGCAAAAGATATCTGGGTCAAACTTAAAAGGCTCTTTAGGCTGTTAGGCGCCATCGAGCAACGTAAATCCGTATGATGTAGAGAGCAGTTTAGTTGTTAAGGCGAATCCATACAAAGCGTGATGAAAACTAAATGGACCGTCATACGAAACTTGTGCTCTTACAGGTGTATTCAAATATACCTAACAGAAGGCGCAATGAATGGCGAGCGGGACGTAAGCTACCTATCTTAGGCTTAGTATAAGATTTTACATAACCAACGTTGATAAAATTTGAGTATCGATATGCTTTAGCGTCAAAGGAAAATGGCCCTTGAATGCTTCGTTTGAAACTTTGCTATGTTTCAACGTTGGTGAAAATACGTAAAATATCATGCTAACCAGACTGTTCTCACATTTATTTCCAGTCTAGTCTGGCAACCGCGCGGTGATGGTGCAACATGTTGGGTGACGTTAATGACAAGCGGCGCGACGCACTGCTATGTAATTTGAGCACCTTGAGTCTTCATGTATTTCTTCGTAATGCAGATTTTACCCTGGATATAGAAATTCGCCATGGCGCTGCATTGCTGTTAATAATATCGACATATCGCACATAACCTCGTCACTATGCGATTGCAACTTGCAAGACAAGAACGAAAATAAATGTTAGGGCTCAACTTGCAAATGTGTGTACTCCTTTACCGCCGATTCACACTGATTGCGTATTCATCACGCACTTGTGACACGTGCGTAGTGATGTGCGTGAACCCGTAGACGTAACTGCACGCATTACGTCTACGTGAACGTTCTCACCACGCAAGCGGTTTGACATGTCTCATATAGTTCCATACATTACAATGCAATGGTACGCGCTACGTCTACGCTTACGCAACGCTGACGCAACGCTTACGCAGCCTGTGTGAACAAGCTCTTAGAAGCCGCATTGGGCACGTTACGAGCGTGCTTCAACTGCCGTCGCACGTTGTGTGTGTCTTTTCCTTAAAATTCGTATGATGAAGTGAGCTATTTAGTTTTACTGCAAAACTACCGTTCACGGGGGAATTTCATGTTTATATTTATGTACATTATAAATTTCTCTTATCGAGTACTACAAATTTTGTAAATTTGACACAGGAAGCTGTTTAGAGGATGGTGCTTTTAGATTGTTACACATATTATAAATATTATTAAAAACCAGGCTGTAAACGTTTTTGTATTTACCGCCATGAAGACATGTTATAATCATGTTATAATATTGATAGCTAAGGATTATAATGGTTAGTTTCAATTATTATTTATTATTATATCGTGGTTTTTTATAGAGACAATATTAAATCCCTGCCTATTTAAAAACGACGTAGCTAAAGTAGCACAAAATACAACACAATTCCACCTTTACCAATCCTTTTACTGGCTGAAAGGATTTCGAGATACCTATCTGAGACATCTCCAGATACCGATCTATCGGGCTTTACCTCGCGAAACTAGTGAAGTTTAAATCCTGGGACAACAAGAAAGAGATAACGCAGACGGCCGCTTATTGAATACGACAGATTTTTAACCGAGAACAATCGTCTTAAAATGGTGAGAAGCGGTGTCTTTTTTTTACACCAACTTAAGGATTCTTCCTTAAAGAAAATAAGTTTCTTCTGAAAGAAAATGCCACAAACAAATAATAAAATATTGGTACTTGCTCGTAATAATGTCTATACCTACAGCTCAGTGAGTGTACAGCTCAGCTTTCCATTCAAGGGGCAGACCAAAAAATTCCTGAAACGCCGGCAACGCATTGGCGATACCTCTGGTACTGCAAATGTTCATAGGCGGCGGTAATCACTTAACACCAGGTGACCCGCCTACTCGTTTGCTCACTTTTAGGCTTCCGTACCTCAAAAGGAAAAACGAAACCCTTATAGGATCACTTCGTTGTCTGTCTGTCTGTCTGCCTGTCTGTCCGTCTGTCCGTCGTGTCTGTCAAGAAACCTATAGGGTACTTCCCGTTGACCTAGAATCACGAAATTTGGCAGGTAGGTAGGACTTATAGCACAAGTACAGGAATAAATCTGGAAACTGCGAATTTGTGGTTGCATCATTAAAAAAAAACTAAAACGTGTTTCAATTTTCAAAGTAAGATGACTACATCAAGTGGGGTATCATATAAAATGGCTTTACCTGTACATTCTAAAACAGATTTTTATTTATTTTTATGTTTTTGATTTATCGTGCTAAATGTCGGAAAAATACCTGGGTATGGAACCCTCAGTGCGCGAGTCTGACTCGCGCTTGGCCGGTTTTTTTTTTACTAAAAAATATATTATTTGTCAACCGTCTGCGATGGGGGCAACCCTTAGGATTACCTGTGCGGGAGTTCTTTACAAACTTGTCGGTGAGTTTTTACTTTCCAAGTTTCCTGTTACGGGAACGATGTGGCGGTATATTTTATTGCAGGTGTGTGTACTACTAAATCTTGTGTGAAAGTTTTCTTAAGCAAAAAACAAAAACAAGAGTATTTTTCTAATACACTATAGCTGAGTCGCTCTCGCGCGAGTGGGTTCACTTTTTTTTTGTATACTAAAAAATCTAGCCTAACAAAAGAAGCAGGTAGTTAGTGGATACATAGACTAAGATAGATTGAAACTTTGTCTCATAGTTTGTATTTAGCCAACCCAAAGTATTTAGTTGTTTTTTAACCCCCGACCCAAAAAAAAGGGGTATTATAAGTTTGACGTGTGTATCTGTGTATCTATGTATCTGTCTGTGGCATCATAGCTCCTAAACTAATGAACCGATTTTAATTTAGTTTTTTTGTTTGAAAGGTGGCTTGATCGATAGTGTTCTTACCTATAATCCAAGAAAATCGGTTTAGCCGTTTGAAAGTTAACAGCTCTTCTAGTTACTGTAACCTTCACGTCTTGTCGGGGGTGTTATAAATTTTTAATTTACACTTGTAGTCATAAAAATAATGTACTGCGGTGATCCATTCCTCATTTTCGAAGTTTTGTATATGATCACATCCTTTTAAATAAAATGGAATTACTAAAATCAGTTTAGATTTCATGAAAATTTGGGTAGCATTGCAATAAAAGTCCACATTTTTTTTATAAAATTTGTTCAAAATATGCGGGAGTGGTATTGAAGTGCCTATTTTTAACCCCCGACCCAAAAAGAGGGGTGTTATAAGTTTGACGTGTGTATCTGTGTATCTGTGTATCTGTGTATCTGTGTATCTGTGTATCTGTGTATCTGTGTATCTGTGTATCTGTGTATCTGTCTGTGGCCTCGTAGCGCCTAAACGAATAAACCGATTTTAATTTAGTTTTTTTTGTTTGAAAGGTGGCTTGATCGAGAGTGTTCTTAGCTATAATCCAAAAAAAATGGTTCAGCCGTTTGGAAGTTATCAGCTCTTTTCTGGTTTTCTTATTACTTTTATTCCAGGACCACCAGAGGTTACGTATTTTCTGACACAGGAAATATGTACGATTGAGTAGTGTTAGTAAGTACTAAGAAAGCATGCCTAGCCTACGTGCTAGCTTGCTTAGACGGCCAATTTTCTGGTATCTGATAATCAAGGTACATAAAAACATTACTTACCTCACGTAAATTCTCCGAACTGATTTTTACGTATATTTTAGGCAATATCCTTAAAAATATGTCGCCAATACTCCCAGACACTTCCCGCGTCGGCCGTATTGCTTTGCAGATGCTTTAAAGCTCCCAAAATAAGTAATTACTTAACTGCATGTAAATTCTGATGCTCCATTTTTATATATGTCCACCAGACAACTATTTTAAAACCTTTTACAAGAAGACAGACCGATCCAGAGGGCCAATCATCCACTAAATTCAATTTTAATGCCTCTGTGGGTTTGAGCGCGAGGGCATCATTATCTACGCGCATGAGACTGAGTAAGACATGTATTAGGATATATTGACTTCTCTCTCACTCTCTTATAGTTCACTTATGTCAATTAATTATTAATATTAAAAAAAATCTGCTAAAAATTAAAAAAATTGGAGAATTTACGCGAGGTAAGTAATGTTTTTATGTACCTTGATTACCTGATACCTGAAAATTGGCCGTCTAAGCAAGCTAGCAGGTCTGTAGGCATGCGTTCTTAGTACATAGTAACACTACTCAATCGTCCACATTTCGTTCGTCAGAAAATACGTGACGGCTGGTGGCCCTGGGATCTTTCACTATTGTAACCATAGACCTAAGATTTTTCGCTTCATACTAAATTTATGATTGTAACAGAGGTTCATAATATTATGTCAATTGGCAAATGTCAAGTTGTCAAGATGGACGTTGCCTAGATACATAATTATTTATTTGAAAATAATGTTTTGGAAAACTCCGATACTTTGGATCGTAGGCGCGGAGTTTCTAATTTATAAAATATTATAATCACAGTTAAAGCGAGAAAACATCAATTCAATTATAATATCCAACAGTCAACCAAAGGCCACGAACAATCAACCCAAACCCAAGCCATAGTCAAACAATTTTTAGGGTTCAGTAGGTATCTGTAGAAAAAAAAGATGTAGCCTCGACTGTTGTAGTCGCGTAGGTGTGCATGGCACCATTAAATATCGTAGGAGGCGATGACCCTCCGCGCGGCTGAGGTTCCCGCATCGTAGTCGCTTTGTCGCGCAGGTTTGGATGATGCATTAGGCGCACCTTCTTTTTATTTTATCTGCTTGAACTCAGCTTATTTACTTTGACAAAATACGTTTAAAATTCATCATCATCAGGATCAACCCATCGCCGGCTCACTACTGAGCACGTCTCCTCTCAGAATGAGAAGCTACCACACTGGCCAAGCACGTATTGGCACACCTCACGCACCTTTGAGGGAGCATTATGGCCAACTCTCAAGCATGCAGGTTTTCTGACGGTGTTTTCCTTCACCACTTCGTTGTCTGTCTGTGTGTCATCTTTCAAGAGAATCAAAACTTATAAATTGGGTACTTCCCGTTTACGTAGAATCATGAAAGGCAGGTAGCAATATCTTATAGCCCAAGCACTCTACTCCTGTGACCCAAGTAAAGAGAAAAATCCGACAACTGAATTGTCATTACATAAAAAAAAACTTGTACGGAACTCTTCATGTGTGAGGCAGATTCGCACTTGACCGGTTTTTGAAAGTTATGTCAAATAAAAATTTGACATGCAATAACAAACAAAATGAAATACAAGCCACTTTATTCCTTATTTCATCGGGTGAAAGTCGATTTCAATTTAATCGTAGGTATATCTTGAAAAGCGAACTATTATACGACTACGTAAAATGGGTACATTTTTAAAGCAACGACATGTTAGAAACAGATATTTCGTTTTGGTCGTGTTAAACTATGTGAGTCATTCAGATAATTCTTGATTTAGTGATGTTCGGTCAAAAATATTTCATGGAACGTATAATTAACATAACATTGATGTTACTTTTGAAGAGATATTAGCTGCCTTATTGGATTTATATTATTATAGAAATTGGGTTTTAGAATGGCACAAATAAACGGTAATTTATGAATAAAGTTTAAAAAGCGTGAAATAAAAATTAAATTAAAAATTTAAAAAACCCCCGACACTTAAACCTCTAAAAAGTAAAAAAATAATAGGTAAATATGTATGGGCCCTTTAAGAATAGTATAAATAGTAAAGTTTTTATCCAAGCGTTCGTTGCGTCGGGGGACCGCTAAAGACTATTCTTTCTACAACAGATGACTTTCATAGTTTATCATAGGTAGCGGTCCCCTGGCGCAACGAGCGCTTGGATAAAACTTTACTATTTATACTATTCTTAAAGGGCCCATACATATTTACCTATTATTTTTTTACTTTTTAGAGGTTTAAGTGTCGGGGGTTTTTTAAATTTTTAATTTAATTTTTATAAACAATTCAGCGTTTCTGCAACGATACAATAAAATACAGTAAAGTGAACTTTTTTTGGAAACTTTTCTTTTGAATTGAACAACACGTAGGTAACTAAAGCAGAAAGCTTTGTAGCACCGAACAGTTTATTCTAAAGTTTATTTTCTTCCAAATGAAGCGTAAGTTTGTACGTTCCACAGAAACATCTACGCAAGTAAAAGTTTAGAAGTTTGTGTTTGTAAAATACGACGCTAGGCGAGACAAGTTTTTACAGGGCATATAGTGAACATCTCAAAGCATAACAACAGGTGTATAACCATGAAATTAATAATGTGTTTTTTACTCTTACCTAGTATGAAACAAAGTTGCAATCCCTGCTTGCCTGGTGTAATCGCATAGATAACATATTATGAACATAGTTGTGATATACATTTTTCACCAGATATTCAGATCTGAGAGCGTAATATATACCTAACATAATATTATGTATAACACATTATCTGGTTATACACATTAATGACTTGTCTTAACTGATTGATTGAATTTTATCAGTAGGTTCATTTTACTCACTTTTTGAAAATGTCATCCCTAAGGGGCTTAAAATTTGGATGTAAGTTTGTACGAAAGTCAATCATTTTTCAAGTTCTTCCATGAAATTGGCACGTATTTAGATTGTTGGTGAAAAAAGAACGAAATGTTCATATTTCATATTATATGAATTACTACGCCCAAAAAAGTTAAATATGGGATAAAAGTTTGTATGACAGTGTCATTTTACGAGTTATATACATGACGATTGATATCTTAGCTTTCAGCCAAACGTGAAGATGTACATGTTTTGGGATTTTTTGAAAATTCCACCGCTTTACTGATTTTCAAAAATTCCACTCGAGCTAAGCTAGGGCGAATCAGCGAGTATGAATATTAGATACATAGTCTATTTTTGTATTCTCCGGTGGATGACATAATGGCTGAGGATGGATATAAAGATATAAAATATAAATTAAGTTTAAAAGGCTAAAGACCGCTAAATACTATCATCTTCTCATTAGAAATTCATACCGCGTAGGCCTAAAATGAATTCTAAAAATTTAATAACAGACGTTTTAAAGACGTCCGCTCTCTTAAGAAATCCTGCGTTGAATTTACAAATATACAAACTAATTCTCGTTACGGCAGTCATATTCAATAAATCAACCCTTGCTATTTAGAGAACCAACAGTAGGTCATGGAGATCCGAGTTATCAGAGTATATCGTACCACTTCCAGTAAGGCAGCATCTTCTTTGGCTCATAATATCTGGACTCATACACCAGCTTCTGGCATACATACACCAGCCAAGAGTGGACGATCGAATACCGGAAGTACAATACATACTTTCGCTGTGGGACCCACTGGGTGGCGTCAAATCACACAAACTTCTCTGCCAACGGTGGAAGAGTCAGGAAGCGCAGGTCACTCGACCATGACAGCAATCCAGCCTGTTGTCTAGAAATTCCTTTTTAGAACAATAAATGTCTTAAACCAGAAACCAGACTTGATACCTACTGTTTTAAATAAGAAATAAGTAATATAAAAAAATTTAAGAGAAACTTTATTAAATTTAAATTTGCAATTGAAAAATTGCAGTGTTGGACGCGTACAATAAAACGCTATGCTAGTTACGCTAATAAATAATCAGGCCATAATTACTGAGATAAACTAAATCCCTTGTGTATTTGTATAATTTATTCGTTATGCAGCTACATTCTGTTCATTTTGCTCATTTTATATATTATACAAATATATTCCCGCAACTACGCTCACAGGAATTCTACACGGGTGAAATCGTGGTAAAAAACGTACAATTTTAATAAAACAAAAAAGCCTGATAAATATCTTTTTCTACCATAAGTCTTTAGGGAGTGCCAGTAGACGCCTTGCATCTCTATCACCAAGCTTGTGTTGTGTCATATAATATTTTCTGAAAGTACTAATGACAAGTGTAAATTAAAAATTTATAACACCCCCGACAAGTGAAGGTTGCAGTAACTAGAAAAGAGCTGATAACTTTTACTTTCACACACACACACACACACACACACACACACACACACACACACACACACACACACACACACACACACACACACACACACACACACACACACACACAGACACACACACACACAGACACACACACACACACAGACACACACACACACACACACACACACACACACACACAGACACACACACACACACAGACACACACACACACACACACACACACACACACACACACACACACACACACACACACACACACACACACACACACACACACACACACACACACACACACACACACACACACACACACACACACACACACACACACACACACACACACACGCACACTACTGTTTTACATTACTATTCTACATAATTATTATTTTTAAAATACAAATTTGTATACAAAAAATCTTTATTTTACTTTGTGCTTTACTTTGTTTTGTATTCTCCGTTTTGGAAGCCCTGTTTTCCGAGACACAGTTTTTACTAGTTCAGGAAACAGGTGCACATGCAGTAATGTTTATTATTATAACTAATTGTGTTTTGTTACGTTTATGTTACATTTGTTTCTGAGCCAAATAAATTTATCTATCTTTCTTATCTTAAAAAGGCTGAACCGATTTTCTTGAATTATAGCTAAGAACACTCTTAATCAAGCCACCTTTCAAACAAAAAAAAAACTAAATTAAAATCGGTTCATTAGTTTAGGAGCTACGATGCCACAGACAGATACACAGATACACACATACACAGGTCAAACTTATAACACCCCTCTATTTTGGTCGGGGGTTAAAAACAAATGACTCCAAAGACTGTCCGGCTACATGCCATGAGAGAATTTCACTGTCCACCTCCATCATTAGAGAAAGTTGAGCTTGAGGTTGCCGTACCATTAGGTACGGCAATCTAATGGCATATTATTGTTAATTGAATACTTGAAAAGAGCAACCGCCGAGTTTCTTGCTGGTTCTTCTCGGTAGGAACGGCATTCCGAACCAGTGGTAGATTATTTTGACGATTCAAAAGCACTTGTAAATGTTTAATTAAATAAAATATTTTGAATTTGAAAAATTATATTTATCATCCAACCCACGTAACAATCAAAACGTGTCAGCAAAATTTTAATTTAATCGGCCAATTAGAAGTACTTAAACCGAAAAATTGGTTACTAATTTCAACGAAATGACAATCAGCACCATGATTTACCATATATGTATATTCATGACAATATTCGAATAAATCACAATAATAATTTAAAATAAAAAAATACAAAAAAATGTAGCACACAAAATCTATTGTCACGTACAATCTCCCGAGGATTTGCAGAAAGCAGATGTCAGAAGACCAAATTGAATTATCGCTCCGTAATTTAGCATCAGATGAAAATGGGTGGACCCAATTATAAACCTAACAGGCCTGTCTGCCCAATTCATCTTAGAGATCTTTCATATTAGATCATGTCAAATCTAGCCCAAATTTCAGGCCCCGATACGGTCAAATTCTTGGATGCTTATTCTTTTTTTTCCTTTAGGAAAAGTAAAGTTCCTTTAGGAAAGGAAGTATGTGTCCACTGATGGACATACATTAAAGAGTGTACTATGAAACACGGTTCACCGCCTTTCCTATCCACTCGTTTTCCACCACCTTCTTCAGGTCATGCCTCCAATGGGCTGGAGGTGGTCATACACTGCGCTTATCGCTAGGCCTTCGGTCTGCGACTGCTTGGTAAAGTCTTTGAGCTAAATCGGTTACTTGTTCTTCTAAACATTTGATTGTTTTGGATTTTTATAAGATATAAGAGAAAATAATCAATATACCTCGCTCCATAGCGGCTGATAGCGAGCTGACTGACCACGTAATTTGTGGAGGAGGCCAAATGTCAGTGTCCACGTCTCCACTCCATACCTCATTATATTATAATAGAAGTTTCCAGTTCTGCTAAATTAGTTGAAGCTAGAGGCCTAAGTGGTGGAATATATAGATAGATGAGTAAGACAGATAAACACGGTAAATCATAGAAGGCACTCTTAAAAAGACCTTTACTAGGTATATAAAATATAGAGATCGATGATAAATAAATCATTGTCCTAGCATCGGCTTGTTCGTCACAGTCAAATGTGAATGCCCCTTTATTCCTGCTGTTTCTATTCTATTATGTTTATTTTTCTGTTGAATCTTGTCATAAATTGATGGAGTTCAGTGATCTTTCTAGACAGAATAGGGCAATGCTTTGAGAAAGGGCATTCTTTTTTTTCCACAATAAAAACATCTTTTGAATTTTATACGCGTAATTTATAGCACTGAACACACGTCTTGTTACAATTTGAGCTAGTTTGTTGAGGATGTAAGTACAAACATATTGCAGCCTAAGTATAATCAGTTCGACAACACTTTTTCGTGGAGTTAGCATACACAAAAGGTAACAAAAATTGTGAGAAAATGTTGTCGTCACTGAGCTTAAAATATAATATCTCTTTACAGGGCTTTGTCAATAAAAAACTGCGAGAACTCATTGCATATCTCTAATTGTACAGGGGTGCTGGTAATTTCTATAGTAACTCGTTGGGAAACGTAAATATTTCGTTTTATAAATTTTCATAACCCACGTTTTAAGGCCAATAAAAGCCTAAAACGCTAAAGGTGCTCTTTTCGTCTTTGAAATACGGACGACCTTTATTTAAGTGAATGTTAAAAGGAGATAAGACGAGAGGCGATTTTTCAGAAATGAATGCATTAGTCTCTTTTATTTCGAAACGAGTAATGAATTACATTTGACTTAAATGAATTCTGTACAATATTTCTTGCTTCGTTGTGTTTAATGAAATATTTTTGATTACCAAAATATTTTCACAAATAAATTACCAAATGGTCTTTTACTGTTTTCAATTTATTTTGTATTTTCAGAGGTAAGTATATTAATACCTACAATAAGTATTGTTTATTAAGTGGAGTAGTAAGTTTGTTCTATTAGGATGCTTTTTTAACGGACGTTAAAAAGCTCTCGTGTAAACGAAGCCTAAATATCTTAGGTCAAGAACGCTGGCTGTTTAATATTAAAATATTTTTTATCGTTATGGCTTACAATGGCGGTTGCACTTGAATTAAAACCTCAGATCTTTTGTACACGTCACTCCACTTTGTGCTCACCCTATATTTTCTCAAAGACCCTCTCGAGTGTCTGAGAGTGTCTACAATTATATTTAAAGAGGTTTCTGTATTTATTCCTTGGAATATCGAGCATTTGATGAAAAGAGTTTTTTATGGAAGGCAGCAGTTGTATAATCGATTGCAAATATATTTACCCAGAAGAAAACCAGAGCAGAAATGTTTATCTAGCAATAGTTTTCATAATGTTTGCACGGAAGACTTTAAATAATAAAAACTTCTAGAGACACTATCTCATCATGATCATCGTAAACAACCCATTACCGGCCAACTACTGAACACGGATCTCCTCTAAGAGTGAGAAGAGATTTAGTCATCAATAAATAAAAATAAATATATTTTTATTCAACTGTTGAATCGTCAAATGCATCTACCACTGGTTCGGAATGCCTTTCCTACCGAGAAGAACCAGCGAGAAACTCTGCGGTTGCTCTTTTCAAGGACTTGATATACAATATTATGCCATGTATACAATATTACGTCACAGTTCACCACGCTGGCCAAGTGCGGATTGGACTTCACAGACCTTCGAGAAAATAATGAAGGACTCGCAATCATGCAGGTATCATCACAATGATTTCGTCCCTTTTAAAACAAGGGACGTTTAATTGCTTTAAAAGTACATAAAACCGAAAAGTTAGAGGTAAGAACGTGCCGGGAATCGAGCCTCGGAGCCTCCAAACAGGAGACCGATATTTCAACCACTAAGCCATATTAAGTTTTTTAATTATGTTACCCATGTACAAACCTGTTTAGCGGTATTTGATATATTTCTGGTAGCATTGTATTAACGGTGATATTATGTATGCACCAAGTAAACACTAGGTCATTAGTATAGCGTGTTCATCTGAATCTAGAATGCTAATTACCGTAACAGTTGTATTAAATTAGGGAGCTTGTGCCAAACTGTTTTTTAAAATATTAATTACTAGATAATGCGAGTTCATTTGCAAGGATTTAAAAATCACATTTAATAGGTACACACACCTAAGCCAAACGCAATAAATGTATGTTTCGGTCCTTATTATACTCATATCAGATCAAACGTTGTAATGTTTTCGCCTATTTCTGCTACGCGAAGCATAAAAAATTCAATTAATCTTTTAATTTAAATTCCAATATAAAGCAATCGTAAGCTAACCAACCCACAACTTTATTATTACAAAATACTTTATATAATTATGTATGCCTACAGTAGAAAGAGGGTTTCCCTGATTACGGTTTCCGATTCATTGGCCGAAGTCAAATGCCAAAAAGTAAAATCAATTATACGTAATACGAATTCTTATTTATAACTAGGTTATTCCGGTGACTCCGCTCGTATGGACTACACAAATTTTAAACCCTATTTTACCCCTTAGGGGCTGAATTTTCAAGAATCCTTTCTTAGCGGATGCCTACGTAATAATAGGCTATCTGCATGTCAAATTTCAGCCTGACCCATCCGGTAGTTTGAGCAGTGCACAGCCAGTCAGTCAGCTTTTCTTTTTATTTATTAGGTACTAGCGACCCGCCCCGGCTTTGCACGGGTAGACACTACCACGAAAAATCCTATCTATTTTCCGGGATAAAATATAGCCTATACGGATTCGGAAGAATCCGTCTAAGTAATGGTAAAAGAAATTTTGAAATCGGTCCAGTAGTTTTTGAGCCTATTCAATACAAACATACAAAAATACAAAAATACAAAGGTTTTCTCTTTATAATATTAGTATAGATATAGACTAGATGCCTGCAGCTTCGTCCGCCTAAATTTAGGTTTTAAAAATCCCATGGGAACTTTTGATTTTCCAGGACAAAAGTAGCCTATCCGTAGCAGCCCGTCCCTGGGATGCAAGGTATCTCTTACCAAACTTCGTAAAAACCTTGATACGGATGATCCTTTAAAAACCCTATGGGATCACCAGGATTTAGGAATGCAATTCCTTACAGTATCAGAGTTGAGGAGTTGGGTTCTCGAGGTTAACGATAAAATCTTTACTTGGTATTGATACCTCTTATATCAATTATAATAATCTACAGTTTCGAAATCCCATTGACTTTGGTGGTCAGGTCCCCTGCAGCGTCAGTACTGAGAAGTTGGAATCCAATTTTTTTTTGGAACTAAATCGCAAAGTATCTCTATCAATTTTTAAAAATAACGCAAATCGGTTCAGAAATCTCGGAGATTTCGGTGTACATAGGTAGAAAAACTAAACAGAGTTTAGCAACCGAATCAATTCGATACCAATCGAAATTGCATCTGATCGAAGCTGTTTAGTTTCAGGCTACTCAAATGGATTCAAAGCCTAACGAGCTCTAATGTAATATTCTATTCTACAATGCAACACATTAACAAACACAACTTTACAAGTCAAACGAGAACAATAACTAGCGGTTATATTGCGATGTCTCTTGCTGGAGGATTTGCACTCTCCTTCAGGATGCTTTCAGGCTTTTATGCCTTTATTCAAACACACGTCATTTGAATTTAAACCCTAAAGTCACATCATTTAAGTTCAGTCAAGAATAAGATTCAAATTGCTTAATTTACTGAGAATGCTTGTGTATTCTGAGTTAAGTTCGCTCCATATTCTTATATGTGGTGTTCATTTCTTGAAAGGGTTTTAGTGATACCCTGCTTGAATTTAAATACCTAATTGAATCGCAATTGGTACCTATGTATTGATTCTGAAGTTTTTCTGTAAACTGCACGTACCCATTAGTACCTACGCGACAGGTTGGCGTCCTCGCCCCGGTTGCCATCTTAATCTGTCGCGCACTATAGCTGCAACAACGCATATCAATTGACTGCGATTGTTAAGCCATGTTGACCCAAGTCAGTGACTGGATAGGTGTCTGACTTTGGAGATCATCCCAGAATGGGGTCAAGACTACAACTACACTACTGTAATGAGGACTACAAATATAAAGAAGTTTTAATAACTTAGGTATCATCACTAAGGCACGCTCATCATGATCAACCCATTGCCGACCTACTACTGAGCACGTGTCTTTTCTACTAATGAGAATTGGCCTTGAGAACAATATAGAGAACTCTCAAGCATGCAGGTTTCCTCACGGTGTATTCCTTCGCCGTTAAAACAATTGATATTTACTTTATTGGTTAAGACGCTAATTCCGAAAAGCTAGAATGCGTGGCCGGGATCAAATTCCCGAACAGGAAATAGGCGTCTTAACCACTAGGCTGCTACCGATCGTTTTACCATCATTTTTACCAAGGCAAGTTACCATCATAAAATTCATTCTGCATATTAGAATCTATCAGGCTTCCTGCTGAAATGCCAGAGCGCGTTTTAAAGATTCATACAATTCCCTTGAAACTGCAAGTGACCTGAAAACTACGGCCTGATTCACGTACCTACGTTCTGTTTCGCAAAAATATACAGTACCATTGGTTAGTATTATGGTTTTTGTTTTTAAAGTAAAAGTCTTGACCCATCGCCATCGGCGTCGTGAAATGATAAATAATCAAACCCTTAGGTAGGTATTACTTATATTTCTTCCTTCCGGTATAAACATTCACTGCTGGACATAGATATCTTGTAGATACGTCCAGACATTGTGGCTTGAACCCAGAAGCTCTCCTATACTAGTGAGGAGTCTGCCAACGTTCACCACATACCTACAAGTGATTTTTGTGTCAATCTCGCACTCAGCTCGAACATTTATGATATTAAAATAAGTATGCAAGTATTTAGATAATCATCGTGATCAACTCACGGCCGGCTCACTACTACATAGCACGGGTCTCTTCTCAGTATAAGGGTTTTGGGCCATAGTCTAACAGACTGGCCAACTGCGGATTGGCAGACAATGAATCATTTAAAATTAAAGACTGAGGCTATAGGATGCGTTTCAGGTGCGTTGCGGCGCCGCACCGCAGTGTATTTGAGTATTGGGTACCACACGGGCACTGCATTGCTGCTTTGGCAAAAAGAACGGCGTTGCAACGCACCATCCCTCCCCGGCTCTTTCTCTCTGGTCCCAAGTAACGCCTCGTGTGGCATGGTGCGGCGATTTCTATGTAATGCAGCGGCACCGCACTGCCAACGCAACGCATCGTGTGGCTTCACTCTAGTGATAAAAGATGTCAATGCGTGACAGCAGTGTGTCACGGAAGTAATTTAAACATAAACAAATGTTTCGAGGCCGCTGAAATAAGAGTCACAAATTTTGCGCAGTTTTAATTTTCATGTTACATAATGGTCTAATTAAATCCAACAAATATTCATGTTCCATAATATTTTACATGCAAATGGGCTTTTGGCTCCATTAATTTGGAACTTTAGGTTTTTTTGAACAACAATCATCAAATTGTATAAAAAATATCATTAATGGTCTAGATAAAGTAGGTACATAATATTTTAAGTACAAAACTTGAAAATCTCAGTGCCCGCCAAGAGGTTACCAGTTTATTTATATTTCACAGGATATAATTTTTTTTTTAATATTTACTTGGCCAATGTGCTCAGAAACTCTTCAATCTAGTTCCCGCTTTATCTTCTTACCATCGTACCGCAAGACACTAGCCGAATTTTCATATCCGTACATCGAAGTTATTATTTATATTTCTATGTATCCGTATGTCGTCGATTTTTCTTCTACATCACAAAACATTTTACATCTCTATCCTTTATATGCATGGGTATAGTTTTGAACCGGATTTTCATTCCACAATACTTGCCATCAGGGGTATCTTTAAAATAGGAGTTCATTTTTAGTTTTTCAGGATGTCTATCTTAAAAAAAAATCGTATGTTTAAAATGTAAGAGAATATATAACATTATTTCAAATTAAGGGTGTAAATTTATACAAAACCAACGCGCGTATGTAATGAAGAGAACCCGAGACAGAGATCGTTAAGCCAAATTGAGTTTCACGCATTTTTTCAGTTGCGGTAAGTTACGACGAATAAAAAATTAATTTATTCCCTTTTGTGTAAGGCTTTATGACGTCTGTTAGGGTAAAAGGGATATTTTGTGTTTAATTTTAGTATTTCGCGTGATGTAATCGTGATAGCAAAAAGATATATTACTCGGTAGAGTCCGCATTTTGACGGCGGGGTGGACGACATTTCAATAGCAGTTCCTGATTGGAAAAAAAACATAACTAAATATAGGCCCGCTCGAGTAAGGCATATAAGGGACCTTAAGGGACATTTCCTTGTCATCAATAGAGGACAATTGCTGAACAGAGGGCTATTATGAAGACTTCCGAACTTTTCCTTTTCCACACAATTCAGCGGCTCCATATCACTCGTTTTTCCACCAACCGGGGGTCTGCCAACTCTACGCTTGACTCAGTTAAGTCACCGAAGCGCCTTTGGACCTCAACGACTGACGGTTCTTTGAACTATGTCCCCTACTATTGAGCTATGTCGGTTAGGTTGGTACTGTACGGATCTTCTCATTTCTGATTTGATCACCTAGAGAACCTCTAAGCCGAATAGGTACCTCATTAAATAATATCACTTACTTTAACGGTAAAGGAAAATATCGTGAGGAAACACTATATAATGACCCCAAAGGTGTGTGAAAATTGCCAATTCACATAGGCCAGCGTGGTGGACTATGACCAAACCGTTACATATTAAAGGTACACAACGACTGCTCATACACTTGCATAGCATCACACTTCACACTTAATATTATAAAGGCGAAAGTTTGTGTGCATGTAGGTATGTGTATTGTGTATATGTGTGTGTGTTTGTTTGTTACTCCTTCACACAAAAACTACTGGACGGATTTGCCTGAGAATAAAGATAGATTATAGCACATAGGCTACTTTTTATCCCGGAAAATCATAGAGTTCCCACGGGATTTTCAAAAAACTTACATCCACGCGAACGAAGTCACGGGCATCAGCTAGTTAATTATACACAACTGGCGTGGTGCACCAACCAGCTTAACTTGATCTATGTAAACTAATAATAATTATGAGTTTAGTTGCATGAATGATCCCGCATAAAGTAATAACATAGTAAAACTAGGAGTCTCGTAGGGTCGTACCACAGTATAAAGGAGACAGTAGTCCAATGCCTTTTATCTCGTGGTAAATGACCACTAGCACGACCCTTCTTTCTTTCTTTTTTCTGGGCTGGTTAGCGCACTTGCACAACGTTTTCGTCTGTTGTGCGTGCATTGCCCCTCCCCGCCGAAGTCTTCACTCCAGTCATTTTCACCAGAAGCCGAGTAAATCGCCCAAGTTGCCGAGGACTTCATTAAGAGGTTGGGGATCCCAAATGGCGCTCTCGTTGTTCTGCCACTCCCGTGCACTCTAGGAGCACGTGCGTCGGTGTTTCATCGAGCCCCTACACAGAGGACTTGTGGTGACACCTATAACGGAAAGGTCTTGTTTAGTGGGCTATGCCCTGTAATGAGTCGCACCATCTTCCTAAATTTACGACGACTTTTCAACAGAGAGTCCTGATCCTAACTACGTAGGCCAGTTCGGCTTGCTCCTTTAGTTTCTAAGTCCCCTAAGATTTAGAAACCAAAGGAGTTGACGGTTTCGTCAAACCTCTGTATGTAATAACGTATCCTTACTCTGTGGTCATACTGTCTTGAACAATATAATATCCCACAAAGACGTCGACTCTAGACTGTAGACTAATCCGTTTTATAGCAGACATTTGCATTTCGGATGCGCTATGGTCGAACACTGTGGCATAACTATTCATAAGACATGGGTTCTAATATGTCTGACGAAGTTATGAGGTTACTATCTGCTATCGATCAAACTAATAAAGGTTAAAGGCGACAACAACAGCTTTATTTAGATTAGTTTATACTATGTATATCTACATTATGCTGTATATTATTTTGTGTTTTTTCTTTTTCTTTATTGTTTGTTATGGGTTGTCTTGTGACTTATATTGCCTGAAATAAAAATTATTATTATTAAATAGATCAACGGTTAAAAGCATGTGGACATGAATTAGATGTATCATAGATTCCGTTCAAATTAAACTACTGCTATCTCTACTACTACGTACAAGAAAAACATTATATGTGATAGAGGCATAAAACAAAATTAAATAAATAACCAAAAGCTTTCAAATAATCCGATAGTTTTTAAAGTTCAAGTTAAATCAAAACACTATAATCTTTAAATTTTGCGCGGATATTTTAAGAAAACTAGCTGGAAATATAAATATTGTAACCAATCCTTAAAAAAATGAGACCTTAAATTGCTGGAAAGCTGACTTTCGACATAAATAAACCTTACGCGAGTGTTTATAGCCAAAGAAAATCACATTCACCGTATGAATGACTGATATTTTATACATATGACCTTTATTTTTCAATATAACGCTCCGTGAATACAAATATGTTGTTATACATAGTCTTATGAATATTATACCTAGTGCAAGCTTAAGCCTGCATTTTCATTTGCTTTTAGATAAGATCCACACAAATTTTATTATTAAAACTGGCCAAGTGCGATTCAGACTCGGGCACCGAGGGTTCCGTACTCTGGTATTTGTTCCGATATTTTTCACGATAAATCATAAACTATTATACATAAAAATAAATTAAAATCGGTTTAGAATGTACAGGTAAAGGCCCTTTCATATAGTACCCCACTTTATACACTTGGAATGTTGAAAATACTAATTATTTGTTTACAACCACATTTTAATTTTTTTTTGTAATGTAACCACCTATTCACGGTTTTCGATTTTTTCCTTTACCTGTGCTATAAGACCTAATTACTTGCCTTTCATGATTCTAGGTCAACGGGAAGTACCCTATAGACTTTTACTATTTCCTTGACAGACACGACAAACAGACAGACAACAAAGTGATCCTATAAGGGTTCCTTTTGAAGTACGGAACCCTAAAAATGCAAAAGTGTACCTTTGTTACACTGCCGTTAGCAGTCATAATCATCATCATCATGATTCTCTTTTTTGTTGTATTTCCAATTGTCAGGACAAGGTTTATAGTGAAAGAGTTTTTTTTTTTAAATTTGGAAATTTGCATGGAATTTTGTATGAAAATCTCAATACACTTATCATTTTCTTTATTAGGCAATTGCACCGGTACAAAGTCTGGGCAAGTAGTAAAATAAAATTCACACAGCACACAATAAAATTGATTCACAAAGTAGCATAAGGTTGCTACTCTTTCTCTTAAATAGAGATTTTAAAGTTTGATAGTGATGCTGGAAGTGGATGGTTCAGAAAAATTCTGCATTTGAAACATAAAGGCGAACGTAACAGTTTCTCAACAATTGAACTGCAAAGTTTTCTATTATCAACTGCAATTTCTGCAAAGTTCACTCAGTGTTAGAAAACTATTTGTCTGAACCAAGCACTTACTTGTAAACATTTTGGATGGGTTTAGTTCAACTTTATTATCTCTTATCTCTACTTTTACAAGGCTATTGTTTGTTTATAGGGTTCCGTACCCGGGTTCCACACGTCTACATAACGTATTTTAATTACTATCATGTATTTATTGTGGACTATAAGATGTAATTCTGTACTTACTACTTTTTATAACATAGCCTGTAAGTTTCATTTAAGTGAAAATTCTTTTATGGAACATTAAATGACTTATACCATAATACCCAAAGGGTGCTAACTGTTAACGGGACCCTATTACTAAGACTCCGCTGCCCTATCCATCTATCTGCCTGTATGACAGCGAGCTGTATCTTATGAAACGTAATAGGTAGAAAGTTCAAATTTTTCACAGAGTATATTTCTATTGCTAATATAACAACAACTAAGTAATTAAATCTCAAAATGGCCGCCAAGTTAAAACAAAATAAAGAAATAAAAAATCTTGTATATGGTATGAAACCCTTTGTGTGCGAGTTCTACTCGCACTTGCCGGATTTTTGTTAGTGCTCGCAAATACTCTCTGGTTACCGCTGGATTCCTCATTGCTAAAGCAAATGATAAGCAAAAACAAGCTGCAGGCTTTCTTTTTTTTATTTAAAAATGGCCCGTCTAGTACTACATAGAGGTCGCTGGTTTTATCAATATAGTTAGTTCGGTAGGTAGGTACAGAAGAATCGTCAAACGTAAAATTTTTCATCCAATAAAAAAGACAGAATACATTTTTCGTACGCGCATGGGTATATAGATTTTATACTCAAAGCGGGATTGTTAGCAACGAACTGCATTGTCCTGAAAATTGAACAACCACCGTGCTGGCAACACAATGGAAAAACTGATAGCGTAAAATTGCCAGTTCACAAATATAAAGATTGTAAAAAGTGTTACCACTCAATTTCATTTAAACGTTCGAAAACATTAACATGGTTTTTTTTTTAGGAAATCCATATGGCTAAGTCTATCTCTAACCAGTTTAAACCAAGCTTAAAAGTGCGTAAGTATGGCGATAGTGCAACAGATTTTCAGACTTTTGATGTCATAGATCATATTAAAGGCATCCGGAACCCGACCTGCAACCGCCTCGCCTCGTGGGGTTAGTACTCTGTATATGGACTATTATGGACATAATTAAACGCTCTCTACATCAACTTCAACTTCATCAATGTAGCGTCAGCGAGGGAGATGTGACCTTTTCCGCTCTCTGACCGTTGACCTATTGAAGCTTTTTAAATTTATGATCACATGAGTTCCGTAGTAAACGAAAAGCCCTTATAGTTACATCAGTGGTTGCAAACTTGCTACTACTACTACACAAAGGTATACATACAGCTTTGAAAAAAAATATCTGATTATTAAAAGCGAGAGCTGAAAAATATGGTTTACCCTCTCGTGTCTATCTCGTAGATATTGTTTCTTTTTAACCCCCGACCCAAAAAGACGGGTGTTATAAGTTTGACGTGTGTATCTGTGTATCTGTCTGTGGCATCGTAGCTCCTAAACTAATGAACCGATTTTAATTTAGTTTTTATTTTGTTTGAAAGGTGGCTTGATCGAGAGTGTTCTTAGCTATAATCGAAGAAAATCAGTTCAGCCGTTTGAAAGTTATCAGCTCTTTTCTAGTTACTGTAACCTTCACTGTCGGAGGTGTTATAAATTTTTATTTACACTTGCCTTAGACAGTTTTCGGAAAAAGCTATCTAATAAATTTCTTAGACAGTTTTTAAAAATAATGATGTTAAAATTTATAGCAACTAACAACATTACGGAAATTAGTGTTGAAACACTTGTTAAAACACGTACGTGACCAGTAATTTAAATGTTTTTGAATCATAAAATGAATTATATTAATATTAACAGGGCTCTCTCCGTCACTCGTTTCATACAATCATAGTTCCAATTTCATTTGAATATTAAGCAACCAAAGTCCATGAAATTTTGCAGACATATTCTAGAAACTAATACCTGTGTCTGTGTTGTTTTAGATTTTTCTAAAAATATGAAGTTTTAAAATTACAGGGGCTCAAAGATTTGTATGAAAATTTTTAAGACCGCGTAACTTTGAAACCGAATATTTTAACAGAAATCTGGAAAACCACAGACATAGATATTAGTTTCTAGAATATGTCTGCAAAATTTCATGGACTTTGGTTGCTTAATATTGAAATGAAATTGGAACTACGATTGTATGAAACGAGTGACGGAGAGCGCCCTCTTTTAAGCTCGATGCACCTTGGAAGCATTCCGTGTTATAATGTTAACTAGAACGTAATAATTATTACAACGACGAAGCTTGGGGCGAGAGCATCACAACTAAAGTTAGCGCTGCTTTCGCTTTACAACTCGACGTAGACACGAAACTTAATTTATACGACACGGTGTATTTCAATGGACATTTTAACTTTTAAATGTACCTGTTCTGTTCACGGTGCTTTATTACTGTTATTATAAATTATCTTCTCCCGCTTTCTCTCTTTGTGCCCTGTTTTATTAACCCCCGACCCAAAAAGAGGGGTGTTATAAGTTTGACGTGTGTATCTGTGTATCTGTCTGTGGTATCGTAGCTCCTAAACTTATGAACTGATTTTAATTTAGTTTTTTTTTGTTTGAAAAGTGGCTTGATCGAGAGTGTTTTTAGCTATAATCCAAGAAAATCGGTTTAGCCGTTTGAAAGTTATCACCTTTCTAGTTACTGTAACCTTCACTTGTCGGGGGTGTTATAATTTTTTAATTTACACTTGTATTGTATAAAGTTGTAACTCCAGTTCCTATCATAGTAGTAGGGGATTTCTTGACTAGTAATGGACTTTTAAAGTAATGGGGGCTGATTGGGATGACAACGCGATGACTCCTATATCGTTCAAAAAATAATGATCACCAAAGTTTTTAGCATGACAACTATAGTACGCGATAGGATGAGATGACTATCGGGGTAGGAGGCGGGGGGACGCCCCGCACACCCGCACGTCACCCTGCTCACCCGCATCGGGTTAGCGCAGACAGACAGACAACAAAGTGATCCTATAAGGGTTCCGTTTTCCTTTTGAGGTACGGAACCCTAAAAAACGCTTAGTGAAGAGCCCGGCAACGCTAAAAACGCATGTGTGCACAACAAATTGCCTTACCGCTTATTTCCGAATCGCGGCGTCTATGTCGCTGCCACGCCGCGTCGGTCATTTATGATTTATAGCTGAAACACACCAAACGCGTATGCAGCACGTAAGCGTAGACGTAGCGCGTACCATGACATTGTAATGTATGGAACTGTATGAGATATGGCATACCGCTTGCGTGACGTGAACGTTTGCGTAGACGTAATGCGTGCTGTCATGTCTATGGATTCACGCGCGTCACTACGCGTTTGGTCACGTGTAAGTGCGTGGTGTGAATCGGCTCTCCACACGTCCGCACTTTAAGAATTTGTACGGCTTGATCGCAAGTTTGTATACGATCAAAATTCTGCTCAAAAGACGCAGGCCTGCAATAATGCCACCTAAGCACAGCCACGCGTGAAAGCTCCTAAGTATATAATAATATTTTCTATGTATAAGTACATTTAGCGGAGTGCGAGATTGCAACGTATGTATCGCGCTCCCCAGTCGCTCGTTACTTTTACGCTTGCTCGTGAACACTGTTAACGTTGCGAATCACGTAAGTTGTTCTACAAATTGTACGCTTGCTTTTATATTATTCCTTTTGTCTTGTTGAATTTTAAAATAATAATAATACTAAAACGGAATATTTATATGAGTAACACTGCAGATATTTGACACATAAAGTTATAAGAGTAAATTAAAAATTTATAACACCCCCGACTAAGTATTTGAGTTTTCCAAAACATCATTTTGAAATAAATAATTATGTATCTAGGCAACGTCCATCTTAACAGCTAGTCATTTGTCAATTGACATAATATTATGAACCTAACGGTCTCTTGTAACTACAAGAGAACTAGAAAGAGAACTAGAAACTTTTAAACGGCTGAACCAATTTTCTTGGATTATAGCTAAGAACACTCTCGATCAAGCCACCTTTCAAATAAAAAAAACTAAAATAAAATCGGTTCATTCGTTTAGGCGCTACGATGGAACAGACAGATACACAGATACACACGTCAAACTTATAACACCCCTATAAAATAGCGTGTGAGATCTCATTTTTTTAACCCCCGACCCAAAAAAATGGGTGTTATAAGTTTAACGTGTGTATGTATCTGTGTATCTGTCTGTGGCATCGTAGCTCCTAAACTAATGAACCGATCTTAATTTAGTTTTTTTTTTGTTGGAATGGTGGCTTGATCGAGAGTGTTCTTAGCTATAATCCAAGAAAAACGGTTCAGCCTTTTGAAAGGTATCAGCTCTTTTCTAGTTACTGTAACCTTCACTTGTCGGGGGTGTTATAAATTTTTAATTTACACTTGTTACGCACTATACCTAATCTTTATACTAGATTAACTGGTCTAAATCTACTTCTATGTATAATTTCCGCAGGCAGTATTATAAAAAAGGGATCCTACATCTAGACTTGTCGAGAGTTAAAACCAAAATGGCTTTGACATTAAATTTTATTAATTTAGAGCAATGAATTTTAGAAGCAGCATAAAATTCCTCTGTTTCAAAGTTTGCCTTTCTTATTACTCAAAAATTTCCATTTGTTTGCATTTATTTTGTTTATTCAGTATATTTACTTGATTTTTTGGTTTGAGATTACTGAGAATATGTTATGTTTTAGAAATAAGAATACATATCAAAAAAAAAATACTTTAGTTTGAAAGAGTCTTGGATGTTTTACGAACTCAAAATACCTTCAAAGAATACTCCTATTCCTACTTTATTTCCTTTACAAAAAACGTCCGGAGAGTTTTGTAATATTTTAATGGAATCGAAAAGGATAGAATTTGAATAGATTCATTTCCATGGACTAGTGTTGCAAGAGACTGTGGTAAATTTATACGAGGTGCTTGGTAAAAGGTAAAAGTTTATCGTTGTCTTATGCGTGGCAAATAATTTTGCTGCAGAAATAATATTATCGGCGGTGCCTCAAATAATACGTCAATGCATTATAATATATATGTTACTTTTTATTCATATTATTGTGTACCTTTCAACTTAATCGGTCCAGTAGTAGATGTGGAGCAAATTGCCTGTGACAGACGAACATACATACGAGTGATCCTATAAGGGTTTCGTTTTTTCATTCTGGTGTACGGAACACTAAAAATTAAAAAACTTGGACCATTCTTGGACTAGCTTGACTGAGTTTGCCATACTTATAGATATAGGTAGGTAGATAGGATGTAGGTGGGTAGAGAAAAGATATCAAACCTTTTTACCATTTTTTTAAATAAAGAAAATTTGCCATATTAAACACGACTTTCGGCCATTTTTCTGTTCAACTTAGCATAAAGCGTGTACTAGAAGTAGATGAGACAATAGTGCAATGGATTGTGTTTGAACTATCGACCTTTCGGTTTTCAGTCGGCGCGTGATGTTTGTGCTATTGAGACTTCTTTCAAGCAGATCTTTATATATTCTTACAGCCTCTCAGAGTATAGCCTATCTACTACGTGATTCAAATTATCGCGGTTGGCTTTAATCAGTGTAATGGTTTTGTAGCTATTCAAATGTGCTCTTTCATCTGATTCTTCGATACTGTACATTTATATTTAAAAGAGAACGATTTATATCTAAAGGAAATTGTAATACTGTATTGATGATCCTAGAATAGAATATAATAATAGTGAAGTGATTTTTTAATGAATAAACAAACTTTAACACATGAATTTCGAAATTTTGGTAAATTTCCGATGTAAAAAAACTGACAATTTAAAAATTCAGCTTCGTGTAGTCTTGTCATAAAATTTCGAGTAAATAAATAATATCAACGAGTTATTTGTACAGAATCAATCTTAATAGTATACTTACTATGATAAAACATTTATAAGAAATATATAAACAAAGTTGTTTGAAATAAAAGTGTAACACATTTTTACAATCGTATCTAAGTCGCAACATCCAATATTGCCACTATTTCGACATAAAAATTCGACATAAAGGATTGATATATATGAACTCCATCAAACATGCGAAAAATGAATATGGAAATCTAAATAGTGTTATGAAAAATCGTACAATAAAATGAAAACATAAAGCGACAATAGAAAAACCTTTTCACGGCCGTTTGTGCTTTGATTCTGATTTTTTCATACTAAGCAACGGCGCAAGCACAGTCAGTGTGATAGATTTTGTCACGGATTTTGTATCAAAAAAAATATTCCAAAATGTGAGAAAGATACATGTTGTATTGAACGTGCTACTAGTAATTAAATAGATGATTAACTCTACATAGTTCGTAGAAGATAAAAGTGACCTATATCGGTCACTCAAAAGATTAGTAAAGCAAAGAAGTTGCTTCAAAGATTGACAACCTGACTTGAGTAGGTTATATCTGTTACAGAACCGACGCGACGGCTGATCGGGTAGACGTAGAGTGGAGACCCGATGGACCGATGACCTGTAGAAAGTGGCGGAAAGCTGGTGGGTTAGAAAGGCGGTCGACCATGGTGCGCTCTCAAAAAGCAGCAGCAGATTGATTGGCTTAGAAGTCTTTACAAGATTCCATATGACGCATAAGAGACAGAAACGTGTAAGTGCGGAAACCAGCCCAGAAAGAAGAAAGATGAAGAAAAGTGATAAATGAGGAGCTAACGACCAAAACAGTGTAATTACACTTCTGATCAAAATTCTTTTTTCCTTTACACATTTGACCCACTAAAAACATATTTTCAAACAAAACGGTCTAAAACTACCTTCTTTTTATTCAGATACCAGTTAGTATGATTGCAATCTCACATGGTGGTAAGTGATGATGCAGTCTAAGATATTTAGAAGCGGGCTAACCTGAAACGGGTATGGCAGTTTTGAATAACTGAAATTGGATACAAACTTGAACTTTTTCCAAACAAAACGACTTATAACTGTACCTACTAAAATTGAATCCAAAATTTCGATCAGAATAGTACAATTATTACAGTAAAGTTTCAACAGCTTTCATTCAGTTTTTAGCTCCTGTAAAATTTTATTTCATGCAATTACACCGTTTTGTTTGCCAGCTCTTCAAATAATATGTAATTATCTGTTTTCTATTACTTAATTGCTTTTACTAAATTTAAGCTTGTACTACAATTAGTTGCGACTAAGATGCGATGGGCGGGGTATGAACTGTCGACCTTTTTGATTTCAGTCTCCTCATTGACCTTTAAACTAAGTATGTCTATTTAGTCTCTAAAATTATTAGACAAGTAGACAGTTTATAGGTACTTATGAAGAGGGCAAAGTTCAATAATTTTTCTTGTCGAATTTAGGTTGAACAATACAACAACCCTCGCGAAACTCTCGCACGTAAATTTTCAATATTTCTATTCAATGAATTGAATATAACGAAAATTTGAATTTTGGCCAGTAACGAGTGACTACGCACCCGTGCTATCATAATTATTAATGCATAATATATTCCTTCTAATGAACATATAGGTACAGCTACTATTATCACAACTATTATTATAAAGGCGAAAGTTTGTGTATGTACGTGTGTATATTTGTGACTCCCAAAAACTAATGGACGGATTTGGCTGAAATTTAATTTGGAGATGATTATACCCTAGATTACCACATAGGCTACTTAGGATTTAGGTTTTTAAGGACCCCTGGGGACTGTTTGATTTTCCGGGATAAAGTTGCCTATGTCCGTCCCCGGGATACAAGCTAAACTTGTACCAAATTTCGTCTGAATCGGTTAAATTGTTGGGCCGTGAAAAGGTAGCAGACAGACAGGCAGACAGACAAACAAAGTTTCGCATTTATAATATTAAGTACGGATAACGAGTTTCTTACTCGTACATATCCAGGGCCCAGTTTCACAGTACTACATGCTGTAAAAAATTTGCAGAATAAATAGAATATTAAATATTTCTTCGATACAATATTTATCATTGAACGTTAAAAAGGAGCTAATAAATTATTCAAACCGTTTGGTAAAAAAGCAAAAGACCATCCCAAAGCGTAGAAACCATTGAATCGAAAAATTATTATTAATGATAAAGTCTAGATACTTACCTACCGCTTTTTATCACAAACGAAGGACTTCTTTTAATGAAATGAAAATAAATGAACGTGTATTTAAAGTTATGTAAACTGAACTTTGTTTGAAAGTGTTTTGTAAGGTTTCTTAGGAATTCAGAAACAAATATTATTACACAACTAAAATTTAAGATCTACAGAAAAAATAACTCAAAGGTTTCTATCTAATACACAACGCCAATAATTTGGATCTTGAGAAAGATCAACTCTAAGATTTAGGATAGTATTATTGTGGCTGATTCTATATAATAAACTTTATTAAAATAAACAGGTCTAAATGTATAATATTATTTGTTTAGGATAATAGAGAGAGAGCCAGAGAGCTTTTATATAATAGAAGGTCTGGCCCTCGTCGGCTCTTACTCCATAATTGGTAATGAAGATATCATTAGGTTTAAATCTGTTAATTCAGTTTATAATTTAGAGATTATATTCAACAGAATAAGCTAAATTCTATGTTACCAAGTGTCAGCTACAGATTCGTACAAACACTAACCGCGAGATCTAACCATTTACCATACAAAACTTTACACTACCTAGTATCTATCAGTTTGCTGTGCAGTTCATAGAGGCATTAAAGCACTGCTTATCCCACTTAAAACTTCAATCATTCAATGCTTATTTTCCTTTAGGACCTGCTAGTAAATAGGTTCCTATTTAATAACTGCTTATCCTGGCTATAAACCCTATGCATGCCACTGCTTACCACCACATCCTATTTTATTGTTAGGACATCATAATAGACGCGTTTTACCTACCAATAAAACGCATATTAATTTACTTACCTTACTCGATGCTTAATAATAATATGAGATAGGCGCCATTTGTCCCGCCTTAACGCATCTATCTCGCTCTATCATATAGCGCTGTCCCTCTCTCTCTCCACCACCAACGCCAGCAGTACGGAGCTTGGCCACAAGGTGGCTATTTTATTCATTGCGTTGAATATCACCAGGCAGAATTCAAAGTTAAGCATCGAGTAAGGTAAGTAAATTAATATGCGTTTTATTGGTAGGTAAAACGCGTCTATTAATTTGACTGTACCTTACTCGATGCTTAATAATAATATGAGACGTGTTTGTTATCGCCTGGTGGTGGTGGTGGTGATCTGCGCCATACAAAGATTTAACATCTTTGACGCCAATGTGACATATATATAAGACAACTGATATGTTGAGCAAATAATGCCATTTTCTTGCTAAGAAAAGAGAAAAGAAAAATTACGGGGTGTAAATCCTCATTAACAAACTATTCACATGATTGCGAATTAAGAATGAGTTTGCAAATCGACATACAAAATACAGACAAGATATACGCGTGTATGTATTACATCAGGCAACCCATTATAAGCTAGGCAATAAATTTAGCAATAAAATTATATGCGTGCCTGTATGTGTAATACTCAGTCAATAGGTAAGGCTGACCTCACAAACACTTGTAAATATCTACATTCTTTGCATATAAAGTCTACCTATTAATTAGACAGCATCAATATTAGGATAGTGATTAGTCATGAAAACAATTGCCATTGCAAGAGTGATTAAATATTTTAGACTCACTCTATGAGTCAATAACATAATATATACCATCAAAAATAATATAACTGGGTCGAAAAACAGCTATTTCAAAAACATTAGACAATTGACCCAATCGTTTCGAAATCATACTGAGATTATTACCGTCCTGCATGAAATTCTCGGACATCTGATATCTTAGATATCTACTACGAACAATTTAATCACAACGAACAATCCTGGGTAAAAATAAGTAACTTAGTACATGCGCAAAACATGCCCTGGAGCGAATTTAAAATGGAAAGGTTCCTTTGTTTAAAATAACTATGACCAGGAAAAATCTTCCCAGAACAGTCTAGTTTCTTTAGTTCAGTGTCCTTTTCTTGGCTCATAGCTTTGCTATTTAGAAAAGTTCGTACAGTTCTCACCAGAACAGAAGAAAGTCTTAATTTGAAACTCATAAATAAACAATTCATCATTGTTTAGGTATTTCCTTCATGCTCTTTGTTTTATCATTCTACAAGAATTGGGATGATGCCACTGTCAAAAATAAATTATAGCAAATTAAGCTTTTGGTTCCTTGCATATCATGGACTTCCGCAAAAAAAACGCCTGCTTCTATAATACATGATAAAAAGTCGCTGATTTGACTAGCAGCCATCCTTCCTATTATTAGAATTAGAAGTTTATTTTAAACTAAGCATGAAAAGTTATAAGGAACACTCTACAACCTGCGTTGGGCGGCTGTAGCTGGGACACTTTGAACCAGACCAAGGACTTGTAATGACTTATTGTTAGCCGAAATGTTGACTTCATTAATTAATGATGAAGGGATTAATGAGTTAATGCCACGCTATGGTGATAAAACGTAGTTATTACAAACTGTCTTCTGGCACAATACTTAGTCATTCCAAGATCTGCCTTGGCGCGCTCAATATTACAATGTTGTAAAGATTTTAACTTCGAAGCAAAAAGGGAACAAAAACCTTTTGGAGACGTCTCTCAACAAGCTTAAAGTTTCATAAAACGAAACTTACTGGAAATCCTATCACCATGTAAAGGATTATTTAAATGATAAGAAAGCTTAGGAATGAGTTTCTTAACAACTCCGATAGCTTGTAAACACTACATTATGTGAAGTCAATAAAGATTTGTTATTATTAAATATTAATCATTTTGTGAAGTGGTGATAATTTAAAGAACAGGACCCAGCTGAGCCTTGTGAGCCTTTCTCATACCTGGGCGCATTTCGAACCCTCGTTACTTTAGTTTTGAAGTTTACGTAATGAAGTATCACCATTACATCATCATAAGAACCCAAAATTTGACAGTCGAAAAGTGACAAAGACAAGGTAGGTAAGTACTACTTTGAATAATTCTTTGACTTTGACATTTTATGACAACAATGTTTAACTACGCTGACTTGAAGACAGTCAGCAATGCTCGACAATTCACAAAAGATATGAAAAGAAATCGACCAAGCTCAATCATAAAAGTGGATATTTCACTGGTGAAAACAAGGAATATTCTCACAGTTTCAAATTATTGAAAGTTTTATGGTAATGTTACCCAAATAGCCCGTGCTGAGGATCAGGACATAGTTAGGGGCACGGTAAGCTGATTCGGTACGAAAATTCAATCCTTGCACAATAGTATCCGAACAAACTGTACAAAAAAAACTGTCTTAACATGTTCATTTGACATCTTGGATTAGACTGATATCGCTCCAGCGTCGGACATACCTTGCTCCTGGAACTTTTTGCACACAGATCTAATTCACTCAGAATTAATAACCATGTTACAATTACGAATAACTATGAAATTAAATCACAACCCCTAAACAAATCTTAAGTTCTGATACATCAGGCTGGATCAAAGTTATTATTCGAAATATAGAAATTCGATAGATTTGAAACGAATTTTTGTCCGCTGAATCAGTTTTTGAACCAAAATTTTGAAAAATAAAGGGGTTGTTTTATTTTAAAAGTATAACCATGAATCTTCTGCCACGAGCAGAGCATGTAAAAAATTTTGTCATGTGACTTTGAACTGGAAAACGATTTTAACAGTTAACATTAAATTTTCCATGTAAGAAGGCTGTCTTGTTTAAGATTATAGAATGAGATAGTAGCACAATTTAAAAAAAAAAGTTTTGCTACACCAGGCACGGCTAGGTGCGAATAAATCTAGCATTTCATTCTAAAGTCTTTCTCCGCCATACAAGTATGCGGTTAGCAAATTCTAATTCCGAGGAATGCCAAGTCTAGAAACATAGTCGGCATGACCGTTGTTTTTTTGCAAAACTGAAAATGTATTAGACTATGATCCAGGATTGAAACGTACAAAATACTAAATAACTATTAAATGTCCCAACTTTGAAAGCACGTTTCTGAGAGGGAGCAATCTTAGATTTAGGGGACATTATATGAAGCTACATGTCATCATCATTGTCAAATCCATTAAAACACTTTCTGACCAACAGAGTCGGTCACATATGGAATAATTGCCCAAGGATGTGGTTATGACAAGCTCTGTTAACCAGTTCAAGAAAACATTAAACAAACATTCGGAAAACTCGAAGCACTTCTGATATAGACGAATCAGCGAAAGCTGCTTAGTCTATTATAAATAATAATAAATAATGATAATAGTAATCTGGTAGCCACGATGCCAGTTCCAAGAGAGGAGCAGATTGCGTCCTCTTCTGTCATAAGTCCATGCTAGACGAAAAAGCTGACCATGACCTTGGAAATGAGGTGATACTTTTAAACAAACTCTAACATCCTTGTTGACTTTCCATCAAATGCATTGCACTTAGCATACATGCATTTACATCAAAAATATATTGATTGATTGAAACTTACAATAACCGCTTTCTCCTGGAATGCATCGGTTTGGTCCAAGGCCCGACAAAGAGAAGTCTGCCCACTCAAGCACGAAACGCGATGTCCATGCAACGTTGTTTGTGAGAGAATAAGCTGCAAAAGGCATGTAGATGGAAGAAAGGAGATTCTGATACCATCATCTCAAATCCTTCGCTTCATGCAGACCAATAATATGAGGGAAGGTGCAAAAACCTGCCATTCTTCAGAAAATACAGTTTTGAGAGCCGAAAGAGTGGGTCAAGCTGCCCCTGTTGGCGCAAACATGCACTCGCACTCGCGTACTGCTGCGGGCGCCACTCACGCACGAAGTTCGCACGCTCATGTCAGTCACTGAACAAATCTACCTGATCAGTTGATCACTGGGCAAGCTCATATAGACCACAACGATATATGACAAGTATAGAGTCATTAGGTTAGTTGTAAATAGTAAAAATATTATTATATAATTCAAACTATTTAACCCTTCTCATTTAGTGAAGACAGCCCTGCTCTGTAGTGAGCTGGTGATGCGTTTATCATGATAATGAATTTAGGTTAACTTATCCATTGAATTAGCGTGTAATGATAGAATTAAGTTTTCCAAATAAAAATAATAAATTGCTTTGTTGGTTTTCCTTTCATGTATTTATAGGCACCTTTACTTGGTCAGAAGTATGGCTCCTTTAGCTTGAGAGGTGTGAATAACACACATTGTTATAAACTTAATACTTGCTGCAATTAGCCAGCAGCAAGAGAGCGACAGCCAATTCAAGATGATTGCATTGCTCACTGTACACACTGTAGATGTCAATTTATGGCAATAGGACTGCGATGCTCGGATGACTCCCATTAAAAATATCGGGAGCTTGTAAAAAGCGGTATGCGATACGCTTTATGAGATATAAGAATATATTTATATTCCTATGTGTAATTTCGGAGCTTTTACTTTTCCCAATTTGTTTGTAACGTGACGCAAGTGGCCTCTGAAATTTATATCAATATATTTGTATTCGGTATCGCTTTGAACCCATACCTTCCTTAATAAGGTTATGCAAAAGACCATAAAATTATTTACGTCGTGACTGAAAAGAGAGCAGCTGTGCTCTTAGCAACGACTACCCTGTAAGGGCGAGTAGGCATGAACCATTACAAACATAAATGCACGAGGTGTGCTGACTAGCCCGCGTAGTTCAACTGTGCCTGCGAGGCGTAGCTAGGTTTTTAATCGGTCAAAAACATTAGGTCATAAGCCTATACCTGTAAAATTAAGCTAAAGTTCTACAGATATTTTCCCTCAACCAGACGAACCAAAGGAGGTTTCGACGAAAAAACAGGTATAACGGAGCGTAAACCTTAGCATAGATATCGGTGGCGCCCAAGAGCGACTGATTGATATCCCACTGAGACCATAACAATATCATGCACACTCCCGCGAGGAGTTGCTTACTTGGCTTTTACACTGCGCCTGCGAGGCGTAGTTAGCTTATTAAATGGCCCATGCACTCCCACGAGGAGGCATTTAATTTCTAAGCTGCACCTGCGAGGTGGATCTAGGTTTTTTAAATGGCCTATGCACTCCCGCGAGGAGGCATTTAATTTCTAAGCTGCATCTGATTTCTAAGCTGCACCTGCGAGGTGAATCTAGGTTTTTAAATGGCCCATGCACTCCCGCGAGGAGGCATTTAATTTTTAAGCTGCGCCTGCGAGGCGGAGCTAGATTCTTAAATGACCAAAAACACTGCCATGTATACTCCCACGAAGAGCCATTATGTTTTCCAATAATTTTTTAAGCTGCGCCTGCGAGGCGGCGCTAGATTCTTAAATGGCCAAAAACACTGCCATGTATACTCCCACGAAGAGCCACTCTGTTTTCCAAAAATACGCCTGCGCGGCGAAGGTAGATTTATAAAAGGCCTTTTAACATTTCTTCGAGCCTTACACTTTCGCTTCTCTTAGGTAACTCTAATACCATTGTTCTGAATATGACCATGAATACAATTCAAATTCAAAATGTTTTTATTCAATTAGACTTATACCAGTTCTTTTGAATCGAAAAAGGCATCTACCACGGGTTCAGTTCATGAAACCCGGTCAATTTATCAACATATCGTGAGTGGTAGGTGGGTAGGTACGAAAGTTTTACTTCATTTAGTAAGCTATAAATTTGTTCACTTTCAATAGGCTCGATTAATCTGGAAACTGGTACCTGAACCTTTTCCTTTCAATGTAATCAATTATGTACTTTTACTCTGCAAGAATCTAAAAATAAATGAAAACGGAAGCACCGGTACTACCGGATACCTTTCATATTAAATCATAAATAGCATTAGTTTTTTAACCAATAAATATTTCAACATTTCTTTCCATAGAATTGATAGCATTTAAAAGTACGAATTACGTGAATGTTCACGACGTTGCGGGTCGCGCACATTGTTCTTACTTACCCACAAGATTAAGCACTATGTACCTACATTACCAATTTGGCATTATGCTGGTTTCTATAGTTTTATTTTTTATCGTATAGCTATAATTAATTAACTCAGTGCCAGGTAAAACCAACTGTGGTTTTTGTGGCGCTGAATGTAACAAAAACTGCAAATGTTTTAAAAACTACCTACCTTATGAAGTAGTTTTTCGTTCACAATGAATTGTTGGAAATTATATAGGATTCATTGACGGTAGCTTAATAAAATCGATATTTGACTCATTCGATGTCAAACTATCTGTTGAATCATGTATTTAAATTAACAAACTACCTCTAAGATGACATTTTCATAAATAGCCAATGAATTTAGTTATGCAGTAAAATTTTGCTTAAGAAATAAAAGCATTTCTATACTCAAACATTAATAAGAATTAAATAAATTGAAAAAACTTACGTGATCTGGTTTACAACCTTTATAAAATATTGTTATAATACTTTATCGTTACTCTTGCGTGAGTATTATAATACTTTATCCGATGCAGGTAATTTTTTCTCCAGAGTGCTGCATTTTAGCGAGCACAACCGTTCTCGGCGGGAAACAAAACGCCAATGAATAAAATAGCCACCTTGTGGCCAAGCTCCGTACTGCTGGCGTTGGTGGTGGAGAGAGAGAGGGACAGCGCTATATGATAGAGCGAGATAGATGCGTTAAGGCGGGACAAATGGCGCCTATCTCATATTATTATTAAGCATCGAGTAAGGTACAGTCAAATTAATACTTATTATCCATACTTAGATGCTACTATAAATGCGAAAATGTATCTGTCTGCCCGTGAGTTTTTCTGCTAGATAGTAGATTTTCAACGGTCCATCCGTTTAACCGATTTAGAAACAGAGCTTGCACCCCAGGGACGGAAATAATCTACATTTTATCCAGGAAAAACAAAGAGCTCCCTAAGTATTTTCTAAAACACGAGTCTTTTGGCGTGTTTTGCCGTCGGTGGCCAATACAGAGTGAACATAATTTATTACGCCATCGCCAATAGTAAACAGATATCCTTATTTTTGGCTGAATTCATTGGCCAACTATGCTGACCCACCCTATACAGCGGCCTATTCCCAAATAAATAATACCACAAAATGCATATTGCGGAAAAACACTACGTCACCGAAATTTATTTTCACCCTCAAATATTTGCTCGAATGATTAACAGCTATTGATTAATGGCTGAAATTGGCAAACTGTAGTTTGTATTAAATCATACGGTTAAATGGCCTAGTTCGAGACTGATTTGCTGAAGTTGTTTTTTAGCATCTATACTAATAAATAAAATTGGAGTGTCTGTCTGTAATTTCGAAATAACTACCTCATATTAAGCTCATATGGTTATTTGAACGATACCATAACTGAATCACACGTTTTTAAAATTTTTGTCTGTCTGTCTGTCTGTCTGTCTGTCTGTCTGTCTGTCTGTCTGTCTGTCTGTCTGTCTGTCTGTCTGTCTGTCTGTCTGTCTGTCTGTCTGTCTGTTTGAAAAGGCTAATCTTTGGAACGGCTGAACCGATTTTGACGGGACTTTCACAGGCAAGTAGAGGATTGACCAGGGCGTAAAATAGGCTACTTTTTTAACCGACTTTCAAAAAGGGAGTTGTGTTTTTCTACCTATGTACACCGAAATCTCCGAGATTTCTGAACCGATTTGCGTCATTTCTTTTTTAATCGATAGAGGAACTTTGCGACATTGTTTCATAAAAAATTTGGAGTCCAACTCCTCAATCCTGATGCTGCAGGGGATCTGACCAATCCACGCGGGCGAAGCTGCGGGCATCAGCTAGTTTATCAATAAAAGCATAACAAGTAAATACCACTCACAGAAATCAGAATAGGTAGAATCACAGGAATCATTGACGTAATTGGTCCATTTAATTGAAGTCCACTGCTGGACGAGTCTTTTGCAGAACGGATTTAGATTTCAGTTAGATTTAGGTACCATTCGCCAGAAAGTATTCTTATTTATTTAAATACTTTATTGCTTATAAATTATGACACAAAGTAAAGTACAGGAAAGATTAGCAAAGGGCGACCTTATCATTATATGGGCTAATTAATTAATCCCAATTGCTTAATAATCTACTCAGTTGTATCTTTAATATGTATATCACATAGATACAATGGACACATTTGTGATAAGAAACAGGCTCTGAATAAAGGGAATATGTGAGTAAATTGCTTCTAAAACTAATCAAACAAAAATATACCTTCTAAAATTAATTCAGGTTCTGAAGAGCCCAATCTGTACTTTTTGATGAGACAAATAAATAATCTTGGACAGTTATTTGAGTAACACAATAATGAAATACGGAAAGCGTGGGACCAGCTGAAGCCCTATAAATAAATAAAAAGTAATATCTAACAACGATGAAATGGAAAACTTCTATTGTTTGGAGTTTTGCGCCTACATTAATATTGGAAATCGTTTATGGGGACGGCTGTGGCGTGATAACGGGGGATTTATTTATATTAAGTTTATAGTAGATAATTACTTTTTTGACGTGACAACGTCTTATAATTCGATAGAGCCGGCTGCACCCACGAAAAAACATGACTCATGCGGCGTTACCTCGCTCTGAGGCGTTCCATGTAAGGCTTGAAGTGCAAGCGAGAGCGCGGAACGAGCGACAAAGAAGCACAATCGGCCTTTGTTGTCACGTTCAACTATCGTCAGTAAACCGACTTTACAGACAACCAATTTTTTATTTAGACAATTTCTCTGATATTTGTATGGAATAAGCACCTTCTGGGCAGGCTCGCTCCACCTTAGACTGCATCATCTCCTATTTGGTGTGATTGCAGTTAAATGCAAGCCTATATAGTTATAGATAGTTGATTCTTTTTCAACTCTCTATCTTTTACGCCTCCTGAGGTAGGTGCAGCCCGCTGACAGGATGGATGGACGGACAGACAGACAGCGGGGGCTTAGTAATGGGTCCCGTTCGCACTCTTCGGGTACGGAACCCTAAAAATGATTTAAAAATACATGACAGTATAAAGCGCGTTCGTTCATCCGTCACCGCAATAAATAAAATTACACGCCGCCGGCTTGAAATATTATGTCGATTGTCAATGTGTACAATATTGCAAGAATTTTCCACTCGACGGCCAGCCGTCTCACCCCGAAACGTTAGAATTATGAGTTCACTACAAACTTCGCTTCTATTTTATTAGATACTTTGCTAAATCGATTTCTAGGCGATAAAATGAAACGAGTATTCAGCTTAGAGCGTACTAAAGCTTTTCATTTTGGCAATAGAAATATTTGAACAAGTATTAGAGGATATTGCTTTTAAGTATATAAGCTGAATATTTTTAAGTAGTAGAAAGCTTCGGTCGGTAGCTAATAGTTACCACACTATGTTTGATGCCGAACTGGTCGAAGGCTTCGGCTGCAGTTAGTTACCACTTTACTGCCAAAGACGTATGTTCTGTACTAATTCTGGGTATTGGTTAAATAATGCTAAACCAGTTCCATATTAACGTGCGTCCATCTAACAGCTCGTTCACACAGGCTGCGTAAGCGTAGACGTAGCGCGTACCATTGCGTTGTAATGTATGGAACTGTATGAGACATGGCATACCGCTTGTGTGGCGTGAACGTTCGCGTAGACGTAATGCGTGCAGTTACGTCTACGGATTTACGCGCATCACTACGCATGTGTCACGTTTACGTGCCGCATACGCAACATTGGTGTGAACCGGCCTTTATACTGGATTCTTACTTACCATCCCGCCACGCGTGGCATAAGATAACAGTTGAAATAAGTATTAAATTAACGTAGCAAATATTTTAATCAGTAAGCTTATACAAACAAGAATTGAATGTTCCTAAAACCCAATCAATGGGTACCGTTTAATTGAACAAATAACAATCTTGTAATCCCTCCGTAAATACAAAACGCCGAACGCGCGTCGAAGGGAATTCGAAACAACTGTTTCACGAAAATAGAGTAAACGGGTGCCGATTCTTTTAGGAGACACGAAAAACGTCAGTGTTGATAAAACAATTATTACTCTGTCCATCAAAAAATACTAAGTAAATTACAAATTTTTTAACCCCGGCCCAAAAAGAGGGATGTTATAAGTTTGATGTGTGTATCTGTGTATCTGTCTCTGGCGTCGTAGCTCCTAAACTAATGAACCGATTTTAATTTAGTTTTTTTTTTTGTAAGGTGGCTTGATCGAGAGTGTTCTTAGCTATAATCCAAGATAATCGGTTCAGCCGTTTGAAAGTTATCAGCTCTTTTCTAGTTACTGTAACCTTCAATTGTCGGGCGTGTTATAAATTTTTAATTTACACTTGTTTCACATAAAAGTCCAAAACGTTACTCTATTCTTTCTTATATATTTTTTCAAATATATTATTCATATGTAACGGAGTATTATTCATAAGTAACGGAGTGCTGTTGTAGCTATAGATATTCCTACGCTCATTGAGCTGGCTAGAAATATTCGGGATGATGGCAAAAGACCCGATAAATTGACACTGTTTCCCTGGCAATGTGAGTTGGCACATTGGTACCGGTCATATCTGGGAAACAGCATCAAGACCGGGAGCATCGGTGGAAGACGCAAGAAATTTCTGTCCCAAGTATCTTTAGATCGGATAAACGGGTAGGCCTTTAAGAATCCCGTGGGAACTCTTTAATTTTCCGGGATAAAAGTTAGCCTATGTCTGTCCCCGGGATGTAAGCTTACTCTGTACCAATTAAACAACTGGACAAAACAATTGGGTTGTGAAAAATTACCAGACAGACAGATACACCATCGAATTAATAATATAAGTATAGATTAATATGGATTTTCAAAGAAAGAGATAATATGAAAATAATGTGTTACAGATAAGAGGCAAACATGTCACATTCACATCCACGCGACGATTTTAATTTTCCCTCGACTACGGAAATGGCAGTCGTGCCGTGCGACTCTTTACGTTATCTTATCTATATTTCACCTCTGATTTTTCATGAAAATTATTTTTACCCAAAAGGGCTATGATTTTAGCAGTCTATGTATGTATGTATGTATGTTTGTATCCGAATTCTGTGTGTTCCACCGTAGCGCCTAAACTACTGGGCCAATTTTGATGAATGAGGTGTCAATTGATTTGTTGTAAAGGTCCGGGTGACATAGGCTATACTTTATACGAAAAAAATTGACATTAAAAAAAGTGGAGGTCTCAAAATTTTTTTTGCTATTGTATCGAGTGGGATGTCAAATGAAAGAGGAGAAAATTCTGAGCTCATGAATATCAACATTAAAATATACCAAGCGATAGAAAAACAATTTTACTATAATATTTCAGCGTTTATTAAGACGACCGCAGTCGGGTTTTAGTTTTCAACTTTATCTTGTTTTTTATCAAATTCAAAATTCAAATTCAAATTCAAATTATTTTTATTTAATTAAACTTTTACAAATGCTTTTGAATCGTCAAAATAATCTACCACTGGTTCGGAATGCTGTTCCTACCGAGAAGAACCAGCAAGAAACTCGGCGGTTGCTCTTTTCAAATGTACAATTTACAATAATATGCCATACTGTATACACGCAATTGCAGCGCCGTGTATTGCTGGAGCGAATCAAATCCAAGCTTTTTTGTCATTTACATAATCTTCGATTGTATAATAAGCTTTTTTCAGGAGCATACTTTTAATAGATTTTTTAAACTTGTGTAAATCTTTTTAAAGCTTAAGACCTTTCATCTATAATTTTTAGACCAGTACTAACTCTTCTCTTTTCTAAGATTATGATGATGTACTCTTAGTTTTTATATCTCTTTTATCGAATAGATGATAAAAGAGACATGAATTCACATTCACGCTATCGCTCCTGCGGCCAGCATTTCGAATTAAATTTCCCCCCGACTACGGAAATAGCGGTCCGGCGACTCTTTACGTGGACGTGCTATCTAATCTGTATATTTTCAGCGCTGGTTTTTTCATGAAAAATGTTTTTCTCCTTTCAACAACCGTGAATAATTATTCGATGCCCTTTTCACTTGCATCGACGAATGTGCCGTATTCATACCTTCTAGATAATATTTCATTTCAGAACAGTCCAAAAGTCTTTTTCTAAAACTCTAAATTATTATATTGATAGGTCTAAAATTGGAGTTATCTTTTTCCGCAGGTATTCAAAAGGATGGCAGTCTGTAGGTATATTTTTTGTTTTAGAATTGATACCAGCAGATAAGTATCATTATTCTGCGAAGCTGTGTGTATATTTAAGTAGTATTTCCTACATTTTTATTCTGTTCATCAGTCAGGCCTCCAAGGGGTACTTAGTATACGTCGCATGCCGTTTCGTCTCCATTTTCCCTCGCTCTCCCTAATCTCGGATTAGTCTACATTACCGGCTTTCCCTCTTGACTTATCCTTCTCACGATGCTAGTGGACTGATTACATACAAAATTAGGCACTGTTTTGACGATACATCCGTCATCTATCCTTGCAACTAGACAACCAGGCTTCTTTGATGCAGTGGTGAGGTGGTGGTGTTAAATGATCTTAAAAGAAGGTTTTTCCGTTGAGTCTAATTAGAGATTTCGTCAAGACATTTAGTGATACGGTGTCGCGTAGAAACCGATTAGGACAATAAAAATATATTAAACAATGATTTATACACAAGTTCAAAGTCGTTCAGCGTGCTATGGAGTGGGCTATGTTGGGGATCTTTCGAAGGATAAAATCCGTAACGAGGAAATCCGTAGGAGAACCAGTGATCGACATAGCTCAATGGATTAGCCAGCTGAAGTGGCAGTGGGCAGGCCACGTCTGCAGCAGAACTGATGGCCGCTGGGGTAGACGTGTTCTGGACTGAAGACCGCGTATCAGCAAGCGCAGTGTGGGACGACCTCCAATCCGCTGGACTGACGACCTTAAGAGGATAGCGGGAAGTGGGTGGATGTGGAAGGCGGAGGATCGTATGTGGTGGCGCGCTCTTGGGAAGGCCTATGTCCAGCAATGGACGCAAACAGGCTGATTGATTGATTGAAACACTAATTCAACAGCAAAAAGTTTTTACTATTATTAATATGTGCGCCTGCCCGCCTGCGACAATCTTCGGGGCACTATTGTTATTGAGATTCCTAATAAAATAACTTGAATAGTCGATTCACACGCGCGCATGTACACGTGACACTTGCTTGTGACGCGCGTGAATCCGTAGACGTAATAGACATAACTGCACGCATTACGTCTACGCGAACGTTCACGCCACGCAAACGGTATGCCATGTCTCATACACTTCCATACATTATTACAACGCAATGGTACGCGCTACGTCTACGCTTACGCGACGCATACGTGGCCTGTGTGGCCGGCGCTGTAACGTTATTTTACAAAGAATCTCAATAATAGGCTTTCACGTCCAAGCGTATAAAAGAATCAAAGGAAACAACAACAAGTGTAGGTAAATTAAAAATTTATAACACCCCCAACAAGTGAAGGTTACAGTAACTAGAAAAGAGCTGATAACTTTCAAACGGCTGAACCGATTTTCTTGGATTATAGCTAAGAAGATCAGCTACAGTAAGATCCGGCTTGAATCAACGGGCCCACCGATCCCCATCAACCGAGGAGTTAAACAGGGAGACCCGTTGTCTCCAAAAATCTTTATAGCCGTGCTAGAGACAGTCCTCAGTTCATTGAAGTGGGACAAGCTAGGTATATATATTCAAGGAAAGTACCTCAACCACCTGAGATTCGCCGACGATATAGCCGTCTTTTCAGAAAGTAGCACCCAAATGAAATATATGTTGCACTCCTTGAGCAAGGCGAGCAAGGAGGCAGGGCTGGAAATAAATTTCGACAAATCGAAACTAATGACAAATGGTACTCAAACTCCCATAACGATAGAAAACACACAAATAGAGTACGTCCAGCATTATATTTATTTGGGAAAACAAATCTCTTTCGGCAACACTAATAACGAAGAAGAATTAGAACGTAGAATTAAATTTACTTGGAATAAATACTGGAGCCTTAAAGAAATATTAAAAAGTAAAATGCCAATGCATATAAAAACTAAAATTATGAACACATGTGTACTACCCACGCTAACGTATGGCTGCCAAACTTGGAAGTTTACAGAGAAAGCAAAAAAAATGATAACAACTTGTCAAAGAGCAATGGAACGAAGCATACTGAAAATAAGAAGGATACATAAAATTCGCCATTCTGTCATCAGAAAACAGACCCAACTGATCGATGCACTTTCCTTTACACTTAAATCGAAATGGAAATGGGCCGGCCATATTTGTAGGCTCACGGACAACCGGTGGACAAAGAGAGTAACGAGCTGGCCAGGCCCCAAAGGCACACGTGGTAGAGGAAGGCCTCATTATCGTTGGGACGATGACATAAAAAAAGTGGCGGGACCAAACTGGATGCTCAAAGCCAAAGACAGAGCAAAATGGAGTTCTCTGGAGGAGGCCTTGACCTGAAAAGGGTTCTTCATAAAAATATTATTGTACCAACTAAAGTTAAGATATTTAAATTATTTACTTTAATCATCTAGTTAGTACTCTAAGTTATATTTAATAATCTCTATTGTAAAAATAATTGTGAAGAAATAAAAGGCTTTTTTATTTTTATTTTTATTTTTTATTTATTTATTTATTTATAGCTAAGAACACTCTCGATCAAGCCACCTTTCACACAAAAAAAAACTAAATTAAAATCGGTTTATTAGTTTAGGAGCTACGATGCCACAGACAGATACACAGATACTACGATACACAGATACACACGTCAAACTTATAACACCCCTCTTTTTGGGTCGGGGGTTAAAAATGATGTAGGTATAAGAGGCTACATATCCAGAAGGAATAGTTATTTATTGAAGACTTCCAATCCTAGACTCGAAATTAAAATGGACGAAAGCCAACGCCTAGTTAAATTCAAGTCTATCAAAGTAACAAAAATTGTGATATTACAAAAGTTAAAAAGAAGATTGTATGGGAAAAATAAATCTAAAGGTAGCAGTAGTTTGAAAGGTAAATGGGAAAGTTTTATGGAGAGTTAACCCTTGTTCGGGCGGGATCTACCAACCCTAAAGCACTTTTCAGGGCTATGAATATTTTTTTCTCCCGTCAATATAAACTAAGGCGGTCGGTCGTCCATCGGCTAAGTGTGTGTTGCATTTTCAGGGCCATTTGCTTAACAGATTTTGAAGGGTGTAGAGATGGCTTGCATCCCAGAGACAGAAATATAAAAAAATCATTGAGTTCCCACAGGAGTTTTAAAAATTTAAATCCAGGCCAAGGAAATCTACATACCTATGTATGTATCATTTGGTTGTAAATAATTATTATTGTTCGTGACACACCTTTTTGTTGCCCGTAGGAGGTTGTACTCTAAAACTGTAAAACTAAACCTCTAACAATTAGAAATGTATTACATACATTTCTAATTGTTAGAGGTTTAGTTTTATAACGACGTCCATTTTGATGAGCATCCATTAATTAAGCCATTCCAGATAACAGTGGATGGGAAGTGGTGTAACTGTCGTTAATGGTGGAGGGACGGTAATTAAGATGGAGTCATAAATTCCACTTTATCGCGTAATTTTAATGGCATGGGTAACATACTCCCGCTCATATTTCCATAGTTGGAAAAATGTGCTAGCAAGTGTTTGGTACATTAAACCCTTTTTTCTTCTCTTTATTGCTTGACCAAAAGTTTTGAACAGACAAACAAGCTAACAGACGGACAAGAAAGCAAATTAAGATTGCATTATCACCCAGTTCCATAAAATTTCAAGAGTCAGTTTAAAATCGATTGCAATATTTGTATCAAATAGACCAACAAACCCACCAGATAGCAAGGTAACAATAATTTACACAAACTTGTATTTAGCTTTGTCAATTTATGTGCAACATACTCAGTAGGTACGTATAGTGTGGGGTAGCCTAAAAGAAGAAAAACAGCAAGAAAGTTCACGAAGATTGAAAAGTTTAAGCTGTCCGGACTCCGGGCTCACTTAGTCACGTGACCTGAGAAAATATATCTACCAGTGGCGCGTCTCTACAGGGCACTTATTCCTTGTGACAGAGAGAGATAGGGATAATAGTTTACGCGATAGAAAGAGAGGCGTTTTTATAATTTTTGGCCACAGCTTTGTGCGAGCTGAATAATTGCGCTTTGTTGTGAGTTGCTATTTATTTAAACATCTTTGTGTAGATGCCTTCAGTATCTGTAGGATACTATTATGTAATTACTAGCTGACGCCCGCGACTTCGTCCGCGTGGATTTAGGTTTTTCGAAATCCCGTGGGAACTCTTTGATTTTCCGGGATAAAAAGTAGCCTATGTGCTAATCCAGGGTATATTCTATCTCCATTGCACATTTCAGCCAAATCCGTGCAGTAGTTTGGGCGTGAAGGAGTAACAAACATACACACACACACACACACACACACATACAAACTTTCGCCTTTATAATATTATTAGTGTGATTATATTATATTATATTATATATTATATTATATTATATATTATATAGTGTGATGTGATGTGATTATGTAGTTTGAGTTTAGACGCCTGAACTGATTCCATCTGTGGAAGAAAGTCAATCTTTCCATGTAAAACTCAATTTGTAACGTTTGGATTAGAGTTACAAACTTTCTTTACAAAATAACATAGCTATAAGCAAGCTTTGGTGAACTAATTATGGGTCTAGTTTGAGTTTTGCATAATATTATATTTAGTTAGGTGTTCTACTCGCTAGTCGCTAATGTCTTTCTGCATGAAATGACTGCATATAAAACCACAAAATAGATTTTGTGACTAAACAACAAGGAATATTATTTTACGCAGACATCCACAAATATTCGTAAGCGCTATGTCCAAATTTGTTTTTTAACCCCCGACCCAAAAAGAGCTATGTTATAAGTTTGACGTGTGCATCTTTGTATCTCTCTGTGGCATCGTAGCTCCTTAACTAATGAACCGATTTTAATTTAGTTTTTTTTTGTTTGAAAGGTGGCTTAATCGAGAGTGTTTTTAGCTATAATTCAAGAAAATCGGTTCAGCTGTTTGAAAGTTATTAGCCCTTTTCTAGTTACTGTAACCTTCACTTGTCGGGGGTGTTATACATTTTTAATTTACACTTGTTTCAAATAAGTATTAAAGTATTATTTTATTCAAAGTTTCCTGAACATATTATCTACCCTAATTTATTTATTGAGTTTCATATAAATATATCATAATTTTTATTTTTTGAGATTTTTATTTATTTAATTTTATGACATTACAAAAATAACATTTCTTTTTCAAATCATCAGAAAGATAGAGGGAACATTTACATTTCAACGTAAATTTTATTCAACGAAACTCCCATTTGGTTTCAAATGAATTTCTAGTGTCGAATGAGCACTCGGCGTTTCGAGCAAAACTAAAAGTTTAAAAGTTCTTCAGGATCAAAACCCATTCAGTGCGATGTGAGCGATGCACTGACAAAGTCCAAACCGATAAATTCTACTAAAAGTTCCGTTGCCATTTCTGTTTTAATTTGCGGAGGATTTGTACGTCGTCTAGCTTCGATTCTCGAGCGTTTTAGATTGTACCTACTTTAGTGTAATGGCCCTCTTCAACCATTTAACGATGTGCAGTTTAGTTAGAGCTAATAGATGGACGTTTTCTTTGAAATTTACTCTACCTTCAGCTATCGAGACGAAAAGTTTTTCATGTTTTTTCTAAATCTACCTAATATTGACTGATTTAAAATTAAATAGCTCAGGTATACTTACTTTTAACAGAAAGTAGAAAATTATCAATTAAATTACTCGTATCATATAATTATCTATTTTAAACTGTAGAGAATTAGGTACATACGTCGATTTTTGAGCGTTTCAGATTTTACTTTATTTAGTGTAGGTATGTTTTCTTCGAAAACTCAATTATTAATTACTAGTACTACTCTACTACTACAAATCGATACAGTAGTTTTTGCGTGAAGGAGTAACAAACATATACACACACACACATACACACACAAATACAAACTTTCGCCTTTATAATATTAATGTGATCGACGTTCGATTATATTATCGAAATTGTAACTCTTGATCGTCTTATAGTAAGAAATAATGGTTTCGTAAAAACTTACAGCTACTTTTTGTGTTTACGAACGAAGATTTCGTCTAATTTCGATTCTCGAGCGTTTTTAGAGTGTCTATTTAACATTATGGCTCTCTTCAACCGTTTAACGATGTGCAGTTAAGTAAGAGCTTAATACACTTTTGATGCGAAAAAAATCGTCAATTCAAGATAGTATCCGTTAGTATGAGATTGTACTAACACTACTTAATCGTACATATTTCCTGTGTCAGAAAATACGTAACCTCTGGTGGTCCTGGGATAAAAGTAATAAGAAAACCAGAAAAGAGCTGATAACTTCCAAACGGCTGAACCGATTTTCTTGGATTATAGCACTCTTGGATTATAGAACACTTTTCTTGGATTATAGAACACTCTCGATCAAGCCACCTTTCAAATAAAAAAAACTAAATTAAAATCGGTTCATTCGTTTATCCGCTACGAGGCCACAGACAGATACACAGATACACAGATACACAGATACACAGATACACAGATACACAGATACACAGATACACAGATACACAGATACACCGATACACACGTCAAACTTATAACACCCCTCTTTTTGGGTCGGGGGTTAGTACGAGATTGTAAAACCACTTTTTTTTCTAATACGAGTAATAGGTATGCAAGAAGTCACCACCGTTACACGTTAGACTCAATTTTCGAAATTGAAAAAGGGCATCTAGTAGTTCTCGTTTCTTGCTGTTTTGCCAAACTGAGGCATGACTAATAGATAACCTGACATCTAATCAATAACTGATGTTTGCATGATAAATATTTAGATAATTCTCTGCTCAATCCTAATCTAAAGCTAAACAAACATTCATGATTGATAGAATTATGTCAAACCTGTCGTCTAAGGGACACCATTATCAGTCCACCTAATAGCCCGTGTCCTACCTACCCAGTCGTATAACCTAGTGAAAGAGTGTCTGCCAATCAATGTGGTTAGTAGATAAGTATAAGATTTTACACCTCACCTGTGTTAACAGAATTCGAACATCGAAACACATTGACGTCAGAGTAAAACGGATCTAAATACCCTTGATTTAAAGTCAAAAATGCAGTATCACCAATTTTAATTTTGCAACGCTTCCGCTTGTAACGATATGGACAAACTTGAGCTTTAAAACAAGGGAGTTAATATCCATTTTATCTTGACGCCAAGGTGTTTCGATTTAAAATCTATCAACGTTAATGAGATGTAAAATCTTATGCTAAGGCTATAGAAGTGATTACATTACCTTTTAGCTTTCAAACTTTATCTATCGCATCACATTGTCAATTGACTTCAGCATAGTGGTTGGATTGTTTATTATATTAGCATCCTTAACGGTGGTCTCTCCGTCACTCACTCTATACAAACGTAGTTTTGTTCTCGTTTGAATGTCAACCAAGCAAACTCGGTGAAATTTTATGCACACCTTCTAGAATTAGACAGTATTTATATGTCTCTGGTTTGCTAAATTTCCGTAAAAATTACTAATTTTAAAGTTACACCAACAACCGGTTGAAAAATTAGTTGATATGTAAATTTTTGAGGCCATGTATCTTTGAAGCTGAATATTTTAACTCAATAGTTAATAGTTCCTAGATGGTGTCTATGTTTCATTGAGTTTGATCATTTAGTTACACACTTTCGCATTTTTATTAAGGGTAGAGATTCAAATGAGAGCCAAAATAAATCCCTAGGAGTAAACAAATTTAAAGTGCAGTACGAATAAATTCCTAGATTAATTAGATCCAATGATTGAAAATTATGTTCAACTTACATTGGAAACAAACCGGAGTATTGGGCCCGTGTGGTTTATTTATCGTTTCATTAGTCTGCCCCCGCTCCAAGTTATAATTACTTGTGAGTTGACTCTCGAACCGTTAGCAAACAAAACTTAATTTAATTTTAAGAGTTTATTATCAATATTTATTTCAACTACATATAAAGGTTTGCGCTTGCCTGCAGTTGGACTTAATAGTAAGTGCCTGCCTAGAAAATCCCTATTCACTGTATTTTTAATGTACCAATATTTAGAAGGCATATTCTAAGAGTGCATATTATAAAAGAGGAAGCGAATCAATCTATGTCTGTGGAATGTCAATCATGTAGGGACGCAGGCCTTTCGATCCCTCGCGGTCCAATAATAAAAAAGCGAAGGAAATAAGCGGTCGAATAGTTCCTTAGACACTCTCTTAAATATATATACCGTACATGTAATTAAAGGCTAGTAGGAAGGCAAATCTTGCACCAATGTTTGAAACTAGATTACCATGTTTTTGCAATGCATATAAATTATTGACAAGCAAGAGCCCTAAAAAAGTTTCTGGATGGCAAACTGGAGAGGAACAGATAATAATGGTTTTGAGAACTGAAAAAAATTGCGTTTGACCGCCTTTGATGAGAAGTTTTTATTTTTATTTAAATTCAAGTTAGCCTTTGACTGCGATCTCACCTGGTGGTAAGTGATGATGCAGTCTAAGATGGATAAGTCAAAGATAATTTGCTTAAGTATCCATGCCAGACTTTTGTTGTTCTTACAGTAACGTGTGATTATATTTATAAAAAATATATTTTCTTTATTATTTTCATGTACCAGTTGTTAGGTACTTACATATCTATATTGGAAGACTAATGGATTTGAAAGTAGCATTAAATATTTATTAAGTTTGGAAAGCTGATACCAGCAAAGGTTTATTAATAGATAAAGATTTATAAATTTTTGTTTGTATTTTATCTTCTCGATTTGTATTTAATATCCGGCGCTTTAAGCCCTGACTCCTTTTATCAAAGATTGTCTGTTAGTGATTGCTATAGTAATAAGACCTTTCTTGGCAAGCCTTCTGATTATTCTTTGCCCTTTGTGTTTGTCTTGTTTTAAGCTGCTTATTTTATCGTTGCGAAATAAGTCTGGTATTATAACTGAAACTAAGCACTCAAACCAAATCCCTTTATTATGCTCAAAAGCTTTTCAGATACACTGGCTTTCTTTTCGGGAGATCGGGGAAGCGATTTTAAATTGGGTGTTAATTAATTCAATTAAATATCGCTTGCTTAGGTTAGTTGAGGCTGCACTAGTATAAATAAACGTGTCTGAATACCAAAAATGTAATCTATTCGACTAAATTTTTCGTGTATAGACACTAAATTACTCGCTACTCGACTAAAATACTAATGTAGTCTGAACTAGCCTTAACTGTGACGGAAAAGGTCGTGAGGCTGAGAGTTTCCCATTCTTTAAGGTGTGTGAAACCTGCCAATCCGCACTGGGTCAGCGTGGAAGACTTTGGTCTCTTGACCCTTCTCTTTCTTAGAGGAGAGCCGTGCTCAGTAGTGAGCCAGCGACAGGTTGATCATGATGATGATGAATTAATACTAGTTAGCCATTCGTTGTGCATACTTATTATAGTATATATTTTAAGTGTTTAAACTTGTCTTCCTACTATTATGTTGATAATTGCTCTTTACAAAGTTCTAAACCCATACAGAACTTAGTAAGGGTGATTCCAGGAGTTAACCAATTCAAATAGTAGCCAGTTGTAAGTGTACCTAAGTTATTTATATTACCCCAAACAACTTGGCGATTTAACCTCGGAAAGTTCTGATAAATTACCTACACTGATGTTTAGTTTTATTGCCTTTGCCCATTCAAATTGTGAGGTTTTAATGCCACAAAAACTAAAGGGATGAAAAATGGGTAGGTACAATTACAATAAAAATCATAACTTTTCCTATTGGCTTTGCCGTAGTCGGGTAAAAATAGAATTCCCGCTAAAGTTTACATAGTACACTGTTATTGAAAGTTGAAACCCCAAAAATTCCCAGGAAGTTATAGTAGTTATTAATATTAATATATTAACGCAGATCATACGTTTCACACCATTTATCAACACTCATAATGATTTGAATGCCATAAAAGTAGAAAAAGTCGGTTTAGTGCGAGTTGGGTTCCATACAGACTTATCGTACAAGAAATAAGACTTTAATTTTTTTTTAATTTTTATTGCAACATACAGCCCGCTGACAGACAGACGGATGGACGGATCTTTGTAGAGTTGACCATTTATACCTGTAATGTAGTGGTAAATACAAAACAAAGAACACATAGTTAGGTTACTGAACTTTTGCAGTATGTTGTTATTATACATACATCGAACAAGTTCGCGGTTTACCACATAAAGTTCTGATAAATTAGCTACTCGTTTATTGATGGTATGGTTTCAATGGTACCTTTCTATTAAAACTAAAGGGGTAAAAGCAACAAAATCTCTGCGGATTCAATTTTATGCTTATTTCACGACAGAACTTTGTTCGCAACGTACATACCTACTCGTAAATGGTCGCATGGTTAAAGTTAGTACAAATAATTATACCTACACGTTAGTTCATTTGTTTAGTTTTGTGATTTTCAATTATACAGGGTGTTTGGTAATTAGTATATAATGACGACACGTGCCCGTGCTACTTTGATCTGATAAATACAATGCTGAAGTAAAATTACGAAATAAAATTATAAAAATTTCCATACAATTTTTTTTTATGTCCAAGTTTTTATGGCCTTAACGTGCCATAACTCACTGATATCGTTGGCCTTGGCCCATCTAAAGATGGCCAACGATCTCAGTGAGTTAGGGCACGGTAGGGTCATGAAAACTTTGACCTATTTTTTTTTAAATTTTGTATGGAAATTTTTATAATTTTATTTCGTCATTATACTTCAGCATTGTATTTATCAGATCAAAGTAGCATGGGTACGTGTCGTCTTTATATACTAATTACTAAGCACCCTGTATAATAAAAATCATTTATTATATCTCAAGTATCTGTTCAAGACTGTTCGCCGAAAACTGTAGTGTATCGTCCTATTTTAACGTAATACAATTAATTCTAAGTGATTTGGTAAACAGCTAGCCGGGAGCTGTCCTTCGTCTGAGCTTACCCTTACCTACAACAAAGTTCCGTGCGTTCGTAAGAAACGTCCACTGCTTTATATAAAAACTACAGGAGTAAAAACAGAAACAGCAATTCTACTGCACTCTTAATGGCAAGTCGTTAATTATTACCCCACTGGAGCTTGGTGAGCGTAATGCTGAAACTTAGCGACAGTGGTGCGATTAATAGGTACAGACACCAAACTTAATTTACTGAGCATGTTTTGTTTTGCTGAGAAATTCTAGGTTTTTCGAATTAAGACGTTTTCTGTTTCGGTAGATGGAATCGAAAAATCAGGCAGTACTATACGATTGTAGTACAGCCGTATGTATTTAGGTTTTTAAAAATCCCGCGGGAACTCTTTGATTTTCTACCTCTGAACCGAATTTCATACAAATTAGTTAAATCAATGGGTCAAAGAATTCAAAGCAAGGCCAGCTTAATAAGTAAACGCCAATTGCGATCCATGAGAGATGTTTGTTGAAAAACCCCATGAAAGTCGGCAAGTGGGCCAGCCCTGGCCACTCATGACGGATGTGCAACAAGTGGTGGTACAATATGTCTGCCAAGTTCAATTGCTCAATGCGTTGAACAATGTGTACTAAGCGTTTTATGAACGCACACAGGTAAGAAATTGCACATTTTAACTTTACACACAGGATTTTAAAACACTTGGTACTTTTGGTGTCAGCTATCAGTGATTTAATTGCTTTTTGAAAGCCCGATATAGTGACATACTACACTCACAGCATTTCAAAAGCTATTCGGAGCAATATAGCAATATAGTGAGGCTCTGTCATCGGAATGCAGCTTCGCCTACCGAGACACAAAAATCCAATGCTTCATGGACTCTGTATGTTCATTGCTATCTAATAAGTAAGTAAGTTTAAAGTAACGTATGCTAGTCTCCAAGGAAACTAATAACTACTTAGTCCTATAATGTCCTTCTGACATGAAACTGAATAAAATTGACCTACAGTAAGAACACACATAGATAAGGTTCCATAGTTATGCTAAATAGGGCGGTCATTATATGATACTTAAACGGTAGGTTTTTTGAAAAAAATGTTTTACATTACCTCAACGGGAAAAAAAATGGCAAACGGCAAAAAAAAAATTATGAGGTCTAAAGTTTTACAAACCTTCTCGAATGAGAAGCAAAAAGCTGTCCCGATATAATGGGATAAGAAGGTCCCTAAAGCCACTCCCCTTCTGGCTTCTGCCAAACTAAGAACCCAATAACTTTATGGTCCAATTCGAGATTCCAGCTGGAAACTTCGTAATTAGTACTAGAACACTTTCGCCCATAGACCATTGAAGCAGTTTAGTAGCTACATAAAGTAGATTACAATACAAGCGGTTATCCCGTGCAAACCAACAAGTCCCCAGAGGCCGACCGCAACGCTCGCCGCAACAACTCTGCCAATTTATTCACTGTGACGTTGACGCCTGAGGGTCTCTTAACATTTCGACGCTAAGGTATAGATTTTATAGTAGTTTATTTTTAAAATCGCTGTGCAGACAGAATAGATGAAACCATAAAAATTCTTGGTTTAAACTACGGAACTCTAAAAACCCAATAATTTTTTGGCGTGACCCAGGATTAGAGTCCAGGGTCTTTTATTTCGTAAACGAACAAGCTAACTCCTGAACCAACGACGCAGTTTCTAGTAGCTGCATAAACTAGGTTACAATACAAGCGGTTATCCCGTGCAAACCAACAAGTCCCCAGAGGCCGACCGCAACGCTCGCCGCAACAACTCTGCCAATTTGTTCACTGTGACGTTGACGCCTGAGGGTCTCTTAACATTTCAACGCTAAAGAATTGGAAATACGAATTTCGTAAACGAAATATAAAACTTTTTACCTCTCCGTTCGGAGTTCGGACCTATATTCGGCTGATGTTGACTTTTTATCGAAAAGAATTATTCAGCGAGAAATTTGAGTATATTTTACATGCCAACTAATTTCAATGTTCTGTATTGTTTGATTTGTTTTGGTCGTTCAACAAAATAAACTTAGTTTTCTTTTAAATATTCTGTGTATCTAATTCTAATAATTCTAGTAATCTATAAAATTAAATTGAATGGTCTAAATCTTTTATATTCTGCAGCGAGCATTATAAAAGGGATATCAAAACATTTAGACCTCTCATTTTTGTATAGCTTAGAGTTGTGACAGAATTAGCAAACATATAAGGAGTGTTGATAATTCCTAATATCTTTTATTACAGATAAAAATATTAGTAGATACTGTACGTTTTAGTAAAAATGTAATACGATGACTATGGTAAGTATAAATGCCCAAACCACTATGTTTCCATGGTAGAGCGGCGATAGTCTAGTGGGAGCAGTGATACCTAACCTAGTGATCAGGACTTGCAGGGCCTTCTCTTCGGGGGTTCGAGGCTTTGATGCCGGGCACCTCTTACATTTCGGGGCTATGTGCGTTTCAAGCAATAAATATCACTTGATTTAACGGTGAAAAAAAAGGAAACGTACATGCCTGAGAGTTCTCCATGATATTTTCAAAGGTATGTGAAGTCTGCCAATTCGCAATGGGACAGCGTGCAGACTATGGCTTACTGATTAAACCTTTCTCATTCTGAAATGACACCCGTGTTCAGTAGTGGGCCGACGATGGGTCGATCATGATAATGATTTAATTTACTAAGGCTTTCACGTAAGAGGCATCTTACGTCTTTTACATTAAAGCCAAATTAGAAACCAATCGGGCATGACTTAATTATCATGCCGAGATGAAATTACACGGCTAAGCATATTGCAGCTAATTAATCCGGATCCATTACTAAGGTACAATTAACTGTATTAATTCAAAGGTAAATTGTGCTTATGCCTTGAATGTATCTACCGGCTTTTAGGTAATTACCTGACTATGGATGTATGATAGCTTTATGATTTTACACGCCACGCAACACGTCATCATATCCCCCCCCCCCGCCCCCTCCACCGCACCGCTCTAGCCTCAGTTTTGAATTATGCCTTCCTGAGATATTACCTGTGGCTTTGTTCGGGTGGACCTTCGAATTTCCAATCTCTAGGTCCACCAGGTTTAGGGTAAGCGTTTCCGTCAGTATGCCACGGACCACGGTAATGTTTCTTATATCTATTTACAGATGAATACCCATTTACGTTTATATACCGACCTATGTAGGTATACATCCTGTTGGTGTAAACTAGTAGTAATCAAACAAGTGTAAATTAAAAATTTATAAGTGAAGATTACAGTAACTAGAAAAGAGCTGATAACTTTCAAACGGCTGAACCGATTTTCTTGGATTATAGCTAAGAACACTCTCGATCAAGCCACCTTTCAAAAAAAAAACTAAATTAAAATCGATTCATTACTTAAGGAGCTACGATGCCACAGACAGATACAAAGATACACAGATACACACGTCAAACTAATAACACCCCTCTTTTTGGGTCGAGGGTTAATTAAAAATAGCATGAGGTGTCGTGATCTCACGAAAGAGGAACTTCTCTCCGACCGTGTTGAAATGGACCATGAAAGTTAGAGAAAAGAGAGAGTACGTTTATTTAGGCACACACTGTGCACTATAATATCTGTGTTGTTGGTAGTAGGTAATCTACACCGAGATTTGCCGCCGTGGCCCAAATTCGATCATCAGGTCAATAAGATACCGTCTTTTCAGAGCCTTTGGGGATGGCAACCTGCTACACAACTAATTTGCTATTATTTGGCGCACGTAACAGCCTAAGGGTGCCTTTCCACCAGAGATGTGAAATCTACACTACGAAAATATGTGACCGTTTCCACCAATACTAAGCTATGTAGCTGTGCGAGGAGGATGCGCTATGAAGATGCGCCGCCGCAAAGTAGCTGCGCTAGAAAGATGCACAGCTCGAGCTATGCGATGTATCGATAGTAGGGAAGCGGTGAGAGCGACGCGGTGAGGAGAGAGGCGCTCACGCGTCCTGCCGTGCCTGCACATAGCTACACCACACGGCCCATAGCAGGCATCCATAGCACGCATCTATATCTTATCATCATCACATATCTTAGTTGAATCCGTTTCCACCAGTGCTAAGCTATGTGCACTAATGAATATGATTGGTGGATATCAAACGCATCCATAGCAACGTAGCATAGCACATCTCTGGTGGAAAAGCAGCCTTAGCATTCGACGGTTCCAAGGAGAGAAGATACCCAATAACGGAATGAGTTCACATCACTGAATTTGCTGCGATAATATTAATTAATTTGAGGTATTGCGGAATACGTTTAGCAATAATTTAACTCAAATTATTGTGTATCTTGGAATTATACAAATGCCAAGCGCTAATCTTTCTACTATTTGCAATAGATATATCTACATTTTACGAATAGGTATTAATTCTGTAAACAGGCAAGTGTGTCTGTGGTATTACTTTTTCAAGGCTCGATGGCTAATCCAATCTTTACGAAATTCGGCATAGCTTGCATCCTGGAAAAATAATATAGGGCACTCTTTACTGCATAAAATAAGAGTCCTACGGGATGTTTTATAGCCTGATGCAAAATGACCAAAGTCACGAAATAACCGATTGTTTAATATTTAAGAAAATAATTTATATAGGTAGTTTAGGTAAACCGTGGTAACACAAATATTTAAAAAATCACCAAAGCTAAATTTGTATTATATCTTAGTACCTACTTAGGAATATTTTAATTTGTCATAGTAGATTTTAAGTTATTATAAGGACTACTTTGCACTGTAAATGGTAACGTGAATTCAAACACCTAAATAGTTTAAAGGTTTAGTTGAAAGGATTCGGCATATTTTCATTCATTTATCATTTCATCTTCTATGTATCATAATTTATTATTTTCATATCAGAGCTGTAACAAAAGATGACATGGTCAAAAGGACTTACTAGACACTCCAAAAGCACTGAAGTGCCATTAATTACCCAACGAAGCTGCGCTCAAAGCTCATCCAGGACAATGAACCTTTATCCCCTGATGACTACACTAATAATATTAGGTACAGAATAAATGAAATCCAGAGCTATCTCTGTGAAGATAAAACAGACCCGTTTTGCGTTTTAATTCAGGTTTCAAAAGTCTTAGCTCGCAAATTAGGTACACCAGGTATCTAATTTGTAAGCTAAGATTATAGCAAGAGTATATTAAGGCTTAAAAATTTAATCTTTATATCACCAAACAGTACTTCCATTCAGTTTTTTTTTTAGGCACATAAATCATGGTCAGGTCTAAAATTTTGCGCTGCAAAACTACTCACATTCTCAGAAAATAATATTGGAAAAATTTCATTTTCCCGGTCAACACGTCGCATTTCCCATTGCACAATTCTTGAGGGGTAGCAGTTAAAAACACATAAAAATGAAGACGAAACTTTCACAAGTGGAAAGCATTATAGCCAGACTAAATTCTATAATTTTTGATCAAAACTGGAGCAGTATTTATTTCACTGGAACCAATAAAACCCACTAGAATCTGAGTTACAACTTGACCCAAATTTCGTGGCATCGAATTTCATGGAAAGTTGAAGTCCACAAATCTAACCTATTTCTTTTTTTTTCAGGTTCAGCGTAGGTAAAGGTAATTCAGTAACGAATTTTCTGATAGATTTTCCTCGAAATCGTAACTTTTGTGTGACTTAAAGACTTCTAACTAAAAACTTTACACCAGAGTTTGTAGTAAATCTTAAATATATAAAAGTAAAAGGTAACCGACTAACTGACTAATTTATCAACTCACAGCTCAAACTACTGGAAGGATCGGGCTAAAATTCAGTATGCAGATAGCTATATGAAAGGATATTTGAAAATTCAATTCCCTAAGGGAAAATATGGATTTGAAATTTGTGTAATATACGTGGACGAGGTCGCGAGCATAAGCTAGTCTTAGTTTAAACAGTGATCAAAGACTACTTAGACTACCTAGACCGATGATAGAGTCATTACGTATCATAAGTGACACAATTTGTCCTACATCGATGAATGAATCAATATACTTTTATTATTTACATGCAACGTTGTGGTAATAGTTAAACACTGTTTGCCGAGGCGCACGCAAATCCCCGATGCGACCAATCGCGATGCACGCGCGCATCTAAATTCAACTTTATTTTAAAGCACATAAAGCTGAGTTTAGGTAGCTACCACAGACTCAACTCCACCAAGTGTTGCATCGATACTTACACTAGGGAACGCCAAAGCATCATCCAAACCTGCGTGATCAAAGTGACGTGACTACGAACCAGAAACGTCAGCGCAGCGGTCGCGTCTCATGATATTTGATGATTTGCGACCACTACACGTGCACTTATCGCATCGTGGACGCTCCCGCATCGTGTAACCTAGCCTGCGATCATAACGCGCAGGTATGGCCGTAGCTTAAATCGCTAGCACCGTAGACCGTAATAAAACAATTGTTCTAGAACGATTGATAAATACGAAAGCAAGGGTAAAAGAGGTATAAATAAGAATGTCAAAAAACGTAGAAGTAAACGCAATCAGGCAGGTGTGACGGACCGCATACCTCGTCAGGCTCATACGTTATTCAAAAGTGCGCTCCACTAAGAAATATATTTTCTCCAACTGAGAAATCTCTTGTCATCCTCCCATACTCATATTGAATATTAAAACGTGGAAAATTTCATGTGAGCATAGTGTATGAAATGTTCATAAATATTCTGTGACGCCCAGATTATAGATTTTTTCATTCTTACATTACGGTATAGCGTCGCACCTACTCGTAGACATCATCTACGCCGTAGACATTAAGTAATTTTGCGCTTATTTGGGTAAGAGGCAAAGCCATTTCCAAAAAGGTATATAATTTCGACTAAAATATTGACTAATGAGCTATCTTGGAACGGTCAATAAAATTAGAATAGAATAGAATAGAATGAAATTTATTTGTTAAACCAACACATAATATAAGCAGAATAAACATAATATTACAAATGGGTAATGACGCTTAAAACTTAAAAAAAAAAATACATAAATTTAAAAACTAACTTAACTAAATTAAATGGATTCTCTACTATATTGTAATGGCATTATGCTAAATCATATGAACTCATGACAAAACCAAATACTTAATAATTACAAAAGTTATTATTTATATTACCAAAAGTTTAATAACAATAATGGTTAATTGTGTAATTCCAACTAATTGATTGTTACCATAAGGAAACTGTTCGTAATTATGACAGGTTAGGTATATTTTGTTGTTTCCAGATTTACAAATATTTTAGTAAATATTTTTTCATAAATTTTTATTATCTCTTCGTTCAGTGTTGGTGACGAGAAAACCACGTATTTCTGCGCCAGGAAGGACATCAAAATTCAGCATATTATTATTGATATCTGCTGATAATTTATTGTATCGCTAGACCATAAAACTCACTGCGGGTAATGTATCCAACGATATTGCGGACATTCGCATACAACCAGCGTAGACTCAGAGATACCAGACATAATAGCTCTGCTTGTGAAACCAAAACTTTTAGATATTTCTTATTAAAATAATGAACACTGAATGTACCTAATTATGTAAATTAAATAAAACTTCTACAGAAAGTCCTAAAAGCCTAAGCAACTTTTAAAGTTTATGGATCGGACTGAATTTTGAATGATCATGACAATATCATAAAATTTTTACATAATTGTCAATTATGCTTTCAATGGTAATGAAAATAGGTATTTTACCTTAAATTAAATTATTAAAGCTAAATATTTAGGTAATTAAAATGTTTTAGCGGAATTAATAATTCACTTTTGGACAAGTGCAGTTCTGGTACTAAGTATAATATTCGATTTTGTACATAAGAATTTTTTTTTTTAGATTTCCTCCGGAGAAAAACAAAGAACCTTTATATATAGTTTCGTCCAGTTCTTGCGTGTCAATCCATGTGTGAAACGCAGTCATTTATTTCATTTTGCCCCAATAAAAGGGTCCAACAGCTCTTAGAACAATTCATTAATTCGGACGTACGCAAAAGCAGGAATTCCAAACAATAGTATGGATCGCATATACATAGATGGGTCAGGTTTCTATGGAGCCGAGTGTAAGCTTCAACAGATTTGGAGTTGTGTTTTGTAAGCGATTGCGGCCCCGCATATTTTGAGGGCAAAAGTCAGATGTTAATGTTTTATTTACAACGCCTAATGGTATGAATAATAAATGTTTGAAAATCTACGAAAAATGTACCAGGTATTTTTAATGATAAGTGAGTATTTTTATTTGTTACTAGATGATGACTGCGACTGCGTCTAGATAGATTTAGATTTTTAACCCCCGACCCAAAAAGAGGGGTCTCATAAGTTTGACGTGTGTATCTTTGTATCTAAAATAAAAAAAAATAAATAAATATCTGTGTATCAGACTGTGGCATCCTGAACTAATGAACCGATTTTAATTTAGTTTTTTTTTTGTTTGAAAGGTGGCTTGATCGAGAGTGTTCTTAGCTATAATCCAAAAAAATCGGTTCAGCCGTTTGAAAGATATCAGCTCTTTTCTAGTTACTGTAACCTTCACTTGTCGGGGTGTAATAAATTTTTAATTTACACTTGTTGAAAAATCTATTACTAAAAAAAAACATTGATATTTTAGGCATAAATCAACGATCCAAACTTCAGTTCTAACAAATATTTACATTCATAATAACCTGTTTACGTTTAGATAAACATTATTTATTAAGTTCAACATAATTAGATAAGGGGTTAGCTGCTTGTACAACTTTAGTTCGGTAACAATAACACAACATAATTCTATAGGCTATGAAACGATTTCGTGATAAACCGTTGAACGAAATTCCTATTCAGGCTACTACAGTCGTGATTTTCGCTTAAATAATCCTTTGAGAAAATTGTTTACTTACAATTTTTTAAGTGGATCTAATTCATTTGAAACACCAGATTTACTTGCACATTCTAAATTCATACTTGCATACATACTAACATTATAAACGCGAAAGTCTGTACGTCTGTCTGTCGACAGTGAAAACTAACAACCCAGATAGACTGTGACATGTCCAAAACAACTCCAAGATACGTCCAAGACAAGTCCATGGAATATAATTTAAGTAAAAGAATTTTTTTTTATTAAAAAACTTTTACAAGTATTGTGCTTTTGGATCGTCAAATGCATCTACCACTGCCTGGTTCGGAATGCCTTTCCGAATGATGGTGATAATGACGGGTGCGACAGCGTTTTATTAACCCCCGACCCAAAAAGAGGGGTGTTATAAGTTTGACGTGTGTATCTGTGGCATCGTAGCTCCTAAACTAATGAACCGATTTTAATTTAGTTTTTTTTGTTTGAAAGGTGACGTGATCGAAAGTGTTTTAGCTATAATCCAAGAAAATCGGTTCAGCCGTTTGAAAGTTATCAGATCTTTTCTAGTTACTGTAACCTTCACTTGTCGGGGGTGTTATAAATTTTCTAATTTACACTTGTGGTATTTAGTAAATTGTAATGGCATGATCAATTACTGATATGTGCTGTCGCAACTAGGGCACATATCTCTCAATCCTCATAACCAGAAGTCCACATGAAAAGTCGATAGCGTCACAAAGTCTGACGAATGAAAGAATAAAAGAATAGTGAACAGTTCACAAGTTTTTACAGCCCTGTTTGTTGAGTGAGCCCCCATTTACGAGTACAGAATTGTTCCTACCAGGGTTGTTAGGAATATGAGATTTTAGATCTGGATACTGATGTAAATATATTAAGAGTATTTCTATGGTTTCAAGTCTGGATGTGGATATGAAATAGCTGTAACAGTTATTGATAGATTTAAAATACCAGTTCATTATCAAGAACACAAATGGACTTGTAAAATGACAGATGGTTATTATCAGGCACACAGGCTCTTATACGAGTTTTAATTTTTAATTTTTATTTTTTATTTTAGTCTGGTGAAACTATTACATGTCATAACATATTATAATATTAAGGTCATAAGGAATAGTTTGTTCGACAATTACTAATTTATAATATTCTTCATGATTGTCGCACAAGCTATTCCGGGCTTAAATGTCATATCAGATAAAAGTACCACGAACATTAAACGGCCAAGCCGTCCTTTTTTAACCAAGATTTAGGGTTTGTAAAATCAGAGCTTGTAAGTAGAGTTATTTGTTCTTTATTGTTATAAATGTGATACACTCAAGAGCATTTAAGAGCTATATACTTTGGACTTGGGACAGGTCCCATGGGCAGCGCAATTCTAAGCTCAGCTAGGGGCTTGGCTCTACTAGAGATCTCATAACTTTTTAACAGTGAAAGCATTATGAACTTGTGACTCTTGGCAACATTTTACATGAAATGTTTTTGGTGGGATGGGTTTTCTTAAAAACTGTCATACCCCTTTCAAGCTAGCCCACTTCCATCTGACTGATTATCACTTACCACCAGGTGAGATTGCAATCAAAGGCTCTTTGATTGCAAACTAGAAGAATGTTTGCAAGGAATTAGCCCACAGTTCGGGTTTCTCCATCGTGCACTTACCACACGATTTTCTGCCTGAATGGCTTCTCTGTAATACCAGTAATACTATCTATCCATACTGTGTGCCACCGTACTGTTTCAGACTTCAAAGAAGTTCACAAGCAAATCAACCGCATACAACAAAGTAAATCTTCACTAGCGGCTAAATAAAGGTTAAAGCGGGAGCCCCGGGCGAGCTTCCATAAAGCCTGTTAAGCTTTTAACCGGTTTATTACACTGTACGGTGTTATCACGAAGATATTTATAGTTTTAAAAAAGGTTGTGCTGGAAAAATGCCCGTACATATTATTTATCTATCGCCGCCGTATATTTATTATGCCCGCTCTTCACTCGCAGGCGAATCGCGACTTTTTAGTACACACGTATGATCTCTTGTGCTTGAGAGTAGTTCCAGCGGAAGTTTTGAATATTTCTTGATTTGAGTTTGGTAGATTTTTAGTACATTATCTCATGCAATAGTATGTGATATTTACCTATTATTTTTATTATTATTTTGTGTGATCAAGATATTCGTTAAAACACTCCACCAGGACTACGTCACCCTACGACACGTTTTTAGGGTTCCGTACCTTGAAAGGAAAAACGGAATCCTTATAGGATCACTTTCTGTCTGTCGTTGTCTGTATGTCTATCTGTCTGTCCGTCTGTCTGTCTGTCCGTCTATCCGTCCGTCTGTCCGTCCGTCCGTCCGTCCGTCCGTCCGTCCGTCCGTCCGTGCGTCTGTCCGTCTGTCCGTTTGCCTGTCTGTCTGTCGAGAAACCTATAGAGCATTTCCCGTTGACCTAGAATCATGAAACTTGGTAGATAGGTAGGTCTTATAGCACAAGTACAGGAATAAATCTGAAAACCGCGAATTTGTGGTTATATCATTTAAAAATTGAAAAGTGTTTCAATTTTCAAAATAAGATAACTATACCAAGTGGGGTATCATATGAAAAGGCTTTATCTGTACATCCTAAAACAGATTTTTATGTATAATAGTTTTTGATTTATCGTGCAAAATGTTGGAAAAAATACCCGAGTACGGAACCCTCAGTGCGCCAGTCTGACTCGCACTTGGTCGGTTTTTTTACATATTATATGTAGGTACTAATTTAGGGATCATCATTAGGTAGGTAAAGCAGGTGTTTAACCTTTTTTTCCGCTGGTAAAAATGTAATTACGCATGCCGCTCAAAAGCAGGTATGTGGGGCTCACTAGCAATGCAGCAGGTATTTAACCTGTGGTTTTATTGCCAATAACCGCACTGAACCTAATCTTCTATTTAAATGTGCAGTTTACTGGCAGCTCAACGTTTAATGTAGGTCCATTTCTCACGGGAATTTGTTCGATAGGTATATTATAACAATAAATTATTATTCCTATTCATATTATTCATATCATAATTTATGTACCTATTTTGAATTCTTTGATCCAAAACACTACAGTTGTAAACAATGGATGGAGCGATGTGAATAAAATATAACCGGCTTTGTAAGATTCTGTGGACACAGGATAACAGGATGGGAAATACAAATCCTTTTTTATCCTCCCTTTGTGCCCAAACATACTATCGTCTATTCAGCGTAACAGAGTATTTTGATGTCCTGATACCTATTTTTACCCGACTGCGGCAAAGCCAAAAGGAAGGGTTGTGATTTTAGCAGTCTATGTATGTATGTATGTGGGTATGTATGTTTGTATCCAGATTCTGTGTGATCCACCGTAGCGCCTAAACTACTGAGCCGATTTTGATGAATGAGGTGTCAATCGATTTGTCGTAAAGGTCCTGGTGACGTAGGCTGCAAATTGAATGAAAAAAATTGACCTAATGGATGTTACATGAAAAAAAGTGGGAGTCTCCAAAAAATTTTTTTGCTATTGTATCGAGTGGATTCAAATGAAAGAGGAAAAATTCTGAGTTCATAAATGTAAATGTACTACAACATTAAAATATACCAAGCGACAGAAAAGCAATTTTACTATAATATTTCAGCGTTTATTAAGACGATCGCAGTCGGGTTTTAGTTCTCAACTTTATCTTGTGTAACATGCACACAACTTCATTAAGAAATCAATCGTTAATAATATTTTATTGTTCAAGCGATTGAATTATTGAGAAGGTACTAGATTATTCCCGCGACTTTGTCCGCGTGGACTACACAAATTTTTAACCCCTATTTTACCCCCCTCAGGGGTTGAACTTTCAAAAACCCTTTCTTAGCGAATGTCTACATCATTATAGCTATTTGCAAGCCGAATTTCAGCCCGATCCGTATATTAGGTAGAGCTGCGCGTTGCTAGATCAGTCAATAAGTCAGTCAGTCAGTCAGCCAGTCAGTGAGTCAGTCAAAATCATAATATGCAATTAAAATTCAAACCCTAATTAAGTATAATATTAAAAATACCTACATTATTACTGCACTGCAAATAATGCTTCAGTTAATTAAACAACAAAGCAAGTAGGTACTTTGGTTTCTTTATAACGATATCATTAAATTTTATACGAACATAATATAATATAAGGCTGCGCTCACACCCAGACCACGCAGAACCATGTTCAGCGAATAAGTTTCATCTTCTAGTATAAAAGATAGATAGATAGAACACTTTATTGCACACAAAAACATATGTAAAGGAACACAACACAGAGAGAAAAAAACAGAAAAAAACAATTGTGTGCATAAGCGGCCTTATTGCTTGCGCAATCTCTACCAGGTAACCTTTATTAGGCAAAGGGTAAAGGTGAGACTGACTTATCTATCAACGTACAGCTCAAACAACTGGAGGCTAAACAGCTGAATTTGGCATGCAGATAGCTATTATGACGTAGACAGCCTTTAGGAAAGGATTTTTGTGTAGTCCACGTGGAAGAAGTTGCGGGGATAAGACAGTATTATTTTAAAGATCTACAATGCTCGACGCTCTCTCTCTATGTGCTAAACCTTATTGCTGAGGGTCATGACCCCTTTCCATTACTTACATAATGGTGACCTTCAGTGGTGAGTTAAAGTTTAGGATTTAGGATAAGTTTTATAGTCTTTAAAATGTACAAAGATGGTTACCGTTTTATATTTTTGGAAAAATTTTACTCAAGCAAAGCCGGGGTGAGTCAGCTAGTTGTGAATATCTTCAGACAGTTCCTTATAATACATTTAATATGACTTATAGAAAAAAATCTTTGCAGTTGCGTGTGCTAGCCTTTAGTGCACGTGGATGCAGAACAATCGTACAAGTAGGTGCTTTCAAAAAATAGTGAAGTTTTTATTTAAAGTAATTAATAGCACTGTGTGTATAAACCGGAAAGCTTTGAGTGGCTCTTATTTTAACATAAATTAATAAAGGTGCTATCCAACAGGAAAGTACCATACCTATAATAATATTGTCTCAGTGTGGGACACCCACAAAGTAAAGTGGAGGCGAGATTAAAGATATTTTTCATAATAACATGAACTCTGTTTTATTTAGAGGCAGCTGGCGCCTTTTGAGTCCCTCCTGCATGTTTTGTTTTCATTATGAACCGTATGCTAAAGGAATAAAACTGAGTTTAAGTTGTTGTTGAGTGCGAGTCGGACCCGCACAATAAAGGGTTCCGTACCATCGTCAAGAAATAGCACTTTTTTTATTTGCATGGCAACCATTTTACAGCAGCAATTGAAATACACACTCTGTGAAAATTTTTGCTCTCTAACTATTAAGGTTCATGAGGTACAACCCGCTGACAGGCAGACGGTGGACGGACAAACGGACGGACAGTGAAGGCTAAAGGGTCCCGTAGGCACCCTTCGGGTATGCAAACTTAATGATTCCCCAAGAGGTTTCCTCATCTACGCGTATTAAAACTGAGTAAACTGTAGCCAAGGTTACTGATACCGATGTTTGATAACTATTTTGTTATATTTTCGCCTTTAGCTAAAATTGAAATTGTTTCGAAGGATCTCTCAAGGTTGAAGTATTTTCATATCTCTAGTCACTGAGTTGAGCAGATTGCGATGAGCAAACCTCATACTCGTATTTGTAATGCCTCTGCCTAATGATTACAAAGACTAAGCTTGAAGCTCAAAGCTCGAGCGTCAAAATAAAAAAACACCAAAGTAAAGTGGACCTGAAAGTCCTTGATTTAAATTCATACATTCAGCACCACCCATTTTTATATCCACTGGAGGTATGTACGAACGACTTTGAGCCTTAAAACTAGGAAGTTTCTGTGCTCACAACATTGGTAAATTGTTTCTGGTCAATCTACTGTTGTAATGTTACTACTAATCTACTTTACTTATACTATAGTCTAAAACCGGAGGTGGGTGATAATAGCTGTAACACAGTTTTTAACTAACACAGCTGTTACTATTTCCCTTTATAAGTTCCTTTTACACCTTAAAATAAATTATTAAAATGTATTTAGTGCTGCAGGGTGACGCCGTTTTGTGGAAACAAATAACATAACAAATAATAAAACTTAACAAAATATAACCTATTTCATTTCATTTTCAAGCCTCTAGAAATGCGGCAACTCTCTCTCTCTAACTCATACAACGCGTGACTAGGTTAGGAATTCGCGGGAAACAACTTCCCATGAATGTATAAAAGCTCTTATATCTTTATTATTATTTGGTACAGTCAGAATTCAGATGGACGTTTCGGTAAAATGAATATTATTTAAAGGCGAGTACTGACGGGTAATATTTCTTCTTTTTAGGGTTCCGTATCTCCAGAGTAAAAAAGGAACCCTTATAAGATCACTTCGTTGTCTGTCTGTCTGTCGTGTCTATTAAAACCCGTCAAAGTTACTGAACTGGTGTATACCTGCGACTTCGCACGGACTACACAACTTTCGAACCCCTATTTCACTCCCTTAGAGATTGAATTTTCAAAAATCCTTAACGGATGTCTAAGTCACAATAGCATAACCGCATGCCAAGCCTGATCCGTCCAGTAGCTTAGCTGTGCGTTGATAGGTCCATCAGTCAGTCAGTCAGCTTTTTCTTTTATATATTTAGACTAGCTTATGCCCGCGACTTCGTCCGCGTGTACTCCACGAATTACAAACCCCGTATTTTACCCCTTTAGGGATTGAATTTTCAAAAATAGCTTTTTTTATATATTTAGATAAATACAGTCAAACAATAAATATTTTCTATTTTATGTCGGTTGCTCCTTGTACATTTCGGGTAAACGCTCTAAGCAAGTACCCAGCTTTAAATTGTCAACCATCTTGCGTCTTTCCTGTCAATTATAACGGCAAGGCTGTAGTCAGATAACTCAATTATTTCCGTTTGTCACTGGCTTTCGTGGTTCCATTTATTATATTGTACTAACAATCTGTCCTTGTTTAATTTAGATGTCATAGTTAATTTAAGTAACAAGCTGTTTTAATGTCACAATGCTTGACAAAGGCCAGCTCTCCATTTAGGGAGTAATTTTACGAACTATTCTAGTAATTTTTAGGGTTCCGTACCTCAAAAGAAAAAACGGAATGGATATTATATAGGATCACTTTGTTGTTTGTCTGTCTGTCTGTCTGTCCGTCCGTCGTGTCTGTCCAGGAAAACTAAAGGGTACTTCCCGTTGACCTAGAAACATGAAATTTTGCAAGTAGGTAGGTCTTATAGCACAAGTAAAGAAATAAATCTGAAAACCGTGAATTTATGGTTACATCACAGAAAAAAATTAAGATGTGTTTTAATTTTCAAAATAAGATAACTATACCAAGTGGGGTAACATATGAAAGGGCTTTATTTGTAGATTCTAAAACAGATTTCCATTAATTTTTAAGCGTAATAGTTTTCGATTTATCGTGCAAAATGTCGGATAAATAGCCGAGTAGGTACGGAACCCTCGGTGCGCAAGTCTGACTCGCACTTGGCCGGTTTTTTATAAAAATAATTAAACTTTTAATTTTAAAATTATTAATAAACACATATTTGAGACCCTCACAACAAAAGCCCATTCATTTGATAGGTATGTCATACGGTATAGTTTGCAAAATATTTATATTCTACTTTGTCCCCTAAAAGTGAACTCCATTTTCAAAATTAATCGTCCGTTGCCGTCCCAGTACATTTGAAGTGAATTGGATGTGATAGACAGACTGACACGGACACACAAATGATACTATAAGGGTTCATTCAGACGTACGGGACCCAAAAAATTGTAACTCAGTCAAATCTTTTTTGACTGGGTCTAGATGCCTGGGATTTTGCATGTAGATTTCTTTTTAACTTAGGCTCCCAATCCAACTAAGACATTCAAAAATCCCAACCAAGGGAAACTGAAGGCGGTCAGCCATTTTCCCTCATAATATAATTAGAAAGAGACAGACAAACTACCGCAGATACAATAATTGAACTTGTTACAGTGAAACAAATTAAATGCTTTAGCTAAAATGGAAGTTGAGAACTAGCAGTTGGTGCGGCGTTTCCAAAGCATTTGCACTTCACTTACGCCTGCCTTTATCATAATATTAACGCTAGATGAAATTAAACCCTATCTCATTACAGGTAAAGTTTTAATTCGTCTGTTGGATGAACTTTAACAATTAGCTAGATGAGAAAGCTTGTTTTGCTCATTTATTTATTAATGCTATTTTATTGTGTACCACAAAACAAATAACAGAGTACCCGGGGTGAGATTATATTAACTTTGGTTTCAACAATAAATTATCTACTAGTACAATTATCACAAAACAAGTAGGTACAATCTGAACACGAGACGTATACTTAATGCTCAGTGTAGGTACAATACAGGTCTACGCATTGCGTCCGTGGCTGTACCTGCGCAGACAATGTTGCAATTTCAGATTAGAATACATAATTTTGCGATCACTCTAAAGTAATTTCTAAATCACCGGATATCCATACCTCAATACAATATTACCATATAAACGCCCATCATTGCTTCAGTTGTGTGCCAACTGAAGCAATGATGGGCGAGGGCACCTAGTTCGAAGAATTGGAAGATATTGCAGTCCAAAAGGTGCTGGAATGGCAACGTGCACCAGACAGTGCGTTGGCAGACCTCCTACTAGGTAGACTTCTTCTTTATAGTTGTATTCCTTCATTGCTGAGGGTCGTGACTCCTTTCCATTAATAACATAATGGCAGGAGGTTTCTTGGGACTAATGCGGTGGGTTCCCGGATCCTTCCGCATACAGCTACTATGAAATCGAAATTTCGATTTTTAGGTTTTCACAGTTATTATCAGATGTTACCCTCCACACGTCCACACACTGCCCGTGTGGCATGGGAAGGAGCGTGGAACGGGAGCAGAGACGTAGTGTGGCCGCGTTACTCGCACGTTCCTCGTTCACGCCCATCGCTCTCTATTTTGTAGGTAAGTATACAATAGCGCGCACGCTGCCACAGTTTCGACGTCCAGCGCGTTGCAAAGTGAAACAGTGGGTTTAAATAAAAAGAGCAAATCAGTATAATCGCACTAATTTATTTTATCACTTCACTCAACACACTAATAATTACTCTCATATATTTGTTACTACTACACTTATTTACTTATTACACATTTATTACACACTTATTACACTTATTTACAGAGACCGGCAGTATTTCAGCTTATAATGCGTACGATACAATAATAATCCTAAAAATGAGCTCGCATGGCTTTATATGGCGTTATCCCCACCGAAGGCATTCGGCAGTTGTTGCTGAGTGGCGTTCGGCTGTCAATGGCGCTGGCGTTGGCGTTCAATGGCCGCTAGGCTATGATTGGCCGGCGTTTGGCTCGGCTTGACTCGGATAGTCTGGTTGGCGTTGGCGCGTTGCGATTGGCTGAGGCGGTGTGGCGTTACATTCGGCCGTCCTGAAACAATGAATTGCTCCCGCAATGGGAAAATGCTTGGTTAGCTTTCTGGTAGGCAATAGCTCAATAAGGTCTTCGGTTTCAAGTTATTTATCGGAACAGTTAGCACTGTTGGATATAAGATCCGTAGGCGCTGTGATATGGCTTTAAAGAGTCTGCTCAGGCATGTACAAGCTTTGTAGCCTCGAAATCCCTTAACACTGCGGGTTCTCGTAATGCCTACCAGCTTGGTTACGAAAATGAACCTGAGTAAATGCTATCAGTGTTTACTTTTGTCGCAATGCTTGTGGGAACTTGCCACTAAATAACTAAATTCCTTTGTTATAATTAAATGAAATATTAATTTTGTCAGTTACATTATCTAGTTAGCTTTATCCTATCGCTTGCTATCCTTTACCGAGCATTTGCCTTGTTACGCATAACCTCCCCGAGTTTACTAATTTAAATAATTAATAGCAACATGGCATCGTGACCTAGGTAAATACCAAATTATGGATAGCACATTCTTTGAGAGTATTGTCAGTAGTCCAAATAATATCAAGTAAGCAGTTTGTCTAATCATTTTATTCGCAGTCTCGCTAGGGCCTGTGGCACAACGCGTTTAACATGGTCTGGCTAGTGCTTGGCTTGGCTTGACTAGGCACTTGGCTCGTGGTAGTATCATGGAGGTCAAAACATACCTAACTATTAATCAGTCGACACTCGAAAACTCTAAAATGTCTACTAGTAAAAGCATTCTTATAGTCACTTTATAAGTTTGCTAGGATGTTCAAATAAACCAAATTATGTATAATATTCTACGAAACTGATCGTTTTCGGCTAGTAACAAATTTTGCAAAAGCATCTGTAATAATCAAATTGTACCTATACTACTGATGAGCGATATCCTTTCGCTGTCTTACAAAATGGTTTTACAAAATGTGGTCAGTATGAATTCTACAAAATTCTAATCCAATGCTATTGGTCTGTGATCTAAACTGCAATCTTATCCACTTTAAAACCAAGACGAAACAAAAGAACATTATTTAATTTATAAATTATTATCGTTTTTCAGTTGTACTATTTTTCCACGTTTTACTTTAGAGACATTTTTGAAAGAAAAACCGTCAACAGACTGGCTTGTAGAAAGGAAGTGAATAGCTTCTCGTGAAGCTGTGAATGCTATTACTCTGACTTGAAAAGGAATCTCACTTAAATCCTTGCAGGGAGATCTCTCAACGAGCAACGAGATGAAAGTACTCCTATCGAAAGTAAAACTTGGCTTTCGAAAGTAGAACTTGGCTACCGAAAGTAAAACTTGGCTACCGAAAGTAAAACTTGGCTACCGAAAGTAAAACTTGGCTACCGAAAGTAAAACTTGGCTACCGAAAGTAAAACTTGGCTACCGAAAGTAAAACTTGGCTACCGAAAGTAAAACTTGGCTACCGAAAGTAAAACTTGGCTACCGAAAGTAAAACTTGGCTACCGAAAGTAAAACTTGGCTACCGAAAGTAAAACTTGGCTACCGAAAGTAAAACTTGGCTACCGAAAGTAAAACTTGGCTACCGAAAGTAAAACTTGGCTACCGAAAGTAAAACTTGGCTACCGAAAGTAAAACTTGGCTACCGAAAGTAAAACTTGGCTACCGAAAGTAAAACTTGGCTACCGAAAGTAAAACTTGGCTACCGAAAGTAAAACTTGGCTACCGAAAGTAAAACTTGGCTACCGAAAGTAAAACTTGGCTACCGAAAGTAAGACCTGGCTGTAGAAAGTAAGACCTCACTACAGAAATTAAGACCTGGCTGCGTGAAGTAAGACTTGGCTGCAGAAAGTAAGACCTGGCTGCAGAAAGTAAGACTTGGCGGCAGAAAGTAAGACTTGGCGGCAGAAAGTACCTAAGACTTGGCGGCAGAAAGTAAGACTTGGCGGCAGAAAGTAAGACTTGGCTGCAGAAAGTAAGACTTGGCTGCAGAAAGTAAGACTTGGCTGCAGAAAGTAAGACTTGGCTGCAGAAAGTAAGACTTGGCTGCAGAAAGTAAGACTTGGCTACTGTCTTCACTTCGGCATCTATGTAATTCCGAAAACAGTTCACGATTGAATTTAGGTAATACAGGATCATCAGTTAAATAACAGTTTTCTATTCCATTCCTATTCCCTACTATGTAAGCTACATAACCAGGCAGGCATACTAACACCAACTGAACTCAAGATATTATGTAAAATGTCAGTCTAGTCGGCTTAGTGAAAATTCTTACGGTACGTCCGGTCCACCTGACTAACAATGAACGGCACAAAGCTAAATCATGGCTATAATTAAAAGTGCCACTTGAACTTTCTACTTACATTATGATTGGACCGACAATCTAAAGGTAGAATGATAAAATTGACTCGATTGAAAGCTTGTTGGCAAAAGTACGTAACGTACATGCTGCCTACAAGCACTACTTTTTTTCTAAAATGACAAAAGCATTATCAAAATCATAAGGATGTCTAACTGGTAATAATTATTATTACGTTTCCTCCAAGTGCCCGATTCTGCCTACATTACACTACCTATTTGTATTTACTCATACGCTGTGCCACTGGCTTGTATATTATACGAGACAGTCCCAAAGCCGTGAGTAAGATCTACTTACTATGCTCTCAATCATTCAAAGAATGTGATTTAAACTACAAGTTACAACATGTACAGACTTCATAAACACTAACTTTTAGTAAAAATAAAAGAACAGTCATACCATACAGCATAAACGCTTAACAGCGCTTATGTGACCCCAAATAGGCGACAATGCGGCGGCTTATAGATACCCATTGGCTGCAACCCTGCATCGTTAGCGCGCCACGATGAGGTGCCTTGCAGTGACGCGCTCGGCATCAGGCACACAGCGCACAGCAAAGCATCAGTGGTGACCATCGTAGGCGATGACGTTTGCACTTCACGAACTCACCAAAAATTCCGAGAAAAGAAAGATAAGCACAATATTATTGTTTGACTACAAGTAGCTCCCAGTCGATTCATAAAGTACGTCTGCCCCAATTATGAAAATCTATATTCATATTACATAACAATCATATAACCACATGAAAATCAATTTCACAAGAAACTCAAAAGTGAACATCATAAAATAATTCGATTTTACATTCAAATTGCGATCGCCGTGCTATATGCAAAACTGAGTTCGAGCACACGGAAAGTGTTCATCAACCGATTCTGACGTAAATGATATTATTGTACCCTTAAAAATAATTTATAGGTACCCCACACGTACCCAGTGTTGTCTGTATGACTGCAGCGGGAATATCACTGACGACGCGAAAAAAATAACCTTAAAGGTTTATAGAACCTTATACTATGACTGAGCCTTGTGCAAATAAAAACACTAATAGCGTCAAAGCTTGTTTCTTAAAAACTTATGGTTGAAATTTGCGGGTAGTCTGAGAACTATTGTTACCATCCGATATACTAGATTTTTTTATTTATTAATTGCTGCAAAAGTAGGGATTAAGCGTTTAATCAGTATGTATTTGTGTCAGTTCATAACCTCTCAACAATTTTAACCGATTTTGATAAATGATACGTCATTCGTCTTGATGGCGTGTGTGTCAATGGATACATAAAATTCTTTAAACAATCAATGTGGTGGATTTTATACGATTTAATGTAAGAGCCGAAAAATATGCAGCGCAAACAGCAGTCGGGAGTTTTTATTTTTTACTATTTAACTTATTGAATTACTTGTTAACTTTTTCGTACCGGTAGCACTCTAGAATTAAACTGCGAATTCAAATTGCGGGTATCTCGGCGAGATGCAACGTGAAAAGTGGATGGTTGAGCGGGTTTTTACCTATTTCGATAAAAAGTTGACTTAATAAATTGGTTGAAATTTTAGCATTAGTATTTACCGCCTTTATTTCATCAGTTATATACATACAGCACGTGTATTTTTGTTAGGAAAACTGTAAATAAAACAATACACACGAATATCACATTCACAAAAATTAAAACTAAAACTCGTCGAGCTAGCTACCTTGCCTTACCCAAAACTAGAACAATTTATGGCAGAAAAACCCTTACCTATGAAGGAGCTAAACTGTACAACAAAATACCTGCACACATAAAAAAAATGTACACTCATTCAATCCATTTAAAACTGAATAATTAGCTGCTCACATTATGAGTAATGCGAACTACTTCAGCAAATGCGCTGAATGAGTACTTCATTAAATGGCGAATATTGTAAACTTTATTTTCTCATGTAAATGACCTTTTTTTATGAGAATACGTCTTTAAACCTAAACCTTTATTTGACGGTCAGATATGCCACAAATTATAGTTATATTTTTAGCTTCAGCTATCACTCAAACCATTTACTCTATCCGCGAGCGTATAATGACCACCTATCATAACCCGCGTGCCCTAATACTAATTTCATAACCTCAAACAGGGTGTTAGCAATATTAACCTTTCACGGTCATCTCATCAGTAGAGGTTACAAACACGATCAACCTCATTACACTATGCATCAATATCATTAAAAACGGGATTAAAATTTGAAATGGAATAATGGATGGATCATACCTCAGTTATTACGCGTAGAAGTTGAGGGTAGGTTGCCATCGGGCGTAGAAACCATGCACGCTGCAGATGAATGTACCTCCGGTTCAAAACTCTTCTAAGGACCTTCCGGGCCCCAGAAGTGGACGATCTTCATTGTCGCTTGATTTTTACACGGTGATTCGTTTCCCTCTTGCGGAGGATCAAAGTAGCCGGCATGTATTTGCCGGATCGTTAATTGGCGCGATTATGCATCATAACTTTCTTTATTAATCCCACTTCTGAGATGAAACAGTGGGTTTAAATAAAAAGAGCAAATCAGTATAATCGCACTAATTTATTTTATCACTTCACTCAACACACTAATAATTACTCTCATATATTTGTTACTACTACACTTATTTACTTATTACACATTTATTACACACTTATTACACTTATTTACAGAGACCGGCAGTATTTCAGCTTATAATGCGTACGATACAATAATAATCCTAAAAATGAGCTCGCATGGCTTTATATGGCGTTATCCCCACCGAAGGCATTCGGCAGTTGTTGCTGAGTGGCGTTCGGCTGTCAATGGCGCTGGCGTTGGCGTTCAATGGCCGCTAGGCTATGATTGGCCGGCGTTTGGCTCGGCTTGACTCGGATAGTCTGGTTGGCGTTGGCGCGTTGCGATTGGCTGAGGCGGTGTGGCGTTACAAAAGGCAAGCGACCTAGTGCGGCGGCATGGATTTTGTGCGAGTAGAGCAGTGTGTGGACGGGGGGTTAGTGATAACCGGGACCGTCAGTCATGCTCTTCGAGGCACGGAGGAAACGAAAAGGCCAAATACGGACCTCCAAAGTCAGTCACCCATCCAGACCGACTTGGGTCAACGTTGCTTAACAACCGTAATCGATTGATATGCGTTGTCACAACTAGGCCTCCTTCTACTAGTTAGACGACGTCAAATGATTCGTGAGGAGCCGCTGGATTCAGGCGGTGTAAAATTCCACAGTAGATGTATGTCCAGCTGTGGGCGTCTAACGGTTGACGATGATGAAGCCATGAATTTAGAAATGTTGAACATTGTAAAATATTCTGAACGCATAATGAAAAAATAAATTTAATGTAAATGGTGTTTACATTAACTCATAAGCGTCGAAATGTGAATTAAGTGGAACGAGCCGCTTTTGAATCTCATTAAGGCTTTTCCTTTTATAATGCGCCAGCTCGTTTGAAGTCCCAGCACTCGTTTAAACATCGAGGAAAATAATATTAACAAACTATTTATATATTTCAAAACCGCTTCATAATAGTTCATAAGTGTTTTTAGGGTTCAGTACCCGGAGGATGCCAACGGGACCCTGTTACTAAGACTCCGCTGTCCGTCCGTCTGTTAGTCAGCGAGCTGTGTCTCGTGAACCATAATAGGTAGAGACCTCAAAATTTTACTACCGCTATAACAACAAATAGATAGGGTTTTTAATAGGGGTATTGTCGGTGTCAAAAACAAATTATTTCTTAATGATTATTAAATAGAAGGTCTTCCAAAATAAAATTTTGGAACCAGCAAGAAAGTCGGCGGTTACTCTTTTCTGGTGTTCAATTTACAATAATATTATGCCATAGGCTAACTTATTGTAACAGAATAAAAAGCTTTGACCTTTGCGTTTATTTTACACAGGTATTTGCCATGGGTAAATAAAATTTCGTTTCCTACCCAACTGTGGGAGCATTTTCCTTTACAGGTATATATTTGTGACGGTAGCGTAGAAACGTGCTCATAAGTCGCCTATTTATCTGTGGCACGTGATCCAAATAAGCGATACCAGTACCAACTGTATTTTGAGATTTGCTACGATTCCGCAACGTTCAAAAATCGAGTAAAATCCTTGAGCTAGGAATTTTTGGCGACCTCACTTGTGCATTGGCGAGCTCTGTAGATTTGTGCTGCGGTCCCAGATTTGATTCCCGGCCAAGACAATCTGGGCATTTATAATTTCTATAACTGCCTGATCTAGCGAGAGGCTTATCTTTAAAGTAGACTAGCGCTTGGCTGCAATCACTTGCTGACAAGTGATGATGCAGCCTAAGATGCAGCGCGCTTGTCTAGAAGATGCCTATGTCTTGACTTGAAGTTAAATATATTACAATTAGGGTCGAAAACTGATTCCAGAATATTCAAATTAGAAACGAGGAAGCAAATCGCTTCATTTTGATAAATTATTATCAGGTAATTTTATGACATCATATTTTAGTTAACAAACTGAAACTAAAAGTACATAGTTCAGCGTGCTATGGAGCGAGCTATGTTGAGTATCACTCTCAGGGATAAAATCAGGAACGAGGAAATTCGCAGAAGAACAAAAGTGACAGACATAGCTCAAAGGATTAGCAAGCTGAAGTGGCAATAGGCTGGTCATGTCGGTCACAGAACCGACGGCCGATGGGGCAGACGTGTTCTGGAGTGGAGACCGCGTACCGGTAAGCGCAGTGTGGGACGACCTCCAGCCTGCTGGACCGATGACCTGAAGAAGGTGGCGGGGAGCTAGTGGATGAGGAAGGTGGAGGACCGTATTTGGTGGCGCGCTCTTCGAAAGGCCTATGTACAGCTGTGGACGCATACAAGCTGATTGAATGGAACAGAATGAAAAAATATTTTAGTAAAAATTGTAAGCTATCTATTTATGTTGATCAGTGAAAGACTATCTAGAGACATAATATTAGGTATAGATACAAAACATCCTATCTAGTACACAGCAATAACGATTGGTTTGATGGTCGTGCGTGGCTATCCATTAATACATACTCTGATGAGTTATGCCCGATCGCTTTTACTATGCAAATGAATTTACTACCCACCACCGACCTTTAGAAAACCCATTCCGTTCCTATTTCAAAGGTGACCCACTTTAGGTAAATAACTATTATCGACTTTCATTTATTACAGTATTTTCAGTCCAATATTTTTGGATAATTATTATTTATTTATTATATATTTTATTATTTTTTTATTTTTCTTATTATTATTTATCTTTGCATCTAATATTTTATTTAAAGAATGTTTTTTTTTTCAATATTTAAGAACTCTACAAGATATGAATACGTACATATTATTTTGGTGGTATAATTATCCTTAATCCGTTAAAAATTTGCCGTTCATAAAAATAAATTATTATTTACTGGCGTATTTTTATAGAGTAAGTAATTAAATTGTAAAGTATAATAATAATTATGTTGGCACAGTGCGTGCCTATGTATGGCCAAGAAATAGCTAAGAAGTCGACACTAAACATTTTGTTTCTTCATAAAGCAGGTACCCACCTATATTATAAGCGTTAACGTATAAAAATTAAAAGCCTTATTAGGAAAAATATTAGAATTTATTTTTATAAAACACTCAGGTGCTTTCACACTTTTCAATGGCTACCAAAGCCTCTACAAGTCTTTGATTTCTTTAGATTTTAATTGCTTGCTTAGTTCCTGTAGATTAATGTATAAAAATTAGAGACTTAGCGTATAGGTATGCCTTTGAAAACACTTGACCATGGGCTATTTATTTTAATTATTACTTTAACGTTGGATTTATTAAGTGATTTTAAAATACATTTTTTTCGTTTATTAATATTACCAACAGTTTAAAACCCACATCAATCAAAATAAGACAATTTCAATATTACAAGTTAAATTAAAAATTTATAACACCCCCGACGACCCAAAGTATTTGAGTTTTCCAAAACATCATTTTCAAATAAATAATTATGTATTTAGGCAACGTCCATCTTGACAGCTTGACATTTGTCAATTGACATAATATTAAGAACCTAACGGTTATCTAACCTTCTTTTCTACAAGAAAACTAGAAAAGAGCTGATAATTCTTAAACGGCTGAACCAATTTTTTTGGATTATAGCTAAGAACACTCTCGATCAAGCCACCTTTCAAACAAAAAAAACTAAATTAAAATCGGTTCATTCGTTTAGGCGCTACGATGCCACAGACAGATACACAGATACACAGATACACAGACACACAGATACACAGATACACACGTCAAACTTATAACACCCCTCTTTTTGGGTCGGGGGTTAATAAAAGAGCTGATACCTTTCAAACGACTGAACCGATTTTCTTGAATTATAGCTAAGAACACTCTCGATCAAGCCACCTTTCAAACAAAAAAAAAAACTAAATTAAAATCGGTTCATTCGTTTAGGCGCTACGATGCCACAGACAGATACACAGATACACAGACACACAGATACACAGCTAAACTGTACAACAAAATACCTGCACACATAAAAAAAATGTACACTCATTCAATCCATTTAAAACTGAATAATTAGCTGCTCACATTATGAGTAATGCGAACTACTTCAGCAAATGCGCTGAATGAGTACTTCATTAAATGGCGAATATTGTAAACTTTATTTTCTCATGTAAATGACCTTTTTTTATGAGAATACGTCTTTAAACCTAAACCTTTATTTGACGGTCAGATATGCCACAAATTATAGTTATATTTTTAGCTTCAGCTATCACTCAAACCATTTACTCTATCCGCGAGCGTATAATGACCACCTATCATAACCCGCGTGCCCTAATACTAATTTCATAACCTCAAACAGGGTGTTAGCAATATTAACCTTTCACGGTCATCTCATCAGTAGAGGTTACAAACACGATCAACCTCATTACACTATGCATCAATATCATTAAAAACGGGATTAAAATTTGAAATGGAATAATGGATGGATCATACCTCAGTTATTACGCGTAGAAGTTGAGGGTAGGTTGCCATCGGGCGTAGAAACCATGCACGCTGCAGATGAATGTACCTCCGGTTCAAAACTCTTCTAAGGACCTTCCGGGCCCCAGAAGTGGACGATCTTCATTGTCGCTTGATTTTTACACGGTGATTCGTTTCCCTCTTGCGGAGGATCAAAGTAGCCGGCATGTATTTGCCGGATCGTTAATTGGCGCGATTATGCATCATAACTTTCTTTATTAATCCCACTTCTGAGATGAAACAGTGGGTTTAAATAAAAAGAGCAAATCAGTATAATCGCACTAATTTATTTTATCACTTCACTCAACACACTAATAATTACTCTCATATATTTGTTACTACTACACTTATTTACTTATTACACATTTATTACACACTTATTACACTTATTTACAGAGACCGGCAGTATTTCAGCTTATAATGCGTACGATACAATAATAATCCTAAAAATGAGCTCGCATGGCTTTATATGGCGTTATCCCCACCGAAGGCATTCGGCAGTTGTTGCTGAGTGGCGTTCGGCTGTCAATGGCGCTGGCGTTGGCGTTCAATGGCCGCTAGGCTATGATTGGCCGGCGTTTGGCTCGGCTTGACTCGGATAGTCTGGTTGGCGTTGGCGCGTTGCGATTGGCTGAGGCGGTGTGGCGTTACAAAAGGCAAGCGACCTAGTGCGGCGGCATGGATTTTGTGCGAGTAGAGCAGTGTGTGGACGGGGGGTTAGTGATAACCGGGACCGTCAGTCATGCTCTTCGAGGCACGGAGGAAACGAAAAGGCCAAATACGGACCTCCAAAGTCAGTCACCCATCCAGACCGACTTGGGTCAACGTTGCTTAACAACCGTAATCGATTGATATGCGTTGTCACAACTAGGCCTCCTTCTACTAGTTAGACGACGTCAAATGATTCGTGAGGAGCCGCTGGATTCAGGCGGTGTAAAATTCCACAGTAGATGTATGTCCAGCTGTGGGCGTCTAACGGTTGACGATGATGAAGCCATGAATTTAGAAATGTTGAACATTGTAAAATATTCTGAACGCATAATGAAAAAATAAATTTAATGTAAATGGTGTTTACATTAACTCATAAGCGTCGAAATGTGAATTAAGTGGAACGAGCCGCTTTTGAATCTCATTAAGGCTTTTCCTTTTATAATGCGCCAGCTCGTTTGAAGTCCCAGCACTCGTTTAAACATCGAGGAAAATAATATTAACAAACTATTTATATATTTCAAAACCGCTTCATAATAGTTCATAAGTGTTTTTAGGGTTCAGTACCCGGAGGATGCCAACGGGACCCTGTTACTAAGACTCCGCTGTCCGTCCGTCTGTTAGTCAGCGAGCTGTGTCTCGTGAACCATAATAGGTAGAGACCTCAAAATTTTACTACCGCTATAACAACAAATAGATAGGGTTTTTAATAGGGGTATTGTCGGTGTCAAAAACAAATTATTTCTTAATGATTATTAAATAGAAGGTCTTCCAAAATAAAATTTTGGAACCAGCAAGAAAGTCGGCGGTTACTCTTTTCTGGTGTTCAATTTACAATAATATTATGCCATAGGCTAACTTATTGTAACAGAATAAAAAGCTTTGACCTTTGCGTTTATTTTACACAGGTATTTGCCATGGGTAAATAAAATTTCGTTTCCTACCCAACTGTGGGAGCATTTTCCTTTACAGGTATATATTTGTGACGGTAGCGTAGAAACGTGCTCATAAGTCGCCTATTTATCTGTGGCACGTGATCCAAATAAGCGATACCAGTACCAACTGTATTTTGAGATTTGCTACGATTCCGCAACGTTCAAAAATCGAGTAAAATCCTTGAGCTAGGAATTTTTGGCGACCTCACTTGTGCATTGGCGAGCTCTGTAGATTTGTGCTGCGGTCCCAGATTTGATTCCCGGCCAAGACAATCTGGGCATTTATAATTTCTATAACTGCCTGATCTAGCGAGAGGCTTATCTTTAAAGTAGACTAGCGCTTGGCTGCAATCACTTGCTGACAAGTGATGATGCAGCCTAAGATGCAGCGCGCTTGTCTAGAAGATGCCTATGTCTTGACTTGAAGTTAAATATATTACAATTAGGGTCGAAAACTGATTCCAGAATATTCAAATTAGAAACGAGGAAGCAAATCGCTTCATTTTGATAAATTATTATCAGGTAATTTTATGACATCATATTTTAGTTAACAAACTGAAACTAAAAGTACATAGTTCAGCGTGCTATGGAGCGAGCTATGTTGAGTATCACTCTCAGGGATAAAATCAGGAACGAGGAAATTCGCAGAAGAACAAAAGTGACAGACATAGCTCAAAGGATTAGCAAGCTGAAGTGGCAATAGGCTGGTCATGTCGGTCACAGAACCGACGGCCGATGGGGCAGACGTGTTCTGGAGTGGAGACCGCGTACCGGTAAGCGCAGTGTGGGACGACCTCCAGCCTGCTGGACCGATGACCTGAAGAAGGTGGCGGGGAGCTAGTGGATGAGGAAGGTGGAGGACCGTATTTGGTGGCGCGCTCTTCGAAAGGCCTATGTACAGCTGTGGACGCATACAAGCTGATTGAATGGAACAGAATGAAAAAATATTTTAGTAAAAATTGTAAGCTATCTATTTATGTTGATCAGTGAAAGACTATCTAGAGACATAATATTAGGTATAGATACAAAACATCCTATCTAGTACACAGCAATAACGATTGGTTTGATGGTCGTGCGTGGCTATCCATTAATACATACTCTGATGAGTTATGCCCGATCGCTTTTACTATGCAAATGAATTTACTACCCACCACCGACCTTTAGAAAACCCATTCCGTTCCTATTTCAAAGGTGACCCACTTTAGGTAAATAACTATTATCGACTTTCATTTATTACAGTATTTTCAGTCCAATATTTTTGGATAATTATTATTTATTTATTATATATTTTATTATTTTTTTATTTTTCTTATTATTATTTATCTTTGCATCTAATATTTTATTTAAAGAATGTTTTTTTTTTCAATATTTAAGAACTCTACAAGATATGAATACGTACATATTATTTTGGTGGTATAATTATCCTTAATCCGTTAAAAATTTGCCGTTCATAAAAATAAATTATTATTTACTGGCGTATTTTTATAGAGTAAGTAATTAAATTGTAAAGTATAATAATAATTATGTTGGCACAGTGCGTGCCTATGTATGGCCAAGAAATAGCTAAGAAGTCGACACTAAACATTTTGTTTCTTCATAAAGCAGGTACCCACCTATATTATAAGCGTTAACGTATAAAAATTAAAAGCCTTATTAGGAAAAATATTAGAATTTATTTTTATAAAACACTCAGGTGCTTTCACACTTTTCAATGGCTACCAAAGCCTCTACAAGTCTTTGATTTCTTTAGATTTTAATTGCTTGCTTAGTTCCTGTAGATTAATGTATAAAAATTAGAGACTTAGCGTATAGGTATGCCTTTGAAAACACTTGACCATGGGCTATTTATTTTAATTATTACTTTAACGTTGGATTTATTAAGTGATTTTAAAATACATTTTTTTCGTTTATTAATATTACCAACAGTTTAAAACCCACATCAATCAAAATAAGACAATTTCAATATTACAAGTTAAATTAAAAATTTATAACACCCCCGACGACCCAAAGTATTTGAGTTTTCCAAAACATCATTTTCAAATAAATAATTATGTATTTAGGCAACGTCCATCTTGACAGCTTGACATTTGTCAATTGACATAATATTAAGAACCTAACGGTTATCTAACCTTCTTTTCTACAAGAAAACTAGAAAAGAGCTGATAATTCTTAAACGGCTGAACCAATTTTTTTGGATTATAGCTAAGAACACTCTCGATCAAGCCACCTTTCAAACAAAAAAAACTAAATTAAAATCGGTTCATTCGTTTAGGCGCTACGATGCCACAGACAGATACACAGATACACAGATACACAGACACACAGATACACAGATACACACGTCAAACTTATAACACCCCTCTTTTTGGGTCGGGGGTTAATAAAAGAGCTGATACCTTTCAAACGACTGAACCGATTTTCTTGAATTATAGCTAAGAACACTCTCGATCAAGCCACCTTTCAAACAAAAAAAAAAACTAAATTAAAATCGGTTCATTCGTTTAGGCGCTACGATGCCACAGACAGATACACAGATACACAGACACACAGATACACAGCTAAACTGTACAACAAAATACCTGCACACATAAAAAAAATGTACACTCATTCAATCCATTTAAAACTGAATAATTAGCTGCTCACATTATGAGTAATGCGAACTACTTCAGCAAATGCGCTGAATGAGTACTTCATTAAATGGCGAATATTGTAAACTTTATTTTCTCATGTAAATGACCTTTTTTTATGAGAATACGTCTTTAAACCTAAACCTTTATTTGACGGTCAGATATGCCACAAATTATAGTTATATTTTTAGCTTCAGCTATCACTCAAACCATTTACTCTATCCGCGAGCGTATAATGACCACCTATCATAACCCGCGTGCCCTAATACTAATTTCATAACCTCAAACAGGGTGTTAGCAATATTAACCTTTCACGGTCATCTCATCAGTAGAGGTTACAAACACGATCAACCTCATTACACTATGCATCAATATCATTAAAAACGGGATTAAAATTTGAAATGGAATAATGGATGGATCATACCTCAGTTATTACGCGTAGAAGTTGAGGGTAGGTTGCCATCGGGCGTAGAAACCATGCACGCTGCAGATGAATGTACCTCCGGTTCAAAACTCTTCTAAGGACCTTCCGGGCCCCAGAAGTGGACGATCTTCATTGTCGCTTGATTTTTACACGGTGATTCGTTTCCCTCTTGCGGAGGATCAAAGTAGCCGGCATGTATTTGCCGGATCGTTAATTGGCGCGATTATGCATCATAACTTTCTTTATTAATCCCACTTCTGAGATGAAACAGTGGGTTTAAATAAAAAGAGCAAATCAGTATAATCGCACTAATTTATTTTATCACTTCACTCAACACACTAATAATTACTCTCATATATTTGTTACTACTACACTTATTTACTTATTACACATTTATTACACACTTATTACACTTATTTACAGAGACCGGCAGTATTTCAGCTTATAATGCGTACGATACAATAATAATCCTAAAAATGAGCTCGCATGGCTTTATATGGCGTTATCCCCACCGAAGGCATTCGGCAGTTGTTGCTGAGTGGCGTTCGGCTGTCAATGGCGCTGGCGTTGGCGTTCAATGGCCGCTAGGCTATGATTGGCCGGCGTTTGGCTCGGCTTGACTCGGATAGTCTGGTTGGCGTTGGCGCGTTGCGATTGGCTGAGGCGGTGTGGCGTTACAAAAGGCAAGCGACCTAGTGCGGCGGCATGGATTTTGTGCGAGTAGAGCAGTGTGTGGACGGGGGGTTAGTGATAACCGGGACCGTCAGTCATGCTCTTCGAGGCACGGAGGAAACGAAAAGGCCAAATACGGACCTCCAAAGTCAGTCACCCATCCAGACCGACTTGGGTCAACGTTGCTTAACAACCGTAATCGATTGATATGCGTTGTCACAACTAGGCCTCCTTCTACTAGTTAGACGACGTCAAATGATTCGTGAGGAGCCGCTGGATTCAGGCGGTGTAAAATTCCACAGTAGATGTATGTCCAGCTGTGGGCGTCTAACGGTTGACGATGATGAAGCCATGAATTTAGAAATGTTGAACATTGTAAAATATTCTGAACGCATAATGAAAAAATAAATTTAATGTAAATGGTGTTTACATTAACTCATAAGCGTCGAAATGTGAATTAAGTGGAACGAGCCGCTTTTGAATCTCATTAAGGCTTTTCCTTTTATAATGCGCCAGCTCGTTTGAAGTCCCAGCACTCGTTTAAACATCGAGGAAAATAATATTAACAAACTATTTATATATTTCAAAACCGCTTCATAATAGTTCATAAGTGTTTTTAGGGTTCAGTACCCGGAGGATGCCAACGGGACCCTGTTACTAAGACTCCGCTGTCCGTCCGTCTGTTAGTCAGCGAGCTGTGTCTCGTGAACCATAATAGGTAGAGACCTCAAAATTTTACTACCGCTATAACAACAAATAGATAGGGTTTTTAATAGGGGTATTGTCGGTGTCAAAAACAAATTATTTCTTAATGATTATTAAATAGAAGGTCTTCCAAAATAAAATTTTGGAACCAGCAAGAAAGTCGGCGGTTACTCTTTTCTGGTGTTCAATTTACAATAATATTATGCCATAGGCTAACTTATTGTAACAGAATAAAAAGCTTTGACCTTTGCGTTTATTTTACACAGGTATTTGCCATGGGTAAATAAAATTTCGTTTCCTACCCAACTGTGGGAGCATTTTCCTTTACAGGTATATATTTGTGACGGTAGCGTAGAAACGTGCTCATAAGTCGCCTATTTATCTGTGGCACGTGATCCAAATAAGCGATACCAGTACCAACTGTATTTTGAGATTTGCTACGATTCCGCAACGTTCAAAAATCGAGTAAAATCCTTGAGCTAGGAATTTTTGGCGACCTCACTTGTGCATTGGCGAGCTCTGTAGATTTGTGCTGCGGTCCCAGATTTGATTCCCGGCCAAGACAATCTGGGCATTTATAATTTCTATAACTGCCTGATCTAGCGAGAGGCTTATCTTTAAAGTAGACTAGCGCTTGGCTGCAATCACTTGCTGACAAGTGATGATGCAGCCTAAGATGCAGCGCGCTTGTCTAGAAGATGCCTATGTCTTGACTTGAAGTTAAATATATTACAATTAGGGTCGAAAACTGATTCCAGAATATTCAAATTAGAAACGAGGAAGCAAATCGCTTCATTTTGATAAATTATTATCAGGTAATTTTATGACATCATATTTTAGTTAACAAACTGAAACTAAAAGTACATAGTTCAGCGTGCTATGGAGCGAGCTATGTTGAGTATCACTCTCAGGGATAAAATCAGGAACGAGGAAATTCGCAGAAGAACAAAAGTGACAGACATAGCTCAAAGGATTAGCAAGCTGAAGTGGCAATAGGCTGGTCATGTCGGTCACAGAACCGACGGCCGATGGGGCAGACGTGTTCTGGAGTGGAGACCGCGTACCGGTAAGCGCAGTGTGGGACGACCTCCAGCCTGCTGGACCGATGACCTGAAGAAGGTGGCGGGGAGCTAGTGGATGAGGAAGGTGGAGGACCGTATTTGGTGGCGCGCTCTTCGAAAGGCCTATGTACAGCTGTGGACGCATACAAGCTGATTGAATGGAACAGAATGAAAAAATATTTTAGTAAAAATTGTAAGCTATCTATTTATGTTGATCAGTGAAAGACTATCTAGAGACATAATATTAGGTATAGATACAAAACATCCTATCTAGTACACAGCAATAACGATTGGTTTGATGGTCGTGCGTGGCTATCCATTAATACATACTCTGATGAGTTATGCCCGATCGCTTTTACTATGCAAATGAATTTGCTACCCACCACCGACCTTTAGAAAACCCATTCCGTTCCTATTTCAAAGGTGACCCACTTTAGGTAAATAACTATTATCGACTTTCATTTATTACAGTATTTTCAGTCCAATATTTTTGGATAATTATTATTTATTTATTATATATTTTATTATTTTTTTATTTTTCTTATTATTATTTATCTTTGCATCTAATATTTTATTTAAAGAATGTTTTTTTTTTCAATATTTAAGAACTCTACAAGATATGAATACGTACATATTATTTTGGTGGTATAATTATCCTTAATCCGTTAAAAATTTGCCGTTCATAAAAATAAATTATTATTTACTGGCGTATTTTTATAGAGTAAGTAATTAAATTGTAAAGTATAATAATAATTATGTTGGCACAGTGCGTGCCTATGTATGGCCAAGAAATAGCTAAGAAGTCGACACTAAACATTTTGTTTCTTCATAAAGCAGGTACCCACCTATATTATAAGCGTTAACGTATAAAAATTAAAAGCCTTATTAGGAAAAATATTAGAATTTATTTTTATAAAACACTCAGGTGCTTTCACACTTTTCAATGGCTACCAAAGCCTCTACAAGTCTTTGATTTCTTTAGATTTTAATTGCTTGCTTAGTTCCTGTAGATTAATGTATAAAAATTAGAGACTTAGCGTATAGGTATGCCTTTGAAAACACTTGACCATGGGCTATTTATTTTAATTATTACTTTAACGTTGGATTTATTAAGTGATTTTAAAATACATTTTTTTCGTTTATTAATATTACCAACAGTTTAAAACCCACATCAATCAAAATAAGACAATTTCAATATTACAAGTTAAATTAAAAATTTATAACACCCCCGACGACCCAAAGTATTTGAGTTTTCCAAAACATCATTTTCAAATAAATAATTATGTATTTAGGCAACGTCCATCTTGACAGCTTGACATTTGTCAATTGACATAATATTAAGAACCTAACGGTTATCTAACCTTCTTTTCTACAAGAAAACTAGAAAAGAGCTGATAATTCTTAAACGGCTGAACCAATTTTTTTGGATTATAGCTAAGAACACTCTCGATCAAGCCACCTTTCAAACAAAAAAAACTAAATTAAAATCGGTTCATTCGTTTAGGCGCTACGATGCCACAGACAGATACACAGATACACAGATACACAGACACACAGATACACAGATACACACGTCAAACTTATAACACCCCTCTTTTTGGGTCGGGGGTTAATAAAAGAGCTGATACCTTTCAAACGACTGAACCGATTTTCTTGAATTATAGCTAAGAACACTCTCGATCAAGCCACCTTTCAAACAAAAAAAAAAACTAAATTAAAATCGGTTCATTCGTTTAGGCGCTACGATGCCACAGACAGATACACAGATACACAGACACACAGATACACAGATACACACGTCAAACTTATAACACCCCTCTTTTTGGGTCGGGGGTTAATAAAGTAAATACCATATGCAAAATTCTGAGAGAAGACTCGTTGTCATCAGTGAGCCGGATGGATTTATAATAATGATGATGATGATAAACATTCTTCAAGTACGAACTTAAAAGAGTCAAATAAAATTCACAACAGTTCAACAGTTTTCACAGACGGCGCTAAAACAAAAAGCCGGGGCGAGCTCATCCATCAACGTCGCGACAGAATCAGACCTCTCTCTGGGATTTACGGCTTAATCCTTGCTCTGTTGCCGTATTATCTTACGTCTTTGCGCCTCTTTGCCGGCGAACGTTTCTTTTTAATATCAACCTGGCAAAGTTTTCCTTTGCATGAGTCATATTAAAAACATGACTATATATTTTCAAAAGCGAATGTTTGTTATAAAAAATATTAGGAATTCTTCTGTTATTGAATGGTATGTACTAACCGGCATATGTAGCTATTTGCCTAGTATTTAGAAAAACTTAGAAAAACCTTCCCGATCTAAGGTTAAATTAGTTTGAAACAGTACATTTTCTAAAGTTTAGTTCTTAGTTGCGTAGCTGAAGTCAAGTGATTTAGCGTATTAGACATATAAGCAAAAGAAAATTGTAGTTTATCAGCATAGTTTAGCAGGTATTTTTAGTTTGGCTTGTATACCAAGTCCGTATGCTATGATAGCCACGACACGATTTTCGCTATGTGGATCCTCGATGTGATTGCCTTAACATGTCGTGAGTGTTTTCATAAGAACCATAACACTAATTTCACGATGTGGATGTTTTATAGATACCACAACGCATGGTGAGTTTTTTATTCACTCAATCAGCGTTTTTGAGCGTAACATTGAACATAAGTGTATAGTTTTTGAAATTTTTTATCTAGGATCCTCACCGTCTTAAAACTTTACATTTACACCGACCTACTTGGTTACCTAGTTGTTATATCAATTTCCTTGAGCTTGTAATATGAAATGGTTGCTTGCGCACTCATGAATATATGCATTTGGCGACAGCTTGGGATTAAAGGCATGGCCAACCGCAGTAAAACCCTGGTAGGTAATATATCTATGACTTATAGCTTTCGGGATTTATAGTATTACAAGTTACGTGCCTTACGTGCGAGTATCCTTTTTATTTTAGTACCATTATAAATAACTATGAATGCAGGGCATGTTTCTGGGTTACAAAAGATTTATAATATGTTATTTTTAGGGTCCCGTATCTCCAGAAAAAAGTAAACCTTATCTTTTTCTTCATCTTAGCATGGGTCCCCTCTCAGTATGAAAAGAGTTTGACCGTAGTTTACCACGCTAGTCAAGTGAGGATTGGCAGATTTCACACACCTTTGAAAAAATTACGGAGAACTCTAGGCGAGCAGAATCACGATGTTTTCCTTCACCGTTAACGGTGCGTTTGCTTTATTTGGTGCAATTTAAAAAATGAAAAATACTTGCTTTTGAACGCATAATTTTTATATTTTTAGCACAAAAAAATTCAGAAAATTAACATTATCGTCGAATTAAATTTCAAAAAAAAAACTCAGAGTTTATAGAAATTTTGAAAAAGGCCTTCCTTTTTCAAAATTTCTACAAAGTTTTTTTTGAGCAAATTGCAAAGAGTAGCTCTTCGTTTCTCTCATAAGCTGAACTTTTCCAATAATATTGTTACCATAAAATTGACTATGGATCAGCTCCCACTGCAGTTCGTGAATGATTTAATAGATTTTATACTTTAAAAATTTTAACCCTATATTGAATTTTAAATCTGCTTGTGGACAGATTTAATCTCGGATAAAATTAAAGTATCCTGAGTTTATATTTTTATTTAATTACTAGGCGATGCTCGGGACCTCTTCCGTAGGGATTTTTTTTTTATATCACGTGGATTTAAACAAAATACTCGTAGCTAAGTATATCCGTCTCTTAGATGCAACCTTTATCTTTGTAACTCATTGCATTTTATCGCATGCTATTTATAGTATGGATAACATGCATTAGGATTTTTTAACGATTTCAAGTTCGCCCTTGACTGCGATCTCACCTACGATGGTGAGTGATGACAGTCTTAGATGGAAGTGAGAAAACTTGGAAGGGGTATGGAAGTTTTAAGTAGACGGTTTCTACACGGCAACGCAACGGAACGCTAAATCGCTTTGCTGTTAGTGCAACTAGCCACAGCCGAAGCCTCCCACCTGAACAGACTAAATTCCCCAATCGCCTCTGCTGGTAATCGAACCAGACACATCCCAATTATATATAACACCACAGCGCTAGGAAGGGCCTCAAATAGTACACTAAAGGACATTTTAATGAGAGCACTCAAACGAATCTATACCTATAGACCTTATGAAAAAGCAATTTACAACAGTATCAAAGGTGCAACCATATCAAATATTAAACGCCAACAAAATTGAAAGTTTTATTTACAGCAGAATTGTTTGAGCACAAAGGAAGGTAGATTGAAAAATAACTACGTAGTTCGAACGACCATTGATTCAAGTGGCCGACACTTGCGATGCAATTTGTATCCACTCAGGCCTAAGTGAGAAGCAATTAGGAGACGGCTGTGACGCCGTTACAATTTATGTACCCAAAATTTATGCCAATTATATGAGGTATGTTATATAAATGTTGTCAGACATTATTACATTCACAATCTATACGAATCTTATATCAATTGGAGCTAATTTCACGCCCTCTTTACGTTTTGGCAACTAAAATTAAAACTAATAAGAGCCTTACCTCTAGATCCTACTTTCGTCTTTTACATAATTATACAATGTGCACAGACTCATATACCTACGCAGACGCAAAGCACCAAACCGACACAAAACGCAAACCATTTGCCTAAATGCTTACTTACACCTATCTGCAATTAGATAAGTAAATACATAATATAACTTAAACTTGCTTATGCCTACGATATCATTCGCGAAGACTAAACATATTTCCATCCAACAAACTGGCCCACCAGTTTGGCGAGCTATAATATTAAAGATCCTTGTTAAATTATTTTGATTAAGTAAATAAAATTTAAAAAAAAAACCCAATTTTGCCCCCTTAGGGGTTGAATTTTCAAAATTCTTTCTTACCGGATGTCTATTGTCTACGTCATAATAGCTACCTGTATGCCAAATTTTAGCTCGATAGTCCAGTAGGCAGTTTGAGCTGTGCATTAATAGATTATAATCAGTCATTCGTCTTTTCTTTTTAACCCCCGACCCAAAAAAAGGGGTGTTATAAGTTTGACGTGTGTATCTGTGTATCTGTGTATCTGTGTCTCTGTGTATCTGTGTATCTGTGTATCTGTCTGTGGCATCGTAGCGCCTAAACGAATGAACCGATTTTAATTTTTTTTTTGTTTGAAAGGTGGCTTGATCGAGAGTGTTCTTAGCTATAATCTCAAAAAATTGGTTCAGCCGTTTAAGAGTTATCAGCTCTTTTCTAGTTTTCTTGTAGAAAAGGAGGTTAGATAACCGTTAGGTTCATAATATTATGTCAATAGACAAATGTCAAGCTGTCAAAATGGACGTTGCCTAAATACATAATTATTTATTTGAAAATGATGTTTTGGAAAACTCAAATACTTTGGATCGTCGAGGGTGTTATAAATTTTTAATTTACACTTGTATGTATATATTTAGAAGAAGAGGAAGATTAGAAAAATATAAAATTGAATAACAGGCAATGAGATAAATATAAATGTCGTTATTATATTCTTCCAGAACAATGTCAAACAATTTTCGTAAACTTCGTCAATTTGCCTTCAGTTTTAATTTGATTTTTTTCCTTCTTAACTTAGATTGGGAGGATTATCCGAAGACGAATTGAACGCTGATTAAGTTGATATAAAAGTTTTTAAATAATACTCCGAGATTAAGTATAAGTACTTAAGACATATTTTTCGGTTCAAGATTCAAGATTCAAGAGTTTTTTATTTGCTGAAACATTTTTTTACAGTAAGATCTTATTAAGTAGTACTACATATTGTCCAGTAGAAATGTTTCACCTTATATAATCAGGCATGCAAAACTGTTCTTTGAATTCATTAAACTAAATTACATTATTACATTAAATATATCACATGTCAAATTATAATTATTACCTTATTATTATTTTAGTAAGTCAACCAATAAATAATATTATAGCAAATAGTATAATCACATCAAGTCAATAGATACAATATCAAATAGGTAACTAAGATATTTTAAAATTATAATTTTATTCATTCTTTATAATCAAAAAAATCATTTACAGTGTAGAATGTTTTCGCGCTGAGCCATTCATACAATTTTCTTTTAAATGGTCCCAGAGGTAATGATTTGATGTGATTTGGCAATTTATTGAAAACTTTAATGCACATTCCAGTGAAATTTTTTGTATACATTGCCGTTCTAGGGACACAATTCAAAACCAACCTATTAGGATTCCTCGTAGGATAAGAGCGAACATTATACGCTTTAGTGAAAAGATCATTATGCTTCTTAATAAAGACACAAATATCAAATAAATATAAACATGGCAGAGTTAACAAATTAAGTTTTTTGAAAAGTGGTTTGCAGCTATCTATTGGTGCGGCACCACACATTGCTCGGACGCATTTCTTTTGGGCAATGAATGCTCTATTAATGTTGAAAAAATATCATTGAACTTTTCTTCATTAAAGTAGCGTATTAAGTTATCGATATAGAATTAAGTACCTATAATAGTATTTATAGAATAGTAATTAGTCTTCGAATGAAATCGTGCACTTTAGAATCCTATGAGCGATATACTTGTAAGTGCCAAGTTAGCCCGCTTCCATCTTAGACTGCATCATCACTTACCACCAGGTGATATCGCAGTCAAGGGCTTACTTGTAGCAGAATAAAAAAAAATGGAGCATCATGTTGAGGCAAACTGTGGCTCATTGAATGGGAATTTTATCTCCTTATCTCGATGGATTCACTATAGGTACCTAAGTAAAAAAATCGAAGAATAATCTATACTAATATTATAAAGAGGAAACCTTTGTATTTTTGTATGTTTGTAGTGAATAGGCTCAAAAACTACTGGACCGATTTCAAAATTTCTTTTACCATTACTTAGAGGGATTCTTCCGAATCCGTATAGGTTATATTTTATCCCGGAAAATAGAAAAAATAAATGTCCACCCGTGCGAAGCCGGGGCGGGTCGCTAGTATAATAATAAAATTATAATGAAGTGCTAATAGTGCAGCATACCTCGGTTTGAGCCAGGTTCTAGACTTGTTAACTCTATAATTTCACCATACGGTAGAGTGGTTTTATCTTTGGGTTTGTTACTCCAGATTTCAGACTTTAATTTCGTATTTTGTGGTATTATTATACAAACAAGCAACCCTTGAACCTAAAATTAATTTAGAATAATTTGTTGAATTCCATCTAAGTCTCCCTAATTAGTTAAAACGCTGGTCAGTATGTCATCCTTTACACACAAGTACAGTTACAACAAATTAGAAGCGTAGACCGACGCAATAAATTCCAATAGCCATTTAACCTGCTACTTAAATTGATCAAGTGATCAATTCAAATATGCGATGTATCAATGTATGCGTTGGTTGGTTGATTTATTGGTATTGCGTCATAATGAGACATTATTTTTGTCTGATCATAGTTTTTAGTATTACATGGACCGGTTTTAATAAACTAAGCTGTTTTCTAACTCTATGGCCAGTAGTGATATATGGTGCCCAATCAAGGTGTTCCTTTACGAAATGCTTCAGTTAGACTGATCACCTAAACTAAGGTACATTATGAATCACAATGAACAGTGAGTAACAGTGGGGCTGCATCTACGTACTAAATCACATCAATTAATTCTGCATCTACGTAAATTTTGGCAAAACGCTTATGTTTCGGTAAACTACTTCCACAATTCATTCGTTCGCAGGCTGATCCAAGCAGGTCGAGCTGCAATATTGGTACTTTTAGATTAGAAACTACAAGCGGACACATTTGCTAGGATGAGGGATTTATGTTAATTAATTTCAGGATCCATATGAGTTTAAAGCTCTACAAACTTAAAGTCCATTAAAATAATTATTATTTATCTTCTAACAAGGGGCAAAAGTCCAACATCGTTGTTTTGAAAGTTTACGCATGGCTGACTGACTTCTAATGATTTTAAAATTACAAATACCTACATTTTACAATAAGACCTATTATGTAATATTTCACACTATTACAGGATAGTTTTATTTTCGTGGCCCATAAACATGAACCCTTTTCCACTAAAGTTAAACAAAGCTTCCGCATATCCTTGGTGAATATGCAGACTTAAACTTAAATACTGAAATTAGTACCTACAGTTTGTTCTGTTAGTGCCAATTTAGGCGGACCACACCACAATCACACTATAGCGGTGAATATGTCACAGGGCAGTATTGTATTTACGTATGTAAGTATTCAATATTAAACAATACACTAAATCACAAAATCATGTTACAATACAGCAACAGGCAGCATTAGCACAACGAGTGATATCCAGATAATCTGTTATGGAAGGCCGTATTGAAAAGTTTGACTGCAGTTGCCTAAAGTTGCATGTTGCTTACTAAGGGTCAATCAGTCTAACACTCAAGGTTTTTTACCTTTTTACTATTTGACATTATAACTTTAATTAAGAAGGTAAGAATATTTACTTGTGGCCATTCACTATGCTTCTTTTTAACCCCCGACCAAAAAAGAGGGGTGTTATAAGTTTGACGTGTGTATCTGTGTATCTGTTTGTGGCATCGTAGCTCCTAAACTAATGAACCGATTTTATTTTGTTTTTTTTTTGTTTGAAAGGTGGCTTGATCGAGAGTGTTCTTAGCTATAATTCAAGAAAATCGGTTCAGCCGTTTGAAAGTTGCTCTTTTCTAGTTACAGTAACCTTCACTTGTCGGGGGTGTTTTAAATTTTAAATTTACACTTGTTTGATGGGTAAGTTTATGTGGCGCAACAGATTCTTAGAATGGTACGGCGGTGGTGCCTAGCGTGCAAACTGTAAGTGCTACGAGCCATTGCATTTGTAATGTTTTTGTGGCTGTGGCACGTCTGAAAGGACCCTCAGCATGTTTTTTTCTTCGCTCTCCCAAGTGACCATTAGGTACAGCCTACGTAATGTAGATTTAAAAATTTACTTAACAGCTCTGAGCTTCCATGCCTTATTTCTAACAGCACGTCGAAAAATTTTAATGACTTTCGAGACACACTGCGACGTAGATCATCAAACTAAAGCATATTGCATAAAAATGTGTCATTTTTGTTTTATTTACCCTTGATGCTACCATAAAAGGCTTTTTCTTACACTGCACTGTATGCACCGCACTGGTGGGCAAATGTGTAAATATGTAATTCGTATTAACGAACGAAATATTTGCAGTTACACGTTTTTTTCATTTTTTATTCATAGGTACATACAACAAGTACTTAAACTCTTGGTGGAGATCTCACCTAGTATGCACTCTAAGATAGAAGTGGGCTAACTTGGAAAGTTATGTCACCTCTGAAGACCATACCTACTTACCCGTATAAGGCGGTCAAAGTAAGTATTTTTCTGGAGTAAAAATTTGTTTCCTATGTCCGTCTCCATGTAAAGATGAGAACGGTTGAGTCTAGAAAGGTTAGCTAGCAGACATACACATGAATATTGTTAGAATGAATGACAGCTGTTCAAACGTCACATCCGTCAGTCTCAAAGGAAGAGTACCGACGTCTGCAGTTCCACCAGGATTGCATGAATTTTTTAAAGCGCTCGGAGATTTCGCAGCGAAAATATATTATCCTGCTTAGATAACAAGATGATTTTCATAATTTCACTTACAGTACCTACAACTGGGACCGCGTTTATGCAAAACACCAACGTTTCGCGTTAATTTCAACCAAAAACTTTGATGCTTACTGTTGACCTCGATTCACGCTGCCTTGCTTCCATTTTACCTAACTCTTTTCATCCTGAATTTCATGTTGGAATTGCTCAATGTTACTATAACTTTTTTATGTTAATCAAGCATTATGTTTATATTTATTTTTATTTTTTGCAACTATCTTGCGATGTTTTTTTTTGTCCTATAGGTAGATAGATCAGTTTTTAATGCAACTTTATAATAATATAAAAATAGAAATATTAACCTTTGCTCAGGGACCAACTACTAATGGTTTTTCTTCGCGCAGAGACAGGAAAAATCTTAACACCTTAGACTGCATCATCATTTACCACCAGGTGAGATCGTAGCCGAGGGCCGACTTGTGACAGAATTTAAAAAAACTATAAAACCTATTTGACTTTCAAAAAGTTTATATAGTTAACATATTAAAATATGATTTCATTTGGTATGATTGATCTAATAGCTCTTCGCCAATGATCTTTATAATATTACTTTTAGCTCTCGCAGACTAACACACTATTTTACAGATCGAAAATTGAGAACCAATGCCTTGTATCTAGGCGAAGTTAATTTTAATAATAACAGCTACAATAGGACTGCATTTATGTATTATGCCATAATTTATTACACTGAAAGAATGGACTCGGAGAGAAATATCAAATTTAACGGCACTGGACAAGCTATTAAAAGTTGCCAAACGGAAAACTTAATTTACCCGACACGGCTTATTGCATTGGAATTTCCCGGCTGAGCAATTGAATTATTTTAATACTTCGATCTGCCATGCTGTACCGTATTTAATGTCTTTTTTATCTGTGGACTATAATACTGTTACGAGCTTACTTTACATACCAGTAGGTAATTAATATAAAAGTTTAAAAAAAAAGTCTAACTGTGGCTAGCACTATCTTTGCCAGCCTGCATATTAAAGTGCACAGCATCAGCCATTTTGATTTGGTAAGAATTGTATGTACCCAGTGATACTTGCGCGGTCAAAAAAATCTAATGACGTATCAATTTTCAAAATCGGTTGAGCCGTTGAGGTGTTAGGAGTGAACAGGGGCGCGGACCTACATACATCAAACCGGTCAAACACAGAACCCTTGGGTTTCGCTGTAGTCGGGTAAAAACGGTCGGTATCGTGAGATACCGGACAGAAATGAAACTACGCTACCTTACGATTTTATACGTGTTACTAGCTGATGCCCGCGACTTCATTCGCGTGGATGTAGGTTTTTAAAAATCCCGTGAGAATTCTTTAATTTTCCGGGATAAAAAGTTGCCTATGTGCTAATCCAGGGTATAATCTATCTCTATTCTAAATTTCAACCCAATCTGTTCAGTAGCTTTTGCGTGAAGGAGTAACAAACATACATACACACAAATTTTTCCCTTTATTGGTGTGATGTATAGGGTAGGGGAGAGTGTGCATGAAAGAGCCAGGCTTTGAAAGAGCCGATGTGATTTTCCATTACTTATCGATATTCTACCAAAGTTTAATTTTACTCCTTAAATGGCAACACTGGATAGCTGTTACCCACAAACATTTGACAGTTCTACGACAGCAAATGGCCTCACAGGACTGTTACGAAAATTCGGAAGCCAAAAAGTAAGTTTCTTTGTGTTTCTTTCATCTTTTTTTTCAAAAAGGGTATTGCATAAGTTGACAAAACTGATATACAGTATTGGCGTCTATATATTTGCCCTTGTTTTGCATAAATAATATCAGATCAGCGTTCTGGTATAGTGCCTTTTTTTTGAAGTTATATTTTTAAAAGCGTCGTGTTTTGAAAGAGCCAGTTATTTATGCTTTGAAAGAGCCTTTCTTTCATGACACGAAAACTGGCTCATTCAATACATCGTTTAGTTTTAATTAACCCCCGACGAAAAAAGAGGGGTGTTATAAGTTTGACGTGTGTGTCTGTGTGTCTGTCTCTGTGTGTGTGTGTGTGTGTCTATGGCCACGTAGATCCTAAACCAATGGACTAATTCTGATGGTTCTTTTTTTGTTTGATAACTGATGTGATAGAGATTGTTCTTAGCTATAATTTATTTATTTATTTATTTAATCTTTATTGCACAAAATACAAAAAAAAAACAAAAGGCGGACTTAATGCCTAATGGCATTCTCTACCAGTCATATTTATAGAGGTCGGGGGTGTCCAAAATTTTTAATTTTAGTTATTTCATTATTATATGATATATGTTTCAGAATAAAAAGATATGTCTTCGCAAGCGTCAACAGCTAAAAAACGGGTAAGGCCCACAACTGCTGCAATAGAAGAGGCTGTAAAAGAAGTGCTTGCTGGAAATCAGTCCATAAATAGAACAGCGTTAGCGTTATCGTGTGGCCTCAAAGGGGTGATTAATTTCTTCTGCCAAAAATGTTTTTAATTTTAAATTGTTTTTATTTTTTAAGTTATAGAGTAAGAATACGAAAAAGGGCTCTATTTTATGTTTTTAGACAAATTTTTATTAATTATTTAATTTTTGAGTAAGACAAAGTTCAAAAGTTTTAATTGTTGATTAAGACAATGTTTAATTATTACTGAGACTGTTTAAAAATTGTGATTTTCATAGAAATACTAAAGTAAGCTTAGTATTAATCTGATTTTAAATACTTAACATAATTTTAATTGATAAAAAACCGTTTAGTACCTCAAAAGTAGGTATCGGCTCTTTCATAACACATGGTGGCTCTTTCATTGACCTGCTGCTATGAAAGAGCCGATTTCCTTTTTTTTTTAAACTATTTATATAAGAGATTATCAGCGTTGTTATCCTCTTTATTTTTATTTTATAACATTGCCAATTAAAGTGATTATAAGAAAACCTAGTTTCATTTGAAAATAATATAGTAAAAGTGTGTTTTTTTTTACACTATTCAAAACTGGCTCTTTCATCCACACTCTCCCCTACTCTATCTTTCATGACATAATGGATAAGCGCTGCGCATTGAATGAGGTGCATTTCATTGCCGTGTTGAAAATTAAAAGTACTCTTTCACAGGTCCCTTTCCCAAACATTCGTTGAAAAGCTTCGGTTCAAAATCCGCTTTGTTTTAAAAACAAAACAAAAGGAATTAAATAATATTTAGCACGAGGCGTGACCAGTTTTCGGTACATTACTTTAAATGTGCTTTAAATTATGATGAATAGCAATTGACCGACCCTCTGCCTACAGAAACGTTTGCAAAAAATCTGGGCAATTTATTTTCACTAAAGTTCGCTGAAAACATTATTTTTGACGTACTTAATAAATCGTGTCATTTATTTGAATATCTTTTATATTGTAATCCATACTATCCATACTAATATTATAACTGCGAAAATGTGTCTGTCTGTCTGTCTGCTAGCTTTTCACAGCACATTTAGATGAAATTTGGTACAGTATTAGTTTACATCCCGGGAAAGGGCATAAGCTTTTTATACCGGAAAATCAAAGTGTTCCCAGGGAATTTTTAAAAACCTAAATACACGCGGACGAAGTCGCGGGCATCATCTAGTATTAAATAATCTGCTCCAGCTTCGCTTGCGTGGAATTTCGTTAAACCCTTTCTTAGTGAAGGTCAACATTATAAAGAGAACCTCCATGTAAAATTTCAAGCTTTCATATAATGTAGATTAGTAATAATATTGTATTTTTGTAGGTATTATTGTTCCCTTCCTGTACTTATCCTGCGCTATTGTGTGGTCGACACATGTCCTCTTCCACTCGCTTCTGTTATCCGTTAACGCATTACCCACCTCTTTTACATGCTTATCCTCTTTCACGCAATCCATTCATATTTTCTTTGGTCTTCCTCTACATTCTTAATTTTTTTATGTTTATTAGTATAATATTATATATAGGTATATTTACTTAAATCTTTTAAAAAAATTCCTTGCGACTTGGTACTATCCAACCCTAGCACTTCTCCTTTCAGCAAAGGTTGCCTGGTAGAGACTGCTCCAAGCAATAAGGCCGCCTTTGCACACAATTGTTTTTTCTGTTTTCTTCTTTCTGTGTTGTGATCCTTTACATGTGTTTTTGTGTGCAATAAAGTGTTTCTATCTATCTATCTATCTATCTATCTATCTATTGTTTTACATATTTGTGTTCCTATACACGTTTATAGAGATTGCGGAAATATCATTAGTTGATTTTTAGAGTTACGTACCTCAAAAGGAAAAACGGAACCCTTATAGGATCACTTTACTGTCTGTCTGTCTGTGCGTCTATCCGTCTGTCGTGTCTGTCAAGAAACCTATAGGGTACTTCCTCTTGACCTAGAATCATGAAAGGCTGGTAGGTAGCCCTCATAGCACAAGTAAAAGTATTATATAATAAATATTATATTTGTGTACTTATAGTATAAGTAAACAAATATTATGATTCTGTTGGCACTTTTCGGTTAGTTAACCTTGAGAATTAATAAATATACCTACTCATTTTAATTCAATTACTTTTATCAATATTAAAATGCGGTCCAAGTTTCAACTAAGTACAGATAATAGTTTCCACGATATTAATGAAACTGTTCAGTTGAAAATTTTCGTCTAATAATAACTTAATAAACTGTGTCTAGCAAATTAAGTTGGGTGCCGGCAACTTTTAATTGCGTCGCTAACTTTGACATTTTCTTCGAGCGCCTTCCGTGCTATAATTTACGACGAGCTTATAAAAATATGTGTTTATTTTTGCATTAATAAATAACAGGTTGTGTTATTGTATTAAAATACTTACTAAGAGTCATGCTGACCATAGTTGCTTCAAGTCAAGCGTAAGAGCATGCTACACTCAAGAGAGCTTGAACAATGCAAATCATCGTTTGGTATTAAGTTATTACTTACTAGGTACTTTTAGAACGAATTAATAAGTACTTTTAAACAAACCTATCACATTGCTTTAATGCCGTTAATCTTGCATTTTGTAAATTTTTTTCACGGTTTATGTAGGCACGAAGTTGCCTGAAAATTTGGCCTAAAATTTTAAATAAATGCTATACTTATTTATTATTACAGACATCTAATCATTGGCTTAGTTGTAGATCTTGAGCAACAAAATACCTAATAGAATAATAATAATTGGTGTAATACGTTTGTATGGAGAAGCGCTTATGAAGCGTAACTTTGGCTGCAAAGTGATTTTTTATGGACTAATGTGGAACATGACATGTTGTGGAACATGATGTCCTGCTAGGTGGGCCAAGAAAGTAACTGGATTTTCTTCAACAATTCTCAGTAAGCAAGCCGGATAACTTACCGTTGCTCACTCACACAAATCGTATGCGGACAGGTCGGTATTCCGGTAGTAGCAATAGATAATAAAATTAATCAGTTCGCTTTTATCGAGTGTCGGGGGTGAGGTTAAATACTCTAGTAACATAACATCTCTGTAATATTATGTAAGAAACTTTTGACCAAAGGCTTTCTTTTTCTTTTGTCTTGGAAGATGAAGTAATGGTAAAGCCATGTACAAAAAAGTATTAGTGGACTAACAAGCTACAACTAAGTAACTTTCGCAACAAGTTGTCGTGAACATTAATGACGTATCGACATAATGATGACAAGAATGTAATTAGACGGGTCTTGAGGAAGTTCTATGGGAGTTCCAAATTGTTACATTGAATTAATTAACACAGTTACCTACATTATTTATTTTGTTTCAATAATCTACGTATATAAAAATTATAAGATCTACGTTACAATTTATATGTTGCGAAAATCGCAGCTAAATTTAGTTAGTCCTGCTATTAGATGATATTACATTTGTGAAATCTCAAAACCGTTTGTTGCCATTTTGGGATTTAAAAAAAAATACCTACTTACAGATTTAAATTCAGCCTTAAGATGGGAAAGAAAACATGACCAATTTTACCTGTTACTACCAGGAAATGGTCAAAATAGATTTCAAGCTTAAGGTATTTTTACTACTGACAGAGAGAATAGTGCATGAAATAAATTGTTCCCCACTACCAAAAATAAGAATAAAGTAAGTCTTGCAGGAACATAACAATGTATCATTTGAATATGACGCGGTAGCGCCGCGGAAATAAAAATGAAATTTAAAATTACTTCAGCTATGTACGAAATTGAATAAATGTCTATGTGAGCAAAAGAACGGAAATCGCTAATGTCGACATTAACTGGATAATCTACAGATTATCGAGTTTGATACGTCAAAGTGCAAAATTTTACGTAAAGTAATGGATTCAATATTTTCATTTATGTCAAAAATTGCGGGACAGTCAGGAATCGAACCTGCATCCTTTTTGCTATAGCGCCCTTGGACCTTGGACTGCCTTTATTCTGTTTGAACCACGGTCCATTCACTGCCAATGACGAAATCGATATAATATACATATTTTTAACCAGCTAAGCGACTGGTAGTTATATCTAGTAACGCACATTACAGTTGACGATCTATTTGACGATTTTTGATATTAAAAAAATATTTCGGAATTTCCTTAGTGTAGGTAAAACGTAGTCCAAAGTAAATTAGCAAGTGGGAATAGCCGTAGGCAGGTCATGTCTGCCATAGAGGTGATGGCCGTTGGAGTCGAATAATCCTAGAGTAGACCGCGTATAAGCAAGCGTAGTGTGGAACGCCCTCCAGCACGATGGACCGACGATATAAAAAGGCTGATGGGAAGAGGCTGTATGAGGAAGGCTGAGGATCAGGTGTGCCGTGTGGTCTTTAGGGAAGGCCTACGTCCATTAGTGTATGTTCATAGGCTGATGATGATGTAGGTAAAACAATTCAATAAAATTATAAAGTAGTAGATCTTCAGACAGATTTAAGGTTTTGAACCACTTTTCTTTTTAAACGCACTCAGTAATCACATTCTATTAAGACAACGCAACGAAAGTATCTGTATTAAAACAACAAATAAACTATTTTATTACGAAATCGCTAAAATTAACAGAAAACAACCAAAAACAGTGAATGATTGACGAGCGCTATCTTTAAGACATTAACCCAGTTTTGAACAGAAAATAGGGTTTTCATAGCATCGAACTTATTGGCAGCAGGATATTGATTATCATTATATTTTTAGATTGCAACGGCGTCTGTGAGGCCCTGACCTAAATTTGTTGACCTAGGCGCTTCTAGGAAGGGAGTACCAGCCAGTTAACCTCCCCATGTGCCTGAATGTTGCGGGTTACAGCTGCAGCGCTGGGTCGGTGTACCCTGGTTACATGGTTAACAATTTCTCTTCATGGGACATTGTTGGCCATGGCTAAATGACCTGGCAGGGAGGGGGTGTTCTCCGCGCGACCTTCTGAGTGTCCTGAGCAGAGGGCGCAGTAGACGCACCCATGGAACATAGCCCCAGGACCAGAGGGTGTGGCTGTGTTAGGTGGTTGGTGATGTGTTTCACCACCCATCCAATCACTGGCTGCCCCACTGGTTTCTCACCTATCCAATTCTATGACGGGTGGGAGAGATGTTGAACTCGCCCACGAACTTTAGCCCTCAGAAGGACTTGTGGATGATGGACACGGGGCGGTCTGCCGTTCATAGTGTGGTCCTCCGGTTGTTTGGCGTGCCGTGATTCCGGCTGGCCTCTAACAGTGTTTGGGGTACATAGTGACCCTACATCCTTAGTGCGCTACATGCAGATAGAGTAGGCCCGTCAGAAAGAAGCGAAGGGCATGAAAATTTTATATTTTCAAAAATTACTTTTTATAAGAAATGGGGATGAAGCAAAGTTCGTTATGCGAATATTGAAATTCAATCCAATTAGTGTCGATCAAGGTGACGGCGTTAAATTGAAGTAATTGCTTATCCGTTCAATTTAACCTTTATGACCCGCCTGAGCTGAAAAATAAAAAGGAAAATTGTTACCAAGGTATACGTACTTATTTCACTATAATCGTTAAAAAAGAAATAAGGAGCTGTAAAACTCCGCGATGCCTTGGCTTCAGACCGGGCTTACCTATTCCATAGATAAAATAAGATTTTATCATATTAAAGTAGGTACGGTACATACCTACACACTTTCTCGTGGTTAAGAAGTCCACCTCCTATTCTGGAGGTCAGAGGTTCGATCCCGCCCTCGCACCTCTAACTTTTCGGAGTTATTTGAGTTTTGAGCAATTAAAATATCACTAGTGAAGGAAACAATCATGAGGAAACCAGCATAAATCTGAACTCCCTGAAAATTCTCTTCATGTTCTCAAAAATGTCTGAACTCAGCCAATCCACACTTGACCAGCGCGGGACAGCGGCATAACCCCTGTTTTTTCTGAGAGGCGATCCATGCTCAATTGTCCCAGTTTTTAAAACTCAATAAAGTGATCGCATACTTCTACATAGCGGCATTAAGTAAATAAGCACAGCTGAGCGCGGTAACTTTAGCTGACGTCATACGCATTTCTTCGACGCTCCGATTCGGCTGACTCGTGAAGTCATTCATACTCATGAAGACAGTCGTGAAGACTCGCATTGTCTTTTCTGTACTAAAAAACAACAGCTCATGGTGCGGGCCGTCTCATAGTTAGTGATCAGTATACCTAAATTGTTTACGTTTTTCTAGGTGAATGAACTGAGCACATTGTAGGTATGTCTAGGGCTGTACGATAAAGCGAATACACTAAAACCGAAACACTTGCTCCACATAAGTAATTCGTAAATAAACAACCCAAATAAAGAAAAAGTTTGTACATTACCCCATGATTTATACAAGTCAATAGGATGTGGATGAGGAAAGCAGGGGTATTTGTGGATGAGAACGAGAGAAGTAATTCGGGCATACACAATTTATGTCTTACTAACAGTATAGATATGTCAGAGAGAAAATAAATTAGCCTTGCCAATTCTTGTAACACGAAATATTAGTTAACCTAAATTGATAGGGCGATAACCCAGCTGTCTTTTCTGTAACATGGGTGGCATTAATTTTGGTTCTGTGAATTTAGTTTAGCCCATTTTCAGACAGATATAGTTCGAAAATGAAGCTCAAAAGGACCCTTGAGCTAGTGTGTAGATATAGTAAAAGTTTGCCCGGTGCTTTAGACTTCCTGGAGATAGGTTTTCACTCGTTTCGACCTCTGATTGCCGACCTGTTTTTGAAGCAACTTGATTTTCGTCATTCTAGTGCTGATAGCAGCAGTGAGCGTCATGTGAGCGTACTTGGAACTAAAATATGTTAGTGATGAGACATCTGTCAACATAGTGTCAACACGACGACCATTTGACACAAAGTGTCCATTTTAATACCCGTTTCGCTTCAAATCGGCACAAAAAATAACTGTCATTTTGTGCGGCAGACGTCTTCCAGACTACTTCATGTCTCCATTTGTCAGTATAAGAAGGTGATAGTGGGTTGGTATTGTTTTTTAACCACGAAAAATTATATTTCAGTAACTCGGACAGAAAAGTTTCCGGCAATCGTTAGTATAATATAAAAGCGACGTAAAGCTCAAAATACATTCCATTTGCGGCATCTAAATGCAAATGTAGTACATATTTTAATATTAAAGCATATTCGTTATGATAATTCCCCTTAATGTGTCAAAATGTTTGAAACTTTAGTCTTTGAACAAATACTGGAGCTACGGAAACCTTAAGCTTGAGATTTAATGTATTTGAACTGGTGTAATATAAATTCTAAAGTATGCTTTATCTCACAAATACTGAGATTTTTATTTTTATTTCTCTTCAATAAGCTTTGTTCAAACAACGAAAGCACCAAAAGCTTCCGCTTTATTTTATATATTTTTGTACGCTAATTTAAATTGTTACTCTTTTGTATTTTTAATTTCCTGGTATTTCCATATTATCGTCGATTCAGAATCAAACTGAACTGTGCGGAAACTCTCTGCCGCACTCAAGTTCACTCTGGTAGTGGTGATGATCATAATATTGCGGAAGTTGTCAAACTTTGGTTACGCCTACACTCACGGAAAAGTGATTTATATGTAACTCCATACATGAATAAATTATATTTCTTCTTTCTTTTATGATGTTTTCCTGCTCTGAAAAGATGAAACTAGTATATCAAGTAAATATCCAATAGTTACGAGTAGATAGGTAGGTAGTTACCTAACTTCGGAAACTATCCTTGGACATTGTTAATGGTGTGTCAGCACTCAGAAGTGTCAGAAACGTAATTACGGGGATCTCGAGTAAGTTCATCCAAGGTTCTGTGATTGTTCAAGTGAAAATGTAATCGGAACTTTAATAATGACAACTAATTTTGTTCGAACGTGTTACGAGTTACGAAGTCTCCGCTCGTTATAGATTCATATACAAAATAAGTAGACCTTGTTGACTCCATCTTTGACTCGTTAAGGTTGTTGTTTCTTTTTTGTAGCTCTTGTGTGCTGTGTGTTTTCGGCCAATATCACCCAACCCATAGCTGACCCACTACCAAAAACCGGCCAAGTGCGAGTCAGAGTCGCGCACTGAGGGTTCCGTACTCAGGTATTTTTTCCAACATATTGCACGATAAATCAAAAACTATTAGGCATAAAAATAAATCTGTTTTAGAATGTACAGGTAAAGCCCTTTCATATAATACCCCACTTGGTATAGTTATCTTACTTTGAAAATTGAAACATATATTTTTTTTAAATGATGTATGTGACCACAAATTTCATGATTCTAGTCAACGGGAAGTACCCTATGGGTTTCTTGACATACACGACAGATAGACAGACAGACAACAAAGTGATCCTATAAGGTTTACGTTTTGCTTTTGAGGTACGGAATCCTAAAAACGAGTCTTCTCTGAGAATGAGAATAGCTTATGCCATGGTCCACCACGCTAACCAAGTATAGGCACAGCTTATCGGACTTCACACAACTTTGAGAACATTTTAGAGAACACTTAAAAGCATATAAAGCTTTTCTCACGATGTTTTCCTTCACCGTTAAGAAAGTAAACGGAGTCTGAAAGGCTACTTTTTAGCCCGGAAAATCAAAGAGTACCTATGAGATTTTTAAGAGCGAAATAGCGGGGGTCCTCTTAATATGTGTGCGTATTTATGAGTGATCTAAAAATAACTCTCAATAGTGTATTTCACATTTAATACACTATTGAGTAATACGTCGTATTACTCAATATAATACTCAATACTCAATAATTGAGTATTGAGTATTAATACGTCGAAATTAATATCAATAAAACATAACTAGCCCACTCAACTTTGCCTGCTACTATAAGTTGTCAACAAAGTGGCTCTTAATAGGAGTTCCTGGCCACTTTTATGTCGCAGTTTCGCCAGAACAGGTCAGTAAATACGCGTATATTTATTTTTTCTCTATCGCTCAATAAATTTTTATTCCTCTTAATGTTTTATGGGTTTGGCAATCGAAACTTTGTTTTTTATGATAGCTTTCTTCTAATGTAGATAAATTTTAAGTGATTTCAAATTGGGGAATTGCTTTTACGTTCATAAAATTATCATTCTACACAATATCTCTTCATGTGAATCTATCTTTTCCGCATACTTCGTCAGGCATGTAGCAAAGCTGCATGATAAAATTATTTTGGTTGGAAATGTAGCATTATTTTAACAAAGTTTAATGATGACACCGCATTAGAATCGGACACATGTTTCATTTACTGTATTTGAACTACCCAATAACCGTAACGTTTATACTACCTAGTTAATTTAAACATACAGTTTATTGGTCTCTCGAATATAATGGCTTTGTTTGGTTGTTTAATTGCACACTAGGTATTACGTGAATTTCAATAATTTAAGTAGTTGTAGATGTGTTAGTACTTAGGTGGTATAGTATTTCATTAATTATACAAGATTTCTTTACATAATAGCAGTCTTAATAATAATTATTGGTACGTTTTTTTAAAGTTGTGTTATTGTTTTATGATCAATAAAACTGTTATTTATTTATTTGTGTTTTAAATTTCATTAATTTCCTTTGCATGAGCTTGAATTTGATAAACAATTAAAGTACTTACTCAGTTATGCATTAGGTTAGGTTAGCCTGTAATAAATAATTAGTATTTTTTATTAATAAGCTAAAGTCAGAAGTTTTCAATCAGATTTACAACAAGACTAGTTATTTATTGATATTACTCTCAAAATTAATCAATGTTTCAAATCGAACGCAGTGGATGTAACCGCGATTTTCATATTTAATTTATCCCATTTACCCGATCAGTTGGAATCGGAATAGGCGTGCGTGTGGGTCTCGTTCAATGGATAAATCACAGCTCACATCCTTTCACTAGCTAACCGCTCCGTGAAATTTGATTTCAAGGAAAATTCGCTTCAATCTATTTTTCCGTAATATCAAAAACAACTGCTAAATAGTAAACAAGATATTTTAACAGAAAACACTATTTTTAATCAACTTATAAAATTTCTATCTATAGAGAATCGCTATCCATTATTTTTGCGAAAGTGTGTTTGTTTGCTGGTTTATTAGTTTTTTGGTTTGTCCTTCAATCACGTATCAACAGAGTAACGGATTGGCGTGATTTTCGCATGGGTATCCTACATCCTTTACGTGCACTTTACGTGCACTGATGTTTCACATGAATGGTGAAAATGTAACGCTCATTTCTATTGACCGCATATTACAGGTACTATAAATTCAAATAATAAAATTAACGTAATAAGGTCACCCTTTGTTTTTAAGTCTATCCTGTATTTTATTCTTTGTCATAGTATTAAGCAATAAAGTTATTTAAATAAATAAATAACCTATACATACATTATCACGGAGAAGCACATACATTCAACCGGAAACGCATCGCTTTCCAGTTTAGATGTAAATGATAAAAAATTGACGATCGTAGACTTGGCAACCCTCCAACCCCCCTACAAAGAAGTAACGCAGGACGCAGCAGCCGACAAAAAGATAACTTTTTAGGCACGGTTTATACTTACTTAAATACTTATCCAAATACGTTTTTTTATTCAGTTACAAGTCAGCCCTTGACTGCAATCTCACCTGGTGGTAAGTGATGATGCAGAGATGGAAGCGGACTAATCTGGAAGGGGTACGTTATTAGTTTGGCCATCATTTAACTAGCAAAAAATTTATTCTCTTATCAGTAACATTAGTTTTTGAAAATCCCCACGTTTTTTGGCGATATTTCAAAAATAAAATTTGCAGATAACGGCTTTTTATGCAAAATACGTTTTGCCACAGAAAAAATCAGTCACAGCAGAATCATTGCAATGACACTTTTTCGCAATTTTTACCCCAATGCGGCAAAGCTCAAAGGAGGCACAACTTAGCCAAGTATTTAGGACTATCAAAGAAACATAGCTTTATCTTACTATATGCCCAGCCCACGTCTCGTCTCCACTTTTGCCACTTTACTTCTGTATAAACCGCGCCTTAGACACTAAACCGTCATCTCCGGAAAATATTACGGCTGTTGGAATAAACCAAATTGTTACGGAATTTTTCGCATCACCGTAACTACTAGGTACTTCATTAAATCTTGATACCAAGGACGGGCAAGGTTTGATAGCGTTTAAGAGCTTGTTGACACAGGCTGCGTAAGCGTTGCGTAAACCTAGACGTAGCGCGTACCATTGCGTTGTAAATGTATGGAACTGTTATGAATAATATATGGAACTGTATGAAATATGGCATACCGCTTACGTGGCGTGAACGTTCATGTAAACGTTGCGTGCAGTTACGTCTACGGGTTTACGCACCTCACTACGTAAGTGTCACGTGTACGTGCTTTATGTGAAATTGGTGTGAATCAATATTGATACAGATAGAAAGAATGGCAGAGTAAATAAGCAACATTTTGCTTATACATCTCGTACACAAAGCAAAATAAATCGGTTAGCAGGCAACACAACGAAGCATTATGTGTGTGCATAACTCGTTTACTTATTATTTTACACCTATCTCTCTTTAATGCATTGTCGGTCTCTTTTCACCATACCTACTTGCAATAATTACAAATTACATATTTCGCTGATTTCCCCAGAGCAGGCACTAGCGTGGGTAAGCGGCAATAATACGCGTATTGCCGCTTACCCACGCTGATAGAATCCGATCATCGAAGCACAATAATGTCAGAGTAAAATGGCCTTAAACAACCTTGAGATAACGTCTAAAATTCACAACTTTAATTTGCAGTGCTGGCTGTAGATATGTGCCCGAATTTAAGCTTTAAAACAAGTCAGTTAAGGTCTATTATAGTTATACTTCATCGCTGAAATGTTTCGAGCTCACAAAACAATAATTTTTTTTTTAAATCTACCCTACCTATTTTATAAATTATTGTCAAATAGAACTTGAGCACGCGGATTAATAGATCCTAGTAGTGAATTCATTTATGGTGTGTTGTGTTATTTTTCACACTGAATAACTACTGAACTTCTCACCACAGTGGAACACTTATTTATCTTTGTTTAAAAAGCAGAGATTGTTATTTGAGCGGAATATTTCGATAACCGAAATCGATGATATCGGTAAGTAAACAAATATAACCTACTCGTATTGAAATTATGTTAATGCTTTTTACTTATGTGTATTTAGTATTTTCTAAATATTAGCGTAATGTTTTTAATCCATTTAATACTTTTAATCAGACGCATAACAATATAGTATAACAATGTAACCAATATACTAAATACTAGCCAATGCCCGCGACTTCGTTTCCGTGTATATATGTTATTAAAAATCTAGTGGGAACTCATTAATTTTCTGGGACGAAAAGTAACCTATGTATCAATCCAGGGTATAATCATTTACAGATGAATACCGTGCGCTTGTGGGTCTGTCACTACGGAGAAACGGGGCATGTAGACAATTGTTGACCTGGGCCCAAACCATCAGCTTATAAGATGGAGTCACATCACCACCAAGACATCGTTGCAATGCATATCGTGGATTCCTTTTTAAAAACTTGGTTGACAGCGACCAAGCACAATGTCGCTCTGCAAACTGTGCGGAACTATTTGCGTGCTGCCGGAATACATTACGAAGATAATATTACGAATGGTTTGCACCGGGAACATAGACTTTCATTTTGCAATGGAATATATAAACTGTGACTGATGTAATTACATTGTTATTTTTACCAATGAAAAATCTTATGAGTCGGACAAGGATGGACGTAAAATACAATAATAGAACTACAGGCAAACGATATATACTTTGAATAACTGGTAACTTCAACCTGGGAGTCTCTGCGGGGCAGCATAGACTTGCTGGAATATGATTACTAACATGACGAGTCGATTACAAGAAGTAATAGCTTACGAGGGTGGCCTACCTTTATACATTATTAAATAAATATAGGTTATTAATTTAATTCTATTTGTGAGTGATATTATTGTTATTGCAGTTAGAAGTTATATTTGATTTTGATTTCTAACTAAGTAATTAACATGTTGATTCATCTCACAAACCTAAAAGTAACCCAAAACGTAAATAAACATTACGTTCATACTTGACTGACTTTTAGCATACTTCACATCGGTATTGGTTTTAAATTACTATAGGAGTAATAGAAGTAGATAAAGTATGTCAATTTTTTTTTCCTCTTTTGTATACCTTCTGTTAACTTGATGTGTTAATTTTTTGACAAGCGTCTTATTTATTTCTTGCTTATTATAATAATTTATGAACTGCACAAAAGACAAATAAATAACTTCTAAAATAAAAAAGTTTTATTATTTTTGTTTTTTCTTGCTTATAATTATATTGTTTGAAAGTATAATAATTTTAACTGTATAAAGAAGACAATATAAATAATTACAAAAATAAAAAAGCAATCCCCCACTAGGATTAGAACTCACGGCATGTTTAAGAACTTCAACACCTATTACCACTCGGCCATCAGAACTATGTTAACCAAAGTGAAATTTGCAACCCTATACGACTGGTAAGGTTATCTAGAAGTATGAGTGAGTGTAGTAAGTGTGAGTGTATCTATTATCGGATAGCATCGCGTCGTATCTTTGTGTGTTATACATACGCACGCATTAGTATGCTCTGTCAAGCGAATGATTTTTCCGAGTGTACTATAAGGTATCTTGCAGAGTAGATATCTTATAAAGACAAATTGACTGATTGATTCTGTTACTTTATTTTTTGTTGTTTCTGTTATTTTTTCTGTTGTTTTTGTTATTTTATTGTTTGTTGTTTCTGTTATTTTTTTTTTGTTAAGTATTTCTTTTATTTCAGTTTTGTAAACATTTTTTTAAAATACGGTAAAATGAGAAAAATAAATATAATTATTATTAGCAATTTGCCTTATTTATCTTTCATTGTTTAACTCAATACTCGGAACTTAAATCTCCAGACGTTCAGCGGGATCACGCCTCAATATGGGAAAGACAATTTTAAGTCCCATGTGACAAAGAAAAGATAGAACTTCCAAAGTTAATAAAATAAAAGTCATATACAATATTTTGGGCAAGAAGCCAGAAATGGGATTTCTAATCTCATGTTAGGCACCTAGTTTATACGACTTAGCTTAAGGATTTCAAAACAAGAAACACCATTTCTTGTTTAGAAATCGTTGGAAAATAATGTTCAAGATAAGTAAGTAAAACTCAAGTAGTAGGAATGTAATATAATCGCCACAGAAGAAATTGCGAAGAGAAGAGAAAAAATTTCGATGAAGAATCACAGAAATCTTTTCCCTTCTATAATAATCTAAGTAGAATCAAACAAAGTCACGGCACGTCACCGTCCGCGTTTTAGGATTCCGTAACCGAAAGGTGTGATCAGGATCCTATTGTTAAGCTTTCGCTGTCCATCCATCTCTCTATCATCGGACTGTATCTCATGAACATAGCTAGGGAGTAAAAATTTTCACAAAGTTTGTAAGATGACATAATATCGCCTATTCATGGAGAAATTCTAATCTGGCCTTAGTCTATATTTGAAACAGTTTAACACCATTCCTAAAATATCAGTTGATCCGTTACGATGTTGTCGAAGGACTAACCAACAAACACACTTTCGCATTTATATAATATTATGGCTGTACTTAATAGTGTAACCACTCCGGCTAAAACTGAAAAGAAAATCTTTACCCGAGCTGCCTCGTATATTGTCTGTACGTCATCGTAGTTCAAATCTGCGGACACGCTCTAGAAAAGGTAAAATGAAAATTGTTATGCCAGGATTTCGCTGAAAAAATAACTGCCAAGTGCGAATCAAACTCGCAACTGAGGGTTCCATATCTTTATAGGAAAAAGGATATACCTATTAAATATATATCGTATAGCTTTAATTAGTTTTTAATCTAACGCTTTAAATACGAAACCCTTTTTTGGGACCGTTTGGCACTAAGCCCCATTTGGCACTGACCGTTTGGCATAAGTAACTAAACTGTGATAATTACGGATACGTCATTTAATTACTTAAATAATTCTCTATCTAATCTCATTATTTCAGATCTTTCGCTTTTGAACTTTGGAACGAGCGATTTTTTAGACTTTTTTATGTGATTAAAAATAAATAATAATCAGTTTTAAAATAAGCAATGAAATCCATTTCATGTTGTAATATTATAATATTACGTCCAATTGAACCACTTTAAAATTTTAGTTTCTTTTGTAGCTGTTGTAATAATAATATTTTTTTTAATTAAACTTTCACTTGTTGGGCAACGTGTTAAAATTAGAGCTTAGAGATAGACTTAGTCGCACCATTAGGGTGTCTTTGTACCATTTTGGTACGGAACCCTACAAATGGAAAATGCTGTGGTAGTGTTGAAACATCCCGACTACGCAACGCGGATAAAATTAGAATGTATGTTACTTTTTTTCCTGCATTGTCATCTGCATACAAAATTGCGTACCTATTCTCGTCCATGCTTTGCAATTTGAGAGCTATTCAGATTGTAATTGAGTTATGAGATCACGATGAGTGAGTTTGTGGCAGGTAGGAAATTAAAATGTTCCCTATTTTGTTTCATAAAGTAGGTACAACCACGATATTGTGTTTAAATATATTTTGGAAGTCATTGAGTTGTACATGTAATAATGCATTGTGAAATATTGAGTGGTTAGTATTGGAAATTAAAATGTCCATTATTTTTTGGTTTATTTTTATGTGTTTTTAACCCCCGACCCAAAAAGAGCGGTGTAATAAGTTTGACGTGTGTAACTGTGTGTCTGTGTATCTGTGTATCTGTCTGTGGCATCGTAGCTCCTAAACTAATGAACCGATTTTGATTTAGTTTTTTTGTTTGAAAGGTGACTTGATCGAGAGTGTTCTTAGCTATAAAAGTAAAAGTAAAAAAGCCTTTATTATCTAATACGTTCTTAGCTATAAGAAAATCGGTTCAGCCGTTTGAAAGTTATCAGCTCTTTTCTAGTTACTGTAACCTTCACTTGTCGGGTGTGTTATAAATTTTTAATTTACACTTGTGTATTTTAGTAGTCAAGGATGTACAACACTATTCCTTATCTCTTGTACACTACAAAAAAGTACTCAATCAATCACACTAATATTATAAAGGCGAAAGTTTGTATGTGTGTGTGTGTGTGTGTGTGTGTATGTTTGTTACTCCTTCACGCAAAAACCACTAGATGGATTTGGCTGAAATTTAAAATGGAGATAGATTATACCCTGGATTAGCACATAGGCTACTTTTTATCCCGGAAAATCAAAGAGTTCCCACGGGAATTCAAAAAACCTACATACACGCGAACGAAGTCGCGGGCATCAGCTAGTACTCAATAAACGTTACGGTGTCCATGACATTCTATGATTCTTTCACCAAGATTCGTTAATTTGGTTGGTTAGGAGTTAGGACTAAAGTTAGTTAAAAAAGAGGTAATTTAATGGATACTTTTAATACTATAGCTTCTACTAAATTAATTAATACTATGATACAGATTTAATGCCTGTTTTGAAACTATAAATTCTAGGTATCTATACTTCACCGTAGAAGTATTCTTCAAAACTTTGTATTTTTTGTCGTGTTATGAGAGCTATCAAGATCGCGAAGGCTTTAGGAAGATAAGATACGTTTGGGCCTTAGTTATATGAGGTTAACAAGATGAGAGGGCCAGTGAATACAGACGTAGCATAGGGCTGAGATTTAATCATATTAGGTAAATTAAACTCAGGTTTTTACACGTTGACATAATATTATGATTGAAATTGGTATTCTGAAAACCAAAAACATTGAGTCTCAAAGGATGTGCCTGGGCCATCCTTGGGTCAAATATAGTTTCCTTTGTACATAGCTTAATTTATCTTAACTTTGTAACTACAATTTTGGTACATGAAATAAATATATAGTTTTAAACTGAAGAAACTGAAGACAAATTCGTACGCTTGTGTGTGTGAGACACATACGCCTAGCGACACACGCTTTATAGATAAGTAATAATTGGCGCGGAGTTTATGCACCTTTTGACACCTTGCAACGTGCTTCAAAAAATGGCCGCAGGTTACCATCTTTATTTTAAAGTAAATAAAGGTCAAATAGAGTTGTTATTTTGTAGGCATCATATAGAAAACAATTCCTTATCTGGTTTAGCATATGAATAGTATTTGCATACGAAATTGAGCTTTCAGTACTAGCTTTTGAGACTAAGGTGGCTTTATAGAGATAAAACGTTTTTGCCGCAGTATTAGCATGAAAATAATGAAGATGATATAGCTTCTATTTATGTATGGTATGTTCTATAGTATATGTTATTGCGGCCGGCTGCATTACCTCATAGATAGATAGATAGATAGATAGAACACTTTATTGCACACAAAAACACATGTAAAGGATCACAACACAGAAAGAAGAAAACAGAAAAACAATTGTGTGCAAAGGCGGCCTTATTGCTTGGAGAAATCTCTACCAGGCAACCTTTGATCATATTGATCCGCCAGGAGGTGCAAGAGCTGATAAGGTCCCAAGGGATTTTTTTTTCAGTTCTAAAAGGCAAAATGACATCGCATTGGCAATATCGGATGTGACGTAAAAACGCATAAGCAGAGTATAAAGTGAATTAAGTGACCAAGCTTTGCTGACGTCATGAGAATTTGACGTCACAGTGCCCGTTGCGGTCGAACCCTTGCGGTATATTTCGTGGTATCTATCTCTTTTATGTTATCTTAGGTAACTGACTAACATTACTAACTAATTAGTTAATAACTAAAATTGAATCTAATTTTTATAAAATTGATTCGTAAAAACATAAGTCATTGAGAGTTTATTAGCGTTGGCAGATAAGTGTCATCATCATCATCAATCTATCGACGGCCCACTACTGAGCACAGGTCTCCTCTCAGAATGAGAAGGGTATGGCATAGTCCACCACGCTGACCGAGTGCACACACCTTTAAGAACATTCTGGAAAACTCTCAGGCATGCAGCTTTCCACATGATGTTTTCTTTCACTGTTAAAGCAAGTGATATACTCGTATGTTCTCAGAACGCGCATACTTAACCACCTAGGCTACCATGGCTTTTTATAAATAAAATAATGAAATAAAATATAGTATTTTTTTAAATATATTTATTAACTTAAAAAATACAGAGAGTTTTTGTTACATTCAGCGCCACGAAAACCAAAGTTGGTTTTACCGGGCACTGAGTTAACTTATTATAGCTATACAATAAAAATAAAACTATACAAACCAGCATAATGATAAAGTATTTTTACAATGCGTTTTTAGTAAAACATAAGAGCCATTGAGAGTTCACTGGCGTTGGCAGATGAGTGTATAAAAACCCCATTTTTGTCGTCAAGTAGAAAATGGTTGCGCTCCCAAAAAACGTAAAATGAAAATTGCTTTGCCAAAATTGTACATAAAACGTGGCATAGAAATACTCTCGAGTACTAAACGTACTCAACGCGGATAAAATTATAATTTTTATATTACTTTTTTATCCGAGCGTTGTCCCATGCATACCAAATTGTGCTGCTGTCTGTTAACTTAGCAAGTTAAGTCTTCGAAAACATTGAGTTTCTATCATGTAATATGCGAAATACTTTTAAATGAGACAAATATAATTATATCTATACAAATACAAATTAATATTTTTAATTGAAAATGTTACAGCAAATCTTATAGCTAGCCTAATCACGTGTGCTCACGTTTACCCTATATCGTTTCCATTAATCAAGTAAAAAATTATAGTGTGTGCCACAAAGATAATGTATTCTTAATAACGCCCAAACGAGCACCGAATTTAACCAGCACAGTCTCTTAAACAAACACAGTGCTTTTGAATTTTGTTAATTGGCATGGCGGCCATTTTACAATTACATACTCTAGGAAAATTTTGAGTTGCCTGCCTATTACGATTCATGAGATACAACCTGCTGACAGACAAACGGACGGAAGGCTTAGTAATAGGATCCCATTGGCACCCTTCGGGCACGGAACCCTAAAAAGATTTTTTTAAAAGAATATTAGCCATTTGAATCATGACTAACATTCCCCTTTCCCCTCCAACTAAACGTAAAGCTTGAGCTAGGAGTGGGTACGATAATAGTGCAATAGTGCAACGGCTGGGGTTTGAACCGCCGACCTTTCGGAATTCAGTCCACTCCTATAACCATGTTGAACTATTGAGGCTTAATTAATTAATATTCGATAGATTTTAGAAGGAAAAGAATAATTTTCTTTGACGCATTTGAAATTCTAACCTTTATAATATTTTTTTTATGTCGTAGATAATTTGAATTGAAATTTTAATAATATTTTGTTTTTTCTTCTATACTCTGACATCATTGAAATTATATTCAGGTGGAACAAGTGTAAATTAAAAATTTATAACACCCCCGACGATCCAAAGTATTTAAATTTTCCAAAACATCATTTTCAAATAAATAATTATGTATTTAGGGATGGACGTTCCATCTTGACAGCTTGACATTTGTCTATTGACATAATATTATGAACCTAACGGTTATCTAACCTTCTTTTCTACAAGAAAACTAGAAAAGAGCTGATAACTCTTAAACGGCTGAACCAATTTTTTTAGATTATAGCTAAGAACACTCTCAATCAAGCCACCTTTCAAACAAAAAAAACTAAATTAAAATCGGTTCATTCGTTTAGGCGCTACGATGCCACAGACAGATACACAGATACACAGATACACAGACACACAGACACACAGATACACAGATACACACGTCAAACTTATAACACCCCTCTTTTTGGGTCGGGGGTTAAAAATGCTTGCACATTTTACTCTTCGAAACGATCAATGTTGCAAATTGCAATAACATCCACGAGACGAGATACAGTCTGCATCTTTGTTTTATTACTGTAGCGTCTGCTAAATCTACAGAGAACACTGTGGATTATAAATTTAAGAAGCTGTGAAATTGTATGAAGTCTGTTTTCTTTGATAAATTGGTTTTCTGAATAATTGAATAGTATAGTCAGCAACAAAGCTAGGTTTACCCACCAGTACAAGTGACTATGGACGGGTGCAACCCTAGCTTTGTTGCTGACTGTACCTATAGTACGTGACAGGTTGAGATGGCAATTGGGGTATGAGGTGGGGGGACGCCCCGTACGTTACCCGCGCTCCATTTGCTCCCCCCCGCTCCCCCGATTGTCATTTCAACTTGTCGCCTTATATTTCATCTTTGATTAATCATAATTTCTAAAATGTCTAACATAAGATTGTGTTAGGTACTACATTATTCATTTAGTAATTCCAAAGTCACGAGAACTGTTTGCTTTACGACGATCTTAATGTCGTGATTGCAAATTACAATATTATGAAACATAGTTTTTTTTTGCACTTTTTTTTCTTCATGTACGTAACTTTTACAGTAATTAAGTTAGGTTAGGTTGGTGTAGGTTTTATGGATGGCTGTGACTTACAGACAGACGAACTGAACGAAAATGTAATAATATATGTATTCCTCATTTTTCTCATGAACCCGAAAATTTATCTAGTTTACCACAAACGAGGCTTCAGTAAGATCCCTTCAGTTACCAGAGACGTAAATTAAAGCGTTATCTTAGGAAAAATTAATTAAACTAGAATGAAATTTTATTTCGTGAAATTTATATTGTGCACTGCTAAGAATGCCTATAAAAAATAAACAAATCTTTATTAGAGGTAACTCCTGTGTACATATAGGTACTTTCTCAAAGATCAAGCGATATAGTTACAAGTCGAAGTACAATAAACCCACGACAAATTTCGCTGAGAGCGCAGCTAAGAACTTGATCCCCAAAGGATAATCCTATAAGCAAAGAACCCTCGAAAATTACATTGTTTGAACAACTCTATTCATATAACCCATATTAATCTCATAGGAATTGATATTAACAATATTACAAACACTTGTAATCGTATTACTCGCGTTGATGTTAATAATTAACGTAAATCTAATAACTGAAATGGATTTGCCCTAAAGGAACACAGGATTTCTTGGTATTGATTTGAATGCCCCTACTTCACCGTAGACCGACGAGATCATAGTGAAGGGGATGAACGGGTTATAAGTTTGACGTGTGTATCTGTGTATCTGTCTGTGGCATCGTAGCTCCTAAACTAATGGACCGATTTTAATTTAGTTATTTTTTTTTTTTGTTTGAAAGGTGGCTTAATCGAGAGTGTTCTTATCTATAATCCAAGAAAATCAATATAGCCGTTTGAAAGTTATCATTTCTTTTCTAGTTACTGTAACCTTCACTTGTCGGGGGTGTTATAAATTTTTAATTTACACTTGTTGTATGTATTGTTTCATATCAAAAATTATTAACTCTCCATCTAACCAATGTGCGGGCGATGGCGTCTCCAGTCATAGTGGTACTTAGCCTGGGTAAGGGAACTACTTAGAATGCTAATGTAGACTAAGGGTGAGATCTATAGAGCGCGCTCTGCCTTTGCTTAGACTTAAGACAGAGTTAAAACGAGACAAAGCTATATCTCTCACATAAATCTGTCTCGTTTTAACTCAATCTTAAGTCAGAGCAAAGTCAAAGTGCGCTTTATAGATTTCAGCCTAAGATACGCGACACGACGCCGGCTGATCTGTGTGAATTAAATACACCTAAGTTGCTCACCTCAAGTGCTTTCCATACATTTCTGTAATAATTTGCGACTTTGCGACTTCCCTTATTACAGTTCTATAAGTTCTGCCTGCAAGAGGTCACTTTAGTGATAAGGTAGCCCTTCATTTTTAATTTTATCCAGTATTTTTTATTCTTTACCAGAGCAATTTAAAGTTCACTTTTAAATCGCAGCAATGCGTATGATGCAACTCTTTCTGCATCTGCGTGAAGAACTACTGAGGTCTTTATACTAATATGCTCAATTAAATAAATTCAGTTCATACAAACATATTCAAATTATACGCTATATTATAAAACTTATTCCTTATGTTATTCAGTACTTTGTATATACTTTAAAATATTGTCTACCATCGCACTCTAAAAAGCCATCTTCGGAACCTAAAATAATACTTATTATCATTATTTAAGACTATATCTCCCATTAAAAAAACGTTTCTAGCTTGAAAATGCGATTTAAAAGGCAAAACAAAATAAACGTTATCGTTAAAGAAAATAAAAGAAAATAAAAAGAAGTGTCTCCCAAGATCCCATTTGGAAAGACATTACGGTTTCAATCTCAGGTCAAATGTTCAAGAGGCTGTGTTTATTATCTTTTAATCTTGTCCAAGATGGTCGGTACAAGAGAAAAACTTGAAGCGACCTGCGACATATTTTTATTCTACTAAATAGCAAAGTAACCGGCCTAGTTTCTTTTCTACAAGCAAACTGGAGATAGTAAATAATATACAACTACTTTTGAAAATGCCCCCTCGTTTCCAGTTCGAACCGCATCAGTTTTCCACTCCAATTTAAATAGGGGTACGAACCTTTAAATCAAGAGTGAATAGGCATCTTTAGGCAAGCGCGCTTATCTTAGGCTGCATCATCACCTGCCAGTAGGTCTGATTACTCATTACAGCCAAGCGCTAGTCTATCCAAATTCATTAGAGCGGTTAGTAGTATATATTATGGAGTCTTACGGTATCCATGCATTCACAACAACAATTTCATATACCTAGATAGATATAAAATAGTTGAGTATTCCTAAAAAAAAATTTCAAATCAAAATTCACCAATTTCCCACTTTATGATTTTTTTCAACGGATACCAACATGATGATTACTGTTAACGTTAACCTGTCTTTTGGTCCTAGTCAATGACTCTAATAGAACATAATATTTCGATATTGATCGTAAAAACTTAATCGTATGCAGTCAAATCATTAAGTATAAGAAAAACTGTGGGAGTCCACAGCTATTATCTCAAAAAATCCTAATGTAATTGGATCACGAGCCCCAAAAACTAAGATTAATATAACACGGAGAGGGAAAGACCGATTAATTATCTACGGTCTATTAGTTTCTTGAGGACAATCGCTATAGTCTTAACACTCATAGAAATTGTCGTTCCAATAGATAGCAGCTGCCATGTAGTCTGTATCGCCGTGAAACGAGATCACGCCTGAGTAAGATTGTCTGTAAAACGCATTTTCTGCTAGCAATATGAAAACTGTTAGGCATAATATAATTTTTATACCATAAACTTGGGGTTAATATGTACCAATATTAATATTTACTATCCAGGTGCGTATTTGATAATGTTGCAAAATAATATTGTTACAATTACATACATTTAAAATTGGAAAGCATATACATATCTATGCATATAACTAACCTTGGTATAATTTAGTGTCATAGCTAGTAAACAATGGAAAATGACTAAATAGATATTATATTATAAATAGGGTCACTAATTATAACCTCATAAAAAAGCTCAAAGTCGAGGATACTGTTTGAAATCTTGAAAAAAAAACATTGTTACGGATTCTTCATTAATTTATCCGGTACAAGTTTCAAAGAGCTGCTTAGATACCTATGGAAAAACTTAAGTTATTCTTGAAATTTTAATATGAAGGAGAATCTAACTTTACCTAACCTTTAAGCCTTTAGCTGATCTTTATTGCAAAGTTATTAAAAGTTTAAAATAACTTGATATCAGATTTAAGATCAGGTAAATAAAATTAAGCCGTGGTAGCAATGTGGTTAAGACGTCCGCCTCCTATTAGGGGGGTCGGGGTTCGATTTCGTACACGCACTCTAACTTTTCGGCGCTAGCGTTTTAACCAATTAAATATCACTTGCTTTAACTGTGAAGGAAAAACTTCGGAAGCAAAACTGCATGCTAGAGAGTTTACAATACCGTTCTCAAAGGTATGTGAAGTCTGCCAATCCGCGATTGACCAGCGGCGTGGTAGATAGACTAAGGGTTGGACCCTTCTCATCTCATTCTGAGAGGAGACGCTTGTTCATTAATGAACCAGCACGCGATGGCTCGATTATGAAATAAGATTATTGAATAATTGGGTACTTTTTAACCCCCGACCCAAAAAGAGAGGTGTTATAAGTTTGACGTGTGTATCTGTGTATCTGTGTCTCTGTCTGTGACATCGTAGCTCCTAAACTAATGAACCGATTTTAATTAATTTTTTTTTTTGTTTGAAAGGTGGCTTGATCGAGAGTGTTCTTAGCTATAATCCAAGGAAATCAGTTCAGCCGTTTGAAAGTTATCAGCTCTTTTCTACTTACTGTAACCTTCATTGGTCGGGGGTGTTATAAATTTTTAATTTACACTTGTTAATTATTCCTAAATAACGCAAATAATATGGACATTCTTGGTCTACGAAGGTAAAAAAAATTATATGAAAATTCAACTCAGTGGTCCACAATTGAACTTTAATGATAATAATACTTATTTTCTTTTGCGAATATTCACTATAAGGTATAACCACCACTATTTCTTCTTTAAATCAAATATCTATTATTTTTGCAACAAAAACTTTACTAACTTACTTTTACATAAATTTAGCTTTCAAGCTGTACGAAAGTGTATTTTGTTGCGGGATTTTTCTAAACCCTATAAAAGATTTATCTACTTACCTACTTACTTACCTACATTGCGCTCACAAACTACTTATATTATTATGTAGGTACGCCCATATAACGCGAGGCTTACATCCAAGATTACGTATTTTTATATCCTCTATTTTTTGTATCTCCTTCGCTTATTAAACTGTAGTTAAACTGTAAGAAAACTTAGTATTACTACTTAAGAAGTTACATTGTAAAAAGTAAGCCAACTTTTTCATTCCAAGAAGGAATATGAAAATTTAACTTGTCGGAGATTGGTCTGAGGATTGTATTGTAAGATTTCCCGGGATTTTCCTGAGAGTTCTTAAAAACGCGTTTTATGTGATATCTCTACATTTTTACAATAGCTGCCTATAAAAACTTCTGTTCTTAATTTTACTAAGCCCATCTTTTCCTTAGTAACTAATTTTACTCCTTTAGTATGTTTTTAACCCCCGACCCAAACTAGGGGTTTTATAAGTTTGACGTGTGTATCTGTGTATCTGTCTGTGGCATTGTAGCTCCCAAACTGATGAACCGATTTTAATTTAGTTTTTTACGTTTGTAAGCCACCTTTCGAGAGTGTTTTTAGCTCTAATCCAAGAAAATCGGTTTAGCCGTTTGAAAGTTATCAGCTCTTTTCTGGTTACTGTAACCTTCACTTGTCGGGGGTGCTAAAATTTTTTAATTTACACTTGTTCTTTTGTTAACTTTGTTGTTTGTTTGGTTATGGACTAAAAAGAAGGCTTCGACCTTGCATGTTTCATCAAATGTAAGATTTTGTAATAATATATTTTTGAATTTGTTTATTTTACGGTTGTTGTCTATTCGTGATCATTAAAATTGATCTTATAATTTTTAGGGTTAAAACTCATGTAGAATTAGGTGTATCACACTAATATTGTAAAGGAGAAAATTTGTATGTGTGTGTGTACTGTGTATGTTTGTTACTCCTTCACACAAAAACTACTGGACGGATTAGGCTGAAATTTAGAATGGATATAGATTATACCCTGGATTAGCACATAGGCTACTTTTTATCCCGGAAAATCAAAGAGTTTCCACGGGAATTTTAAAAAACGTACATCCACGCGAACGAAGTCGCGGGTATCAGCTAGTAATTAATATTATCATCACGTAGGTACAGATACACTACATAACATTGGAACAAAGAAATTTTTGTTACATAGATAGGTAGGTAGTTAGGTACTCATAAATGATTCAAATACAAAGAGCGTGGGTGTAATAGAGGCGTATTTATCAACATAAATAAAAAGTTAGGTACTTTTCCGGATGGATTTAGCTAAATTGAAAATATTTTTCATGGAAAGTCTTTGCAATACTTGATTTATTTCCATTATTACCTACATTAAAATTAAAATAGCTCCGTCATTGCACAGCTCTTTCTATGAAAATTAAAAGGGCTCTCTCCGTCACTCGTTTCCACTCGTTTCATACAATCGTAGTTCCAATTTCATTTGAATATTAAGCAACCAAAGTCCATGAAATTTTGCAGACATATTCTAGAAACTAATATCTATGTCTGTGGTTTTCCAGATTTCTGTTAAAATATTCGGTTTCAAAGTTACGCGGTCTTAAAAATTTTCATACAAATCTTTGAGCCAAAAAAAAACAAAAATGTTTAGTTTTAAAATTACAGGAATTTTAAAACTACACATTTTTAGAAAAATCTAAAACACCACAGACACAGATATTAGTTTCTAGAATATGTCTGCAAAATTTCATGGACTTTGGTTGCTTAATAATCAAATTAAATTGGAACTACGATTGTATGAAACGAGTGGAAACGAGTGACGGAGAGAGCCCTGTTAAGGCTTTGACAGTGAGATAACAATCACTTTATAAATGCGTAAGTTTATTTGTTTGCTGGTTTTAGATTTGTCCGTATTGGTTTGTCTTTCAATCACGTCACAGCGTAGCAACGGATCGACTTAATTTTGCACATGGACTTATAGTTAAAGACCTGGAGAGTAACATAGACGACTTTTTAAGCCAATAAATCAAATAGTTCCCACGGGATTTTTAGTAAACTAAATCCACGCTAACGACTTTCCATCAGCTAGTAATTCTTTAAAAATCTGGTTATCCAAGGGGAATAAAGAGAATAAAGATCTAGCCTAGTTAATTCCTTGCCATCGGGAAATCGCCGGCGGGTGGAAAAAGTTGACGGTAAACTTACGTTAGTTACTCTTATAGTCAGAATAGTCCCTTTGTTCCCCTAACGAAGGGACGCCTGACTTATTAGCTGCCTTTTGTTCTGCGACCATATCGCCGTAAGTGCTCGCATGTGCACAATTACAAGACAATGTGGAGATAATAAGAATTAGACTTACCGATCATTCTAATAAAGTCCAGTTTAGAATGAAATGTTAATTTCAGAAGAGCAGCTAGTGAATTATTTACTGCTAAGTACGGAGAGCAGTTGCCCTTGGCTGTATGAGATCGTTAACATTTTTACACATGGATAGCGAATACATAGTTACTAAACCGAGCTCCTTAAAAAGTATTTTTCATTTACCTACAACTTGTGAAGTTATCCTAAATACCAACCGACCGGATTTCATACAAAGCAGCCAATCTCAACAAAGACTAGTTAATCCGCAGAACTTGGTAGGTACACCTCGTATACAACAAATTTCATAATCAGATGGACCGGCAATGCGACACAACCAGAGAGAAATGAGGCGCAGGACTCCGGGCTCCGGGTGAGAATTTTTTAACTAAAAACTCCAATTACAATATAATCGTCAAAACTAAAGAAACCTACTAGATTTTTAATCGCTCTGCTCTGGGAAGACATAACCAGCCACGTATTGCTTTTGTTATCACCATCTCATAGTCATTACCACTTTTAAAAAGATTAAACAATTCAAACGCTAAAAAAAATGGTCAATTCCAAGTCGGATTTGTACACGAAGGCTTCCGTACCATTGTAGGTACAAGATATACCCAACACTTATAAATTTTTTAAATTTCAATGGCAGCCATTTTGTAATTTTTATTATTTGTTGCTATAATGGCAAAAGAAATGCACTCTGTGAAAATTTCTCCTCTCTACCTATTACGGTTGAAAAGATACAGCCCGCCGACAGACGGACAGGCGAACGGACAGCGGAGGCTTAGTAATAGGGTCCCGTTTGCACTCTTGGGATACGGAATCCTAAAATAATATAATAAGGTCATCTTATTACACTAGACGTAATATATACGTAATATACCTAGTAGCGGTTTTGAGTCCATACGTATGCAAATGGATCACATTAATCAAACGCAGAAAAACCCGCGTAATAATATATGCTAAGGTGCTTATGATAAATGAACCTGCTCGAATAAAGCGGAAATGTGATCCCGCCATTGATATACAAAACTCAAGATACAATATTGTCATGCGTGAAAAAGGGTCCAAAAAAAGAGATCGTTTAAAAGCGTTTTCTTTAAAAAAAGGCTGGATGTGTAAAACCTAATTTGGTTTTGTATACAATTTGAGCTATATTTTTACGTTTTCGTACCCAAAGGGTCTAAAATCGGGACCCTATTACTAAGCCTCGGTTTTCCGTCCGTCAATTTGTCTGTCAGTGAGGTATATCTCATGAACAGGTAATGAGTTTTCAGTTCAGTGTAGTGTATTTCTATTTTCGATATAATAACAAATAATAAAAATTTCAAAATGGCTGCATGTCAAATTAAAAAAAATTTAAAAGTGTTTTATCTTCTACGATGGTACAAAACCCTTTGAGTGCAAATTCGATCATTTTTATAGTTTTTTTATGGCAAGTTTGTCAAGTTTAAAATAAACACACTTTAATTTAATTATAATTTAATTTTTTTAAGGTTTTGTGGTACCTAATAACGTTCTAAAGGAGTGCATTTCTTTGGTTTATTATATCAGTGAATTACGCAGTAAATTGTGCGGTGTATTTCTCTCTCCTTAGTAAGAGCCCTCCTGTCTCTACACCACTTAGAATTTGAACATTTTAATGTACAAAGTACATGAAAATGACACGTCTTGGCATACATCTCTCTTAATTTAATATAGGTTACCCTACCCGTAAGCTATTAGGTACTTGTAAGATAACCGTAGGCGTAGAACCACTTTAGCGCTCTGTATTTAATAGTCTATTAATAACATTATGTTATGCAAATGTGAGTATATTCGGAGCGCGCTCCATATATCCTTAGTTTTCTTATTTCAGTAGTGACCAATCAAACTCAATGAAATTAGACACGCTTAAAATCTCCAGAACAATGTACTAGTAGCACAGATACCTACTGTAACTACTTTACTATTACTATTTATAACTATTACTACGTAAATACATACTTCCTTTCGGTTTTGCCGTAGTCGGGTAAAAAAGCTTCACTTTTCCTCCCCCGTGACGTAATGGCAAGGCTACTGGCAATGCCGTGCTACCGTCACTCGGTTCGCGCGGGACAGCTTACACACAAATTGTATGCGGACAGGCCGGTGTTTCAGTAGTAGTAATACGTAATTTAATCAGTTCACTTGTATGCAGTGTCGAGAGATGCCCAGTATTTTAAAAATAAATTGACAAAAAAGAGAAAAGTATAAGCTTGCAATAATATTATGTTCATGGAATTCCGTAAAATAACGTCTGCTTCCACAAAACATCCACTTGCGGCAACAAAGAACCGCGTGAATTGAATTGAACGAGTGGAAATAGATTTTGAACAAGCCACCTTGTTGAAATTCCTCTTGTTGTGGCCAGAGTAGCTATTTCACTTACCTTTCCTGGGCAGGAAATACACGCTGCTAGAAGTGAAACTATTTTTGAACAGTTTAATTTAAAAAGAAGGAAACAAAAACAATCTTATATATTATATATTTAGAATAGAATAGAATGATTATACATACATGTATATACTTGCACCACCTACCTCTAATATCTACAGCTATGTCCTTTGCACCATTTTGGTTGCCTGGAAGAAATCGCTAGGTAGCGATAAGGCCGCCAAATTGTACCGACCTGCCTACATTTTGTTGTGCTTTGTATGTATTTTTTCTGTACTAATTTTGTGGTGTACAATAAAAGTATTTTTTTTTGTTTTTTTAGCGACGATCGCAATCAACTCTATAATCCACGGAAAGAAGTTAGTATAGCGCTCTGTGTTACGTAATCCCATACAAATGATAGAGGCAAAAATCTCAGTGGGCGCTAACCATTTTGAGTCACCAACTAATCACAAACGAAACTAAGTTTTCTAATTGAATCTCGAATGTTTTTTGAAAACATATTTGTGATTGGTTAGTGCTTTTAATACATGAAACAATTATAAGTGTCGATATTCCTTTTCTATAAAAAATCACCTCTAAAGTATCAGTGAAGTTTGTTGGTTTGTCCTTCAATTACGCCGTAACAGATGACGCCGGATCGAATTTATACATGGATATAGTTGAAAAACCGGAGAGCGACATAGTCTACTTTTTGTACCGGAAAATCAAAGAGTTCCCACGGGATTTTTGAAAACTGAAATCCACGCGGATGAAGTCGCGGCATCAGCTAGTGATAAAATAGAGATTAAAGATGCAATATGAGCATAATATGGGTCACTGAAATGAGTATGGCAAGTATAGGCACTAAGCCTATTTCCACGTTCTATGACCTCAATGCGTTGACAGATAAGCCTGGTTCAGATTATGTTAATAAGTTAACTGGGTTCTGCGCGCTATAAAGCGGGGAAACGATTATGCATCGGGCGGATGCAATCAATTATTTATTACTAGCCATATTTTTTTTATTCACATACAATTAGTTAGCCCTTGACTGTAATCTCACCTGATGGTAAGTGATGATGCAGTTTAAAATAGAAGCTGGCTAACTAGGAGGGGATATGGCAGGTCTTACTTAACCCATACCCCTTTGGTTTCTACGCGGCATCATATCGGACCGCCCGATCGAAGGCGGCATTGCTTTGCCGGTAGGTTGGTAACCACCCACGAGACCAGACCAGAGGTTTAGAAATTATAAAATCCCAAATCCTAAAAGAGATGCAGGTTTAAATTCGGCGAGTTCTACCATTTTCGATAGGTATATGACATATGTGTTTAAAATTAATTACTTACGTAATAATGATCTTGTAGCTCGACATAATATTAAATTAGGAAAAATATTGTGTTTTGTGGCTTCGTTTCTTTTTGGCTTTGATTACTAATTACACGGGGACTTCCCAGTAATTAACTCAAAGCTCGAATAAATAAAATCGGCATAGAGACATCGTTTCTTACAGTTTATTTGGGGCAAAGTTTGTTTAGTTAATTAATGCTTGCTATGCTTTGATGTTACTTATTATAAATTCGGTATTAATTGATAATTAACAAAAAGTATATTGAATTAGCAAGTTAAACCTATTTTTTTTAATATATAATTTTCGTTCTACGTCAGAGTCATTACTCGCTACCGGAATATAATAAACTAGCGACCCGCCCCGGCTTCGCACGGGTGGACATTTATTTTTTCTATTTTCCGGGATAAAATATAGCCTATACGGATTCGGAAGAATCCCTCTAAGTAATGGTAAAAGAAATTTTGAAATCGGTCCAGTAGTTTTTGGAACCTATTCAATACAAACATACAAAAATACAAAGGTTTCCTCTTTATAATATTAGTATAGATAACAATGACACAGTTTTTATTGTTATCTTATTAACATCTACCTACTAACAAAATTCCATGTTGCTTATCAAAATGGAACAAACTAATATTTCAGAGGATTATTCTAGAACTCACTTATCTAACCATTGAGATGGTAATCTATGGAGGACTAAACCTGGATCCATCAGAAAAGCGTGTCTTCTTATGATTATGAAATGAAATGATTTATTTGTTTTTTAAAACAGGTATTTTTTACAAATTCTGCCTGGGCTCTTATAAAGTCTTATGCTTCAAAATAATATATATCGGAAGTAACAGATAAGCAAACTCATTTATTCTTGACAGTAATTATCATAAGAGTTAAACGATAACTACCTATATAACTGACAGGCAGAATAAAAACGCAACTTTTATGTCGTGCAAGTCTTGCGGGCAAGTAGGTATGACGTCACTCTTGCATGCAAGTTATCGCATTGCTTACAAGTTGCGTTTGCGACTGAGAAGTGAGAACCGTATCGCAGTTGTCACTTACTAGCACGCAAATGACAGTAGTGCAGTGTTCTTACAAGTTTAAAATCAAATTTCATGTAATCTGCAGCTGACACGCACATCAAGACACGCGTCAGTGTGTCGAAGCCAAGTTTTTACGTTTCCACTACTCAAGCTATGCAACTTGCATGCAAGCCACTTGCATAAACCAAACGTGTCTTTAATGCCAAAAAGGACTTGCTTATGCAGCAGACAGTTTAATGCCGCGATCCCATCTGTAAGTTTTACTCGCATAACTGGCTTACGTAATTAATTTACATCTTAACGTGTTTAATCATGTAAGCTACTTACGTGAATAAAACTTATCTAGGTGTCTCCGCAGCCTAAGGCCATTTTGGCGGAAAATGCACTCTCTAACAATATAACATCTCTGTCCCCAGCAACGAAGACAGAGTTGTCACGAAAAATGTTACGCAAACGAGCTACGGATTCACATGAAACGCGTGTTTACGTATGATAATGAGTGTTACAAAGAGGAATTTCAATTTATGGTTGCGTTTCTGTGTGGTTTTTAGCATTTTACTAAGAGTTGGTATTTTTCTAGAGTAGCGAGAGCGATGTCCCGAAAAAAATTCACCTGTCGTGATTTTTATCGCTCAGTAGAAAATATTGCTATCTTATCCTATGACGGAACTCTTGAACGGTAATGTAACAAGAGCAACAGAGATGGACAATAATAAGTTATTTCTTTTTACTTTTCCTTTACTTTTAGTACCTCGTAGCACGTACTATCACTCGTAGGCCCTACTACGTTACAACAAAAATGTTTCTACCCGAATTATTTTACCCGAATACGGCAAAGCCGAAAGGAAGGGTTATGATTTTTATGAATTTATAGTCACTGTACTAAGTATTTACAGATAATTTTACTTATAACTTGAAATCTTTGTTTATTTAAATCCCTGTGTAATTCAGTCGGTGCGCAAAATCCGTAGGTATTTCCATACTTACTAATATTATAAAATATATGAAAGTGGGTCTATCTGTCTGCTATCTTTGCATGATCCATCTCCTTCGCTAATTTTGGTAAAGGTACAGAAAGAGCTTGCATCCCGGAGACCGACATAGGCTACTTTTTATTCATGGAAACCATGGTTTTCCTACGGGATATTTAAAAAAACCTTAATCCACGCGGACAAATTTACAAGCACCACTTTTTTTTAAAAACCAAACCAACACGTTTGGTCTCATTTTGGCTCGCATGCAACACCTTGTTGATAAAAAATGCAGTGAGCGCTGGCCTAATTACGTGATAATGTGACCTTTCCACACCTCATCTGACCTCTACGTGTTGTTAATATGCTAATGCATGGAGTAAAATATCGATATAATGCTAATTAACCTACGTATAGGTATTATATTATTAGCATACATTTTGAGAAGGGACTCGCCATATTATTTGCTCAATTGTCGTATCAAAATTACGATTTTTGTCCTTAATCTAAGGCAGAGTGAAGTAGAGTGAGGGAACTCTAGGTTTGATCCTAAATCGACGATATATCAAAATATTAGGCTATGGTGACGTAAGATTAAAAAAATAGGCCTACTTTAGGGCTACCTGCGTCAAATGTAACTAACATTTGACGCCTGCCAGTGACATCGAAGCCTCGACGTTATGAAGTTCTGTAACTGTTGTGAACTGTGTCCAAAACTTATAAAAACAAACCGTACTTTTGACATGACAGTTGACACAGAGCATTTTTTATTTATTCAGATAAGTACAAGTTAGCCCTTGACTGCCATCCCACCTGGTGGTAAGTGATGATGCAGTCTAAGATGGAAGCGGGCTACCCTGGAAGGAGTATGACAGTTTTTTTATTAAACCCTTTGGTTTCTACTGGCATTTTACCGGAACGCTAAATCGCTTGGCGTCATGACTTTGACGGTATGGTGGTAACTAGCCACGGCCAAAGACTCCCGCCAGACCAGATCAGAGATTTAGAAATTTTAAAATTCCAAACCCCTACCGGGAATCGAACTCGGGACCTCCCACTAATCCTACAGCGCTTACCACTGTGACAGGAAGGTCGTAATATGGCGAGAACATTCTCAAAAACATATTTTATTTATTTATTTATTTATTGTCAACCAAAACAGATTACAATAACTACTTTAACTTAATTCTTAAATTGATACATATTTTGACCTTATTGTAATCCTATATGGTCGCACAACATGACTATAGTTTTTTAGGCACGCTTAATTATTATTTAATATTAATAAATTAAATTTAATATAAACACTTAATAAGTACACTTATACTACAATAAATAATAACCTAAGAATTCGACGAAATAACAATGTTATTCTATTATTTTACTTAATTATTTTAACTACTTTTCTAGCAAATATATTATATCTATGATCAAAAATATCTAAGTCTATATCTGTTATATTATTATAGGAGCGGCACATTCTTATAACAGGATTATAAAATGAGGTGTTATTTTTATAAGTTTCCAGTATAAAAGTTTTTGGTTTACGATTTACATATCTAACATTAAGGTTTATCTGAGAAAGTAAAGTGGGGGAGTCTATATTGGAATGTAGTATTTTATGTAGGGTTAGCAAATCTTGTCGTTTACGGCGAATATGCATTATATAGGATACTTAATGTATTTAATACAGAAATTAGTCACGAATTGACGATCGTAATTTAAGGCATTTAGAAATTGGTTCAATAAAATCGGTTTGCGGCTAATCTAGCCACAAATTCCGAAGCGATTAATATTGTAGCTAGCCATTAATGTATCTAGGTGAATGGTGGATTAATTTTGAACCTTAGTGCTTTGTTCTTTAAAAAAAATATTATTTAAGTAAGAAATCATAGTAACTAAGTATACACGATTTATAAATGAATGAAAAAACTGATTTTAATTAAGTATTATTATTTTATTTTGACGGAATCTTTAAATTACTTGCGTCAGTCAAAAGAAAAAAGGCTATTATCATTTTGTATTCAAAGCACTGAGCCTCATTAGCAAAAAGATTGTACGTTGCAGAAAAGAAAACTTTCTTGGAAAACTTGTAAAGGCGTGTCAACGTTTACCTTTTCTTAATTATGAGTAGCATTTCGGAACTTTTCAGGAGAGCTTAGTTTATTTTCACCACAAAATTCTTTGCCCTTTCGTCCGTTATTGGAATCCGTTAAAGTTCTAAAGGTTGAATATTTTATTGTAATAATACTAAACTTAAATAGCAGCAGTTTAGATAGAGAGAAAGTTATCTTCATGTTTTAATCCTGAATGAAGACGACTTGACCGTTTTAGCGATAGTATTAAAAAGTAAAGGTATAATAAATTAACCACAGCCCTGAAGCCCAGGCCGCCAATTTTGAAGCATGCTCATTGCTCATAGTTGTCAAAAGGTACGTAAACCCCGCGCCAATATCAATGTGCTGCTACTCGCTACGAGCAGGTATGTATCAGACACACAAACAATGATTTTGTTGACACTGTAAGCATAGTATCTGCTCGCTTGAAGCGTGTGAACAGTAAGCAATTACGTGCGCGGGTGGAGGTAGGCCAGCCATTGCCACCCACCTGCTGCACTAGAGGGCTAATGGCAAGAAGCCTGCTAGCTGTAGGCACAGGATCAGCGAGTTGTCTGCTAGCAGGTGGTGTTGTGTAAGAGCTGTCATGTGTTGCAGCGGTGGTGTGTAAGTGGGCTACGACCTTTATACGTGCGAAGCCAGGGCGATGAACAGATATAATATGACATCATCATCATGATCAACCCATTTCCGCCCCACTACTGAGTACGGGTCTCCTCTCAGAATGAGAATTGTTTAGGCCATAGTCTGCCACGCTGGCCCAATACGGATAGGCAGACTTCACACACTTTTGAGAACATAGAGAATTCTCAGGCATGCAGGTTTCCTCACGTTTTCCTTCACCGTTAAAGCAAGTGATATTTAATTGCTTAAAACGCACATAACTGAAAAGTTAGTGGTGCGTGCCCGGGATCAAACCCCCGACCTCCGATTAGGATGCGGACGTTCTAACCACTAGGCTATCACAGCTTTATAATATAACAATAAGTTAAAATTTTATGCTTCATCTAAGAGCTTTTCAGACCATTATACCCTTACGAGCCCTAATCACCCCTAACCTCCTCTTAACTGAAGCACGACAGATGTCTTACATTATTATGATGCGTCGTTCAGAAAAAAATGACTCTTCAAAAAGTCAATAACTTCGTTCAACGACTTGAGGGGTTTACGCTTTGTCATACTTTAAGCGCTCTTCAAAGAAATGGCTTTCATGAGACTGTTAGACTTTTATTACATCAACATTATTATTACTTTGTTACTCGCCGATGAAAAGTATTGTCCTTAGTAACAATTTCTGGTATCTACCGAAATAATACAGAAGATAAGGCAAGAGTGAATAAGCATCTGCTAGGGTGCGCTCCAACTTAGTCCCCATCATTGTTAGGCTTAGGGCGTATCTCGTCAAACCCAACCTATAAAACCATAAAAAATCGTGTACAGTATTTATTTATTCATTTCTACTAATGCATGTCCACTTTGAAAATCCATTTTCGAAACTACCAAGCTGGATCAAAAGTCGCTTAAGGAATAAAGTGCAGCATTCGAATAGTGCAGTGGCATCCATCGTATATTGAAACCGCAACGATAAAACTGTGAACACTCTGAAATGTTTCAAATTGAAGTGTACCCAAAAGTGTATAAGAACTAGCTGATGCCCGCGACTTCGTTCGCGTGGAAGTAGGTTTTTTAAAAAATCCCGCGGGAACTCTTTGATTTTCCGGGATAAAAAGTAGCCTATGTGCTAATCCAGGGTATAATCTATCTCCATTCCAAATTTCAGCCAAATCCGTCCAGTAGTTTTTGCGTGAAGGAGTAACAAACATACACACACACGCATACAAACTTTCTCCTTTATAATATTAGTGTGATTATTCTTTAAACTCCTGAATGTTTCCTCCTGAATTCTTAATCCTGAGTACTTTATACTTCACACTAATATTATTATAAAGGCGAAAGTTTGTATGTATGTATGTGTATATGTTTGTTACTCTTTCACGCAAAAACCACTGGACGGATTTGACAGAATAGAGGTAAATTATACCCTGGATTAACACAGAGGCTACTTTTAATCCCGGAAAATCAAAGAGTTCCCACGGGATTTCCAAAAACCTATATCCACGCGGACGAAGTCGTGGGTGTCAGTTACTATTATAATATTGTAGTAGACATCTCACAAAATTTAATGCTAAATGCAATGAAACGTATAGCTAACCTTAACAGGGCTCTCTCCGTCACTCGCTTCATACAATCGTAGTTCCAATTTCATTTGAATATTAAGCAACCAAAGTCCATGAAATTTTGCAGATATATTCTAGAAAACTAATAATATCTGTGTCTGTGGTGTTTTAGGTTTTTCTAAAAATATGTAGTTTTAAAATTACAGGGGCTCAAAGATTTGTATGTAAATTTTTAAGACCGCGTAACTTTGAAACCGAATATTTTAACAGAAATCTGGAAAACCACAGACATAGATATTAGTTTCTAGAATATGTCTGCAAAATTTCATGGACTTTGGTTGCCTAATATTCAAATGAAATTGGAACTACGTTTGTATGAAACGAGTGACGGAGAGAGCCCTCTTAACATAAGGACTAATGACTTGTATTCTCCATGTACAATGTACATAACATGATGTGCATTTTGGCTGATTTTCTCTTCGTAATAAACGAGCTCTTCCATACATAATATGTATGTACAAGTAATTGACTACGGTTAAAATTGTCAATCTATACGTTTTGTTTAAAATAAACCTCGCACTGGTTAAAACTTCTCTCTATACCGGGAAAATGGCAACAGTGTTACCTGTAGAAACTATAACACCTAAGCAAAAATATTATCAGTTGTTTGAAAATTTTCGTTTGCTACCGCAGCAGTGGCTTTGCTTGTTTAGGCTGTGGCGCACGTGAGGCGAATCAGTAAATATACTTTGGCACACCTAACGTTGTTCAATTTGCGACTGAAACTAACTTTTGCCAACTTGTTTAGTTGAGACGATGCTAACGATACAAAATAAATAAGCAGGTTAGTTTTGTTGTTGGTGCATCTTGAAAATGTTGTCTATTGAACTCTGCTGTTTCCGATAAACCAAGATAATATTATGTTCTGAAACAAAGACGACATTGTTCTTTATATCAAGAATATATTGCTCTTACAGTCTTAACATTTAAGTGTGGACATAGGGGTCTCACAGACCTTTGGCTCTGTAGATTTCTCAGAATAATATACTTCGCCCTCACAATTTTGACCACTTTTTAATCATTATTTTTAACTATTAATATAAAACGACCTCAAACAATTTAGTGGTCTGTGATTGGGTCTGTGAGACGAGACCCCATGTCCATACTAGTGCTACAAAAAATAAGTGTCCATAGTTAATGGTGAACTTATTTATTATTACTATATTATTTTTAGTTTGATGGATATATTGAGTAGTTAGGTAAATACCATATGCCAACCTAGGCCATCTACATATCTAAGCCATATTGGATTCTACAGCTAATTCTATTTTGGTGAACACATTCAAATACCCATTGATGCAACTTGTCATTTTAGTCACCAATTTTACTATAGATACAGGTTACATTTAACTCTTTAGTGAATGAATATATTATTATTAGTGGATGATTCATTAATTCATGAAAAAAAAAATCATCATAAAAGGCCTATGAAATTGACTCATAACTAAATATTCGGATAAAAATAATTATACGGCCACACAAAATTTTAACAATTCTAGCGTGAAATTGTTTTCATACCAAATTCAAAGTTCATATCAAACAATTTATAATAAAAACTCGCTTTCCAATAACCGTAAAAATATAATTACTCCCGTTCATTGGGCACTGTTAAATCATAAACATTTGAATGATTGCTTTGAAAGTAAAAAACAATTTTATGTCAGAACTCACGTTTTTGAACTACCGTAAAAATATAATTAACTTAACCATTCCGTTACTTCCGCCTTGTAAATTTTATGTCCAACGAAATGTGCCAATTTCAATGATATTATAAATGTTCTGCTGGATAAGACGCTTCAAAGTAACAATAAGTATGTTCCAACGAACATCGGTGTCTGCACTCCTGCCGATGTCAGGGACGTGTGGCCTAGTTGTAACAACGCATATCAATCGATTGTGATTGTTAAGCAATGTTGAACCAAGTCGGTAACTGAATGGGTGACCAACTTAGAGGTCTGAGTTTGGCCTTTTCGTTTCCTCCGTGCCTCGGAGAGAAAGAAGAAAGAAAGAAAAACAAAGTGTTTATTTGCTGCCACAGAAATAAGATATATGTGATATAATATCAAAATAAGATGAGATGCGTGGTGTGTGGTATCATAATGGACTTGACTCAGCATTTGTTGCCTGTGTCATGAACGCAGGCACAGCGCTGATCTTCCGTGGAGCACGTTAAGCCGTCGGTCCCGGTTATTATCCTAAAAGTCCAAATCTCGTTCTTTTAGTCGAATTGTATGCGGGAGGATCTGGGAACCCACCGCATTATTATGCCAAGAGAACTCCTACCATTATAAGGTTAATAGAAAAGGGTCACGACCCTTAACAATGAGGAATACGACGGTAAAAAGTAGTTTAATTTTACAAACGGACTTCTCTAAAGTGAATTACGATCGACAGAGTGCGGACAGCGAAATTCATTGGAACATGTTGTTACTATGAAGCGGCCGATCTAGTGGAACATTCATATCGCTGGTCAAGTTAAATAGCGCAGCAGTCGTCTGCTGAATTTACGTTCTTGTTGAAAATTTGATTCGTGCCGTTTTGAACGTGAAACTAACCTTTGAGACCAGCTGGTGACGTACTTAATCACTTAGCCTCAAAATACAGAACAAACTTAACTAAAAGCCGATTCACACCAAGCACGTATACGTGACCACGCGCGTGAATCCATAGACATGACAGCACGCATTACGTCTACGCGAACGTTCACGTCACGCAAGCGGTATTGCCATATCTCATACAGTTCCATACATTACAACGTCATGGTACGCGCTACGTCTACGCTTACGTGCAGCATACGCGTTTGGTGTGTCCCAGCTTTTAACTTGTTTTGTATTCTGAGCACTTGACTTCCTTTTCCCTGCTTTATAAATTCATACAAACTCATGATGCTGAGAGTCCTTTGATGGGTCAACCAGTCCTAGCAGAATAAATATCGCCAGTCACAAAATTGAACGACACATAAGTAGTTGCATTTTCACGATTAGATCGCAATGCTATGCGAGCTGAATTGTAGATTATTGCATCGTAATAAGAGTCGCCTTTTTTTAATTATTATCTATGAGGAGTGAATCTTCTGTAAGGTACTAAGTATTAAGTATTCTGTGGTCAAAGTTAATGCACTGACATTGGCTTAAGAAATATACTATTTTACCCGAATTCTACGAAGTTTCCTGTTTCCTAAGTTTCCTAAGACTCAATAGTTCAACGAATGAGGAATTCCGAAAGGTCCCCGGTTCAAACCGCACCCGTTGCACTATTGTCCTCTTTCCTCTTAGCACAAGCTTTACGCTTAGTTGGAGGGGAAAGCGGAATATTATTCATAACTAGCATGGCTAATATTATTCTTTATGAGAGAAACTAATTTATAGATAGAGAAAACTCAAATTGTACGCGGCTTACATACATTTCAGGCTTATGATAAATCAATTTATTGATATACTAGAATTACTACATGATGACCGCGACTTTCTCTGCGTAGATTTAGGTACTTTAAAAATCCCGTGGGAGATCTTTGGTTTTCCGAGATAAAAAGTAGACTATGTCCGTCCCCGGGATGTAAGCTAACTCTGTACCTACCAAAAATCAAAATAGGTTAAACTGTTGGGCCGTAAAAAGCTAATAGCATTTATAATATTAGGCATGGATTAGTGTGGATTAGGTAGGTAAGTAATCAAACACCACTATAATATTAATTTTTGCGACTACAAGACGTTGAATTTTCCACGGTATTCCTCTAGCCTTGAACATGAACACAAAGTTCATCTTCAGCTAACTACGCGCGCTTACAGTAGGTTACTGGGTTAAGCTGCAATAAAATAAATTAATTTTCTAAGTTAAACGGAAAATTATAACAGTGGAGATAAACCTACAGTGGATTTGCTCCTCACTAACTTGCTAGCCATTATATGATTTTGAACCGTAAAACATGGGTTTAGGGTTGAATTTAGATATTGTGCGAAAATCACGCAAGTTCCTTGATGGGTTTAATTTTCTCCGTATGGAATGAAACATAGCATATAAAGTATTCATTGCTTCAGTTACTTTTTAATTTCACAGTACAAAAGAGCCTGCATGGTTTTTGCCCATTTGTGGTCAGTTGTTAGTTCTAAAATGGTACCTTTTCAGTCGGGTGTGATCATACTGAAAATGTAATTCTGATATAAAAAATAATCTCGCTTTCATCCTGGAAAATTAAAGACTTCACACGGGCCTTAAAAACCTGAATCCATGCGGGTTAAATTACGGACATCGTCTAGTATTAATCTATACCCTTATCTTATATTATCGCTAGAACTACTGAAACGATTTTGTTAATTCTTCCACTAGTCGAAAGCTACATTATCCCTGAGTGTCATAGACTATACATTATTTTCAAAAATATAAGAGATCCTTACGAAAATTGTAAACTATCCGTGCGATAGTTAGCTAGCTGGGGCGGGTCGCTAATCCTACTAATATCATAAATACAAAAGTTTGTATGTATGGATGGATGTTTGTTAGTTTACACTACAAACTACAACGGTAAAACTAGTGAACGGATTTGGTTGAAATTCGGAATGGAGATAGATTATACCCTGGGTTAACACATTTGCTAGTTTTTATCCCGAAAAATCAAAGAGTTCCTACGGGATTTTGAAAAACCTGAATCCACGCGGACGAAGTCGCTGGCATCAGCTAGTATTATATATAAGTATGGATTAGAGCCAAGATTTTTCGAAGAGTAATAGTACAAGTGTAAATTAAAAATTTATAACACCCCCGACGATCCAAAGTATTTGAGTTTTCCAAAACATCATTTTCAAATAAATAATTATGTATTTAGGCAACGTCCATCTTGACAGCTTGACATTTGTCAATTGACATAATATTAAGAACCTAACGGTTATCTAACCTTCTTTTATACAAGAAAACTAGAAAAGAGCTGATAACTCTTAAACGGCTGAACCAATTTTTTTGGATTATAGCTAAGAACACTCTCGATCAAGCCACCTTTCAAACAAAAAAAACTAAATTAAAATCGGTTCATTCGTTTAGGCGCTACGATGCCACAGACAGATACACAGATACACAGATACACAGATACACAGATACACAGATACACAGACACACAGATACACAGATACACACGTCAAACTTATAACACCCCTCTTTTTGGGTCGGGGGTTAAAAATCGACTGTCAATGTTCGCCCCGAATGTTTATTGTGTGGTAGCCGTAAAAATATTTCAAGATGCAAAATATTTGTGCGACGCTGTCGTGTTGGAGATATTTTGTTTTTCATGTATCGTAATGTAGAAAATCTGTAAAATATTTACGGGTCTCTTAATAAGATAGGTACATTTACGGAACAAAAAGAGTTCAAAGACCTAAACACATAATGCCTACTCTTCTGGCATGAACTTTATTTACTTATCCTTTTTATTTTCCTTTGTTATATTATTTGCTATACATCACACTAATATTATAAAGGCGAAAGTTTGTATGTATATGTGTGTGTGTGTGTGTGTGTGTGTGTGTGTGTGTGTGTGTGTGTGTGTGTGTGTGTGTGTGTGTGTGTGTGTGTGTGTGTTACTCCTTCACGCAAAAACTACTGGACAGATTTGGCTGAAATTCGGAATGGAGATAGATAATATCCTGGATTAGCACATAGGCTACTTTTTATCCCGGAAAACCAAAGAGTTTCCACGGGATTTCGAAAAACCTAAATCCACGCGGACGAAGTCGCGGGCGTCAGCTAGTTATCTATATATCTGCTATTTATTTTTATTAACGTTATTTAACAGAATCCAGATTTAAAGCGGCAGCCTCATAAAAACTAAATGATATTTTATTTTTATTGTAGTACAAAATAGTATCTCTTATTACGTCCACTTGTACGGAAAGAAAATTCTACTGAGAAAAGCCTGCAAGAAACTATGCAGTTACTCTTTTCAAATCATAAAAAATACAATAATTTCTATCATTCACTACACCACCTTGGAGGCAACTGAAACCGATTGCTTCCATACAACTTTGTCATTAAGAAATTCATTAATAAGGTTTCATAATTCATTAAATGTATGATAAATAAGCCTCAATAGCTCAAGTATTATAGGAGCGGACTGAAATCCGAAAGGTCGCGGTTCAAATCCCACCCAGCTGTCGGCTTTATGTCGTCAACCCAACGCTTCCTTTTTCTTCCCCTTTTCCGCTTCCAGCCATCCCTAACTTCCCATTCCGTCATAGCGTCGTCCAGCAAAGGATTTCTGTCGTCCACTTTGCACAGACTACATAACTGCGCTACCAGTTTATGACGGTTTATAGCAAATCGATTTTGTGTATCCTCTCTTTGTGTAGGCTTTGCATTTCCAGGCAGCGCCGCCAGGGATGAGCGATGCGCAGGCAATCTGGACCTAGCAATAATTTGCAAAACCTGAATGGTGAAAGGGTGATGATAGGAATAAGCCCGAAGTGCAAAATTTCACCGCGCGCGATTTTTTCCACGGAATTCTGTGACATGGAAATTGTATGAAGTACTTCACCCCTTTTTTTTCGGTGAGTGGGTGCAACGTCATACAACTTCCATATGTCACAGAATTTAGCGGGAAAAATCTATGAGCTTGCTCTCTGGGTTAAAATGTGGCGCAACAATAATTGTTAGGTACAATACAAAATATGTTTGTTAAGTGTGTGGCCAGTTGGTCACCCTTCCTCTGCGTTGTATTTGTCATTAATGATGGTAATAACCTCTCTCCATTAATCACATACCTAATGGTAGGCGTTTTGTTGGGATAATAAGTCAGCAACATCTCATTAAATATTATAAAAATCTATAAATACTTCTAGAGTTACGTGAAAAATATACACATGAAATCTACTGGTGTTGAATCACTTAGCAGTCAGGTAAAAGATAAAATATGAAAAGCTAAGTAGAATCTTAAGAATTTCTTTGACTTTGTGAAGTTTCTGAAACACCTAGTTGAAGAGCGAGAAAATGTTCAAAGATGTCATCAGAGAATATTTATTTTTCATATCTCAATACCAAACTTGTGCTTGCGTAGTCGTGAACGTGTGGGGTTTTGTTAGTGTACAGTGGTGTACAAGATCACACGAGCGACTTTTTGTATTAAAACATTGAGTCATATCTGCCTTGGCTACGAATCTGGTATTATTACTCGCCGACTAGGCTTCAGAGAAAGACTGAAGGAAGAGTGATAAACCCTTTCCAAGGGTTCCGCGAGTGATGTGTATCCAAATACTCAGTGACTCAAGTGTGAACAGTAACTAAATAATCGGAGTGTCTATCAAACCTCGTGTTTTGGTCTATGAGCACCAGATACTTCCACCTAACATTGGTAAGGGCAGATATGACTGAAGCCTTAACTGCTAACGGGACTCTATTACTAAGCTTCCGCTGTCCGTCCGTCCGTTGGTCCTTTCGTATATCTGTCTGTGTGCTTTATGTCGTGAACCGTATTGGTAGAGAGTTGAAATTTTCACAGAATATGTATTTCTGTTGACACTATGACAACAAATAATAAAAGTTGAACCTTTTGTGTACGAGTCTGACTCACACTTGACCGGGTTTTTCTGTAACTCTCAGTTGTTCTGCGATACGGTAGGATTAAAATATTTACTTTTTACACATGCCGTTCTCATGATGAGATCATTCTGATAAGTAAGACAGAGAGTAGAAGAGATAGCGCTCAGCAAATATTGTGAACAAAGAGATGTAGTTTTAAGTCTTTAACAGCGTAACTATTTCTTTTAATATTTTACATTGAAAATCATTGAGTAGATTTTAACCGTGTCGAAGGAAGGATACCGCATTTTAACGCTATGACAACACCATGATCCTTAGAACAGGACACTATTAGTTCCGCATGCTTGGACTACGGGTACGGTGTCATCGACGAATATCACACCTACGCCTTATCTTGTCTTGATTATGTCAAGACGGTGGATATGTTGACACTTTTTGTCGTGCGACATGTTGCTAGTGGGGTTTTTACTCTTATTCTAAGGGCATGTTTGCGCTTCGTTCAATATGTCGTTTCATGAATACCAAGCAACTCGATGATTTGCAAGTTTCACTTAAATATGTAATTTTCCAATACGATGTTCGAAAAATCTTTTAATAAATAATATGACGTCTTATTCTATACAAGAACTACTAGTTCTAGTTCCTAGACGTCACGTCAAGGAAATGATTGGGAAAAATCTAGCTCTATATATGAAGCATGATTTAATACAGTTAATGAGGAGAAACTTTGAGGATAAGTGAATACTTAGTATTGCGAAAATGCTTTCTAAAAACATACATCTAAACGAAGTGTCAACTTCCACTAATTAAAATAAAATAAAAAGGTACAAAGATGTGAACTTCTTCTCAGTAGGTATCATTATAAATGCAAAAGTGTGTTTGTGTGCTAGTTTATCCTTAAATCATGCTGCAACAGAGCAACGGATTAGCGTTTTTTATGCTTAAAGATCTGGAGAGTGTTATAAGATACTTTTTATCCTGGAAAATTAATTAGTTCCCGAATCTAAATCGCCAACTTTTCCAACTAACGGTCCGCGCACAATAAACTACTCGTATCTTCAACTGCAAGAAAGAAGAAATGTCATCCATGCATCTACAATGGGGATGATGCCTAGGTCAAAAATAAATTATTTCTTGGTTATTATTAAATAGAAGTTCTTCCAAATTCCTAAAATCCACATGCGCTGCTAGTTTTAAGTTTGCTTACCATTATAAATTATCGATTTAACTAAAAACGTACGTCAAATTACGTCAAATGTGTATGACGTCATATCTGTGTATATCATACAAGCTCCCTTAATAAGCGAGCGTTTTGACGTTTGATAAAAAGTCGCTGATTTGATTAGTAGTCATCCCTATTGGATCGGTCGTTTATATGCCCTATCCCGTCTGCCAAAACGGTTCCTTACTTACATTTCCATTACGAGCATTGTAACTAATGCAACATTAATTTCAATTAACTATCCCAACCAAGAGAGCGTTGTCTATTCTTTTATAGTAAGCACAATAAAATAAGATTAAGTACATAAAATTCAGTGCACTATTAGAATCTATGGCGGTCTTATCGGGCCATTGTGATGTGATGTCTTACATACAGTTTTATATTGTGAGTAATAACCACACTTAAATACGAGATTTTTAGTTTAAAATGAAAATTTGTTAGGTAATATTGGGTTTTACGATAATTTAAATTACATAATTATAATAATTATCGTGTTGATAATCCATAAAATCACATAGGATTTACAATAATTGTTTAATTAATTAGTGTCCATTTAAAACCAATTACTGCCTGAATTACGTTATTTTAATTTATTGTGCTAGATGATATAAGTACTTATGGCCTTGTGAATTAAAACATGTCTTTTAAATCCCGTAGGAACTCTTTGATTTTCTGGGATAAAAGTCTAGCCTATGTCCATCTCCCGGATGCAAGGTATCACTGTGTACCAAATTTCACCAAAATCTGTTAAACGGATGTGCCGTGAAAACGTAACAGTCACACAGTCAAACAGACACACTATCGCATGTATCACATTAGTATAGATGCACTAATAGGTGATGACGTCATTCGAGGGTCCAGGATTCGATCCCGGGCACGCACTTGTAACTCTTTGAAGTTATGTGCGTTTGAAGCAATTAAATATCACTTGCTTCAACGGTGAAAGAAAAGATCGTGAGGGAACCTTGGATGCCAAAGAGTTGTCCATAATGTGTGGAGTCTGCCAATCCGCACTTGACTAGCGTGGTACGAGTAGATTGACAAACCCTTCTCATTCTTAGAAGACTTGTGCTCAGTAGTAAACTGACGATGGGTTGATCATGATCGATTCACGAACTATTATATACTAGCCGATGCCCGCGACTTCACTTGCGTGGATTTAGGTTTTTCAAAATCCCGTGTGAACTTTTTGATTTTCCGGGATAAAAAGTAGTAAGTAGTATAATGTTACTAATGTTATAGTGCTAATCTAGGATATTATCTATCTCCATTCAAAATTTCAGCCAAATCCGTCCAGTAGTTTTTGCGTGAAGGAGTAACAAACATACATACACATACACACAAACTTTCGCCTTTATAATATTAGTATGATAGTCAGCATCATCATCATTATCATCATCAGCCTGTGGACTTCCACTGTTGGACATAGGCCTTCCCTATAGTTCTCCCGCGGGTCTCCTCATTTCGGATCTTATCCCTCAAGGAAACTCTTAACATAGCCCTCTCCATAGCTCGCTGAGCAATTTTGATTTCTGTTTTTTTTTTTAAAAAAAAAAAGAATAAGTACTATATAAAGAATATATGTAGCTTATTAAGTGTTTTTACACGTTGCGTGTTTTCGCGGACCGGAACGCGAGATCGCAACGCACCGATTAGCGCCGGAATCCGACTCCGCCACGGTCGCGTCCGGACATCGTATTCTGATTTATTTTGACAATCTTCCTGGCACAGTAGTTAGTGCTGTGGTCTCATAAGTAGGAGGTCCCGGGTTCAATTCCTGGTAGAGATAATTTGGGCATTTATAATTTTGTTTAAACGGATCTTTAGCCGGGCGGGTGTTAAGTATGCCCAGGGGCCCAGCTGGTCCGATCGTTGCGTCTGGGAACTTGTAAACATAGTGCTCCGTTAAGTTTGATTAAAGGCGAGAAATTATTGAGGTTTCTATGGCAACGTCTAGTTTGTTCGTGGTAAATTACTGCGTTGCTGTAGAATCCTAAGTATACGAGTAAGTTCGATTGGGGTCATCTAGAGTGTGCCGCCATAGTTTCTAAAAGTTGCGTCTGGCCTAGTTTGTTGGTAGAGTTTTACTGTTATCTGATTACAACGGCTGTATCTACAAAGATGTGCCTGTAAGCGACTGCATACTTTGTTGTGGGCTCTTCTCAGATCTGGGCGCGTTTGGAACCCTAACTTAACTTTATCTCGTATCTTGTATTCAATAATATTTGGTCTCTATATTGGTAGCAGTGGCAGTAGCAGCCCTAACAATGAAGCTCGACGGTTACTTATCATTCATCATCATTTACAACAAAGTAACGAACATCGCTGAGGCTTTTGCTGTGTAAATTCATTTCACTAAAATATCCGTATCCCTATTTTATGCGAATTTTGATTTCATTCATTCTTTTTAATGGGATATATAAAATGAATTTAGCTGTGAATGAAAAAGATTTGAAAGCATTTGATATTTTGTAACCTTTTTATGCTGTCCGAATTTTTTTTTGATGGCGGATTTTTTTCACAATAATATGATTTCGTTTACTAATAGAATATGTTATATTTTATTTAAAAGTAAAAGGTGGGTTAATTGTGTTTTAATTGATGAAATGGATATTAAATTATAAGAGACGACTCCGGCGCAGTAGCGCGCTGTGGTCTAAGAATAAGCGAGAGGTTCCGGGTTCGATCCGGCAGAGACAGTTTTGGATTTTATAATTAACTGAAATTGTCAGAGGTCTAGTCTAGTGAGAAGCTACGGCCGTGGCTACTTACCACCCTACCAACAATGGAGTGCTACCAAGAGATTTAGCGTTCTGGTATAATGCCTTGTATAAACCGAACCGATTTGGGGTAAGTATGAGTTTAATAAAACTAGCTTACCCCTTTCAAATTAGCTCACTACAACCTTAGGGTAGTGGTAAGAAAAGGTTTCTTGGTGCTGTCAATAGTGAGCAGGCAATAGGTATATCATGATGATGGTGAGATGCGAAAAATCGTTGACGCTATCCTGGAATTGAAAAACAGCATACACCATTTCTATTACCTTTTTTAAATTTCTGTGGTGATTACCTTTGTATTAAAGCGATAAGCCGTAGAGTTTCAATTGTAGATATAGCCGTATCGCTTTTAGATCCAACACCGGTAAATACAATGAAACACCTGTTACTAATGACTGTATTGAGCGGCTACTGCACATGCATACACAAACGCTCATTGTGACACGTATCACGTGCCGTCGTACATTATCACCAGTGCCGCTGTTTCTAATTTAGCCTATTAATCAATGATGATATACCGTAGTTGTATTTTACACTAGCTGATGCCCACGACTTTATACGCGTGGATTAACTTTTAAAAATCTCCCGTTTTTGAGTCATAAATGGGTCTGTTTTTGTGTCATAAAAAAGCCTAATTTTAAGTCATAAATGGAGCTGTTTTTGAGTCATAAATGGGGCTAATTTTGAGTCATAAATGAGGTCTTCTTAGTCATAACTGGGGTTGTTTTTGAGTCATAAATATGCGCTGACTCTATGAGACCAATATATAATAGTCATTAATGGAGCTATTTTATGAGTCATAAACGGGTATCATTTTGAGTCATTAAAGGGCCTGTTCTTGAGTCATAAATGGTTCTGTTTTTAAGTCGTGAACGGACTGTTTTTGGATTTCAAAGAGGGTGGTTCTGAATCATAAACGGATTTGTTTTTGAACATAAATAGGGCTAATTTGGAGTTAAAAAGGGGGTGTATTTAAGTCATAAATCGGGATAATTTTGAGTCATAAGTTGGACTGTTTTTTGAGTCATAACTGTGCGCTAGGTGATTTTGCATTAGATTCACATTAATTTAATTTAGATTGGTCTGTTTTTGAGACATAAATGGGTCTGCTTTTGAGTCATTACGGCTTATTTTGAGTCATATGTCATAAAATATCCGCTAGAAAGGTAGGCATTTGTTAAACTTCAGGCTGCAGTGATATGCGAGCTGAATTTCTCTTTATTGAGTCGTAACAACAATTGTTCAAACTTCTTTGTGACCCTTCTGTATCTGCAAAAGGCCTATTATCTATTCTGTGGAAAGATGTAATAAGTTATTTCTCGCTCTGTTTCTTTCTCTGTTAGTCAACAGTGAGGCGTATAGTGACCATTTGTTGAGAAAATGTTAGCATTATGAATACTAAGGGGAACATAATAGATTCTGCAAGTTATAGTATTCGGGAACAATAGCATTGTGGAGAAGCATGATGCTAGGGCTCGCGACTCGGTAAATAGCGTATTGTTATACAACAATCTCGAATATGCTTATTTTATTTAAATATTAAACACAATACTTATTATACAAAATTTTAAATTAGCGCACTCTTAATAGCTGCTCTTTACTTTGGTTTTACAACAGAAGGTAGGTATCTTGTTTACCTGTTAATTGTTAGAATTTTTTAGAATGGCTTCGTGGACAAACGACATCAAACGAGTCGCAGGGCGCCGCTGGATTTAGGTGGCGCAAGAACCCTGGTACCTGTAAGAAACCGATGTTGTGGACATCGGCTGATATTAATGATGATAATGACTGATAATGATGATAATTCTAAATAAAGATATAAAACATCACACTAATATTATAAAGGTGAAAGTTTGCGTGTTTGTGTGTATGTTTGTTACTCTTTCACGCAAAAACTACTAAACGGATTTGGCTGAAATTTGTAATGGAGATAGATTATACCCTGAATTAATACTCAGGCTATTTTTCCCGGAAAATGAAAGAGTTCCCTCGGGATTTTAAAAACCTTTATCCACGTGAATACAGTATTCCTACAAAGAGCTTTAGATTTGAAGAAACATGAGCGGATAATAATTTTATAACCCCGAGCTGGTATTTTAGATAGCATCGCAATACTGTAACTACTAGCTCATATTTTATAAGCCTCAGGTTATAAGAGAACTAGGATAACAAAACTTTATCTTGCACATTTCATTTCAAACTGTTTCACATTCCACTTTTCCACACAATTTCCATGTGAATTACAACAATACTTACTCGTAAATTGATAAATGATTTTTAATTTAAAATGTGCATTTTGTCTTGTTTTCGGTTCAAATATAATAATAAACAACACATTTTTTAAACTAATTGATCCTATGAGAGCATATCTATTCTATATCGAACAAACACAATAATTTTTTGGGATATAATACCCTATAATATTATGTTGGGTATTAGTTATAAGCATGCTGCAAGCTACAAGCGTACAAATCTGTTCAGTAGTTTCAGTGTGAAAAGCGCACTGACATACAGATGGACGGACGGATGGATAGAGACAGCTAGACAGAAAGAGAGCCGGATAGACGGACAGTCAGTCAAATTTGTGTATCTACAAAATTTATTGACTAAAGTTGGTTATTATCAACTACATTTGTATGGAAAGCGGAATATACTAAATTTTAACAAACTTGGTAGCGAAACATATTAGTTACGTCACTATACCAAAGGTATCTAATGTATCTGTGTTATTATGCACCGAATACCAAAGTCGATAGGATTTTTCTTTCCACAAAAGAATGCTGGTATAAAATGACAAACTCATGTACATAATATCGCCGAAATGCTTCGCAGCAAATAGATTTTATTCGTGATCCCCGTCGGTCGTATGTTACATCACATGAATTTATGAATATAAAGTAGCATGACTTTACGTTTCCAAATCGAATTGTTGTATTATGTTTGTAAGATCTCATTCAAAGGAAATACATAAACGATACCTACGTACATACTTGCGCTCGTTACACGGTCAATCTTATCCGCGATTTCCAATCCATCAAAATATCATCAAAATAAATTTTCACGATCTTAAATTAAACTTAAATGTAAATGTTAGTTGAAATCGAGAGGCAAAGCCTTTAAGCTCCTATGGCTTTGCTTCTGAGTGGAACTATTATTAACTTAGCCTCAACTATAGAATACCCTAAGAGCGGTTACGCACTGCATCTTATCCGAATCCGTGAAAATACGGATACTTATAAAAATCTCGGACCGAATTCGGATCTTTGGCATATACCTAAGTGTACTTTTGTACAAAAAGTATTACGGCTACTTCGGATCGAATATTTCTTCCGAATCGACGGCTCGGATGACGGACAGAAATCGGATGTCGGAAGTCGGATCTAGTGCGTAAACTACCTACTATACAAGTAGTTCTAGGACTACTTCTGAAAGTATTTTCATGGATTCGGATCGGATGTACTACGTAACCGCTCGGCTTATTGTCTTTATAACAATTTCTTTAGCCAAATCATTTATATAATTTTTTTTTATTAATGCAATGCTAATAACTAGAAAAAATGTGTCTATATTTCTAGCAAACTCGATAGCTCGAAAGAAAATGAAAGATTTCGCCACGCTGTCGAATTGTCGATGAAGCGTGGCAGAGATTTTTAATCAAATACCTTATTAGTAAGCATTTAACCCTTAGTACAAGAAAATCACGAAAAAATCTCATTTTTTGGAATTTCAGAATATTTTATTGAGGTCAGAGTAATTAGAAGTAAGGTAGGTATGTCCTATTTTCCAGACTCAGAACTATAAAAGTTCAACACTTGTACAGATAACTTGTCGCCTCCAGGGATACAAATCTAATTTTCTTTATTATCTCTTGTACAGAGTTTTCTAAAGTCGGGTATTATTACACATAAACTTTTTATGAGCAAGCCACATGTGATAAACGTGGCTTAGCACGTGAGCACGAGACGTGCCTTGGTTAAAGAGTTAAACTGATTTGGAGTAATGGCTGCACCAAAGGAGAGGGTAGAGTTTTGACGTTATCATTCGCAGCAAAATTTGACGTCGGACGTGACCTGTAACCTTATTCCACGTATACTAAATTACCAAGTAGTAGGTCCTATCTGTTTGTTTCTAAAGTTCTATTAACCTGGGAAGAAAATTCAAGTATTATTAGGACTATCAAAGCTTTGAATATTTAAGCACTATTGTCGTATTTCTTTTTGTGCCATATTTCTTCATTGTAGTATGTATTTCTCCTACTGAAAACTTTTAAAGAAAGTTGAAAAAACTTGCCAAGTGCGGGTCAGACTCGCGGACCTATAGTTCTGTACCCAGGTATTTTTCCGGTATTTTGCACGATAAATCAAAATTATTACGCGTAAGAAATAAATAAAAATTTGCTTTAGAATCATATGATACCCTACTTGGTATAGTTATCATACTTTGAAAATTGTAAATATTAATTATTTGTTCATGAACACATTTTTTTTGTGATGTAACTACAAATTCACGGTTTTCGTATTGTGTTTAGTTAATTTTTTAATTTTTCTTCCTTTAGTTACTTGTGCTTATGTATTTGTTTTGTAGGTCTTATGACCTACTTATAACCTGCCTGCCAAATTTCATGATTCTCGGTCAACGGGAAGTACCCTATAGGTTTTCTTGACAGACACGACAGACGGACAGACAGACAGATACAGACAACAAAGTGATCCTTTAAGGATTGCGTATTTCTATAAGGGGAAAACTGATGCTGGAAGGGCGTTTCATATCCTATCCTAGCGGTTCTAATAAGAAACTAAGAGGCAAATCGTTTCCTACCTCTGTATGTAATATCCATACTCTGTGCCTATACACGTGACTACACGTACCTAATCCAAGCAAGCTTTCAGTCTCGTAAAATGAAAGCTTTCTTCGGATTGTACGAGTTAATCCTTATTTATTGCGGTATTACTTTATGGTATTGATCGTTTCGAATGGATAAAATAAATCCGTTAAATACTGGATACTTTTGCGTAAGTGTATAGGTCTTTAATAAAAACTAAAAAAAATTATAACACCCCCGACAAGTGAAGGTTACTAGTAACTAGAAAAGAGCTGATAACTTTCAAACGGCTGTACCGATTTTGTTGGATTATAGCTAAGAACACTCTCAATCAAGCCACCTTTTAAACAAAAATTGATTTTGGTTTTGTTTGTTTTTTTTAAAATCGGTTCATTAGTTTAGGAGCTACGATGCCACAGACAGATACACAGATACACACGTCAAACTTATAACACCCCTCTTTTTGGGTCGGGGCTTAAAAATAATCTATCTCTGTCACTCCAAAAAATTCACGAACATAATATTACACCCCGTGACTTGTAAGTACAACAAACAGGTACTGCTCCACAAACCATTTTTTTTTAAAAGAACAATAGCCATGCTAATCATGACTAATTCTCCCCTTTCCCCTCCAATTAAGCGTAAAGCTTGTGCCAGGAGTGGGTACGACAATAGTGCAACGTGTGGGGTTTGAACCGCCGACTTTTCGGAAGTTAGTCCGCTCCTCAACCGTTGAGCTATCGAGGCATTCGTGAACACGTTCACATTATGATCTTATGACGTTGTATGCGCGGTTTGTCCGGATCAGACTTTATGTAATGTGAGATGTGTGAGCTTGTAGCATAATGAATATATTCATGTCGACGACAGCTTGAAAGGCGTGGGTAACCGCAGTAAAATGTTACCCTTGAACGGTTCTCGAAGATATTGGGACATACTGCGGATATAAGATTACACATTAAGTCAAAATGTGTATGCTCAGGCAGGCTGGCTGGTGTGTTCTATGCTAACGACGATTTTATATATTTTCAGGTAAACACTGAACTCTTATTAGACTAAGTATAACTTTGCTGTAAGTCTGTTTCTCTGTCTGTCTCGGAGGTAACAAGCTGAAATTTTTATCGAGTAGGTTCAAGGTTTGTTTGTAGTACACTCCATACAAACGTAGTTTCTCTGTCTTTTGTATACTAAGCAATCAAACTCGAATGAAATTTTGTGGATACGTTCTATGAATGTGTCAATGGTTTGCCAAATTTCCGTTAAAAGGTATAGTTTGAAACTTACACGGGCTCAAAGATTGACATAGAAATCTTTAAACAACTTTAAATGGTTAATAGCCAAACTATGTTTGTATGGACAGAGCGCTGAAAAGGAATTTTCTACTTAGGTGTACCTAAATTTGGGTAAGAATTCTTTTATCAAAACTACAGTAAGTAAGATGCAACATTTTATTTGTTCTTAAATAAAATTGAGCCATTAGTCATAACAACTGGTTCAATTATTTGAAACGAAGACAGTCGTGGGAGTAACTATAAATATCTGAGGTTCGTTAAGAAAGAAATGTTACGCTTAATTCAGCTTCTTTCACCGATAAAATATGAATTTCTTATAAAAGTCCTTTTCACGGAGAATCTAATACAAGGCAGCGTGCGGCGAATAAAAATGTATACCGTAATTTACTCTTAGCTCCTCCTCTTTAAAGGCACTCTCAAGTATTAAACCCTGGTCAAACGAAACGCGCAACTACAGCGTCGCTATCAAGGGTTCCGTACCCGAAGGTTGTGAACGGAATCCTATTACTAAGCCTTAACTGTCCGTCCGTCCGTCTGCTAATCTCTCAGCGAACTACTCATGAACCGTAAATAGGCAGAGAGCTGAAATTCTCACAGAGTATGCATTTCTATTGCCACTGTAAAAACAAATCAATAATAATTATTGATCTTATTCAGTTTAATGAACAGTTTCTGTTACATCAAATCGATCTCCTCGATTGATTGATTGATTTTTATTGGATGTCATATAATGACTCTCGAGTCTCGTTACGATTTGTCATCCAACCGTCAATTGATGAAAAATCGATTCTTTTATCGTCCGATATCTGTCAATCAGTTAAAGCTACCGCACCAACTGATAGTTGATAAACAAAGGATTGTGTGAAAGATTTCGCTTTTATGTGAGGGATTGTATGAAAAGGCACTGCTGCTATGACGTGTCGTTTTATATAGACACCCGTGAAGTGTGATGTCTTGTCGTGCTGCAGCCGCCAAGCGTTGTGTACGACCAGATCTTTAATCCACACTCAATCACAAGAAAGGCTTAATTCTAAGCACGTTTTTATTTGGAACTGGTTCAAATAAACAGGCCGAGTCTTTATGTATGAAATAGTTACTGCTATTGGTAAATACCAACCTACTCTCCTAGCTTGGGACAATAGGTACTCACAGTTTCTGATAAGAAATTGTCTTCTACACTACAGGCACTAAATTATTTATTAACTTGCTGTTTCTATTCTAACTAACCACCTTCACCGATATTTATCAATTTTTTCTCGGTAGGTAATAAAATAAAACAAGTGTAAATTATAAATTTATATCACCCCCGACAAGTGAAGGTTACAGTAATAACTGGAAAAGAGCTGATAACTTTCAAACGGCTGAACCGATTTTCTTGGATTATAGCTAAGAACACTCTCGATCAAGCCACCTTTCAAACAAAAAAACTAAATTAAAATCGGTTCATTAGTTTAGGAGCTTCGATGCCACAGACAGATACACAGATACACACGTCAAACTTATAACACCCCTTTTTTTGGTTAGAAGGGATTAAAAAAATAACGTCAATAACTCAAAACAGACTAGAGCGGGTAGTGCATTCACTGTATACTAGTACTAGTATAAAATATGGCATCAGTATATTACCGCAAACAGGAGTAAGCGGCGGGGAAGGATATCTCTCGGAACGCAACAATGCATCATGCCGGCATGTAGGAATGGATTTACTTTACTGTTTGTATGAAGATGCTGAGGAAATTTTGTTCCAAGATAAATGACCGTATGCTATGGCCAATACTTAATATAGGTCAAGAATTTTGCGATCCGAATATAGAAGAAATAGTACGTACAGACAAACGAGACGTCTCGGCTTTGTACGCCGAAGTACCTACCTACAGATTTTAGTTGGAATTTTTTTAATGATATTTTTAGTTATTGTGAGCTTATCAGTTTTGAAGACAGAATTACACGGATTTTTTTCTAGATCCATTTGAGATAAATTTTTCCACAAAAAAACGTTTTTACATTGTAAAAAGCAGTGTTATTGCGAGTGTGTCTAGTTCTGCCGATTTTGAAGGGTATAGGTACTTACAGAGATGTTTTGTGGAGAACAAGTTATCCCTGTGCGACTCATTCTCCGAAGACAAACATACCTTGCTTTTCATTCCGGAATGTGAAAGATCTTCCATCAGATGTGATTGTTGTGCTTGCCTATAGTGAATTAAAAAAAAAAAACTCCATGCGAGCAAAGTCTGGGTGTGTCAGCTTGTGTAGCTTTATACAGATAACAGCTAAACTTCGTCCCAAACAACTCCCATTAATTTTCTTAGACCCTTTTCTGTATTATGAGTTATTAATTAACTAATAAATCTCCCAAGGAAATAAGAACTGTGATTTCCTCAAACTAATTATACCTACGGAAGCGGAAAAGCCGCTGAATCTTAAACCACTAATGAATAGGATTACTTAGGCCTTTCAGGATTTCGTGTTATTATCAAGAATTTTGACCATTTCTCTAACGCAGTGGTCTTATCACTACTATCCTTACATATAATTATAAATGCGAAAATGTGTCTGTTTGTTGGTTTATTGGTATGTTGGTTTGTCCTTCAATCACGTCGCACGTAGCAATGGATCAACGTGATTTTTTGCATATGTAAGTTTATAGGTAAAACTAAAGACCTGGAGAGTTGATATGAGCTACTTTTTATTCCGAAAACACAAAGAGTTCCCACGGGTTTTTAAAATCCTAATTCCACGAGGACGAAGTTGCGGGCATCAGATAGTTACTTATATACAGCAGAATGATTCAAAATTTTATAAAATACTTACATAAGTACCATATTTCTACCGAATCAATTACAGAATCGTTACGATTTTCCGCGAATCATTTCCATTTTTCCGGATTGTGTTCTGATAAAGGCATGAAGCCGTAACGACAACGAATGAATGATGCCAGCGCTCAAAAACGACACCCACGTCTTTTCACAGACCTTTTTCACATTATGATTTATTAATCTGAACTCTGAAGCCAATACCCGGATTTATAAAGCATAATATTATCCAATTTCCGTGTAATGAGAATACAGATTTCTGTAAGGGATTTCACGCACTAGTAGTCGAGTCCAAGACTAGGTACTACTGGATGGGTTCAATTATAATATTTTTTTGTTATTGCAGTTTAAATAATAACACTTGCATACTAATCTAAAAGTTGTACAATATACATGCTAAGTTATTAAAATCATTCCTTTTGAGGTACGGACCCCTAAAACCAACACCTCTTACTGCTTAAGCATTCGCCTGAACATAGTTATTTACAGGTCATCAGAACTCAAACACATTTTTTTGTCTGTCTGTTTGCCCAAGGTGATCTTAGAGGTAACTAAATTGATTTTAAGAGGGGGTCTCGCCGTCACTCGCTCCATACAAACGTAGTTCCAATTACATTTGAATACTAAGCAACCAAAGTCCATGAAATTTTGCAGACATATTCTAGAAACTAATATCTATGCCTGTGGTCTTCCAGATTTCTGTTAAAATATTCGGTTTCAAAGTTACGCGGTCTTAAAAATTCACATACAAATCTTTGAGCCCCTGTAATTTTTAAACTACATATTTTTAGAAAAATCTAAAACACCACAGGCACAGATATTAGTTTCTAGAATATGTCTGCAAAAAGAGAATGACCAGCACTCTATGGAGTTTGGGCCACTTACAAATATTTTTGTGTCTCAATGAAAGTTTACATATAATAAAGTTTGATATCCCTACTTTCATATAAAAAAAGAATTTTTAATTTATTCTTCCCAGTTTCTGAGAAAAACAGTTTTATGTAAAAGGTTAGGTTAGGTTTGGTAAGTAGGTTTTATTAGGTAAAGTAAAGTAGGTAGTAGTTTCCACATATCACCAGGACGATTTTAGTGCTGCCTATATGGTGCAAGTACATAGTTATTCCCAATGAATCACTATTTGAAGATGTACAAGGTGCCATTGCATTTACCTATACCTATATTTTTATGATGAAGTTATAGCATATACGGAGCTTAATACGAAGGAAATATAGTTCTCAACTCGACGTACAAGACAACGCGCAACGGTCAACGATATGGGATTAAAATATCTAAATTAGAACCACCCTGAAAACTGCAATCAAAGAGTATGTGAACACTACGACTGCAATTATCGAAATTGACAGAAAGCAAAAACCATAGACCTGCTACTAGCACTTTTCGAGTTGATTCGATTCGATCAAGATGGTTTGTAAAAAAATATCGATTTTTTTAATATTACTATGAAAATAATAGTCTTTAATCGATTATAACTCGACCACCACCGATTTTGATCATCGATTTCGTAAAATAACATCACTATGGTATGTTTACCGATAAAAATGGAGACTGGATTTCTGTATAGTAACAATTGAAGCACTTTTAAAATGAGGAAAAAATCTCGGGATAGTCAGCACTTTATTTTTTATGCCAAACTGAATTATAAAATAAAACATAAATTATGAAAATAATTATCTTCTGACACAAGCGTGGCCCGTGTATGATCATTCTCCTTTCATGGACTTTGGCTGCTTAAGATTCAAATGAAATTGGAACTACGATTGTATGGAGTAAGTGACGGAAAGAGCCCTGTTAAAGTTGTTTTTGATATTTTGAAATCGTTTAAAACCGCAAACCCGCAAAGAAATCCCGGGTAAACGATAGTTTGAACTACAACTTGCGGGCCGAACGTCATGGAAATATAAATTATCCCGGCCTTGTCAGATGACCGCAGTCCGCAAAGCTTTGTCGGGAACATTCCCAAGACTGCGAGGGTCGCCGGTCGTACAAATACGGAAACACTTAACTAAACCCATAAAGACTTCCATGACTTTTGGTTAGTTAGGTACTTCTGATTTATGTACGATCACTAAAGCCATGAATGCTCTGATTTTCGAGGTTACGGCTATCCTATCATATCTGCCTTTTTAGGTTTCCATAATAAATCAAGGGACCTTAGTTTCGTCCAGTTCGTCTGTCTATATTTCGTTGTGTCACAGCCATTTTCAAAATAAACTATAACAACTCTATCTAAGGTTGAAATTTAGTACAGTTCCATTCTATCCATCAGCTTGTATGCGTCCACAGCTGGACAAGGCCTTCCCAAAGCGTGCCATCAAACACGGTCCACTGCTTTCCTCATCCACCCGCTCCCCGCCACCTTCTTAAGAACATCGATCCAGTGGGCTGGAGGTTGAACACAGATACAGAAACATATTACCGCTTTGTTAACGCTACACCTAGTTTGAAAAGCACATTTTGGTGTCCCAAGGTGTTAGAATAGCGACTCGCACCGGAAAACGCAGTATCGGAAAACCGCTACTAGGTGGATAGAAGACATCACACGAGTTATCGGGAGCCACCGCGCTGGATGGTGGCGGCGCAAGACCGTGGCGTGTGGAAGTCCCTACAAAAGACCTATCTTCAACAGTGGACGCCTATCGGTTGATAATGATGATGATGATAACATTCAGAGGCAAACTTCATAAAATTCAATATTCAAATTATTTTTATTCTATTAAACTTTTACAAGTACTTTTGAATCGTCAAAAGCTACTACCACTGGTTCAAAATGCCTTTTCTACATTTATCTTCAAAATTGTAGCACACAAGAAAAAGAGAAAAGTGAGAAAATGGTAAGCACCTATGTTTATCTGAATTTTGCAGGTGGGTTATGTCAAAGGACTTGTATCTAAAATTACCAACCCTTTATAAAAGATTTCAGTCACGGTCGTAGTGTACCCTAAAACACAGCACATCCTTGAGTTACGAGCCAGACGTCAGAAAGACAATAAAATAAATTAGCCAGATCATGTCTGCTGACTCGTAATTTAGGTAAGTACTCCAGAGACCACAGAAAACTATATTAAAATAAAACATAGAAATGGTATCAATACGATGTGATGTAGTATTTTTATTGTCTTTAATAGGCGATTTTAATTTTTAAGCTTTTCACTCATCACTAGAGTAATATTATACATACGAAAGACATGTATTTAAAATAAGATAAGATTGATTTATTTGGCCCAATAACAAATATAACATAAACACAACAAGATATTATTGACTTTTTTGTTGGTTTGTCCTTCAATGCCACAAAGGATATCGACGTGAATTGTTATGAAATTGTTAGAAACCTGGAGTGACACATAATCGCTAATTTTGATCCCTGGAAATCGAAGAGCTCAACCGTAGTATTTTACAAAGTTAGATCCACGCGAACGAAATTGTGGGCGTCTAGCAGGCAGTCTCTAGCATCCAAAGTAACATCATACAAATACGTCTGTTTTTTTATAACTGATGTCGTACTAAACACCTGCGTGGCGAAAAGTTCGGGGTCCTTTACCACTTCTATATTTTATTCTGAATTCTGGGCCAGAGACTCAGATTGTCAATTAAAACACTATGCCGCAGTTCACGACAGTTAGGGAACTCTTGATAAAACGTCGAGGCTTCGACGCCAAATGTTACCTACATTTACGTTAGGTAGCCTAAGAACCGCCTATTTTTTTTTTTGGTTTCACGTCACCCATAGCCTAATATTTGACATATCATCGCTTCAGGATCTAACCGAGAGTTGCCTTCTCCCTCACACACACTGAAATCCCAAAGCTAATCCGAAAGGTCAGCCGTAAGTCCGAATCCCAGCTATTGGAGTCACACGTCATCTCAGTCAGTGTTGTTTAGCTCAAGTTTTTCGCTCTAGGTTTGGATGAGCAAAAGAAGAGGGGCAAAAGTTGTATACCAACTTTCTGCTCATCTTATTGTACTACCACTACAGTCTAGCTGATTCTGTAAAAGCATAGACAAAGTAAAAGAAGCACCCCTCATACATTTCTATTGCAACCACTCGTAGGTACTACATTTCAATTTGCTTTGTTGCTTACTTAACCACAAGAAGTGGCTGCGGGCTTTAAGATTACATTATATTCTAAAGAAAGCACTCCGAAAGCTCTTATTTGATTGTATAACGAGAGTACCTTTGCATAAATGCAATTTAATATTTTTGAAAGGTATACAAACTTTTAAAAAGTTTAATTTACTTTAGTATCTATACGGGTACTTTAGAAATGACAATCCCGTACTCACTGGTTTGCAAAAGTTATAGCTACACAATCCTTATCGTACTTACCTACATATTTTTTTAAACTTTTTTAGGGTTCCGTACCTCAAAAGGAAAAACGGAACCCTTCGAACGGGACGGATCACTTTGTTGTCTGTCTGTCTGTCTGTCTGTCCGTCCGTCCGTCCGTCCGTCCGTCCGTCCGTCCGTCGTGTCTGTCAAGAAACCTATAGGATACTTCTCGTTGACCTAGAATCATGAAATTTGGCAGGTAGGTAGGTCTTACAGCACAAGCACAGGAATAAATCTGAAAACCGCGAATTTGTGGTTACCTACATCTAAAAAAAAAAAATTAAAATGTGTCTCAATTTTCAAAGTAAGATAACTATACCAAGTGGGGGCTTTACGTAGGTATACATTCTAAAACAGATTTTTATTTATTTTTATGTATGATAGTTTTTGATTTATCGTGCAAAATGTTGGAAAAAATACCCGAATACGGAACCTCAGTGCGCGAGTCTGACTCGCACTTGGCCGGTTTTTTTATTTAGGTAATAGAAGGTGCTCGCAATTTCGTCGTAGTCAGCAATTGTCGTCTACAGCTAATATCTGCTACTTCATCCGCATGGGACTTTCCGAGATAAAAAGTAACCTATGTCACTCTCCAGCCATTTAACCATATCCATGCAAAATCCGTTCCGTTACTCCGCTGGCTGGGGCGTTATTGAAGGACATACAAACAAACAACCACACTTTCACATTTGTAATAGTTGTGGGTAGTGACTAGTGATACTAATAGGTATTATAATGTAGCCTGTCTGTTATCTATTCACGTACCATCCGCTTCTGACGTCGCACAGAGAGAGCTTACGTCCCGGAGAAGGACATGAGCTACTTTATATCTCGGAAAAATCAAAGAGTTCACGTAAGATACCTATTAAAAAAATCTAAATCTACATTTATGAAACTGCCAGCATCATTTAATATTATGAAAGCGAAACTGTCTGTCTGTGTAAAGAAAACAAGAGTTTTCTCTGTACTTTATCAATTTTCCCTTAGGTGGACGAAGTCGTGGGCAAATATGAATAATACGTTATTTCCCTTAATATTTCAGCGAATTTAGATCGACACGATTGCGGAGAAAAAATCCATCCTGGGAAAAAAATATTTGGGTTAATTAAAACGATCGCTGAATTTCAAAAGGCCCGATAAAAAGCTGAATATAAACCGAGATGGATATAAAAAGTATTAATTACATCGGAGAATCGGTCGAAAAGCGTAATGGGTAATTTTGATTTAAAACCGGTACAGTAAGGGTGCATGTCCACTAAAGGAAATGGAATAGAGCTGTGTTGAGCAGGGGGCCTACCGCCGTAGTTTGACAGCTATATAATAGTGTGCCAATTGCAACCACCTTTGATTGGCTGTCACTCTTTTAGTGTTGTCAGTGTTGTGCCGCTTGCACAATATCGCTAGATCTGTCCCTGGACTTATACTAACATTTTAACAGGTAATATGACCTTTGGAGCTGACAAACACCGAAAGCGCCTCAAAATAAATGAAGATCAATCTTAAAGGTATCAAAAGACGCGCAAACAAAAACATGAAAATGATTTATGAGGTCGCTTTTCATCCTTAAAGGCGTTATCACACTGGCGACTTGCAAGCGCGTTCATCTTGAAGCGTATATACTTGATAACAAGCTCTCCAAAACAGCGTCCTTACAACTAACAATTAATAAACTAATTTTAGAATATTATGATCCTTTATAGCTTAAGACGAAATAAATAAAGTGATGGAAGATATACCTATATTAAATTAACAACTTAAAACATTAGTTCTACTAATGTTTTAATACTACTTAGTTAAAAATATTATTATTATTATTATGCATCGGTGAGAAAAAGATGCAAATAACTAAAATTCACTTAAAATTGTAAGATTCAATAATTATAGCAGGATTTTCTTTTCTCAGGATGAACGCAATTCATACAGGCAACGTACAACAGAAATAGAATACTTTTGAATTCATAGAGTGCTTCTTGCTCGAAGGACGTTTGCGAATCGCCAGTGTGATAAGACCCTAAGACATTAACCTACTTTGAAACAACAAATAAGTCGCGAATAATAAATAGAATAACTTTCTGGAATCTGATACCGATATCATTTAATTTGTATAATTTAACTTAGTAATGGATAAATGGAAACTTTGTAATACCGGGGTGCATGGATCAATTTGGGAGATTTTTCCTGAATTGTTTTACTTTTATTTAGAATTATTTTTTCATTAAAAATAGCGAGCAAATGAGCAGGCGGGTCACCTGGTGTTAAGTGATTATTAAAAGCCGCCCAAGAACATTTGCAGCACCAGAGGTACCGCCGATGCGTTGCCGGTCTTTCAGAAATTTGTTGGTCCGCCCCTTAATTGTACAATAATTACGGTAAACTTTACTAGGGTGCAACGCTTACAGACGCACATTCAAATGGTCTAGATTCAAACGTAGCGTTATTCAAGGGGTGGATCAATAAAGCCATGAAACCCGGCAACGTGTTGACGGTTTTTCTGGTGTTACAAACCAACTAGAACACGTTTTGACACTGCTGATTCTCACCCACATATAGGTGCATTTCCACTGAAGCGGAGTGCAGAGTTTTTAGATGACGTGATAGTTTTGGCACGTCATTTCTCAATAATCTGATTAGTCGGAAACGTCTCCGCTAAACTCCGCTTCAGTGGAAACGCACCCTGAACGTGCATTAGCCAACCCGGCATGGCGCGCCTCTTCCCGTGGCCACTCGCCACGCCACCTCTATACTTACTTATCGCCATTCGCCAAACCTCGACTCCACTCGCCATCATTCAGCGATCTGCGCTTGTCCTAAGCTTGTTATGACATTCACATAGTTTCTAATTGAGTATGCTGCGTAAGCCCTATTGGCCACTATTGCGTCACCGGGTAGGGTGGCAAGCGCGGAGCTACGCCTGGAGGTGAGCCCCAGGGCTCGAAGAAATAATAAGAGAGATCGGAGCGGCAACGTTTTCCTAAGGGTGCCTCCTGTAAGGCTTGGACCATTGGTTAGAGTGACATTGGGATGAAAGGATTAGTTGGACTTGGTTGATTCATGATAAGTCCGTACGTCTTCGAGACCGTGGCGTGAGTCCACGTCCGGGTGATATTAGAAATCGGGGACCTCGTCTTCTAGAAGATGCTGTAAAGAGGTTGTACTGTGTTGCCCTACGGATGTATTGTCAGTCAGTAGTCTACTGACAGTTCATGGTAGTACGATTTGGATGCAATCATTTCGATAGGTATAAAACAAAAATAAAATGAGTCCATATTCATATTCACAGAAAACAATATTATTATAATAATATGCATAATTATTATTATTGTTAAATGTAATTATTTTGAATTAATTAATTCATTTGCTCAATGAAAAATAATGTTGCGGTAAAACTCAAGCATATTATTGTTTTCCAACATATGTACATTTCCACATTTTCATTACGACACGACGCACAATATTTTGCTATGTAAAATGTAAAGGTTTTATTAACGTAACCCATATTTATAAATAACTAGATGTAGCCCGAGACTTTATCCGCGCGGATATAAGTTTTTTAACAATCCAAAAAAGCCTGTGTTAATTCTGGTATGAGCTAAGGAGTAAGAAACATCCAAATTTACACATTTATAATATTAGAGAACTTATGATTTAACCCAGTTCTAACTTGGCGCGAGGCTTCGACCGTGAATATCTCAATCAGCAAAAGACGTGCCATCGCGTCATTAAGTGGAGAAGGTCACTGAACGATGGAAGTCCAACGCTTTCAGAATCCCTGCGTTTGGCTTAGGTAAAGAACGAACCACGCTTCAAATAATTATATTTTGGAAATGAAACAACTAAGGATTTCTTTAAAACATTTATTTTTTACTCCTTTTATCAAATTCTGAGACAAATTCAATTATTCCATGCTTACTAACGAGAGTTAGTAATCTAACAAATTTAATAATTAAAATGCATCAATAGTAAGGGAGGAGTCCACACTGAGCGCGGCAGCCTGGCGAAGCATTGCTTTGTACGACCGAGCGAGGCTGTGATGAGTGTGATGTGAATGTGATTCGGCCTTGCTTTGCCAAAGCCTTGCGGAGCTGTCCTACTCAGTGTGGACACTACTAATAAGAAAAACAATATTATCAAATACCTGGGTTGTTCTAATTCTTTAAAATAAATAATCTAGTTAATACAATAAAAATGTTAGTAAGTAAATAAATAAAGATCACATAAAAAGATAATGGTTTGGTCTTTGAGAGCAGAGTAAATAGAGATTTATAAAATTACCTTATTTAATTACAAATTTGATCGTTTCCTTTAATATAATATTTCTTTACTTATACGAAATTGAAACGCTTAAGGCACGGCGAAATTACATCTAACTAGAATTTACACCTATCGTACACAATTGGTAACCATCATTAAACTTACTATATTTTTTCAAATTGTGATATGTACAAAAATATTTTTTTCATCTTCACTATCTAAGAATATTTTTACAGTTGCAAGAGAAACAAACGCACAAACACACATAGAATAGAACTAAAGACAAACATAAATGCAACAGTTGAAACGGAATCTATAAAAGATACAGCACCATAGAGTAAGAATAAATAATCCACTTTTACACCAATTAATCTAAACCAACTTAAGCACATTAAAATCATAACATAAAACATTTAACCATCAACACGTTTGTACTCTACACTCCTCATAAATCGTATTGGCACAAATTCACTAGTGTCCTGAACAAATTGTATCGGCTCCAACTTTAGAACCGATATTCTTCAAATCAGGCGGTCTGTCTTCTTCTTTGTTTTTCTAGTTGTTTTCTGTGACTTTGTCGCTTCCTAGCAATTATTGCTACTAATATTACGACGACTGCGAGCGCAACGGCAACTCCAATCCACCAGTAAACATTGTATGAAGCTTCTTTGGGATTTTGAGCATCACTTTGGTCCCCGGCTGCCACCGGATTCTTTATTTCTAAGACACCCACAGTTGACGTTTCATATTTAGAGTTGGAATCTTCATCGGTCTCTATAATGTTATCAAGGATATCATCGTGAGTTTTCAAAGGAGAAACATCTTTCTTTTCATTTCCATCTTCGGATTTTGGTAGGCTGGTTTCCTCGGGAATTTCATTTTCTTGTAAATCAACTTCAGGAGGAGGTTCGTTGTAATCCTCGACAGCGTGATCGCTTGCTGGATCTAATTGGTTATCCAAATATTCGTCTAACAGTCTAAAGTAATCCGTGAGTGCATTGTATTCTAGTCCATTTTCGCGTTTCACTAATAGATCACTGATCATTTCAGGCCATGAGACGCTAAAACCCTGCATCATGACATCACTGAAAAAAGAGAGAAATATAATATTTCAGATAACTATAATTACATTAAATTGATAACTTTTCTATTAAGGTATTTACTCACATTAGACGTTGATTATTTTGGAAAACGTGTGTGATCAAATCCAAATCATCCGATATGAGCTCTTCAGCAAATGATTGATAGATTTGGTACTTCAATATAAGACCTAAGAATTTCCTGAAAATAAAGTAACATTTACATTAACATTATGTTGAAATAACATTAACATAATTTTGAACATAGAAGAATATTTCATGAAGTTTTGCCCAAGTTTTGGTCTATGTGTTTTTTTTTTTGAAATTTAAGAACTCGTAAGAATTCTCTATTTTTACGGGTTAAAAGTAAACACACATTCACATTTGTACGAAAATTATACTCGTAGGTGCTCATCCTTACCCGATATATGGCTTGTTAAACAAAACATATGGATCTCCAAGAATGTCTGAGCTTGAGGGTTCTATTTGAGAAAAGTTTCTCCTGAACTCACTCCAACTGTCTTCTACTTTTGACAAAGGAATTTGACCCATCAGGACTTTTAGTCTCCATTCATCTACTGCCAAATAATAGTTTAATCTGAAAGGAAAAAAAATGAAGATTATTATGAAAAGAGAAACAAACAGAACTATTTGTTTTTTATTTGACGACCTCTTCATTTCATTAGTGTAAGCTATGGCTCCCGGGTTTGGTCAATTTGGGGACTTAAAATTCTGAATTGTCTTCATAAACGACATCTAATAAAGAGCAGTTGAGGCTAGTTGACACTCTACCAGAAAAGCCACTTTACAATCGAGAAAGCTGGGACACACCAAACGCGTAAGTAGCACGTAAGCATAGACGTAGCGCGTACCATGACGTTGTAATGTATGGAACTGTTTGAGATATGGCATACCGCTTGCGTGACGTGAACGTTCGCGTAGACGTAATGCGTGCTGTCATGTCTATGGATTCACGCGCGTCACTACGCGCGTAGTCACGTGTACGTGCTTGGTGTGAATCGGCTCTTAAGGTTTCAGTTCGACAATACTGCGTCGTAATTGATTAGGTATTTACCATAAAACTACAACCCCGTCTGGGCTGCGTACAGACAAATTATCAGTATCATCAGGTTGGACCGCAGGCAACCACTACTTAGATTAGCGATTTTGAAAAAAAAAAACTAATAGTATACTAGTAAATAGTGGTTACTTACTTGGGCAAATCTCTCAATGCAATGATAAGCTGTAAGACCAGACGGTGATGGTTACTATTATAATTAAATCTTTCCAGAGGATATAGTCCTGCCCGATCAAGCGTATGAGGATCCAGCGATAGAAGCGATACAAAACCTGGCACCGCTTCATAAATAGCTGTGAAAAAAAAATCTGACATTAACACTGAAATTCATAGTCAAGAAAGGGGCTTTTTTAGGGGACCATTCTGACGACATGTGTCATTATTCAACCCTCATGCATTGCTATGTTGAATAAATACAAGTCTCGTCTGAATGGTCTCCTATAAAACCTTTTTCTTGACTATGAATTCCAATGAAAGACTACTTACAAAAGGTGGTCTTCTTGATTCGCGTTTGATATGAAATAAGGCGTCGTTGCACGCGACGCGATTGTCGCTTAATAATCCATACTAATATTATAAATGTGAAAGTGTGTCTGTCTGTCTGCTAGCTTTTCAGGGTCCGACAGTTTACCGATTTTAATGAAATATAGTACAGAGTTAGCTTACATCCCGGGGAAGGACATAGGCTACTTTTTATCCCGGAAAACGGGGGCTAATCAAAGAGTTCCCACGGGATTCTTAAAGGCCCATCCATTTAACCGATTTATATAAAATTCGGTACAGAGGTAGCTTGCATCCTGGAAAATCAAAGAGTTCCCACGGGATTAAAAAAAACTTAATCCACGCGGACGAAGTCGCGGGCATCATCTAGTAATTAATTGACTAATACCTGAATATCGTGGAGCTTCTCTCAAAATATAAGTGTTATTGCTGTGTAAAGCCGTTGTTATTTTGAATCTAATCTTGGTGGCTGTCTCGTGTGCGTCCATGTAATTCTGAATGCTGACATCTTTGCACGATATGAATCTCAGTTTATTGGGTTGGCACCAGTCTACTATAGTTGGAGGGCAAGTGCCGTTGAAGGCTGATTCTGTTAGGATATCGTTGGGGACTTCACCTAGATTTAACTGCCTGAGTAAACTGTTTGCTTCTCTGTATGCATTTAAGCCTCCTATATCCTGAAAAGATGAAAACTATTTGTGGTGAAAACATTTTTTATGTTCGACAACTTCTCTGGGGTAGTGGCTTCGTAAATAGGAGGGCCTTCTAGGCCATTTTAATATAGTCAGTAGGAGGTTCGGTCTTGACCAATCACAAATCTTTCTACTCGCACATTCGTACCCCAAGTGAACTAGTGTTCGGATAAACCATTCATAAAGTAAAGAAACTTATTAGGGGTAGAGGCTGAGTTTGATAAAACTGACATACAAGCAAAAGTTTAATTCGCTATAATCCGTAAAAACAGACTTTACATGGCACAACTTGCACTTCCCCCTACGAAAGAAGCAGGAAAAGCAATTAATCCATTCCATCAACACGCAACACCACACAAATGTTCTAGAACACACTCAATGTACGTGTTGTTTTATAATTATGTTGTCTTATCCCATATTAAACAATATTGAGCATCATACCTTGAGTTGAATATTGGCGTGGACCTTTTGATATATATCTGGATATTTAGGTAGTAAACTCTCGATTAGATTAGACCAGTCATCCCCCGTGAGAGATCCTGTGGAATTAAATTTTCACGTAGAATCGATTCCTTTGTTAGACTGGATCCTAAGAGCCGCACGTACAATGGTTTTATTGTGGAATAAAACTTGGAAATAGGAAGCGATAATAATTGAATTATTTTACAGGTCGTAAAATTGTGTATAGATAGATTCCTATTGCCTACCGTATTTCCTTAGCAACTTTTTTAGAAGTATTAACGTTTATTTTGTGAAAATCTCTTATCAAAATGACCTGAATTTCATTTTACCCATTTTCCAATGGGAAAGTTTTCTTGCATAGAGTTGCTAAGTGTGATAAGATGTAAACTTTGAACGAGTTCATTTGTTCAAGGATTTACCCTAACTTTTTCACATATCTAGAAATGAAACATCTTCAATAATATTACATAACAAATCAACTGAAAAAGATTTAAGACAGTGCGGAATTTACATAGAAGTGGCTAAGGCTCATACACTTCCTTCCATAGGCCTAGTAAGGCCTTATTTATATCACACTTCAACCACCAATGGAACAACCATTGAAGGGTACCTACTGACAATGCTGTTGCTAAGTTAAAACTTACTGAATAAATGCACAGGCAGTGGTTTCCCAACTTCCTCCGCACCTCGCAACCTCAGAGTAACGTACTTATGCAGTTTTTGGTACAGGGGTTGAACGTGCTGCCAGATGTCGCGAGCGGCCAACGTAGCCCCTTCATACTCTACCAGCGAGTCCCAATACTCTTCCACCAGGTCGTAATCTATGATGGAAATAATAAGATTGATAGGTTAGATAAAATTGATACACTAATTATGCACCCTACTCTCACAGTTCACGACAGGGGAACTTGGAACGAAACGATACAATACAAATTACAATCTTTAGGACGGATACAAAATTTTTAGGGAAAACACATACTAAATTCAAAAGAAACAAATGAAATGTACAAAATAGAAAATCAAGTATTCAGCGTCATAATGTAATAATTCAGTTATAGTCAAATCTTTAAGCTTAAAAATGTCGAGAATAATGCTATTATTTTTACAATTTTAAAGAAACACGGTAACACTATCTTTACTGACTAACAGACAACATATACGGCCTAAACTGGTGGAGCTATAAACTTAGATAATAGATTCTCTTTATAAGTCTTGATGTAGACCCACACTAAGAGAGGATTTTGAGAAATTCGAACGGAATACCTAGTTAAAAAAAAATAAAGCCACAAGAACGACTTATCACCTTATCTATCAGTCAATCTGAATAGCACATCGCGTAGTAGTTACATATCTATGAAGTAGTAAGTGGTGTTTCAGGTAATGTAAAGAAAAGAAAGACGTAAAGTTGGCAAGCTAACGGTACTAAGAAAGTATTAATTATGCGAAAATTGATATTCAGTCCAATTAACGTCGATCAAGGTAATGGCGTCAGATGGAAATAATTAAATTTCTAAAATAAGAAAATCTAATAAACAGCTTCAAGGATTAATAAAATATTTTATTACAAAGGTGAAAGTTAAAGGTATTGGCACAATTTGCTTCACACAGTTTTTTGTAAAACAACTTCTACTTAAAAGATGGGTTAATGCTGTTTTACGCCAGAGCAGCTATAGAAATATGGAAACATTAATTTTACAGCCTTATGGCAGTTTATTTTATGCCGAGACAACGTGGTGCTGTAGAACTGATGTATTAGGGCACGACAGTTTGGTGACAAATCTTGCTACATTTTGAATTATTGTAGCATGCACACCAGTGGAACTCAATATCGCACTGTGTTGCTCTGACTTAAAATGGCCTTTAAAGACAATAGACTTCAGTTGAGCGTCGCGTCTGTCGGTGCCGCAGTGCATTGTTATTAGGTTAGCATTAAGGATTATAATATTATATCAGATAAGTAGGCTTACGCTGACATCAGCTGTACAGCACACTTTGAGTTTGCTCTGATTTAAAGTTAGTGTTGAAAGGAGACATATTCATGTAGAGACTAAAATCTGTCTTAAGTTTGAGCAAAGTAAAAATGTGCTCTGTAGATTTCAGCCTTAGTAAAAGTTAGCATATCTCAACAATAAATAAATTTTGAGTATCGAACCAATATAACGTCTGAGTAAAATCGACGTAAACTGCTTTGGTTAAGGGCTTAAGTCCGTCCATACATCTATCATAGTACAGCAAGCATCCCAAGTGGATCTTTACGAAATCATAAATAAAATAATCAGAAATACTGATTGGTAAGACTTTAATAGAGCTCCATATTATTACTTTATTTTACTTTTATTTTTTTTATTTTATATTTATTAGGACACCAGAAAATTATTATATCAATACATTCTTAAATCTATATGTACACACACACACATTATTAGATACATAACTTATTAATTAGGTGTCACAACTTGTGCCAAAAGAAATAAAAATAATAATTACTAAACAATAAAAAAGCTTACAATGTACAAAATTTATGTCTAAAATTTATGCCTAAGATAAAATAAAAATACTAATTAACAAATGGTAAATAGTGAATACAGGTAATAAGTAAGTAATTGACGTTATATTGTCTCCATACTCGACATTTATCAACGTTATCGAGAAGTGTGAGACCCTACTAAGCCTGCAATAAAAGAAAATCAATGAAAACACGGTAAAACTTACGATTTTCTTTAGAAGCATTTCTTAGTAGCGGCAGGATGTTGTCGAGGTAATCCTGGAGGTCTGGTAGATGATTCTCCCACGATAGCTTCATTCGACGCAGAATCTCCTCGTCTGGTTGTCTTGCTATATTGTTTTGTAATTCTGTAGAAAATAAAGTTAACTTAGTTAAAAAAAAATATGTAGATTAAAACTCTAGATTAAATTTGATGGGATTTCAGGCATTGTTGCATTCCAAAGAGTTGTAAAGTTCCGATCGCGAGGGCATTCTGGATAGATGAGTAAAAATGAAATAGTATTGGAAAAATATACATTCTTCTTAAGGCTGTTTTACGCCGATGTACATGCGACAATGAGGCATGCTATAAATGAAAACATTAATTTGGTGGCCTTAAGAAGCAGTCTATTTTATTAACCCCCGACCCAAAAAGAGGGGTGTTATAAGTTTGACGTGTGTATCTGTGTATCTATCTGTGGCATCGTAGCTCCTAAACTTGTGAACCAATTTTAATTTAGATTTTTTTGTTTGAAAGGTGGCTTGATTGAGAGTGTTCTTAGCTATAATCCAAGAAAATCGGTTCAGCCGTTTGAAAGTTATCACCTCTTTTCTAGTTACTGTAACCTTCACTTGTGGGGGTGTTATAAATTTTTAATTTACATTTGTGTCAAGACAACATCGTGTTATAAAATTGTATCATTACGGTAGGTACTCTATATCTGCTGACTAATCTTACTATATTTTTTAAAAATTATACAAAGCGATACTCCAGCATGCCGCAGTAACACAATATACACTGGTATAAATTAAGCTTTAGGGTCTATTCAGACAGAGTGCCTTCGGGCTGCAAGCCAAGTACAAAATTAAAGTTTAGCTGCAGTTTTTAGTACAGGTGACACAGGTGCATTGCAACTGCAACCGAAAATAGACTGAAGAAATATTTGAATATTTTCAGTCCACCTAAAATACTAAGATTATTTTCAGCTCAAGATGGTTTTCAATCTTGATGAAAATCTCAAGCAAATTTTTTTAAATTGAAGTGCAAAGTTGGCGACTGTCCAGCTTGAGAGATATGATCACAATATTCAGAAAATGCTTAGAATGCATAGTTAATCTTGATTTAACCGGAGGTAGGCTTTTGTAAGCGAAGTTTTATTTTCAACCTTTTTTATAGAGTTTATGCTGCATTCATCACAATCTAAAGGTCTCTGTACTTAACACAGACTAGCTGACTCCACTTAGACTCGACTTACAGTAAAGCATGAGAATGTGAGCTTTATATCAAATTTCTTACGGTGTTTCTTTATTGTTGGTGCACTTGCTAATCCCTCACTCTCATAGCCCGACCGGACGCCAATCCAAACACAACTAGAGAGAGGTTTGGCTCAGATAGAAACGACGGCTTTAAGTGCTCTCTAAAGGCACAGGGGTGAAACACCGCCAACTTCCAAAAATTGCCAGCACCCATAAACATTTGCAGTACCAGAGCAACCTCCAATACGTTGCTGACTTTACATGAATTTGTTCGCCCCATGAATAACTCCATGTTGAAATATATCGGAAAAACCGCCGAAGAGAGTTGGTTCCACAATCGGCACAACGGGTGTATGTGTACTAGAATTTAGATTTGTGATGAAGCTTACCTCTCAAGGTGCAAGTAGTATTGTATCCGCAATCATAGTCAGTGGCGAATTGCAGCCGATTCAAAGCCGTATCACCAAAGGTTACCAGCTGAAACAAATGTACTATAAGTTATGGTCTCCTCCATCATCATCATGATCGGAGATCTGTATCAGAATGAGAAGAGTTTAGACCATAGACTAGATCTCTCAGGCATGTAGGTTTCCTCACAATGTTTTCTTTCACTGTTAAAGCTCTAAAAAGTAAGACGTGGCAAAACCCCAGACGATATCGTAACCACTAGCAACCACATTTTTATCATAAGTTAGATTTATTACGAAAGTCGTCATCATGAATTAGGAGTTATCAACGTGGCAAATTCTGTCGTATTACAATAAATTATAGGTCTAAATGTATAGCTATCCTTTTAACCCTTTCAGGACCATAAGATATCCCTTTAATAATCTCTATTGCAGAAAGTAAAGCATTAGATTTAGTAGAGGTCTAAGTCTAGTGCTATTCTTTTCTGCATTTAGTTGAGAGATTATCTAAAACAGAATTAGGTACAATGTCTCTTGACAGATTTGCATGTTATTTTTATTTTGCATGTAGGATAACTTTGACTAGCTTTTACGATATATTTTAGAAAATTGTGTAAAAATATTTTTACGCCTATTATGAGATTTCATTATGCGCAACTTAGTCAAGTTAGAATTATAAAAATTTCCAAAGTAAGCATAGAATAAAATAAGACTGTCAGCATCCAAGTTTTCATCTTCTGAGCTTAGTAGTAATCAAGTGTAATGGCATGTCAGATAATTAAGTGAAGCCGACGTGTCGTAGCGGCGATCTTAGATGGCCTGAATTAGTTTGCGGGAGCCCGTATCAATTTCACTAATTACAGCTAAGGCTTGAAATGGTATAGGAAAATTACTTTAGTAGGTACTAGCTAACTTTAGCCGTCGACTTTTTCGAATACTGCTATGATTAGGGGTTTTTGAATCAATATTTTTTCAAATTAGATCCATCTGACCAAAGACCGATCTGACTACTAGTTGAACCATATTGGCTACATTCGGATTTTGAAAATCTTAGTAGGAATCTGCGTAATAAAGAAACCATATGTAGAATTTCAGATGTAGTTTTAAATCTACGGTATACCTTGATATGTCAGTCGGTTTTATATGTTTTAAATATAAGCACATAGACGTCTTCCAAACGCACCCCATACAAATAAAATTTGATTCTTAATTAAATATCAAGCAATAAAACTTAAAATCTTTAGCCCGTGTAACTTAAAGCTCAAAGATTTTCAAACATTCAAGGATTTTCATTTTAATCTCTTGTAGCTTTGAAACGTACTTAGATATTTTATGAATACTAGATTATATTATTTTAATACATATAAATGAGACGCCAAATTTTTTCATTACAGTACCTTGGTACTTTTCTTCTTTATTCATGGTTAAGATATTTTATGGAAATACTATATTTTAATACATATGACTTAGAGACCAAATTTATTCATCTCAGTACATACCTACTTTAATTTTTATTTATGGTTATGTATTTTATTTAACCCCGGATCGGCGCGTAAACAAAACACTTGATTATAAGTACAAATACTTGATAATAATAGTAATTCATTATATTGATCAGAAAGTTAATATTAAAGTTCCTGGTACCGAACCTTTCAAAGGAAAAGATCGCTTAAGCGAGCTCATTAGAGATTCAACTTGTTTCTTCATAAATGAACTTCCGAGAACAGTAACTTATGAAAATAAGTCGAGAGGCTAATGGGATGAGTTTCAAAATTGATGATTCTTGATTCAAATCTTTTGAGTTGTAACAACTTTTTACTCACAGTTTTGCTTTATTTGCAACAAGGATAAATAACATGAATAGCGTCCATCGGGATCTAAGCATCCAGTTCCGGTTAAATTACTGCCTCACTGGGGATTTATTCAGAAATAATGGTAGGCAGGTACCATTGGTAAGAGTAACAACACACTTTATCACTTAAAGCTCAGGTTCTCTTCTCACTCTTTTTCGCTTAAGGTTTTGCTCATTCTCATAAATCATATATGGTAGGGCTTTTCTTGAGTAAAGGAGTAAAGAATGCGGTGGGCTTAAAGCTCCTTCCGCATAAGATCGTGCGGGATTTTGACTTTAATGTTAGTTTAACGTTTAAAGTTTAACAAATTATCAGATGCTCCATCTGGCTATGTTGGGTGTTGCTCTGTAGGATAAAATCCGAACGAGAAAATCAGTAGAAGAACCAAAGTAACCGACAGAGATCAACCTTTACCTGTTACCTCCCAAAACCACCATGATCCATACTTGATAGTCACTGATCGTTCCACCCTGTGTTGGAGACATTACCCAGAGAAACTTTCAGCTTTTATAAAATAACGAAGGTCTGGCATGCGCTGGCTCTTAGTCCATGATTATTGATATGATTTAATGGAAAAGGGTCATGACTCTCAGCAATGAGAAATACGACGCAGAAAGAGAAAGATTGAAACCTTACCCGTATCCACTGTTGAGTATCAAGCAGAGTATCTCCTGGTTGTATGAGTAGCTTCACTCTTCGCCGCAACACATCATCATCAGCACTTAGCGAATGCGCAGTATATGCTGCATTTACTTCTGTCTTCTGCTTGCGCGCGAATATCCCGAAAGCTTTATCGCGCTCCAACTGCACAAACAAAGTATGTTTTGTAAAATAACTTAAACAGGACCATGCCGGAGAAAATCATACATTATAATTTCATTGTATGATAAAGTAAATAAAGCAGATTTTCTGTTTTATCCTTCAAAGATAAAAGACCTTGCGAGACCTGTAGGTACCTCCTTCTTTTATCAAATTTTTGTCATCGTTTTAACAATAATGCGTTTTACATTATTATCTACTCTAATATGAAAGTGTATAATGTATGTTGCTTAACAATACCCTGCACTTTTAAGACATGCTTTTCACTTAGCAAAATATCGGTCCCATGGGAGAGCACAGATGGTAAATTCACTTGCTGATTTAAAAACATATAAATAGGTATGAAAGTATTTAAATGTTTATATATTTTAATAATATTTTAATGTTTCTCTATTAAACGAGCACGTTTAATAAATCGTAATTTTAAAAAACTACTAAAAGGCCAGTTTATTATCGAAATCTACAAGATCTATAAAATAATAATGAAATATACCACCACTCAAATAAATCAGCCAAATTCACTCAAAGAAACAATTTCCTCACAAATATTTTATAGTTTGAAGAGAGAGTGGTCGAGTTTGGTCAACTTCTCAATAGAGCCAATTGTCCGAATTGTTCGGACAATTTGAAGCAGTTTCTTGAACCTATTTCACTGAAGATCGCGTCTTTAGATTTGAATATACATTTTACACTATAGTATATATTGCCCGCGACTTCGTCCGTGTGTACTTAGGTTTTTGAAAATCCCGAAGGTACTCCGATTTACCGAGATAAAAAGTAGACTATATATATATATATATGTATATATATATGTCCCGCGTCCTCGGAATGCAAACTAACTCTGTACTTTTCATCAAAATTGGTTAAATGGATGAACCGTGAATTAAACAGACGGACAGTCATAAAGACACCACTTCACATCTATAATAGGTACTGAAGTACATGCTATTAGTATGGATAACCGATAACTACACGATGAAAGATGCCATGAATAGAGGTAGTAAGCATTGATGTTACCTTGAGTGATAGACCTTTACTGCTACCTAGCAGTTCTTCCCAAGTTGCCTTGGCTCTCTGATCGCAGTGGTCTTGATAGTCCAACTCCACTAAGTCCACGAGGGAGACGAGCCATCGTCTGTCGTCTCCACTCGATGTTCCACTTGACAGGAGAGCGTAGAAGCAAACGCACAGAAGAGGAAGGGTTGGCCGCATCCTACTGTAACAAAGAAACAAGTGTAAATCAAAGATAGGTAGGTATAGGTAATATTATAAAACTCCAGATAAGCAAGTAGACAGAATGAATCAGATACAGCTGAAAGTCCATTATTTATTTGGCGGTATGTTATTAAAATGTTCAATTATTATTAAAATTGTAGTAAAATAATGCCTAGTTATCATATTCTGAAATGGAATACTTCGATCAAAAAAAAAAATTGATCTAAAATTGAGTGACATGAAATCTTGTATCTATGGCTTCAAGGCAAAATAAGAAAATTAGAACTTGATATCGCTTGTGGTTGGCAAGTAATACTTTGATAATATAAAAATACAGTAAAGATTTTGAAGATATCTCTAGAAATACCTATCGGCTCTTAAAAATCATCATAATATTATAACTCATTGAATAAGTATATTGTGTGGAACGACCTCCAACTCTCTAAACTGATGACCTTGAGAAGGTAGCGAGAAGAGGGTGCATGAGGAAGGCGGAGGATCGTGTGTGGTGGCGCGCTCCTAGGAAGGCCTATGTCAAGTGGACGCAAACAGGCTGATTGATTGACTTTTGATTGATTGAACACTATATTAACTGAAATGTATGTTGTGTGAACTGGTTAAAGAAACGTTAACTATAGTTAGCTGAGTTAGGCAGAAGTAACCACAGTTAAAAAATAATTGGATGAGAAAATAAAATCTAATAAAATGATTAGCCGTTGCTTAAAATTACCCCAAGATTATGATGAGGTTTCTACTTAGCAAAATTTAATTTAAACGATAAGACTTTTTGTGTCTCCTCAGTAGGCAATTATCACTCTCACAGCGTCAACATTGCCCGTTAATGAAAGGGTCGGTCGTGGAATAATGCCTGTGTACTTAGTATGAGATTTTTCATATCGCCAAGGTTGACAGAATTCGAATGTTGAAACACAATAACGTCAGAGTAAAATGGACCTAAATGCCCTTGATTTTAAGGTAAAAATTGAGTACCAGCTATTGCAATACCCCAAGGTTTTCTGTGACTCTAGAATCTAGACAGATGTATGGACAAACATTCAAATAAGGAAGTAACTCTGTCTGTCCGATTGTTCCTTCATAACTGAATATCGTGGTCTTGGCAAGATCCCAGCCTCGAATGGATCAGTTGTTACCATTTTCTTTTGACGGTGGCCATTTTAGCGATGGTGTAGAACTGGCAAGAATTGGACTCCTTTAATTGGCCAGACCATTTTATTGGTGAAGAAGGTGGTTTTTATTGCCGAAGAACTTTAAATCAAGGTTCTTTAGGTTCATTTTACTCTGACGTTACTTTGTTTTAATGCTCGAATTCTATCAACGTTGGTGAGATGTAATGTCTCATACTAAGCATACTGCTCTCCCTTGCAATTCTTTGTCCGCCTCAAAAGGTTCACAATAAAAGGAAAATTAAAGATTACGTATTCATAAAAAGATTGCGCCTTTCATTCTTCAAAGTTCAATCATTTTTAACAAACCTAATATAAAAAACGCAAATTGGATTGGATCTTTTTTAATATTGTAGGTACTCCATAAAAATACTGCGAAAAATGAAAAGTTTGAAATTTAATTTTAAAGATTTCCAGTCGGTCTGTTAAATGCTTATTGAAAAATTTTTAGGGTTTTCAACTTTATGTAGGTATTTTTCTTTGTTGCATAGGTAATTTTCTTAACAAGGATAATTCGAAGTACTTCAATTCAAAGTTCAAAAAATTCAATTTTTTTATTATGTTTTAAATAACATGTTTACTTATTTAACATGTTTAAAGTACTCGCGATGCGCATTTGTCTATGTCATTGCTTATGTATTGTAACAAGTGTAAATCAAAAATTTATAACACCCCCGACAAGTGAAGGTTACAGTAACTAGAAAAAAGCTGATAACTTTCAAACGGCTGAAGCGATTTTCTTGGATGATAGCTAAGAACACTCTCGATCAAGCCACCTTTCAAGCAAAAAAAAACTAAATTTAAATCGGTTCATTCGTTTAGGAGCTACGATGCCACAGACAGATACACAGATACACACGTCAAACTTATAACACCCCTCTTTTTGGGTCGGGGGCTAAAAACCACAAGACAGGGAATCAGAATAACTAGTAAAAGTGCATTCCAAGCGGTTCGCACCGCCATTAAAACATTTCACGAGGAAGGGTTATATTATGTACGACATATTACATCTAGTCTATGGGAAAAGAGAAGAATCGAAGCCGACGAGAGTCAGCTAACTTACTCAATAAACTATTATTTTCCCACAACTTTGTCCACTTGGATGTATGTTTTAATTAAATGACCCCTTTGGTATTCTTAACCTATGAATACTCAGTAAAATTTTAAAATCTCTAGGTTCGTGTGCATAGTCTGTCAGTCACTCAATTATGGCATCACTAGATTATATCCGCATAATCCAGATAATCCTGTGAAAACTCTGGGATATTTTCTGGGATAATAAGTAGTATATCCTTCTTTAGGAATCCGGAATGCAAGCTGTTTATGAACATTAAGTACGTCAAAATTGCTAAAATGCATGGGCCGTGAAGAGTGAAGAGGTAACAGGCAGGCAGAGGGACACACGGACACATTTTCGTATTTATCATATTAGTATGGATATGGATTATATAGGATAGGAAGGTAAGGTAGTTACAGTAGTGTATTCGCTCCATAAATATCTTGGAAGCATTGAACATAAATTGGTTTATCTAAAAAGCTAACATTGCTTACTTTGTATAGAAGGCGGGAATTTTAACAACATTTGGCTAACCAAGCTGCAATGCGGCTCGTTTTGGGACAAAAGCCGTCAAGATAAATAAATTAGTGAGCAAAGAGTACACTCAGTGGCAGCCTGGATGAGTTAACGAGGCTCGGAGCCCGCTTCGCTTAACGGTTTAGCTACTTTGTGAAAAAGTTGCAACGTTTATTATCTTCGTTGTACATAAAATACAGAGGTGTTTAAATCATTTTGACTAAAATTCAGATTTCGCCGAAAACCTGCATCTTTATTGGAATTAATAAAAATGTATCATTCTCACTCTGCTCCGTTTTCCTAATGTTTGAAGGTCATGGCTGTTTAATTAATCATATCATTAAATAACTGGATGATGTCTGCGAAATTGTTCGCGTATTTTTAAAATTCCTGTGAAAATTCTTTGATTTCTGCCGATAAAAATTAGCCTATGCCACTCTCCAGGTCTTTAACTTTATCCATGCAAAAAATTACGTTAAGCTACATAGGAAGGACAAACCAACAAACAAAAAACCCTTTATAATATTGGTAAGAAGTTGGTTGATGATCAGGGTTTTCTAAGGATAATGATGACTCGACTAAATGTAAGGCTTCGACTCCAAGGTGACGTTAGTGTCAATATCCAAGCTCGGAGAAATGATAAAGGCCAATATCAGTTACAGTTGTCAATCCCGACCAGGATAGCAATGATTGACCAGCTGTGCAACATAAATAACCTTTTACATTCACATATCACTAGCTACCCGGTGTTCATAAAATGTCTTATAATATGCATTTGGTCCATGAATATTGAATAAATGATAGCGCCTGATCAAGCATTTATCACCAAACACGGAACGTTTGATTGAATATTCACGAGGTACCAGAATTAATGGATACAAACGTAAATAAATTTCGGTCTTCGATGTACGATGAATTATATAAACAAACGAATTGTGATCTATTGCTGAGTATCTTTAACCAGTTATTAGGCACTAAATCAACAAGAGACAATAAATAGGAGATTGACGTTGATAAAAATTCAAAAAGAACTGTCCCAGCCTGCACATCTTTTTTAGGGTTCCGTACCTCAAAAGGAAAAACGGAACCCTTATAGGATCGCTTTGTGTCTGTCTGTCTGTCCGTCCATCCGTCCGTCCGTCCGTCCGTTCGTGTCTGTCAAGAAACCTATAGGGTACATCCCGTTGACCTAGAATCATGAAAGGCAGGTAGGTTGGTCTACGTAGGTAGCACAAGGACAGGAATAAATCTGAAAACCGCAATTTGTAATTACATCATTCAAAAAAAAAAATTAAAATGTGTTTCAAAGTAAGATAACTATACCTACCAATTGGGGTATCATATGAAAGGGCTTTACTTGTACATTCTTCGAGTTGTACATTGTTCGGGTGCATGCACGCCTTAGTGATGCCTTGACGATGCCAGTGGGCAGGCCATGCTTGTTGTAGGAGTGATGACATAATATGGAGCCGGAAAGTGGTTGGATGGTTAAGGCGTTTGTTTTAGGAAAGCCATATCTAAGTCCAGCTATGGATATAGACTGGTTAAATTAATATTCAATGTATGAACTATATTTATTCACTAGTGTGGTACAAAGGTGTCATCCCTGTAATTGAAACACTTACTTTTGCAAGTCTAATATTATAGCGTCTTGCGAAGGGTTCCTTTGTTAGCCTTTGCTAAAGGCCTCCTAAATTACCTATCAGGTGCCTTTTGTTCCCGCGTCATATCACCTCGAGTCGTCGAGTAGGCATGTGCTTCACAAACCAAAGTAGGTTTGTAATTTACATACTAATGTGTATCACATTTTAGCTATATAACATTAGTATCCTTAAACCTGGTAAGTATAGTGTGACATAAGTATACATAATATCAGGTAAAACAACTCTGGCAATGAACTTGCGCAGAGGATGATTTATTTATTTACTAAACATGCCCGCAACTTCGTCAGCCTAAGTTTTGGTTTCTTTATAAATCAAGTGGGAGCTCTTAGATTTTTCGGGATAAAAAGTAATCTATCTCCAGTGTATACCAGGGGTCTCATGGACAACTTCGTTTAAGTGTGGGAAAGAAATCCAAGACAAAGAAGAAGAAGATATGCTTACCTATACAATATATAACATATTTTGTAATTATAGGTATATATTATATATGTAACATATAAATAATATGTAATATGTATATAACATATAAATAATATGTTTAAATAGAGACGTTGCTTTAAATAAACCTGGAAATATATCAACAACAAACAATTAAGGGCAAACCAATACAATTCACCTGATCTGACAAAAGGCAATAGACACTTGATTGAATTTTGGGTCTAAGCACTATAAGCCTGGTCTTAAGTTGCGAACTGCCCATCCTCTTTAATGTACCTACCTACCTAACTAAACGATGAGGCCTTGGTCAAACACAACGTGTGAAGGCAACGATATCGCCGCGTCGCGTGACTGTAGCAAGGCAAGAAGTCACACGGAAGACACAGAAGCTTAAAGAGGATTGTCAAGGAATGAAAATCTGTCGCCTTGCGGAACATAACATCCACAGCATGACTAAAATTGGCGTCAGTCTAAAGAACTCTGACTTTGTACCTGCGCAGTGGGTGATTCACTCTATTTACGTGCAGCAGCACCTCACAATTGGTTCGTCAGTCAACCTTACGCGCAGTAGGAAAATCTACTTTTAACCCACATTGTCAGCTGTACCTAACTTAGGCCTGGCTTGACAGACGTGACCATGTGATAAATTAGGAGAACAAGAACGTATGAAACTAAAGTAAAACTTTTTACTGAAGCCTTTTGCTTATAATAAAATAAGCTTATTAAAGCTTTAGCTAGCTTCCAATTTTTTTTACCCTACACAAATACCGTTAAGTTTTATTGCAACTTATAGGAGTTGCCTAGGAGTTGCTTTGAGTTCCCTAACGCCACGCGTTTTGTGTGACTAAAGTTCAAGACCTACAACCTACATTAATGAGACTTCGACCCAAATAATTTGCGTCGGCATCGGATAAAGTGCGAGAGGTTGATTGAATCTTGGGTATTGGAAATCACTGGCTTGGGAGTGCTGCCTAGTTTTAGCGTTGTAGGTATGTGAGAGAATTATATTGGCTTATATAGACTTACACTATGCTTAAGCAGGCATATTGGAGTTAGTGGACTACCACAGTCCCACGACTTATCCGACCCTGAATATTTTCTGTAGCTACTAGCTAATGCCCGCGACTCGGTTCATCATGTTGATCATATGATGATGATTGTGATAACATAGGAAATAATTATTTTTGAATTTCCTTCTTAAAATTAGACAATCGTATCGAATCAGAGACTATAGAATAGTACCTAAGTCCATACTGCCTCCATACTAATATTATAAATGCTAAAATGTGTTTATCTGTCTGTCTGTTAGCTTTTCACGGCCCAACAGTTTAACCGATTTTTATAAAACTTGGTACTGAGTTAGCTTACATTCCGGGAAAGGACATAATTTACTTTTATCCCGGAAAATCAAAGAGTTCCCACGGGATGCTTAAAGGGCCATCCGTTTAACCGATTTATATGCAATTTGGTGCAGAAGTAGCTTGCATCCTAGAAACTGGCATAGACAACTTTTTATCCCGGAAAATCAAAGAGTTCCCACGGGATTTTAAAAAAACCTACATCTACGACGGACGAAGTTGCGGGCATCATCTACTCTAGTAGTAGGTAGTATATAAAGTGATTCTGTCTGCTACGTGTTCACGGCCCAACCGCTGAACCAATTTTAATGAAATTTGGTACAAACATAGGATACATCCCGAGGAAGGACATAGGCTATCATCATTTTATTCCGGAAAATCAAAGAGTTCCTACGGGAGTTAAAAAAACCGAAATCCACGCAGGCAAAGCCGCGGGCATCTTCTAGTAGTAATATATTTCTACAAGGTTCTACACGATAAGACTTTGTTAAACGGTAGTCGATTCTGCGAGTCGAGACGGCTATTAGAGAAGAACAAATGTGCAAAACAAACCACCCCAGCCGTACATGATTTATCGATCTAATGTAAGTAAACCACAAGTTCTCTAAAACGTTCAAAGTTAAACCAAAATTCCGTATCGCGCCACCAAAATCCATTACGATTAATTAATCACTTGTCAAAAGTTTGTATAAGTACCTAGAAGTACCAAAGTTGTACCAATTCAAGTTTATCGTAACATTGGTAAGAATAGTTACCGTTTACTTATAAAGTTATGACTTCCTTTAGAGTATTCTAAGGCATTCTTTATTTTAAAGCTTAGGCGCCCCCAGCCAATATTATTAACGTAAAAGTGTATTTGTTGGGTTTTCTTTCTTCGTGGTAAAGGATAATGCAGTCTGAAATAGAACTGGAATAACCTGGAAGTTAGTTAGGAGTAAGGATACCAATGTAAAAGCGAGGCGAATCATCAACCGACTACCGCATATTGCCAATCCTTTATAGCATATTGTAACCTATATTAAACCGCTCCAATGTTTTGCTATCAGGGGCTGAAACGCGTTTAATCAACAATATTAACCAGGCGTGATCTCATTTTCACGGCAGCTGTTTACTATCACCGTCTTAATTGACTATCAAAGGCAAAAATTACTTAAAACCAGCGATTTTTAAGTAATTATTGTTTATTTAAAGGTAATTTTCAACCAATTCAAGCAACTTTTATGGTTTTTCGACATTCATCAACTGGCCACACCATCCGGGCTAGTCTCGAAATCGAATGTTTTGTGTTTGGCGAATGTTTAAATAAGTTTGGCAAATCAGCCGGCCGGCAGATGTATTCAACATTCTGTGTCAGCGAATCGTCCTTCCTGTGATCTATTGGTTATATCCCGTAAAACCAAAGAGCTTTTAAAAACTCATAACTTGTTCATTCAGGTTCACGCAAATATGCAAGATAGACGATTATTGGATAGAATCAGGCGTTACTTTGCGGAAGTTCATGTTTAGCAAGAAACAGTTAAAAAATATTTTGCTATAATCCGCCAACAGATAAAATCTGTATGGTCAAACATGCAGTTACAAGCTAAGCACCGCTTACCTCCCCAACCAAGCAATAAAGCCAAGTTCCCAAGCAAGCACTGCCACCACCACTCACATGCACCACCACACAAGACTTTTCCACTACTCTCGACGCACGTTTCGCCCCGACACCGGAGCATCCTCATGAGATTTCGACTTTATAATGCTGTATTGTCATGACAATATAGTAGTCTATATAATATATAGTCTTGTGTGGTGGTGCATGTGAGATGGTGGTGGCAGTGCTTGCTTGGGAACTTGGCTTTATTGCTTGGTTGGGGAGGTAAGCGGTGCTTAGCTTGTAACTGCATGTTTGACCATACAGATTTTATCTGTTGGCGGATTATAGCAAAATAATTTTTAACTGTTTCTTGCTATATAGACGATTGTTGATGGCCACACAAATCATTAGCCAAATGAATACATGAATTTTTGCCAAACATCTCAAAATAAGGTATCACATTTATTTCCAACCATCAGCTGTTATCAACGCTACAATACCATACAAAAATCTCCTTATGTGTAAAAGGAAATTACAGCGGCAATATCGTGATTGCCCGCACTGATACGATTTCTTAACGCGTCACCCAACTGTTCATAGTCCGAGAGATGGAGGTAAAATTTAAGAAGATTATCGATAAGTTAAGAGAAAAGTCAAATTGGTTTGACGCAATAGAATAGTTTGCGCTAACGCCGGATTTGTAGCGACCTAGTTAAAAGAGGCGCCGCATTTGAAACATTACGCATAAAGTGTGAACGCGTGTTTGTTTGTTGGTTTATCGGTTTGTCTTCGCAACGGATTAACATGGTTTTTTCTGGATGATTATAGTTAAAGACCTGGAGATGGATATTGACTTCTTTTCATCTTGGAAAATTAGAGTTCCCAGGATTTTTAAAAACCTAAATCCACGCGGACGCACGTCGCGGGCATCAGCTCGCCAATATTAGAGAATTAACTTAGTTAGCTAATCTTACTGTAACAGACTGACAAAGTTACCTATTCACTTCGTAAATCTGCCCATCTTCTCTTGCACTATAATATGCGTCGTGGGTCGTTAAGGTTCAGGGGTAACGAGACAGCCATGTGTCATCGCAACAGCTTCAACGGAATATGGAAATAAAGAAATCTTTCTTCGCCTCGCCTTGATGAAAAATGAAACACCGAGTTAGGCGGCTTATTCTTTAATGCTACCCATATTACAGCTCTCAGCTTTATAATAGCTGTATAATTTTTATGTAGGAATTGTGAAAGAAAAAAGAAAATGCCTTGTGTAAGAATTATTATGGTTTAAAAAAGAGTTTTTTATTGATAAGGGTGTTAGGTCACCTAACATTTTGCTTGTAAGTACTAGTAATTTCATCAGTGAAACTTTTCTTTCACTCTTTCATTTGTATTCTATTTTTGTTGAATTCATTATATTGCCACTATTACTCAATAACATTCACTAGCACAATGTAGGTTATAAAGGCTCCTTCACAATGGTGCGTTATAGTCTCGATATTATACCATGACGCGATCGGAACGGAATCCTAAAAATAACGATTTTGATTCACTCCCCACAATGACTATTGACTCCCCAGTACAACAGACAGGCCCATACCTATGGATTTTTCGAAATCGGAAATCAGAAGCGAAGTCGCGGGTGGTCATTAGTTAGTTTGTGTGTGTGTCCCTTTCAGAGCCCAAATTGCATCCTACTAGCGTTATTAACGCAGGTGTATACCTATAATTGCAGGCGTTGTAATAAAAATGTACTAAGAACAGATATCGTAATATCACAGGACACAAGGACTACTTCTAAGTTCTAACATGCATTATATCACAGTAGTATAAAATGACAAGTGTAAATTGAAAATTTTCAACACCCTCGACCAGTGAAGGTTGCAGTAACTAGAAAAGAGCTGATAACTTTCAAACGGCTGAACCGATTTTCAAGTGGACTATTCCGCGCCTACGATCCAAAGTATCTGAGTTTCCAAAACATCATTTTCAAATAAATAATTATGTATAATGTATATCTAGGCAACGTCCATCTTGACAGCTTGACATTTGTCAATTGACACTTGAATATTATGAACCTAACGGTTATCTAACCTTCTTTTCTACAAGAAAACTAGAAAAGAGCTGATAACTCTTAAACGGCTGAACCAATTTTTTTGGATTATAGCTAAGAACACTCGATCAAGCCACCTTTCAAACAAAAAAAACTAAATTAAAATCGGTTCATTCGTTTAGGCGCTACGATGCCACAGACAGATACACAGATACACAGACACACAGATACACACGTCAAACTTATAACACCCCTCTTTTTGGGTCGGGGGTTAAAAATGGCATGCTTGTAATATCACTTGCATTAACGCTGAAAGAAAAGATCGTGAAAAATCTTGCAAGCTATAGTAGCAAGTCGCAAGTTTCCCATAACGTTCTCGAAGGTCTATGAAGTCTACCAATGCGCACTAGGCCAGCGTGATAGACTATGGATTAACTAGTTCTCACCCTAAGAGACCCGTACGCACTAGTGGGCTAGCGTTCGGGTGAGATGATTTTGATGAAAATCGCATGCGTCCTACAAAATGCACTCACTAAAAGAGATATCGCAGTAAAGACAATATCGACAGTTATAACGCACCGGTGTGGTAAAGTCTTTATAATAGGGTAGTAAATAAGCGTGATCCTTTTTATGAACCGGGAAATAAACTACTCGCGTTCGAAACGATCGGGCAAAGAACTTATAATCGTTTGTACGTCGTAAAAAGATCTGTTTTATTAATAGGATATGGTTTCAATGGATTGATAGCGCAATTGTATCGTGTTTTTAGAGATGTTACTGTTGATTCTTTTGGACGGATAATCCCGGATATTGTTCTCGGCTTGATAATAATTTCATCATCATCATCATGCCGGCCAGCCCATCGCCGGCTCACTACAGAGCACGGGTCTCCTCTCAGAGTGAGAAGGGTTGGGCCATAGTTTACCACGCTGGCCAAGAGCGGATTGGCGGATTTCAGAACATTATTGAGAACTCTCAAGCATGCAGGTTTCCATCACCGTTAAAGCAAGTGATACTAGGTCCGTGCCCGGGTCGAACCCCCGACCTCCGATTAGGAGGCGGACGTTCTAACCACTAGGCTATTATAGTTTCTAACAAATATTATTTACGGATGTATAATTTCTAGTTTCCCTCCTTAAAATATCAACTCCGTTTACGGCCCAAGTACCTACCTAATGTTAATTGCAATGCAGCATTACAAACGATAATTACACAGCCATTTGGAACCAATTTGTATGTAGTAGGCCGGTAATTATCTATTTCCCCTGAGTTCTATCATCTAAGCAACAAGTTGTTAGAGGGGACCTAGTATGTGTTTTAAATAAGAAGACCAATGACACTTTGTGACTCGCATGCCTATCAATACTAAGCAAGTGAATAGACATCTTCTAGGCTCTCCGACCTCAACCATTGCTCTGTTTCTCAGACATCTTTCTCAATATAAAAAAACTTTTACGACTAGCAACCAAAATCAAAATTTATATGTTTCACGGAGAACAACTAGTGTCTCTTAATATGCTCGTACGATTCTACAACCCACACACCGGTTTGGAAAGGAGATTCTACTGAAAACATTATAGGGATCTTACCGCTGGACTGAGACGGGTATTGGGGTAGGTTGCAGGGCAGGGGACAGAGATGTTGATTTCTTCGATTTTTAACCGACTTCGAAAAAAAGGAGGAGGTTCTCAATTCGTCGGAATCTTTTTTTTTTTTAAGTCAACTGTCACCCTGCCGCACGAGCCATCTCAGTGAAACTACATATTATTACTTTATTAATAAGTATTTAAATGTTTTTAATTTTTACGAAAACTTATAGAATAAGAATAGCTATAGAGAAATCTCAATTAATGTACAAGTTTGACATAACATTACAAATATGGCAGAGGTCTTCTCAATTGAAACTCATAGTACAAATTTTCATTGAACAGACCTTAATATAGGTAATCCAGTTCAGAGATAAGATGGCTATAGACAGGTTTTTAATACGGGAAAGTCTCAAGGGAAATCAGAAATACCTCGCAGATAAAGTTTCAGGAAATGACTATGTAGTACCTACTTAGTATAGAATAAGTAATAGGTAGGTACCTACTCGCCTGATTGGCCCCTTTTATAGTTGTAGATCTGGCTGCGATTTTAATCTGTAACAAACGGAAAGAAAATATTTAAAACTTGCTTTTTAGGGTTCCGTAATAAAAAAAGCCTTATAGTTTCGTCCAGTCCGTCTATCTGTCAGTCTGTGTGTCACAATCATCAAGATCAATGCACAGCTCAAACTACTGGATGGATCGGGCTGAAACTTCGCATGGAAGTAGCTACCATGATGTGAACATTGAAAATTCAATCCCTAAGGGGTAAAATCAGGGTTTCAGATTTGTGAAATCCACGCGAACGAAGACGCGGGCATACGCTAGTCTTCAAAATAAATTAGAATTTACTACTGAAAAAACTTTTTATTACTTACTACACTGTATATTCCTATACCCAGCAGTTTGAGCTGCAGATTAATATTATAATAATAATTATTATATCAGTCTGTTAATTTCTCCAGAATATTATACTTAGGTAAGTAAACGTTTATCATTCTTTTCACATTAAACAAAAACTTTTCAAGAAATATACTATACAAAATCAATTTATCTGCAGCGCAAATTTACGGGCTCATACGTTATTCAAAATGTACACCATCAGATTAAGTATGTATTTTATTCCATAAGCAAAATCTTTTCCATCATTTTCCGTATACATAATATATGAAGTTTACGGAAGTTGCTCACATTTTCAATGGTGAGAGACGTGGAAACTAATGGTACTCTTTCAAAAACCATGAATTTATGTCAAAATGGAAGTGCATACAGACTTAGAGTTAGCGCAGTCTTTTTGATAGCAACGTAAACTCAGCTAAATCTTCTTGGTCATAAGCTCTATATTGGTATTACGAATTGCAACCTAGCAATGTGGCAATGTGGTGAAGCCTGTGATAACTTAGTGGTTAGAACGTCTGCCTCCTAATCGGAGGTCGGGAGTTCGATCCCGGGCACGCACCACTAACTTTTCAGTTATGGGCGTTTTAAGCAATTAAATATCACTTGCTTTAACGGTGAAAGAAAACACCGTGAGGAAACCTGCATAGCTGTGAGTTCTCCATGTTCTCAAAGGTGTGTGAAGTCTGCCAATCCGCATTGGGCCCGCGTGGCAGACTATGGCCTAAACCCTTCTCATTCTGAGAGGAGACCCGTACTCAGTAGTGGGCCGGCAATGGATTGATCATGGTGAATGTGGCACCCTGCAATCTTCACGGATTCAACATCATTTGAAGAGCTGCGAATCCCGCACCAATAGCTTTTGGATTTGCAAGATCATGAGCTCGTCAAAAAATGACGCAAAATCTTTTTTAAAAAAAAATTGGTTGTCTGTAAAGTCGGTTTACTGACGATAGTTGAACGTGACAACAAAGGCCGATTGTGCTTCTTTGTCGCTCGTTCCGCGCTCTCGCTTGCACTTCAAGCCTTACATGGAACGCCTCAGAGCGAGGTAACGCCTCATGAGTCATGTTTTTTCGTGCGTGCAGCCGGCTCTATCGAATTATAAGACGTTGTCACGTCAAAAGTGTGAAACAATCGTATTTTATAAAGTCGTAAAGTATAAAAAGACACTTTTTGGCAAGGCGCATGCCTTGCCAAAAAGTGTCTTTTTATACTTTACCGAAACCGAACTAAAAAGTTTTAAAAATCATATTTGAAAATGGCGCCACACAGCCTTTCTGTTTTCTGTGCTCGGGACGGATTACGGATACTAAAGATACATCCAAATCTGTTCAAATGTTTAGAAGTTTTGGTGGTACAAAGAAACTCATACACACACGCTGAAAACACTTTATTTTCTGGGATGTCTTGAAAAAAAAATGTCATGAAAGAGATATTCAGAAATTTTAGCAAGCGAAGCCGGGGCTGATTAGCTAGTTATTTATTAAAGAAAGATGTAGAAAAACAGCTACTAGCTTAATACAATGTTGATCTTGTGGGAGACATTTTATTTAAAACCTCATCTGTATTCAGATAGTGACGCTTTATTAAAATTTTGCACACAACGAAGCGAGTAACGGCATAGAGCGCAAGCAAGTTTCGTTTATCTCTAAGCATTTGGCAAACATGTACAGGAAATTAAGCTTAGGCAGGTATTAAGTTAAAGAAATAAGTAACCACAGTTAACAGGTAACAGAACTAACCACAAGTGTAAATTAAAAATTTATAACACCCCCGACAAGTGAAGGTTACAGTAACTAGAAAAGAGCTGATAACTTTCAAACGGCTAAATCATTTTCTTGGATTATAGCTAAGAACACTCTCGATCAAGCCACCTTTCAAACAAAAAAACTAAATTAAAATCGGTTCATTAGTTTAGGAGCTACGATGCCACAGACAGATACACGGATACACAGATACACACGTCAAATTTATTTGGTTAAAAATCAGAACAACAAGCAACATTGACTACGTTTCTGGTACGAGGCTTCGGCCGTTGCTAGTTACCCCGCCACTGGCATAGCCGTGCCGCTAAGCGATACCGTTCCGATACGATGCCGCGTAGAAACCGATCAGGTGTTCGTGCGATCAGGGTTCCGTACTCAGCTATTTTTTTCGACATTTTGTACGATAAATTTAAAATTATTATGCATAAAAATAATCAAAAATTCGTTTTAGCGTGTACCTACTGGTAAAGATGGGGTATCTTGGAATAGTTAACTTACTTTGAAAATTGAAAATACTTATTATTTTGTACATAAACAAACACATTTTAATTTTTTTTTTGGATGTACCATATATTCATATATTCCTTTACTTGTGCTACGTACATAATAACTACCTGCCAAATATTTATGGTTCTAGGTCAACGGGAAGTACCCTATAGGTTTTCTTGACAGACATGACAGACAACGAATTGATCCTAGAAGGGTCCTTTTTCCGTTTGAGGTACGGAACCCTAAAAATTGGTATAAAAGAATGCGTAATATCATTTACTTTATTTTACTTTTATCACAGTCATCATTGAATTGATTCAACAATCGCGTAGCAGTCTCTAGCGAAATGATTTGAGCTGAACAGACGCGCCGGGCAATTTATTTTACTGTGAATTTGATGTCTGACTCGTAAATCGTAACTCAAGGGGCGTGTTTGAAGAGAATTTATTTATATAAATGTTTTGCCTTGAACATGTTGTTTCATTATAATTATTTTACCTCACAAAATACGAGTTTTCAAGGCAAATTATTACGTAATAATGTGGTGATGATAAAATTAATTTTATACAAATCTTAAATCATTTACGATATTTTTTGAAAATCCATACTATATTAATATATCTGTATGTTACCTTTTCACGGCTTATCACGGCTTTTCAAGGGTCATCATTATCATTTACACTATGCCATCGAATTAAAGACACAATCGTTTTTGACTTATAAAACCGTAAACCAAGAAAAAATTAGCAGTAGGTATTTTAATCCAAAAATATATTCTGTAGTTAGTACAGGTACTTAATTCCGAGACAAACAGGCTGTAAAAGTTACAATGTTACGCAAGAGAAGCCATGGAAAACAGTGATCAACGTCACATGATATACAATGTCACTCTCCGTTGAAAGAAACTTCAATTTAAAGCTCATCTGTATTCAGATACTGAAACGCTTTATTAAAATTTTATACGGATGACGTAAGACTTTACACATATCCCAACTTCCGACTACCCTGGGTCGGTGGCTGAGTTGGTCACACGCAACAAGTCCGATTCACACAAAGGCCACGAGTGTCACGACCTATTCACAAGGAGCTTCTATAATACTTAGATAGATTTATTTACTCCTGTAGCACTGCACTAGCTGCAACTTCAACATAGAAATAAAAACAGAAATAATAAATAAATAGATTTTATTCTAATAAACATTTACAAGAATCTTGGCATCGTCCCGTGAATTTACTGATTCAAAGTACTCTTCCTACCGAGAAGAACCAACCATGTCGGTTGCTCTTCTCAAACTTCAATACAGTATTAGGTAAGCTATGTAGATTGTAGGTACCTACACAAGCAATTGCAGTCTCATGCATCGCTGCAGCAAATCAAATCCACAAAAAATGCAAGAAGGACTTGTCCCTATGATTGAGAAAAATCCGTTACCCGACTAAGTCTGACTATTACAACTTCTAAGTTACAAAGTCAGCCGACTTGTTGTAACGTCTGTAGATGGCTTTAGAGCAAGCAAGTATGCCCTGGTTTTCCTAGGATATCCTCGTGTCCCGAGCTTCCGAGCTTTAGCCTTAAACTACAATATCAAGCTTAATAAGCTCAGGTACATTATGCACAACAATGACATGAGACAAGTTTATGACAATGGCATTCAAGGTACTGCGAACTTCTCTCAAGCTTCTTGCTTACATAAACTTACGTAGTACTCTAAAACTAACTTTAGTTCATTGTTCATAGTTTTACGCTTTGTCACCATTTCATGTCAAGCCACTGAAAGGCGCAAGACAGTGTGGATTGTTGTCCCGTATCGTTCACGGTATTTCGCGCCGCGATTCGCGCGCGAATCAAGAGCGGAGTAAGCATATCGCTTAATTTACACTGGCATCGCCGTATGAGTCGATGCCCGAATGCTTTTCTCCCATCTACGATATATTGGAACGAATACTTAGTTTAGATTTACATTAGTTTGGGTATTTTTTATCCCGGAAAGTTGAGTTCCCACGCGACGGGATTATAAAAAACCTAAATCCACGCGGACGAAGTCGCGAGCATCAACTAGTTTATTATTTTAGTATGAATGTTAAACATGACTTACATTCCCCTTTCCCCTCCAATTAAGCGTGAAGTTTGTTAGTACGACAGTAGTGTAGCGGGTTAGTTATAACTTATAAGCGTCGAGCTTTGAGGTACGAGTATTATGGTTAATTAATTAGCAGTAAGCTAGCTAAGCTAACATCGAAAATGGACCAAAAAATATTTATTTTAAAAATGTGCTACGAAAAGTGAATCTCACTTAAAAATAGAGCAATATTTTGCAGCGGTAATCAGAGCGTGAAGACTTGTAATACTCTAAAGTGCGTACACCGCGGTCTACATATCTCTTGAGTGGGGAATTCGCTCGCGAACACGAGATAACTGGCGGGTTCCTCGAAACGTAACGAAAGTTGTTAAAATGGAAGCTGACCCTGTTCCATTAGCGAACTGCTCCAATTTAAATTTTAAAGGCATATAAATTCCTCTTATTTACGAGTTAATTTTAAAGTAAATTTAAATAAAACTTCGTTCGTTCAAAATCTTAAAGTTTGACCATCGTACATATTGCGAAAGTGTGTCTGTCTGTTTGATAATTTTTCGCGATTAATGACCGATTTTAACATGTTACCTGCCATGACAAAATCGGTCTAACTAGTTACTTATATTTTTTTTTATAAAAGATAACGGACAATTTATTCATTTGTTTAGGATTATATTATGAATAACTATTAAAACGATGTTTGAATAAAGCTGATGAAGAAACAAAAGATCTGACTAACCGGGTTTTTTATTCCATAACAAGTTAGCCCTTGACTGATTGATGATCGATATCACTTGATGGTCAGTGATGATGAATTTCAAGATGGAAGTCTTACTTGGAAGGGGTATGGCAGTTGGTCATTAACAACAAAGGCATGAATTCTAAATCTTGGGCCTTGGCTTTGTCAACATTTGCGTATCGTACAAGTGTAGCTGTAAGCCGGGGCATCCCCGCCTGGATCGCCGCCAGAAATAATATACGCCTGCTAAAGGATTTATTGCATTTCATATATCTGGTGTTTGCAGTATGGACTGTGCAGCGATGTTTGTTTAAAGCAGGGATTAAATAATAATTTTACACTGTTCTTTCAGTACACTACTATAAATTTACAAGAACTAATTCGCACTCAGAAATACTATTGTAAATTGGACATTTGAAAAGAGCAGCCGCCGAGTTTTTAGCTGGTTCTTTTTGGTAGGAATGACATTCCAAACCAATGGCAGATTCTTTTAACTATTCAAAGTAAACTAATTTGAAGAGGCTTGCACTGATTTTGAGTGGTAAGCTTTTAAACTCAAATAATAATCTAATCAAAATAATTGATGATTTTGATTTATATTTTTTACGGTGACTTTGTAATGGTACCTAAAAACTATGTTTTGGTATGCAAAAATAACTTCCAATACTCAAGGATAATGTTTTACCTTTTAGTTCCAAGTTCGGAAGTAGACAAAAATATTATTAGATAGAAAACAGAATTGCTCTGGCGACAGTAAACAATATCCATAATATGATAGCGTCTTAATAGTTGCCCATTAGCCATAACAAAGACGAGAATTCCAAAGCTTGGCTTCGTCGGCAGAACTGCGTATCACATAACACTAGTGTGCGCAGACCCCAGTGTCTGGCACGTCGCCAAAAATAATATACGCCTACTGAAAGTTTTATTGCGTTTCGTCTTTGTTGTATGGGGGTTTTATTTCCTGAAAATGTGATCTATAATCCAGTGTAACTTTCAGTCCCGAAGGAAATCATGTTACAACGGTTCACGGTTGGTAGCGTTCCGTTATTTTGCAATCCATTTTTTATTATACTTTAAGCAAGATAATGAACGAGAATTTCGCGAAAAGTGTAGCTACGTGATCTTTCAACAATTTCCAGGAGTCCCAAAAGGGAGAGTTTGGAATGGATCATTTACAAAAAATGGAACGTTTGAAGATTGAATAGATTCGTAATTTAATATCTGGCTTCAAAATTATTTCGCAGGGTTAGTTTTTTTATAACAATAATTTTATACTACGCTAATGCCTTCGTTCAATACGCATGGATTTAGGTTTTTTAATAATCCCGTGGGAATTCTTTCATTTTCCGGGATAAGAAGTAGCCTATGTCACTCTCCAGGTCTTTATTAACTATAACCATGCAAAAATAATATTAACTGTAACCATGTAAAAATAACCGTTGCTCTATTGCGATGAGATTGAGGGACAAACCAAAAACAACACACTTTCACATTTTATATTATTTGTAGTGATAATGATGGTGGCTCTAGTTTACTAGTAATGATGCGTTTACATAGATTTAAACTTTAAAATATCCACGTTGGTACATGGGTGCCTTTTATTTTAGGTAATAATTATGCTGGAAGTTGGTAGGCATCAAGTACCAACATCTAACATATAATATTAGGTACCCAATAGAAAAGCTAATTTTAATATATCTCACTTCGTAAATCCAATAGTACACAATTAAATGGTATGACTACAATCCTTGCCCCTGGTCCCGAAGATGAATGAATAATCTCAATCCAAGGTCGTACAAATTGAACTGAAGCCAGATTAGTTATGTAATGCGTGCCTTATACTCAATGTTATACTCAAGTGGTCGTAACTTCAAACTCTAGTATCATCGCTTAAAGTACTTAGCATATATTGCGTTGGATCAACTACACATTAAACGTTAATCCTTTTATACTACAAGTACTCTTAACTATCACGATATATGAAAGCAATTTAACTCGCTTTAACTATTAGCACATTAATGTCAACTGTTAAAACATTTTGAAGAAGTGTAAATTAAAAATTTATAACACCCCCGACAAGTGAATGTTACAGTAACTAGAAAAGAGCAGATAACTTTCAAACGGTTGAACCTATTTTCTTGGATGATAGCTAAGAACACTCTCGATCAAGCCACCTTTCAAACAAAAAAAAAATACAAAATTAAAATCGGTTCATTAGTTTAGGAGATACACAGACACACAGATACACAGATACACACGTCAAACTTATAACACCCCTCTTTTTGGGTCGGGGGTTAAAAATACAAGCGTGTATATTATATTGATTATATTCTAATGTTTATCTAATGTTTCTAATTCAAACCAAATGTCTAAGATATGCATTAAATTAAAAACCCTTTCATAATAATATATAGCAGATACGATAAATTTCTTAGAAGCAAACACAGTTCTGTTTTCGATATCATCTGGAATATATTAGGTGACCTCGAGATCATGTCTGGAGTCGATAACCGGCATTTAATTGAACGGGCCTTTGTTAATTTGCTACCAGCGATGAAACAAGTTCGTGATTTGTTGGCTGGTCTTATTTATTAATGGATCGTTATTCAAATTCTTGTGTCACTTCAATCTGTGCCGAACTGAGACTCAACTCGGTTGTGTTTCGAATTATGCTTTTTTAAATCTTATCAACTCTTTTTAGGGGTTCCGTACCTCAATTAAGGAAAAAAGGAACCCTTATAGGATCACTTCTTTGTCTGTCTGTCTGTATGTCTGTCAATTCGGTGGAAAACCTATTAACCTAGAATAATGAAAGTTGGCAGGTATCAATGTCTTATTAGTACAAGTAAAATCCGAAAACCGGGAATTTGTGGTTAAATCACAAAAAAACTAAAGATTTACATACATTCCCGACAAAATAATTAGTTATTTGGTATATTATATCACTCACTTTGACGGTGGAAGTCTGCCAATAAATAATAATAATAAATGTATAAGGCTCATCAGACATTATTTCAACATATTGTACCTGCAATTTATTGACCTGAATCCTTCTCATTCTGAGAACAGACCCGTGCTCAGTAGTGGGCGTGATCGGCAATAAGATTATGATGACTATGAAGCGTGAGAAAAATCATATCACAAAAAAAATTAAACTCTAGCTGAAACCACACACGGTTTATTGGCTGGTAGTCAAACTTACTTTGGTATGCATGGCCGCGCGGCGCCTTTGAGTCTGGTCTGTTTTGTTTTAATTATACCAATTTCAACCGTATGCCTATATAAATAAATCTATGTTTAAGTTGTTAACAAAAAAGTCGCTATACTTACTTTTTCCTCGGATAGAGTATAATATGATAAGTATGGTATTACAAGCCAACCGTTGCGTCGTACGATAACAATGCCTGAAATTAACGGCGTATTTAATCAATTTACGCATGCCTTGAACAAATAGTAACAGACCGAATCTAAACAGATGCGGTTCATACACGAATAAGCACCTAACTCCTAACGTATTTGAATAACGGTCGAGTGCATAATCCATATTCCATATCCATAATCCATAAAGCCGAATTCACATTATGCATTTAGTGGCACGACATTAGTTTCGCGACATTACTTTCATAACCACTTGCACGTGTAAACGTCTACTTTCGTAATGCATGCATTACTTTTGAGTTTTGCGACACTAAAATACTTTCGTGTTCAACGCAATTTTTAACCCCCGACCCAAAAAGCGGGGTGTTATAAGTTTGACGTGTGTATCTGTGTGTCCGTGTATCTGTGTATCTGTCTGTGGCTAAACTAAACTAATGAACCGATTTTAATTCAGTTTTTTTTATTTGAAAGGTGGCTTGATCGAGAGTGTTCTTAGCTATAATCCAAGAAAATCGGTTCAGCCGTTTGAAAGTTATCAGCTCTTTTCTAGTTACTGTATGTAACCTTCACTTGTCGAGGGTGTTATAAATTTTTAATTTACACTAGAAAATAGTTCGTGCAACAATTGCTTAGTTAGTAATATGTAACACAGAATGTCTGTGTTCAAAATAACGCGAGCTAAAGTATCAGTACACATTTCTGGGGTGATAATAATAAAATCTATCGTTCCTTTACCACTTCTACATATTCTTAGTTCTGTGGTCATACAAATGAATTCTGAGCATCCTCGCACATCGCTCGTCAATTCAATCTCATTACAGTGCAATGCAGTGCAGTGCGGTTTTCACAGTGACTACCGGTTTACAGTGTCGCGATCGCGGTTGCACAGTGGAAGGGTTTAACAGTAGCTTTAGTTTAACGTGTTACTGCTATGCTACTACATCATCGTCATCTCAACCTATCGCTGGACCACTACTGAGCACTCATATTTTTTTCAGAATGAGAAGGATTAAGGCCATATAGACAATACTGGCAAAGTGCAGATTGGCAGACTGAGAACATTATGGAGATGTGGATGGAAAACCTTGTGAGAAAACCTGCCATTGAGTAGGTATATAGAACTCTCAGGCAAGTTTCTTCGCGATTGTTTCAATTACGAGAGATATTTAATGCTTCTTAAAGCGCAGATCATTCTGAAAAGTTAGAGATGCGTAGTCGGTGTTGCGGATCCCCCCCGAATACGACTTAACATTGAGTCTTAACCACTGTTTTTTTACATAATGAATAGTTTTACACAAAAAATACTATACCCATTGATGAATAAATCAATCATTCTTTAAAATCGTCCATACTAATAATATTATAATTGCAAAAGTGTGTCTGTCTATCTGCTACCTTTTCACTGCCCAACAGTTTAACCGGTTCTGACGGGTACAGGTTAGCTTATATCCCTGGGACGGATATAGGCTACTTTTTATCCCGGAAAATCAAAGAGTTCCCACGGGATTCCTAAAAACCCATCCGCTTAACCGATTTGAATGAAATTTGATACTGAGGTAGCTTGCGTCCCTGTAATTGACATAGGCATTTTATACCGGAAAATCAAACAGTTCCCACGGGATCTTTAAAACCTAAATCCACGCGGACGAAGTCGCTACTACTACTAAATAACTAAAGAGAATGACTTTATATAGCAAAGTAAGCCCGTGTGGTTCAAGCTTTAGTATACGAAAAGGCGCCCGCCATTCTGACCCCCGCAATAACAATACCATAGGACGCAATCCCGCCAAGTGCCTAAATCAAGGGAAGTGGCAATACAAAAGACTTCTTGCTGTACTTTCATTTGAACTTGTTAGAGTACGCCAATTTCCTTTTTATCATTTGATCTTGGCTCTTGCCACTTAAACAGTATAACGACATCACAGCGTTATTTAATTTCATTAACTGAAGTAATAAGAATATTTGAAAACGAAGATGAAGTTAATATAAATTTAACTAAAGAGGGGTCTCTCCGTCACTCGCTCCATACAAACGTAGTTCCAATTTCATTTGAATATCAAGCAACCAAAGTCCATGAAATTTTGCAGACAAATTCTAGATACTAATATCTATGCCTGTGGTTTTCCAGATTTCTGTTAAAATATTCGGTTTCAAAGTTACGCGGTCTTAAAAATTCACATACAAATCTTTGAGCCCCTGTAATTTTGAAACTAAATATTTTTAGAAAATCTAAAACACCACAGGCACAGATATTATTTCTAGAATATGTCTGAAAAATTTCATGGACTTTGATTGCTTAATATTCAAATGAAATACGTTAACGCCCTGTTAATATGTTCGAATAAAGGTCGATAAAACACACGTAATTTTGTCCACGTATGCAAAAATAAATTTTTTTTTTCTGCATACTGAAACTATTAAAAGCTGAGCCTTTAGACTTTAGATTTCAGTGTGCTTTTGTATTTGACCTAGACACCAAAGATATAAATTTATTTCAACGCGAAAGGCTGTGCCGTCTTTTATGAGCTAGACACTAAAGGCTTAAATTAAATTTATTTCTACTCAAAAGACACCTTTAGCACAACAATTTATGAATGAGTCGTACAATACTATAATTTATGTTAAAAATACGACAGACGCCTTTTTCCCTCTGAACTTGGCAGCTATCCAATTGCCCTACAAAGCCAGTGACGCAGTCAATATAAAGAATTCTTTGGGTAGCGCCAGAGAATTATAACATACTCTCCCCTTTTGTTTTCGTCCTTCCTAAAAAAAAAGTCGGAAAAAATACCGGAATTTTCCGGTTTGCTTTAGGCAGCAACAAACATAAAAAACGTTTAGTATGATCACCCAAATTGCTATAATAAAACCGAAAACACAGTTGAAAAGCCTGTTCTTATCCTATTATAAAGGATGGAGTCTTGTTGAATAGGTGCATTTAAAATCATTATTAAATTTCTTAAACGCGAGTTACCTGTTTTACACGGGTGGCGAATGGCGCGTCTTGACCTATAACCTGAAACTATGCTACTGAAAAATTCTAAAATTCCAAAATGTTACACATAGTCACACTAATATTATAAGGCGAAAGTTTGTGTGTGTGTGTTTGTGTGTGTGTGTGTGTGTGTGTGTGTGTGTGTGTGTGTGTGTGTGTGTGTGCGTGTGCGTGTGCGTGTGCGTGTGCGTGTGCGTGTGTGTGTGTGTGTTTGTGTGTGTGTGTCTGGATTAGCACATAGGCTACTTTTTATCCCGGAAAACCAAAGAGCTCCCACGGGATTCCGAAAAACTTAAATCCACGCGGACGAAGTCGCGGGCGTCAGCTAGTATTAGATATAACTAAAACGAAAATTGTATTGCGATAATCAAGAAGAATACCTAATTGACGATCGATAAAATAGTTAATAATCTGAATATGATAATAATGTAAATAACGGGTACGTGCCACGAGTCACGACCTATGCAACTGGGTCGAATTATCGAGATCTCAAAATCGTCGTATGAATACGTACCTATCCGTTATTTACATTAATATGTCGTTACACCACGACATAAGCTTGAAATTATTAGTTCAATCTGAGTTGCAAAATGGCTAACTGCGATTAAGAGGGCTCTCTCCGTCACTCGTTTCATACAATCGTAGTTCCAATTTCATTTGAATATTAAGCAACCAAAGTCCATGAAATGCAGACATATTCTAGAAACTAATATCTATGTCTGTGGTTTTCCAGATTTCTGTTAAAATATTCGGTTTCAAAGTTACGCGGTCTGAAAAAATTTCATACAAATCTTTGAACCCCTGTAATTTTAAAACTACATATTTTTAGATAAATCTAAAACACCACAGACACAGATATTAGTTTCTAGAATATGTCTGCAAAATTTCATGGACTTTGGTTGGTTAATATTCAAATGAAATTGGAACTACGATTGTATGAAACGAGTGACGGAGGGAGCCCTGTTAAATAACACAAATCCAGCTGAGATCTGTCTTGTGCAATGCGCAGTCAGACCTGCGCCACCCTATGCCTCGTGTTCATATTGGCCTTTTATTTTTTTGAGGGCGCTGTACCATTTTTGATTTTGGTTAATACCCGGCTGAGTTTGTTGTGGGCTCTTCTCAGATTTGGGCGCGTTTGGAACCCTCGTAGCTTTAGTTTTAAGTTACGTAATAAATTATCACCACTATATCGTACAAATTCAACAATTTCGACCATCAAAAGGAGTACAATTGTACCTACTTTGAATAAATGATTTTGACTTTGACTTTGGTTTATTTTATTACAGAACACTGATGGTATATATTATGTGGGTTATAAGGAATTTATTCTGTCTCAGAAAATATGATCGAATATGACGACGCTACTCAGAAAGTCGTCTCCCCGATTCAGTATGATATCGCGGGGATGGACAGGAAATGAGTTTCACGAGCAAAGTGCATTTGGCCATTACATCCTTACATTTCCTACCCTGCTCTATCAAAGTGGGAATTATTTTCGCATTCAAAATGAATATGCAGAGTTGAAAATTGGGACCTTTTTATAGTGTTCAGATTCTACAATTCTTATTCATTTAAGATTAAACACACAAAAGAACTGCGTAGAAAACCTACATACAAAATCGTTTTTTGAACCCAGCAGTGGCTTGATCTGAGTGTTCCCAGTTCGGTATTCAAAGGGTGCCAATGGGACCCTGTTACTAAGTCTACTACCCCCGCAGTCTGTCCGTCCGTTCGTTTATCTGTCAGTGGGCTGTATCTCGTGAACTTTGATAGGTCGAGAGTTGAAATTTTCACAGAATGTCTATTTTTATTGCCGCAATAACAACAAATAATAAAAATTTCAAAATGGCCGCCATGAAAATTTAAAAAAAATTAGAAAGTGTTATTTCTTGTGCTATGGACCGATTTTTATAATTACCGTTTGAGATTTGCATACTTAACACCCACCCGATATCGATATCAAGATTATAATATCCGCCTCATAAGTTCTTCGAAACCTTAGTAATGGGATACGAGTTTAACCACAAGAAGCCATAATATACTGTTGTAAGTAATAGTAGTTCTTAAAAAAGCCGGCAACGTGATATTGATTCATTTCTTAGAATACATAAAATGTTCTCTATATCTTCTATAGGTCAATCAACTTTATAGTTTCAGGTTCTTTAAGTTCTCCAAAGCCAAGGTCTGCACCAGTAGGTATGTAGTCGAAATTCCACAAACACGTACGAAGCGGTTTCCCTCCTCATATCTAAGATAATATGGAACGTCTCCTGGCATCAGTTTTCACAAGAGTGAATAGGCATTTTCTAGGCAAGCCCGCTCCATTTTAGGATGCATTATCACTTGCGAGAAAGTCTGTTGCAACCAAGCGCTAGGCCATAAATTAAAGCTAAAAAGCTCATGAAGAGACCTTTTGCTTGAAGTTAAAGATTAAATTAGATATAAGGAAGTTATTGAAAAACCAGAGTCATTTGACGTAGTTGAACAAGTCGTAAAACTGAACGCTGGCAGAGCATATTATACCTATCTCGGATCAAACTGAACGTTGGGGTCTCAACGTGCCAGAATGTCGAACAAAAAACAGAGATAAAATAAAAGCTAAAAATATTACAATAAAGAGAATAACATTTAATTTATAACATTGTGTATTATTCTTCTCTTCTTATCTATTTATTTTTTCCTGTAAGCTGTAAGTTTTCCTTGTTAAATAAAATAGTAAATAAATAACAAAAACAAATGTAAATATTCTTAATTATTACAAGCTAATATCAATTAATCTATGGATTAGCAATGGATATTCACTCTCAGTTAATATATGATGCCGCGATGAAAAGCTCTTCGTCACACGCTAGGTGGTAATTAATTACCACCTCCATACGCTGATTTATTAGAGAATTATTACACTCGTATCTCTATTCAACAGATTTTTATGTACTGCAATATTATACAAATTTTTAGGGTTCCGTAGCTCAAAAGGAAAAAAGGGAACCCTTATAGGATCACTATTCACTGTCTATCTGTCGTGTCTGTCAAGACTCAAGGCCCATCAAGGAAATCAAAATCTATAGGTCCCGTTGACCTAGAATCATGAAAAGCAGGTATCCTGTTTAAAATAATGTCTTACCTACTTACAACAGGTATCCTGTTGAAAATAATGTCTTACCTACTGTTCATATTCAATTATACCAAATTGAACTATCATAATACGAATCAAAAACCTATGAGATAAACTTAGCTATGTAGGTATCTATGCTTGCTTGAAAAGTACTCATCTTTCGAAATTAGTTGAAAAAGAAAATTTAGTTTTTTCCTTTTCAACTAGGTAATTTCTAAAGCAAATAGCTCTCAGTTCACCACATAATAGGTTCACGTACGAACAGTAACGAGATTTTGCGGTAACATCATTTACAAGTCTTAAATACTTAATATGGTTTTTACGTAATTACCTAGTCTCTGCTAATGTTAAAGTTAATAGTGTAAATTCTGTAAAAGTTTAAAAGGGGTTAACCTCGTAGTGTGCTTCAAACAAACGTAGTTTTTTTTTGACTTTTTGCACGATAAATCGAAAACTATTGTGCGTAAAAATAAATAAAAATCTGTTTTAGAATGTACAAGGTATTGCACACCCTTTCATATTAGTGATTTAATGAATATTACTGACGAATTTAAACGCCAATATTCAAGGCTAAAATTATACTTCTTCTAAAATAATGAAAATGTTTCAGTTACGGGGACCAATTTCCATAGCCATTGCATATTGTACGCGCGCAAATACATATGCATTCTTTATTTTCTTATTCTCATCTGAAGGGAATATAATATGTATACTGGACTTTAAAAAAGAGCCTGTAAAATAAAACTACTTAATGAAAATAAAACTTTTTGCATGATTTGTATAACACCTCCACGCTACATCAAAAACCAACGAATGAATGGAAACCCCACGCACGTTTTCAAATCCTTCTAACGCGTGGGCAGAATGAAATACCTCACTTTAACATTCAAGGCTTCCCTAGAATGTTATTCCTTAAATCGTATAAATTATGGCGATAACGTACTTTAGTAGTTATTTCATAATTGAATTGCAAATGGCGAACGATAACAGAATATTTTGTAACAAGTAACTGATATTAAATGTTAGTCAGACTCGCTTAAAATTGGTCACACGCGTGGTCTTGCGCCACCTGAGTCGAGCAGTGCTTGACTCGTTTAATGTCATTATATCCTCTTAGTGAGGAGTCGGCTAACGGTGCGTTTCCCAGTGCGAGGTAGCCATTTCAGCACCTTGGCAGAGTCGACATTGGGACCCAAATATCTATTGATCATTCGAGCTGTGTGCCCCTCCCATTCTCACTTCACATTTTATATTTACTTACATACATACGTCTTGACAACCGTATTGAAATTCACTAGCGGCCATAAATAAAATCAATCTATCTGTAATCTGTCGACAAGTTACAGCAATGTTGTTATTCGTCAAAAGTCTTTTTGACACATAACAGCGTTGCTAAGTAACTTATCGACAAGTTAAAGATAGATTGAGGATTAATTTTGGCCGTTAGACGTGTTGAAGTCTCTAACGAATAGATAGACAAGAGAAACGTGGACTGCGCCTTTGTTCTATACTATCAAAAGAAGATACTCCTCCAAGAGAGAATTATTTTATAATAACTACCATATTAAAACACAAAAGAGTTTTAAAAAAACCACAAGACTGCATAATACTCGTAGCACATACTGTTTAACGATCCTTTAAATTAACGATTAGGTACGGTTATTGAGCAATTTAAGGACCGATAAATTAAAACATGTGTCAGCTAACATCTCGAGATGTTTGCTCATACTTCTACAGCACCGACTTTGTATTATTACACTAAACAAGATTTGAACATGCATTGCTAACCTTTTCCGGGGAGTAAAAGGTACATTGTAAAAGAAAGAGCGCTAGTTTGAAAACTATCAATATGCTCTCAATTTAATTTAGAGCTCATGTACAAGAATTTGTACCATCGTCAGTAACGAGCTAGGTTCCAATGAAAAGCTGTGCAATTAATTACTATCAAACGAATCGTCTGTTCCTTTCGTTTTCATTACAGCTCACATCGAATTCTACTAGTTTCAAATGAACTATTAACATGTCTTTCTCCACCTTACGCCGCTCCCTCATTACTGCAGATTATGGCTCCTGTCTGATAACACCCTTTTGATAACGTTCTTTGCCATGCGATAAGAACAGTAAATGCCAGAATCTAGTGATTCCTTCATCAGGTCCGTCCAAAGTCTTGGGCTACGTCCGTGTGGCCTCTTTCCTTCGATGTTACATGTTAGCATGAGCTTTTCTATACTAGTCGCATCTTTCGTGCCTACGTATAATACTACCACTGTATATACTATGCCATAACCAGGTAAATACATGGAAAGACGAATGGAAAAGACTCTTTATGATCCGATACAACGACAAACCCCTGTCATGACGCGAAAAAACAAAAGGAAGTCGCCACGTGAATAAAATATCGCCGCCTTTGTAACAATTTGCAGATCCAGGACGGCAAAACACAGAGCCCTTTTATCTCCCCCAGTTCATGTGTTTATGTATTCACGTTGAACAGGATGTTTATCTGTGACAGTGCAAAACAATCCACGTCGCGTCGCATCGTCGCTTTTTGTCGTGATGTCTGTCTGTCGACGAATCTTGACTTAATTGGTTGAATCTTCGGTGAATCATTAACGGATAATAAGCAATGTGGTGACTTAAGTAATGAAACATTAAAACTGCACCTAGAGTAGATGGTAGAGACCTAGAATAAATAGATTGTACATGATGTACGAGTAGGTATGTGTCTTTCTGCAGAAAAACGCCCTGTTGTACGTCCTACACTGGATTGACGAAGCTTGTTAAAACAGATTGGCGCGAAGTTGCGCCAGACAGGCATGAGTGGCAGTTTTTAACATTTTTACGGTCGAATACTGAAACATACTTAACTTAAGAGTGCTCCAAACGCTAGGTGACATATTTTGATGTAGGTATGTTATATGAAAAAATCTTTTTTAAAATAAAAATAGCGAGCACCTGATGTTAAGTGATTACCGCCGCCCATAAACATTTGCAGCACCAGAGGAACCGTCGGTCGATGCGTTGCCGGCCTTTCAGGAATTTGTTGGTCCGCCCCTTGAATAACCCCATGTTATGCATAATAGTTTTTGATTTATCATGCAAAATGTCGAAAAAAATACCCGAGGACGGAATCCTCGGTGTGCGAGTCTGACTCGCACTTGGCCGGTTTTTTTTCCTTTTGAGGTACGGGACCCTAAATTAATATGGCAGGGCAGTCGTGTTTTTAATAATAAATAAATAAATTATAATACTAATTCTTCAGGTATTGAAAGCTTTTCTCAGGATAAGATTATAAGAGCTCTCAGATTCTTCTGCGATGCTAATTATATTATTAGCATTGCGGAAAGATCTGGGAATTGTATCCATTCAGGAATTTTATCCCTCTTCCATTGTTTGAGTCCATTGAAGGAGGCTTTGGTCAATCGTAAGATACCTCTAATAGGTATCCTCCAAAGCCTCCTTCCTCATAAAGAGCAAGAATATGGAGGAGGGATACAATTCCTGAATAACTAACAACTAAGAATCGAGCTCATTCCTAAAACAACATGCCGCAATGCTAAACGAGCATCCTCATTTACCTTTACCGATTCTTTGCCTTATGTAAATTTGTACCAGACCGCTTGTTTACTCAATTTTGTACAACCGTTCTCTAGAGTTTCTAGGCGTACCCACTTTGTATTTACGATGAGATTACGGGAATTGTTATTTACATCTTCTAGTTTATTGTAAAGTTAACTGCCTTTCGACTAGAAAAAAATAAATCGAAAATTTTCCCAAAAAAGCTCGGTCTCGGATTATAAAAACTAAAACAGTATAAACACAGTAACTGAAGTTACTATGTTATTAATTACGAGGGCAGCATTGCTTATCTAATAATATTATGTATCTAGTAAAATGGTCATGGTGCAGAAAGAGAATGTAGGTAGCTTCTGGTAAACTTGAATCCTTTCCTATCGATAGTTATTATGGCTTTTCTTCAAAGCAATTTGTGGAAGTACGCAATAAAACAGAAGGGCGGCTTTTAGGGAGCTCGTAAGTTACGATACTATTTTTGGGGTGAGACGTCTAGTCGCCGGATTACACCCAATAATCAAACTACGGATGCAATTCGCCAATAACAAGTTTACAGCTCGCGATTTCATTCCAATGACTTTCATATAATCTCGGTAGCTATATTTCCTTTAGAAATATTACTATTAACTTTGTCGATAAAAGCATCTAAACATACAAACAATATTATTTCTGTGCAAATCCGTTTAGCCGTTTCAACTTTAGGTGTACCGTACTTTAGCTTCTCGTTGAAATGAGTAAGACGCACACTATAAGAGTCCATAAGACCTCGTTACCGCCAATTGATAATCATGTTACTCGAGTGAAAAACTTAACTCCAGAAAGTCTAAATCGCGTCGCTTACGCGTTTGTCCGAGAAAATTTCAGCGAATTGTTTATCTTTTAAGCAAAATAAGGAAAACTTAAGTACCTATAGATAGTGCAAACTATATACATAGATGTGACGTAACATATTTGCCAGAACATTTCCCTTTACAGATTTGCCCCACTTAGAAACATAATAAGAAAAAAACTAAAGCTCATAAATTTACATCAAGGATCCTAGTCTTGACCATAAGTATACAGAACAGTAACACAGCAGAAATATAATATGCATCATCACTTACCACCAAGTGAGATTGCAGTCAAGGGCTAACTTATATCTGACTAAAAATACAAATAAAAATGAAATAAATGTAGTTATTTGAGTTTGAGTAATAGTACATGCACATAACAGTGTAATAGTGGTACAGAATATTCTGTTGGGAGAGTGTAATTAATTGCTCAGAATTCTTAGCACATCTCAGCCGGCGCTATTGGGGTAGCGCAAGGAGGAATCTTTAGATGAAAATTTCGGTATGTGGAGTATCGTGAGTATTGTCTTATAGCGTCGTTATCATACATTTTTGTTTTGATATTTACGTGATTTGCACGCACGAGTAGATTTGACGCTATTCAGCGATGAAATCGAGGCTATAAAAGATATTATGTAGCTATAATTTGATATTCCAATATAATAATTAATATATACTTACTTGATCTTATAAAGAGGTAAAATGAGTTAGTTTGTGAGTTGATATTTAGTCTGGAACTAATAATACAACTATACTACTTATATAGCTATACGTTATCTCCGAGTGATATACATAGGCTATTATAGGTCAGAAAACATAATAGTGGCTATACGTAAATTATATCAATAGGACGAAGACGACACAATCCTTATGTCGTCGACATTCCATCTACACGCACGAAACGTTTTGCGACATCATTCCTCATTCGCATGGCTAAGGTTTGGAATACTTTTCCGCTCTCTGTGTTTTCTACCAATCAAAAACCGGATATCTTTAAAACAAGCGTGAATAAGCATCTTCTACCACATCATCACTTTCCATTAGGTGTGATTGTGGTCAAGCGCTTGCCTATAATGAATAAAAAAAGCAATAATTTTCTAATAGTAGAAAAAGGTCTTTTACCTTAAAGTTTCAAGTTTTAAAATATTAGCCCCTTACCTGAAATAGTAAAAAAAATACATTAAGTAAGTTATATAAAAAACGAAGCAACCCAGAATATTGCAGCTATTTCAAACACCAAAGCAAACCCCGTTGTTTGCGGTGGACGGCGCTGGTTTCCGGGGCTTAATAAAATAGCTCGGAAAAGTTTTTGTATGCAAACAAAACAAACTCCCGCAGAACCGAAGGTAAATTAAACTTTGTTCTAAGCATTTTTCTGACACCGCAAAGTTTTTCTTTTATAATATCATTTCCGGTAATTTTAACGCCATAACGTCTCATGAATATAAATTACTCTTTTTTTTCTCGATGACGCTTCACTAAATTACCCTTTTTTATCGATTGTGGGTTAGCATGAATATAATTTCACATGAAGATGATGCAGTTTGATGTAGGTCAATACGCAAATGGGGTATGATATTGTGTTTTAAAGGTAAAAAGTGACGAAACTGATAATTACCAACGATCAATGCCATACATACCTACCTGTACAGTACCTAAACATTTTAATGATCAATAGTAGATATTGAGGTTAATAATTTTTCCAAGATCCAGTGAAATTCCTGCTTCTTTTGTTAATATACATCTATAAAGTCAGACAGACCACCACCACCATGATCAACCAATCGGCGTCTCACTGCAGAGCACGAGTCTCCTCTCAATATGAGAAGGATTTGGTTAAAGTCCACCACGCTGGCCAAGTGTGCATTAGCTGACTTCACATACCTTTGAGTATAATAAGGAAAACTCTCAGGCATGCAGGTTTCCTCTCGATGTTCACCTTCGCCATATTATGTAATTGCTTAAAACGAACATAACTCTGAAAATGAACGTGTGACCAGGATTGAATACCCGAACCTCCCGAATAAGAACTGGATGTCTTAACGAGAAGCTATCACAGCTCTGCTATAAAATCCAAGCAACGCAATTTGCTGCGCAAAAAATTTAATCAACTTTTTAATGCACATTGCTGAACGCGTGATTTCAATTTGGGTCACGGTTAAGTAGTTAGGTACTAGATTATACACGGAACAGTATTGGTTAGACCAATAAAAAGAAAATAGAAACCTACTTAGCCACTTTAACACGTGTTTTTGGTTTTACTAAAAGTTACCGATTCATCATTCTTTATTCATGGTGTTGTGGTTGAGTGGTTCCACATCTGCCTACCATTCGGGTGGTCGGGAGTTCGAACTCGACAAGGACCTCTAATTTTTCGGTGTTATGTGCGTTTTAAATATCACTTGCTTTGACGGTGAAGGAATACATCATGCCTGAGAATTCCCCATAATGTTCTCATAAGTCAAAGTCTGCCAAACCCACGCTTGGCCAGCGTGGCGAAATATGGCCTTACTCCTTTTCATTCTGAGAGGAGACTCGTCCTCAGTAGTGGGCCGGCGATGGGTTGATCATGATGATGATAATGACCTACCTAAGTGTAGACTTAGCAGGTACGTTGTGGAAAGGTGGCAGACGACAATTTGACGTAACAAAAAAATTAAAAAAAAAACGAGTCAAGCAGTATGTATACCTAAGTATATTATACCACACTGTACTCATAAAGGTTATTACGTGTCATTAACACAAACCTCACTAAATAACGTGGTATCGATGTGGTAACTACATCTACTAACACATTATAACAGGTGCTAATTTCGCCTTTAATTAATGTGACCTTATCCTACATAACCTCTACAATACAGTACTAACAATACTAATAGATTAGATAATGCCCTCTGCATAGCTGAAGAGTCGAAGATCAAGAAACTAAATTGCTTTTCATGTTAAATATACACATACATTTCACTGTGTTTGTAGGTCTGTTGCTTATGAGACGACTGTGGTTAGCATGTACCAATTACAAGATAAGCAAGATTAGTAAGCAATCAGTCAGGGTCAAATCTAGCCCATGTAGCGTCCGCATGCAATCTATCTATACCCTAGCGCCCTCTAGTAGGCAAGTGATCGAAATGGAATACTTACACTTATATTTTCAACAGTGATCGGAAATTCAGCAATCACAAATGATGTTGGGGAAGCAAAGACAATTAACAGGTAATACTTTGCTAGCGCTTGGAGCCTCCTAATAACATGCGCCCGTATGCTCTGGATCATAAGTAAAGCCAGCACTGTAGTTAGTGACAGTGGGCAGGCCATGCTTATCATAGGAGACATATTCGTATTGGGTTAAAAAAAATTAGAGTGAAGACGTGCTTACTAGTAAATGTATCGTGGGAAGCCCTACGGAAGATGGACTGACTGACGGACTGAATGACTGACTGACTGATATAAAGTTAGCGGGAGGTGGTTGAATGAGGAAGGCTGAGGACAGAATGTGCTGACACTCTTTAACGAAGGTCTACAGTGGACGTAAAAAGCATAGGAAGAAGTCAGATGGAAAGTAGACTTAAGAACTAGGTACAGTAAGGAGTAAGTAGCTAAGTGAATAAACTATAACAACAGTCAGCACCCATCTTGATTTTGAAATATTGCTGCTTCAGAATTAGTACTAATCAACAGTGATTAATCAAAATTTCCATCTCCTATTCTCTCAACATCTTAGCGAATGTACATCAGTGGTCTTTGCAAGTAGAGTTACATTAATATAAAATTGAGACGTATTCCCTAGCAATAAGAGATGAATTTGTGTGGCAATATTGTTCGTTGTTTTGATTTATTTACGCCACTTAGCCTAGTTGAATACCCAAACCGAGAATATTGTATGACTGGTACAAAAGTAATATAACATTTTGTTCTCATAACACGTTTCAACTCAATTGGATAAAATGATGCACGAATGCATAGCTAATGAAAGACAGACAAATAGACTGACAAAATATATTAAATTATATAAAATTTAATTTTTAATTAATTAGCTGTATAGAAGGCGATCAATGACGTCACAAAGCAATAAACGACAAATATTAAACAAAAAAAATCTCGCAGAAATTTATGTTAAAAAAATTAAAAATCTTTATCGTTAATGCCTTGTGACGTTATTGATCGCGTTAGATGCAGCGTGACGTTAATAATAATTAATTATATTAAAAATTCCGAAAAACCCTATTTTTTTTAATTATTTTCTTTAATTGAATTCTAGCCCGCTACACTACCGCTATACAAAACATCACATCATTTTATTACTACAGTCCAAGACGATTTGCTACCCACAATACGCGACGCCTCACAGCAAATTGTAGTGTAACCATACTGTACTTACGTAGATCAAATCATCGATTCAAGTGCCGACACTTGCTCTACAATTTGTATCCACTCGAGCATGAAGCATCTCGAGCATAGTGGGAGCAATTTGAAAACTCCTATTTTTATTGTCAATGGCAAAGTGTTTATATAAATCTTTTATCTATAATGCTTTACAAAATTCATACGTTCTACACGTCTTACTCTTAATGTCTTACAGTTTTTTGGCTTTCTGATTCTTTTTAGATTACAATAAGATAATGCGATCTTCGACTTTTTCAGGTTACATTGAAAATTGACTAAGTATTTAGTTTATTTGTATCCACTCAGCAAGAATAGTGATCCTCGAGCATAGTGGGAGCAATCTAAAAACCCTTATTTTTACTGTCAACGACAAAGTGTTTAAGTATAAGTATTATATATAAATCTTTTATCTATAACGCTTTACACAATTCATAGTACGGTCTTATGTCATCATCATGATCAACCCATTGCCGGCTCACTACAGAGCACTGGTCTCTTTGAGTATGAGAAGGGTTGCCCACAGTCCACCACGCTGGTCAAGTGCGGATTGGCAGACTTCACACACCTTTGAGAACATTATGAAGAACATTAGGCATGCAGGTTTCCTCACGGTGTTTTCCTTCGCCGCTAAAGCGAATGATATTTAATTTCTTAAAACGCACGTAACTACGAAAAGTTAGAGGTGCGTGCCCGGAATCGAACCCCTGACCTGTCGTTCTTATGTATTTACTCCTAATATCTATGTTTTTAGGCTTTCTGATTCTTTTAAGGTTACAAGAAGATTAATTGCGGCCTACGACTTATTCAAGTGACATTGAAATTAGACTATTTAGTTTTTTGTACAGACAATAAATAAAATCAACGAAGCGATACAATGCGGAAATGTGGCAGTCGTTAGAGACGGAAATTATTCCCATGATGATAAATTGCCACTGTGAAATCTTATACGTATCATTATTAACCCATCACCAGCCCGTTATAATTGAAACTCAATAAAAGTTTCAACACAAATATAACTAGTAAGAAAAATCGTACATAAGTATTTTGTGAGAAAGAAAATTCACAAGTAGATACTTAGTATAACAATAACTAAAAATGTGTTCCCATGTGAAATGGTGGCTGAAGAACGAGGGAAGGAATTATACTCGAAGTAACTAATAAGGTAATTTTATTTTCATCCTGCGTAATAGAGTTGTTCAAATCAACCGAGTGAAGCCACAACAAAGCTAGTTTAACTAAAATTGAAAATGATCCCTAGCGTTTGCACGTGTACAACGTGACTGGGATGGAAATCTACGGAAAATAGCTTCTCATGAATGTGTAGGACAGAAACGCCTATGTATTACCTACCTGGCTTCGCTTGAGTAGTTTTTGAAAATCGGTGATGGGGGGAATTTCAAAAAATCGTCTTTAACACGAATTTCTTTGATTTTAAACCGACCTAAATACCGTTCCCTAAATACTAATTTTCATAGATAAGTAGGTATAACACGAAAATGACGGACTTTAATAAAACCGTATTTAACCCCTATAGGAAAAAAAATAACTAAAAATAACAAAATTTTTTTCTTAGTAAGTGCCTAGAAACTACTGTCAAAATTTTGAGTTTCTGTTAGTTTATTAGGCTGTGCGCTGTGCGTTGATACACCAGTCAGTCAGGAAACGTTTTTATGTGCAGGTATATCTAGATTGTTATTTGAAACGCTACTATTATTTAGATAAACATCAAGGAAAATCACATGATTCTTGTTTTAAATTGACAACTCAACTAAATGGATCGCGTTGCGGAGTCAATTACTTAGTTCAAGGATTTACTTATAATAAATGGCATACAGAGTAATTATATTTATCTAAACGACTAACTTCTATGTAGTAACCATAGACTTACGATTTTTTCGGTACGCTCAGTAGTAACTACGCACTAGAGTCATTTTGGAAAAAAATGCAGGTGCTTGCTTACAACTTGACATCCAGAATCATGCTAATGTTAAAGAACAAATTTTTTGATCGTAATTGCCGTTTCATCATTGACCTTTACTAGTAAAAGTACGCTGGATCTACGATTGCGGACCTGTTTTTGAAGCAACTTCATTTTTGCCATTTTCACGTTGGTAGCAGTATTGAGCGTCATGCGAGCATACTCGGAGCTAAATGTTGGTAATGAGAGATTTATTCTGTCAACATAGCATCAAAATGAAGACTATTTGACACAAAGTGTCAATTTTAATTCCCGGTACGCTCGGTAGATTTGGCACAAGAAATAATTGACATTTTATAATATGACACATCTTTTCCAGCGTATTTGCATAACTCTATTTCAGTGCGTTCTATACTCTTAATTCAATGATCATCACTCTTGTCATCATAAAAGTCGTAATAACATAAAGAATAAAAGGACAAACACTATGAACTCTGATAACACGGAAGCCTTAGACACATGTCCCACCTAACAATGAGGCCTCGTTCAGAAAAGATAAATCTTCCGAAAGCCGATAAGTTTACTGAAACGATCCAAAGGATTTTATGCTTTATCAGGAGATAGCGTTGCGCTACGTAGAAACGAGGCTTTGCTCAAGGTTCTGTCAGCCAATATTACGCACCAATGTTTAAAATGTGAAAATGTCTGTTTGCCAATCTACTAAGAGGGGTGGTAGGAAACACAGTTCGCGGAAGAGTATTCCAAATCTTAGCCATGCGAATTAGGAATGATGACGCGAAACGTTTCGTGTGTGTAGATGGAATGTCGACGATATAAGGATGGAAACTCGCCCGACATCTTGCGGTTCGGTGGTAATATACGTTGTAGGAGCTAAGGTTACATGGGATTTAAATACAAATTTTTAAGCCCGTTAAAGCTATATCCGTTAAACCCGCTAAGCACACATATTAGTCATACAAAATTTCATTGAATTCGATCGGATTATTCAAATTAGAATGAATCTTCGTTTGTTCGTTTATATGGAGCGAATGACGGAGACACCACCGTTAACTAGGTACTTATTTGCTCGATCTTGGAGCTTTGAAAGTATTTTGCAGTAGGTACATGAGCCGTTATTACGCACCAATGTTAAAAATGCGAAAATGTCTGTTTATCAATCTACTTACCTACTTGTTTGCTAGATTTGAGCAGTTCTGAAAGTATTTTAGGTCTTTTAATTTTAAAACTTTGAGAAGAAAAATAAATCCAAGAATTTAAATTCGAAAGAATAATATAAAGCTATCATGGCTATTGAGAACTATGAAGAAAAAGTCTTTATGTACATAGAATATTCTGCTGCAGCAGTATTTTTAACATTTACAAATCTTAATAATTTCATCTCTACAACTCGTTTAAGTAGTCGCCATTTAAAACTTTCAGTGAGAAGAAATAAAAGTCGATTTCTCTCTCGAACAATCGTCATAATCTAAGTTGAAGACGGAAAAAGATTTCAAATTAAAATTGAAGGAAAATGAGGAAAGTTTTCAAAACCCGTCAGATATTGTATTATGGCAATGAAAAACGTTTGATATTGAACACGAACTCTCCTGTGTTTCTTAGTAAAAGTACGTACGTACGCCAATATAAAGTAGGTAACTTCTATAAATCTTAAAATCTTATTGAGCCTGTGCCAAAAATTAAAACGATGCCATATCCCGATGCTCCTATTACCTATTGTTTTAGAACTGCGAAATAAGTATTTTCGTGTGTTCAAAAAGTTTCGAAATTTTTCTGTCAATGTTAACGAAAACTAGAAATTATAAATATATCTTATGGCTTGACTCACGTGATTAGTCGGGGTATGCCCCACTAGTTTCGATTCGAACTCTATTACCAACAATATACACAGATGACTGATGGACCCGATTACTATATACTGGAATGGAGACCACGCAACGAAAAAGAAATGTTGGAAGACAACAATCCGGTAGCAAACTTGGAGGAGGCTCTCCCAACACCGGGATGAATGGCGTGCAAGTGAGGCCTATGCCCAAGATAAATAAGCTAACAAAGATGAAGACTATACCCAAAGAAAAACTTACACGACTTAGCAAATCTCAAAACAAAGTTACGGTTCTTACTACCATGTCAAAATGTTTGAACCTAAAAAATAATCCCAATAAAATAGAATAGGTACAGAGAAAAGGAGGATCCCATTAAAGCAGGTTTACCAGTAATAACATACTGTAGAAAAACACCAAGAAAATCCGCTAGCTCCCGACTTCTTACTATATATTATCTTCAAAGAGACCGTTTAACAACTTCAAATATAAAATTCTTTTGTGAGAATTTCTATTAAGTAATACCGCGTCCGTTTTGCGAGAGGATATCGAATGCATTTGGTATGAAAATGATCGAGTTCTCGACATTGGCGCATTGGTCCTTTGAAAGCTTATGTAAATGCAATCTGAAGCGATAAGTGCGACAGCGAATCGATTGTAGGCTGGAATCGAATTGCTTGCGCTCGAAGCCAGAGCTCTTTACGAATACTTTCAGCCTTTGCAAAAAGACAAGGGAATTTATACGTTTGTGTTTTTGATGGATAATGTATTTCAATCACATCTCTTATGTACAAAGCGAGAAAACGTACTGTATTCAATTGCGATATTCTTTCTAACAGAGTACTCAACGTTCTTGCTTTCTGTCTCTTTATCACCATCTAAATAATGTAAATACGTATTCTAATAGTACATTTGAGTAACACAAATTATGTTACGAGCTTCACATATTATTACCCTTTTTCTTCTTTTTCAGTATCGGAACTTGGCTTTTATTGAAAAAATCTTTACTTTATATAGGTTCTATATTTTTTTACTGTTATCGTACCGTCATCAAATTCTTATTATAATCTTCTTCCACGTTCTTCTCACCTTGTCTTTGCTGTTCCTCACGATAGTTATTCATCCAAAAGTGTTCGAGCTTTGTTTTTTTTAACTAAACCTTAGGATTTCATATGCCAAAATAAAAGCTATTCAATTCACTTTTGTATAGTATATTGTTAATATTTGTGTCAAGTTCATGCACTAATATGGGTCATTCTGAAAAAAATGTCAATCGCTTTTCCATAGGTACAACTTGATGGTCAATCATACTTATTTTGCCAGCTTCGTAGAACACAAGTTTTATTCGGAATGACCCATCTAGTGGTAGTACATAGAGGTTTTTGGTCCAATCACACGTACAATTACGTACTGTTTCATCAAGCAGTCAGTAAACGTTACATCAATGTGTTACATACTGTAAACTGCACATAGTATCGGCAGCGTTGTACAAACAGCAAAGGATTGCAGTGCTGTCAAACACACAACAGAGAGACAAATCGTTTCGAATAGGTCACTGTAGAGTATTGCAATTCAACAATTTATTTGTATCCACTGCAAAGTTCTGATGAAACGTTAATTACTTATTATTTCTATGAATACCTTAAAACCTTCTTACTAATTAATAGATTAATAGATATATTACGAATGTTAAAGTGCCCTACTTTTTTTTTTTATGCTCGACTACCACTAGAACAATAACATGAGTTTTATAGTGCACGAAATGGTGCTCGCGACTTCATCCGCGTGGACTTAGGTTGGTCCAGTGGTAAACCCTTCGATTTTCCAGAATAAAAAATAGCATATGCTCGTCTCTGGGATGGGAGTAATCTCCGTACCTTTTGTCAGCGGAAAAAAATAGTAGACAGATATGCACACTTCCATCACACTAATATTTTAAAGGCGAAAGTTTGTGTGTATATGTGTGTGTGTGTGGGTGCGTGTGTGTGGGTGCGTGTGTGTTTGTTACTCCTTCACACAAAAACTACTCGACGGATTGGGCTGAAATTTAGAATGGAGATAGATTATACCCTAGATTAGCACATAGGCTACTTTTTATCCCGAAAAATCAAAGAGTTCCCACGGGATTTTTAAAAACCTACATCCACGCGAACGAAGTCGCGGACATCAGCTAGCATTAAATAATTTAAAATGTATTCACCATATTTTCAGTCAATACGTCAAGTTTCATTACTAAACACAAGTGTATTGTATTTACCTACCCAATCAACGGCAGTACTCGTAAACAATAGTAATTAACCAGTTACTTATTAATTTATTCGTGTACCTAGGTTACAGATTACTAGATACAATAGAATATAAATTGTACTATCCAAATTCCAAATTCTATTTACAAAGCGCTGTTGTATCTAATTAGTCGGGATTTCGTAATTAAATTAATTAGCTAGATAGGTACTATTGAATTTTGTGTAAAATTTACTCTAACAACTAGATATGAGACTCAGATAACATTATGTTTAACTTTACCTAGTTGAGCACCTATACCTACTGCCATTTTATCGCTACGTGAGTAAACCCGAAACGGTCGACTTCAGTATTTCTTAATTGACAGGAAGGCCACGGATCGCTGAGCGAGTCACGAAATTGGGACCCAACGATATTGGATTGCTATCTTTGGATTTTACTGCAGAACAAAAGGTTACCAACAAATAAGGGAAAAGAGCTTTTTTTATTTGAATACAGCTGTAGTACCTACCCTCAAACTTTTAATACTTAAGTACTTGATTTTTATTCAGCCCAACTCCGTGAAAGGGAGCAGGAAAATGACCATCTGTACCCGATGGAAAAGAAGTTATACTTTGTCTCGCTAACTAGTAAAAAGTATCTATGGGCAACATTGATACGCACTACCCAGCTGATGACGTGCATCACTACGTTCGTTCGTTTCACTGTGCGCCATTCAAGTGATCCCAAAAAGTCCGATAAAAAGTTTCACTTAAAAAATAATATGTTATAACTTATAGTTAAGTAAGTGTAACCTAACAAGTGTAAATTAAAAATTTATAACACCCCCGACAAGTGAAGGTTACAGTAACTAGAAAAGAGCTGATAACTTTCAAACGGCTGAACCGATTTTCTTGGATTATAGCTAAGAACACTCTCGATCAAGCCACCTTTCAAACAAAAAAAACTAAATTAAAATCGGTTCATTCGTTTAGGTGCTACGATGCCACAGACAGATACACAGATACACACGTCAAACTTATAACACCCCTCTTTTTGGGTCGGGGGTTAAAAATAGTGCATTATTTTACAGTTCTAACTTCTAGTTGTAGATATTATGCCCGCGGTAAACAGGCTAAACCTTATCAGCGGATATTTTTGGATAAAGTCACTGAATCATTATCCTTTTGTCAAATAACGAAAACATGATAATAAAAACAACTAACGGAAGTGAATTTGGATAACTTTAATCAAGCTTCCTGTTGCAACTAAAATATTTATTATGTAAACTAGGTACCTACTTGTAAAAAGTGGAGCTGTGAATATTGCGGCCAGTTACTTATTTACTTAATACTTATCTACTTTTTTAAAATTATTACTTGGATAGAGTTCCTACGTAGCCTGATAAACTTAAAAACTTCCGGTATCCACAGAGAATAAATAAATAATTAATAAATAACTAAGTAATAAATTTACAGTGGCCAGAAGGTACTGTGGTTTTATAAATATCTATATAAGCGGGAAGGGTTTGATTCCCGGGAAGGGCATGATTTCTAAATAATTGTCAGTCTGGTCAGGTGGTAGGCTACGACCGTGGTTAGTTACCGCCCTACTGGCAAAGCCTTGCCGCTAAACGATTTAGCGTTATACTACTGAGCACGGGTCTCCTCCCAGAATAAGAAGAGTTTAGGCCATAGTCAACCACGCTGTCCGAGTGCGGATTGTCAGATTACGAAAAAAAACTTACTGTATAAGATATACTTGGACTTCGTCTGTGATGGCGTGTGCTGGCGCGCGTGCTGTGCTTGTTTGGAGTGTTTTTTTTGTTAAGAGTGGCTGGTTTATGTGTTAGTTGGTGTTTTTTGGTGGTGGAACTGACTGGGAAGCGCTCTAAAGGGGCGCCGCGCGTATGTCGGCGGGCGCCGGCGCAGACGGAGTCCATACTTGTATAAATTCAATAATTTGAAAATATCACAAACTTGACATTGGCTAATCAGAGTAAAGCCAGATTACGGAAAAAACTTACTGCATAGATATACTTACCTACCTAAATACATCAACACATTTGTAACACGGAGTAACAACAACAACCTTCTACTAAGTTACGTAATAGGTACCTAAGTAAATACCTATCATCTAGAATTTCCCTGACTAAATTCCATTGTCTTGTTACACAAGTGAAACCAAAACGGCCGACTCCCATTTTCGTTAATTGTCATGAACCATGGCCAGCTGTGCGGAACACGAAATTCAGACCCAAAAAGCAACAAGGCAACCCTTGAGGGAGGCAAACTATACCTAAGGTTCCCGTACGCCAAAGTACAAGACCACCAGGTCAACAATGTTTGGAAGTATTAATAGAAGAACGAACTTATGCTTACTTATGCTTGATCAGACCCTGAAGACAAAAGTCTATGTCTAAAGGCGTAAAGAGAATTATTGTATGCAATAGAATAATTGCAATCTCCCTTATTGGCTGATTTTTCGATCGCTGGATAAACTTTAACTGATGAATTAATTTGACGTTTTGACAGATTTCCTTTATTAAAACTGTCAAACTTTAAGTTTATTCCTTAGATAAACAAGTGTAAATTAAAAATTTATAACACCCCCGACGATCCAAAGTATCTGAGTTTTCCAAAACATCATTTTCAAATAAATAATTATGTATTTAGGCAACGTCCATCTTGACAGCTTGACATTTGTCTATTGACATAATATTATGAACCTAACGGTTATCTAACCTTCTTTTCTACAAGAAAACTAGAAAAGAGCTGATAACTCTTAAACGGCTGAACCAATTTTTTTAGATTATAGCTAAGAACATACTCGATCAAGCCATCTTTCAAACAAAAAAAACTAAATTAAAATCGGTTCATTCGTTTAGGCGCTACGATGCCACAGACAGATACACAGATACACAGATACACAGACACACAGGTACACAGATACACACGTCAAACTTATAACACCCCTCTTTTTGGGTCGGGGATTAAAAATCAGGACTTAAACAAAATATGTCACTTTCATACAGTTGCTCTTTTCACGTGGATATTGTGTGGTAATTGATAGTTTTTGTCCCACTGTTGCGATGTGCTGATGCGCAATAATGCGTTGGATTGATGTAACTTATTGTTTGGGTTCCGTACACGAAGGGTGCCTACGGGACTCTATTACTAAGACTCCGCTGTTCATCCGTCCGTCCGTCTGTCTGTCAGCTGGCTGTATCTCATGAACCGTAATTGGTGGAGAGCTGAAGTTATTACAGAATATATCTTTCTATTGCCGCTATAACAACAAAAAATAATTTCAAAATGGCCGCCATGAAAATTAAAAACCATAAAGTGTTCTTGTACTGGACTGTTTTTTTATACTGAACAAGAGCATTATATATCTGCTCCTCCCAGGCATAATACTCGTAGCTAGGTATTCGAACCCAACGGTCGGCATTAATCGCTGTCGTTGGCTTTTATCACGAAAAAAAGGTTATCGACCACTGGGGTGGATAAAGTTGAGTAAGCTCAATTACTTTAAAGGTATTCTGTACCAGCGCGGGGATTGTTCCCTCACGAGAGAGGCAACCGTAAAAATGTTCATTACATCTGCATAATTATAATAAAAATTGGACGTTCTAAAGGTATTCCGAGTGCAAAAGATAATTGGGAACGATATTGTTTATGTTAAGAAAAGCCTTATTATATTTAATTACTTACAGCTATTTAATTAATTAATTAATTATTATCAAAAAAGTTTTATGTATTTCATTTAATGAAAGATCTCTAGCCCAAGACTAAAAGCTAACCTGAAAGGTTTGAAAAGAATTCATGGGGTTAGACTACTGAGAAAATATAATTAGGAAAGCCCAAGATAGTTTTTGTTGGCTCACCCTGGAAAAGGTCCGTGTTCAACTGTGGACCTATGCAGCTGATGGATAGATGAGGTCATAATATTACCTCCTTTATTACTATTATCTGCTTCTCTCCTTGAGGTTAGAAAGATCTCAAGGGGAGTTATAGTAACAGGTAAAATGTTGTACTTAATTAAAAAAAATAGACCTCAAGTGGGATTATGTTAAGTAATTATAAAATAACACCATCACATAATATGCATCCACTGTTGGACATAAACTCTAGTAGCTAATATTGCAGATCTGTCATTAAAACTTTATAATCACTATACTTACCTACTTACTTTGCGTGCAGGTTTAAATACATATATTATTATCATCATGATCAAGCTATCGCCGGCTCACTACAGAGCACGGGTCTCCTCTCAGAGCTTGGTAAGGGTTTGGTCACAGTCTGCCACGCTGACCAAGTGCGGATTAGTAGACTTCACACACCTTTGAGAACATTATGCAGAACTCTCAGGCATGCAGATTTCCCCACAATGCTTTCCTGATAAAGCAAGTGATATTTAATAACTTAAAACGCACACATTAATTCAGAAAAGTTAGAGATCGAAAAGCACAGGAACGAACCCCCCAACCTCCGACTAGGAGGCGGACGTCTTAACCACGAGGCTATCATACTTATACATATATAAGTATATGATATTTAAATAAATTCAAAATACATACATTGCAACTTTACTTAAACAAACATTTTTTCACAAATGTTAAAAATACTTAAATATAAAAATTATAAAACAAAAATATCATCCAAATCACTGTAACGAGGCAGGGTGCCCAGAACGCTGGCTGCGTTACCTCGTTGAATGGCCAGACTAATATGCTGACCAAGGTAACTGCCAGATTTCCGGTCACCCGTGGACTCCACAAGACGGGATGAGAGGTCCTTAAATAAGGATCTGGCATCCTCGCCCCACGAACCCATGGAAACATTTAATTATTGGAAAAGGATATAATATCACCATTGTTTCGTAAATATAATGTTGTAAGTACGCTGATGTAAAATAAATTGTATCGAAAAATAATGTTATTCTCCGATACAATTTATTTTACTTAAAAGAAACGTCAATACTTCCTCAAATACAAAAACAATACCCATGCAGGGACATTGACATGAAAGAAATTACAGTGTTCCCGGACACAAAGGAAATGTATGTAAAAATGCTGTACATAAATTTGAATGTCAATTAACAATGATACAACGACAGACTTTAGTGGGTATGTACTTACATACCTACTCGTAAGTAAGGTGAGTGTATTGAGGTGAGTTATTATTTGAAATGCTGAGGTCGACGTTGCGTTCGCCGTCGAATGTCATTTTTAAATAAAATATTCAACCGTAGATGACGCCCGCGGCTTCGCTCGCGTGGTTTAAGATTTTATCATCAAATTTTGTCAAAATCATTTAAACAGATGAATAAATGCTAGCAGACAGACATATAGACACACATTTGTATTTTTTAGTAATGAACTGGTATGCATTTAGAGTAGGTTTATCTGTTCAATAATTGCAAATATAATACAATACTTTTAACTAGAGAATCACATAATATAAAACATTGTTTAGTAAGTAAATACTTAAATGCCTCATAATATCTGGCCTTCGAATGAGTAACTATTGTACTTAGAGCATAAAAGCATGAAAGCATTATCCTCGTTAGTTTACAAAAAAATGTATGGAGATTTTACTTACATCAAGGATTAGGAACACATTAACTCCACAATAAGCACTACAGAATAGATATATCTAACCTACCATCGACCACTACTCATTACCTTTTGAAGCAGCTTCTAACTTTATAGACTTAAATAGCTTAATAATAAGCGTGCCTAATCTGGATACTAGGCATAATCCTATTTACGTAGCTAATCAAAAGGATTAGACGGCTCTGCCGTTATGTGTCTTCGGATATCAAAGAGAATTAATATCTTAGACGTGAATCTTAATAGGACAAAACTAGAGACGATGATCAAGGTTATTTTCATTGAACTAAATTAGTATCTATGGGTATAGCAACTTTGTACTTAGTCACGTATAAAATGAGATAGAAAAAGTGCCGCTTTGACTTTGTTTACAGCAGAAAAAAGTGACCTTATGCACATAACGTTAATAACGTTAATATAGCGTGGCCCGTTACGCCCAAGCGTGGTATGAGCGGATATTTTTTCAGGCACAAAGTGTCGTAAGACGTCCGTAAGTTCATCGTGTAGACTTTCATCGAACATTGAAAGTTATTTCATTGCTGGGTCAGCGTTGAAAATGTGGCTTAAAGAATATAGTATATACATGTTAAACACTTGTTTCTGACGACATTCACCAATGATACCGGATATAGAAAATGATTCAGCTGAAACAAGTTGCCCAATTTCACGAGAAATAAATTTAATAAATTGTAGTTATATACTTACAAATATTCTTATCGTGTAGTAAATTGATAACAATAGCATTATCCGTGATGACATGTTCAATATACCGGTCCTTGATATATTTGGGGAACTTCAAAATTTTTATGAACGTGATATTGTATTGGAATAGAACAGGGTTCTCAAATTTAATCACACTATAATATATTATTATAAAAGCGAAAGTTTGTATATGTGTTTACTGTTTATGTTTGTAACTTATTCACGCAAAAACTACTGGACGGATTTGGATGAAATTTTGAATGGAGCTTGATGAAGTGTGAACGCATAGTACCTACTCTGTGACAATGTCATTGTATAAAATATGTTCTGTGGCAACTGTCATTCTTTCTCTTGTTGGCCGCGTCCGAATAAATTGCTGTCTGTCATAAGTGTTATTTTATTTAAATAATCTAATAATATCTTAATTCACAAAATAGTTCCTTTAGGTTTTGGGCCCCGGACGGCCACTGCGCGTAATAAATTAAAATCAAATAAATACAGTTTATTTTGGCGGATTAAGACAGATTTCGGACGAACGCGTAGGGCCTTTACTTTTCAGGACATCATGGCGTCAATCAATCCACTTGCCTTTATTGAGAAGCTCACTGGTCGAGACAACTACAATACATGGAAATTCGCCGTGAAATCATATCTCGAGCACGAGGATTTGTGGGAATGTATTGATCCGGGCGCTAAAGATGCTCAAAAAGATGTGAAGGCAAAGTCAAAAATCATATTGCTTATTGACCCGGTAAATTATATACACGTTCAAGAAGCACGGACAGCACGCGAGGTATGGCTAAACTTACAGCGCGCATTCGACGACTCCGGCCTGTCACGTAAGGTAGGACTTTTGAAAGATTTAATTACAACAAGCCTAGATAGTTGCTCAAATGTTGAGGAATACGTGAACAAGGTGATGTCCACTGCACACAAACTCAGAAATATAGGTTTTGCTGTAGATGATGAGTGGTTAGGCACTTTGCTTCTGGCAGGTTTGCCGGACACCTACAAACCTATGATCATGGCAATAGAGAGTTCGGGTGTGTCTATTAGTGCAGATTTTGTAAAAACTAAAATTTTACAAGATGTAAAGTCCTCTGACTCAGCTGCATTTTATACTAATTATAATAAAAGGAATGTACACAAGTTTAGTCGGAACAAGGGTCACGGAAAGGGACCCAGGTGCTACACCTGTAACGAATATGGTCACAAGAGCACAAATTGTACTTCTAGTAAGAAGAAAGAGAGTAAATCTAAAAGTAATAATAGCAATTCTGGATTTGTAGCTGCTTTTTCTGCTTTTTCAGTTAGCGTTGACAATTGCTGGGTCATAGACTCCGGTGCGAGTGTGCATATGACCAACCGAGAAGATTGGTTATATGATCGCAAGACAGCAACAGTAGCAACGATAAAAATGGCAGACAGTAAAAGCTTACAAGTGAAAGGATGTTGCAATTTAAATCTACAAATACCAGGATCCGGCAACAACACTCAAGTCATTCAGGTTAGAGATGTTTTATACGTGCCAGGACTAGCAACCAACTTGCTGTCAGTCAGTCAAATGACTCGGAATGGGTGTCAGTTAAAATTTACAGAAAATGAATGCAGCGTCTATCAAAATCAGAAATTAATTTTGACAGCTAAATGCATAAATAATATGTATGTGGTGAATGATGCAGCATATGCACTTTTTACTTCTACTTATTTATGGCATCAAAGATTAGGTCACCTAAACTTTACTGACCTTGCAAAAATTAAAGAATTTACTACTGGTACCGATTTACCACAGTCCATAAATACAAATAATGTACTTTGCACTACTTGTATTGAAGGAAAGCAGACGAGACAGTCGTTTAAGCATGAGGGCACGAGAGCTTCTGAAATCCTCGGTTTAGTTCACTCCGATATATGTGGACCCATGGAAAAGCTATCTCTGGGAGGTGCCAGATATTTTATTACATTTATTGATGACTGTTCTAGGAAAGTATATGTTTATTTTTTAAAATCAAAGTCTGATTCCTTAGAAAAATTTAAAGAGTTCAAAAATCTTGTTGAAAATCAGTTAAATAGAAAGATTAAGATATTAAGAACAGATAATGGCAAAGAATATGTAAATAATGAGTTTGATAACTTCTTAAAAAAAACAGGTATCCAACATCAAACAACCAATCCTTACACGCCTGAGCAAAATGGTTTAGCCGAGCGAATGAACCGAACTTTGGTCGAGAGAGCTAAATGTATGATTTTAAATTCCAGTTTATCTAAACAATTTTGGGCTGAGGCAGTGTCAACGGCAGCATATGTCATCAACAGAGCTCCCACGAAGTCGCTACAATACAAGACTCCTGAGGAAGTATGGAGTGGAAAGAAACCAGACATAAGTAATTTGAGAATATTTGGTTGTAAAGCTATGGTGCATATTCCCAAAGAGAAAAGACAAAAATGGGATAGTAAATCTCAAAAATTAATATTTGTTGGATATTGTAGTGACACAAAAGGATATAGGTTATATGATGAGTCAAAGAAACAAGTTTTAAGAAGTAGAAATGTCATATTTTTAGAAAATGATATTAAAAAGGATTATGCACTTATTCCATTGACTGAAAAGAATACTGACAGCTTACAAGAGACCTCAAAAGAGTCCTGCAGCACAACTGCTGATGCAGCAGATCTGAGTACAAGCTCTCTTATAGATAGCTCTGACACAACTTATGGTGCTGATGAGACCTATGTACCAGAGGAGCCAATAAAGGAAGTTACCCCAAGGCAGATATCTTTGAGACCTAGACAAAACATCAAGAAGACTTTTTTATGTCAGGCGGTAACCAGCTCTGTTACACCGATAGAAGAGGATCCAGAGACACCAGAGGCAGCTTTGTCAAGCGTTAACTGTCTTCAGTGGCAAAAAGCTATGGAATCTGAGTATAATTCACTAATAGAGAATAACACGTGGACACTCACCGATCTTCCATCAGGTCGTCGAGCCATACCTTGCAAATGGGTTTATAAAACGAAGCTGGATGCAGAAGGCAACATAAGCAAATATAATGCAAGATTAGTTATCAAAGGCTATGCACAACGGCGAGGTATTGACTATGAAGAAGTGTATGCGCCTGTTGTCCGTCATACCTCAGTTAGATACTTGATCGGCTTGGCTGTTAAATACAAAATGAAAATAGAGCAGATGGATGCTGTGACTGCCTTCCTTCAAGGTGAAATTGACGTGGAATTGTACATGGAGCAGCCACCATTATATAAACAAAATGAACAAGTATGTAAACTTAATAAATCAATCTATGGCTTAAAACAAGCAAGCAGAAGATGGAATATGAAATTAAATGATGTCCTACAAAATATTGGTTTGAAAATGTCAAAGGTCGAACCTTGTATCTATTACAAAATTTCTAAGAAAAATATATTAATAATTGCAGTATATGTGGATGACTTACTTTTGTTTTATACTGATGAAAATGAAGCTAAAAATTTAAAACAACAATTAAAGGATAATTTTAAAATGCAAGACATAGGAAGAGCTAACTACTGCATTGGGTTCAGAATTACATACCTAGAAGATGCTATATGCATTGATCAAACAAGATATATTGATCAGATCTTAGAACGTTTCCATATGGGTGAATGTAAGCCTGCGAGTACACCCATGGAACCAGGAATGATACTTACAAGCTCTGGTAAAGATATCTTGACAGACGTACCCTATCAAGAAGCTATTGGATGTTTACTGTACCTATGCCAAGGAACTAGGCCCGACATAACCTATGCAGTTAACACTTTGAGTAAATTTAACAATAAACCTGAAATTAATCACTGGCAAGCAGTCAAGAGATTAATGCGTTACCTGAAGGGTACAAGAAATATGAAACTAATGTACAAGCCAAATAACGAATCAATCATTGGATACTGTGATGCTGATTGGGCTTCAAACTCTGAAGATCGTCGTTCTTGTACTGGTTACATTTTTATATTTCAGGGCTCTGCCATATCATGGAACTCAAGGAGGCAACCAACAGTAGCCTTATCCACCACCGAGGCAGAGTATATGTCTCTGTCTGCCGCAGTTCAAGAAGCCTTATGGTTAAGGCAGCTGCACACTGAACTTTGGCCGCAAGAAAAACTTTTTCCTTTGAAATTGTACTGTGATAACCAAAGTGCAATCAAGCTAACGTGTAATGAAAGTTTTCAGGCTCGCAGCAAACACATCGACGTGCGGCATCACTTTGTAAGAGACAAGGTAGCCAATGGAGAGATTTGTGTCGAGTACGTTGAAACCAGCTCGATGACTGCAGACTCGCTGACCAAAGCCCTGCCAAAGCCAAAGCATCAACACTTCCTTGGAGCTATGGGTTTGCGTTCAAGGGAGGATGATGAAGTGTGAACGCATAGTACCTACTCTGTGACAATGTCATTGTATAAAATATGTTCTGTGGCAACTGTCATTCTTTCTCTTGTTGGCCGCGTCCGAATAAATTGCTGTCTGTCATAAGTGTTATTTTATTTAAATAATCTAATAATATCTTAATTCACAAAATAGTTCCTTTAGAGCTTATACCCTGAAGTAGCACATAAGCTACTTTTTATCCCATAAAATAAAAGAATTCCCGCGGGATTAAAAGACTTAATATAATAAAATATCCACGCGGACGAAGTCGTGGTATCATCTAGTAAGATAGGTAATATACCTAATTTAAAAGATTTTCTTTTGAGAGTGTTTTGGTTATTCATAAACAAAATATAAAATCACTAATGATTATTAATTTCCATAGTAGCAAGTAGTTACTCGCGAACACGTACAATTTAGGCTAAAGTTCAGGGTTTTTGTTTTAACTTCAATGTCAAAACGTTTTATTATCTAAAGGCCGTTTTACGCCAGAGCAACACAGCGCGACATGAGGCATGCCACAGGGCAAGTTAAAATAATCCAAAATGGTAGGAATAAGGTAGAGTGTGCTAGCGCAATAATCCTAACACGTTTTAATAAGGACCTTTATTTTTAACTACTTAATCAGAAATGTAATTTTCGTAACTATAATATAGTACTTATTTACATATTTATAATAATTGAATACATAGTATTCTTTTGCCTTCTTGTTTATTTTAAAATTTTAATATAATTTCACTTAAAAAAAAATTTATTTTATTTACACCAACACCTTCCATACAATTATGACTATTAATAATATATACAAATTCACTGCAGTATGGTAGTCCATTACAGATGCTCTTATGAAAGAAAAACCTAACTTGCACTGAAGTAATACAATTTCATTTTTGTAAGTTGAGAGCCCTACATATCGTAACAATGAATTTCTGAACTTTCTGAATGAGTTCACTAGGTTTTTGTACAACAAATACGCTAGCTAGATTAATTTACATATATTATGTGTTTCTCTAATTAGGCTTCTCTCAAAACAAAGAGTATTTTTCGAATACAGGGCAATGAGTATTGTTGGAGAGAGTAATACAAAACCTGTGACAGACGAACTGCAAGTTTTCTATTAACTATTCTGTACTCATTTTTATTAGAGCACGGAATATTTATTATACTGGTAGGGGTGTGTGTTTTTAACCCCCGACCCAAAAAGAGGGGTGTTATAAGTTTGACGTGTGTATCTGTGTATCTGTGTGTCTGTGTATCTGTGTATCTGTGTATCTGTGTATCTGTCTGTGGCATCGTAGCGCCTAAACGAATGAACCGATTTTAATTTACTTTTTTTTGTTTGAAAGGTGGCTTGATCGAGAGTGTTCTTAGCTATAATCTAAAAAAATTGGTTCAGCCGTTTAAGAGTTATCAGCTCTTTTCTAGTTTTCTTGAAGAAAAGAAGGTTAGATAACCGTTAGGTTCATAATATTATGTCAATAGACAAATGTCAAGCTGTCAAGATGGACGTTGCCTAAATACATAATTATTTATTTGAAAATGATGTTTTGGAAAACTCAAATTGTTATAAATTTTTAATTTACACTTGTTATACTGTTAGAGCGATAAAAGTCACTACTCATGGTATGATACTCAGTCTTTGAAACACTCAGTCACTTGAAGGATCACACTAGGGTCTTGCACTGTCACCGTCTGAATTCAGTAGCTCGCAAGGACACATTTGATATCGTCTGTCCACCGAGTGGGGGACTCTTCTATGCTGCGCTTTCCGATGTGAGGTAGCCATTCTAGCACCTTGGGGCCCCCCACATCTATCAAGTTTTCGAACTATGTGCCCTGCGCCCATTGCCACTGCCATTATTGATTAAGACTTTATGAAATACGATTATATTGTAGGAAGATAGCATATCAAAGCTAAGTGATACATAGTTCAAAGTACAAGGAAAAGTGACTCACTTTACATACCTAGGTCTACTTAATTGCTAGGCACGTTTTGCAGCGTCCACTTATAGATATTTTATTGCCTACGGAAGCGGATGCCGGCGCTAAATTCTCAATGGGCGCTAAGTTTAACAATCACTAATAATAGACCCAAATTTCGCAATACCATATTGGAAATCCAACAACAGCAATACGGAAGCAATGTCGGATATAAATAACAGACTTTGCATGCAAAAATGAGGTTGCTTTTGACAATGAATGTTGCGGGAATGCAAAAGATTGCATAAACTTTGCTTTGGTCTAATAGCAAATTAAATTTTCAGCTTTTTGGTCCAAGGTTTTGGGTTGGGTGTTGATGAATCAGTCAGTAAGTCAGAATTTTGTTTTTGTCCGTCCTCTCGCCTCATAACCCGATCGCCATCTCGACCTGTCGCGTACTATAGGTACTTAAGTACATAGATGTAGATATGAAAAGAAAAATTCAGATTCGCGGATTGATTCACCAACATCAAACCCATACATAGGACCTATTCCTTTAACCAAAAAGCTGAAAATTTACACAGGTTGCCTTGACAAGGTAAAACAAGGAATAGGGCCTCATTTTTCGAAATTATCATGGGATGGGGAATATGGAGAACTTGTATTTAAAATTCAACTCGGGCGAAGTCGGATTAGCTGTCGGGTGAGTTTTTAGAAAGTTGGTCGAGAATTGCAATACTTACGGTCTACCTACATATTATAGGTGCAAACTGGAAAAGATTAATGGATTGGAGGCATTTTGGTAGGTATATTTGAGGAAAAAGATTTGACGACGTCGAAGACAGAAACGACAGAAACCGGTCTAACTGGACTTAAGCGCATACCTACCTTAACATCAAGATATGTCTATTTGCAATACTAGGTAATAGCGTAGATACACTAGATAGACTGTAGAATGCATATAATTTACTACACACTCTATAGTAAACGAGTTTATAGACGCAATAGTACATTATACACAATATACACAAGCTAGAAACCTAATAATTGGCGTTATGCATCAAAGGACATGCGGCAGTGTTCCCAATAGATTTAACATGGGGTTATTCAAGAGGCGGATCAACAAATTCCTGAAAGCAACTTTCGGCAACCCATTAGTGGTTCTTCTGGTGCTGCAAATGTTCATGGGCGGCGGTAATCCCTCAACATCAGGTGACACACCTGCTCGTTTGCTCGCCATTTTTATTTTCAAAAATAATCCTTTGATATTGAGAATTTTAAATTTGCGTTTGCACAATAAAATTATTTTGAAACAGTTTCTACATTTAGAAGTTTTTTTTAGCACAAACGCAACGAAATGAAATACATTTATGTCGCTGATTAAGCACCGCTATCAGCATAGTATTATAAAAAAAATGGTTTCCCCGACAATAATACCAGAAAGGTGGTCAAGCGAGACGTTTCCAAAAAATGTAATTCCTACAGTATCCCAAAACATGATCAAAGCTACCCATCCCTGACAGACACTGGACGTAGTGCTAAGTCTCATTTCACATTTCAATAAATATACTTATTCACAAAAACACCCTTGTGGTCTCCATAAAATTAGGGCTGTCACTTCCAGGTTGTTACTTGACGTGGGAAGGGACACCTTTTTTTCACCTCAGTGGAAATCAGCACCTTACATACCCACTTGCTGTCAAAATTAAACTTCAGTGACTCGTAATGTTAAATAAGCAGAGGTCACGCATACTGAGTTTATAATAATATACTAGCTTATGACCGCGACTTGGTCCCCGTAGACCTTATCAAAAATCCTTTCTTAGCGAATATTCATGTCATAATAGCTATTTATCTGCATGCCAAATTTCAGCCCCATCCGTCCAATAGATTGAGCTGTGCGTTGATAGATCAGTCAGTACCTCTTCCTTTTATTAACCCCTGACCCAAAAAGAGGGGTGTAATAAGTTTGACGTGTGTATCTGTGTATCTGTCTGTGGCATCGTAGCTCCTAAACTTATGAACCAATTTTAATTTAGTTTTTTTTTTTGTTTGAAAGGTGGTTTGATTGAGAATGTGTTTAGCTATAATCCAAGAAAATCGGTTCAGCCGTTTGAAAGTTATCAGCTCTTCTTTATTAGTCTCTTATTAGTCTACTCACTACTCTACTCGTTACTTACTGTCGTCTGTGACATCGTAGATGTAATAAAAACTCAGTAAAGAACTTAGAACGTTGTGCGACTTACTCAGGGTTAGCAGTAATTCCAATAAAGTGCAAGATTGGATATAATCCCAAAGGTTTTCGAAATGAACAAACTATCTGGACAGGCAAACCATATCCAAGGCGATTTAGCTGTTCCGTCGTTTGAGCTCCACAGTCCACAGCAATAATAGGAATACATTCCCTAGAGCTTATCAGCTATCTTTGCTCAATGTATAAAATAACAAGATGATATCTAATGTACCTAGTAACCTACTCTTATAACATTATGTAACACACAATAGTTGCAATCCCCATGTGTAAACTTTGACTTAGCATATTATTCCTATACTTAACGTGCTGTTAGGTAGGTACGTAGGACTGACTATGAAATTAAATGTACATCACATCTTGTAGGTACATGTTTGTGTGTATGTGTGTATGTTTGTTACTTTTTCACGCAAAGACTACAGGGCGGATTTGGCTGAAAGGAACGGAGATATATTATACCCTGGATTAACACATAGGCTACTTTTTATCCCGGAAAATCAATATCAATGTAATCAAATCCCACGGGATTTAAAAAAAAACATATATATCCACACGAACAAAGTCGCGGGCATCAGCTAGTAGTAAAAATAACGACCTCTTTGGTTCAGTGGTGTTGCGTGCTGTTAGCATGGTCTTATTTAAGTGGTTTGATTCTCGTCTGGATAAAATAGTGTGGAAAATAATAATATTAGTCAGGTGGGATTATTTACCATCACTTTTTTATTGTTAAGTTTATATTTATCTATACCTATATATTCCTTATTGTTATTGATAATAATAATTTTTAGGAGACCCACACCGGCCTTGCTCAACTGAAATTTCTGAAAACCATTATTTAATGGAGGTCTACATTGATTATGTAGAAATCCTACATGCAGACTTTCAAGGTCCTAGGCCCAATGATTTGGCAATAATAAGTCAGTTTATATTTCATATGTAACCTACTCAATTCATAAATACCTATACATACGACTGCATCTATATTTCATAGAACGACAATACCTGAATCCTCATGCATGCCTGAGAGTTCTTATTCATAATGTTCAAAGGTGTGTGAAGTCTGCCAACCCGCACTTGGCCATCGCCGTGGTAAACTATGGTCAAACCCTTCTCACCCTGAGAGGAGACCCGTGCTCAGTAGTGAGCCAGCAATGGGTTAATCATGATGATGATAAAGAGAAGGACAAACGGGGCGAGTGAATTAGTACCAATTTATTAAATCAAAATTGGATTTAATAAAAAGCGCAATCATTTTAATGAGAATAGCAAATTTATTCCTATCCAGTCTACAGTGCTCATTAGATTTCCTCGAGAGACGGTTAGTTAGTGCAAAAAAAATAACAAAGTTAAGCGTCGATTGTTACAAAAGACTTCCGCTAGTGAAAAATAAAAGCTTTAGTTTAAAATCTTAAGAGATTTTATTGAAATGAAATCTTGAATTTTCGACTAGTTGACCCACCCTGACTTCGCTCGTGTAGAATATCTGAAAATCTATCTAGATTTCGTCTGTTTCTTTTCACTAATATTAGAATTTGTAGTCAAGGTAGGGGCTTCTTTGGGGGACCATTCAGACGACATGTGTCATTCAACCTTTAATATCCATACTTCCATACTAATATACACATTATGCGAAAGTGTGTCTGTCTGTCTGTCTGCTACCTTTTGACAACAGTTTATACGGCATATGTTACCGGTATGGTAAGTAAGAATAATTGTGAATTAAGTAGGTAATTACGTATTAGTATAAGGTCGGAGTAATTAAGTGCTACCCGTGCGTAGTTGGGGCGGGACGCTAGTTTTACATACAAATAGATCAACTGTACATACACTCGTAAATTCAGGATGTAGGTCAGCATGCAATTACTTAAAAGAAGGTTTTTAATTTATTATTCACAATTTCAATCCATTCTGTCGTCTATAATTGCATCGGGTTATTGTGAAAGCAGACACGAGTTGTTTCAATAATATAGTTAATTGTATGCCGAGATATTTTTCAATCGACTCGAGTATGAAATTTATTGTTTCGGTATATTTTCGGTTTATGTTTGTTAAACCTAAAAATCGTTAGGCCAGCGGAGCCGATTGTTTCCATGCAATTTTTTCATTAAAAATTTCGTTAAATTAAAGTATTACCCGCCAAATTATTTCATCACACTAATATTATAAAGGGGAAATTTTGTGTGTATATGTGTAGGTATGTGTGTGTGGGTGTTTGTTACTCCTTCACGCAAAAACTACTGAACGGATTGGGCTGAAGTTAAGAATGGAGATAGGTTATACCCTGGATTAGCACAACATAGGCTACTTTTTATCCCGGAAATTAAAGAGTTCCCACGGGATTTTTATTAACCTACATCCACGCGAACGAAGTCGCGGGCATCAGCAAGTTTTCTATAACTATGTGGCCAAACCACATATTGCACACAGAGACAAAAGGAAAAAATTGTTTCCTCCAGCTAAATAGTCATTGTACAGGTACGCCTGGTTAGTATAGGTACGCAACGTAGCCTACTCTTCAAAATTTTGTTCCACTAGATACCTAACTGTTTTAAATTGTAACACCGAGGAGAACGAAATAGCTTATTTAATTGAAAAAGTCAAAAATTTGAGATCGGATGTTGCCAGGTCACCATCGATCAGTTCAGTCGTTATTTCTATGGCCCACCACTTCACCGCCCATCTTATCTGTGATCACCAGCAACAAAACTTGCAGCAATTAGCTATCATTGTCAATTTCTGCAAGCTAACTTCCGCAATTCCTTGCACGAGTGGTCACACAGTAGGTACAAACTTTTACAAGTTTTATACTACAACTTGCATAAATCGAATTAACATGACAATGACAGCTAACTGCTGCAAGTTTTATTGCTAGTGGATACAAAGCTTTTAGTAATACGGAATGAGGTTAATAGTTAATGCAACATAGTTCGTTATAAAAACCACATATTATTTCTCGTTGGCTATTTTTATTAATTCTTAGGAATTTCGATGAACGCCAGTGGGTCAATGTCACCGTATTTATAACAGTACTAGTTCTTGAGCCTTGACGTCATACTTTATTTATCGTACACGCACGCACAAACGAGCTATTACCCGCGACTTCGTTCGCTAAGCAATTTTTTTACTTTCTCTATTACTTTTTTCTCTATTTTTTTTTACTTTCTTTATTACTTTCTCTGGTTGCCTGTGAAAGTCGTAACGAAGATTTATTTACGATAACTCTTTGATTTCCAAGACTAAAAGTAGCCTATGTCCGTCCCCGGGATATAAGCTATCTTTGTACCAAACATTAAAATCTTTTGAGCGGTGAGCTTTTTAAAACCCGTGGCAACTCTGATTTTCTGGGACAAAAAGTATCCTATATGCGTCCATACATAATCAGTTCACATGTTATTATAAAGTACAGTCTACTTACTTTGTTTTAACCTAGTGAGACAGTTGAGTAATAGTTACTTAACTAGGTAATAATATCTCGATGTCATTGTATGCACGAAGACTGTTGAAACGTAAAACAAACGTTACATACATCACAATAGTATCACCATCCGTCCCGCTGTCGAGGGATTGGTCTTTTTATTTGAACACAGGCAAATTTTTAGACTTGTGGTCTTTTTATTAATTCCGCACATGTATGCGAATGAAAATACCCCGTAGCGTTCTGGGAACGGAGTTTATAGGAGACTTTTTCGTGGTTAATTATTTTGTGTGGTGGTATTTATTTGTGTTATGTTGTATTGAGTTGAGAGTTGTAACCAAATTTTATAAAGTAGAATAAAAATAATCAGAACGTAATTTAAGTAAGTAGATAAGTAATGTTTGTAAGCGTGAAAATTATTCTAGAACTAGAGGATTCCCGCAGCTTCGCCCACGTGAGTTTCGGTTTTTTTCATCCCGTGGTAACTCTTCAATTTTCCGGGATAAAAAGTAGCTTATGTCCTTCCCCGGGATGTATCGCAAGTCTGTACCAAATTTCATTAAAATCGGTTCAGTGGTTGAGCCGTGAAAACGTAGCAGATAGACAGACAGACACACTTTCGCATTTATAATATTAGTATGGATTGAATCTGATTACAGTTTGCTACTGTGCAGTTCGGCCAGATGTAAATTATATGTAATTCGTGTTAGTGCATTATAATAAATAAATTAAAAAAAAACTATAACGTGTTTCGTAATTAAGTTCACCTGTTTACTTACGGTTAAAGTAACTACTATTTTATTCATCCATTTAAAATGTGGTCCTGATTTTGGTAATTGAAAGATGGTCTCCTCTGAACAAACAGTGTAAAGTCTAAAGTTGTATCTACTTACGGCGCAACACCAAGCACAATCGGTGACATGACACCGTTTAGTAGTTTAGTAATCTTTGGGACTTATCTGATAAGCTATCTGGCACTTCATGTGTACTGATAACAGCTGATAGTTGATATGTGATAACATACCAAACTAATAACATCATTATCATTATGCTTTCAAATTATTAATTTATACTTAAGTTACAAGATAAAGCCCTCGAATTCATCCGTGTGGGCTTAGTTTTGTATGGAATAGAATTATTATAACGGTGGTTTCAAGAAGACTGTGGGTACCATTTATGGGATAAAAAGTAGCCTATATCAGTTTTCGGGATAGAAGCAGTTTTTAACGAAATAGATGCTCGTGACTTCTTCCAAGTGAATTTAGATTTTTTATAAATCCCATGGCAACTCTTTGGTTTTCTGGGACAAAAAGTATATGTAATATTTGTATGGATAGGATGAATAAGTTGACATGGAAGGGGGTATCCCCTTCCACGTCAACCGGCTTCCATCTGAGACTACTCCATCACTTCCTAGCAGGGGGCATTGCAGACAATGGCTAACGTGTACCTCAATAAAAAATGGTATACCTTATACCACTCGTGCAGAGTAAAATTCTCCCAGATGTTCCTATTCGCATGAATTTCATATTTGCACAGTTTAACTTACAAAAGAATAAGATATTCTTATAAGCAATTTCATATTCTCAAAAGCAGAAACAAAGTTTCGTAATACAATGAGAATATTTCTGAAAACTAGACGTATTTGCTAGGCCCGGGAAAGTTTAAATATGAAATATACGGCACAGGATACTAACGCGTATAAAATTTTCCTAGATAGCTCTAGAGTAGAGGTGTCAAATATGGTTAGATTCCTATATCATAATATTAATGTTTGTTACAGAAAAATATTGAATATTTTTTACGTTAAAATATATTAACTATCAAAAAAAAAAAGCCGCAAGCAGAAACTTGCATGCAAACGATTTTCAACCTTATTGACATATTTCAGAAAACCACATATTAGCAATCTATGAATGATACTGAGCAAGAATATGACAAAATAACAACTTTCTCGTTACCGTCAATAAGGTCGAGAATCGCTTGCACCTGTTTTTCTGTTGCTTTCACCCCTAGCGAACCATTACACAGATTACCACCTTAAAAGCGACGTCTGGGAGGTGTCGGAGGAGGTTCTGTAGAAATATATTATATCACTTTAAAAAAACAAATAATTTTTATTTTGTATTTTTATACTTAAATTATTTCTTTTCATTTTTTTTTATAAGAATCATCAAAAAGAAGTGAGAACTTATCGCCGGCGCACTACTGAGCACGGGTCTCCATTTCAATAACACTCAAGTAATAAAAATAGTACCTAACACGATATACTAGTACCAACAAATTTCAAAGGCACTTGTAAACCTTTACTTCAATAAGTACCTAAAAGCTTCACAAAAATAAATAATAGATTCTGTATTCCTTGTTAGCACCCTTCAGGTTCAGATACGGAACCCTAAAAAGCATGACAATAAAGAAATCCCGAAAGACGTATAGTATATGGTAATAATTTTACTCTAAATACCTAGGTACCTATACCTACCTACGTATTTATGCAAAATTAAAAACAATTGGAATGATAAAGAAATGTCAAGAAGGTACAAAAAGTAGATAAGTTTACCCAGTTACCTATTTAAAAATCGTTTTAATAACGAGTTTTTATTTTAGCCTTCATCACGGCTAAAACTAATACAAAAATCGAACAACCCAAACTCCAAGCACGCCGGAGCTATAACAGACACTGGGTTCCTATGGCTACCTCCCAGTTCCATCATGAGACCCTGGATATAATCCACTATGCCCACCCGGTTCCATCATGAGACCACACAAACACATACATTTCCAAAAAGACCAATACAATTTACGTACCTAACCTATAATAACAAATATGCGCGTCACAAATCTACAAAATCAAGTAACTAACCTAATCTGTGATAATATCAACTCCGAATATCGAAATATGATATTATTTACATTCAGTATTCACCCACAACCAAGTTCACAAATAAATAAAACTACTGTCCTGATTGAATAGCAAAATCGAAAGAATCTATTTGATAAATGAAACTACCGAGGGGCGATATTCCAAACGAATTAAAAACCAACGCGTAGCGATAGAATATAATATTTTATCGCGTATGATATTCGCTACTGATATCGTGTGACGTAGATCGTAGGTCTATCTTTGGCAAACGCCTCGTCAAATTTAAAAGCAATTACTAATAGAAAATGTATTGCTTTAAAAATTTTATATTAAATATGGGGTTTAAGGAATATCTAATATCCTGAATATTTTTTTATATTGAATATGTATTATAGATAAATTATTTTTTGACACCACTACTCTAGAGTGGGTAAGTTGAACAACAAAGTTTAAGTTATTACTTATACGAAAAATCTCAGTCTCTATTTCCGACTTATTTGACTTGCTTATTTAAACACTATTTGTTACCTATGAGGAGAGAAGTTTATAAGTTTGGATGTAGCCAAGTAATTTCAGGAACTACTCATCCGATTTCAAAAATGCTTTCACTGAAGGTAGCTTCATTATCCCTGAGTGCTAAGAGCTAGCTTTAAATTATGTACGTATGTATCGTGGACGATGTCACGGGCAAAAGTTAGTATTTTCTAAACTGGATGTCAGGAACCTACTCGTATATATACTATGTATTCTCTACGCAAGTAAATATCACTGACATCTGTCTAAAGGCGTGAAGCAAACTATGGGACGCGTCCGTAAGCCACGGCCGACAGCCGCGAGCGATAGGTGAGCAAAGTCGTCTTGCCAAATATGTCTCAAAGCCCAGGGTGATCTGTGGCACGGTAATATTACCGTGGTTTTGGACGTCCGAGCGCTCAAGTTACGTCCGCGACTTACGTCCGACAATGTGCACAGTTCATTGTATTAATATGGTCCAGGTCCCTATAAGACGAATACGTCCGTCAGCCGCGTCTGATAATTTGTTTACTTTGAGCTTAAAATCGCCTAGTCTAGGCCTCCTAGGTTCTAAGTCCTAGGTACTAGGTCGCCTAGTGTAGGGACGGGAACCTTACCGCATTATTAAATATTATCCATAAAAATCCTATCATTATGTGATTAATGAAAAGGAGTATCAACCCTCCGCAATGAGGAATACGACACAGGGGTGTGAGCACTGAGCACTGACTTTATACTCATTACGTAATCAAAGCCAATTGGAAAATACAATACGTTAATAGGGAACATTTAAATTAATCAAATGCGCTAGGATCAAACGCTATCCCGAGGACTGACAAAGTAAAGTCAAAATGTACATTCAACAAAAAACATTGAATTACTTTATACAAACAAAAACCCTAAATTGGTTGAACAATTGCGTTGAAATGAAACATTCCTATTTTCATTTCCGGCATTCTGTTTAAATATATATTTTCGGCAAAAATAAAATAATTTGAAAGGGATTTACATTGTTTTGAGCCATTGCGTTGTAATAGACCATGGAGTTGCAGACCTCATATGAGAGGTTCAGACCCCTAATATCCTTATATCTGTCAAACATCAGTACTAGAGTTGTCAGATTCTAATTTCCACTCAAAGGAGATAGGTACGTATAGTACATACATATATACATATATTTAGGGTTTAGGGCACCATCATTACTAGTCACTGTAGTGTTTGAACTAAAAAACAAAAAAATTGAAAATTAGAAAAGTACATCGCTTATAATATTTCTGCAGCTTATATTTTTGGAAACTGAAAGAAAGGCCTTAAATATATTATTTCTATGTGTAATATACTTAACTATTAATCAAACTAATTCTAAACTCAGGCCTTAAGGTTAAATAATCATCACAGTTATAGTGCGTTTCATCGAATAGTACCTATGGCGTTATGTTGGCTCCCCTGTCTGTCCAAGTCATTGGCATTGTGTGTTAACTGTGAATTGTGAAATGATTGGGTCAAAAAGCACCACTCTTATTCATTTTTAGGTTTCTTCATTTATTTATAGACTAGTGCTTGGCTGCAATTAGACCTGCTCTGGCAATTGATGAAAGAGCCAAAGATGGAGAGCGCTTGTCTAGAAGATGCCTATGCACTCTAGACTTGAAGGTGCCCATATTTACTAGAATTAATACCTCTAGTAATAACATGATACCTCCCTGTTTTGAGGTATTAATTTACTCACAGGCGTGGGAGTTAGGACGTGGGACACATTTCAAGCTCGTTATGATTACGCTTTGTTTTAAGCTTTTTGATCTTATTTATAGCCTCCCTTTTTCCGTTTTTTGTTGATTTTATCTTACTTATATACCTACCGCTAAAAAAAGAATGTGCCTAATGAATATGCATTAGGGACATTCTTTTTTTTAATAAAATATTTTAGTGAACTAAACCATCTTCGCATTATTGCCTCTCCAATGAAACCAGTTTGGGGCACATAGATTGGGTGGTTTCAAAATCTATAACGGACATGGCAGAAACATTTTTTGTGTTTTATATTAAAGGGGTAAGCTAGAAGAGCAGGTATAATTTAACTAATTTTGTAAGCGTTTGGAAGTCCCTAAAAAAGACCTACGCCCAGTAGTGGACGTCTATCGCTTGATGATGATGATGATGATGAAGCCATTTCCTAAACGAACAGATGCCGCAAAAAATCCAAGGAGTTTCCATTACTTAACTAACTTTTAAGCCCTCTCAGTCTTAAACGTTTTGCTATCTTAGCCACGGCTTATAAGCAAAAGTTGCGAGTCGCCGAAAAGTGACCTATTTTAATGCTTCTTAGGAGTTCATTGGACGATCATTTTCTGTTAATCCGTTTCCGCATCAGTTCGTTAAAATTTATTAGTAATTAACGATCAATATACTATGCTACAATAAAGTACATAACTACCGATTTATTTGAAAATCTAAAGAAACAGTATTGTTTCATAGTTAAAGTTTACATTTCTGTCGGCAATCGCCACCGATTGCCAATTTTTTCCTTTTGCTTGCCTACACGCAGTAAATTTTTAGATTTCTAAACTAACCACTGACGTTATAACTTACTTATACACGTCCTTGTACTTAAATTCTCTGAGGTTCTCAACAGTTCTAATACCTAAACAATAAATCACCTCTGTACAATTTCCTTTGACTATAACTTATGATATTCTAGACATCTAAAATCACCCGTTTAATATGGTTATAGTATGAAACACTAGCTCATACAAGGACTTACTTTTGCACTGGTAATTTCACCGCATTTTAAATCAGCAGGAATATGAAAAGTACACTTTTCATACACTTCGTTATAATTCATATTTACTGTGTGGAACTTTGCTTTGAGTATTTCAGTTTCTGACTAATTATTTATTTATTTTACTTTGTTTAAGCTACGAGTATGCTCGAGTCACTTGACTGAGGATTTAAAACTAACTAGAGAGCAACTTGTATATTTTGCAACATTAACTTTGACGGTAGAGGTATAAAGCATACACCGTAGCGTTCAAGTATACTTAAAATTATTTTTAAATACTTGTATATTAAAAATGCCCACACATTTAAAAAAAATCTTTTTTAGCGGATTTCTACGTCATAATAGCCATCTGCATGCCTACTTTTAGCCCGATCCGTTCAGTAGCTTGAGCTGTGCGTTGATAGAGCCGAGCCAGTCAGTCAGATATACGTAAATTATTAACCCCCGACCCAAAAAGAGGGGTGTTATAAGTTTGACGTGTGTATCTGTGTATCTGTCTGTGTGCATCGTAGCTCCTAAACTAATGAACCGATTTTAATTTAGTTTTTTTTTTGAAAGGTGGCTTTGATCGAGTGTCCTTAGCTATAATTCAACAAAATCGGTTCAGCCGTTTGAAAGTTATCAGCTCTTTTCTAGTTACTGTTAACCTTCACTTGTCTTGGGGTGTTATAAATTTTTAATTTACATTTGTTATAGATATTAAATGTTAGGTTAGGTTAGGTACTTATTTTCTTAGCTTTTAGCGTCTTCATTGTTATTTTATCTTTCCATTTTTCTATATTTTTTGTGATTGATTTGCAAAGTTGCCTGTGGCCATTTTACCGAATGATTGATAAATAAATAAATTGAATAGACAGGTATCGTTATATAAACTAGCCACGTTTATAAGAAGTACTTTTTATTAGTATATCTTCTAGTTATTAAATGCTACCATTTACTAACTTAGTTAAGCTGGAAGAAACATTTTTTAAATAACTATAGGTAAATATTGAATAATAACTATTTTTTACACTTCCCATTTCATATAGCATTTTATAGAAGTGAAATTAGATGGAGGACTTTGTTATTTAAATAATCGAGGATAAACCGTGTATTAAAATACCCATCATCACACTGATATTATAAGGCGAAAGTTTGTATGTGTTTGTGTGTATGTTTGTTACTCCTTCACGCAAAAACCACTGGACAGATTTGGCTGAAATTCAGAATAAAGATAGATAATATCTTGGATTAGCACATGAGCTACTTTTTATCCCGGAAAATCAAGAGTTCCCACGGGATTTCGAAAAACCTAAATCCACGCGGACTAAGTCGCGGGCGTCAGCTAGTGATAACATAAGCTGTTTATATTCGAATACTTAAGTAATTTAAACAGCTTTGTATAAAAGTTTGTATTCAGTATAGTTTTAAATAACGCAAGTTGTAAAATAATCGCTGCTTTTGTAAGGCGAGAAAACACTAGAAATTCCTTAATTGCGCCAGTTCTTAATGAGTTTGCGACGGAAGGTTCAAACGGGTAAAAGTAGGATTGCTCTTGTACGATGGAGTTGTTCTATGCTCTCAATTTCACTTTATTTCTATTTAAAATATGGCCTCATTTTCAACAAAAACCGGATACTGAAGCTAGTGTTAACCTCTTATGTTTTCTGCCCCAATTATTAACTTATTTTTTTAGTTAACAAATTAAGTAATTAAGTAAAGTTATAAACAATATTGTTACTACCCCACCAAGGCAAAGCCAAAAGGAAGGATTATGGTTTTAGCAGTCTAATATATGTTATATATGTATGTAGGTTTGTAGGTTTGTGTTTAAATGTTTTTCACCGTAGCGCCTAAACCACTGAGCCGATTTTGATGGATGAGGTGTCTATCGATTCGTTATTATGGTCCGGGTGACATGACGAAAAAATCGACTTGACGGATGTTACACCCAAAAAGTGAGGGTCTCCAATTTTTTTTTTTTTGCTATTGTATCGAATGGGATATTAAATGAAAGAGGAAAAGATTCTGAGTTCATAAATATAATAATATAGTACAAAGTTAAAATACACCCAGCGTCAGTTTGTGCAGTTTTATGTCATAAAGAAGGCCTAACGTTAGATTTGGCAATCGAATAACTTAGTCAAGTACTAAAATAGTTCGTTCTTTCTTTTCGATTAGGAATTTGTTGGAAAACTTTTTACAACTATTCAGGATAAATCTTGTAACTTAGTTTAGACATGTCTATCTACTAATCGAGTTGGCGGCCTTAACTTTGTAAAGAAATCGGTTTTAGCTTGTGATTTATTTAAGAGTTCTATGATGTTGATACCATTTACTTTTCAAACAATGTTAAGTTATTTTAAACCCGAGCACTATAATATAGTGCAACATAGCATGTCACGATAACGTTAAATACTTAGATCAAGAATAATCAGCAGACTGTCATACTATTGTAATTTTACAGCACAATATTATGTTGGCATAAAACAGGCTCTCTTTGATTTTCTGGGGTCAAATATAGCCTAAGAATGTTACTGGCCGAGTCTTTAACCCTACCTACCCATACAAACAATTACGTCGCTCCGTTGCAACGTGATGGAAAGACAAACTAACAAATCAATAAACCAACAAACAATCAAGCATTAATTATAATATGGGTAGGGATGTGGACATACCATAAGGTACAGTAAAAAAACGAGATACAAAACGCTCACACTTAGTAAGTGTTTTAATCTAATCTTCAACATAGAAGCTCACAAAGCATCAGCGTCTTCATTACAGAACAATAAAATTGGATTAAACAATTGGAAGTCTTCATCTAAAGCAGTTCTAACACGATATTCTAATTGCAGTAAGTTTGATTGAGATTGTTCTGCAAGATTTCTATTAGACTCAAGTTCTATGCTATGTATCTTTAGTTATTTACTTACTAAGTTATATCTTTTAGTACGGAGAACGGTTACTAAAGCTTCATCATCGTCATTGTGACCGCGAAGTGAACGCGATTTTTAGGGTTCCGTACCTCAAAAGGAAAAACGGAACCCTTATAGGATCACTATGTTGTCTGTCTGTGTGTCTGTCTGTCTGTCCGTCCGTCCGTCCGTCCGTCGTGTCTGTCAAGAAAACCTATAGGGTACTTCCCGTTTACCTAGAATCATGAAATTTGGCAGGTAGGTAGCTCTTATAGCACAAGTAAAGGAATAAATCCGAAAACCGTGAATTTTTAGTTATATCATTTAAAAAAAAAAAAAATGTGTTTCTAAAACTATACCAAATGGGGTATCATATGAAAGGTCGTTACCTGTATATTCTAAAACAGATTTTTATTTATTTGTATGCATAATAGTTTTTGGTTTATCGTGCAAAATGTCGGAAAATTACCCGAGCACGGAACCCTCGGTGCGTGAGTCTGAAACCCAAATTCTACATGAATTTAGGTGTGATAATAATATGATATAATAATGATATAATATGCAAAATTTTACTATATTTTCTGTTTTCTGGTAGTAGGTACCTACCCTAACTACTTACTTACATAACAAGACTACTCAGTACAAGAATTATGCATTGGAGCATTACCATAATTCCTGGCCCAATCCAGAGCTCTGTTGTTCTGTCGGTTGGTGAAACTTCGCTATAATCATCAGCTATGCGCAATTCCTTGAGTTAGTTGTCAGGGGCACAATGGAACCGCGTAATTGGGTTAGCAATCGTGCTCTTGGATGTATAATAGTTCTATTCGCTAATTTGATATCTTGATTCCAGTTTGGGATTGAATCTCTGTTAGTTACGAAATAAAGGTTTAACTCCTTACTAATAAAGCTGTATGCAATGCCAGCAAATAACCCGACGATCGAGGAACGATAACACCCCTGTGCGCTGCAACCCCGGACACGACACGATAACGACGATAAACGACACTGACATGTCCATGGACGACCACTTCGTCGAGGACCGCAGCATCCTCGGTGACACAATTACAGCAGAGGCTCCTACACGGAAAACACCTGCACCACCATCCTTAAACTCCAATTGTACATTACAACAAATAAGTCAACTACTAGACACAAAACTAGAAAAAAATAAGGAATCCAAGTAGTGTTGAATTGGGGATTCTGTATCAAAATTGGTGGGGATTTTGGATCACTCTCGCTACGCTCGCTCGCTTCGCTCGCCGTGATCCAAAATCGCCACCAATTTTGATACAGAATTCCCCAATTCTAAACTACTGTCCTCAACAACACATTAAATAAATGGAGTGTAGCTAAATCCAAGCAAAAATTAATCAACTATCCGTATTTTGAACAAACTATTCACATGGTTTAAGAACGAAATATTCATTCTATTTGCACGAGCAAATATGTTGATAAAACTAGATAGGTACTAAGAAACCTTGAATTTTAAAATTACTCTTCAAATGTAATATTTTTACAACATGAAAAACAACTATTTGGCTATAACAACCTACACCAAATATTGTGTTTTCAATACGAGTATAATCAGTAAATTAAATAAAAGAAGCAGGTATATGGAAATTAAACAAGCATATTTAATCATCTAAAACTTTATTATTCATACACCACTTTTTTAAACAAGTTACATTTTTCAGCGCACAGATGGTCGGATGATAAACACAACTATATATGTCAGAATGTGAATTATACAACTCATACAATGTTAATAAACGAGGACATCCTTTATCTTCTAAATTATGTACGTTAGGATTACTTAATATATCTTTTAACCATAACTGCTTTTCAAGGCCTTTACAATAAATATCATTATTTTTTAAAATATCTATTAGATGGTATTTATAGGTCTCGTAAGGCACGATTCCCTCGCTCCATAATATTTTTCTATTCTTTTCAATCCATTTAACTTGTTTCTTTTCTGTGTCTGTTAGCCATTCATAGGGATATGGTGGTTTTATTAACAAAACTTGAACTCGATCACTATACACTATAGCAATCTCTTTAGGCAGAAAGTAATTTTGATCATTTTTAAAACCTTGAACGTCCACAATAATTTTCATGATAGTTTTCGAACAATGTTACTCAGCGGCCTATACTCCACAAGACGATCGTTTATGATTAAACAGTAAGCGCTGGTATTGCTTGGAATTTCCTGAGACGTTTCTATTTCCAGACGAACATCAACTGGACCAGTTTTTAAATTTTCATTTTGTCTGGAACAATCTATGACAAATAAAGGCGCTATTTCTTTAAATGTATGAAGATCAAGCAGTGGATCAATAGGAAGGTTGTAAAACGACTGACGAAACTTGGTGTACATGTCGTATAATATACTGTATTTATTTTCCTCAAACTTGAGATTTAAAGCATCATACGGATAATAGTGGGAATTCAGGAATAATGTGACATTGGTTAATGTACAATGATCGAATATTGTGCTGTCTCTGTTTTTAACATTTTTTCTATTAGTTTGCAAACCAAATATAACATATCGAGGTTTTTCTAATTGAGAAGCAGTCTTTAACGCCCATGAATGTTTGGTAGTTTTTGGCAATAATGGATATTCATACAAATCCCAATTTCTAAATGCTATTTGTACGGGATTATCTTTTTCTAATTTCCTTAAAAGTATTAATCTTTGCTGATCTGATACTTTAATATGTGGTACTCGCCATTGGATTCTCTGTATATCAATGTCTACAATATCATCGCTACCCATGACAACACTATTTATGTTAGTACTACCTCTGTTAAGTATGAGTTCATGTTTACAGTTTATTATTATTTTATTGTAGTCTTCAGCAAAACCTAAAATCTTATTTAAGGGTATCAAAGCATTAAAATTTCCATTTTGATTTTTAAATCCGTCTATATTCCAACCCCAAGCAGCAGCCGCTTTACTGTCACCGCTATTCATTGAAATGAAAGATTTTATGGTTGTAGTTATTCCAGCATTTCTAATACGATCGATTTCAACACCATTCATTTCGTATCGGATATCTTGAAAAAGAAATGCAATTGCATTATTACTGAAGTCAACACTTTTCTTTTGAACTTTGCCAGCTTGATCTTTATGAGTCACCGAAACTTTTCCTTCAATGTAAATGGAACTGGCTGATGGTAACACGTAAATATCTTGCTGGTGAATAGGTATCCGAATTTCATCATTTTCATTGAAACTGTTATTGTATGGATTATATGTATGAACCTCATAACTCTCGATAGAGTTATCGAATTCAGGTAATTCGTTGATCTGAAGGAGGCTCATACTTTGAAGCCGAGGGCTTTAAGAAATTGTTTATTACTCTGATGAATTTTTTTATATACTCTAACACGTCTTCTTTGTTTTACACTTTCCTTGGTAATAACTTTCTTAATAGTTGGGTTATACTCTTTATAATAATTACTTTTGTTAAATACGATCATTTTGACTTTTTCAAATGAAGACACAAAACAATAGTTTCGCCCTTAAAATTTATATTATTGCCTTCCAAATCCAAAATTTTTATTGTTATTGATGAAATTATCTTTCTTTTGACCGGAAAATATATCACATTACTTGGAGATTCTATAAATCTATGACCTGGAGGAATGTTTGGCACAAACTCATAAATAATATGTGAAGGAGAACCGTTAGTGTACGAACTCTGTACAAGATCACATTCGATCCTTATGACAGACAGTGGTAGAATGTTAACGGATTCTGTAGATTCATGCCATTTATTTGCTTTTAGTTTTTCGTTAGAAAAACCTAGCATAGGTCCAATACTATTTTCTGAATTAAAGTTTATAGTTTCAGTACAGTACAAAGAGCATGTCATTGTATTGATGTTAGATTTTATTTGTAATTCACAATTTTCAACTCTTTCTTTTAGGTATTCATACAAATCTTGTAAATCGTAAGCACCTGGTTGAATAAGAATTCTTTTTTTCTCTTCTCCATATTCAAACACATTATTATTATAGTCTACATTTGGAATTGAATTAAATGCAGAAAAATATACTAAGCCACACTCATATTCGTCTTCCAAAATAAGAGGAGGGGCGTAAAATGATTCTAGAATAGATTTTTCACCCACGATCGTGAGTGTAATAGACATGATGGTTAAATGAGCTTACATATTTTTGTATCATCTATTTATTTTCAATTTTTATTCCAAAAATTAATAAGAAATTTGATACATAGATGGCCACAGTTATAAGAATTAGATCCTTGATAATTGTCATAATTATAATTAATATTCGCTCCCACATATTTTACAAATTCTTTAGGCGGTTTCAAATTACCATAACTATCAAAGTATTCAATGTAATTATTTATTTTTGCATAGGCTACCCAATGAGTTCCAGGATTTTGAGAGCTATCTAAGTTGATGATACCACACTCTTTTTTAAAAGGATATTTTGGAAGTTCATTTCTCATAAATACACCTCTGAAATAAGGAATATTTTTTGAAATTTTTAGAATATCCAAGTTACTTAGAGCACGATTAGGTAGCCGCCGAATCAGTTTTTTTCCTTTGCTGTGTATATTCCCAAACCATTACCATAGGGCTTTATAAATAATCCTTTTCCGATACACAATGTTTCCATCTTCTCGTTATGTCTCTTTAGTTCTTGAAATTTTTTTTTCATTAAATTAATAGCATTGACTGCTTTCACTATACTAGCAGTACCACCCGCTAAGCTGCCCGCGGCAGACAATCCTGCAAATATGGGGACTAGTGGCAAAACCCCACCTGTCTTTGGTATGGGTATTATACGCGGTACATTAACTGAAGATGTCGCTGCTAATTCCTTAGCAGCAGCAAGAGCTAATTCGATTGCAGCTTTTTTGCATTTAGGTTTCAATTTATGGATATGTTTTTTCGCGCGAGATACAATATCCTTAAAGCTTTTCTTAAAACCAGCACCAGAATTACTTGTTTTCAAATTGTTAGATTTTCTTCTCAAAGTCATTTTACGCTTGGATGGTTGTTTCTCCATTTTTAATAAAAGAGAACTCTGCTCAGTATCGTAGATAATAAGAGACTGAAAGTTGTTAACATAAAATGTGTTTATAAAAGATTTAGTTTATCTATCCAACTGTTTTCACTAGGCGGCAGACCTAACCATTTGACATATAATTTATTTCCTTTTGTTTTTAAAACCTTTTCAATAAGATATATATCAGGATGTTTTGTTTTTTGTAATTCTTCAGTATAGAATGATCCTAAAATAGGTCGCTGTCTTGCATCTTTTAGAAGGTAAGTAATTGGATGAGTGTTTTGAACTTGAGCTATATTAAAAATTTCAGTTGACCAGTTGGGAGTATATCCTTTGTCAAAAGTTCCTTTGTATTTGCTTATTCTTACATAATCTCCAATTTTGAATTTTGAACGTTTCTGCGATGGTGCTGATAATTGTAGTAGTCTGTATCTTTTTAGTATATTTTGTTTATTCTTTTCATTAACTTTATCTGGAGCTGTACCAATTGTTCTGTGAAATGTGGAGTTATATTTTTTCATGATGTGCTCGAGGGTTCCATCATTCCATTTGTAATTCCCTTGCAAGCTAAATTGCTTGTACATTTTAGTTTTCAACGTTCTTATAAATCTTTCTACTATTGACGCCTTTTTAGTGGAATAAGTGGAATAATGATTTATACCGTATTTTTGTAATAATTTTTTGAAACAACTATTATAAAATTCTGTTCCTAAATCAGTTTGTAGATTTTTGGGAACACGACCTTTTTCTAGTAACTTACTAAATGCTTCAGTCACAGTTTCTTTATTTTTAAGTTTAAGCGGATATGCCCATGCATACTTTGAAAAAGCATCGATGACTGTTAAAATATATTTATATTGTGAATTATCTTTTGAGAATGATTGCATATCAACTAAATCGGCCTGCCATACATCATCAATGTCTTTAAGTATAACATGTCTTCGAGGAAAATTTTTCCTAACATTTTTATGTATTTCATTTACTACACTATCTTTGCTCATTTTTTGAATTTACGACTTACACCTTCTATATTCCTTTTTAGACTATTTATTTCTGATTTTAACTGCAACAATGTTTCCTCTACTGTTTTTAATCGTATATAGAGCCCATCTAAGAATTTGTCAACATATAGTTTAGTAGCACAGTCGTTTGGGTCAATGGGTGTACCAACATGTTTGATGATTTTATGTTGAGCATCAAAGATATTTTCTAAGGCAGAGCTATCCATTTTCAGTTTCTTGTGTACATGATGACCAAACTTGTTGACATTCATGTTCAACAGTGTTTATAGAACTAAGCAAAAATGTAACCAGGTTTTATTTTTATATACTTATTTTATTATACCAGCTTCTTTAAGTTCTTCAATTATTGATATAATCTCATTGTCATGACTAGTGTTGCCAGCATCTTTTGAAGCAATTAAAATTTTCAATCTATCTACTAACTCATTCGGATCATCCCAGTATATGAAATCTGTATTTTTTTTCAAAGTTTTAAGAGTTGGCATAAAACCACCTTGTTTTTTTTCTTTTAATTCACTATCAGTAAAGAGAGGTTTCACAATTTTAGTATATTTTGTCCCTTTATCGCCTTTAATCTGATTCGTAGGGTTATAATCTCTCCTATGTGCACTAGTATTGCATAAAATATCTTTATATACTAATTTATCTTGATCAGATACAATCTTTACATCTGGTTTACTCTGAAATAATAATTCTGCCAAACCTGGGGTTACTTCATAGGATCTATTTCCTATTTTAGCCATCATATTTTTGCTATGAGCATCACCATCTGAAAATGTTACTTTTGTATTTCCAATCATTAAATTACTATTTTCATTACGTACACCAAAAGGTACATTCAAATTATAGATTTCATTGCTTTTTTCAGGCGTTGGAGATGGAGTATAGAATTCTTCGATTTCTTCAAAATTTTGGGTAGAAGTTATTGGTTTTGGTGTTACATAATTTTTATCATCATTTTCTATGTTTTTAATTTTATCAGAAGTTGAAGGTGAACATGTATCTGGTAAATCATGGTGACTATTGTTTTTATTTTCTTTTTTTTGCAATACTATGGATTCTAATGGATCCGTTATGGATTTAAAAAGTTTGCGCCTTTTTAGTTCTAAATCATCTTCTTCTTCACGCATTTGTTTTGCTTTCTTTTTGATGGTTTCAATTGATTTAATTAATTGTTTCTTTACAACGGCTTCCATTTTTAAATTAAATATGGGTAGGTATTCTTACCAGTGCTCTCATTTGACTGACTAAATTTGTGTCTCGTATGTGGTATATAATTGTAAAATTGTTAGTCGAATTTCACGAATATGTCAAATGTTTTTCTGTACCGACCGTTATTTAGTTCGCAATCTTTGTTGATTGATAAAAACATAAACGGATCTTTCCAAATACTTGCACACAATTGTTTAAAGACATGCCAGCTCATATCAGAATTAACATGTTCCTTATATATATGTTTTAAGTTTATATCATCTTGCTTGAAAATAATTAAAAAGTTAACATTGTCACGTATTAATTGCTTAGGAATTTTTGAATATGTTTGGGTCAAGTAAAAGCAATCAATTTGTTTGTGTCTGCCCATCGAAAAATAATTTCGAATATTAACTTGATTTTCACAAGTCACGTCGTCAAAAATGAAAATAGAATTTCTTAAGGCTTCAGTTGGCGAAATAACTTCTTCACTATTTTTGAACATAATAAATTTAACATCTGGAGTATTTTGAAAAACTTTTTGTAGGAAACAATATTTAGATTGAAAAGTGGACTTTGAGTAAATATAAACATTTTGGAATTTAAGTCCATTTTCGTGCAATAATAAGTTTATCATAATATTTGTTTTCCCACAGTTGGAGGGTCCGCAAATTATGCATCGAATTATGTTTGGTAGAAGTTTACTATGTCGGCTAAAGCATAGTGGTGGTGTTTCAACATCTATATAATTTATTTTTAATGATTCAGCCTGTTTTATCAACTTCATATTACTGATTGATGATAATTTTAAAAATGCAACTTATTAAATAACTTCATATTATTGCTAGTTGATTTAAATTTTAAGGTATTGCTTGTAGGTATCACATTCGTGTTTCACTTCGCACTTGTCTAGCGCACTATTATTTGTCGATGATTATATTAAAATGTAGGTATACATTTTAATTTAAACCTTGTGATAATAGTATGAAATTGAAATTCGTAAGAACTTAATACTAAACAGGTTCTAACATGTCGCTAGAGATTGCATAATGCGGACGAATGTCATACAAGTATATACAATTGTTTTGAAAACTTGACTCCATAGATTTGTTACTAAACAATTTTCATTCCCAGATCTTCTCACGCAAGGAACTCACTCGCTTCTGGTTAGTGAAAAAAATTACTTATATAATATTTTGACTGTATTCTTTTCTATTTTAGAATTTGTTTATTGATATTTTTATAAATGTTGTTTTATTGTTATATTTATAAAATTTTGTATTTTGTTACAGCATCATGTCGGACTTTTATTTCACGGATGACGAAAGAAACACAAGTATGAATAATCCATTTTATGGAGCTCAAGACTTGGATGCTATTTTAGAAAGAGAAGAAGAGAATAGATTGAAAGCTTTACGTGAGCAAAAAAATAATGAAACACTTGAAAATAACACCAGTTTGAAAACCATAAAAAAGAAAAATAAATTGTCTTTAAAAAAGAAGCTTCCAAAAATAGATCATGTGATTTCACCAGCTCCAGATTCATCTTTTGTTATACGGAAAAATAAAGCAAAGGGAAGCCACATTATAAAAATTGAAATACTTGAAATTGATAGTAAAGAACAGGAGAACAGTGCAAAGACTAATTTGAGTGTACAGTACATAGTGAGTGATAATTATGACAATATGATGGATGCTACAGAAGATTTAATTAATAGGATTATACAAAAGCTAAGTGTGCCTGAATAGTTAAATTTAATATTATTTTATTGTTATTTTGCGATTGTAAAAATAAAAAGCATAAATGAGTTCTAATTAAAGTATAAAGTATATTTTATATTTTCATATCATGCAAGTAAGTTGTAGTCCGAATATTTTCCATTAAGTAGTAAGTTTTTATAATACGTTAATCTTATGTTAAGTACTAAGTTTATGAAGTAATGTAAATAATTGGTTGAATTAATAAAGGGAATATAAAATATGTTGTGATTTTATTTGAAATAAAACACTGTGGTAAACTTAATCAAATTTATTAAATGCTAAATTACCATTAAAACTAATATTAAAATTAGACACATAAAAATTTGTAAAATACATAGGTACTTAGCATAATATTTTTACTAAAGAATCGTGCTGTAATGCCCCCAAGGCAAAGTTTTAAAATCATTTTCCATTATTTGCCTTTTATTATCATCACTATTTAATACTAATTTATTAATTTTCTGAGTAAAAACCTGATGATTTTTTGATCGTATGACAAACATATCATCTCTTATATTTTCATTGCAAAATAAGGCTTTCTTATATTTCTCAAAGTTTAATTTTTTTGTCACAGGCTTCGTGATACCCTTTGCTTTACTGATAGTTTTTTTCTCAGAAAGTAAACAATATAATTTTGCGCGTAAACCAACAAATTTAGAAATGATTTCTCCTCCCATTTCGTCTTTAAAATATCCAGGTATTTTCATATTAGCTTTCGGCATATTAAAAATATTATCATCTTCAAAATTGCTAGTATCAAAATAATGAATGTTATCTTTCATATCTTCATAAAAATCATCAGTTTTTACAAGATATAGTAAACTATCAGTATCCGTATAACATAACTGAACATTATTTCCATAGATTCTTTTTATGACCGAATAATGAAAATGATACAAATGCGTTTTCGACAGTTCAAGAATCGTGAATCCAATATATATTGGTCGATCTAAGACAATTTTTGTTTTTTTCAATTGAATAGCTACTAAGTTTTCAGAAAAAATTGATAAACTGTGAAAATGTGGTGCACTAATATATTTTTCCGCTCCATTCAATTTATTAGTATTATTTGTAGTATCTCTCCAAACGTTTACTAGTTTTACGTCAACCTGCTTCCTTTTGTTTTCTATCGTTTTTCCAAAAATAGAATTATTCTGCTTTTTAAAAAAGTCTTTCTCAAAATCAGACTTGGCATTTTGTCTGAGACTTGTGTTTAAAAAAATATAAGGCTCTAAAAAGTTGTCCTGATAAAAAGATAGCACTCTGTATATTTTTAAAAGCAATAAACCATTCTTTAAGCATTCTTGCAAGTGCATATAATGAATAACAAAACGATGTTTATTATATAAATTTGCCACCAATTTTTTGCTTTGATTTTGAGCAGGAGAATATTTTTCCGCAGCAAATGGTAGGTCTGAATGAGCATCATGAATATTATCCGGATAACATAAATCTACCTCGAGAATATATCCACACTGACTTTTTTTAGAAATGTTCCTTACATCAAAATTTTTAATTTCATTTTCATTTAAAAATTTAAAGTCACGCATTGGCATTTTTTGCATCATAGCAAAACCGTAAAGGTTGACACAGTCTAAATAAATTAAGTACGTACTTGACTCATTTTTATTGTAGGATGGTAAATATTTATTGTTTGCTTCAGCATATCTCAATGAACACTGGGCTAAACCACCTCGAATACCTTTTTCTAACATCTGATACATATCCACATCAGAAATCAAATCAAGCTCAACTTTAGTATATAACAACATTGCGTCCCAACTTAAAGATGGAGATGATACATAATAGCAGGGGTCTAAATTATAATAGTCTAAACTCATATTTCTGAACTTTTCAAAAACGTCGCATAGTAATAAGACATCGCATTGTAAGTATAAATCTGTATACTCTCCTAAGTTTTTTATACCAAAAGTTTTCCATATTTTTAAAGCGTGTTCGTAATCCTCAATGGAAATATTTTCACCTGTGAGTTTATTAAAAAAAATCGAATGTTTTGGTAACTTTGTTTCATTATATTTCTCCCATGCATCCATATAATCATAACAATAGACACCCTTTTTACAGGCCAAATTTAATAAGTGTTCATCCTTAATAAATACACGCATATGCTGAAAATCATTCGGATGAAGACTCTTTGCCAGTTTATCCAAACCCGAACTCAAAAAATTAAATGAATCGATAAACTTCAGTTGAGCAGCATTTGTTTTATCAATAGGTAAAAATTTTGTGAATGATATATATTTTTCTTTAGATTTTGGTATCAAGCTCGTTTTTCCGGTAATTTCTGATAATTCTTTAATAAATAAGTGGCAATCATAACCACTCAAGTTATGAAAAATGATCGGTATAAACGTACATTTTTTTGCATTTATGTTACAAGTGTTGTGAGCAGGGCCTCGGTATTTACCTGTAAAATGGTCATGATCCTTTACTATTATATCATATTTTTTAAACATTGTTTTACAGATGCAGCAAATTTTTGCTTCATTATATGAAGTCAACTCTTCGGTAGTAAGAGGAAACATTGGATTATTTGTATTTAAAATACCGTGCAATCTTTTTACATCTCGCGTAATGCTTTCAACAAATTTTTTACCACAGTTTGGTCCGCGATAGCTTACAAAGTCATTAAGCTCAGGTTTAGAATGGCAACATATGTAATAAGCGAAACAAGATGGTTCATGTGTTTGTATATCTTCAGTATAAAGAGATTTATTTTCGTTTGAATATTTACAAAGCAAGCTCTCAAAATCGCCATATATCACGATAGGAATTCTTTGAGTTCTCTCATAGTTTGAAAAATGCAACTTACTACCATCTTCTGGAAGTACAGTTTGTCTTTTAGCACAATCGTGATTGTGTAGTTTTTGTTCATTTGCGAAATATAAAAAACATTCATCACATAAAAATATTTTAGACTTGTGTTTTGTTAATTGCCTTCGCACAAGTCGGCCAAAGTCTTTAATCAAACAGTAATGGGCTTTGTCATTTTTAGTAATATATAATAAATTAACATGGGTAAGTTTTCGAGCTAAAGTCACATACAAAGGACCTGTAACTGTATTATTGGCTTCTAACCCATAAACATTTACACTAATAGTTGGATTGTTCTTCTCAAAGGTTTTAATATCTTCAATTCCCGGAGGAAATGTCATATTTCTTATGTCAAAAAGCAATGAATAATGAGGATATGATGAAACTCTATTGGAATTAAGTTTTGTAGGATACATTTTAGCAGCAATGCACCATAAAAAGCAACAATCATCGAAATTATGAATATTTAGACATGATTTTGTATTTCTTATATGTGATGGTAATGCCAAATATGATCCACCTTTCAGAGGATTATATTTATTAATATTTATCTCCAAATGACTGATAGAATCAATTGTCCAACCAGATTCTGACTGTTCGAATTCTGCGCATTTGCAAGTTAACTTTTGAGCACATTGTAATAAAAAATTATCAATATCAGTACTTTGGACTATAATACCATATTTAGTACTGAAAGATTTAATAGACTTTTCAAAATTTTTTGGTAAAATATACGAAACAAATAACTCGAAATTTACTTTAATGGCAGTGTGTTTCTTTAGAGATATATTTATGATCTCGCGTGTGGTTTTAAATATTTGTGAAAAAAAACTCTCTGGAACTAAAGTTGTAGAGGTCGGATTTACTTTGTAACTGATTATTCTGTTTCTAAAAGCCGTTTTTATAATTTGCACATTCTCATATCTAGATTGAAATAAACTATTAGATTTATGAGTATTTGTTCTGTTATGTGACGATATAGATGTTTTAACATAAAGGTTACACTCTTTGCAGAAAAACATTTTCAATTTCATAGAATTGCTTATCTTGTTTATCTATTTAGTATCTAGTTTCTCAGTTCTGGTTTTAATATTCTGCGTATAAAAAATCGGTAAGGAAATACAGCTAAATAATAAATCAAGCTATTGGCTAATAAACAGTAAACAGTTATTAATAGAATGGAAGTAATGCGATGTTTCGATATCAACATTCAAACATGTCAAGTATCTAGTTTGTATGGTTCTAGTTTCTCAGTTCTAGATTTTAAATTTTGGATAGTTATGAGATGACTGTATTAAAATAAAGTAATCTAGTTATTTTCAGACAATGTGCAGACTTAGTAAGAGTATAAGGGCTGTAAGTATCACGTTATTAATATCCCAACTTCAAATCTTTCGATATGAACATTTAGACATTTTTATTTAATTTTATATGGTTCTAGTTTCATATGGTTCTAGTTTTTATGTTTCTAGTTTCATATGGTCTAGGCTTTGTATGGTCTAGGCTTTGTATGATCTAGGCTTTGTATGGTCTAGGCTTTGTATGGTTTAGGCTTTGTAATTTCTGTAAAAAAAACACGTTAATTTAATTTTATATGGTTCTAGTTTCATATGGTTCTAGTTTTTATATTTCTAGTTTCATATGGTCTAGGCTTTGTATGGTCTAGGTTTTGTATGGTCTAGGCTTTGTATGATCTAGGCTTTGTATGGTCTAGGCTTTGTATGGTTTAGGCTTTGTAATTTCTGTAAAAAAAACACGTTAAAAAATATTTACAGGCACAAACATAAAGATAGTAATTTAATTGTCATACTTATTATATACAATATGTTGCAGATGAAATATTTTTTGAATTTATTTATGAAAATAATTTCTAAGATTTACAAAATTTAATTTACAAAATTTATCTTAGAAATTATTTTCATTTGCAGGGTATAAAATGGGCTGAATATTTTTTAGTTCAGCCTTACTATCATCAATTAATTTGGTGAGGGACTTCCATACCACCGAATTTAAATCAGTTGCAAGTTTTAGTGTGCAGATGGCATGCTTCCAACGCTCATTGTTCGCGAGTTTCTCCACTTCTTCAGAGTTGTAGACGCGCAGCTCGAAGTAGTAGCTGCCTTTCTTCGATGGGTCTGATTGGGATGTATACCCCGACGCAACGCGCCGACTGAGAAAACTTCTCAATTTCGCAGCGCGCACTGGCTTGCTAGTAGATTCATCCTGAAATTGAAAAATATTCAATTTAGTATCATCTGCGATAATTTCAACTCTCTACCTATTATGGTTCATGAGATAAAGCCCGCTGACAGACAGACGTCCGGGCGGACAGCGGTAGCTTAGTAATAGGATCCCACTGGTACCCTTCGGATATGATCCCTAACAAAATAATAACTTTAACAAACTATATTCATAAATTTATATACAGACCAATTGCCTAACAACATTCTTATTGGGAAGTCTTTTAAAAGCTTTAATCCAATAAAATATAAATAAGACAACTCACCTCAGATTCGGTAATAAACCTCCTCCGCTTAACAGATGGACTCGTAGGTGTATTTGGAGACGTTTCGGGTTCAGATTCCGATCCGCTCGATTCGAACGGATTCTTCGGAGCAGAAGAAGTCACCTCCTTTTTCTTGATCGTCTTCTTCCGCTTCACCTCACGTTTCTTCTTAAGAGACTTCGATGTTGATGGGGGCTGCACCAAAGCGATGGGGTCTTCGTCTTCGTCAAATGGATTGATGAAAGATGAAGAGGCCCTGAAAAACAATTTAAGTAACTATCAACATGAAAACTCCAAATAAAAATTCAATAGGTACCTAGTTGCTTAATTCAAAAATAAACATATAAAATAAAAATACTTACATACTTTATTTCGACTGTTGTTGTCGTCGTATCCAAAACTCGGAAAGAAAGGAATGGTGACGCTTAGGATCGACCTATTTATACGCTCGAATTCTAAAACCTCTTTCATAATAAACGAAATGGATTGAAATAAATTAGATTTAAACATTTGCGCATGTAACTTTAAACACTAAATCATCACAACATAAAACTTATATTTGCGAAAGTAATCAGACTAGATTTATACATTCGTATGAACACTGTCTTACGTATAAATTATTGCCGCATCAGCTATAGGTGTTCGATTTTGAAGCATGGAAGACGCTGTTGTTTATAGTTACGCAGTGAATTGAGATCTAACCGTAAAAGGAATGGTATGCGTCGGACTCGCGATAGTTAAAATGTTAAAAGGTTATACATTTTACTACTTTCCATAGGTAGGTATAAAATTTGTGAAAGGTCTAATAATATTTGCTCCTATTTGATGCTTCAATCTTCTTCCTTGCGAATTTGATTTAAAACTTGAGTGGAAATCCTTTAATTTTCGACGTCAAAAAATATCCTGGATCCGTCTCCAAGATGTGAATTGTCTGTGTATCAAATTTCGGCAAGATTCAGCCGTTAGTCTTTAGTTTAGACAGACGCCTTTTTGCATCACTAATCATACTTATTATAAATGCTAAAGTGTGTCTGTTTGTTTGTTTATTGGTTCGTCCTTCAATCACGTCGCAACGGAGCAACGAATCGACATGATTTTTCGTGGGTATAGTAAAAGAACTGGAGAGATATAGACAACTTTTTATCTCGGAAAATCATAGAGTTCCCGCAGGATTTAAAAACCTAAATCCATGCAGATGAAGTCGTGGGGGCATCAGTGAATTTATTATATTAGTACGCATTGTACGTATTTTTTTCGTCCATTAATCTCTATTTATCAAAGTATTTATAACAATCGAAATATATTTAAATAGCGGGAAATGTGTCTAAATTCATCATTAAAGAATTAATTTTCGATAAATAATAATGTATGATAAGCTTGCACACCTTACTAGAAATCTGCTATAATATATTTTTACTAATAAATCTTTATCCAAAATTCATTGTTTGTAGATCAGAATGGAGTTAATATATCCTAAATATCCTCGCTATGCAACTCAAATCGCAAGATTGCGAAGTTTTGATACCTGGCCTCAAGATTTAAATCAAAAACCTCAAGAAATGGCTGATGCTGGTTTTTTTTATACAGGAGATAGTGATCGCGTGATTTGTTACTTTTGTGATGGCAGGCTCAAAGACTGGGGCATCGAAGATCATCCATGGTCGGAGCACGCACGCTGGTTTCCGTCCTGTCCCTATGTTTTACTTGTGAAGGGTGAAACATACCTACAAAGTGATAGCAAAGATGTTTGTGGTGCATCAAAAGTATCTGAACAATTTGTAAATAACAATATAATAAGTTCTTTTGCAGACAGAAACATATTATGTGTTGAAAATATTAAAGAAACACTTTGCTGCAAAATTTGTCTTGTAGAAGAAGTAGCTGCGTGTTATATACCATGTGGTCATGCTATAACGTGTACTAAATGTGCTTTATCGTTGGATAAAATGTTATGTCCGATATGTGGAAAAGCAATCGTTAATGTAATACGAATATATTTCTGATGAGCTATAAACATTTAAAGAGTCTACCTTTATCCAACCTATTATAAGTATGCGCAAGCCTCGAATCAATCGATCGAAATTCATACTAATGAATACAGCAATGCCGGATCAAGCAGAAACACGATCAATATACAAAAATAATTTGAGCGCAACAAATCAAATGGTTAACTATGCGAGAGCAAACTTTTAGACGTAAAATTATCATGCATATGGGCTCGTTCGCATTTCTTATGAATGCCGCAGTCTCGTCGAACTCATCGTATTATATCATCCACTGTGCGGTGCGGGCGTATGATATAGGATCCGCAATAACTAGTCATTGAGGATTTTGTCTCACTGTTGATAGTGATTAATTGTTGCTTGGATTTAGGAATACTCCATTTATTTAATGTGTTGTTGTGGACAGTAGCCTACATTGGGGATCCTGTATCAAAATTCATGGGGATTTTGTATCACGGTGAGCGTAGCGAACGAGCGTTAGCGAGAGTGATCCAAAATCCCCATGGATTTTGATACAGGATCCCCAATTCAACACTACTAATCCATCCTTAGTGAATTAAAAACGACAATCCAGAGCGAAATAAATGCAGCAATTAACAAATTTAAACTAGAACTCACACAGAAGACAAGCATTTTAACCAGTGAACAGACGAACATTAAGAAAGATCTCAGAGAACTAAATGACAAAATGAAAAACATGGAATCGGAGTGCCATAAATTAAAAAACGAAATAAATATGATCTCGGAACAGCTTGCACCTGGAACTAAACCTGACAGTAGCACGGACTGCAGCAAGAAGATTGTACTGTATGGATTGAATGAGTATCAACGCGAAACAGAGGCGGAGCTAAATGACAGGATAGTCCACCTATTTGGCGACATACTACATATAAATATCCAAGGCTATATCGAAGACATGAACCGCATTGGGAAACAAGGCCCTCGACGCCCATTAGTCATCGAACTGATAAGCAAACGCATGACTAAGTACATCCTTCAGAATAAACGATATTTTCGGACTACAGGACTTGCGATTACAGCGTTTTTAACCGGGAAAGCACTACAGGAGAGAAACGAATATATAAACGCCCGGAAAAGCGGTAACCACACATCACAACGTGGCAGCAAGCCGCTCATTGCTGGGAAAGAAACAAGTAGAGGTAGCACTTGCTCTGCTTATTTATCCCACCAAATGAATGAGTCACAGCAGCTACAGCGCGACAGTACTAACATGGAGTTTCAGACCGGCCATAAACCACGCCAAACTATCTCGGAAATACTTGAGACATTTCGGAAGTAAAAGTGAAGAGAATAATAAAGATATTAATTTTAACATACTTATACAGAATACGCAAAGCCTAAAAAACAAATCACACATATTAACAAGCTTCCTCGAGGAACAAAATATTGACGTTGCTTGCATCTCCGAAACATGGATCTCCGAATCTCAAAAAGACTTAGTTACAGTAGATGGCTACAACCTTGCGGCATCGTTTCACCGTAAGAAACGACAAGGAGGTGGTGTTGCGATTCTAACAAGGAACGGGATAGAGTTTAAAGAAAGGAAAGATATAACGGACTTATCGACTGAATACATTGTTGAATGTTGCGCGGTAGAGTTACCTTCACAGAATTTACTACTCATAAATGTGTATCGTGCAGATCGTGAAATCGAGGTCTTCTTTACTTTCATAGAAAACCTGTTAAAAAAAGTTTGCGCCAAATTACAAAACAAAAAAGTTATAATAGCGGGAGATTTCAATATTGATGCACTTGCAACGCCTAAAATAAAAGACTATCGTAAGCTCTCGAATTTGATGCTTGAATTAAATCTAACTCAACTAATTGATAAACCAACCCGGGTGACAGAAACGACGTCCTCGTGTATAGATTTAATTTTTACCAGCGATAAAGACCTTACTTTTACGGTTGAGGATCATGGTATTTCAGACCATAAAAGTATCATCTGCATACACAAAGGTCGCTGAAAAATAATACAAATCCCACCCAGTATGTTACTAAACGTATCTTTAATGCCAAAACAATGATTAATTTTAAAACAAGACTGGAAAATATAAACTGGAACAAAATAATAACACAAAATAACAACGCCAACGAAAACTATAACAACTTTATAGAGCAACTAACCCAAAACCTTGACACATGTATTCCTAAGCGTCGACTTAAGATTAAAGCCAGGACCAAAACCTATCTAACCACCGGACTAAAAATCTCATGCCGACACAAGCGCATACTTAAAACACTAACTAATGAGTCTAACAACAAAATCTTAAAAATACACCACAAAACCTACAGTAAGTTGCTTAAAAAATGTATTAAATTATCGAGGAAATTTGACAATATAAAAGAGATGCAAAGTTCTAAGAACAAAACTAAAACCATGTGGAACATAATAAAGGAATTAACGAATAAGAACAAACAGACATACACCAAAAACGTAATGCTATCGACACAATCAGGTTTAGCCAAAGAACCACAAGAAGTCGCAAACCTATTTAACGAGTACTTCGCATCAGTTGGAAGGTCATCCTTTGACGATAGAACAGTTTCTAAAAAATACGATCCGCATATGAGTAATCCTGAACCTCGATCTATTAACTCTTTATTTCTAGAGCCGGTTACAGAGCGGGAAATATATAACACTATTCGTAGATTAGAAAACAAACGCAGCTTCGGCGCAGATGAAATACCACCAACATTAATTAAAATGTGTATTAATGAATTAACCCTTCCCCTGACATTTCTAATAAACCAATCTTTTGACGAAGCCTACTGTCCCGACAAACTGAAGATAGCAAAAATAAGACCTATTCTCAAAAAAGGCGGGAAACCCAACGAACCCAGCAGCTATCGACCTATCGCCCTATTGCCCGCGCTGTCAAAGATCTTCGAAAAGATAATAACAAACCGCATATACAAATTTCTGGAAAAGTATAACATCTTGAAAGGAAATCAATACGGCTTTAGGAAAAACCGTTCGACAACGCTGGCCGTATTTGAATATATACAGGCAATCCTAAACTGTTTAGAAGAAAAACAGTACGGTGTCGGACTGCTCCTAGATATGACTAAAGCATACGACAAAGTTTCACACAAACTACTATTAAAAAAAATATACGACTCAGGTATACGGGGAAATGCTCACCGATGGCTGGAATCCTACTTGAAAGACAGACAACAATTTGTACAAGTGCAATATCGCGATGAACGGACTAACATATTAAGCGACTTTGAATCGAACGTACGCGTTACGAACTGGTCTATACCACAAGGAAGTGTCCTCGGATGTATTCTTTTTTTGGTATACATCAACGACCTACCTAACATAATAAACCCACACTCGCGATGCATTATGTTTGCGGATGACGTGTCAGTCCTATCCATGTGCGCGAATGTGACAGATTGTGAAAATTTCATCTCGGAAAACCTAGCAAACATTCAAAATTACTTATCACACAATAATCTCGAAATAAATCTAAATAAAACTAAACTCATACAATTTAAACCGCACCAGAAACATCCACTAAACCTCAAATTACTTGCAAATAACATAAAAATTCAAGAAGTTAGTGACTTTACTCTTCTCGGCCTCACTATCGATACTCACCTGGACTGGAAGTGCCATGTTCACAACCTAAGCGTAAAGCTTTCGCGATTTGTGTATGCTCTCAGCGTACTGAAAGCAAATACAAATTACGAAACTGCACTTTCCGCCTACTACGCATACGCATATTCGTGGATCCGATATGGTATAATCCTCTGGGGGGAAAGCACCAATGCAGAGGATATCTTCATCCTGCAAAAAAAATGTATCCGCATCCTTGTCAACATAAAACCACGCGATAGCTGTAGACCGCACTTTCTAAACAAAAAAATCCTGACAGTACCTTCAATCTATATAATGGAGGCGGCTTTATTTGTTAGGAAGCATTACAATTTATACAAAACTGTGGAGAACACAAAGAAACACGAAAGAAGTACACGTTTGCAAAACAAACTAGCATACCCTACTTACAAGCTTAAAATCTCCTGCCGCGGCCCACTATACAGAACTACTAACATTTATAATAAAATCCCAAAATACATAACAGATGAAAATAACGATACGACCTTTAGGCGAAAACTCAAACAATGGCTCACACTAAATTGTTTTTATGACATAAATGAACTTTCCTCGTAACTAACTGCACCTACTTTTACGCATATGACCTCAATTCCACGATAAATTATGTACTCCAATGAATATTGTTACGATAGATGTATTCTGAGCAATGGATAAGAACATTTATTTATACGTGACATTGTATTTTTTAATTATTGTATTTTTTAATTATTGTATTTTTTTTTGTGACATTGTATTTTTTAATTAATTACCTACCATTAAATTAACTCAAAATTGTTATTTACATTTCATAATTTTCATAATTGTTAACAATAGAATTGTAATTGTTTTAATCACCAATGTTATACTTTGCAGCGCCCTGACGGGGCTTCATGTTGTAATAATATTTTTTATGATGAAGACATGAATGCAAATAAAGAAAGAATATCTGTATAGCGCCTGTTTAGTTAAACAGTATGCTTTGTTTTCTTCTTTCAAATGTCAAATTACTGATGGCAGAAAGAGAGAAATCGGTGTGTGACTAATTATTATCCGCTAAACAATGTTAATTAGTAGATAAAACCATTATTTCTTTAATAAACTGGTGCTTAATTTAATAGTGAATCATACATTTCGATTACACTAAGTAACCGAAATTTTGATTTTTAAATTAACTACTTAGAGTAGAAAAGTTTTTATATACAAATACTTAAACTACTTCAAACTTTCATGAAGTAAAACTTGAAACAACGTGAATTCCCATAAGGCGTAAAATCAGGATTTGGCTTGCTGTCAAAGTCTACCGTCTTTGTTTTTAACCGACTTCCAAAAAAGGAGGAGGTTCTCAATTCGTCGGAATCTTTTTTTTTTTAAATGTATGTTCCCCGATTACTCAAAGATCCCTGGACCGATTTGGAAATATTTTTTTTGTATGAAAGGGTATACTGTGCAGGTAGTCCCATATAAATTTGGTGAAGATCTGACGAATATCTTCGGAGATAGAGAACAGAACTCCTCAATGGATAAGAGCAAATTGCTCGCGATCAGTGAAAATTCTTCTTCTGAAATTTTTTTTTAAAGGTCGATAATGTTGCACTAGCGCGTGCGATATGCGTCAGTGTACTAATGCCGTAACCACCGCAATTTCTAAATATACACGGATAATTATTACTCGAAGCTTTACCCTTACAAAAGCCGGCTAATTAATTTAGTTCAGCTTCCAACGTCAGTCACTCGGGATTGTCAAACGGATACATTATTAAATGATACAAGCGGGGATTTTACTCCCGGCTGAAATTCGGTTTGACGGCTTCAAAGCTAATGAAGCAAAGCCACAGGAGGTTATTAATTTTATATATAAACTAGCTTTTTCCCACCCTATGCTAAGTTTTCCTTTTACAGGGCAGGAAAAATAATTCGAAAAAGCGATAGACGTTGGGACGTCAAGGTGATGGAATGGTGAACTCGCACCGGCAAGCGCAGGGTTGGAAGATCCCCCCACTAGATGGATGGACGACATCAGGCGAGTCGCAGGGAGCCGCTGAATTCAGGCGGCGCAAGATCGTGGCGTGAGAAAATCCCTACAAGAGATGTGGACGGACTTCGACTGTGTTGGTGTTAGCTGGCGGACGTGCTCTGCCTTTTTGGAGTCTTTTTTTGCTAAAACTGACTGGAAAGCGCTCTAAAGGCGTGCCGTGCGTATGTCGGCGAGCGCCGACACAGACGGGGTCCATATTTGTATAGTTTAACTAACTTGTTACAAATAACTACAAACTTGACATTGGCTAATCTTTGTAAAGCCAGACGAGAGAGAGAAAAAAAAAGAGAGATGTGGACGTCTATCAGTTGATGCAGCTGATGATGATATTTATTACGTTTGTATGATGAGTGCCGGGGTGCGCGTTATGGAAACTTTTCTTAACCTACTCCACTATTTATAAAGGACAGATGAAAGTTAGGAAACCTTACACGCGAAACCGCAGACAATGGCTCCATAAAATAAACGCAAGTTGCTACAACCGCTAAATGGCGCAAAGTTCTTGCAAAGACTATAAATTTCACTCCGCTTAGGGCACGGTCTTTTGATATTTCACGGCTACTACGAAGTGCCATTTTTAGAAGCACATTATTGAACTAAGACTCAAATGTCTTGGAATTGTCTGTAAGTTTTATCTCAGAATAGATCGAATACGGTATTTGCCTATGTCTAAAATAAATAATTTCTCAGTGATTATTAAATGGAGGGTTTTCCAAAATACGTAAAGTTTTTGATGATAAGTGATTACGCCGCCCATGAACCACCAGGCACCAGGCATTTGAAGCACCAGGAATTTGTTGGTCCGCCCGCCTTGAATAGGCCCATGTTGTAATCTAGTGGTGAGTGGTGACACCGCCGATGGGAGTTGATTCCACAGTAATTTGCATGTGCGTTCATAAAAATCAATTATTATTAGTTATTATAGTTCCCATAGATATAACGTTAATATTTCATGGCGTATAAAATCCGTTCTCACTGATGAGTACAGAAAGCAGACACAACGTCAAATGCGGTAGTTTTAACTCTTCGCGTCACGACGCGTAAACTTTAACGTATCAACTTCTTTTTAACCCCCGACCCAAAAAGAGGGGAGTTATAAGTTTGACGTGTGTATCTGTGTATCTGTGTGTCTGTGTATCTGTGTATCTGTGTATCTGTCTGTGGCATCGTAGCGCCTAAACGAATGAACCGATTTTAATTTACTTTTTTTTTGTTTGAAAGGTGGCTTGATCGAGAGTGTTCTTAGGCTATAATCCAAAAAAATTGGTTCAGCCGTTTCAGAGTTATCAGCTCTTTTCTAGTTTTCTTGTAGAAAAGAAGGTTAGATATCCGTTAGGTTCATAATATTATGTCAATTGATGTCAAGCTGTCAAGATGGACGTTGCCTAGATACATCATAATTATTTATTTGAAAATGATGTTTTGGAAAACTCAAATACTTTGTCGGGGGTGTTATAAATTTTTAATTTACACTTGTTACATAATATAGTAAGTATGTACATAGGCATACAGAAATATGTTCTGAAATGCTACTTATATTTTATGCATTCACAAGTCAAAGTAGATTCAATAGAATGGTATTAAGCAGTCATAATATACAGCTAATTTTCACTTGAAACTATAATTAAAATGGAAACAAGGAAAGCAACGAAACTAAAAGAAGACCATTTTCTTTATGCTGCAAACGTAGAGCTGAAATTAAACTACATAATTGACTACCGGACTAAAGTTAAATGATTAAAATTAGGGGACAGTTCTAGTCAACCCGACCACTCCATTTTATAATGCGCATGTGAATGTGTAAGATTAAACTTGCAGTTTCAACTACGACCTCCAATTTTGTGAAGCTAAAAGTTTTCGCAGGGAGAAAAAAACTAAAAATGTTTTGCATTACAGTGCAGAGCGGAATGCGAGCGTTGTTTCTGTTATGTATTCACATGATATGACATTTAATTTTGTTTTTCATTCTTAAGGGCTAATTTCACCAACATGTAATACATTTTATACCCAGGATAAAGTCAGAAGTTACTCTTAGATAACCCAATTTTCATTTTACCAAATAGTTAACCTAAGATATTATACGATATTTAGTCCTATTCCGCCGATTTTGAAGGCATATCGGGCTTATCATTTAGATAAAATCAAATTGGAGTCATCTCGACGGTAACTTAATACATTAAGTTAAATATCACTAAAACCCGACTACTACATACAAAAATCATAACCCTTCCTTTTGGCTTTGCCTAGTCGGGTAAAAATAAATAACAAAGCACAATAATATTAATATCTATTGCGTTGCTCTTTAACCCTATAACTGACGACGGGCGATAAACAAACATATTTACCATTGGGGCAAGATATAAATTTACCACTGGGTCAGATTTAACATTGGGCCACAAAGACCCAACAATCGGGGCACACAATCGAGGACATAACCACGATTCGACACGGGCAAGAGGGTTTTTTTACTGCCTAATAAAACTTCATAGCACGCTAAGGGACATTTCGGGTATTACTTATCATCGAATAAAATACATATTAGGAAGATATTTTTTGACGTTTCTAGTGTTAACTTAACCCTTCTTAGAAGAGAATGAATCGGTTAGGGTTACAGGTAATGATTTTTTTCTTTTGTGTTTGCCGATGTGAGTTAGGGTTAGGGTTAGATTAATTCTAGATATTTAAGGTTATAATGTATAACCTTAAATATCCTTAACCTTAAGTGCTAGGTATTAAGTAAGTACCTATTAAGTACTTATTTACCTTTACAATACATACTCATTTTAAGTTAAGTAATTATGAAGTTAGTACTTTATTTGTAAAGCAATTACCTAAAGACTAAGAAAATAGGTAACTATGTACATACTTAATATGTAAAGTTATCTTGGCCTTATCATTTTACCCCGGATAGGTAAATGCGAAGGTTTAAGAGGAGGTAGTTATCAGTACACGCTGTTTGCCCCAACGTTTTCCGTTTCGGAGGTATAAGTACTTACCTAATGCAAACCTTATCAGAGCCTTCGGACTGATTATATCTCTGACCTTCGTAAGTCATTTCGCGCGTGACGGCAGTTTACGACAATAGGTTTTTGTAAGTCACTAAGTAACACTTACTTTAGTATTTACTTACACCTACACTAACTTAAAAAATTTACTACGTTTCATTCTATTTTTTTATATTAATAAACTACTTGATTACTGTAAATAATTTCAAATCCCAAGTTGAGGACTTTTGACAGTAGGATTTGTTTATGTGATTTTCAAATACCTACGATGATCACATACCTACTTACATAATTAAATACTAAAAGCAGTTGGTGTAAGTGGGCCATAGTACTTAAATACTTTAAAATAACATTAACAATTACTTATTGTAGGTACTTAATTACTAAACTATAGGTAAGTAAATAAGTATTAAGTACTTCATTATTTACAAAGGCATAATATTATTTACTATTCTATGAACGATATATTCTATTTTAACGATATTTGTACAAGTCTAATTACTGTATGAAAGGACTTTTTATATTATGTTTGAATAGTTAAAGAAACTGACCTATTTAACCATAGAAGAATGCTACGCTTCATTAATTCTATAATTAAAATTGAGTACTTAATTAGAAATAATTAAATGATTACAAACTAATTTTCTACCTACGGTTAATGACTAAGTATAATGTGATAGCATACTTAGTATCATTAAAGACAGTGATAATAACCGGAACTGATGGCTATATAATTTTATATACAAAATAAATGCTAGGTACGTGTAGATTTTTAATCATAAATATTTATTACAGAATCTACACTTCCCGACAAAATTTGAGATGATCTATGGGACTAATATAAGTACTTAGAATAATTAAGTACTCAACACCGATGGCTCAGAATAAAAGCTCCATATTTTTATGCCCATGAAACCGGAATTTTATTTTATTTGAATATTTTGAGCCCTCTCACCGAGTCTCTACGGGATGTCTATCATCCCGAAAATCTGTGGCGCTGAAAACGTTTAAAAGTCTTTATTATTATTTTTTTATCTGGACGGAAAATTGATAAATAATTTAAGCCATTTAGACGAGAGCTCTTGCGGGACGCCTCTCAATATTATTCCGAAAAGCGGAGGTTTTGGATGAATTATCTTTTAATCTTCTTTGCCCTCAGTGGGAGGTGTCATGCAAGTAATAGAGGCATAAAAGCATTGCTTACCCTATTCTTAATAACTGAGAGCTTATTTTTCATTATGATAAGTATATGCGATCTATGATTTCTAACTTGTCTTTATTTGGTGATAATAAAAAAAAAGAATACCCGGCTGAGTTTGTTGTGGGCTCTTCTCAGACTTGGGCGCGTTTGGAACCCTCGTAGCTTTTGTTTTAAGTAACGTAATTAATTATCACCACTATATCGTACAAGTTTAACAATTTCGACCATCAAAAGGAGTACAATTGTACCTACTTTGAATAAACGATTTTGACTTTGACTTTGACTTTGACTTGTCTCTGCACTCTGCAAAGTCTGGTGTAAAGCTTTGTTTTGTATCTAGTTACCGCCCAACCAGCACAGACCAAGCAATTCTTCGATATGATGCCATGTGAATACCAATTAGCGGTATCATCATCATCAGCCTGTGGACGTCCACTGTTGGACATAGGCATTCCTTAAAGAACGTCACCACAACCGGTACTTTGCCTTCCGCATTCATTATTTAGCGGTATCGATTTAATAAAAAAGTGCCAAGTATCCTTAATGGCTTATCAGTCTAATATTACATTATACTCTAAGGCTTGCAGATTTATCCACTTCCATCTGAAAACTGCATCGTCCACCAGGTAAGATCGCAATCAAGGTGTAATCGGTTATCGAATAAAAAGCCGGTATAAGATATTAAGCGGAATAGTAATTGCGAAATTGGGTACCCATCGCATTATTATATCCAAAGAAAACCCCTACTTACTATTATGTTATTAATGTAAATTGATCATGACCTTCAGCGAAGAGGAATCACACTAATATTATAAAGGCGAAAGTTTGTATGTGTGTGTGTGTGTGTGTGTGTGTGTGCGCGCGCGTGTGTGTATGTTTGTTACTCCTTCACGCAAAAACTTCTGGACGGATTTGGCTGAAATTTGGAATGAAGATAGATAATATCCTGGATTAGCACATAGGCTACTTTTTATCCCGGAAAATCAAAGAGTTCCCACGGGATTTCGAAAAACCTAAATCCACGCGGGCGAAGGCGCGGGCATCGGCTAGTATGAGATAAAATTTATAAGCGAAATAAAACAAGTGATTACAGCACGATTACCATTATCAGGTTCTGGCTATTATGTCTAATATTAAAAAATAAATTGTCCAATATCGTCCAATATTCCTCTTCTAAACTTCGACAAAGTGCTTCGGAAACGGCTCACGTGTCAAACTTTAACAATATGTTATCATTAATAGCAACATTAGAGTGTATCCATCTCCTGAATCCCGGATATCTCTTTGTGAAAAATGACTTTTTACAAACCATTTGTAAACCAAATTTCCGTTTTGAAGCGGAAAGTCAGCGTTTTACTTATTTGCATTTTAATGTAAGGGAATTGAAGGATATATTGTCCAATATTAAAACAAAAAAAAAAAAAAACAATATCTTATCAATATAATTAATTGCCGCATTATGTGCTATATCCTCTTAAAACCCAGATGACGAAATGAAAAATCTTTTTATCTGTAGATATGAAAATACTAATGAATCTAATGGCATATGGTATCTTGTTGTGGGGCCGAGCTGCCGATATTAAAACCATATTCCTATTACAAAAACGAGCAGTTCGCGCCATTTACAACTTAAGTCCACGTGAATCGCTAAGAGAAATATTTAAAGAGAGCAATATATTGACAGTAGCGAGTCAATATATATATGAAAATATTATGTATGTTCGTAAAAATATAGGAAATCTTAGAACTAATTATGAACGGCATAATATTAACACACGATATAAAAATAAATTGGAAACCCAGAGGTTTCGACTAAAAAAAGTAAGCGAGTCGTTTTTGGGCAACGGTGTTCGCTATTACAATAAAATTCCGTTCGAAGTTCAAAGTTTACCAGAAGGGAGGTTTAAACGGTACATTAAAAAAAACCTGTGCAAGAAAGGTTATTACAATTTAAACGATTATATATCGGATAAGAACGCTTGGACAGCTCCTCTAACACAATGAAGTACCTAATGTTACATCTCATCATTATTGATAATAATATTGTTAATTATGTTATATGTTAATTTTATAGCTATTGACATTGTATTCGTACTGAAATTTATTTACCTAGCTTAAAATTGTACAATTAATTTATATTTTATGTTTTATGATTGAATTATTTTATTTATGACGTTCAAAAAGTGTACATTTGTACCTACTTTGAATAAAACATTTGAATTTGAATTTGAATAGTATATTTCATTACAAGTGCGGAAAGGCTGTCATTGCAAAGAGTTCCGACAAATGTCTACCCGAGCCGAGGCGTAGCTGAAGGCGAGGGTTGACAGTCGGAACGAGTTGCAATGACGGTTCCGCACGTGTACTGAACGACTATTTTTAATACAGTTGCGAAAAAATGAAGCAATTTAATAAAATAATAAAAACACAATAAACTCAACTAACTTAATTTAATTTAAAACAACTTTATAAAAAGCTAGGGTCGAAATTACTCATTTTAGGCAACCAAGAACTAAACTCGCAAAGAAAATTTCTGAAAAATGGCGCCAACCGTAGAATATAAGCAGAGTTTTTTTTTTCTTCACCCATTCTGGTAGGCAAAGGGAACTATGCCCATACAGCCAAGTCTTCAGTAGAAGTTTTTTATTGATATGAAATGAAAATGAAATTTAATGAGATGAAATGAAATGAAACCTAACCAAACTCATTCAATCAAATCATTAAATCTGATATTGAAACAAATTAGTAGCTTCTTATTAGAAATACGTATTTGCATGAATCATAAAAACTTCTATGATTTTTTTTTAGTAAAAACTTCATGGTTGGTTTTTCTTTTTAATATTTTGATAGTTGGGAAAGAAAAAGCACGAGTGCGGGAAGGGTAAAGAAAAAGCACGAGTATGTAATAGCCCACATCCCGAACGCTATACGTCCCTGCAATACGCCACTTTTTAAGCAACTGTATTAAAAATTTATTTTCATTATTCCCTTTGAATCGAGAGCCTTTTCCAGCGTAATTTCTATCAGTGAGTTCGTATAATGTTTTTAATTTATAATTTAAGTGTTATAGTTGTATAAATCTACTAGCTTATGCCCGCGACTTCGTTTGCGTGGACTACCCAAATTCCAAACCCCTATTTCACCCCCTTAGGGGTTTATCTTAGCGAATATCTACGTCTAATAGCTGTCAAGTAGTTTGAGCTATGCGTTGGTAGATCAGTCAGTCACCTTTTTAACACCCAACCCAAAAAGAAGGGTGTTGTCACTGTCAGAGATGAGCTTTTTAACCTACTTCGAAAAAGAAGGCGGTTCTCAATTCGTCGGAATCTTTTTTTTCCTTATCAACCCCCGACCCAAAAAGAAGGGTGTTATAAGTTTGACGTGTGTATCTGTGTATCTGTCTGTGGCATCGTAGCTCCTAAACTAATGAACCGATTTTAATTTAGTTTGTTTTTGTTTGAAAGGTGGTTTGATCGAGAGTGTTCTTAGCTATAATTCAACAAAATCGGTTCAGCCGTTTGAAAGTTATCAGCTCTTTTCTAGTTACTGTAACCTTCACTTGTTGGGGGTGTTATAAATTTTTAATTTACACTTGTTAATACAAAGACATGACATGCTTATAACACAGTTTTACGATGTATTATGATTTAACAAATAAGTACCCACCTACCTACCTACTTAAACACAGTTTTAAATTATGTATGATTTATACGTTATTTCACATATTAAGTAAATATTTTTTTTACTACGGTTAATATAAAAATGCAAGGCTTGAAGTGAAGGCTTGCCTTATTAAACGTCGGCCATGACCACACGGGCCTCCTAATGAGGCTTTAATTAACTATTATTTCTTCTGTTTTAAATACGTATTAAGTATTTAAATAATAATACATACCTATTACCTATTAGTACCTACGTACCTTTTATAGTTTTATCCAAGATCCAATTTTTTTATTTGATATAGACTCCTAATAGAACTTTTATTCGTTACTACCTAAAATTTTATTTTTTTTACTGAAGGAAAAGGTTTTCAATGGTACCCACAATATTACGTAGTAAGTAGGTACCTAGGTTCCTAGGTAGGTGACCTCCACAAATTATACCGACCCTACTCGGAAGACGAAACCCATTTAAACCGAAAAAAAAAACTAAATAACTTTTGAAGGTAGTTCGTTATAAAAAAAATCTTATTTAAAACACGACGAACTGTACAACGACTATTTAAATTTATCCTAATCCTTGTAATAAATACATAACTAAATATTTTATTTGGTCATTTGTATTATGAATGAATTGTTAAACTCCTCATCATAATATTGTGTTAGGTACTGTATGCGGTACGCTACATTGATCTTTGACCCTTAGAAATTATCGTCGTTAATAAACATCTATCTTTACTTAGCTCTTTACGTGACTGATAAAACCCCTTTGCACTCATAGATATTCTACAAGTATAAATTAAAAATTTATAACACCCCCCACAAGTGAAGGTTACAGTAACTAGAAAAGAGCTGATAACTTTCAAACGGCTGAACCGATTTTCTTGGATTATAGCTAAGAACACTCGCGATCAAGCCACCTTTCAAACAAAAAAACTAAATTAAAACCGGTTCATTCGTTTAGGCGCTACGATGCCACAGACAGATACACAGATACACACGTCAAACTTATAACACCCCTCTTTTTGGGTCGGGGGTTCAAAATAAATGCAAACACAATAACAAACACAATAGGTACCTGGACGTTAGACGTAATTCAGTAGTTATACATCTTAACGGCTACTCAGTACTCACCTATAATATTGTAAAACAATATGCCGGTAAAGTAGTAAATCCACTCGTGGCTTGTTTGCACAACCTCAAAACTTTGTTAACACAAACGAACAGCACAGTTGGTGTTATATCACGATACATAAACACAAAACTTTGTCATGTTAACACAAAAACACATCACTGAATTTCATAAAAGTTTCAAATACTTTCGACGATTGAATGCACGGCGAGGACTTTACATTCCACGACACACTACCACGCCATACCGCGATCGCTCGCAGACTGACTGAGTGAATGTGATCTTAGATTGTTGAATGAATGGATCTAAATCGCGATTCGCATTTCTTGACAACGCAAAACACTAGCTCGATTCGGTAAATATAGTCATTCATTAAATAATATCATTGGCATCTTGATTAAAATGGTTACGTTCAACGCAAAAAATGCGCAAACAGAATAGGCTTCAGTGACAAGTGATAACGATAACAGATTATCTCCTGTTCGTGGAATCACACTAATATTATAAAGGCGAAAGTTTGTATGTGTGTGTGTGTGTGTGTATGTTTGTTACTCCTTCACGCAAAAACTACTGGACGGATTTGGCTGAAATTCGGAATGGAGATAGATAATATCCTGGATTAGCACATAGGCTACTTTTTATCCCGGAAAACCAAAGAGTTCCCATGGGATTTCGAAAAACCTAAATCCACGCGGACGAAGTCGCGGGCGTCAGCTAGTATTTTATAATCCGTAGACCTAGTATCCTAATACCTAGCTGTGTAATGATAAAATCGATTTCTCAATACCTAGGCCTTATGATTTAGTCAGGATCATCAGATTTTCTACTTACTAACTCAAAGAGACCTATCAACACTTACTGATATAATAATTTAGCACGCGATAGGTTACCTACGCGTTATCATGATCCTGTCGTGGAAATATTGTTGTTATTGACAATTTATCGCAATTCGCAATGAATGATGTACCTATCTGACTCCGGATGTTCTTAAAATCCTGCGATACAACCGCTATGCGGTATTGAAGGACCTCCCATTGACTTAGGTCTTAGCAACTGGTTCTTATTTGAATACCAGAGGATGCCCGCGACTTCGTCCGCGTGGATTTAGGTTTTCAGAAATCCCTTGGGAACTCTTTGATTTCCGGGATAAAAGTAGCCTATGTGCTAATCCAGGATATTATCTATCTCCATTCCAAATTTCAGCCAAATCCGTCCAGTAGTTTTTGCGTGAAGGAGTAACAAACATACACACACACACACACATACACACAAACTTTCGCCTTTATAATAGTGTGAAGTGTGATTTACCGATCAAATAGTGTAAAAATTGAAAATGCGTTCTAAAAACTAATATCTGTGTCTGCTATTTTCTCATAAAAATATTCAGTTCTATACTTAGTCACATGAGCTTCCATGATTTTGGTAGGCAAATGTAAACCTTGGAGCCCTTCTTTTAAACGATTGTATATCTGACTACACTCCTCTTTATTGTAAGATTTCTATTTGGAGCAATATGAAAGATGAAACACTTTTCCCGAATCCGTTTAGGACTAGGCCTCAAAGTATTCTAGTGTCACATTTTCGTGTTAAATCCATTGAGATAGAAACCTTGTCGCTAAGTAGGCCAGTCACTTAAAAAGTTTAATATCTTTTCAAACAGGTCCAATAAATCCATCTCAGTTCTCGGAATTTAGACTGTAGGTCTGTACAATATCTTATCTTTTCTTTTTAGATTTCTGTCATTTTGTTCTTTTTCTTGGAAACAAGCTGGTATCAAAGCCTTAATTATAGCCCTTTTTTTCTGTAAAAAAAGGTATCTAGTTTAACGTATGCAGTAACAAAATTGACCTTTAAAAGCACATTGATTTCAGGTACCTATACCTCTTAAAACTTAAAAGTCCCACTCATATCGATAAGAAATCAAAACTATAAAGTAGGTAGGTACAATCCCAGTGACCTACATTCTTGAAAACATGAAGGTAGTTTTTGGGGTACAAGTCAAAATCCTTGATTTCAAATCCAGTTGTTCACCTAAATGCAAAATATAAAATATTCAATGATACAGAACCCACACAAGGCACTAGTCCCACTCGAAGTTAATAGTTATTGTTTTAATATAGGTAAAAAGCAAATTTTGCCTCATATAACTCTATAATATAGATACATAGGCTACAAACTGTATTGGTAAATTTACCACAAATATTTGCTAAGCGATATTAGAAAGGCGATTTAATTTCAAGAGGACTTTGATGTATGGATTTTATTATGTCTGTATTTATTTAGGATGCTGGCAATTTTGTATCGTAATAGACACTTGTTATTTACATGCACCGGGTTAACAGTATTCTGGGGCCTTACTACCATCGCTTAAAGTAGTAGGTATGTTTTAATATTGTTTTGACATTTTCATATAAATCTTGTATGAAATTGTCAAAACAATATTGAAACATTATTACTTTTAGCGGTGGTAGTAGGGCCCCTGAGATGTTTTTGAATAAAACCTATTTTATGTCTTAGATCAAAGCAAACAACATAAGCGCACCGCAATAAGCTTTATATATAATCCTCAGTAGTATTGAGAATCCTCGGTCAAAGATCAAACCTTTGGTTTCTGAGCGAATTTTTAGTCTATTTCTTAGCCACTTTTAGTCAACTAATCCCTTTTCTAAGATATTCCAAAAAAAAAAACTCAAATTTGTTAAATGTTAACTAAGCAGTCCTGAATAATTTATTTGGTAGAAGCCAAAAGTATGGCCTAAGATATGGAACTACTAGATGACTGATTATTCCTTAATTTTACGGGATAAAAAGCCTACGTCCGTTCCCGGGATGCAAGCTATCTCTATGGGCCGTGAAAAGCTAGCAGACAGGCACACTTTCGCTCGCATATATAATCATACTAATATTATAAAGGCGAAAGTTCGCATGTGTGTGTGTGTGTGTGTGTGTATGTTTGTTACTGCTTCACGCAAAAACTACTGGACGGATTTGGCTGAAATTCGGAATGGAGATAGATAATATCCAGGATTAGCACACAGGCTACTTTTTATTCAGGAAAATCAAAGACTTCCCACGGGATTTCAAAAAACCTAAATCCACGCGGACGAAGTCGCGGGCATCATCTAGTATTATATAGTATCGAAGTATGGGTTATACTAGTAGGTATGTAGGGATGGCCTTTGATTGAGGAATCGAGGTGGACACAATGTACATGTTTTGGCTTTGAACTATGTCCAGACCAATATCGTTGCTTTGATCGAAAATTGAAATGTTGTTTTCAATTCAATTCAATTCAATTATCTTTATTACGAATTTGGGTAAGTTTACTGATCTTAATAGATATTGTTCTGCCAAGTTCTACCTTACGGCATGCAATAATATATAATAATACCACAGTTTTACGATCTATGTCTTCGATTTTGTCAGTCAAAGTTTAGGTAGGTAGTTAAATAACTTAAATTGGTACTTATTGAAAATTGAATCGAATATCAACGCTCAGTATCCAAGTAGAAAAGGGTAATGTTTCTTAACACTCCCTAATATCGTAAATTTACCGTAATAGGTGAACATGTGAAAATCAGAAGTTCAGAACCGTTAGAACGGAAATTGTTCCGGAACCAAAAGGAGTTAGGCTGAACGCAAACAGTCTCTTTTTGTCTGAGACCGATTTCTGCCCGAACGAGTTTTTGTGCAGGTTGCGAAGTTGAGGTGGTAATGGGTGGAGGCTGGAGCGTATACATACGAGTATGTTGGGACTTCAAGGTTCTGGAATGATAACCTCGCACCAGAAAGACAAGGGTTAGGGTTTTAAACAAAATATTATATTAGGAACGTAAATTTTCTGTTTTTCAGGAAAAAAAATTGTCAATCAAGTAATCGGGGAACATAATATTACATTAAAAAAAAGATTCCGACGATTTGATAACCTCTTCCTTTTTGAAGTCGGTTACAAATAGATCCATCCATACTAATATTATAAATGCGAAAGTGTCCGTCTTCTACGTTTTCACGGCCCAAATATTCCGGAAAATCAAAGAATTCCTAGGGGATTAAAAAAAACCGAAATCCGGGCATCCTCTAGTTTCATATGTTTTGCCAATTTGTGGTGGATCTATATTTTCAGCTGTCTGCGATAGGTGTGAACAGAAATGCCATCGTCAACGGCAATTGAAGGCAATCATTATTTGCAGCCAGCGAGGCGTGAACCTGCTAATGCCAGGGTTTCTAAACCTTTTAACTGGGAACGGCTAACGGCCGCTTACGGGATCAACTGGTAGCTATTACGTTGCCATTGTTACTGTAAAATCGTTTCAACAGTTTGCTCCCAAGTGATTTAAATTAAAACTCTTTAGTTTGGTCTGTTTCGCTGCTATTTGCTTTTAAGTTTTATCAAAAAAAAAACTGTAGATTGTGGTACCTACAGCAATTTGATGAATGAATGAGAAAACTTATAAGTTATTGCCAAAAATAATACTGTAGGTACAACTTCTCATAGGCAAAGCTCATACAATTATATTTTTAAAAGTGAAATCACGACAGACGGACAGACAGACAGACAGCGAAGTGATCCTATAAGTTCCTTTTTCCTTTTGAGGTACGGAACCCCAAAAAAATCAGAGCACGCAGATACACTTACCTTGTTTAATAGGAAATTACAAACAAAACGACGGCAAAACCCTTAAATCTATTTGACCGCCATTTTACAAATCTCTTTAGTTCGGCGGTGAACCGTTTCGCACTCGTTCCAAATTCAAATAATGAGGAGCAAATGCACCGCGCGCGTGTGAACTGCATAATACGTCGTCATGTTCGCGTAATGAGGTCTTTATGTGGTTACCGGTGCTATGTGTTAATATAATAGCCGTGTCTATTGGGAGGGTTATTTTTACTCAAACTTTTATTCACGGTTTAAATTGCTTTGTTTTTTTTAGTAGGTTAGGTACAGTCACAGGTAGTAAGTCGTGTAGCACCTTAATGATCATATTCGCGTGGCACAGTTATGCACATGCGTTAGGTGTGTGTGGTGTGCTTATAAAAAAAGGCTTATAAGTGCGACAGGTTTTTGCTGCAACAGTTTTGCGGAATTTTTATTTATTTTATTTATTTATTATTATTTACATTTAAAATATACAGAGAGTTTTTATTACAGTCAGCGCCACAAAAACCGCAGTTGGTTTTTGTGCTACTTGAATTCTGAGGCCGACCGTACTTGTAGCTGTAGCCAAAAGCATGTACCTCATACGTAAATTAGAGATGAGGAGATCTGTATGAGAACCAGAGTAACCGATAAAGCTCAACGGTTTGCGAAACCTCTAAGTTGCAATGGGTAGGGCACATATTATTTGGAAAACCCCATAGACATTGGAATCCCAAGATGCTAGAATGGCAACCATGCACCGGAAAGCGCTGAGTTGGAAGACCCCATTAATGGTATGTGAATCAAACGAGTCGCAAAAAGTAGCTGGATTCAGCCGGCACAAAACTTCAGCGTGTGGAAATCCCTACAAGAGACCTATGCCCGGTGGATGTCTACCGGTTGATAATTATGAGGTCATTAAATTGATTGAGGTCAGGTGTGGTGACTGAATTTTAAGGCATGGGATTCCCTGCTTGCGAATTGGGAGTTGCATTGCAGCTATTATATCAATTGGAATAATCTACATCTGTATCGAAACTACAATTTTGCAACGGATTAATACCATTTCATATTTTATTTATTTTAAGTTATATTTTTGTTGGTACCAAATAAACAGTTTTTCTTTCTTTCTTTCTTTCAACGGAGTTTGTTTGGCGATTGATTTTAATTAACTCTAAAAAGCATTCGACAGCAACAATCGCTCTAAATTCAAACATTAAGACCGTGCCCCATTAGTCGAACAGTGAGCGGCTCGCTGTTTGTTTCTATTTAATTTGCCTCCCTAAAATGTTTGAATGGAGTGTTCATAAAGTGTCTAATGTACGTAGTTTGCGGCGTTTCGCTTGCCAAACTCATTCAATGAGCGGCTGATTTGCAGCGAATGATGCCCCTGGTACACTGATGTAATGGCGTCGTATCTGCATCTCTTTCTTTTAAAAAAGGATTTTCAATTAAATACTCAAAATTTTAGTGCACTCTACGAATTTTAACAATAGGCTCACGATTGGAACCTAAAGTCACGAGGTTTGAGAGTTTTAAATTAAATCAGGCTTGGCTGTCCTTTTCTTATTACATTAATAAGAAAAAGATGCGAATTAAGATTATAGCGACCGATACGCCGCGCTGTTTAGAGTCAGCCAGTGGACAATCAGCTGCTCACTATTCGCCTAATGGGGACACGCCCTTAGTATTCTGGCTGTGCAACGTTAGTGTAAAGCTCTGGTTTCCTCCAACAGCGGTGCCATCATGTAGCGGCCGTAATACAGCGGTGAATGACGTCACTAGAACGTTGTCTATGTAAACAATATGGCGCGGTTTCCTAGATAACGGTAATTGACACCGTAACGTCAAAAAGCGGTACCGCCATTTGCATGACGGCCGTCTTGTCGGTGTCGAAGTGTCTGTCAACGTTTTTTTCATAGCGGCGAAGGTATTTTCAAGCGTAATATTAATTTGCGTGTCATTTTAAAATATTTATTGTTCCAAATGAGTTTCATCAACTGGACCAGCGAGGATGATGAAATTCTAATTGATTTTGTGCGGATTCATGATGTCCTATATATGTGTGTGTGTGGTCTGTTCACCGTAATAAAACGGTCAATGCAGTCTCGAACATTCCACATGTTTACGGCTGTCTTTTTGAGGTCATCATATTGCGTCCGTTTAAAAACGGCACCGCTTTTGGAGCGTGTTCACTGAATGAGCCTTTGTGGCTGACGTGTTTAGAGCATTCACATGGAATGGCTTTTAAGAATGTTTCAGTGTGTTTTAATGCGTTAACTATAACGAATAACATACGTCAACTCCAAGCTAATAATATTATCTATCTAGATACTAATATTATAAAGAGGTAAAGTTTGTAAGTTTGTTTGTAGGAAGTAATCTCTGGAACTATTGAACAGGTTTTAAAATCCTTTCACCATTAGAAAGCAACATTATTCATAGGCTATATTTTATTTTCAAAAACTTAGATATCACTCTGAAAATTCAAATAAGCTCACCGCGCAAAGTCAGGGCGGGTCGCTAGATTAGAGTAGATTAGAGAACAGAAAATTTCCATAAACTTATAATATAGGTGCTAGGTGATGTCTGCGACTTCGTCAGCGTGGATTTACGTTTATAAAAATTCCGTGGGAACTCTTTCATTTTCCAGGATAAGAAGAAGCCTCTCTCACTCTCTAGATCCTTAACTATACATATCCATGAAAAAACACGTCAATCCGTTACTCCGTTGCGGCCTAATTGAAGGGCAAACCAACAAATCAACAAACAAGCACACTCACATTTATGATATTCCAAAATACTAACAGCTTTAATAGCTTACTTCATAAAGGTACAACTGGGAAATTACCAGACTGCATCCGAGAATTACCCTGTATCTAGGTATAGGTACATGTACAAAGTTAAGTGAATAGACGCTTGAATACTGTCCAAACCGGTTGTGCTAATAATATAATGTCATGTCAAAAATACGGTTCACCCTGTTTTTAAGAGGGCTCTCTCCGTCACTCGTTTCATACAATCGTAGTTCCAATTTCATTTGAATATCAAGCAATCAAAGTCCATGAAATTTTGCAGACATATTTTAGAAACTAATATCTGTGGGGGAAAAATAGAAAGTTTTCAATTCGAGCTGTAGGTATGTAGGTACCTGTATTTTGTAGGCTAAGCTCGCCATTTTCCCGCTTCTCGCTTGACCGATTTCATTTCGTGTAACCTATTTTCCATGGAAGATTTTTGTGTATATTCGTGTGTAGGTATTATAATTATTTATCCATATCCATCACACTAATATTATAAAGGCGAAAGTTTGTATGTGTGTGTGTGTGTGTGTGTGTGTGTGTGTGTGTGTGTGTGTGTGTGTGTGTGTATGTTTGTTACTCCTACACGCAAAAACTACTGGACGGATTTGGCTGAAATTTGGAATGGAGATAGATAATATCCTGGATTAGCACATAGGCTACTTTTTATCCCGGAAAATCAAAGAGTTCCCACGGGATTTCGAAAAACCTAAATCCACGCGGGCGAAGTCACGGGCATCGGCTAGTTATCCATACTTCCATACTTCCATACTAATATTATACTTAAATACGAAAGTGTGTCTGTCTGTCTTTTTACGGCTCAACCACTGAACCGATTTTAATGAAATTTGGTCAGAGTTAGCTTACATCCCGGAGACGGACATAGGCTATTTTTATCCCGAAAAAGCAGAGTTCTCACGGGATTTTTAAATATACCTAAATCCACGCGGACGGAGTCGCGGGCATCATCGAGTAAACTATAAATCAAAAATCATCATAATATTATTTTGAAGTGTAGTTATGTGTGCTCAACATTTATTTGGCGATACCGTTAGGTCGTTAGAGAGTGGAAATGAATATTGGTTTGATGTGAAACAAGAGCTTTGTAAACAAATGCATTTTGACTAGGTAATCATTATCATCATCATCATCAGCAACCCAACGCCGGCTCACTACTGAGTACAGGATTCCTCTAAGTATAAGAATGGCTTGAGGTCTTCTACGAAGCATAACCAAATGCGGATTGGCAGACTTCACACACCTTTGAAAACATTATGGAGAACACTCAGGCATGCAGGTTTCCTCATGATCTTTTCCTTCTCCATCAAATCAAGTGATATTTAATTGCTTAAAACACACATAACTCCGGAAAAGAGGAATTAAACTTCGGACTACCCGAATAGGTAAAAATATCTACAAAATTAACTGAATTTATAGGTTATATACATCAGGTTCAATTTACGTACTTTTGACTCGAGTGGCAATACGTTAAAGTAATGAAAATGCATAAACACTTGCATTCGAGTAAGTAGGGTCCGTTCATCAGTTCACAAAGCAAATGATGCTTGCAGTTGTATTAAATAAACTCATGAATATCAAAAGTACCAATTTGCTTGCGTTATTTACGTATGCTAGGTAGATACGTGAATAAACGCAAGCAAATTGGTATTAAACTTGGTATACTGCGTACATTTTGTGAGCTCACTCGCCATTTTTAGGGTTCCGTATTTCTATGTGTCAACTGTCATTTCAAAAGTAATAACAAGTATTAATTAAAAAATAACACCCCCGACAAGTGAAAGTTACAGTAATTAGAAAAGAGCTGATAACTTTTAAACGGCTGAACCGATTTTCTTGGATTATAGCTAAGAACACTCTCAATCAAGCCAGCCACCTTTCAAAAAAAAAAACTAAATTAAAATCGGTTCATTAGTTTAGGAGCTACGATGCCACAGACAGATACACAGATACACACATACGTACACGTCAAACTTTTAACACCCCTCTTTTTGGGTTGGGGGTTAACAGGGCTCTCTCCGTCACTCGTTTCCACTCGTTTCATACAATCGTAGTTCCAATTTCATTTGAATATTTAGCAACCAAAGTCCATGTGCAGATATATTCTAGAAACTAATATCTATGTCTGTGGTTTTCCAGATTTCTGTTAAAATATTCAAAGTTCAAAGGTTTCAAAGTTACGCGGTCTAAAAATTTACATACAAATCTTTGAGCCCCTGTAATTTTAAAACTACATATTTTTAGAAAAATCTAAAACACCACAGACACAGATATTAGTTTCTAGAATATGTCTGCAAAATTTCATGGACTTTGGTTGCTTAATGTTCAAATAAAATTGGAACTACGATTGTATGAAGCTTGCCATACATATATCGTAAATTTGCAAATATACGGCACATTAATTCTCAGCCAACTCTATATTATAAAGTTTTCGAAAAAGCACTTCAGGGAAATTAAGCGACTTTTCAATAATGGCTTCATGTATCACCTTCATACGAAATTCCAGTAAATAAGTAATTAGTCAACAAACGAGTACGCCTCGGCGGGAACTTTAATGCAAATTTACGTAGGTACGAACGTTAATTTGCTCGTGAAATATTTATGTGTTTATTTAATACGCTGATACCTCCGCATTACAATAAATTAGTTGTATTTGTTGCTATTACTTAACCAATTATATGGATACAGGACAGGGATTTAATAGACAAAGATCTCACGCTCGCTGTCTCTTTCTTATCTCTTAATTTATCTTTAGTTTTCTATCTCTATCTCTTCTCCATCTCTCCTCTCTTCTCTGCGTCGTAATGCTCATTACTTGCGGGTCATGATTACTTTCTTTCATCACATATGGTGAGGTTTTTCTTGGGATAATTATGCGATGGGCACCATGCAAACTGATCTACATACTATCAATCCGATGTAATAAAGGCACTAAGGCAGTTCTCCAAAAATATCTGTTTACCCTAACGTGTCTATATTGCCCACCCAATACTCATAAGTATTGTGATTTAGGATATACTTAGGTAAGTTATATCTTACTAGCTTGTTCCCGCGACCTCTATACATCAAAATGAGCATCTTTTGCTAGTAGAATACGTCCAAATGATAGATATAATTTTTAACCCCCGACCCAAAAAGAGGGGTGTTATAAGTTTGACGTGTGTATCTGTGTATCTGCCTGTGGCATCGTAGCTCCTAAACGAAAGAACCGATTTTAATTAAGTTTTTTTGTTTGAAAGGTGGCTTGATCGAGAGTGTTCTTAGCTATAATCGAAGAAAATCGGTTCAGCCGTTTGAAAGTTATCAGCTCTTTTCTAGTTACTGAAACCTTTACTTGTCGGGGGTGTTATAAATTTATATTTTCACTTGTTTATAGATATAGTTACCCAGTGTACAGCAAAAACAGGCCTCCGAAGGATCATTGTCCGAGGTGATTGACTTATAAAAAGCTCCCACGACGGAGCTTTTCTAAAATCTAATAATAATACGTCTAAATCTCCTTTATATTTAATAGCAATTTGTACGAGACGCTCACGATCTAATAATCTAATATTCTAATATTTAGATAAAATAAATCGACTCCGTTTAATAATAATAATTATGTTGGCACCTACAAAGATTACGGGTAAAATCATTGGATCAAAAAATTGACTAAAAGATTTTTGCCGTGCCTATCTATGAAATATAGATAAACCATTAATACTTACTCATCGTAGGCGAAGGATCAGCCTGGCTATTGAGCGCGGAAATACAGCCAGTATTCTTAGCACCTTTCTTTTTCTACAGTAATTTAGATAGTACTAAAGGCTACTCATAAGTCTTTCAAATAGTTTATTGAAAATATCATGAATTGTCTGCCAATCAGCATTTGCCAGCGTGGTGGAATAAGATCAAACCCTTCTCATTTTGAGGGCAGACCCGTGCTCAGTAGTGAGCCGGCGTTGAGTTGATGGTGACGAATTATTCAAGAATTAAGTGGTAATCACATCACAAGTTAATATTAACTATATATAACTATGCGATAGCTAGCTATAACTTGTATTTAAACTTGGTGCGACCAAAATCAACTCGACTGCCCAACAAAGTAATAGTTTAAAGTAAAGTCTATCTTGCCGAAACAGTGCCAACCTCCAAATGAAGTAAGTTTCCAAGCTAAGACTAGTTGAAATTGCTTGTAAATCGAAACCTAGCGATCCTAGCAAATCTAACCACGAACTAGCTAGCTACCTACCTATTTTGTTTTAATAACTGTTGTTGGCTTAATTTAAAGTCGAGTCTTTACCGACGAGTGTATTATTAACCATGTAAATAAATAAACATACTCGTATTATAAAACTCATCATCATCATCACGCGCCGTCTTCGAAACGAAGTTTGGCGAACATCATCCGAAAAGATCCGAAAAGCCGCCTCTTTTAACTTCAGGTAGCGTAGGTAACTAAGCTCTGTCCACCCCCTTATTAGGTTTCCGTACCTCAAATGGAAAAATGGAACCCTTATAGAATCACTTTGCTGTCTGTTTGTCTATCTGTCCGTCTGTCGTCTCTGTCAAGAAAACCTATAGGATACTTCCCGTTGACCTAGAATCATGAAATTTAGCAAGTAGGTAGGTAATATAGCACAAGTAAAGGGAAAATCCGAAAACCATGAATTTGTGGTTACATAAGTAAAAAAATGTGTTCATGAACAAATATAATTGGTACTTTCAATTTTCGAAGTAAGATAATTATATCAAGTGGGGTATCATATGAAAGGGCTTAAGCTGTACATTCTAAAACAGATCTTTTATTTTTAAGCATAATAGTTTTTGATTTATCGTACAAAATGTCGGAAAAATACCCGAGTACGGAACCCTCGGTGCGCGAGTCTGAGTCGCACTTGTCCGGTTTTCATTATTATTATCATTCAACCAATAACGTTTTTGGCGACCGGGAGCCCTTTTGCCTTCAATTCTACCTTCTAACACTCATCTTGGGAGTGAGACTTGGGCTCCGGTCTGTAAATGTCCAAAGAAAGCAAGCTTCCTTCGCATGATTCGCATTATAAAACTACAGATAGGCAAAGCTCGTTTGATAAAGAGTTGCTGATTTGATTAGTTGGCAACATCCCTTTTATTTTAAATCTGATTCTATGTAAAATCGTATCCGAAGCCAAAGCGCTTATCGGAACAGCTATTTCGTTCCGTCCCTAATTTAATGGATAAAACAAATAGCCGTATTGGTTGGAAATCTAAATAAAGTAACCCGAACTACGAGTGTTTCGAAGGAGTCCGTTCAACCACCATTTATTATCTAGTTATTTAATACAAACAAATAAAACTGAAGTGTCTGTATGTAATTAAAAAAACCTACCTAGTCCTATACCTAATAAGTTACTATGAAAAATTGTTTATGAGCTATCGCCTAAAAATGTGAGATTTTTTCAAAAACTATTTAAGTACTGGTTTTAAAAAATGATGCTGCGTAACCAAAGTATTTAGTTCATTTTTGGTTTGGTCCTACGTACCAGCAACCTTTTTAGAAACATCAGTTTTTCAAAATTCCCGTATATTTGGCGATACCTCTTATTTTATACTAGCTGATACCCGCGACTTCGTTCGCGTGGATGTAGGTTTTTTGAAATTCCCGTGGGAACTCTTTGATTTTCCGGGATAAAAAGTAGCCTATGTGCTAATCCAGGGTATAATCTATCTCCATTCTAAATTTCAGCCCAATCCGTCCAGTAGTTTTTGCGTGAAGGAGTAACAAACATACACACACACACACACACAGACACACACACACACACACACACACACACACACACATACAAACTTTCTCCTTTATAATATTAGTGTGAAGACAGCTGAGTATGGTTATTTACACGTTAAACACCAAACACCCCTTGTATCTGTCCATCCGTCGTTAGCCTGTCAGTTTGAACAAAAGTTATGGGTAAGTACCATGTAAATACGCTGAAGTAGAGGACTTAACCCAAAGAGATCTAGGCTTTCTTATCTCAGGAAAATAAAGGGTTTCCACTGGATTTTTAACCTTTTATATGCGGACGAAGTAGTGGGGAAAGACTAGTCTAGAATATCTAGCTTCCTCGAAATTGTCGTCTCAAAGCGGTGGACGATAAAAGGGAAAAGGGTCGCTATAAACTGAGGAAAACAGTAGTTAGCTTTAAGTGGAGTTAGTGAGCGTTGCTTCGGTGGAAAAGTATTCTATATGAGTGATGTTTTTGCGCCGTGCCGTTACAATAACGAACCACTCTATCTCATAGTCTCTGTCTTTCTCGTGGTTCTACAGATAAATATAGGTATTCTATAGACAAAATTAATCCTGGAAGCAACAAATAATTTACTCTGAAGCAACAACATGACACAATGTGATATCGTGCTGTAAACTGGGCGTCTTGCAGAGAGACACTAAGGCTGAAATCTATAAAGCGCACTTTGACTTTGCTCTGACTTAAGATTGAGTTAAAACGAGACAGATTTATGCGAGCGGTATAACGCTGTCTCGTTTTAACAGTGTCTTAAGTCTGAGGAAAGTCAAAGTGCGCTCTATAGATCTCAGCCTAAGTGTCGTGATCACACTATAATATTATAAAGGCGAAAGTTTGTATGTGTGTGTGTGTGTGTGTATGTTTGTTACTCCTTCACGCAAAAACCACTGGACGGATTTGGCTGAAATTTGGAATGGAAATAGATAATATCCTGGATTAGCACATAGGCTACTTTTTATCCCGGAAAATCAAAGAGTTCCCACGGGATTTCGAAAAACCTAAATCCACGCGGGCGAAGTCGCGGGCATCGGCTAGTTTCTAATACAGTTCTGAAGAAAATACAAAAAAATTAGACTTTATACTTTGACGTAAGATTTTTTACACCTTTATTACCTGTTATCTCCCAAAGCCACCATACACTTTCAGCTTTTATAAAATAACGAAGGTCTGGCACGCGCTGGCTCTTAGTCCATAAATGAGCTTTCAGACATACCAACTACATCATTACGACAAAAATGTGTCTGTCTCTGTCTGTTATCACTTCCCGGCCAATCCGTTTCCCAAATTCGACGTTTGGAAAGAGATAGCTGGGATTCCGAAGGAAAATTGCAAGAAATGTATGTATTTTGGCAAGCGAATCAAAATAAAGCAAGGGTTTTTTGAAAATATGGTAGCGTTTAACTCATTTCCAGGTAAAACGGCCTAAAACTGTACTAAAAATTAAAATTCAACACTGAAAGGCCGTCAACGCATTGGCGGTTCCTCTGGTACTGCAAATGTTCATGGGCGGAGGTAATCACTTAACATCAGGTGACCCGCTTGCTCGTTTGCTCGTTATATTTATTTAAAAAAAAATCAGGCTAGTGTTAGTAATTTCGATCAAAACGGTTTAATTGCAATAAAGATTCAACAGTTTCAGTTTTCTGCTCCTCCTGTAAAATTTTATTTTGTGCAGTACACCGTTTTGTTTGCGAGCTCCTCAAATGACACTGTGACATTGACGTTATTTTCGTGAAGACATTTTTCGACGCGTCTGATGCTGACGCACTCGCATTTTCAGCACTGAAAAATGAATTTTCCTTCTTACGCCTCTTGCGATGATTTGCGATTACCTTTAAAATTAAAATTAAATTACCTTTAAAATTAAAATGCCAAAATTTTTTGCCCAAAACATTGTTATATTTTTCAATAAGGCCTGCTCATCAAATTATGGACTGTAACTTAATATTTCTGCATTATCTTTACATTAGTTTATTATCTACTAAATTAACCTTCAACTTTGTACTACAATGTCACGACATAAGGTCATAGCCTAAGAGATTAAATTAAAGAGTAGAGTGGCCATTGGGCTAATTTGCTTGCACATAACACTTAAACTAAACCAATAAATAGTAAAAAATAATTATTAGGTCTAAAAGTAACTTCATAACAACACCGCCTTCCTGATATCACAAAAGCATTTCAAAGAACACAAGTCAAATGGAAAAGTTACAAATAGTTTTTTTCATATTCTGTAGTTCTACTGCCATTTAATTAGATTCATACAGTTTTTTCAAATTGAACAGTGACACAATTATTGTACCTATAGTACTCGACAAGTCGAGATGGCAATCTGAGCGGGGACGCCCCGCACAACCGCAACCCGGTGCGGGATAGCGCGGGTAACGTACTGGTGTACGGGGCTTCCATCCGTCTCATACCTTGATTGCCATCTCAACCTGTCGTGTACTACTCGTATAGAAGAACTACTTCAAACAAAAATCTTGTTCTATAAAGCTATCAAAGTACGTTTTTAGTATGTGCGTGCGTGTGTGTAGTGATAGCTATCAAAGTGTGTAAGACGGGTTGATGGATACAATATAGATATTAGATACCAAATAGAAATATTACTGAGAAGAGACATATAAAACATCTACATTAGTTATTTTAGCCTCACTCGAGAGAAAAGTCGCCACTTTATCCTATCTGTCACTTATACGAAATTTAAACATCTTTGATCATGGCTCGGCAAGAAAATTTTCTTATAAGTAAATTACGCTATCGTAGGCGGATATATCTCTATTATTAAAGGGATCTAGAAAAGAGAAACCGAGCATAGCTATGGGTATCGCATAATAAGAGCATTTAGGCGCCAGTTATACTAGGTTCTCTTTAACCCCCGACCCAAAAAGAGGGGTGTTATAAGTTTGACGTGTGTATCTGTGTATCTGTCTCCTAAACTATTGAACCGATTTTAATTTAGTTTTAGTTAGCTATAATCCAAAAAAATCGGTTCAGCCGTATGAAAGATATCGGCTCTTTTCTAGTTATTGTAACCTTTACTGGTCGGGGGTGTTATAAATTTTTAATTTACACTTGTACCTAATAAAAATAAATTGATGTAAAGGAGGCCTGATTGATTTTTAGTAGCAAATTATGTTGGCAGGTTTGTAGCTATTTTTATTTTCAATTTTAGTGGACGCGGTTTACAGCACTTAGACCACAGAACACCTGAATAGGTACTGAACCAAACTGATTCATATCTCCCATAATTCCAAATGTAGGTACCGAGAATGCGGAATCCGAAATGCCGAATCACGTAACGCTTGAAGCGCATAATACCTACAAGCAAAATGCATAATATTATATCAGTATGATTTAAAAAAAATTAAATAGTAAAGTTCCTTTAGAATTTTATTTCGTAAACTGTTTACTTTTTTACTGTAAACCGTACTATTTACTGTTTTCGGTAAACCATACTAAGAAGATACCTACTACCTCTATTGCTCGTAACTTAACTATTAAATATTATAAGGATCTATCAAATTTAAGGGTACCTACAGACGCTTAAAGTTTAAGAACATCTTAAAATTTCAGACGCCCTTAAAATTTAAGTCTTTATATTTAAGTATACTTTTCTCAAACGAAATGAGGTTTTGTATTTCCAAGATAGGTTTGTCCGGGTAATCGAATTTCTTTAATTTGGTACGTAATTGACATTTCAATTATCTACAAAGCACTTCGATTCCTCATTTCGTTTCGCTGCCTAAAGGCTTGGAGAGACGAAACGCGCAAACGCAGCGTCTAGAACATTAAGCGGATCGGCAGTTTCTTGTAATGGAAATGATTCTAAACTCTAAAGCATCTGCTAGAATTCGTTGTATTTGAAGAGTTCCTTCAGTTATGAAGGATATACTGAATACCTATACATATAGCGCAGCTTCGTACAATACTGGTTGGACAGATGACATGATTTACTGGTGGAATGTTTCAGGAGAAAACATTAAATTTAAGAATGAGTGCTTTTTTATTGCGTGATACGCTTGCGCTTGATGACAATCATACTTAAAAAAGCAACGTTGAGGTCTAGGTTGGAGAGCGCTTGTCAACTAAGTTGTTAATTGCTAAGTTAATTGATGCAAAGTTGTACCACATTTTGGTAAATAAAAACTATTTCCGTTTATAATTTCTATTTCTTGTGAATTGTAATTCCGTCCAAAATTGCTTTCTGCAATATGAAGATGGCAGATGCGTCGGACTGCCCACCAAAAAAATCTAATTTTACTTATCAGATTGTGTTTATGGACGTAGATTTTGTTTATGATGGCCTATTTATATGCATCGACGTTAACCATAATTAGCGATTAGTGAAGCGTTCAGTGTGACGTTATCCCGTGCTGCAGCGCCGCGCGTCACTGCCGGCTATCGCGTTTTGTGCGTCCAGACCTTTACAAAATCCTTCCAACTCCCTGTCTCGTGCCACTTATAATTATTTGCCCTAACTTCTTGATGAATAGGCATTACTATCATAATTAATTATTACTTATTAATCCATTAGATAAAATTGTTAGAAAGCCTGTATAGATATTTTGAGTTATACTAACTCGATTACTCGTTTAATCTATTTTCTTATTATGTATATTTTGATGGAACAGCTAAGTAAGTGCCTTGATATTTAGTTATCTAGGTCATAGGGTGGGCGTTACTTTAATTACTCATACTCACTTAAAGCCTACATTTTCAGGCTAACTACAGTAGTTTAGTATAGGACTCTTATTACAGTGGTAATGTAACAATCGGCATCAAGTCATAAGTATGTAGAGCAATTGGCCGTTATCCAAAACCAGTGAGAGAATATCATATTTCTGGAGTAGCAGTAAACCGACTAATACTAGAAGAACAAACATCATGATATCAGACTGTAGATGATGGATGCTGTTTGTTTTTAAAAATCCCATGAAAAGTCTAGTTTTGTTTAAATACTATCTCTATGGTCTAGTTAGTCTAGTCCCAGCTATTTCAAATTTAGTCAAAATCGCTTGAAAGAATGGGTCGTAAAAAACAACTGACAAACAATTTTCTATTCATAGTATTAGTAGGTACTTATCGATTAGAACGAAACAAGCTCAAACTAATAAACATTTTGAAGTAAATAGATGAGCCTAAGAGAAAATCGCCATAATAATGTTCATATAAGAAATAAAGACATTACTAAAGTTTTTTTGTTTGAAATCAATATTTTACGAATGAAAACTCAGCTGCTACTCTTATTACATACTACTGTAAGAGTTGTGTCTTCTGAATATACAAAAAAGAGAAGTCCTGTCTGACTCTTCATCGCCCAGGTCAAGCTCTTGGATCTAGAAAGCTAAAACTTTGCACAAAAAACTAAATAGGTAATTAATGTAAATATGGAATAAATTTTAAAATTTCCACGGGAATGGATTTATATATTTTCGCCGTGTGAAGCTAGTGTTAAGATAAAGATATCACAATTGCATAAAAAACTGAAGCCTCAGCGCAAATTCACTGAAAAAAGATGCAGAAGAAAAGAGTGGGGATCTTAAAAAAGGCATTGCACGCTCTAGTAAAATGACATCTCTTTGTCCAAAACCATAAAATAAGAAGAAAATTTACGAGCACGCTTTTCCCCATCGTCTGCAAACCAACGACCTGATACAGTAACTAGGTCAATATAAGATAATTCCAGAATTAGATTAAGACAAAATATTTTCCTTTTTCTTTTATATCTGGTAAACAGGACGTGAAAAATGTGGCTAATTCTTGTACAAAGTTAATGCGGATGTATCTAAGGTTCGTTGACTTTATTCTCATGGGATGAGAAATATCCCAACAATAGTCTGTAGGTATACTTTAGTTTTCCTAAGATAACTTAAAAGATAAACAAACCACAGAAACTTTCTCAGAAGAAAACCTAATATTTTAATGTACCTACCTACTTGAGGAAAAATAAAAATCAAACGTTTACTGGTTTTTTGACATTAAAATTATTATATTACATATTTTCATAAAGTACCCATGCTTTTCGATTCCTTTGAACGGCAAAAAGGAAAGAGTACAAAGAAATGGGGATTCGCGACGAGTCGTAAAAAATAAACTACCTAGTACTTTCTTGAACATTGCTCTCTGAATCCGATCAAGAGAACTGTTTGTAGTTTCCAAGTGCATTAACAGAGGACTTCCTTGTAGCTGTAATGTTAAAAATGTAGGAAAACTGTAAACTTGCTCATTGCTCAATTCTTAGGTATTGAGCGTACTGAAAGTTAAAGTTTTACTCCTTAAATATGAATGGATACAGCAGATTCTCATCAGTAGTATGTGCTTAGTATCCATTGTAAGTATGTATAATTTTATATTTCAGTATTTATTATAAATAGTCAGGTTTTTTACGGTAGTTATTTATACCTATAGTATAGAACAGGAATAGAGAATATAGTATTGGCGTCACTCAGAAAAGCAGGTATTATTTAAATATTTTTATCGAATTATTGGAATGTCCTCTCCAAAACCAACACAAAAAAACACAAGTTTAATGTGTAAGGTTATCCGAGAGTTTTAATCTAAACAAACTAATGCCAAAATAAATAATTTAATTAGAGCGTGATTGCTATCACAACATCTAATTATTCAGTTCACAATCCAAATACCGAAAATTTGCGATATCGCTCCGAATCTCAGAAGGAGACTGAACTAAAACCTTCGAAACACCCGTATTTATGCAAGTTCAATCTTGTTGGCCTCCTAGCAACAGATTGTATGACATCGAATGAGCCAAATATCGATTTTATCAAACTACCTGCATTAGGTAAATTAATAATTTTATATTATTTTTAACAACTTTTAAAAATAACCTTACAGTTGGTACACATATACCCAGTGGCGTGCACAGGGTTTGAAGCTAGGGTAAGTATTTAGGTAGAAACATAATTACTGGCAGGTCATCATGAAAAACAAGCACTGATTTATTACAACTAGGGTAAGCAGTACTTTTATGCCTCTATGACTTGCACACCACTGCATATACCTAATATTAATAACCCAGAATTGCGCTGCCTAAATATACCGGAAGGACACATAAACTATGCGTCGTAGATAGTGGATACGTTAATTTAGGGAACGTAAATTGTTATTAGTCGGCGACGCGACAGGAGCATTTTGCTGGCTAATTGCTTCGATATTACACTCTCACATCTATAAAGTGGCCCGAAAGCCAGTTAATTTCAAGGATTTTGTTCGATAAAAGCTAAAATTTAATTATTCAATTCTTAAGTGTTGTCTGTTTGTAGGGCTTTTAAAAAATAAATTCACTGAGCGTGTGTGGGATGAGCTATTTTCGGAGTCCGCTGTCCGTCCGTCCGTCCGTCTGTCTGTCAGCGGGCTTGTATCTTGTTAACCCTAATAGTTAGAGAGTTAAAATTTCCCAGCATGTGTATTTCTATTGCCGCTATTAAACAAAATATATTCAAAATGGGTGCCATGCAATAAAAAGTACTTACATAATCTTGTACGATGGTATGGTACCTACTCTGTATGGTACTCTGTGTGCGAGTCGAACTCGCACTTGACCGGTTATTCATTTTAGTAACGAAACATGTTCTTGTATACCTAGGTGCTAAAAATTATTAATTGCACGATATTCCCAACTGAAACATAAAAAGCAGAGTTTATGAAGTCCCTAAAGCTCAGTTCAATATCTGAAGACTTCGTATTGAAACTGAATCAATACTGAACTTGAACGGTATTGAACACATTACTTATTCACACTGAGGGAAACAACGATTAGTAGATATTTAATTAAAAATAAACACTTTTAAGTAAATACCTAGCTTAATTACAATGAAATCGTAGCCACAAAAACCCCGGAGAAATTGTAGAACAAAGTCATAGTTAAAATTCAAAAGTCGGCTGCAAATCAAACGATTAAGTTAGGTACGATTACTGTTATACTTTTGACCACCAATAAAAGTTAAACATATTAGGTCAAAGTTATTTATTTGTTGAATTTGTAAGTTAATAAATATAACTGATGCAATGGCTTAAAACAAAAGCTACGAGGTTTCCAAACGCGCCAAAAAATGGGTTGCAGAAGCCAGTAGGTATTAATAATTTCATGATTAAAGGCACAAATCCTAACTAACTATATAAGTAATTTCGAATAATTCTTTGCGACTTGGTAGTATACAACACTAGCTTCTCCTTTCAGAAAAGGTTGCTGGGTAGAGATTGCTCTAAGCAATAAGGCCACCTTTGCACACAATTGTTTTTTCTGTTTTCTTCCTTCTGTGTCGTGTTCCTTTACATGTTTTTGTGTGCAATAAAGACTTCTGTCTATCTGTCTACCTTATTGTGTAACCTATTTTGCGTGTATTGACATGGTATTGATATTGAAAGTATAACGGTAACCACCAGTAAGTAACTTTTTAACCCCCGACCCAAAAAGAGGGGTGTTATAAGTTTGACGTGTGTATCTGTGTATCTGTGTGTCTGTGTATCTGTGTATCTGTGTATCTGTGTATCTGTGTATCTGTGTATCTGTCTGTGGCATCGTAGCGCCTAAACGAATGAACCGATTTTAATTTAGTTTTTTTTGTTTGAAAGGTGGCTTGATCGAGAGTGTTTTTAGCTATAATCCAAAAAAATTGGTTCAGCCGTTTAAAAGTTATCAGCTATTTTCTAGTTTTCTTGTAGAAAAGAAGGTTAGATAACCCTTAGGTTCATAATATTCAAGTGTCAATTGACAAATGTCAAGCTGTCAAGATGGACGTTGCCTAGATATACATAATTATTTATTTGAAAATGATTTGTCGGGGGTGTTGAAAATTTTTAATTTATACTTGTTTTAATCTGCTTATATGTTGCCACTTTAACTTCGCAATGCGTTGAGCTATGTCGGTTATTCTGGTTCTCCTAAGGATCTCCTTATTTCTGACTTGATCATGTAGAGAAACTCCAATCATAACACTCTCCTCATCACCCGATGAGTGACTCTGAGCTTTCTTATTTTAAATTTATCTCAAGCAATCACAATTATAAAACAAGTGTAAATTAAAAATTTATAACACCCCCAACAAGTGAAGGTTACAGTAACTAGAAAAGAGCTTATAACTTTCAAACGGCTGAACCGATTTTCTTAGATTATAGCTAAGAACACTCTCGACCAAGCCACCTTTCAAACAAAAAAAACTAAATTAAAATCGGTTCATTAGTTTAGGAGCTACGATGTCACAGGCAGATACACAGATACACACGTCAAACTTATAACACCGCTCTTTTTGGGTCGGGGGTTAAAAAAACCAATACTTAGGTACAACTTATGCCTGGGTAATTTTGCTAACATAAAACTTTATAATTAGTACAATAAGTTTAAGGAGTTTCCGATTTTAGTCGAACAAAAACTTTGAAGGTCACACTCGCAGACTTGCTGAAATGTTTGAAAGATTTCTCTTAAATGAGCGTCTAAAATAATAATTATATTCAGAAAGATATTTGAACTTCAATAATAAGTAATTAGATATTTTAAATATTATGGAATAAAATTTCTATATATTCAAAGTGTTTGGATAGGATTTGAAACCTGGGTTGACATCTCAAGTAGGTATATATCATAACTGCCTTATAGTTTCCTTATAATATAAACAAATCGCAGATACTTTCAACTAGTGACTATAGCACGAAATAGAGAAAATATGATTATATTCCGAATGGGCGCCGATATATTTAACTACTAGTTTTTCACCGCTCTCAAACTCAATAGACATGCCCATGATATACCTATCTGTATATAATTACAGTATGCTTGTAGCAAATGTATGTTTGTCGCAACTAGTCCAGGCCACCTTCTGAAAGTTTAAACTAGGTAGGTACACAAATAAAATCGATTCAACCTATCGCGAGGTTATGAAAAGTTTAAAAAACGGGCACAAAACGTCCCGGCCACATCTGGCCATAAATCATTCGAATATAGAATGACGCAGCATTTTGGACGCAACACTGACGCTGACGTTTCAAATCGTTTTGACATTTATAACAACAAGCCCTGTGAAACTTTTGTAGAGAAATAAAATAGCAATAAATTCTCCAGGATGCAGTCAGTAGTAACGTTCGAGAAACCATTACCACATTTAAGTCTGCCGGATTGGGATGCTCGCTTGTACGGGCTGCAGGTGATTTACTATTGTCTTAAATTCACACAAGGCGCGACGGCAACTGAGAGAACGAGGAAGAGCTTCCTTTCCCTGATCTCAGGTACTTTTGCTAAAAAGCAGCTAACCCCAAAAAGCATCGTAGGTATAATGGTCGGCTTCAGAATTCGAGTAGCAATTCCGCGAAACTATTGCATCAAAAACCTGTCGCACTTATGGTCTTTTTCTACAAACACGCCACACACATCTAACCCATGTGTAAAACCGTGCCACGCGAATATGATCAAACGATTTACGGGCTTTGACTGTAGGTTGTAGAGATTCCAAGGAGGGGTACGAAGTGATTTGCCTCCTTCTTATTCGAACCGCTAGGGCATATCCCCTTTTGGTTCATAAAGCCATTCCGCATCAGTTTACTTCTCTACTTTTAATATAGGTGCCTTCAAATCAAGAGTGAATAGGCATCTTCAAGGCAACCGAATTCTATCTCAGGCTGCATTATCACTTGTCAGCAGATCTGGTTGCAGCCAAAAAAGTGGTTACAAAGAATAGACGTTTATCTGTTTTTGAGAAAGTCAAAATATTTACCTAAAAGTGTCGTATACTTAACACTAAGTAGTGCAGAATCGTATATCCAAATGTTATAACTGAACCAACACAACAAGTTCGTTTACTATAGTTAAGAAACGAGCCCAAGATCTTCCAGTTAAGAGCATGAACCGTACCACGGAGACGGTTCTAATACACCCAAAGGATATTATTGCTACTTACTTAACTTTTTGATTCACTTTGTCCACATAGGAAACTTTGTCCACATCAGCTATTAGATCGCATTACTCTTGCACGAAGCACTCTCTAAATGTTCCTACTTTTATACTACAAATAGCAATTTTGTATTGTCGAACTGAAAAAGCAATGTTCAAAGTGGAAAGTTTTCTTCGCCCGTGTCGATAATAATATTTTTACAACTATTTCCTAGTGTAGAGACAAAAGTACTACTTACTGTAGTATAAACGAGCGGGATTTTATTTTCTTTTCTTTATGGTAGTTCTAGTTGCAAGTTTTCTTCTATTACGTTTGTTGCCTCTTTTTTCTTTAAGATGGCTACAAACGTAAATGATAATTACCTATTATTATTAGATCTAGTCTAAGGGTTGGCAGATGGAATAATGAAAAAGAAAAGCAGATAAGTGCTGTTCGGACGTCATAATGTCAACTTTAATTTTAACCAGTGGTAGATGCATTTGACTGCTACAGATTCATTTGTGTTAAATCTTTTCAATCAACTTGATAAAAAAGTAAAATGTTAAATAGGATAAATCACTCTAAGTAGTTGGGCAGCACCACATGTTGTATTACAAACGGCCTGTTCCACTTGCCCCTGCTAGGGTTCCCCCCCCCCCCTAGTTGGTAGAGTGGATTTTTCGCCCCCTATTACCCATCTGGTAAGGATGGGTGGAAAAATACCTATTAGTAAATATTTCTTCTTATAAGACTCGACTAGAAGTTTTAAATCTCCAACTAAGTAATTAAATGGTCGTCAATTCAAAATGTCGGGAGAATTTCGTAAGAACAAATTTTCATTTTCCCTATATTCGCTCATCAGATAATTATCTTTAAACATCAAAGTAATAAGTAAATTTAGACATAGAAATTTGTATTAACCGAAGCACATAATCGTGAATTAGATAAACCTTCATTTGTAAAAGGTAATCTGACCTAATCCGGCCTAAAGTATTGAAATACTCGTAAACCGAGTCGTGCCCGTGTTTCAAAACAAGAAACAAATTTCTACTGCGTAGTGGAAATGCTAAATTAACTTTATTAGGTCCAGCTTTGTGCGTAAAACCACAGAATAGGCTGCGTTCACATTCTTTCTTAGCAATACATTGAATTTTTTCTAAAATGAGGAACATCTCGGTAAAGTACGAACCTCATCTATAATAATTAAAAAGTCTTCTATAGTTAAATTGCACCGAGGTAGATAGATAGAAGTCTTTATTGCACACAAAAACATGTAAATGAACAATATAGAAGGAAGAAAACAGAAAAAACAAATGTGTGCAAAGGCGGCCTTATTGCTTAGAGCAATCTCTACCAGGCAACCTTTGCTGAAAGGAGAAGCTAGCGAGGTAGTTTTTCTATCTCTGGCTCTTTTTCTCTTTTACCTTCCTATAATTTATGATGCAAAACCAATATTATCTTCTTGATCTAACCCATAAAACTGTTGGTCTTTCCCTTCCCAGACTTCCATCTATCTTGCTTTCATTAATATTTAGAACTCAATAACATTAATATTGTTTGAAAACTTAGAGTGACTTATTTCAATTATTCAGAAAACTTATGTTTATACTTTATACGCCAATCAAGATTCATAAATTTTAAATGAAAGCTTGTTATGATGTTGTGATGACAAAGAAGATAAAAAATCAAACGGTTCGGCATCCAACGTTTTCATTATGTTAATTAAATATTTTGAAAAATACTGGTAGCTCGCTTTTCATCTTGTCTGGTGAAACAATTAATCTTCTAAAAGGATTTTGTTTTTAAATGTTTTAAATGCTAAAACATTATCCTGCTATTGGACTTTGTCCCATTCTAGTAAAATTATTATGGGATTACCTCTTTAAAATAATGAGGGAAATATTATTATGTTTGCTCGTGGTAAACTAACTGGAACAATTTGCATCTACGTGGACGATAACCACGGCTTTACACAACGTTTCTCCAATACTCCCTTTTATAATTTTATGGGCGGTCTTGCTTCCAGGTAAATTAGAAAAGTTTCACCTGTCCCTCGTACCTAGTGTCAAATTGCCTGGTAAGCCCTTTATAGGAAGATTTCGTGAGGAAACGGTGGGACACTCCATTTTCACTTTGAATAATGTGCCGCTAAGTCTTACAGCAATTTCGGACGTACATATCTCGAAATCTTGAGTAATTGTCAAAGGAATTAGGTAACAATTTGAAGGTTTTTTCGTATTTGTGGAATTCGCCGTTCAGGAATTGCTGGACGATACGATAATTTTTTTATCCTGAATAATTCTGAATATTTCAAATAAAATCTAGGTAGGTAAATATATTTGGGGCTAATACGAAACGCGGTATTCCCTCCCCGATTGCCATTTCAACCTGTCGAGTAGGTACCTACTATATTATAATATAATTATTGTGTTAGTATTACCTGTGGAATTACTATTACTGCGTTCAGTATTACTTTAACGAAGTTTTTTACTGGCGCACACTACTTAGCTGACAAGTGTAAATTAAAAAATTTATAACACCCCCGACAAGTGAAGGTTACAGTAACTAGAAAAGAGCTGATAACTTTGAAACGGCTGAGCCGATTTTCTTGGATTATAGCTAAGAACAATCTCGATCAAGCTTCCTTTCAAACAAAAAGGAACTAAATTAAAATTGGTTCATTAGTTTAGGAGCTACGATGCCACAGACAGATACACAGATACACACGTCAAACTTATAACACCCCTCTATTTGGGTTGGGGGTTAATAAAAATATGCTTAATTACGCTACGTTGATTAATTTAAAAAAAAATCATAAGTCTAGACAAGATTTCTTTCACTCAATTTTTTTTTCATTTCATTTATTCCTTAGTTTCCTTAGTTCATGTCAAATTCAAAAACTTTTGTCTCCGACGACGTAAAGAAACGGTGATTTTTATTCAAAGTTGCGACGCTTCGTCGTAAATATTCATTTGAACAAAGTTTATTTTCAATGAAAAGTTGAAATGATCCCTTTGGCATTCATATTACAATGTTATTGATCGCAGAACTCGTGTTTTCAAATAAAACACTGTAACAGCTTGTCTGTGAAAATTTCAAATTTATATTTTTATTGTTCAACAAATTATTTTTATATTATAATAAATTAGCCGATGTCCGCGATCTAATCCACGTGGATTTAAAAATCCCGCGGAAACTCATTGTTTTTCCGGGATAAAAATAAACTATGTCACTCTCCAAATCTTTAGCAGCTATACCTACCCATGCAAAAAATCACGTCGATTCGTTGTTCCGTCGCGACGTGATTAACGGACAAACCAATAAACCAACAACAAATACGCTTTCGCATCTATACACATAATAAAATTGTAGAAAAGTGGTGTCTGTACAATGGAAATATATAAAAAAAAAGTAGCAGGGGTTGTTATTATATCGATGCCGAACCCGACATTGTAATTAATTTTTTTTTGTCTGTTTGTCTGTGTGTTTGTGCACGCTAATATCAGAAACGGCTTATTCGATTTAGATACGGTTTTCACTAATATATTGTAGTAAGCTTCACTTAAGATTTAATGTTTATTTCATGTCAATCGGTTCATAAATAAAAAAGTTATGTCAATTTAAAGAATCACGGCGAACATTTTTAACGTACAGAGTACGTACTACACGCCTCGCGCCTGAGCGTCCGTGGCTATATAAAGCGCGCTGAGAGCTATTCCACGCGAACGAAGTCGCGGGCACAGCTAGTTTATAATATGGGTAGTGACTAGTGATGCGTAAGTGTGTTTGTTTGTTCGTTTGTGCTTCAATCACGCCGTGACGGAGCAATGGCTCGACGTGATTTTTTGCATAGATTAACAGGAGCACAGAGGCCACTTTTATCCCAAAAAATCAATGCGTTCCTACGGGCTTTCTAAAAACACAAATCCACGCGGACTAAATCGCGGAAATTGGCTAGTCTTATCTGTAAAGAGATATATTTTATCTATTTGTAATAGTACTACTATCTGAAACAACAATTACGTGAATGTTTCTGGAATGATATGAATGTATTCTACTATGAATGTAAGATAGGTGGCTTGCGAGTCGCTCAAACAAAAGAATCATTGCAACCCATATGGGCATGCGTTAGTTATTGATGAAGAAAATCAATTTCAGTTCTAATGCATCGAACCGATTTTCATCGATCACCCATTAATATCAGACAATAAGCGACTTGCCGGTGGCGGTAGTTAGTCAATTGTCTTCTGGCTGAATTCGCACTTTCTTATCTGTATTTATCATGATATATCCTTCACTTCGACAAAAATCGGATCGAGTAAAAATAATAACCAAACCAAGAATTTGACAAAGAACCTCTACATTTCCAGGTGACTGCAGACACCAGAAGAGCTGATGCCTTCGATCTCCGACACGGCGCCCATCAGCTTCGCAATGAAACCAGGATCAAGACTGAGTGGGATAGCTACCACAACAATAATCGGCTTAGAGCAAGGTAAAACCATTTGAATTATATGATGCAACTTGTATTTAAGATGAGAGAGGGTCTAAAGGTACTCGATTTTTTTCTTTTTTCCAAGTTATACGTATCAGGAAACACAGACGCCAGGGCGTTTATCGCCAGGCTTACTCATCTGAAGAACGGATATAGAAAATGATATTGATCTGGTATTGCACTATCCCTGTTATAAGATAAATATGAGAGTGTGTTTATCTGTTGGTTTGTCCTTCTATTACGCCACGCCAAAGCATTGGATTGACATTTTTTTTTCATGAATGTAGTTAAAGACCTCAATGACATGTTTTAACCCCCGACCCAAAAAGAGGGGTGTTATAAGTTTGACGTGTGTATCAGCTGTGTATCTGTGTATCTGTCTGTAGCATCGTAGTGCCTAAACGAATGAACCGATTTTAATTTAGTTTTTTTTGTTTGAAAGGTAGCTTGATCGAAAGTGTTCCTAGCTATAATCCAAGAAAATCGGTTCTGCCGTTTGAAAGTTATCAGCTATTTTCTAGTTACTGTAACCTTCACTTGTCGGGGGTGTTATAAATTTTTAATTTACACTTGTCCATGAATGTAGTTAAAGTAGGTAGTCAAAAGTGATAAGCCAGGCTACTTTTTATCGCAGAAAATTTAGGATTGCATTGCACAGACTGCTGTGAGGGTGGGTGAATGGGTTCGACTAAACAGGTGAGTAAAATCAGATTCTTATATATTCATGGCAATCTCTGACGATACTTTAAACACTGATCATTTTTCAGGGTATACGAAATAGAACAATGGAAGTCAACCCTCCAAGAGCTATTGAATCGTATAGACAGAGAGATGAGCGCTCTGAAAGAGGAGAAGGCGTCAACTGAAAGAGAACTTGAACAGCTCAACATGCCGCTACTTGTTTGTTCGGAATGTTTGTCAAATAGAGATGGGAGAAGAAGTTCTGAGCTTACTTATGATCTAGCTGATACTGAGTTGAAAAAGGTAAGTACTTTTTTAGGGTTCCGTACCGCAAAAGGAAAAACGGAACCCTTATAGGATCACTTTGTTGTCTGTCTGTCTGTCTGTCTGTCCGTCCGTACGCGTCCGTCCGTCCATCCGTCGTGTCCGTAAAGAAACCTATAGGGTAGGTAGGTCTTATAGCACAAGTAAAGGAATAAATCTGAAAACCGTGAATTTTTGTCTATGTCGGTTCTTCGAACTATATACCCGAGTCATTGCCATCCGTTTAATATAACACTTAGATGTAAGGTAAAAATGGTACAAATATGAGAGCGCGTTCACTATGATGTCCTACCATGAAGATGTGTAGGTAAGACGCTTTAGATGGAACTCAAAATGTGAACCACAAGCCACTGGATTGCGTAACTAAGACAGGTGCCTTTGTAGAGCCATTTCCAATTACATTCTCTGTGCAGTCCCTTCAATTCACATAACTACAAATCTCATACCTCACTGAGTTAGAGTGTCTGTGGACATTATAGTTGCTACAAAATCTAAAAGCACTAGTCACATCCGTGCCAAAGCTTTGAATTCGTACGAAATATATATCTGGCTGGAGTGGTGAAAAGCACCAACCGTATCTAATTACCACCATGCCACTCAATGAAAGCCTAAAGTGAATTTATGACTATAGATAGATATCATAAGGTTCCCTGTAAAAATGTTGACACGTATTTTAATAAAAATACATTTAAAAGTAATCCATTATTTAACCAACCTATGTGAATAAGCCCTTGCAAAATGTGCCTAGCCATTTCTAATTTTAGGAATTTCGGGAATTAATATAATAATTCTAGGAATTCCGACTGATGAAAATGATTAAATTATTTATTATTATTGAGACCTATTTAATTTTACTCCATTTATAATTTACTCTTAGTAAAGGAGTTATTGAATTATTTGGCAATAAAGGGAACGATTATAATATTGTGAATACCGGGAATAGGAACTGTTACACTAAACTATTAATTAAAGAATAATTAAAATATTACGTATGTATTTATAATAAACTAGCTGATGCTCGCGACTTCGTCTGCGTGGATTTAGGTTTTTAAAAAACCGGTGGAAACTCTTTGATTTTCCGGGATTAAAGTAGACCATGTCAGTCTCGAGTACTTTAGTTATTATACCCTTTCAAAAAATCACGTCGATCCGTTGCTCCACTGTGACGTGATTGAAGAACAAACACATTAACTAACAAGCAAAAACGCTTTAGCATTTATATTTAGCGTTTTATATGGGCTAGTTGTGACAATGCATATACTTAAATCGATTGCGATTGTTAATCAACGTTGTCCCAAGGCGGTGACTGGATGGATGACCTACTTCGACAAAAACTTAGCGTGTTCATTACCTCCGTGCCTCATAGAGCACGTTAAGCCTTCGTTCCCGGTTATAATTACTAACATCTCATAATAACAGCTGTGAAAACCTAAGAACCGAAATCTCGTTCTCTAAGTGAGTTGTATGCGGAACGATCTAGGAACCCACCGCATTATTATCCCAAGAGAATTAATGAAATTAATGGACAGGAGTCACGACCCTCAGCGATGAAGGATACAAAAATAAAGAAAGAATATGAGTAGTGGTTGAAGGATTCTCTTGCGAATTCCAGGAACTGTGCGTTACTGAGAGCAACAAGAAAATGCTCATAGACCGATGTCAGTCCGCGTGGGAAAAGATCAATAAACTGGAAGTGGTGAAATTCAAACTTCAACTAGACCTCAACGACAAGAACGAAACGCTGCAAATTGATAAGGACATGCTTAACTTGGACAAAGATTGTGCTAACATTACGTATAAAACTGATTCCCTGAAAACTCCAAATAGGTATGTTAACTTATTATTATTAGAAGTTATAATTTAAATTAGTTATTCTTGATATAGGATATAAGCACCTCCTTTTCCACCAGGAATGTAAATAAATAAAACGTTTCAATCATCTTGTTACATACATACAGTACATTAGGTAGTATTTGATCTCGAACAATTTGCGTGTTTATTGGCGTAAGTATATGAATACAATTTAAAAAATTGCAAGATTTTGTTGAAAAAATATATTGATTATGCAAGAATGTTTGGCGAAGTATTATGTGAAACCCATCAAAAATCCTTGAATGCTTTTCCACTAGCTGGCCTCAGCAAAGCCAATGAAGCATTAGTTGGTTTTACACATTCTGCATTGTACATTGAAGTCTGTTCTTAAGTAATGATATGAAAATGTTAAAATTACAGAATGATCACATACGAACAATGGTTGGACAAATGTGAGGCGACGAAGAGAATGGCAATAAACGAGCTTCAGGATACGCTTCGTCTTCGCGAATCCTTGTTCGTCGCCCGAGGCCGCGCCAGAAACGCCTTGCGTGCGCAGACTGACGTGACGAACTATATGATGAGACGGCGCATTTATGATACACAGAGGGCGAGGAATGAGCTGCAATGGCAAAAGATGAAGGTACGAAAATAGAAGTAGTTAACGCTATTAGGGGTCATCGTATACTTGCTATAAGATGATCAAGAGACTAAAGTGTAACGTTAGTAGGAAGATTTAGCTGCATGGAGAATGATGAAAAAATGATTGATGTCAGTAGAGCCAAGTCATGCATTTGCTTAGCACTCTCAATACTTCTAATACCATTCGCATTCTGGTAAAATTTGCAATAACAGATAAAACAATTCTACGTAAAACACGAATGGCGCCCAAAACTAATCCTGTTTGTTCTAATTTAAAATAACAATTTTTTCACAAAAACTACTGTACAGTCTCATTATTACTGAAACAATTTTGTTGAATGATTGTTTAAAAAACAGTTCTCATTTGCAGATGGAAGAAAACATGGACAAACTGGCAACAGAACTGAAGACGATCGGGGAACAATTCGCTGACAAAGTAAATGCTCTGAAAGTGGCTGAAACCCGTTTGGAGACGCGCGGGTACCGCCCGGGCATAGAACTTGCATCCGACGAAGCTGATATTGGACTGAAGGAAGAAGTTCGCAACTTGAGGGAAACCATTCGTCAGTTGCAAGAGAAGCAGGACTGTGCCAAGTATGTACCAATATCATGTTCAGCTTTTTTAACAGCTGATTCACATAATTCTGGTAGAATTGTAGCCCAACGATTCAATTCATCTGTGGATTGCTTTTAACTCGTTTGTGAAACCAGCAAGAAACTACATAGGTACCTACTGAGTCCGTTCTTTATTTTTATTATCAAAATATTTTAACAACCTCAACAAGTCATTTCAACCAATAGACATGTACTACTTGCATATCCATAGGTTTCTTGCAGATTGACTCTCTTATAACGTTTCTTGTGTATGATGTCCAGATTTTAAGAGCAGATTTACGAATTCTAGTAGTTAAAAAAACCGGCCAAGTGCGAGTCAGACTCGCGCACTGAGAGTTCCGTACTTGGGTATTTTTTCCCACATTTTGCACGATAAATCAAAAACTATTGTCCATAAAAACAAATAAAAATCTGTTTAAGAATGCACAGGTAAAGCCCTTTCATATGATACCCCACTTGGTATAGTTATCTTACTTTCAAAATTGAAACACATTTTAATTTTTTTTTTATTATGTAACCACAAATTCGCGGTTTCCAGATTTATTCCTGTACTTGTGCTACCTTCCTATCAATTTTCATAATTCTAGGTCAACAGGAAGTACCCTATAGGTTTTCTTAACGGACACGACGGACGGACGGACGGACAGACAGACAGACAGACAGATAGACAACAAAGCGATCTTATAAGGGTTCCGTTTTTCCTTTTGAGGTACGGAACCCTAAAAAGGAACGTCTAATAATAACGAGAGAGAGCGTCCGTAAGGTTTCCACATACACCAATCTCATTACCATAATAATATATTAAGGAAGTTCTACACTTACCTAATTAAAAGTTTAAAGATTAAACATGTACCCGTGTATAACAATATGTTGCCTAAATACACCAACAATATATTATTTTCGTCCTCAACAAACGATTTACCCCTGTAATCAGAGTAAGAAGGGTTGGGAACATGGTAAGTGACCTTAATGATAAATTTGGTAAACTTAGAAGTTTCTTTTGTAAACCTTTAAACTGCTTAGTGATAGCGTAGGAGTAAAGACTGATAGTCGGTATCTCATTCGGAGGGTCGAGGAACTTTTCAGGCAAGTAGAGCTTGTCTATTTTGAAATGACGCGCCCCACTACATAATTTTGTTAACTTAGATGTGTAAATTGCGGTGGTGGGGCGCGTCATTTCAAAATAGACAATCTCTACGAGTATTATCATCACTTTCGAGTATGATGGTCGCCTCTTACATCCTTCGTTTCTCCGCTATATTACGGTAATAAATGGCGGCACTACTCTCCTAGTCACAGTAGTTTTACCCGTGGCCGTAGCACCAAAATTTGATAGCTATAATGTGATGATCGCAATCGATTGCGATCAAAGCTCGTGAACACTGTTTTTGGCTAAGCAAAGTCCTTAATGAAATGCCTGGAACTGTTGTTATTGGAATACATCCAAAACCTCCAGCCAGCGGGGTTTGTGTTTAGTGTTATATTGTTATTATCTAAGAAATTGTTGCTTGGTCCAGTCTTCGCCATTTAAAATTGGATACAATGACTACCTATAGAGGTAGGTACGTATAAATTACTGTGTAGTTATGATTTTCTTTCATCAGTCTTTGTATAAGTGGTATTTTTGTGGTCTGTTATTTTTAATCAAATAAATTTTCTCTCTTAACTTCACGAGTAACAAGTTGTAGTGGTTTTTCTCAATTATACTTTTTAATTGAATGTATTGCAAACAATGCATTTGCTTGTTTAATTAACAACTACATACAATGTGCTTTGTGAAATGTAATTTTCTGGTTGCAGAAAAATGGCCTATGAGCCCCCAGACACTTTGAGAAGGTGCTTTATAAATGCTGAACGTAAATGATTCGTTTGTGATATCTGTGTATGCTTTCCAAAAGGAGCAACCGTCGAGTTTCTTGCTGATTCTTCTCAGTAGGATAGCCATTCTGAACGAGTGGTTGATGATTGATGATTGACACTTGACAAATAGAAATCACTTAGTAAAAAATATTTGATACGGTAGTGGAAGAGTTTTGATATATCATAAGTGGCATATTTATTATGCTGTCCTAGTCCTATACATAAAATAAATGAATTCATTTAATTTCATTTCAATAAAGTATTTTTCTATCTTATGGTACTTAAATTAATAATAATCTACCAACCAGACAGTGGTACATTACGTTGTACTTATAGTAAGATTTTTTATTTTCCTAAAAATGCCAGAAATGTCACTTATTTTAAAGTTTGGGTTCATCTGTTTCACACTAAAGGAACCCAGGTACTTGAAACGTTATTAGGGGTTGAAAGAAAGGCTATGGAAAGTTTCTCGTAGCTCCTCCCCCGCCATTCCATTCTCTGCCCTTTGTATTTTGTCAGGGGACACAACGAGTCCAACCGTGCGATTCACAGAATCCGCATCAAATCGACTATTGGTCCTGGTAAAAAGAATCAAAACTTCTACCTTTCTTATCCTCACCTCCTTAAAATTTCCTACGGGCTCTCGGGCTAGAAGCAAATTATATAGAGTACCTATCCAGAAAATTTCTTTCTTTGTGTATTCTAGTAGAACCTACTCTGTACAGCGGTGGTTATATTAGTGCGTTTTTCTTCTTTTTTACCCGACTGCGGCCAAACCAAAAGGAAGGGTTATGATTTTAGCAGTCTATGTATGTATGTATGTTTGTATCCAGATTCTATGTGTTCCACCGTAGCGCCTAAACTACGGGGCCGATTTTGATGAACGAGGTGTCAATCGATTCTTCGTAAAGGTCCGGGTGACATAAGTTACATTTTATACCAAAAAAATTGACTTAACGGATGTTACATGAAAAAAGTGGGGGTCTCCAAAATTTTTTTTTGCTATTGTATCAAGTGTCAAACGAAAGAGGAGAAAATTCTGAGTTCATAAATATAAATACTACAACATTAAAATATACCAAGCGACAGAAAAACTATTTTACTAAGTATATTATTTAGCGTTTATTAAGACAATCGCAGTCGGGTTGTAGTTTTTAACTTTATCTTGTTGTATCGTGGTTTCTGGATTCTGGCTTCTGCAATTTTAATAAATTATTGTAGGGATACTTTTGCGAGAAAGTTTCTCAGCCAAATAATTAACAGACTCCACACCAATTTTATCTATGTGTGCGCGCTACATGTGCAAAGTATACATGCATACTAATGTAGTGACATTAATACTGAACATACATTACCGATAAGCCGCACCCATCGTTAAAAAATGAAGATTCTGTTGACAATATGCCCCGCGTTTACCTAAGGCAAGAAAACAGAAGGGTATCACACTTCACACTAATATTATAAAGGCGAAAGTTTGTATGTGTGTATGTGTGTATGTTTGTTACTCCTTCACGCAAAAACCACTGGATGGATTGGGCTGAAATTTAGAAGGAGATAGATTATACTCTGGATTAGCACATAGGCTACTTTTTATCCCGGAAAATCAAAGAGTTCCCACGGGATTTTTAAAAAACTACATCCACGCGAACGAAGTCGCGAGCATCAGCTAGTTATCGATAAGCCGCACCCATCGTCTAAAAAAGTGAAGATTCTGTTGACAATATGCCCAGTGTTTACCTAAGGCAAGAAAACATAAGGGCATAACGCATCATTCAACGATTAAAGAATGATCATTACTGCAAAGATGTATATGATAGATTTAGCTGCATCTGGTGGATTGAAGATATTCCTACTAACGTTGTCAGTACTTACAGCTTGGAGCGCACTACGGTTAATGTGTCATTCATTTATTTCATTAATTATTTCATTTTATTCATTCTTTCATTCAATTCATTCGCATAATATAGCAATATTTATTCATAGCTTTGCACTTGTTTACGTAATGGTGCGCTTACATGAGCAATTTTATAAGCAGTTGTTGCTCGGAAACACGTATGGATAAATCTGAAGTAATCTCAGGCAAATATTTCTCATAACATTGCTGAAATTTTCAGGTATTGCTGGGTATTGCAGTAAATTGCTTCATGTGGTCGTGACGTCATAATTGACTAAATTACCTGGGTTTGCGGAATTTTAATTGCCCGTGTAAGCGTACCTTAATCCGAATCGCCTGGGATTGTGTTTTTTTTTTGAGTACTTCCAAATTGTAATTTGGAACGCAATGATTGCGTTCTGCGCTTGCGTTTATTGCGGATACAATGTGCGATCAGCGTAATGTAGCAACATTAATTCTGAGCTTTGCACTTGTTTACGTAATGAAACGCCTGGGATTGTGTCCTTTTTGGAGTACGTCCAAAATTTCCAGCTAAAGGAGTCTGCGTCGAGTGTTAGCAGTTGCCTTTTTATTTCTACACGGTTTGTGTGTTTCTTGCTGCAATTACACCCGTAAATCTCTTGACCTTTGGTGCTTCGCTTTTTGCTCAACTAGCTAGAAAAATTGCTTATATTTACAAGCTAGGAAAATTGCATACCTATGCATTGGATTTCAGCAAGAAAACAATGATAAAAATCGGTTCAGAATTGATGGAATTCATCATCATCATTCCATCGTTAGCTCACTACACGGCACGAGTCTCCTCTCAAAATGAGAAGGATTTGACCATAGATAACCACACTGGCCAAGTGCGGATTGGCAGACTTTACAAACCTTTGAGAACATTATGGAAAAGTCTCAGGCATGCAGTTTTACCTAAGATTTTTTTTAAATAAAAATAGCAAGTAAACGAGCACGCAGGTGATGATGTTAAGTGATTGATTACCTACTTGTACATAATATTATGCCCATTTCAGTGGGTCGAAACTCGAACCTAAAAATAAACTCGTATGAAGGTTCACATCCAATTTAACAACTTCCCCATTTCTTTATTGGAAAAGTTTCAGGTAAAATGGAATCTGATTATGGAACGGTAAAAGTAAAAGTGTTACAATGCCTTTGATAGAAATAGGTACCTACACTATTAGGTAAAAAATGACCGTAATAATTTATACTAGCTTTGGCACACAAGTTCGCCCGCTTAAGTTTTGCATAGGCTTTCATGAATCTCGTAGCAAACCGTTGTTTTCCAGGTACACAAATAAAAATATTTAACACTTTGCGTAGATCTCTACCAACCAGTGACAGCCTTGTTAAAATCGGTTTAGCAATTTCTAACAAGCTGAAGCAACAGACAGAGAAGCAAAAATAAAAAATAAACTGTGTTTGGGTGTTTGATGTTTATATTGTATCCATAAAATAATCATAAAAAGTGTGAAAGTCTAAAAAATAAATATTTTTGTTTTGTTTACTTGTTTTGTTTCTTCATTTAGGTTATGTTAAGGTTTGCCATTTTGAACAAAAAGTGAATACCTACTTATATTCCTCGATTTCCAGAACCAATAGTAGCCTCTTTCTCCATACCAAATTTACCGTGATAAACTAGTTGGTAGATACAATATATGGATATGCATTCTGGTTCTAATAAGTATATTAAAGGTACTTAGCTCAAGGTAACCGAATGAACTTTCAAAAGGACCCACTCACTCAATTTGTACCTATTAATAAAAAAGGAATCTATCCCTCGAAGTAGCAAGGTAAAGTACGTAAGTAGGTATCAAGAAACTAGTTTCGCCTGAAATTAGTTTGGGTTTCCCTTGGGAAGTTGCTGATTAATCGGGATAGAAGTATCTTTTACCTATCTTACCATTATGGTTGTTTCCATGGCTGTGGTGTGATGATACTATAGGCATCTACTTATAATGATGCGCGATATTATAGGTTGAATCCATACTAATATTATAAATGCGAAAGGAAGTCTTGACTGATTGTGTTTTCCACGGGATTTTATTAAATACTTAACCGAATTCCACATGGACGAAGTCGCAGGCATCATTTATTTGATACAGGAATATCTTGCATCCTCTATACGGTACGGATATATGCCACTTTTTATCCAGGAAAATCAGAGTCTCTTAAAGCTTTTTAAAAATCTAAATCCACACGGACGAAATCGCGAGAACCCATATATATATTTTACATTACCTTTACTTTCAACATCTGTTTGCCCTGAAAAGTACCTATCAACTTTAAAAGATGACTCCCCTTTCAGGGCGACCTACAACGCGTTGGAGGCGGCATCTATCAAGATCGCTATAGACCTCAACGATAAGGAGCAATCTCTTGAGACGGACACTCAAGCGCTCGAGATGCGTGCGGCATTGGAACCCAAGCGCCCTACAGGAACCGATAAGAACCTGGTACTCGCCAGTATGATGGATGAAGTGCCGAAAATCGAGGCTTGACGCTATACAAATAATATTAAAAAACAACTTTGAAGTATCTTTACCTTCAATCAATTGAATGATTGAAAATTTTTACCTTTGGAATTCAATATTTTTAATAAAATTTTATGTTTTGATCTTTTAATTGGACTAACTTGACTACTGTAAGTAAGGTATATCTCATCAGGTCGTCTGTCCGTTCATCGGGTCTGTCAAGACAAGGATAGGTATAGGTACGTCCCGCTGACCTAGAATCATGAAAGGCAGGTAGGAATGTCTTAATAGCACAAGGGTAAAATCCGTAAATCGTGAATTTGTGGTTACGTCAAAAAAAAAAAAAAAGTGTTACGCTGAAACAAGATATTTATTATTTACTAAATCACATCATAGATGGCGATGTGTTTCACTACCATTTTATGGCCCATGGTCCCTGAGGTCACAATGGGCTACTGTGGGAACAAAAAGTAAGTAACTTATACGACGGCACGGAGCCCTTCGTCTGCAAGTCTGACTCGCACTGCCCGGTTTTTTATTTAAGTCTATAAAAAACCGTCACTCAGGAAAGCAGGTATTATTTAAATGTATTTATCGAATTATTGGAATGCCCTCCCAAAACTACGCAAAGACACAGGTTCAACGCGTAGTTAAGTAGGTACGGTACACCTTGAGTTCAGTTTCATTAGGTATATCGAATTGAAATCAATTGGTATACGTAGTTCAAAGCCTGCTGGGAAGGCTTAATTTGATGCCCCTACGTCTTGTTGACGGAACCAATCAGTGACATGCTCCAGATAGATATTTATGGTTGACCATTAATTAACTGAATCCAATCTCTAGATTGCAATACCTAATCTAAATTAATCATCTAATATTAGGTCTAAGAGTAGACATAACTCTATAGTCCAATTACTAGCTCTTCTCAGTACAAATTGCTTTCCTAAACAGTGGTAGAGTCCCATATTATGTAGCAAGTATAAGAAATACTACTTGTGATAAAAAGCTGTTCTAACTTTTGGTTTCCTTTATCTGGATGGAACTGAACCATTTCATTCGAAAGTACCTACTTTATTTTTTTAATGTTATTCAAAACAAACTCTCCTTATTACACGAGTAGATTTCTCACTCCGAAAAAAGGTAAAAATAAGTAATAAGACATAATCACTCGTCCAATGCTATGGCACAATTGCCACATGAGGAAAATTTCATATAATTTTACATATACATGTAACATACCTAGTTACATACCACAGCGACATAAGTAGGTATAATAATAGAGGCTAGCACTGTTAGAAATTCTATTTTCAGACCCATATGGCAAAGAGTTTCTAGTGATTAAATATTTCGTTGCTTTTTGAAGTAGGTAAAAAGATTTAATATTATCTCTCAAGAAAATCAACGAAAGGTAGGTAAAACCAAATAAAACCAAAGAAAAACTGAAAAGACCTAGATTGACTTCAAAGTTAATGCCATCAATGAATTTAAGTAAAATAAATAGCGAAGGTAAGTTTGCATACCTACCTATATTTTTATTTATTTATTGGTTTCTCCCAGTAGGACATCTCTATCCTCTTCATACTTCTATCTAGTAGCTATTTGGATCTACTTATTTTTTACATGTTTCAGGTTTCAAAGCAAATTTCAATTTACGTAATAGCTATTTACTTATCATGGCTTAACGAAAGGCTACGTAAGTATAAAAAATGAACTTTTAAAATAATATTTCTTACATTTTTCTTTAGAATATGGGTTAATATTGAACCTACTCTAATATTATATCATCTAAGTATAATTACTAAGTAGATATCACATGGAGAGAAAAAGACGGTAGGTACATACTAAAATGCTATTTTCAATTCATATGATACTAGAGGAAGCCCGCGACTTCGTCCGCGTGGATTTCGGTTTTCAAAGATCCCATGGGAACTATTTGATTTTCCGGGATAAAAAGTTGCCTATGTCAATTGCAGGGACGCAAGCTACCTCGGTTCCAAATTTGATGCAAATTGGTTAAGCGGATGGGTATTTAGGAATCCCGTGGGAACTCTTTGATTTCCTGGATAATATATAATATAATTCCGGGACAGCCTATGTCCATCCCCGGGATATTAGCTAACTCTGTACCAATTTCGTCAAAATCGGTTAAACTGTTGGGCCGTGAAAAGGTAGCAGACAAACAGACAGACAGACAGACAGACACACTTTCGCATTTATAATATTAGTATGGATTTATGCCGTGTAAGTCCTTGAAATCGATTTCTCGGAGATCAATGTAGAGCTTAGTAGAACCTCCTCGAACGGATTAATTATTATTTTCTGTTATCAAATACTTTGCATTTATGCTCCACTTTACTCTGCAAGTGTGCGTTGCGCCTTAGCTCCCACTCACTTAATTAGGAAAGCGCATATAAGTAAATAATGGAAAAGCTACATCTCCCGCAGATTTCAGACATGGTTCGTTTGGCAAAATGGGCAGATTCTACTATAAAATGCCCACCCTACATCGAGAGACCAACCACATCCAAGTCACCGTTACACAGATGAACACTGTTTGGTAAGTTATAATCTATTGTAATAATAATATAATCTGTATAATATTTACAAGGGAAACTGACTGACTGACACAATATATCAACGTAAACGTACAACTCAAACCACTGGGTCTAAAAACTCGAGGTTCTGTTTTTTTTTTTTTTTGATAACGTAGACCAGGATTTTCAGAAATCCGAATTCGAACCGGAACAGATAAGCTATGATTATTATCTTTTTAGAAAATTACATTAATAGAAAATTATAGAAAAGATTTTTCTATAATTTTTCGCCAGCAAGCGAATTTACAACTAGTTCAAAATGACCTTACATAAGTTATACATAACCGAGAAGAACTAGCCAAAAACTCGGCGACTGCTTTCTTTGAAAATTAAAGGTAAAATATTAAGGCAGTCCCGCGGATTGCTGAAGCAAATACTCACTATGTAATTTTATTATATGTGTAGGTTGCCTGACTGTTTATTAGCGGCTAAGTCATTGAACTGATGTTAATGAAGTTTTGCACAGAGACAGCTTATGTTCTGGAGATGGAAAAGTAGCCTATGTCCGTATAGCCAAATCTGTCCAGTAGTTTTTGCGTGAGAGAGTAACAAACATCCATCCATACCTACATACAAACTTTTCGCATTTATAATATTAGTAGGATGTATTAATCAATAGCTGGCAATATACTTATTGCAACGAAATGATACGATAAAATTAAATCCAAGCTGACAAAATATCGAAAGGCATGGAAGGCATGTTTTAATATAAAATTAATGAATGAACTTTTCAATCCCCCGTTACAGTAGAAAGCCTTCGGCGAATTCAAGTTTATAAATAGCCATCCTCTTACTTGTCTACAATACTATAAATTTACATTTTATCGGAATAATTAGTTAAGTATGTAGTTGTTTCTATAAGATTCCATGATATAAAATTCCTCACGCCGATACAACAAATAACATAATGAGCTAATTTGCATATGCCGGTAAAAGAGCAAGCGTAGGTAAATAACTAAATACGAGTATCTTACACGTACAACCGGTATAAATTTTATCGAGAGGAATATTTCGTAGGCATACTTATTATTATTGTCGTTCTTTATTTGGTTTATGACAGGGTAATAAAATTAAGTCATTTCCAGTTCCAGTTCCAGACCGAAATTGACGTTCATGCTACGCTTTTGGACATGAGCATTTTTCGATCGCGTGATTTCATAGGCGGAAACGTTTTGAATTAAAAAAATCAATCACATAGAGACATGTTTTCCGGCAGGATTACGAATCTTTGTATTAGGAAGTGTTTGGATCACAATTATTATTGTGATTTAAACAGATCGCATGATAAAAAACCGCTTCCTAAATGCTAGTAGAGATACCCGTATCTCTATCGAGAGAGTTTGTGAGTCGTGTTCACTAAAACGAGTACCATTGCCGGCTTGAAGCCAGTAGTGCCTTGACAATGTATGTAGAGTGCGTGCAATGTAACTATGAATGCTTGTAAATTGTCGGCACATAATCACGTGGTGCGAGTTCATAGTTAACCACAGGTTATTTACATTTGACTTTTTATCCTCTGGCGCGGAAGTAATGATCGCCTTTGTCCTAAAATAGGGTTATGCTACAAATTTTAATTTAAGCACTACTCAAAAATACTTTGCTAATTATTAAAGTCGACTACAAAATACTGTTATTATTATTAATCTGTAGCAAAATTATTGATAGTCCGAATAGATAGAGTTTACCTAAATATTTAGTTGAAATAGAAATTGTACATAATATTGTCATTTAATGAAGTAATAGAATAGGCCCTAGAGTATCATCAATACACAGGTATTGAAGCGCCCAGGGCTAAAATCAAGGACGTTTATTGGCGACACTAAAGAATGTTGTGGATAGTCAAATAAAATTTTCGCACTTGTAAAGTATTTTTGAGACTATCGTTTTCATTTTCGTAACGATTCGTTCATATGTACATAGTTATTATATTAAGCTCTGGTATTCGATTTGCCAGATTCTATTACGGTTAAGACGTTTTAATATTGTAATGTTATGAGTATAAAAATTATTCTTAAAGTACTTATCCATTGCAGAATTTACATTTAAATGCCTTATCATAGTGTCATTGCAGCTGAACTAATTGTGATGCAAAAAACTGGTTTCATACTAATGCAGTGCCATTCGTTATGACGTAAGACACATCGATCGTGTTACATAAGAAATGAAACTAAAAGTATTTATATTCGAACGCAAAAATCAAATTGTACAGTAAAATTATGAATTGGTGGTGTGGAAAATTATTATGTAAATGATCTGTATAACATTTATTATGTCTGTTTTAATACGTGTCTACTGATTGTTTATAAAAAAATAATGCATAGAAAAATGCATAATTTTTTGATACGAAGTGAACTAATTAATTATTACTGATTAGTGATAGTATAGGGATTCTTTGTACTTTTTTGTACCTTGGCGAACCAGTCAAAATGTGTCGGTCCAGAATATTATAATAGTTAAATCTAAAAATTAAAATCTCTTAATAGAGTCGCATGCGTATGGATCCGAAAGCCCACAACATTACCTACTATCCCAAGAAAATCTCTTCCAGAGGTTTATTAAAGGGTGCAAAAAGGAGATGTTTTGGAGGAGTACATTTTTTTGAATTCCTTTATCAGTGAGGAGAGTCCACGTTAGCCATCACGTAATATTTAGAACTTTTGGCTTTCGTTAAGTAAAAGATCCGTTTCCTGGGTTATTCCTTATTCACGCGTGCTAGTTACTAAAGCCTGCGCCCCACCCTGCGAATGTGCGAACATAGTCAACTCAGTTCATATTTAAGCACAAAACATTTACAAGTGGCCGCGGATAGGTGAATTTTTCAACCACACAAAGCAAAGAAATAAAGGGCCATAAAGTGTCAAATATTTTCGTCTTAATGTATAGAGTGTGGGCCTTGCTCGAATATCTTTTGGTGCCGGATTTAAACTATTTAGTTTCAAACTCTATGAGTTTAAAAGTGGTGAGTGAAATGTATTGGACTTTTTAGTGACCGGTATCGCGAGTGTCATAGCTATGTATATCACTATAAGTATTATAGTTTAAACTACTAAGAAAAGTCAGCGATGCGTATATGTTTCTGAAAGCATTAATCTCAAAATACTGAAGCCAAAGTAAGTCTTCAAGTAAATCAACGTGATATGTGCGTTACGTAAATCTGTCATTTAATATGGTAACGTGTGATTTGACAACTCCATGATTTGGCGGATAATCATAACTCCGGTGTCACGCTTGTTAACTTGAAAATTTATTTGGACCTTTGATTTTTGGTTTTATTCGGGTTTCCACCAAAATATTGCATTTCTTGTTGTTATCTAGTGTTAAATTTAATATCTGTTATCTAGTGTTAAAATTTAGTCCGACCGTGTGAAACCGGGGCAGGTCAGTTAGGAATAATATTATGCCGGTACGTTTGTACGTATTTATGCTGTTGTTTCGTACACAGGTATGAAGGAAGTAAGAATTACAAGTGATTATAAAATAGGAAGTGTTTTTGTCGCATAGTCAACATAGTAGGTTTTTTCGAGAAGTTGGCTAGCTTCCTTAGTTTGATAACACATTGTTTATGCGGCGATTTTGTGTTCACACCTATTCAGAAGCACTACTTACTTAGTTATTGTGCCTACTTATACCGTAGTGATAAAGGCTTATAATATACGAGTCTATTGGAATAAGAGGAAAATTTAATTTTTTTTCCATCAATGTATCTCAAAATGGTACGTAGATTCAGATACGGATTTTAAATATTTCAATTAATCGAATAAACTTTCATTTATACAAAACTAAATTCCAACTCATATCTTTTTGTGTTTTAGATTATACCTATTTTTGTGTTACAATTGAATTTTTGCAAATATGTATTTTTAGATAAACCCAACATGGCTGTCAAAATCACAACTGCATTCACCCTCTTCGCCGTGATACTTACTCTAATAAACCTGGAACGTGCTGATGCCAATCCTGCTATTGGTAAGCCAATCTTAACCTTATTACATTTGCATAGAGTTGATAGTGGTACTAAATTCACTGGTCTAATTTCTAAACTTAATCGATAGGCCTAAAAATATTTTTGTTTTTAACACAAAAAGATTGCATTAATTTTAGACCTGTTTAATTACTTAGGTTAAGAGTTTTTTTATACAACTGTCACCGTTAGTAAGTCACGAATATTGTTAGATCTTAGAAATGAAAATAATTTAGGTAGGTATGTGAGTTAGATTCTGTCTACAACGTTAGTCATATCTTTGCTATAGAACCTTTATCAGTCTTTTTATCAAATTTTCTACCAAGCAAGCAAAATTTTCCATTAGATTACTCTTCTCTAATAATTATCTATTAGTGCAGAATCCGTAGAGACAACGCAATCCGAATTAGGTACCTACCTAACCCCTTTTTGATACGTCGCGTCATCCTATACGTTTTATTTGTGTCGTCACAAACGTAAATTGTGACGTCACAATAAGTACTTTTAGTACCTAGTTGTTATTTTTATTTCTTCATTAAAGTTAACATGCTTCAAATTTTGCAGTTTATTATAAAATTACATAAATTCTTATGTATTACGAATATACCTTAGTCAATTCATTAAATACTGATATTTTCTTAAAATATAGGTTTGAACTTTGAATACTTAGGTAGGTAATTAGGTATAGACTATTAAATTCAACGTCCTACATCCTACATATATATTATCTACTTAGATAAGTAGAAGTAGGTAGCTTGTTAAGCTATATTAAAAACTTCGAAAACTATATGTAAGTACTTATATTCATTGTATTGTAACGAATCCATTTTCTGTTTTATGGGAGATAGATAAAAGGATTTGTAACAATGCAGTATAACTTATGTTTTACGTCGGTCGTCGAGCCATGGGTCATTCTCCTAGGGAAAGTGTAAGGGTTATAAGGATTGACATCTCAAGGGAGGCGGAAAAGTTTTTGCGACAAAATCCTTTTAGTTATTTGTGACAGTGATGGAATGTAGGTCTTTCATTTTTGTTTTCCGATACATTTTATGGTATTACCATGGATGTAGAAATACTCATAACTCATAATGAATTGGATAAATTACATTTGCGCTAAATTTATATTGAACTAGCTGGCGCCCGCGACTTCGTCCGCGTGAATTTAGGTTTTTCGAAATCCCGTGGGAACTCTTTGGTTTTCCGGGATAAAAAGTAGCCTATGTGCTAATCCAGGATGAAGATAGATAATCTATCTCCATTCCGAATTTCAGCCAAATCCGTCCAGTAGTTTTTGAGTGAAGGAGTAACATACACACACACACACACCCATACAAACTTTCGCCTTTATAATATTAGTGTGATAGAGACAATCTCTTAGGTAGGAGGTACCTTATTATTTCGCGTTACACATTTTTTCTCAATAGTATTTATATTATGTAAGTAATATATTATATTATATACCTAGTATAATATCTACCTACCCTTTCAAGTTTTCTTAGGGAATTTTAATTTTTACAGATAAACCCAAATAGCACTGGGATCTATATAAACGCAAAGTTTAACCCTAAAATATTTAAAATCATAGGTGTCACCTACTTAATCTATTTAATTTACCTAGAAAAAATGCATAATGCACGTCATACCTACATAGCTGTAAAAATTTATATGGATGTAGATTGCAGGTATTATGTAAAGGGAAATTATGTAAATTGAATGCTGTAAAACATCTAGGTAATAGCAATTTATTTATTAGATACCTACCATACTTACCTAGTTACCATTACGATGCAGCTCTATTATAGAATAGAATAGATTTTTATTCAAATAAACTTTTACAAGTGCTTTTGAATCGTCAAATAATTTACCACTGGTTCGGAATGCCGTTCCTACCGAGAAGAACCAGCAAGAAACTCGGCGGTTGCTCTTTTTAACCCCCGACCCAAAAAGAGGGGTGTTATAAGTTTGACGTGTGTATCTGTGTATCTGTGTATCTGTGTATCTGTGTATCTGTGTATCTGTGTATCTGTCTGTGGCCTCGTAGCGCCTAAACGAATGAACCGATTTTAATTTAGTTTTTCAATTGTTCAATTTACAATAATATTCTATACTATACAAGCAATTGCAGCCCCGCGCATTGCTGGAGCGAGTCAAATCCATGCTTTTTTATCATTTACATAATCTTCGATTGTGTAATATGCTTTTGCCTGGAGCATACTTTTAATGGATTTTTTAAACTTTTGTAAAGGCAAGACTAATATCAACTGTGGAATTTTATTATAAAATATTACACTCATTCCACAAATGACTTTCCCACTTTTCACACACTTTATAGGCATAATATGAGCTCTACTTACAAATTCAAGTGCTATATAGGTAAGGTAAGTAGTTTCGAATAATAATGTAGGTATATAGTTTTATGTACAAGGACTGTATATAATGAGGATGAGGAAGGCAGGTACCTAAATTCAGATAAAACACAAAAGTGCACCTAGGTTGGTGCCTAGATACTAATGTGCGACTTATTAAAGTAAAAAAAAGTAGGTTAGTATAGGTAGGTAGGTACCTACTGCGAAATAATTTGCGCGTAGTGGTTTATCAGTCTGAATAAAAGATGGACCCAATAAGAAACTCAGTGGGTAGGTCTTGATGCTTATAAAAAAATAAAATTTGCATTGACATGCTACTGGGCGAAATCGTATTTGTGTAAAGCTTGGTACACAATGTAACAGAACCGCAATTTTTTTCTGTCCAAGATTGAATCTTGTACTCTAGTACTTTATGAGTAACTAAATCTTATCTAAAGCTCAGCTTGTGACTGTCTTTGTAGCAGGAGGTATTAGTATATTATCTACGTGTCTGTGTTTCTATGACAATTACTTGCGGCCGCATAGCATGAAAGATGATTTGTATCGAATAACAGACAAACGCAAGGGACATAATTAAACACCGCTTTTTACGATTGCGTACCAAAAAAGGAATCATTATGGTGCGACAAAATCTGTCTGTCTGTCACGCCTGCATAATACTGAAACTAGGTACTTGTACTAATGCTAACGACTTAAAACTTTTGTTTAATAGTGAATAACGATTTTTGGGCAAGTAACCGCTGCATCAATGCATTTATTTTTGACAGGCATCAGTCCAATTGTACCTATTGTTTGATTTTTAACTTGTATCGCGGTTTTATTATTAGTTCACGGTACGACGGTAGGTAGGTAAGTAAGAAGCACCGTGCATAGCGAGTCTATTCTGTACCTATCCAATGATGCGCTTGTTTTTTGACCTAAGAAAAAATAAGATATAAGATAAGGTATAACTTATAAGACTCACTAATTTAGGTATTATTTGCACACCAAGACCTGGTAGAATGTGTAAGGTAACTCAATTAAATGTAAGACCTACTTATACCCACATTCCAGCGAATAAACCAATTATTTATTTATTTAGAGACCTAGGTATATTTATATTGCTGTACTCTTGTGCACGCAGCTTTATGCGCGAGACAATGAGAAGAGGCGCGTGCGACCCGAGGCAATGACCCCAATCCGCGATTTAGCCGGTTCACTTTCGCCTTTGTTACGCAATTTCACCTTACCCGCTTACACTTGACCTCGCGCCGTCCGAGCTTGAATGAGCGCGGAGGTTTCACGGTGGGCTCTTGACGCAATAACAATAGATTATGTAGGTTGCGTAAATGTGGCGAACTTTTTGCTACTAAGGTCGGTTAAGGTAACTAACTCTATTATGTACGGCGTCTTCTATTGATTTCTTTCATTCAGATAGACCTACAAGCTAGCCCTTGACTGCGATCTCACCAGTTAATAAGTGGTGATCAGTCAGCAGGCTTACTCGGAAGTGGTACCTGCGGCAGTTTGAGTAGATACCTACATAATCCATACTAATATAAATGCGCAAGTGTGTCTGTCTGTTAGCTTTTCACGGCCCAACAGTTTAAAAGATTTTGATGCGTACAGAGTTAGCTTACATCACAGGGGTAGGACATAGATTGGCTATTTTTACCCCGGAAAATCAGAGTTCCCGCGGGATTCTTAAAGGTTCATCAGTTTAACCGATTTATATGGGTAGCTTGCATCCCGAAAATTGACATAGGCAACTTTTTATCCCGGAAAATCAAAGAGTTAACACGGGATTTTTAAAAAACCAAATCAACGGACGAAGTCGTGGCCACCATCTAGACTCTCTTAATATCTTAAAATCCAATTTATAAAATCGTCGTAGGTAACATATTTTGTTGTAAGCTTTTCTTGATATTGCAGGTAAAAGGTGTTAAAAATAACAGCATACGCTACGAAAGTTGAAATAAAAACTGCGCAATAGAAAACTTTATGGTTATCATTTGGTACAGGGCCGGCCCGTGCATAAAGGCGGCGAACTAGGCGATCGCCTAGGGTGCTCAAATTTGGGGGCGGCATTATGGCAGGGGTACAGTTGACACCTACCCAAGCACCTAAGTAGTAGTAGGTACGTACATAAAGCATTTAACTAATCTATACAACTTATGAGAAATCAAACTAGCTTGGCTCTCGATATTATTGAGTTTCTGGAAGTGCTAATACTTACTCTAGCGTGCCGCCCTCCTGGACAATAGAAAATTTGGCGTTCAGGATTGCGATTCTTACCTAATTATTTTTTTATCTTATTCTAAGTTTCATATCTTGAGAGTATAAAGTACCTATTTGAATGGTCATTTGTGTTTTCTTTTTGCAAATTTTTTGTCGCAACGGATGCGATAAAAATTTTGTCCATGTGATTCGCCTAGGGCGCCGAATTTGTTCAGGCCGGCCCTGATTAGCTATGCGGCGCAGTTGTCGAAGACAGCGCATATTTTCAACTTTCGTGACGCGTGCTATAGAAACTTGTTTTGTTAAATTTTCCACAGCCACTGGATACGATCCCCTTCAAATCTGCATAGAAAACTGCGCTCAATGCAAGAAGATGCTCGGCGCATGGTTCGAAGGACCCCTATGCGCAGAATCCTGCCTGAAATTCAAGGGAAAACTGATTCCGGAATGCGAAGACTTCGCATCCATTGCCCAATTCATCAACAGACTTTGAAAAAATAACTGTCAAAAACGCTTGTCTATGGAATATTGACTGAGAAATCTAATAACTGTCCCATAATCTATTTTACGTGCGCATGAAAGAGACGTATTCATTGAAATTAGAAAGGAACAAAAGGAGACAGAATCTATCTCCTTTTGTTGCGTCGATAAACTTCTGGAAAATAGTAAAAACCTAACTCATATAAGTACTAACATTCAACAGAAAGTGTGATAACTGATAGCCTTTTTCCACAGCCAGAAGAGACCCATTTCTAATAACAAAAATAATAAGTAGAATGAGAGAACGATAAGTGCTGGAATAACCTTTTACGTTTTCGGAAGAGACACGTTATTATACATACTAAGTAGGTAACGAAAATGTAGAAAGGGAACTCTTGAGTTTAATACCGCAATAAAAAGAATTTATGCAGTTAAGATTTAAGAAAAAAAAGCAGAACACTCTGAGATCTAGAGAGCGTACTTTGACTTTGCTCAGACATAAGACACTGTTAAAACGAGATAACGTTATAACGCTCACATTGATCTGTCTCGTTTTAACTCAGCAAAGTCATAGTCTCTATAAATCTGCCTCATATTTTAGTAATCTGAACCATCTATCTATGTTTTAAGTATAGAAATAGAATGTGCCGGCTATACTCACGTATTTAGTTGATATATTATCTATGATCTATTGTAATAAAGCATTAAGTTTTCAGTCACTTTGTCCATAGATTTCTCAGTCGTGTCATGTAACACGTATTTATTATCTATGGAATACTCTTGTTTTTCGAAGTTTTCTTTGCAAGCTTCGAACGTAACGCCAAAGCATTTACTACTTAATTTTTATTTAATTCTAGTTAAAATTTTGTACTCATTTATACAGGGTGCATAATATTATAAGTATTATAAATAAAAGAAATAACCCTTTAACTTATTTTATTTATTACATCAATATGTTTTTACATTATTGTTGTAAGCCCAATGTACTTAAATTATAATAAAGGTAGATCAGGCGCACCTAAAACTTACTTGAAGCTGAAGCAAGTATCTAAGTAATTAACGCTATCCCACTTCGACTAACGAATTAGAGCGAGAGGTCGGAACCCACGTTCCCAGTGGTTTCCAACCTCTCACTCTTACTCAGCAGTTGGAGTGGGATAGCGAGAAGTGTTTGCTTCAAGTAGGCATTAGGCGTGCTCTATCCATAGTTATAGATTCATGTGGAAGGCTTATTTTTGTAAAGCCTGAAACAACCAGCGACGGCAGCGCGTCCAAAGCTACTCTTAAATACGACGCATATCTACGGAGTGGAGTGGAGTCAATAGCGCAGCGTCTTTTTTGGTAATAGAAAAGTTTTATATTCAAATAAACTTTTAGGTACAAGGTCTTTTTGAACCGTTAAGTGTATCTAACACTGGTTGGTATTGTACTTCCGAGAAGAACTAGCAAGAAACTCGACGGTTGCGCTTTTCGGAAATTCATTTAACATAATTATGCCATGTACATAATAATCGATAAAATTGCTTTACCATTTTTGCCAACAATGTCCAGTAAACCAAAAATTCGCTAAGGCTAGTTTCATGATGTGCAAACGACATTCAACCTAAGGGGTGGTAAAGCAATTTCATACCATATTTTACACAAATCCCGAGCATTGCGTTAATAACAACATTCATTTACTTTACGGCAGATTTTTGCTTTACGGTTTACATACGGTAGGTTGGTGACGGTAAGAGATCTCGCCGCCACCACCATTATGCAAAATAAATAATTGTTCTAATATCAGAGGACGCTGCACCTCAGTTCCACTTAACTCTGCAGGTGTGCATGCCGGTCTCAGTAGTTATAATTTTTCTTCCTCACAAAAAAACTGAGAACACCCGACAACATAAGTTGTACAAACGTCAGGTCACGACCTCATACCTGCGCAGTCGGTGATTTATTGATCTACATGAAACGCGACGACGGAGTATCCTGTTCCGCCGTGCTACTGGCTCGTCAGTCAATCCTTCGCCAAAGTGAACTAGAGTGAAGGAACTCTCGGTTTGATCCTAATTCAACGATATGTCGAAAATTAGGCTATGGGTGACGTGAAATCAAAGAAAAATAGGCTATTGAAACAGTGGGTTTAAATAAAAAGAGCAAATCAGTATAATCGCCCAAATTTATTATATCACTTCACTAAACACACTAATACAAATCACTCATTGCTTTATTACTATTGTTACTTTGTTACTATTTATATAATTTACACTTGTTTACACAAATGGACATAGTCTCAGCTTACAATGCGTACGATAGAACAAATATCATAAAAATGAGCTCGCATAGCTTTATATGGCGTTATCCCCACCGAAGGGATTCGGCAGTGGTGGCGGAGTTGCGTTCGGCTGTCAATGGCGCTGGCGTTGATTGGCTGTCATGGCGGCAGTAGGCTATGATTGGCCGTCTTGGCGGTTATCGGCTGTAACAGGCGGTGATTGGCCAGCTCGGCTTGACTCGGATAGTCTGGTTGGCGTTGGCGCGTTGCGATTGGCTGAGGCGGCGTGGCGTTACATTCGGCCGTCCTGAAACAATGAATTGCTCCCGCAATGGGAAAATGCTTGGTTAGCTTTCTGGTAGACAATAGCTCAACAAGGTCTTCGGTTTCAAGTTATTTATCGGAACAGTTAGCACTGTTGGATATAAGAGCCGTAGGCGCTGTGATATGGCTTTAAAGAGTCTGCTCAGGCATGTACAAGCTTCGTAGCCTCGAAACCCCTTAACACTTCGAGTTCTCTTAATGCCTACCAGCTTGGTTACGAAAATGAACCTGAGTAAATGCTATCAGTGTTTACTTCTATCGCAATGCTTGTGGGAACTTGCCACTAAATAACTAAATTCCTTTGTTATAATTAAATGAAATATTAATTTTGTCAGTTACATTATCTAGTTAGCTTTATCCTATCGCTTGCTATCCTTTACCGAGCATTTGCCTTGTTACGCATAACCATCCCGAGTTCGCTAATTTTACATTAATAGTAACATGGCATCGTGACCTAGGTAAATACCAAATTATGGATATCACATTCATTGAGAGTATTGTCAGTAGTCCAAATAATATCAGTTAACAGTTTGTCCAATCATTTTATTCGCAGTTTCGCTAGGACCTGTGGCACAACGCGTTTAACATGGTCTGGTTAGTGCTGGGATTGGCTTGACTAGGCACTTGACTCGTGGTAGTATCATGGAGGTCAAAACATACCTAACTATTAATCAGTCGACACTCGGAAACTCTAAAATGTCTACTAGTAAAAGCATTCTTATGCTCACTTTATAAGTTTACTAGGATGTCCAAATAAGGCAAATTATGTATAATATTCTACGAAACTGATCGTTTTCGGCTAATAACAAATTTTGCAAAAGCATCTGTAATAATCAAATTGTACCTACACTACTGATGAGCGATATCCTTTCGCTGTCTTACAAAATGGTTTTACAAAATGTGGTCAGTATGAACTCTACAAAATTTTAATCCAATGCCATTGGTCTGTGATCTAAACTGCAATCTTATCTACTTTAAAACCAAGACGAAACAAAAGAACATTATTTAATTTATAAATTATTATCGTTTTCAGTTGTACTGTTTTTCCACGTTTTACTTTAGAGACATTTTTGAAAGAAAAACCGTCAACAGACTGGCTTGTAGAAAGGAAAATAGCTTGTAAATAGCTTCTCGTGAAGCTGTGAATGCTATTACTCTGACTTGAAAAGGAATCTCACTTAAATCCTTGCAGGGAGATCTCTCAACGAGCAATGAGATGAAAGTACTCCTATCGAAAGTAAAACTTGGCTTTCGAAAGTAAAAATTGGCTACCGAAAGTAAAACTTGGCTATTGAAAGTAAAACTTGGCTACCGAAAGTAAAACTTGGCTACCGAAAGTAAAACTTGGCTACCGAAAGTAAAACTTGGCTACCGAAAGTAAAACTTGGCTACCGAAAGTAAAACTTGGCTACCGAAAGTAAAACTTGGCTACCGAAAGTAAAACTTGGCAGCAGAAAGTAAGACTTGGCAGCAGAAAGTAAGACTTGGCAGCAGAAAGTAAGACTTGGCTGCAGAAAGTAAGACTTGGCTGCAGAAAGTAAGACTTGGCTGCAGAAAGTAAGACTTGGCTGCAGAAAGTAAGACTTGGCTGCAGAAAGTAAGACTTGGCTGCAGAAAGTAAGACTTGGCTGCAGAACGTAAGACTTGGCTATTGTCTTCACTTCGGCATCTATGTAATTCCGAAAACAGTTCACGATTGAATTTAGGTAATACAGGATCATCAGTCAAATAACAGTTTTCTATTCCATTCCTATTCCCTACTATGTAAGCTACATAACCAGGCAGGCATACTAACACCAACTGAACTCAAGATATTATGTAAAACGTCAGTCTAGTCGGCTTAGTGAAAATTCTTACGGTACGTCCGGTCCACCTGACTAACAATGAACGGCACAAAGCTATATCATGGTTATAATTAAAAGTGCCACTTGAACTTTCTACTTACATTATGATTGGACCGACAATCTTAAGGTAGAATGATGAAATTGACTCGATTGAAAGCTTGTTGGCAAAAGTACGTAACATACATGCTGCCTACAAGCACTACTTTTTTTCTAAAATGACAAAAGCATTATCAAAATCATAAGGATATCTAACTGGTAATAGTTATTATTACGTTTCCTCCAAGTGCCCAATTCTGCCTACATTACACTACCTATTTGTATTTACTCATACGCTGTGCCACTGGCTTGTATATTATACGAGACAGTTCCAAAGCCGTGAGTAAGATCTACTTACTATGCTCTCAATCATTCAAAGAATGTGATTTAAACTACAAGTTACAACACGTACAGACTTCATAAACACTAACTTTTAGTAAAAATAAAAGAACAGTCATACCATACAGCATAAACGCTTAACAGCGCTTATGTCACCCCAAATAGGCAACAATGCGGCGGCTTATAGATACCCATTGGCTGCAACCCTGCATCGTTAGCGCGCCACGATGTGGTGCCTCGCAGTGACGCGCTCGGCATCAGGCACACAGCACACAGCAAAGCATCAGTGGTGACCATCGTAGGCGATGACGTTTGCACTTCACGAACTCACCAAAAATTCCGAGAAAAGAAAGATAAACACAATATTATTGTTTGACTACAAGTAGCTCCCAGTCGATTTATAAAGTACGTCTGCCCCAATTATGAAGATCTATATTCATATTACATAACAATCATATAGCCACATGAAAATCAATTTCACAAGAAACTCAAAAGTGAACATCATAAAACAATTCAATTTTACATTCAAATTGCGATCGCCATGCTATATGCAAAACTGGGTTTGAGCACACTGAAAGTGTTCATCAACCGATTCTGACGTAAATGATATTATTGTACCCTTAAAAATAATTTACAGGTACCCCACACGTACCCCGTGTTGTCTGTATGACTGCAGCGGGAATATCACCGACGACGCGAAAAAAATAACCTTAAAGGTTTATAGAACCTTATACTATAACTGAGCCTTGTGCAAATAAAAACACTAATAGCGTCAAAGCTTGTTTCTGGAAAACTTCTGGTTGAAATTTGCGGGTAGTCTGAGAACTATTGTTACCATCCGATATACTAGATCTTTTTTTTTTAATTAATTCCTGATCAGTATGTATTTGTGTCAGTTCATAACCACTCAACAATTTTAACCGATTTTGATAAATGATACGTCATTCGTTTTGATGGCGTGTGTGTCAATGGATATATAAAATTCTTTAAACAATCAATGTGGTGGATTTTATACGATTTAATGTAAGAGCCGAAAAATATGCAGCGCAAACTGCAGTCGGGAGTTTTTATTTTTTATTATTTAACTTATTGAATTACTTGTTAACTTTTTCGTACCGGTAGCACTTGGTCATAATTTCCACATACTGGAAAGCACTACTACTAACCCACTAAGTACGTTTTCTAGAATTAAACTGCGAATTCAAATTGCGGGTATCTCGGCGAGATGCAACGTGAAAAGTGGATGGTTGAGCGGGTTTTTACCTGATTCGATAAAAAGTTGACTAAATCAATCGGTTGCAATTTTAGCATTAGTATTCACCGCCATTATTTTATCAGTTATATATATACAATACGTGTATTTTTGTTAGGAAAACTATAAATAAAACAATACACACAAATATCACATTTACAAAAATTAAAACTTAAACTCGTCGAGCTAGTTACCTTGCCTTACCCAAAACTAGAACAATTTATGGCAGAAAAACCCTTACCTATGAAGGAGCTAAACTGTACATCAAAATACCTGCACACATAAAAAAAATGTACACTCATTCAATCCATTTAAAACTGAATTAGCTGCTCACACTATGAGTAATGCGAATTACTTCAACAAATGCGCTGAATGAGTACTTAATTAAATGGCGAATATTGTAAACTTTATTTTCTTAGAATTAAGTTCTTATGTAAATGACTTTTTTGTTTTTATGAGAATTAAACATCTTTAAACCTAAACCTTTATTTGACGGTCAGATATGCCACAAATTATAGTTATATTTATTTATCTTCAGCTATCACTCAAACCATTCACTATCACTCAATGACCACCTATCATAACCCGCGTGCTCTAATACTAATTTCATAACCTCAAACAGGGTGTTACAACAGGGTGGTGGGGTCAGTAGAGGTTACAAACACGATCAACCTCATTACACTATGCATCAATATCATTAAAAACGGGATTATTTGAAATGGAATAATGGATGGATCATACCTCAGTTATTACGCGTAGAAGTTGAGGGTAGGTTGCCATCGGGCGTAGAAACCATGCACGCTGCAGATGAATGTACCTCCGGTTCAAGACTCTTCTAAGGACCTTCCGGGCCCCAGAAGTGGACGATCTTCATTGTCGCTTGATTTTTACACGATGATTCGTTTCATCCTTGCGGATGAACAAAGTAGATGGCATGTCTTTGCCGACTCGTTAATTGGCGCGATTATGCATCATAACTTTCTTTATTAATCCCACTTCTGAGATGAAACAGTGGGTTTAAATAAAAAGAGCAAATCAGTATAATCGCCCAAATTTATTATATCACTTCACTAAACACACTAATACAAATCACTCATTGCTTTATTACTATTGTTACTTTGTTACTATTTATATAATTTACACTTGTTTACACAAATGGACATAGTCTCAGCTTACAATGCGTACGATAGAACAAATATCATAAAAATGAGCTCGCATAGCTTTATATGGCGTTATCCCCACCGAAGGGATTCGGCAGTGGTGGCGGAGTTGCGTTCGGCTGTCAATGGCGCTGGCGTTGATTGGCTGTCATGGCGGCAGTAGGCTATGATTGGCCGTCTTGGCGGTTATCGGCTGTAACAGGCGGTGATTGGCCAGCTCGGCTTGACTCGGATAGTCTGGTTGGCGTTGGCGCGTTGCGATTGGCTGAGGCGGCGTGGCGTTACACTATTTATATCTACTACATAGCGTCAAATGTAGGAACATTTTGACGCCTGCCAGTGACGTCGAAGCCTCAACGTTTTGTTACAAGTTCCCTAACATGTGCACTGTGCCTTCGCTTCCCGCGCTGTAGGAAAGTACAGTACTCACACGCAGATAACCTTTTCATTCGGCCAGAGATCTTTTTACCTGACACTAACTCGACTCGCCTCACTTTTCGTCACCAAAGTATCAATATTTCACCCACTGCGCAGGTTCAAGTCACAATTCTTTTTATTTCATGACACATTTTGCCATTTAATAAAATTTTATGTCACTAATAAACTAGTTTCATTTTATACATTACTATCTTAAAATTAATACTCCCGAACAATCGAATCAGAATTATATTTATTTGATGTCATTTGTAACCATAGGTACAGTCCGACAAGGCTCTTTTGGCACTTCGGAAATGAGGGCGCTGTTGTAGCTTTATGCCGACACAGCGAACTATCAACAAGTGCACTTCTCCAGATGGCGACTTTAGTTCTGAGTTTGGCCACGCGCCAAAAGAGCCTTGTCGGACTGTATAGCGCATAACTGAGTAGGCTTCTGCGGTAGTGGAGCGGTGCGGTAGGGTGACAGTTGTCACAAGTTGACGAATCACTGAGCTCTCGCGTCACGTCATCACCCCCCCGCACTACCGTAGGAACCTACTCAGTTATGTTATGCCAGTATAATATTCTGCAGAACATGAGAGACCTTTCTAATGCGGTCATAGTTGGTTTTAGGGCCTTTTTTTTACACTACCCGGCAGGAAAGATTACATGTTATCGAACTTTAGAAAGAGATGTACGGGAGCGGTATGTGTGCTCAACCGTACCAATAATAGGGAAATTTCCCACCGAGCGGTGTTGTGTTCGGTAGCACCAGCTGGGCCGGGGGTTGTAGTGTGAAACTTCTATATATAGTGCAGATTGATAAACGCTCTGTCAATGCGATTGAGAGTTGCATGTTCTACTTGAGCTTCCGATTAAGCTACCCGTGCTGCCATCTAGTCCGTGCGTCGTGAGTAATCAGGCTTGGGTTCGTATTCGAGCGTTTTGTTGTTTGAAGAAGCGACATCTGCTTGTGAATGTGGCAACCGCTACAGAGACAATGCCGATTATATCATTCAATAATTCAATCTCATCTTCTTTTCTGACTCTTTCCTGCCGGATATTGTCTCACATTTGCATTAAATTTTTATATTATTAATAAATCTTCATTTTTAATAGTAATTAAAGTAATAATAATAGTCAGTAATCACTGCTATTGGTGTTATAGAACGGCAGTCAGTTGACCGGCACCTCTAGCGACGTCTCCACAGGCTCCGCGATAGATGGCGCTATGGAAGCCGGTAATTCCACTGAAAATACAAATAAATACATTTTTCAACTTACCTACCTATTTAAAAAACGCAAATTGAAATTAAGTAACAGTGGGAACTAAATTATATATTATTCTTATGGGAGTTTGAGCTTTCTGTCTTCTGATTGGTGCTTTAGTATATTGTTCTGTACCTCAAAAGTATTTTTACTTTTACGGAATCCTTATAGGATAACTTTTTTTTCATAGGTAGTGAAGAAAAATAGTGTCTGTCACTGGGGCCAAAATGTTTTGTTCTTGGGCAGCGTATATCGAACTACGCCCAGGATTCTACTTTAGAATCCCGAGCACAGCGAGCGTGATGCTATCCGATTCATTCCTTCGCTTTGAATTCAAAATAACGCCCTTGAGGAACAAAAGATCACTTTGGCCACTTTATAACACAATATAATATAACTATTATTTTGTCATGTGTTTGTGTAAATTATTATTAGTTTAAGAAAGTAGCAGCTTAGTATAACCCACCGTTTGATGACTCTGTGGAAAATTCTGGCATGGAAGTATCCATTGCAGTTGCACTTGGCTCTTCTGTCGTTTCTAATGGCGGCAACTGAAATGAAAAGTCGCAGGCATTATATTCTATTTGGTACATAGATAACTTGCATCCCGGGGAGAGATATAGGTTACTTTTTATTCTGAAAAATAAGAGTTCTCACGGGATTTTAAAACCCTAAATCCACGAGGATGAAGTAGCTTGACATCAAATAGTATTCTATAGTTCTGATGACCGAGAGATCTTGGGTCCCATGGTGCTGGAATGGCAATCTCACACCGAAAAACGCAGCTTTGGCAGACCACGTAGATAGACGACATCAAACGAGTCGCAGCCAGCCGCTGGATCCAGGCGTCACAAAACCGCGGCGCGGCGTGTGGAACTCTCTACAAGAGACCTATGCCCAGCAGTGGACAACACTACCGGTTGACGATGATGATGGCAACAAAACATGCGTTCGCGTTCATCTGATCAAGTTGAAACTTTATACAGTTGTTCTTGGCACTTGCGTCAAACTTTCGATATTATAGTAACATCAACATCATCAAGTTGATGTTACTATTATAGTAGTAGTATGTAATAAGTAAGTATAATAAGTAATGCTAGTTTTATAAAAATCAAATAAACGACTTTAAAACAAAACTATAATAATCTGTCTATTTTTCTCTGATCTCAACCTATCAACCTACAACTGAGTATGGGTCTCCTCTCAGAATGAAAGGAGTTCAGACTGTGATTCACCTCGCTCTGGCCAAGTGCGGATTATGGTAGTACCTACACATGGTTACGCCGAACCAGTGGTAGATTATTTTGACGATTCAAAAGCACTTGTAAAAGTTTAATTGAATAAGAATATTTTGATTTTTTTTTTTTGAATTTTATGGTGAACTCTGAAGTTCCCTCACGATGTTGTTCTTCACCGTTAAAGCAAGTGATATTATTATTAGTGCTTATTGCTGGTTTTTTTTCTCATCTCTGTAAAAATTCAAAATATTAGTAGGTTTTAAACTCACCTCAGGCGCCATCCGGGGCACTCTCCCCGCTTTATATCGAACGCTAAAAGGCGCGCACTGCTCGTAGTAGCTTATCACAAAGTCTGGGTAAGCCTGCCCCAGTTCGTGACCCAGAACCACATCCACTTCAGTACAGCCATGCCTGAAACAATATCAAATTACATCAGTACAGTTATGCCTGGAAACATAATATTAAATTCACTTACCATCAGGTGAGAGCGCAATCAAAGGCTAACTTGTATCAGAAATAAAATAAAAAATAGTCCATTGTAGTGAAAACAAGTATTTGTACATATACATACCATACATATAACATACCATTTGACCAAAAAGTATAGTGTGCCGTGGAACAATTGACCGGCCAGGATTTTCTCAGGCTCAAGACCTCTAGCCAGACCTCGGGGTTTCTCTATCTCCTATAATACAAAAAACAAAATTCATTATTATTAAAAGTAGATTTTTTTTCTTGTTTAATAACTGGTGAAATGTATATCATCACCCTGACATTAGACATTTTTAATTATCAAAATATAAAATATTAGAGGATGCCCGCAATTTAGTAAGCTTGGATTTCGGTTTTTAAGGATCCCATGGAAACTATTTGATTTTTCGGGATAAAAATTTGTCTATGTCAATTGCAGGGACGCAAGCTACATCTGTTCCAAATTTCATGCAAATCGGTTAAGTGGATGGATATTTAGGAATCCTGTGGGAAATCTTTGATTTTCCGGGATAAAAAGTAGCCTATGTCCATCTCCGGGATATAAGCTAACTCTGTACCTTTCGTCAAAATCAGTTAAACTGTTGGGCCGTGGAAAGGTAGCAGACAGACAGACAGACACACTTTCGCATTTATAATATTAGTATGGATATGGAAGTATGGATTTATCTAATGAAGAAGGTCCTTTTTCCATCTGCCTCTGCTCACAATGCGGTGCCTAGAAGACTGCAAGCCGTGCGTACTGCTACACGCAAGATCATTTTCTTAGATCAGGCTTCGATACTGTAATCCATGGTAGGTATGTTTTTCATTAAACTAGCAACGAATTGAATGTTTCACAAAAATTACCTCAACTTTCTTTTTCTTTTCCCCCCGTTTAGCCCTCTTGCGAGTGGACAGTCCCTCCTCTTCTACAGGCGGCGCAGCTTCTCGCTCTCTCTTCAGCCGAGCTTCCTCATATGCTGATATGAGCTCTGGACAGTCCAAGTTGTCTTCTGGCTCCCATGTGTTATCCTCACTGGAAAATAAAGTTTATATTTTCAACTTTGTAGTTTCTTTTTTTCATTGTATTTTCTCCACGTCAAATTTGAATTTAATAAAAAAGCCAATTTAAGTGATATCTATATTATCCATATCCATATTCCATACTAATATTATAAATGGGAAAGTGTGTCTGTCTGTGTCCTAGCTTTTCACAGGACAACAGTTTAACCTTTGATTAAATTTGGTACAGAGTTAGCTTACATCTTGGGGATGGACATTGACATAGGCTACTTTTTACCCCGGAAAATCAAAGAGTTCCCACAGGATTTTTCAAAAACTTAAATCCACACAGACAAACGGGGAATTGTCATGCATGATCTAGATTCTAGATATTATTCGCATCAACAAATCCCATAAAGCACTTTTATATAACCAACACTATTTAGAATATTTATATTACTTGATATGCTTGCACTTGTCGACAATCATGCTTATAAATGCAATGATGAGATGTAGGTTTCTGCACATTTGCCCGGATGCCTATTTACTCTTGTTTTGAAGGTATATGGAATAAACCCTCCAAACATATAGCAACACCAATGGCTAACCTCTTGATAGATTCATGAATATGTTGGAAAATTATAATATATGTATTAAACAACACACAAGTCATAATCACATCAGTGATCAGTAGAAGCTATTTAGCCTATTGAACAAATCAAGAACTCACTCAGAATAACCTTTCCACTTCAGCAAATATTCCACTTTGCCATTTTTAATTCTCCGATCTAGAACCTTCTCCACCGAGAATTCTTCGTGTCTACCACTCGTCGGCCCTACACCTTCCGAAGGGCCAGGTGCACTAAGTTTATCAGTCTCCATAGGTATAGGTTGTACAGGTTCCATAGATGGATCGGTCGGTGGGAAGTTAAGTGAATCCATTTATTTAACTGAAAGTTAATATTTATAAGTAAGTATTTTATTACATTCTTGTTCTTGGGCTTTCTAGGATGCCGGTGAGACATTTATACAGAAAAACACTGCAGTTATTTCATTCCGATGATAAATAAAAATACAAATATTTCAATAAATTAACTCACCAATTTGTAGGAAAAACAAATTCAAATCTGTATTTTATAATCTCTTTTTATTACTATATTTAGTAAATACAATAAGAAAATAATAAAAATATCGCTTATTTATAACCAAGAAACCAAAGTCAAAGACCATAGACTATTATGTAATCACCACAGGTAATCACCCTACATTTTACTTTTTTTAACTGGTTTTACGGACCTGGATCTAGCACTTTTGAGCCATCTTCGTTTTATTTTTAGGGTTCCGTACCTCAAAAGGAAAATCGTAACCCCCTATTAGGATCATTTTGTTATCTGTCTGTCTGACCGTCTGTCCCTCTGTCGTGTTTATCAAGAAACGTAGGGTACTTTCCGTTGACCTAGAATGATGTTTGGCAGATAGTAGTTAGGTAGGTAGGTAGGTCCTAGACACAAGAAAGAAAAAAATCCGGAAACTGTTAATTTGTGGTAACTACCTGTCTACCTAACATTATCAAAAAAATTTAAAATGTGTTACAATTTTTAAAGTAACTAAGAGGATTTACCTTGGCTTCTAAAACAGATTTACTGACAAAGTAGATTTGTCTGTGATTTGTTTTTTGGACTCAAAAAACTAGAGCCTAGAGCATAGATAATAGGTAAAGCCAGATGAAAAAAAAACTAATGTACAGTGCGACAATGACAATCACCAATCACAGAGCAGGAAATGACAATGATGTTATGGCGCGTGGCCAAAATCGGAACTAACGAACGCCACCCACTGTCCCCTTGTACTGGTGTTGCTAAGTAAAAAATCTGAAATTCACTATTTTTATTTTTAATATTTAAGTAATTCCAAATCATAACATCACGATATATCTTGATAATAGATACAGCATAAATATGTCTGCATCTCATTATATACATATATTTAGCCATAGTTAAATATAATATTTGAGCATGTAAACATGAAAGGTTGCATGTTCTTGGCCTATCAATGGTTTTTATGATTCTTTCTCGATGTATAAACGGGTGCGGCTTTCGTAATTTCTCTTTCAGTTAAAATTAGGTAAAACTTACTCAATTTTTAACATTGACATTTTCAAGATATTCCCTACACTTGAGGAGATTTTATTTGCTGGCAATCTTTCTGCTTCTACGCCCCCTGTCAATGCCATCCAAGTGCCAAAAGATCCTTGTCGAACCAGTCATGTTTTTTGACTATTGAGATCATTGTTGAGATTTTTTCTCTTTTTCCATAATCCATTCCTAGTTTTTGATATAACGCCAGACGAGAAAAAAAAAAAGTTTTTGATATTTTGATTTTTGAGGTTATATATTTTATAAAAAACTTTTTTAAACGATATTATAAATGCGGCGAGTATTAGTCGCAGACCTATAATAACAGTATCTATTTAAATGATTTGGTGCCCGGTTTCTTGCCGGTCTGCTTTTGAATTCTATTCAGTACCTAATTAACTCATGTATAGGTAGGTTATATTCCTATGTATTCATTGAATTATTAAGTACCTAATACTTATGTAAGTACTTTATTATTTAAAATGTCTAGCATTCTAGCATTTTATACATTGGTTGAGAAGTTAAATTTACTTATCCCTACCTTCTACAAATTTCAGGATTATTCAGGAAATTGAAGATGACGGAAACAGCTCCATTTAACACTAGCACAGCATTTTGTGCTAAATGTGGCTCCATACTTCCTCTGTTGCAAGATTTTGGCTCGGTCCAGTGTTATGCATGCAAAGCTATTTATGACCCCAATAGTGAGTAAAAATTTGGCGTTTTCAAGTTAAGTAAAGGCGTTAAGTACCCTATTCAAATACTAGAAGGTGCAGTTCTCACTTCATCAACAAACTAGTTATGTTGTATTAATATTAAAAACACATCTTGTGAGTGTAGTTCGTAGTGTTAAACCCCGCCTATTAAGATTTGTATAGGTAGTAGCTAAAGAGCTAAAGAGCTCTGACCCGCTGGATTGACAACCTTAAGAGGATAGAGGGAAGTGGATGGATAAGGAAGATGGAGGTTCGTGTGTGGTGGCGCTCTCTCAGAAAGGCCTATGACCAGCAGTGGATGCAGACAGGCTGATTGATTGACAGCTAAAGAGTAGACATAAGGAGTAGACATATCCAGTGTTCACCTACAATGCCCAAAGTGGTAAAGGGTATGCGTATAACTGCCATACCCTTTGCAAGTTAGCTTGCTTCCAACTTAGACTGCATCATCACTTAACACAAGTTGAGATTGCAGTCAAGGACTAACTTATGATGGTATGGAAGAGTCAGTTAAGACTTTTTGAATTGTGAGTTAGACTTTTACTTGACAATAATCATGCCTAAGGAGGTCTGGGTTGGAGCACTTGCCTAGAACATGCCTACCCACTCTTGGCTTGAAGGTATATATAGGTTATACTTAGCAAGAAACACAACGGATGGTTCTTCTTCTCTCTGGGCTGGTTTCCGCACTTAAACAATGGATGGTTATTCCACACCTTAGCCACCAATGTGCTTAACTGTTTCTTACCAGTAGATTGGATGTCAACCACATAGGAGTGTCATCATTCATATTTTTAAAATGTTTTCTAACTTTTTTCAGGCTTTGCCAACATAAAATTCAACTACACAATACACTTCAACACCATATCAGCTATCAACACTGATAACATACTTAACATGGACAATCCTGAAGGTCCGGTGGTCGAGAGGAAGTGCCCAAAGTGTGGCAACGATAGAATGTCCTATGCAACATTGCAGTTAAGGTCGGCTGATGAAGGGCAGACTGTATTCTATACTTGTGTTTCTTGCAAGTGAGTAAAATATTTAAAAAAATTGTCACTCTACACTTGGCTTTTTGAAAAGGCAACCCATAAAGGGGTAAAATAGGGGTTTGAAATTCATGTAGTCCACACAGACGATGTATTGGGCATAAGCTAGTCATGAAATTGTTGGAGTTGAATTAGATATGAAAATGTAGTCATCACTGTCCATATCATTGGTTCATCGTTGGTTTGTCCTTCAATCATGCCGCGAAGGAGAAACGGATCCGCGTGATTTTTGTATGGATATGGTTAGAGATAATGAATGACATAGACTACATTTTTATCTCAAAAAACCAAAGAGATCCCACAGGATTTTTATCTGCATTAGCTGTTGAAATATGCCTTATTAAAAGTTGTAATTTTTCTAATTAAATACTTTACTAAACTAATTTCTCAAACAATCCAAAAAGGAAATCCAACCTGTTGCATTGTTTATTGTCATAAAAAAAATATTGTTAAAATATGTGTTTATTTGCATTTTCAGGTACAAGGAAACAGAAAATTCATGAAAGGCGCCATTTAGTGACGATTTTTGTATGTATAAGTAGGTATATTGTAAAAATAAAATTAGAATAAAGCTATTTTTATAAACTAAGTTTATTTCTTTTATAGCTCCTCAAAATATTTAAAAATTACGATTTAGCGTTCAGGTATGATGCCGTGTAGAAACCAAAGGAATATGGGTTTAATAAAAACTGCCATACCCGTTTCAGGTTAGCCCGCTTCATCTTAAGCTGCATCATCACTTACCAGCAGGTGAGATTGCAGTCAAGGGCTAACTTGTATCTGAATTAAAAAAAAAACACTTTCTCCGTACCTCAAAAGGAAAAATGAAACCCTTATAGGATCACTTTGTTGTTTGTCTGTCTGTCTGTCCGTCCGTCCGTCTGTCCGTCGTGTCTGTCAAGAAAACCTATAGGGTACTTCCCGTTGACCTAGAATCATGAAATTTGGCAGGTAGGTAGCTCTTATAGCACAAGTAAAGGATTAAATCCGAAAACCGTGAATTTTTAGTTTCATCATTAAAAAAAAAATGTGTTTAAAATTTCAAAGTAAGATAACTATACCAAGGGGGGTATCATATGAAAGGGCTTTACTTGTACATTCTAAAATAGATTTTTATTTATTTTTACGCATTACCTATTGTTTTTGATTTATCGTGCAAAATGTCGAAAAAAATATTTCTTATATATGTACCCCTATTATAATAAACAGAGTATGTCATTTTTTAAAGTTAATTTTAGTTATTAGTAAATAGGTAGATAGAAATATATTGTTTCACCGAAGGTCGATTTCGGGCCGATGCCGTTTAATTGACTTTCGTGCAAAATATCCGAGTACGGAACTCTCGGTGCGCGAGTCTAACTCGCACTTGGCCGGTTTTTTTAATTATTAAACAACTTTCTTTTAATGTCAATCCCGTGCCACAGAAAGCACGTCGCTCGCTGGTACAATAATTCAGTAGCTATGATATTCCTCAAACGCGTCTTTAAAGTAGGACGGAAGTGTTTGATATTTTATGGCACTTTGCAGAATAATGGTTGTTTTGAACACATGCAACTGGTTCCTAAAGAAATATCCACAAAAGCTACAACAGGACGACGTGCGCAACCGCCGTTTTTTATATCATTATACAGGATGTTTTAGATGTTGTTATTGACATTTTATGGCACTTTTACGTAACATGAAACAGTTTCCTAAAGAAATATCCATCCAGAAGCAATAATAAGATAACGTGCTCCGTATTATATATCCTTATATAGAAAGTAGGGTAAAATTGGGAGTTGTAGCTCACGTCTCTAGATAAAGCGCGGCGCGTCTAGCGGTGTAGCTGCGCCGCGCCGCGCATCGTATAGACGTGAGCTACAACTTCCAATTTCACGATCGATGTTAAATATAATCAGTAACAAGAGAATGATCAGGTTGTCACAAACTCCTCGAAGATGATTCAATGGTGATATTATTCTTGGATAGCCTACTTATCACTATTGACATCTCATTTTAGAATTATTTGGATTTATATAAGTAATGGTTTTTTTAAATCGTTCAACAAATTACTTTTAATGTGTCAATTTCAGATAAATCCTAATGACTCAGTTTTATAAGGTTATTTATGAAAATCAGACGGTTTTAGTTACACATTAATCAGCTGATGGTATCAAGTCAACATACTTATTATTTATTCTTAATACGCGTGCGGAAACTTTAAGACCTTTATAATAAATGTTGGATTTCTTTGAGATCGTTGATATCAGAATACCATCGTATTCCTTATAGTTTAATATATGTACATGATGCAGCCCACACAAATTCCATTTTACAATAACAACGTCAACTAAATCATTAACTTTTAATATCATTTTTATTTGTTTAGAATTATGATGATTACTTTGAGTTTTTGAAAAGGAATGACTTTCTTAGACCATGTACATGAATAAACTAAAGTCGTATTAATCAACAACTAATAAAAATATTGACTATACTTTGCTAGTCATACTTATATTACTAATCAACCCTTAACAAAAGGAAAGTAAATAAAAACTACTAGATATATATTTATTAGAAAATTTTATTATCGAGACACCATTTTCTTAAAACAAGCACGTTTTTTAATGCACATATTGAAGGATGGTATAAACAACTAAACACATCACTATTCGTTTCGTATTGTTCATACAAACTTAATAAGCTAGGGCAAGATTTATCTTCCAAATTATAAACACTATCGCAACCAAACATTTTCGATATCCACTGCACTTTTTCTACACCTTTAGCATAAACACGTTTATTATTTAAATAATTATTCATGTTTACATATCCTTTGTAGTTTAAGTATGAAATAAAACCTTCTTTCCAATGTATTCCTCTGTTTCTTTCTATCCAACAAACTTGTTTTCTTTCCGTTTTCGTTAAATTATAAAATGGGTATGGTGGCTTGATTAAATAAGTCTGGATATGGTTATTACATAATATAGCTATTTCTTTTACTATAAACTCATTGGAATCCGTCTTGAATCCTTGTACATCAATGATGACATTCATGACAACTTGCGGACAATATTACTTAAGGGTTTATATTCAAAGAGGCGATCGTTTATTATAAGACAATATGCTGATGTTTTATCCGGGATTTCTTGCGAACTTTCAATTTCCAAACGTACGTCTACAGGTCCTGTCTTTAAATTCTCGTTTTGTCTTGAACAGTCAATTACAAACAGTGGTGCCTTTTCTTTAAATGTGATCAGATCAAACAACGGGTCAACAGGAAGATTATAATAAGACTGACGAAATTGAGTGTACATTTCGTATAATATACTGTATTTATTTTCATCAAATTTCAAATTAAGTGAATCGTATGGGTAATATTGTGAATTTAAAAACAGTGTTACATTTGTTAATTTGCAATGATCAAATATAGAACTATCATTAGTCTTACTGTTTTTCCTATTAGTTTGTAGACCAAAAATAACATATCGAGGCTTTTCAAGTTGAGAAGTAGTTTTAATTGACCACGAATGTTTTGTAGTTTTAGGAAGTAAAGGATATTCATATAAATCCCAATTTCTGAATGCTATTTGAATAGGTTTGTCTTTTTCTAAATACTTAAGTAGTGAGAGTCTTTCACGATCCGAAACTTTTATATGCGGCACACGCCACTGAATTGTTCGTACTTCTATATGTATATTATCATCCTTGTGAATTGTTACACTATTTAAATTACTATTACTTCTATTCAGAATAAGTTCATGTTTACAGTTTATAATAATTTTATTATAATCCTCGGCAAATCCCATTATTTTATTCAATGGTATAACAGCATTAAAATATCCCTCTGTCATTTTAAAACCATCCATTTGCCAACCCCACAATGCTGCGACTTTGCTATCCCCCTCATTCATCGATATGTATGATTTTAATGTTGTGGTTATTCCAGGGTTTCTTACGCGATCTATTTCAATACCGTTCATTTCATACCTAATGTCTTGAAATAGAAACATAACAGGGTTATTAGTAAAATTTACAGGTTTCTTTATTTCTTTCCCCGATTGATCTTTTCCAGTCACTGTGGCAAAGCCTTCAACATAAATTGAACTATTACATGGTAATATGTATATGTCTTGCTGATGTATTGGAATGCGAATTTCATCATTTTCTTTAAAGCTGTTATTGTATGGATTGTACGTGTGGATCTCATAACTTTCGATAGAATTATCGAATACTGGGGTGTTATTAATATTTAGAATATTCATACTTTGAATCCGAGTGATCGGAGAAAATCTTTGTTTCTTTTTGTTACAATATTACGATTTGCTTTAATACGTGTACGCGCTTTAGTAGCAGGCAAATGATTGATTCTTTTCACCTCATATCCAAGTGTTTTATTAAACACTATCATTTTGCTCTACGTAAATGAAGTCTCAGTTGGATATTTTCTTCTCTAAAATCAATATTGTTACCGTTTTCGTCAATGATTTTAACAGTTATGGATGATATATTACTCTTATTAACAGGAAGATAAATAATATTTTTTGGAATTTCTATATATCGATATCCTGGAGGAACGTTAGGAATAAATTCATGAATAATATGTGATGCAAACCCATTATTAAATGATCCGAATATAAGATCACATTCGATCCTGATGACAGACAAGGGAAGAATGTTAACTGGATTAACAGACTCATGCCATTTATTTGCTTCAAGTTTTACATTTGGGAAACCAAGTAAGCGTCCTAAACTGTTTTCTACGTCAAAATGTACAGTTTTGGAACAAAAAAGCGAGCATGTTAAAGTATTATTATTTGGTTTTATTTCAATTTCACAGTTGTCTAACTTACTCGCAAGATATTCTCTTATGTCATATAAATCATAAGTACCATATGGAATTTTTAAATATTTACATTCATCACCATATGCAAATATGTTATTGCTATGATTTATGTTTGGTATTGAATTCAGAGCAGAAAAATATAATAAACCGCATTCATATTCACCATCGAGAGTAAGAGGAGGTTGAAAAAATGATTCCAACACAGATTTGTGCCCGGTAATAGTGATTGTTACAGACATGATCGTAAACTAAAAATTTACTGATTTTACTGAACTATTTATACATTTTATTTTGTGTATTCCAAAAACTTCTTAAAAACTTTATACATAGATGACCGCAGTTATAAGGATGACTACCTTGAAAATTTTTGTAATTATAACTCATACCAGTTCCTAAATATTGAATTAACTCTTTAGGTGGTTTTAAATTTCCATAGCTGTCAAAGTATTGAATTTCATTATTTACTTTTGCATAGGCTACCCAATGAGAGCCAGGATTATTGGAGCTATCCAAATTAACTATACCACATTCTTTTCGAAAAGGATGTTTTGGCATCTCATCTCTCATAAACACCCCTCGAAAGTAAGGAATGTCTTGCGAATGGTTGATGATGTCGATATTGGTGAGCGCTCGTTTGGGTAGCCTTTCTCTTAGTTTTTTTCATTTGAAATGTAAATTCCTAAACTACCTCTATGCGGTTTGATATGTAAACCTTTGCCTATATGGAGGGTTTCCATTTTTTCATGATGCCTCTTTAATTCTGTAAAACGTTTTTTAGCGTCTTTCAAATCATTTATAACTTTAGCGATTCCTGCAGCACCACCAGCTAAGCTACCCGCAGCAGATAATCCGGCAAAAATAGGTATCAAAGGAAGTACTCCACCAGTTTTTGGAATTGGTATAATTCGAGGAAGTTTTATTGACGAGTCTTTAGTCAATTCTTTAGCCGCTGCTATGGCTAATTCTATAGCCATTTTCTTACATTTGGGTTTCATTTTTTGCACATGCTTTTTTGCATGAGCAACAACATGTTTAAAGTGTTTTTTCAAACCAGTGCCTGAAGCGGATTTTTTTGGCGACACTGTTTTAGAATTGTTGGCTTTACTAGTCAGTCCCGACCCGGTATACAATTTAGCTATCATAGCTTTATTAACTAAATTTGCTGCTATCTTTTCTCCCAAAGTTGCATCAGATGCTAAAGCACGTTGCTTAGCCCTTTTCATCAATATTTTATCAGCCTTATGACGATCACTTAATGAAGTTGACAAGTCGTATGCAATATCGTGTTGTTTACAATATTCATCCAATTTATTTACACCTTGATCTCCCCGTGCAAGCCTTTTATACAATTTTGTACCAGCACCACAGTAATTATATCCAGGTAGATGAAGTTCAAATGGTAAATGATTTATAAACCAATTGAGAATACTGCTCTCTTTCATTACTTTTATTACAATGAATGTAAAATAACTATACTATCACTTAAATAACAATAAATAAATTGGGAACAAGTTAGTTATAAAATATTCGTTCTATCTATCCAACTATTTTCACTCGATGGAAATCCTAACCACTTTACGAATATCTTGTTTCCTTTTCTTTTTAAAACTTTTTCAATAAGATAGACATTAGGATTTTCTGTTTTTTGAAGTTCTTCTGCATAAAATGAGCCCAAAATTGGCTGATGTTTAGCATCTTCTATAAGGTAAGTAACAGGATTCGTTTTCTGTACTTTTTTAATACGGAATATTTCGGTGGACCAATTAGGAGTGTAACCTTTTTCAAAAACACCTTTATACTTACTAATCCGCACAAAATCTCCAACTTTTAAATTTCTCTTCTTAAGGATTTTTAACTGTTTTCCTACATTAAATCTTTGAAGTATAAGTTTCTTATTATTTTCATTAACTTCGTTAGGAGATAAACCGATCGTTCTGTGTTTAGAGGTGTTATAATTTTCAACTATTTCTTCTAGCACACCTTTAATCCAAGTGTAGTTTCCTTGGAAACTGAATTGTTTATACATTTTATTTTTTAAAGTTCTTATAAGTCTTTCAACTATAGAAGCTTTTTTAGTGGAATATGTAGAATAATGATTGATGTTAAATTTTTTGACTATCGTTTTAAAATTTTCGTTGTAAAACTCAGTTCCAAAATCAGTTTGAAGGTTTTTTGGAATACGTCCTTTCTTTAATATAGATTCAAACGCTTTAGAGACCTGATCTTTATTTTTAAACTTTAGTGGAAATGCCCAAGCATATTTTGAAAATGTATCAATTATAACTAAAATATATTTATAACCTGAATTTTGTTTCGAAAGAGATTTCATATCAATCAAGTCAGCTTGCCATAAATCGTCTATATCTCTCATGACAACATGTCGACGAGGAAAGTTTACTCTTGCATTTTTATGTATTTCATTTACGACGCTGTTTTTGCTCATGTTTTACTTTACTAGCCTCGGTGATTTCGATCAAATTACTTACTTTAATATTTATTTCTGTAATAAACTGATTAATTGATGATATTTTTTTTGAAAGATTGTCTGCCAAAACATCAACGTATTCTTTTGTAACACAATCGTTAGAATCTACCGGTTGCGCAAGATTTTTTACTCTTTTATGCTGAGCATCCAAATTATTGTTTGTACACTTCAAAGCGCATTCTAATAACACTCCTTTCATTCTTCGCATCTTATTAACATGATGTCCAAACTTATCAACTTTCATGTTCAACCTGCTTATCAATACTGAACACGCTCCATAAATGTGCTTTCTTTTATTCTTTTATTATACCCGCTTCTTTTAACTCTTCAATAATCGAAAGAATTTCATTATCATGATTAGTGTTGCCAGCGTCTCTGGACGCAATAATCAATCTTAATCTTTCAATTAACTCATTAGGATCATCCCAATAGATGAGATCAGTATCAGTTTTGTATTTCTTTAAAACTGGTAGCCTACCACCGTACTTTAATTTGTTTGTTTCACACATATCCTTTTCATAAAATAATGGTTTGATGATTTGAGAATATTTTTTTCCTTTGTCACCTTTAATTTGATTAGCAGGATTGTAATCTCTTTTATGAGCACTAGTACTAATTAAGATATCTTTATATGTGATTTTATCACTTTCAGTTACTTTATTCAAGTTTGGTTTATTTCTTAATAAAAGTTCTATTAAACCAGCAGTTAGTTCATAACTTTTATCATCAATAGTAATAAACGTTAATTTGTTTGAAGACATATCATCTACAGTTGAAAATTTGACGGGGGTATTTCCTATCATCAATTTTTTGTTAATGCGACGTATACCAAATGGTATAGATACATTGCTTTGCTCGCCAAACAGATCATTGTCTGCCAGTGTTTCGGAAATATTGACTTCATCATTTAGAAATTCCAAAGGTTCAGACATTTCCTCTTGTTTTTTCGGATTTTCTTCAAAGTTATTATCGTTGTAAGTAATTTCAATATCACCATCTTGTTTTGAGTTTATATTTGGAATTTCAGGCGATTGATTATTTCCAACACTTGCGTTGTTACAATTAGTTTCGTGATAAGATTTGTTTGTAGCATATTTACTTAGTGTAACAATTGCTTTCAAAGGATCAGACAGTGGTTTAAATATTTTTTTCCGCCTCAGTTCTAACTCTTCATCTTCATCACGTAATCTTTTTACTTTACTTTTAATAGCCTTTACTGATTTAATTAACTCTTTTTTCAAACTTGTTTCCATTTCTTTTTTTAATTATTTTACACAACCATTGAACTATGTAGTAAAAATTAAAATGAAACTAATTTTAAATTACAATCTGTTTAAATAATTTCATTCAAAATTTTACAAAAACGTCGAAAGATTTTCTATATCTACCGTTGTTTAATTCACAATCTTTGTTAATTATTAAACATGTGTATGGATCTTTCCATATATCTGAACATAATTTTTTGAAGTCTGACCAAGTCATGTCAGAATTGACATGTTCGTTATAGATGTGTTTCAAATTTATATCATCTTGTTTAAAAATTGTTAAAAAATTTACGTTATCTCGAATTAATTGTTTTGGTATCTTAGAATATGTTTGAGTCAAATAAAAACAGTCGATGTTCTTATGTCTACCCATTGAAAAATAATCTCGGATATTTACTTGGTTCTCGCAAGTAACATCATCAAAAATAAATACAGAATTTTTCAAGGCTTCAGTAGGAGGAATAACCTCTTTATCATCTTTGAAGGTAAAGAGCTTAACAGCTGGAACCATGCTTAAAACTTTTTTCAAAAAACAATATTTTGGTTGAAATGTTGTTTTAGAATATAGGTAAACATTTTGAAACTTGAGACCATTTTGATGTAGTAATAAGCTTAACATTGTGTTTGTTTTGCCACAATTTGACGGTCCACATATTATACAGCGAATCGTATCGGGCAACAGCAAACTATGCCTTTTTTGGATTGATGACGCTTCTATATTTAAATTGTTAATTTCCAATGTTACTGGTTGTTTGATCAACTTCATTGTGTTTTCTGTTAAAAAAGATAAAATCCTGTTATAAAGTCTTCACATTATATTCTATATAATTTTATAACTAAAATGTAACATAATGTTAATAACCAATTTAAAGAAATGACACCATACACGTGTAAACTCGGAATGCGTTGCTGTGTCACTAAAGATTTGTTTTCACTTTGCTCAAATTACCCATTTGAGAATACAAGATTATATAAGATTTTATTATCGATGCATGTTCATTCCTGTTACAGCTCTCGGGAAAAACTTGGAATGTGATGCTGTGTCACTAAAGCATTATGTTTTCGTTTTGCTCAAATTACATCGTTTTAGATCGCAAGACAGTATTAGATTAATTATTATTTATTAAAGCTTCATTCCTGCTACAGCTCCCGAAGAAAACAGTAGCCGCGCTCATAATTTTATCATAATAAATATCGAGTATTTTACTTGGTAAGTTATTATAATTATTTTATAACAATGTGCTGACTTTTAATAAAGCATGTATTTTTTTACCGTTATTTATTAATTATTTTTCTTTTTGTTTCAGAATTATGTCGACTCCTATCTTACCCAACGAAAATCTAACAAATCCTTTTTACTACGCACAAGATGTAAACGGGTTCGCGGAAACTGAATTTCAGAGACTTTGCGAGGATTTAGCTCAAAAACAAGCAGCAGAACCAGTTCAAGCATCTAGTAAGGAGATGAAAAAAAAGAAAAAATGCAGTTTATCACTATTGAAGCCTGTTTCACCCCCGACTTCTACATCAACATCCTATGTTATTCGCAAAGCAACTGGAAGACGGCTTCATTTAATAAAAATAAATATTTATGGACTAAATGGAGGAGAACAAGATGAAAATATAAATGGTGATACTCCTAGTGTTAGTGCACAGTATGTAGTCAAGGATAATTACGATGAAGTTATGGATGCTACAGAAAATTTGATAGGTAAAATAATGTCAAAAATTACTCACTCCATATAAATGTGAACTATTGTTGAAATGTAATTTGCTTATTTTTAAATATCATCATATTTTTTGTTTATAAAAATAGTGTTTTTTAGAGTAAGGAGCTGTAGCATGAATTCATTATTTATGAAATAAACGTGGTTTAAAGAATAAAATTGTTTTTTTAAATTTTAAATTATTAATTGAAAACATTATGATTGTACTAAGTACCTAATAATATTAACGTATTCCATGTAAATATTAGGTAGTACAATCAAGTTTTTTCAAATATTTCAAGGGTTCGATTCCCTTAAATGTAAAGGTTTTTTTAATTTTGCTTAATGTTTGCTTACTGCATTTTCATTTCTTGACCAAGGTGATAAGGATATAATGTTGAAATTGAAGGTCTATATAAACAAACGTAAAGGTCAGTAAGCAAACATTATCACCTGCTATGATATCACTATAACTCAAGTTATTGATCTCGATAAATATAAAAATAAAAAACTGAAAGGTAAAATAATAAAATGTCAGTGATGATGAGTAGTAAATATTTATTTCAATATTTGCATGCATACATGAACAATCAAAATTGCACAGTAATGAATAACATAAAATCTAGTACAAATTAACAACTAAAAAATTGTACTGTAGTGCCCCCACGGCAACGTTTTAAATTGCTTCTTTAAAATTTGTCTTTTATCATCTTCACTATTTAAAACTAACTTATTAATTTTTTGGGTATATACATTATGATTTTTAGATCTAATAACACACATATTCTTTCTGACTGATTGATTGTAGTATAACACATTTTTGTATTTATCTATATCCAACCTTTTGGTAACAGATGTTGTCACTCCTTTTGCCTTTTTAATAGACATTTTTTGTGATTCAATACAATACAATTTTGCTCGTAAGCCAACAAATTCAACAATAACATCTCCACCCATCTCATCTTTAAAAAACCCCGGAATTTTCATATTTGCTTGAGGGATATTGTAAACATTTTTATCGCTAAAATTGCTGGTATCAAAAAACTTAATATTCTTTTTCATGTCTGAATAAAAATCATCAGTATATATGCGATATAGTAAGCTATCAGTATCAGTATAACAAAGTTCAATATTTTCTTTATATAATGGTTTCATTATAGAATAGTGAAAGTTATATAAATGTGTTTTAGCTAACTCTAAAACAGTAAACCCCACATAAATTGGTCTATCCAAAATTAATTTCGTTTGTTCTAATTGGATTGCTACCAAATTATCTGTAAATATCGACAAACATTTAAAGTTAGGCGCACTTACATACTTTTCTGCTCCAATAATCCTGTTTGTCTTATTATTCTTATCTGTCCATGTATTAACAAGTTTTACATTTACTTGTTTTCTTTTATTTTCTATGGTTTTACCAAAAATAGCATTATTTTGTTTTTTGAAAAAGTCTTTTTCAAATTCAGACTCTGCTTTTTGCCTCAAAGAGGTATTCAATTCAATATATGGTTTCAAAAATTCTTTTTGTTCAAATGATAGAATTCTATGAATTTTTAACAATTTTAGACCGTTTTTAAGACATTCTTTTAAATGGATATAGTGAATAACATAGGAACATTTGTCGTATAAATTTGCAATAAGCTTGGCATTTCTATGACCAAAAGGTGTAAATTTTTCAGCAGCAAATGGTAAATCTGAGTGAGCGTCATGTATTTCAGATGGATAACTAAGATCTACTTCAAGTATATACCCAATGTTACTGTCAACAGTAATAGAATCAATTTCAAAAGTCTCAATTTGGTCTTTGTTCAAAAATTTAAAATTACTTGTAGGAAGTTTCATCATCATTGCATAACCATACAGGTTCACACAGTCTAAATATACCAAAAAGCTACTTGATTTGTTGATATCATAGTCAGACATATATTTATTGTTAGCTTTAGCATATCTTAATGAACACTGAGCTAGACCACCTCGTATACCTTTTTCAATCATTTGATACATCTCCACATCAGTTATAAGGTCTAATTTTACATTGGTATGCAAAAGCATTGCATCCCAACTTAAAGAAGGTGAAGAAACATAATAGCACGGATCTAAGCAATAGGTTGCTAAGCTAATTTTCCTGAATTTTTCAAAACTATCTGCTAGTAATAGTACATCACATTTTAAATATAAATCTGTATATTCGCCTAAATTTTTTATTTTAAAAGTTTTCCAAACTTTCAATGCATGTTTATAATCTTCTTCCGAAATAAGTTCTGAAGTAAGTTTATTAAAAAAATGTTTTCGTTTTGGTAACTCAGTTTCATCGTAACGTTTTAAAGAGTCAATATAATCATAGCAGTACACACCCTTTCTGCAAATCAAATCAAATAAATACTGATCACTGTAATACCTACGCAAGTTTACGAAGTCGTCTTGATGTAAAGATCTAGCTAATTTATCTAAGCTACAACTGAGAAAATTAAAAGAATCGATGAATTTCAGTTGAGCAGCAGTTTTTGAATCAACTGATATAAATTTTGTGAACGATATGTATTTTTCTTTATTTTTCGGAATAATATTTATACGACCGTTAATACTCGCTAACTCTTTAATAAAAAGATGGCAATCGTAATTACTTAAATTATGAAATATAATAGGTATAAAAGGACATTTCTTTGCACTCAACTTGCAAATGTTGTGAGCCGCGCCTCTATATTCCCCTGTAAAATGATCATGATCTGCCACAATTTTATCTGTGGATGTAAATTTTTGTTTACATATACAGCAAACTTTTGCATTATGAAAACATTTCTTTTCAGTTTCAGTAAGTAGTTTCATGGGATTATTTTCTAACAAAATTGCATGTAATCGTTTGACATCATTTGAAATTGTTTCTACAAATTTTTGAGCACAGTTAGCTCCTATGTATGAAACCAGTTCATTAAGTTCAGGTTTAGATTCACAACAAATATAGTACGCGAAAGATGTGGCTTCATGAACCTGTATGGTTTCAGTATGCCCAGATTTACTTTTATCAGAATATTCTCTTAATAAACTTTCAAAATCACCATAAATCACAATTGGTATTCTTTGAGTTCTTTCATAATTATCAAAATATAATTTACTATTTTTCTCTGGAAGAACAGTTTTAATTCTAGCACAATTATGTTTGCATAATTTTTCTTCTGAATTGAAATAAATAAAGCACTCCTCACATAAAAAAATTTTGGACTTATTTTTAGTAAGTTGACTATGAACCAACCGTTCAAAGTTTCTTATCAAACAAAAATGTCTTTTATTGTTTTTAGTAATGTAAAGCAAATTAACATGAACAAGTTTACGCTTGCTGGTTTTGTACAGAGGTCCGTTAATATCACCATTTTTTTCTAAACTGTATATATTAACACTTATGTCAGAATTATTTTTTTCAAATAATGTGATATCCTCAAAAGATGGTGGAAACGACATACCATCTATTTTTAAAACTTTTGAATAATGAGGATATGAAGATACTCTATTAAAGTTTTTATTGGTGGGATACATATGTGCTAATATACTCCACAGAAAACACTTATCATCACTATTTTTAATATTTACACAAGATCTAGTTTTCAGAATTTTTATTGGTAGTGGAATATAGGAGCCTGTCCTTAAAGGATTGTATTTATTAATGTTTACTTCTAAATTATTCAAAGAGTCAAAAGACCAGCCTGATTCTGAATGTTCAAACTCTGATAATTTGTTAAGCAGGCTTTTTACACACTCTAAATATATATTTTTTATGTTTGTGGATTGAAAAATTTGTACATATTTAGTATTAAACGACTTCAAAGATTTTTCATTATTTTTTGGCAAAGTAAAAGTCGCAAATAATTCAAAATTTATTTTAAGAGCATTATGTTTCTCAAGACTTCTTTTTACTAAATTACATATCGTATTTACAACTTCAGATAAAAATTGCTCAGGTAACAAAAATTTTTTTGATGGACATACACGATAGCTTAGTATTCTGTTCTTAAAAGCAGTTCCAATTATTTGAACATTATCGAATTCTGTGCGAAGTAAACAATTAGACTTATGAATATAACTTTTCTTGTGTGAAAAGTATTTTGGCACTGTTATATTACAAATATCACAAAAAGTCATTATGAGATTATACTAAGTAAGAGTACTTATTATTTGAAGTTAGTAAAATGCAGTTAAAATTTTCATGCTGGGTATAGTGTAGGTTTAACCCCTTTAAAATCTTCCTTAGCAGCAGCGACCAAGCGATTCGTTGCCTGCCAAATTTCTGAGTTGGTATCCATACATGACTTATAAGTAAAAAGGGCGTGACGCCATCGATTACCCGGGCTTATCTTTGATGCTTCAGCAGCGTTATAGATGCGGAGTTCTAAGTAATAATCGCCTTCCGTTATTAATTTCTCTGGTTTTCGCTGTGTAGAATACCCTGATGCTATTTTCTTGGTGATAAAATTTTTAAGTGGTTCAAGCTTTTGCACCACTTCTTCTTCGTACTGAAAAGACAAAAATAATATTTTTAGTTATTAAAAAATATTAACTCAGTTAATAAAATGTTTATTAATAAACTGTTTATAGGTTTCCATCAATAAATTCAACAACCCCAGAGTTGAGTTGCGAAACCTTCCCTAAAGCTAACAATTTATTTGATCCAGCTCAAGAATCGAACTTGAGACCTTAGGCTCCATATTCAAACGTGCTAAGCTAATATTAACTAATAATTAAATAATTAAATATAATGATGTAAAAAAACCATTAATATCTTCTTAAAGGGTTTAGTTGATGCTTATATTCAGTCAGAATTCTAATATTTCTTGAAAACAATTGTAATAATATTATATTTACAGTAAAAATAAAGTGTAATAACTCACCTCAGACTCCCATGAAGGACGTGCAGCCTTGACAGGCTTTTTTTGAAGCGCTTTCTTACGCTTTACAGGTGGTTCCGGTTCAGATTCTGAATCTGACTGCCGCTTTTTTGATTTCTTCAATTTATTGAGTGATTTACTCTTTGAAGTTGAATTTGAAGTTATAGGTAATTCGTCATCCGAATTAAAAGGATTATTACTAAAGTTCGAAGCCCTGTTATAGAAAAAACATTTTTTTAATGTTGTTACATCATACTATTATCTAGTTCTGAAACAATTAAAGATTTTTTGGTGAAATGAAATTTAAACATGTATGTACTTAATGTAACTTTTTAAAATACTATTAGGTAAGAAGTTAATATTAAAAAAAAATATTATTTCTCTGTAGATGCAACAACTCTTTCATTAAAATATGTAAAAAATAAAAAAATAAAAATAAAAAAAATACATACATACTGAAGCTAAACAACTGCTTTTTGAAATTTAAAAAATGATTTTTTAAGTGAATTAAGTAAACGTTTGCTCGTTGAAGTGCTCACAAAAGAAATGCGTAGTGAAAACAGTGCTTACAGAATTTAGGTTCTTCTAATAGTCAATCAATAAAGTCAAAAGTTCATAGTATTTGCATAGAATAATGACTCTTAAACATAAAAGTAATTAGAATGACATTCAAAGATCTCATTATTACACACATACATAAGATGCCGCATGCATGTTTAGGATTCCCTATTAGGAAGCAAACTGCAAATATGCAATCCTGCAATACGAGTCATTAGACACCGAAAAAGAATCACTTTTAGTTAACACATGATGTATCCCGACTATACCTACTTTGATATTATTTTTTAACACTTATGGCGTCTGTTCTGTATTTCTACATTAGATAAGTATGCATATTATGCACTATGTAGGTAATGTTTACAGCAGTTGAAATAGTGTAATGCCAAAATACAATATAATATTTCATTAGTTACTTACCAAAAGCGGATCGATTAATAATAATTTTATAAAAATTATCGCCCATTTAGAGAATAAAAAGTACTTATACTTACTTATATGAAATATGATTTTATCGGCAAAAATAGTTAGGTAGAAAGGTGTTAATGTAAGTATTTTATGGAATAGTAGGTCTATCAACCGAACTCGATCTACTCTATGAGTCATGATAGCATAGTGATTAAGACGTCCGCTGCCTCCGGTTATAAGTCGGGCAGGGGTTCGATCACAGGCATGCACCTCTGACTCGGACACTTGCTTTAGTGGGATACCATAACACTAGAATGAATGAATGAATTGGATGAACCTTAATACTACAACACTTGAATTTTAACCTTCTATTATAAGAGTGTGGTTAGTAATTATTATTATTGATACTTATATACCGACATACTTACCTGTTCCGGCATAGCATGCTTTCCATCCTAAACTGACACACCACTTACCATGTTTTGAATACTTGAATAAATGAATGAATGAATGATTGAACGATCGTCTTTGAACCTTTATACCGCAACACTTGAATTTTCGATAAGAGAGTGTGGTTACTAACTATACTTATATTAATAAACTGACAAACGTACCTGTTCCGGTTTAGTATGCTTCCATCTTAAACTGACACACCACTTACCATGAGTTGAATACTCGAATAAATGAATGAATGAATGATTGAATGATTGATCGATTGTCTTTGAACCTTTATACCGCAACACTTGAATGTTCGGTAAGGGAGTGTGGTCACTAATTATACTTATATTAATAAACTGACAAACGTACCTGTTCTGGTTTAGTATGCTTCCATCTTAAACTGACACACCACTTACCATGAGTTGAATACTTGAATAAATGAATAAATGAATGATTGAATAATTGAACGATCGTGTTTGAACCTTTATACCGCAACACTTGAATTTTTACTTTACGATAAAGGAGTGTGGTTACTAATTACTTATATTAATAAACTGACATACCTGTTCCGCTTTAATATGCTCCCATCTTAAACTGAACCTCCGCTTAACATAAATTTGAGATGCTACATTAATTGCATTAGGTAGGTTCTTAAGGGTTCCAGTACAAAATATAAATTATTCTAAATAATCTAATCGATGCTTAAGAATAGAATTTCTATAAAATATTCCAACTCAGTATCGTAACTAGTTGCATCACTTAAGAATGTGCTAAATCAACCATTGAATCATCTTTCTACATGAGTTAGTAACAATAACCTGATCATTCTCTTGTAACTGATATCTATTGTGAAAATATTGTGTGTTCTAGCTTAAGTCTTATAGATCCGGCGCGCGCTGGCGCGCCGCGTCATCTAGAGACTTGAGCTAGAACACACAATATTACCCTACTATAGAATTTATTAGATGTTATTGACATTTTATGGCACTTGCCGTGAAGTGAGCACGTAACATGAGATAGTTTCCTAAAGAGATATCCATGAAATATCCATCCAGAAGCAATAATAAGATGACGTGCGCGACCGCCGTATTTTTAATATATTATGCTTATACAGGACGTTTTACTTATGATGATTTTCTACATTGATTTTTCTTTTGACTTGGTGGATTTTTTTTAAATAAAAATAGAGAGCAGGCAGGCCGCCTGATGTTAAGTGATCACCGCTCCCATGAACATTTGCAGCGCCACAGGAACCGCCGATGGACCTTCAGGAATTTGTTGTCCGCCCCTTGAATAACGCCATATTGTAATCTAGTGGAAAAAAAGATCTGGCGCAACGGGCGGTCGAAGTGCACCAGGCACCCAGGTGGTGGTGCGGCTGTAGAAAAAGGAGGGTGAAATGAGATCAAACAGCTTTTCAGAGCACTTTCCATTTTATATAGAATATTGCGGTGAAGGGTCTTAAAAATTGAGAGAACTTTCATGTTTTGGTTTCAGATTTTTCTCTTTCAAAAAGAGCGCCCCCCTCACTCCTAGCGTCGCGCCCTAGAAAAATCGAACACCCTGTAAAGTGGGTACAAAATGGCCCTCTCATTCATGAGGAGCGCCACCCCGGGCTCCATGAGATAATTTGATTTAAAGCCGATTACAAACTCGACGTTACGTACGACGACGTACCTACTATAGCAGAAATAATTTTGTTTGTCAATTAATTACGTAGGCTCAACCGCTGAACAGATTTTGATGAAAGGCAGACAAGCTTGTATTATGTAGGCGGACAAAGAATGTATTTACCGCATAAAATCAAAGTTTTCCATAGGGATTTTAAAACATAAACCCACGCGAACGAATCACGTGTGACCGCAAATAGTTGTAAGTTTGCGAGTTTTGTTCAACCCGGTTGCAACTCAGGGGCCGGCTTAAGCGAACTGCGATTGCTCAGTTTATAGCAGGCCTTAGGTATTCCCATTCTAAACATGGTAGGGCAGTATTTATTGATATTTCGCCCGGGGCACGGCGGAGATTGAAAAACCCCGTTACAAAGTGCTTTGTCTTTATACATCGCTCTATTGGAAGCTGAGAACGGGAGACGTGTACGTCTAACGACATAGGTAGGTAAGTAGGTATTAAGGAGGTTAAATAGGTACCGAAGTAAGCGGTATTGTTTATGCAAAAAATCGGTCAAGTGCGAGTCGCACTCGCACACAAAGGGTTCCGTACCATCTTACAAGAAATACTTAACACTTTGTAATTTTTTTCCTGGTGGCGATTTCTGCATTTTTGTTATTTGTTATACCGGCAATAGAAATACACATTCTGTGGAGCTCAACATTGAGCTCAATAGCTCAACCGGTAAAGAAGTGGACTGAAAACCGAAAGGTCGACGGTTCAAACCCTGCCCGTTGCACTACTTTCGTACCTACTCCTAGCACAAGCCTGACGCTTAGTTGGAGAGGAAAGGGGAGTATTAGTCATTTAACATGGCTAATATTCTTAAAAAAAAAAAAAAAAAAAAACTTTCAACTAGGTACCACGGTTCATGAGATACAGACAAACCGATGAACGAACAGCGGAGGCTTAGTAATACGGTCCCGTTGGCACCCTTTGGGTACAGAGCCCTGAAAACTATTAAAAAGGGCAGAAAGGCCTCAATGTTTGCACCAGTCAATACACGATGAGTACCTAACTTTTTTTACTTAGGTCACTGACATAGCCCAAAGTACGAACGCTCCACATCATATACGTAAATTGAAGTGGTAATGGACAGGCCATGCTTTTATACATATATACCGATGGCCGTAGAGGCCAGAAAGTCCCAGATCGGGTGGAGACCGCGTAGCGTAGGTATTAATTAGTAGTGTCTGGCGCCCTCTGGCAAAAAGAGCAAGTTCGTTCTTGACATGCGACGTATTGCATGTAAGTACCCATTGTGGAAGGACCCTTAACCTAAGTTTTCAAATTAAAATCCTAATCAGAGGCGAGAATGGGTCGTCGAATCCTTCTCACGAGACGTTTTGATGCTCTATCTAATTACCTATTTAAAACATGAATTACTATTAGTGCCCTACCAAACGCACCTACCCACTAGGTATTTTTCGTTTTGCTATTTTTTCGCTAGCTAATAAATTGAACTTATTCACTAGCAGCTATTTTTTCAAGCAGTTTTACTGTCATACAAAGTTTTGCCGACGGAAATTAGCAGCGGATATTAGCATCGTCTGACTTATTGGCTTGAGAAGTGCTTTATGAACGCGGTCGAAATAGATAGGAGGAATATAAAGAAAACCGTGCGTGTTTTTCCGTTCGCAATTTTTCGGAAGATTTGTCCATAGCCTGCCACATTATCATTTCAACCCATCGCCGGCCTACTAATGAGCACGGATTTCCTCTCAGAATTAGAAGGGGTTAGGCAATAGTCCACCACGTGTTGGTCGATTGCGAATTGACTGATTTCACGCACTTTTGAGAAAGATATGGAGAACTTTTAGTCATGCAGGTTTCTTAACAATTTCTCTCACTTAGCAAAATATGATGTTTAATTTCATAAAACGCACATAAAATATGCCTACATGTGAACGTACCTAACCTACATGTCCTGTATCCTTGACCCCTGAATATGAGCCCGAAGTCTCAACCACCACCACCAGTCAGTCTCTACCAGTGCCTTTTGTAAGGATATTTCAAACCACGAGTTTTGCCGGTACATAATCATCAGATTTAGTATGTCACGAAAGCTAAACTCAGATTCACTTGAACCTCTTGCCTTATTTTATAGCAGAAAGCCTATGATGTCTAATCTAACGCTACAATTTACGGTAGCTTAATAGCTTATATCCCCTATAAACTATGATGATACAGTTATACTAGACAAGAAGGCCCTAAAATGTTACAAAGTAACAATGACATCATAAAAGCAGAGCTTCTCACAAAAACAATTGCCCTAGTACAGGCAAATTATGTGAACATTCTTTTCTTTGGGAAGTCAAACATTAGTAAGCTTTCAACATGTTTGTTATTGGGTACCTAACTAACGAGGGTTTTCACTTTTTTAGTCGGTAACTTCAAAACAATCACAACAATTGAGATTTTAACAATGTGATAATCATAGTGTTGGCCGTGATGACATAGTATGGATCCGAGACATGGTAGCTAACTGTGGGCGCCTTATAAGAAAGCTTAGAGCCACCACTCAGCGGACGATGTGGAGAGTTAGGCTTGGAGTTTAATTTCAAAACAATCACAACAACTGAGATTTTAACAATGTGATAATCACAGTGTTGGCCGTGATGACATGGTATGGATCCGAGACATGGTCGCTAACTGTGGGCGCCTTATAAGAAAGTTTAGAGTCACCACTCAGCGGATGATGTGGAGAGTTATGCTTGGAGTTTAATTTCAAAACAATCACAACAACTGAGATTTTAACAATGTGATAATCACAGTGTTGGCCGTGATGACATGATCCAGATGGATCCGAGACATGGGCGCTAACTATGGGCGCCTTATAAGAAAGTTTAGAGTCACCACTCAGCGGATGATGTGGAGAGTTATGCTTGGAGTTTAATTTCAAAACAATCACAACAACTGAGATTTTAACAATGTGATAATCACAGTGTTGGCCGTGATGACATGGTATGGATCCGAGACATGGTCGCTAACTATGGGCGCCTTATAAGAAAGCTTAGAGCCACCACTCAGCGGACGATGTGGAGAGTTATGCTTGGAGTTTAGTTTCAAAACAATCACAACAATTGAGATTTTGTTGAGAATAATGTGATAATCATAGTGTTACCCGTAATGACATACTTATATGGATCCGAGACATGGTCGCTACCTATGAGCGCCTCGTAAGAAAGTGCAGAGTCACTCTGCGGACGATGTAGAGAGCTAAGCTTGGAGTTTCTCTACGTGATCAAATCAAATGAGATTTACTTAGCTTAGCTCAACGGGTTGCAAAACTGAAGTGGCAATGGGCAGGGTGGGGTATATAGAAAAACCGATAGACGTTAATGGAGTCCATGGTGCTAGAATTGTGACCATGCGGAAAGCGCAACGTTCATAGATCCCCCACTAGGCGGATAGACATAGACATCAAACGAGGCACAGAGAGCCGATGGATTCAGGCTTCGTGTGGACAGTGGAAGTCTCTACAAGATATCTATGTCCAGCTGTGGGCGTCTGTCGGTCGATAATGATGATAATAATTACAAGTTTCTCAATCGACCTGCTGCAAGTCGATTCCGGAAAAGCTGCATAATCATTATTACAATCTCAACTGTCGTGATTGGCTGAATTTATTGTATTCTTGTTACAACAATGCATTGTGACCAATAGCGAGCGACTGTTGGCCAATCAGAAGTGATTGCTATCGTCAGTCACGCTGGTAAACTACCGCGGTAAGGCTCTTGAAGAGAATGCGATCATCACACTATACTTAGGTTGATATCTATAGAGCGCACTTTGACTTTGCTCAGACTTAAGACACTGTTAAAACGAGACAGCGTAATACCACTGGCATAAATCTGTCTCTTTTTAACTGAAACTTAACAGGGCTCTCTCCGTCACTCGTTTCCACTCGTTTCATACAATCGTAGTTCCAATTTCATTTGAATATTAAGCAACTAAAGTCCATGAAATTTTGCAGACATATTCTAGAAACTAATATCTATGTCTGTGGTGTTTTAGATTTTTCTAAAAATATGTAGTTTTAAAATTACAGGGGCTCAAAGATTTGTATGAAATTTTTAAGACCGCGTAGCTTTGAAACCGAATATTTTAAGAGAAATCTGGAAAACCACAGACATAGATATTAGTTTCTAGAATATGTCTGCAAAATTTCATGGACTTTGGTTGCTTAATATTCAAATGAAATTGGAACTACGATTGTATGAAACGAGTGGAAACGAGTGACGGAGAGAGCCCTCTTAAGTCTAAGCAAAGTCAAAGTGCGGTCTGTAGATTTCAACCTTAGTTGTCAAACTACGGCGATAGATCTCTAGCCAAACCAGCCGATTCATTCACAAGTGAGGTGAAAATTTCCCGTTTCACATTCGGCACGCGCTACCGCCAAAGATTCTACGCATTTTTTTCAGTACACGGCAAGAGACGGATCCAACTTGTACACTTTACTTCTTTTTTTTTACATGTTAGAAAGAGATGGAAGCAATTTTTTGACGTGATCGCGGCTCGAGATGAGGCGGTAATTAATTTGATCAGTCGGTGTAAGTATCTCGTGCTACGTTGCGGTTAGTGGAGATGTTAGTCGATAGTTCTGCTGTATCGATATTTGGGTCACGATAAGAATGTTATTTGTGAAACAAACATAGTTTATAACTCAACTTAGAGATGATCAGGTTGTCACTTGGTGCAAAAAATTTTAGTGTATCTATGTGTGACATTTACTTTAAGTATCAATGTTTTCGCTTTATTTAGAGATGTCAATAGTAGATTTAAGAATAAGCTATTTATTATTTAAAGGAATCGATCAGTCTTGGATGGAAATAAAATGCATTTTTTTTCTACCTAATTATAAATACCTAAATATCTATAACTTAAAAAAAATAAGATCAATAATCACCACAGTTATCAGGCTTTTTGAATTTATTAAATAAGTAGATCCAGTGCAATGTAACGAATTCCCATGACGGCTTTTCTCAGAGAGTGACAGTAAACCTAATACGCTCACCAACAATAACATGCCCATCTCATATTTCAATCTTTCGATGTAAGGTCACATAATCGACACATGATATCGCCGCTCATACACTATCGATATCGATACCTCACCTGTCACTAACCGCGGGGGCCGGGCGGCAGGTGCAGGCAGACGCGGCGGCGCGCCAGTCTCCCGCGGCCCTCGCATCGAACACACGTCGCGACATCGACAACTATCGACACACCCCGACACGTGCGTCGCACAACCCTATTTTGAACGTTCCAATTTCAAAGTGTTGTCAAAGTGGCACGGGATTTTTTCTATACGCAAATCGGTAAGTTTTGATACTCGATACTTTAGTTTAATTATTAATTTCGTATTGATTATTCTTAACGGAGATTTTAACTGTGTCAGTGTGGCGGCATGTCTTATTAATTTTTTTTCTTAAACTTTCGGCTCGTACGACTGTTTATAAAATTGTTTATGTATAACTGTGGGAACGTTGATATCGTTTGTTGAAGATAAGAGCTACGATAGGCGGTCCGCTTGATGTCGGTACAAAAGACATCAACGCGCTACGTCCGTGTCAATAATAGGACGCGCTTTTTACGTTTTTTCTTTTACAACATTCACTTGGGAATTAATAGTGTGACTTGCTCTTTTGGTGTGCGTATCGCACTTTGTTTATAAAACTTTCATTCTCGTGTTTTAATACGTTTTATGTTATGTAGAGTCAAGTGTAATGGAGAGTTTCCATTTTTTATTAGGTAGGTAGAGCTGTTATAGCAGACTAAAAAAATTACATATTGTTTGTATACGGGCATAATGTTATTTTTACAGATAAGTAGGGACTTAATATAAAATGCTAAAATAAAGATTTTTTTTAATCTTTTCCTCAGTTTTTTTTAAATGTAATCAAACTAGAAATTTCACATTCTACTTCGATAGTACCTAGGTACCTATGTGGTTGAATAATTAAATAAGGTACGTAGGTAAGTAGGTATATCTGCAAGGAAGTATTGAAGGAAAATGAAGAGGTTCTGAGGTCTATTTACGGTTAGGAATTTGAAAGATCCGGGTTCTAATTCGTATAAATAGACATGTCCTGAATAAAATTAATTCACCTGTGGCAGTATGTATGGAAAAAATTGTCAGCAACTGAGTGGTTTAGGGGCTGGAATTCGAAACCTAGGAACAGATTCATAGCCTTTAGTAGTTAGGTATCTACTATCTAGACGCCTATAGAATAGCTTTTAAGCTTAGTTGGAAGATACCTACGTATTGTATTATGCATTATACTAAGTTTATCAGGGTTCGCAATTTTCATTTAGGTTAGATTTAAAGATGTTGATATGCCTAAGCCTAAGTATGTACCTAAGTAAGTATATTGAAATTAAATTATTCTAATAGACACAAGTTATTGGGAATGGTTCAGACTCGTATTTAATTTCATATTAGGAATAATATTTCAATATTTAATTTTATACTTAATATGAATAGCATAAACAGTTTATAATGAAATTCCGATACGAAAATAATGAATTATGTAGAACCGTAGAACAACCGGACTATGAAGTTTGGGAATTCAATGTCCATAAAATATTATAATTAGAGAAAGCGGGCGAGATGGTTGGTCCTTGATTAGCGGTGAATATTTTACATAATTATTGATGGTTGTCTAACTTCTAGCTATAAGCTTTTGGTGGGATATTGTTTTGCCTTAAATACATATAGACTTGTACAAAAACCGTTAAAAAAGTAACGGATGGTAATCTGCTTAATGGTAATCAACTCCACAGGGGTTTGTGGTATTGCCTCCTCGGTGGCCAACTTTAGTGCATATTTAGAACTAGCTGATACCAGTCAGGTTTGTCAACCCCTTGGCGCAGTGGTGAGCACTGTGGTTTTATAAGCGGAAGGTCCCGGCATCCCCGATCCGATTCCCGACAGGAGCATTTGGGAATTCGTAATTTCTTAATCCTAGGTCTAGTGGGAGGTTTTAGCCGTAGCTAGATGCCACCCTCATGAACCCATCGCCAGCACACTGCTAAGCACTGGTCTCTTCTCAAAATGAGGAGGATTTAGGTCTAAGCACTGGTCTCTTCTCAAAATGAGGAGGATTTAGGTCTAAGCACTGGTCTCTTCTCAAAATGAAGAGGATTTAGGTCTAAGCACTGGTCTCTTCTCAAAATGAAGAGGAGTTATGCCTAAGCACTCTGGTCTCTTCTCAAAATGAGGAAGATTTAGGTCACAGTCTATCACGCGTGTCAAGTGTGGATTAGCAGACTTTATACGCCGTAGCACATAGCTCCGAAAAGTTGCCCGGGATTGGACTCCAGACCTCCCGAATACAAAGCCCATGTCTTAACCACTAGGCTATCACGACAGCAAGATGATGTAGAAGAACGGTATCGCGAAAAATCTACTTGTTTAATTATTTAATTTATTCTCATTGTTCGTTTGAAGTCCCAACATTCCAAATTGATTGAAGCCCATTTAATTGGACTTTTGCAACAAACGTGACACTAAGTGAGAGCCACTAAAAGGATTTTGAAAAATAAGATAAAAATGATCGAGGTACCTCTACACATGTCGACAGGCTGTTTAATGCAATAAGTAGCCTTAGGCCGACCGCACTTTGGATGTGTTTTCGTATACGAATTTGATTCGTGCGAACATTGTAGGAATACGCACGAACAATCCCCTAAGATACGGGCTTTCTTAGTTTAGGCGTCAGGATTCCAATGTTATATAGGTACTTGCTGTACTGAGTTTTTCTAATAGAAATCCTGACCTTCCAAGTAGGTACTATGGGAGCGCATAGACTGAGTGCGAGTTTCAGTCAGATAGCAATTCGTCCATGGTGGGATTTTTATATACTTTCGTGTGTTGAATATAGCAAATGGACTTAGAAAAAATTATTAATTTAGTTTACGGACACAAAATGTTTGTGGGTTTCCATAATATATGACATTCACATTTTGAAATACAAGTATTTGGCGCACCCATTTTTTTCTACTATAGCAACAATGCACTGCAGTCGAGTTAGAGGAAAATTATCTAAACAGATTATTATTATTTATTATGCACCAACGAGGACTTCACGAATGTGATATCACTAATGAAAAAATGGTATTCAGTTTGCGCCATATACATTCTACTCTATGGTTTGCACACTCAATTCGTGCGATCAATCCTCATACCTTTACGTGCGATATAATATCGCATCCAAAGTACGGTTAACCTTATTTTGCGGCGTATTTGATTTGATAAGACCTTAAAGGAGATCGCACATTGCTGTAAAACCATTCGAGGATTATTTAGGCTGCAGGATGCACAGTTTCAGCAATGAAGTTGAACGAAGTAGGCAGGTATTTACATACAACGGATCGACAAAGAATTTTCCTCTTCTTCCTTTCTTTCTTCCTGGGGGGAGCGGTTCCGCACTTATATTATAACGTTACCTATCTGTTGCAACTTACACATGAGATTCTTGGTGCGCCTCCACGCTAGACCATTCAAGCCTGCCAAGCTCACTCCAAAATCCAAATAGGTTACCCGGGGAATGTACCTGGGGAGCCAATGTAGGCTCATCAGCAACAGACAGACAGACACACTTTACAATATTAGTACCTAGGTGGTGGATCCACAAATTGCCTCAGCCAGTATCAATCCCGGAGTCCACCATTAGGCTCATCAGCAACAGACAGACAGACACACTTTACAATATTAGTACCTAGGTGATGGATCTACAAATTGGTTCTGCCGGTATCGATCCCGGAGTCCACCATTTTCAGAACAACATCTATTACCACTGCGTCATGAAGGTCTTCTCTTGCGATTGGCAGCCTTTGGGTCTCTTCCGGGACGTCTTTAAAAAAAACAAGTTGGCTCTTGACTGCAATTTCACTTGGTGGTAAGTGATGATGCAGTCTAAGATGGAAGCTTGCTAACCTGAAAGGCATATGACAGCATGTCACAATCTCGCGTTGTATGCGATCACTTTTATGTCGTACAGTACAAAGCTACCATTTATTTAAGAGTCATTCCAGAAGGTAAGTTGTCTTTTGTCAATCAAGCTCGAAGGTTTAGGGATGCGACGTGCAATTGACTAGCGTTCCCATAGACCCAAGTACGGTTCCCACAGTAGTTATTCAGGTGCCTTATTCGCTTTGACATTTAAACCGTAACACACCCGACCGTTGTCTGTGACAGGACAGCGTATCACAGCAGAAATAATAATTCAAAAGCACATTTCGCCAGTGTTCAAAGCAACGACGACGTAATAATAACAAGGCTAAGATTTGAAATGATTGCTTTTGTTAATTTTTTTCATGTCACAAACATATCAAAGTTTTCAGTGGTTTCACTCTAAGTTGGAGGCGATAAGGGAATATTAGTGAGCATGACCAATAGATACATACTCTTTTTAAAAAAGCCGGCTAAGCGCGAGTCATACTTGACCTCCGAAGGTGCTGTGGCTTAGAAAGAAAGCATATAAACTAGTTTATGCACGCGAATTCATCCGCGTGGACTACACAAATTTCAAATTCCTATTTTACCTCCTTAGTAGTTGAACTTTCAAAAATCCTTTCTTAGCGGATGTATACTTCATAATAGCTATCTGCATGTTAAATATCAGCCCGATCCGTCCAGTACTTTGAGCTGTGCGTTGATATATCGCTATATATAAATGATATATAGTAACCGTTTCACCAATCCACGTGTGATGATCACATTATATTATAATGCATACGTACGTAGTAAGCTCGAGTATAATTCTGTAGTATGGAGTCCACCACACGCAAATTATACTCTAGCTGTAGAAAAAGTACAGCGTAAATTTGCTCGCAATTTGTATAAAAAAATTTACGGATATTATCCGTACCTGTACCCGTCTTTATTTGTATCGGGTATGGTAGGGTTGGATACCTTGCAGACAAGGAGAACCAGGGCTACTCTGGTCCACTATTACCTTTTACTCCGAAACAAGGTTGATAACCCTGATACCCTATGTAGATGTGCTTTGGAGGTGAGGGCGCCGGATAGGGCTGTTCGTTCGTGCAGACGCCTGCCCTTTTTTCATCTGGCAACAACGAGGACAATTTTTGCCCAAAATGCGCCAACCTTACGAGCACTTGCCTTACTCAACGATCTGATTGCTCAGCACCAAAAATTAGATATTTTTAGCATTAGTATCTCCGAATTTAACAAAATATGTATGTATTGTAACCTCTGACTCAGTATGCGTTTTGGTTTCACTGTAAGCATGCTGAGATATTATTATTAAATAAATAAATAAATAAATAAATATCAGTCAGTCACCTTTTCCTTACATATTTAGATAGATAATTGAATTTTGATTAGAATCTACCATCACGAATAAACCTTTTTACTATCACCATCTAAGAATGTAACTAACTAGCCCAGACTACATGTCTATTCTCTACCTCACTATAATATTATTATTATGTTTAGATGACTTGTTCTGTGATTGTAATTAGCAGCGACCACATTCATGATGTCATAATTCTGCATAAAAGCAATTAATTTATTATGTTCATTACGTTACTAAAAAGTTAGATGGTCTATTAGATAGTATAGAGTTAGATTATAGATTAGCGGACAAATGTCTAGTTAAAACTTATTCTATGTATTAAATTATAACGGTTGATGATTTGGTTTTTTTTTAACCCCCGACCCAAAAAGAGGGGTGTTATAAGTTTGACGTGTGTATCTGTGTATCGGTGTATCTGTGTATCTGTCTGTGGCATCGTAGCTCCTAAACTAATGAACCGATTCCAATTTAGTTTTCTTTTTTTGAAAGGTGGCTTGATCGAGAGTGTTCTTAGCTATAATTCAAGAAAATTGATTCAGCCGTTTGAAAGTTATCAGCTCTTTTCTATTTACTGTAACCTTCACTTGTCGGGGGTGTTATAAATTTTTAATTTACACTTGTTTCTTTTGCATTATTGCATTGATTCTTTTATAAAAGTTCACAAAATTAATCAACACAAAACAAGGCTCATAAAATTTAATGAGCACAGTTAGGCACAATAGTTAATGTTACAAATTATGAGGCATAGCTCACAAGTGGCAAGTGGGTTAACATTAACAGTATAGTCTAATTATCGTCTGGATCGTTCACGCACTGATCAGCAGAGATAACGTGAATGTAATCTGACTTTTAAGCGATGAAAACGCGCTGGATCGCAAGTAATGTTTATTTTCTATCAAGTTTATGATATGACTAGCTTTTGCCCGCTACTTTGTCTTCGTGGAATTAGTTTTTTATAACCCTGTGTAGCAAAAAATTTTGTATAGGTAGGTAATCCTCTACTTTTTCCTTGCATTTTCGTAAATGTGTAATACGTATTTCTTCATTTTCAACCGAAAGTGTAAGTACCTACTTACCAAATTATGGATATCATTTCATTTACTTACCTAACTGGAAGACTTTTATACAGATTTCAAACCCCTATTTTACCCTCTTACGGCCGAAATTAATAATCAATCTATCGATAAGATAATCTGTCGATAAGGAAGTTAGCGACCTTGTCATTTGTCAAAAAAGATCATAATAATAATTCTTGACAAATAACTACGTTGCTAAGAAACTTATTGAGAGTGGTTGAATTTTCAAACATCCTTTCTATTCCGCGATATTCTACTATCAAACTAATTTCTGATGAAACTAAGAACTTAGCTGATAGTTTTTTTTTAATTCACTATAGGCAAGCGCGTGACCACAATCGCACCTGATGGAAAGTGATGATGTGGTCTAAGATGGGACGCGTTTACCTAGAAGGTGCCTATTCACTCATATACTTAGGTTATATTTGAAAAACCAATAAATATAATTTGGTGGCAATAAACCTGTTAGTTATCCGTAAAAGGCTTTAAGATATTTCTGAAGAGAATTTATTGTTGACTGGTTTAGTAAATTAATGATTTTCGAACTATGTACTTATATGGTTTCCTTGTGCTAACAACAAAATATCCACAAGCTAAATATGGCTTAATAGAGTCCTTCACACGTTATTACAATAAGTTATTATGTGTTCGAGAGTATTTACTATAATTAGTGCCTACTTAGTCTTCACAACAATGGCTTAGTGCTTGTAAAAAGGTGCTAAGGATGTACTTACTCGTACTAAATTTTCACTCTACGTAAATTTAAATTCTTGGCTATTATCGAAGTTTATGACCATAATAATAATTAGCGATTTAGGGCAATGTATTCTAACACCATTCTTAAAAAAAAACGGTGAAGCTTAGTTCACGCACGCACCTCTAGGTAAGTTTTCAGGCTTGTGTGCGTTTGCAACTACCACTGTCTAAGAAAAATATCGTAAGGAAACCTGCATGCGGAGTTCTCATTCCGAGGATACCCATGCTCAGTAATGAGCCGGCGATGATGGGGTGATGATGATGATTCTAGCATTCTAGTTTAGCAGTTAGCCTGTTTGTCTCTTTAACTGAATTCCAAAAAGAAGAAGGATATGGCCTTATTCCTTGTCTACGTTATATAGAGAACCTCTGTGCATAATTTCAGCTTTCCAACTCAATGGGTTTGGGCTGGGCGTTGACGAGTCAGTCAGTGAGTGCGTCATGAGTTTTCTTTTAATAAGTATGGTATCTATTGATGGATTACCTAATTAAAAAACTAAGTATTGTAATCTAAATAAACTTGCCGTACAAAAACGGAAGAAATGTTTGACATTAAATAAATATAGGGGGTCGTGATATTGTCAAAATAATTTATTAATTGAACAGATCAACCGGTGTAACTTAATATTGTTTTATCGCGATGTCATCGGAATCCGAGATCCGACCGACCGATCGTTTAGCGATCGAGAGCGATCGTGAGGCACGTTCCGATCGATTAGACCGATCAATACAAATCGATTTCTACAGTTGAGGACTGTTTTCGGAAATTCCAATTAGTATAGGTATCTTGTTATGGATAAAGTATAAATAGTACTTATATTATGTTGTAGTATCCTTGGTAGGCAGGGTACGAGCCATCGCTGAAGGAATTCTTGGCGTGTTAGAGGATAACAGAAGGATAAATTGCTATCGTTAAATGTGAACCACTACTCATAATCATCTTCATCATTATCATACGCTACAGTCTTGCGCTGCCTGAATTCAGCGGCTCCCTGCAACTCGTTTGATAGCATAAATCGTGCTACCAAAGTTAATTACCCTTTATTATGAAACTAGGGGATACCCGCGGCTTCGACCGCGTGGATTTCGATTTTTTTAAATCCACTTTCGCATTTATAATATTAGTATCATAGATATGTAATTAGTATGGATTAGTAAATAATATAGGTAGTTATATAATATTATAGATAGAATAATAATATAGATAGGTGGGGTAGACCTGCTTTGCGAGGCAGTAGGCACTAAACCTAGAAGTGAAAAGTTGAAATTAATCCGTTTACTTGAGTATTTTTCAGATCGGAGCTGTCAAAAAGACTGACTAAGCAGACCAACTTTAGTACCTAGATGTATGGTTATTATTATAGGTTTTCTTAAGCGCAAAAGCGCTTTTTTTGTGCAAACCACGAAGGCGAGCTGAGTACCTACCTACATTGGATAGAGTTACTAACATGTGATTAGATTGCTATCTTTTTAATCGTTCAAAAATCAGTTGTTGGTATGTGTAGATAGGTATGTGTAAAAAATGAAATTAGATCGTATCTCGCCGCTAGTTTAGTGAACTTTTTATTATATTTTCACAAGTGGTCGAGTTATTCACCATAATGGCTTATGGCACACATCAATAAAAATTTGATGAGCTGTTTTGATTCGGACTTGATAGATCGTAGAGGTTTTTTAGGTGAATTACGTAACCTTACGGTTGTTGAAAAAGTTCCTCTAATATTTTTTATAGCTTCCTGACTAAATGAATTGTAAATTTAACCTTACATTGTAAATTTAATTTTTTAAATCTGTATTTGTATAAGTATTTGCACACAGAGCGGAGATGCGGAATCTTTTTCTAAGCTTTCTTGGGTTTGGCGTGGTTTGGCATAACAGAGACGGCATGCAGCAATCTCAAATGCACTCGAACGTAGCGTGCGGGCGCGCATCTTCTCTGTTTTGTTTTCAGCCTACCAATTTCATCGGTACCTGTATGTACTCGTATATTATATTTTACTTTATTGCACCACAAAACACAAAAAGCTGGGTTTCTCAAAAAATCCACTCCACTCCACTCCCGTCTTACTGCTCTTACGTCTTGCTGGTCCTTACCACAGTATAAAGGAGACACAATAGTCTGGCGCCCTTAAGATCGTGGTAAATGAGGACAACGACGATCCTTCAACATATGCTAGTTCTGATCGCTCCCTTGTCCCGCATTTACCGCACGGTTGTTCTATCTAAATGTTTTGGTCGAATTCCTGTACTTATGTATGTAATATCCATATCCTTTACTCCGTGCCTTTATTCTGGTTTCTGATATGTTTTGGCTCTAACACGAAGTACCTACCAACACGTGGAGCTAATCTGTGTTGATTTACGCGCCCACTTCACACAGCAGGCGTCTCATACCTGCGCCGGCGCATCGGGTCGACTCAACTAGCGGAATTTCATATAATCATTATTAATTTATTAATGTATACGGAGCGCACCGCTCTCTCCGCTTAGTGGAGCTAACGCCTGGCTGCATACGCGTGGCGTATCCTAGACTAAGTGCGCCTACGCACGAGGGGATTTTAAATATATTTCCGACGACTTCATCTACGTGGCTTTAGGCACCTTTAGGCTTCGGATCTATAAGGCAAATAGTTTGTAGCTGACTATGATTTGCAGCTAAAGTGGTACTGGGTGTACTACTTTAGCTGCATTTAGCTCCAAATCAACCTAAATGAGACGGTAAGCGAAACGCTACAAACTTGGCGTACGCGTTGTATTTTTTAATTTATAAACTAGCGCTTGGCTGCAATCAGACCTGCTGGTAAGTGATGATGCAGCCTAAGCTTGAACGCGTTTGCCTGGATGTTGCCTTTAAGGTATCTTACTTGACTTATAATATGAAAGACGAAGGGAAACTGATGCCGGAAGGGCGCGTTCCAGCGATTCGAATTAGAAAAGAGGAGGCAAATTGCTTCGTACGAACGCTATGTATTAACGCTCCAGAAAAATATATATGAGTAAAATAGAGAGTTGCAAACTATCTGTCTAATGACTGAAGACTTAGGTATTCTTTTTTTTTAAATAAGGATCATCAACAGGATTATAAGTAAGACGATTAACCAGAAAAGTCCTGACTGACTCATCAATACCCAGCCAAATAAGTTTCTATTCCTCAAATATTACTTTTGCAGGAGGCCTAAAGAGATCTCTCACATATACGTCACGTAGCTAGTTATAACTGTGTTAAACGCTCACTTCATGATTTGTTGTTCGAGTAAAACACATTTCCAAAACGTTTGTAAAACTATAAGCTTACGTTTTTGTTACACGATTATTTCTTCAATAAAACCTGCAAACCTATTGACCAAATTAAAAATGTTGCAACAATGCCATTTTCATTGAGTAGGTAGGTACCTAGCCTACGTCCTAGACTATTTAAATTAAGCTCCTACTTACACTTCAAGATCGCGTCAACGACTTTAAAGTGATAACATAGTGCTCGGAGTGTCGTTAGATGGGAAAAATATACTATCAATGGATTATGGAATTTAAAGTTTTGTTTTAATATTATACTTAATTTTTTAACCACCGACCCAAAAAGAGGGGTGTTATAAGTTTGACGTGTGTATCTGTGTATCTGTCTGTGGCATCGTAGCCATCCTAAACTAATGAACCGATATTAATTTAGTTTTTTTTTTGTTTGAAAACTGACTTGATCGAGAAGGTTCTTAGTTATAATCCTAGAAAATCGGTTCAACCGTTTGAAAGTTATCAGCTCTTTTCTAGTTACTGTAACCTTCTCTTGTCGGGGGTGTTATAAATTTTTGATTTACACTTGTCACATCAGCTGTCAGCAGTCTCCACTGATTGCAAGGATTTAGCATTAGGTATACCTACCTAACTATAGTTAGGGACGTTTTTCAGATAGTAAAATATATCATGTTTTAAATTGACAAAGGCTTACTTAATTTAATTCTCATTTTTGCGGATTAATATTCATGTATCGGCTGCAAGTTATACTGTAGTTAATTACCGATTTTAATTATCGCGAATGACCTGAAGAAATAATTTAGTGCAGCAATGATGTGTACTACTGATAATCTAGAGCTGTAAATTCTCTCGTAGGACGTGTGACTTAGGGTCTTAACCAGTGAAACTTGAGACAGGTACGATCTTAAGTTAATTGATAAAGCGATAATAATTTACGAGGCGCTGAAGCTATGGAGCGTGGAAAAGGTTAGGCGCCCATTCATTAGTCAATAATTATACCTATTGAGATTGCTTAGCTAGCAACGCAATCTCAATAGGTAGTGATCCCACTATACTCATCCACGGAAAGAATTTAGTACTTATAATGCTCTCTCTCTACTCAACTCAAAATGGTTACTAAGATATTGTCTCTATAACAGAGATAGCGCTATAGTGACTTCTTTCCGTAGATAGTACTGAAGCGCATGAACAAATTCCTGAAAAGCCGGCGACGCATTGGCGGTTCCTTTGCTGTTGCAAATTTTCAAGAACGGTGGTGATCGACCCGTCTAGTCTGGTCGTTTGCTTACTATTGAAGAATAATATTATGTTGGGTTTAAATTTGCTTCTCGACTAAATATCTTAAATATATGACTATAAGAAAGTCATGACTCATCAACGCCCAGCTTAAACCATTAGATCTAGAACGCTGAAATTTCGCACAGCATTTTACTTTATAATGCAGACAAGTACCTGTACCTACGGGATAGGGAATAAAAAGATATATTTTCGGCGAGTGAAGCCGCGGGTGGTTGCTAGTTCTACAACAAATTAGCTTCGTCTAAAGCCGCTGATTGGTCGTACACCTAGAACTGAACCAATTTAGAAAAATAGTTACCAAAATTAACCCAACCGGCACGAATAATCGCACCGTTGCTTCTAAGAGGCCATCAAAACAAGTTCACAAAAGTATTATTTGCTCTTTGTGATAGCCATAGACTCGAAAAAAATTGGATAAGGAACAGATTGCCAATATCTGAGGCACATCTTGTGAAGCCGATTAGTCTACCGTGTGCAACCGCGACTTGCAAAGCTGTGATAACGTTTCGTGTGCCCGATTTTTCACTGTTACATTTACTTGATTATATCAACTGTAATTATTGCAATTTTGCATTATTGTAATATTACTTAGGATCATTTAATGAAAAGATAAAAGGTGTTAAGTAGTAGGATTTAATAGGCTGTCCCTTAGTGCGTTCTTTGTAAATCTGTCCATATTTCAATATTTATTGCGCGTAAATTTTAAAGTGAAAGTGTGTGCATCTAACAACTTTTCACGTCTCAACTGCTGAAGCTTTTTCTTATTAATTTTTTCTTCTTGATCTTCACAATATTTTTCATATATTGTAAGTATTCTAAAGCTAATCCATGGAAAACAAATGGATCTCGCGGGCTTTTAAAAACTTAAATCTAAGTTGGAGTTAAATACTAATTTTAGGAAAGAAAATACCGACTTTACTTTTATTGAGACGTTCATTTGCAAGGCTCTGTCTGTTTTATTACTCTAGTCTGTGGCAACGTGGAAATGAAACAGTTATTAAAATCACTCAAAGGGAACGAATTGTCTAATTTGCTGTTCAAAGTCTCAGACGCAAGTGGGACAAATGAAAATATTTGACAATAAAAACTTAGCCACTGAACGCTCAGAAAATAAGCTCATCCGTCCAAATCGTTGCTCATTTTCTTTGGTGTTGCGGCGGAAAATAAATAACATTATTATATTTTATACAATACGGTAACGATACGATGAATCTGCTGTCAATTTTAGCTATCCAGCAAAAAGGAGAGCACATTAGATTAGACTGTTCAACCAATTTCTAGTGCTTATATTTTTAGCGAAAACCTATGTATGAATTATTATGAACAGCTATCGTCAGTAAACCAGTAATACACGATTAAAATACTAGAGAAGGTACGAAAGAAAAACTTTTTTTTTTTAAATTGTGCTACACATCACGTCATGCATACCTACCTAAGAGCTGGCTATCTTAGCGGTTCTTCCACTAACCGTCCAAGATCCTACTGCCGCCAGACCTTGCTTATTGTCTGAGAAACAAAATGTATGGGATAGAGTACAGCTTAGCATATTTGCTATCTTGTATCTATATACTCGGGTCAATTTAAAGATATCAGCTACTAAAGGCACGTAAAAACATTACTCGCTTTGTTAAAGACTGAGTGCTGATTTTTATGTTTATTTCCTGAGTATCAAAAAATTACGTATCAGACTTTAAGATAAAATGTGACGTATTTATTAATTTCAGTGTGCATTATGACACCCGTAAAAATTTATCAATTCAACTTCTGATGTAACATGGAATCTGGTTGACTAGTGTTTTTATCACCAACAATTTCAGACAGACAGAAATATTGAATCAATAAATCAATAGATTTATCTCTTGACATAGACTTTAATTGAACCAAAAACGGTAAGTCATAATTCAATTACTTGATATATATCTACCTTCATATACCACTTGTGTCAGAATCATACTTATAAAACGCTAACCGTCCGGACATTCCGCGATGCGTCGAGTTTCCAGACCAGATAGCCTGCACCTTGTTTCTGGTCATAGAAAATACTACGATCTCGATTGGCATGTGTGTTTCCAGCATTACGATTTCTTAAGGCGTATTCACACCTTCGCAAGCACACGAACCATGCATATGAAGTGCAGCAACCGATGTCAACGCACCACTTTCCTTAGTGCAAGAACACGATGATATAGTGCGCGCAAACAAGTAGTCCAATATGAATACGAGACAATATAATGAGAGTTACTTGAGTACTTATTTAATCTTTAGTCAATGACCTGTACAGACCATGTTGCAATTTCAGATTGGATTGTGTTTTGCGGTTACTTGTAGTTTACGAATAGTTCGCTTGCATGCTCTTTTTATTCATAGACATTTGCATGTGAGGTGCTTTAGAATTATTAATTGTACTCATTCAAGTGCTCAGGAACATCCTAAAGTGACTATCACAATATGCTCGCGTATGGATTGCATACCATTCGTGAACACGTCCACGTTATGATGCATGTAGGCTACATGGTTCATGTGCTTGCGCAGGTGTGGATGTGCCTTTATGCTGTCTCATAGTGACTACGACATGGCGCTAGCGAACAAGCCATCGTCTATTAATGTAATGTCGCCATCTTTCTTAAAGTTGACATACTGGACATGCCACTGTTCATCAACATTGCTTATATGGGCCTACGTAGAACCATTTAGCAGGCAATTGAATCAATTTACATTGAGTTATATATATTCATACTATATTCGATGATAGCCCAGTGGTTAAGACGTCGGCCTCCTATTCGGGAGGTCGGGGGTTCGATCTTGGGCACGCACTTCTAACTTTTCGGAGTTATATGCGTTAAGTAATACCTCACTTGCCAACACAGTGTTAACACGTAAGGTGCCCACTCACTTGAACTGAACTGCAACTGAACTGCGCGTCGCGGCAGCGCCCCGCACGATATTCTCTCCAGCCGCAACGCGCAGTTCAGCTGCAGTTCAGTTCGAGTGCGTGGGGACCTTTAACGTGTCGACACGAAGACCATTTGGCACGAAATGTCAATATTAATTCCCGGTACGCTTGGTGCGGCGTTTCGAATCAGCACAAAAATAACTGTCATTTTGTATGCAACACCACTTCCAGCGTACCTATATAATAAGTAAGTTATGTCCATTTCAGTGGTAACAAGTGTAAATTAAAAATTTATAACCGGGAGTGTTATATACAAGTGAAGGTTACATTAACTAGAAAAGAGCTGATAACTTTCCAGCGGCTGAACCGATTTTCTTGGATTATAGCTAAGAACACTCTCGATCAAGCCACCTTTCAAACAAAAAAAACGAAATTAAAATCGGTTCATTAGTTTAGGAGCTAAGATGCCACAGACAGATACACAGACACACAGATACACACGTCAAACTTATAACACCTCTCTTTTTGGGTCGGGGGCTAAAAATGAATAAAGATGACATTCAGCTATATACCTAAGTTCATTTAAATTCAGTACAAAGATACAATTTCCCAAAATCATTTCTTCGTGGGGAACGAGGCTAAGAGAAAACTTACATGCGACCCTCTAACCCTGTATGTTGATTAATTAGTTAATTTCCCTCTCATATTATGAAAGTGACTCATCCCAGCGTCGCACGGGTGATGAAATTTCGCTAATAAAGAAAATATGAAGTATATTGAGATTTCCAAACAAAAATATCATCCTTTCCGAGTTTTACAGTGCATTTTCAAAAAAAACTTTCATACAAACCTTGTTCTGATATAATTACGAACAAAGCAAAAAAAAGAACAGCTAAATTGGGTTGAATATCAAGTGATGTGAACCTTCATCTATCTATATACATATAATAAAATTGTAGAAAAGTGGTGTCTGTACAATGGAAACATATAAAAAAAAAGTAGCAGGGGTTATTATTATATCGATGCCAAACCCGATATTGCAATTAATTTTTTTTTGTCTGTTTATCTGTTTGTCTGTGTGTTTGTGCACGCTAATATCAGAAAAGGCTTATTCGATTTAGATACAGTTTTCACTAATATATTGTAGTAAGCTTCACTTAACATTTAGTGTTTATTTCATGTCAATCACACTAATATTATAAAGGCGAAAGTTTGTATGTGTGTGTGTGTGTGTGTGTGTGTGTGTGTATGTTTGTTACTTCTTCACGCAAAAACTACTGGACGGATTTGGCTGAAATTTGGAATGGAGATAGATAATATCCTGGATTAGCACATAGGCTACTTTTTATCCCGGAAAATCAAAGAGTTCCCACGGGATTTCAAAAAACCTAAATCCACGCGGGCGAAGTCGCGGGCATCGGCTAGTAGGTTCATAAATAAAAAAGTTATGTCAATTTAAAGAATCACGGCGAACATTTTTAACGTACAGAGTACGTACTACACGCCTCGCGCCTGAGCGTCCGTGGCTATATAAAGCGCGCTGAGAGCTATTCCACGCGAACGAAGTCGCGGGCACAGCTAGTAATATAATATGCGGCTACTGACTTTTATTTATGTATAGGTTCGTCATAATAACGTCGCAATCTCTGGTTCTCTGATCTAACTTTTAACAAATGATTACAAAAACGAGCTGTATATGCGAGAGCCTTCGAGGATACTATCTGATTGAAAAAAACATTATCTGGACGCGTCCGGACGTCTTGAAAACGATATTATAGATCGTGGGAAATCTGGACGGATGGCAGCCTTAACTCTTGTCTCTTGCTGTACTGTCACATGAACGACATGTTGCACGATAAAAAGTTGTTAAACTCCCATTTGTATGGAAAGACATAAACGTGCATACTGAAACACAAAATGACGTCATACTATTATGGACACTGTTGCAAGGAGCTGAGTGTATGGTTCTGATAGAGCCCTAACACTCGGTCACTTCCTCCCTGCGTCATTGATTTATCTTACAAATTTTCTTATTTAATTTTCACCCTTGGATGTAAGTTGTCATTATCACCAAAGCATATCGGTGTTTATCTATTAAAATATCATCATCAACCCCTCGTTGGCTCACTACTGAGCAATGATCTCCTTTCCAAACGAAAAGGAAGTTAAAATATAGAGTTATCAAATTTCATAAATGGAACTTAAAGTCTTCGCAAGCTCCAGTAATGCGTTTATTTAATTTTATACTTTTTCTCTGGCAAGTTACAATGCCGTAGTTTTTACAAGAAACATGACAAAAGTCGTTTGTCAAACAAAAAGTCTCATGTGTGACCGTAACTCCTAACAAGATATGACAAAAAACTACGGGAACTACAAGTTATAACGCTCGCTGGGAAGATATACTTGTATGCTACGGAATATATGCCGAGCAACGGCAAACACCACTAGAATGTGAACTGAGGTTGTAGTTCACGTGTTGATATGCTGCAGAAAATTGCATGGAATGTAAGGAATTTGCGATATAATTTATTAGGCTGTGATTATTTGACAATATTACAAGGTTGTTAGTTTTTATTATTAGTGACCTAATTGTGGTAGGGCAGTGAAAATAAATGTACTTGCAAGTTGAGTTGAATAAAAACAACTTTTTCTGAATTAGGAAAAAACACAAATTAAAAATCTTCTAAAATGTTATATTTTTGAGAGAATAATAATTATTATCCAAAGCAAGGATTCGCGCTCCGAAATTTCACCGCGCGATTTTCTTCCGCAGAATTTTGTGGTAGGTACTTACGTGGAGAGCATGTGCTTTCATACAATTTCCATATTATGTCAAAGAATTTTGTGAGAAGAATGCGATGAAGTTGTGCGATGCGGACTCATCCCTTCCTCATTTTAGCTGGAAAAGTCTAATTAAAGTCAAACTCAGCCTAAATTTAATTTAAATATTATATTAAAGGAAAAGTTGGCTGACTGACTGATCTACCAACCCACAGCTCAAACTACTGGACGGGTTAGGCTGATTTAACATGCAGAAAGCTATATTATGGCGCCATGAAAAGATTTTTGAAAATTCAACCCCTATGGGGATAAAATAGGGGTTCGAAATTTATTTAGTCCACACAGACGAAGTTGCGTGCACAAGCTAGTTTCATACAAGTAAATTTACATCGACCGTTATCTGAAAATGTACTTAGTTTTTGGTTGAGTTAAAACCTAGCTAAAACATTCACAAGGAAGTTGTCAGTTGTCTAAAAGCGTAGAAATCTATACGAAGGCGATGTGGGAAGATGGTATCATAAGGTATGCGGACCTAACTCGGCGGAAACCGTGTCCAATTATAAGCTGGAAATAGGCGAAATTTATTAGAAATTCGATGTTGGACGTCCATCTTAGATTCGCGATCCGATGCCCTATGTTTAAGTGAAACTTTCTTGAAGATCTTTGGATTTTATACTAGAGTTTATCTTGTGAACGTACGTATTGGTGGCCATTATTTATTTTATTGTTAGGGGCATTTAGGAATAAAATCTACGACATGACAAAATATGTACCTTTAAACAAAGTTTAATAGCACCAGAATATAGCTCAGCAAACTTTCAGTACTCTCGACGATTTTCAGTAGATACGAGGAAAAAAAAGTCAAAAAGTCAAAATCATTTATTCAAAGTAGGTAGAATTGTACTCTTTTTGATGGTCGAATACTTTTAATAGTAAAAGTAAAATATTCTTTATTGTACACCAACAAGACATAGTAATATATAAATAACATTATAGATTTATGTACAAAAGGCGGCCTTATCGCTAAAATAGCGATCTCTTCCAGGCAACCTTAGGGTGAGAAGATAATAAAAAATTAAAGAAAGTGGAAGGGGTGTACTAATAAAATAAAGTAAATAGGTGTGAGTCTAAAAACATTACTACCCTACTAGGTACCTTGTAAATGACAGTTACTATGCCTAGGATAAAATTACACACTTCATTGCTTTACAACAAGAACAACAACAATAAAAAAAAAAATTTTTTCCTTAATTGTAATACTTATACCTTGCAAAAGTATGAATTCAGTTATCGAAAACATAACAGATATAAGTAGATCGTGAGAACTAAGTTGAAGATATCAATTAACACACATATATTGGTTTCTTCATACTTCAGTCTGCTTCGGTAGTGTAAAAAAAATGATAACTCACTACTAATAAAAAGTCAACTGATAGTGACAGTGTCACATATTTAGAAAAGGAAGCCGACGAAGTCGCATTTAGAAATTAGCATTGTCGACTTATAAAAGCTATTGACGAATTTGTTGTAGTGTTTTGAAAAAGCTTTGGTCTAATTTTTAACTTCCTGTGTCAGAGTTGTTAATGCGATCTAAAATAAATGCTATCTTTTTCTGAACTGAATAGAATTTTATACTTGAACCCTTTGCTTCAATTAACTTTTTTTTTTAATTAACAGAAGATTCATAAGCAATCCACAAAAATATATATGTTACTAGCCGATGCCCGCGACTTCGCCCGCGTGGATTTAAGTTTTTCGAAATCCCGTGGGAACTCTTTGGTTTTCCAAGTTAAAAAGTAGCCTATGTGCTAATCCAGGATATTATCTATCTCCATTCCGAATTTCAGCCAAATCCGTCCAGTAGTTTTTGCGTGAAGGAGTAACAAACATACACACACACACACACACACACACACACACACACACACACACACACACACACACACACACACACACACACACACACATACAAACTTTCGCCTTTATAATATTAGTTTGATGAATGGTCCAATGATAAAGTTACCTACCTACTTAGTAGCGTATTAGAAACTCCGGTTTTCAAGGAAAGTACCTCTGTCGGCTTCGAGTGTTAGATACGAGTAAAATTGTTGTACCATTACAATTGATCAAACGGGGTAAAGCGGCAATCATCTTTATGGTACAGTTTATTTAAGTAAGCAAATTGTAGCATACCTTTGACGCAAATATAAACTCTATTACAATTGGTAAAAGCAACAAAATAGCGCGTAACAATAAATCCATTGTAACAAGTAACTTTATCGGTGTAATGTTATTAGTACAGTTTATAGACACTTATGGAACTTTATGTTCCCTTATTATGAATTGAGATTGTTTTATTCAATTCAAATCGTTTTTTAAGAAAGTGCCCAGCTACGGTTATAAAATTAGTGTTTTCCTAGATCACACCTGCAATTTACTTCGTCCGCGTGGATTTTTTAAAAATACCGTGGGAACTCCTTGATTTTCCGGGTTGAACGATAGCTTAAGTATATCCGTCTCCAGGATGCAAGCTATTTCTGTACTCAATGTCAAAATCGGTTACCTAACCGGATGGGCCGTGAAAAGGTATCTGAAAGACAGACAGCTTTGCATTTATAATTAAATGTTGGTTTTACATTATTTATCATTTGGATATAGTAAGTACCTACTGGTTTGATCGTAAATTTAAAATATTTTTCATCATTTTATGGTGTACTTAGCTAATAATAAATTATGCGTTTCAGATTTAAGCACAGATAACTTTGCTTGAAAAGGTATACCCATGATTCTGGGCCCGATTGCTTCTACGATGCGTTTATAACTTTATACAAATTGAAATATATTTTTTTTTCAAATAAACTTTTGTTTATTTTTCATGTACCAAAATTGTAGTTACAAAGTTATGATAAATTAATTTAAGTACATTGGAAATGCTTATCTTTAAACAGAGATTTCTTCCAGCTTCCCACGCTTTTAAATTTGCTTTCGAATAGTCAAGTGAATCTATCACTGGTTCGGAATGTCCTTCCTTTCGAGAAGAACCAGCAAGAAATTCGATGACTAAGTACTCTCAAAACTTCAATTAACTTACATTTTAAAGTATTATTGCTTGTACATACCTACCTACGTAAGTAATTGTAGTTCCGTGAATTGCTGGAGCGAATCAAATATAGATAGGTACGTTCTTTTATCATTTACGCCATAAACTTCAATAATTGTATTTATTCCTTTTTTCATGAGCATATTTTTAATAGCTTTTATAAACTTGTATATAATAAACTAAGTAATAGTCTAAAATTCTTTGTGGAACAAAATCCTTGCAAAAATCATGACAACCTGTTTTTTCGTTTGCATGAAAGAAGGATAAACAACAAACACACTTTTGCTCTCCTCTCTACTCCCTATTACACTACTCTCCTAACTATTAAACAACAAACATACTTTTGCTCTTATAATATTATATTACACTACTCTCCTATCATGTATTTTTTGGTTTAAATAAAAAACAAAATCAACGTATCGTTCCCATTTTTAATCAATCAAACTACGCAGGCGAATGTAAAGATATATCCGTAAGAACAGAACATTTAACACGAGTTCTACTATAAGAAATCCGTCCTTTCTGTGTCGCATAGCGTCCAACGTCACAGACATACCGTTAAAGTGGTGCGGACCATCCTACAGTATACGGCCATATATCGTCGCCTCTCGCAATCGGCCGATCTTTTTATAATGCGCGATAAAATCATTGATCATATGCCTGTCTGGTTCGGTAAAGCTGTCGTGGACGCGGCGACAGTAATTTGGTAGGTAACTATTCGAATTGACATTATTTTGTGTTATAATATTAATGTCACAGTAAAAACCGCGACAATTTTAACCAGAGTTGATTTTGCTTTAGGCCTTAGGGTATCATAATGCTTAAGAGTATATCATTTTATTTTGTGATGTCATTGTGTCTATCTAGTTAAGTTTAATATTAGAAAACACACCACATTAGTTCTTTTCTTTTCATAAGTAATCATCATAAGTAATTTGCTTTTCTACGGGTACTTTTGGAACGCTTAATCACTTTGCGGTTGTACTTTGTTGTTAGGGGAGTGGTTAACTGTTTATTAAGATACAAACATATTTTTGATGTTTGACGCGACCCGATAAACGCAACTTGTATGGAGTCTGTAAAAGGTAGTAGACACTTAGTAGGTATCTTAAATTACTTTTTTTTAAAAACCTTAATTTGCTAATATTATTCGAATACCTACCCTTGAGTCGGGATTTTAGGTACATGCATTTTACAAGTGTAAATTAAAAATTTATAACACCCCCGACAAGTGAAGGTCACATTAACTAGAATAGAGCTGATAACTTTCAAACGGCTGAACCGATTTTCTTGGATTATAGCTAAGAACACTCTCGATCAAGCCACCTTTCAAACAAAAAAAAACACCGTTTTGTTCACCAGCTCCCCATTTATCAAACACGCTGTATTCTCGCAGTTATCGTGGTCATATCGTAGTCGTCTAATGGAAACCAGCCCACGTATGTTGCTTCCAGTAATACAACGGATTGCGTACGGTTCATATTTTCGCTTTTACGTTCGCTATGTAGACTCGTGCTAAATTAGTTTTTGCTTGCAATGAGCTCGGTGCGATTCCATAAGATAATTAAGTGCAGTTTTATAAAAAACTAGACGATACCCGCACCTTCATCCGCGTAAGTTTCGGGGTTTTTTAATGCCGTGGGAATTCATTGATTTTCCGAGGTAAAATTGGCCTATATCCTTTCCCTGGTTTTAATCTATCTCCTCAAATTTCGTCAATATCGGTTAAACGAATGGGCTGTGAAAACCTAGAAGACCGACACACACACTTTCGTATTTATAATATTAACTATGAAAATTTAAGTCTTTTCTTGGTATACTCTTTCAGAGATCACTGCCAATTCAAATCTTCACTATCATCCACCCATTGCCATCATCAACAATACTGAGCACAGGCCTCCTCTCAGAATGAGAAGGACTCAAAGCCTAGTTCAAAATGTTAGGCAGTTAACAGGGCTCTCTCCGTCACTTGCTTCCACTCGCTTCATACAATCGTAGTTCCAATTTCATTTGAATATTGAGCAACCAAAGTCCATGAAATTTTACAGACATATTCTAGAAACTAATATCTGTGTCTGTGGTGTTTTAGATTTTTCTAAAAATATGTAGTTTTAAAATTACAGGGGCTCAAAGATTTGTATGAAAATTTTTAAGACCGCGTAACTTTGAAACCGAATATTTTAACAGAAATCTGGAAAACCACAGACATAGATATTAGTTTCTAGAATATGTCTGCAAAATTTTATGGACTTTGGTTGCTTAATATTCAAATGAAATTGGAACTACGATTGTATGAAGCGAGTAGAAGCGAGTGACGGAGAGAGCCCTCTTGTCAAAAACTAAGTCAAAACTAAATTTCCTAAAAACACCATATAAAAATAAAACTGATAGCAAAAAACTGACAAAACATTAATGTAACAAAAGACAAATCACTTAAAAAGGTTAAAAAGTCTTGGTGCAGTATGAAATAACGTCTTACTTCATGTTGATACGCGAAGTCGCGAGCATTTTTTCTTTATAACGTAAAACATCAATTCTTTCTCGATGTAAGTAATATTTTCACTTTTATATTCGCCCCGTTGGATCCCGAGAACATATTAGTAAAGCAAATCAGTTGGGCGACCATTCAATAAATAAAGGGGCCGAAAAGGCCGGAAGATTTAAAATATACCAAGAGGAATAAAAGAAAATGTCTCTTTTTGCCACGGTAAGAACGTCTCTACTTAAAAGGTGATAACGCGTAAAATCGTTTGGGGATTTTCGCGAAAATTCTGTACAAAGGGTACAAAAGGCCCGAGGCAAAACGTTAAAAGTGGCGAACAATGGGCCATTTCAACATTTTTGACTGCAGGTGCCTTTACAATAAACAGTCTGAGATACAAAATAATATTGTATGTAGCTTGTACGAAATACGTGTTTGTTATTTTTATTATAAAATATAACCTTCTTCCGTTCATTTTAATAAATAAAAAGGCTTTAAAGGTTTTGATTAAACTTAAGCCAAAAATATTTTTGTGATTTGTATTTGTCTCGCGAATAAAAAAAGGTTTATTAGAATTAAGCGGTACTGGGAGCGATATCTAAATACATAATATGAAAGGAAAAGGTAACTAACTGGGTGAGTGACGAACTAAACTATCAAAGCTCAAACTACTAGACCATCGGGCTGAAAGGAATGAAGTTAGCTAATAACTATTTGTGATGTAGACATCCGCTAAGAAAAGATTTCTGAAAATTCAACCCCTACGAGGCTAAAATAGGGGTTTGTTTGTCTAGTCCATGCGGACGAAGTCGTGGGTCTAAGCAGGTAATAAATACAACTGATATAAATAAATCCGAAATGTCAATTTATCACACAGGGGTCCGATTTTTTCCTTCAAATACCTAGTACGTTATTCAATACCTATTGGCAAACGAAATAATATCAATAATCGAGAAAGCCGACGCGGACGCGATGCTACAAAAAGGGAAACTCCTATAGAAGCAAGCAATAAGATGATAAATCTGTCATCGGCTTCTTGGCAAAACCATGCTAGTTAAGGAGCTGGTGGAAATTTTGGCATATCATTTTTTTGTTCCTTTTTTTCTCCGTCTGACGATTGGGGACTATTCTAGGTCGGAACTGTGAATTGATATGAATATGTAAATGTTTTTAACCCCTAAAGCAAACACAGGGGTTTTATAGCTTTAATGTGTGGATTAGTGTATCTATGTGTCTTGGAGCTATGTGTCTGTCTGTCTATGGCATCATAGTGCTCAAACGTATGGGCCGATTTGAATGAGGTTTCTTCTATTCGAACGTATATTTAATTGAGATAAGTAGTTTTTAGCTACGAGTATGTTTGATGAAAATCTGGTCAACAGTATTAGGGTTATCAGCTGTTTTTCAGCCAGTGTTGGAATGTGCACTGTTGAAGTATGGATAATATTTTCCCAATTTTAACTTTTATGAACAAGCTGCCACCAGCTCTTTGGCTATGCTAGGATGTCACGCTTGCGGCCTGGCCCGAATAGCTGATAGAAAGTGAAGATGAAGAAGCCTTCGGCTGAGGACACGCTTAGTTAATTATATTCACTCTCACTAAAGGATAAAGTTCACCTCGCCTAAGATTGTAGGAAATTGATTAGGTACCTACGATACTTACTACATGGTATCAAAGGTATAATAAAACTCTAGATACATACACAGAATATGTACATCATTATGTATGGCCTGTGATTTAAAAAAAAAATCGGCCAAGTGCAAGTCGGGCTCGCGTACCAAGGGTTCCGTACTTGGGTATTTTTTTCGACATTTTGCACGATAAATCAAAATGCATTATTACGCATAAAAATAAAAATAAAACTTAACTTGTTTACTTATTCTATATGGACTTTTGAAGTCGACTGTACCATATAGGGTTTCTTGACAGATACGATAGACGAACAGATGGACAGACAGACAGACAACAAAGTGATCCAATAAGGATTCAGTGTTTTCTTTTGAGGTACGGAACCCTAACAAATATGGCAGCCCGTTACTAGTCAATAGAAGTCATTGTGGTGGCATTTCGGTTTAATTTAATCAATGCATTTAAGATATAAACAGACTGACTGCAAGCCGAATGCAAAATTGCAGTTAGAATGCAGTTTTATTGCCGTTACCACAACTGCATCGCAACTGACGAATAACTGCACAGTTTACACACTGAATTCTCGTATTAAACCTAACCGTATACACAGTCTGCAGTTCTCCCTCTGATCTCTCAATTCTCAATTATTCAAAGTTAAACGGGGCTATAAAGTGCAGATAGTTGCAACTTTAATCATTAAGTCATCTAATAGTGAAAATATAGAATTAAATTGATCAATATACCACTGCAGGATATACCTAATCAAAGACTGCATTTGCATAATGTTTAAGTCTTCAAACAGACTACTCTTTGGAAAGTAATTGAAAGTCTCAGAGGCTCATAGATGTTAGAGAAAGCCAGCAAAATAATATTATGCACAGTATGCTAGCTATTCATGTAGTTATTAGTAGTCGTTATAAGTCGATTAAGATGATCAATATAGGATTATAAGAATAATTATTTCAATATTCTATCCTACTTGATCTGCAATGATCTGGATTTTTGCCATACGCTACTGATAGCAGCAGGAACTAAATGTTAGTGATGGTATTGGTATTTGTAACATATATGATTTACAATAATTTATTTTGATACAAAGTGTCAGTTGAATTCCCGGTTAGTTCGGTGGGGCGCTTCAAATCAGCGCATAAAAGAACCATTATTCTGTATGGTACAGCATATCTAGCACACTACGTAAATTGTATTATTGTTATCTTTGCCTGCAGATTATAAATGCATCATAATTATTAGTGTAGGTACTTTGTAAAGAATCAGCTGCCAACTGATATTGAAATGGACAAAATGTAAACGTTTTATTAATAAAAATATTTTTTTTCCCGTGTGTGATATTCTGCGATCAGTCGACAGATATAAACAGATTTTTTAAGAACAGTTATGACATTTATAAAGTCTTAGCCTAAAATCTGCACATTGTTGAGCACATTAATGGCCCGCTTAAGACGCTTTATTCGTTCCACGGTTAACAGGCTATGAGACAGTTAATTAGGGTTCCTCAGCGAAATATAGTGTCCTAGCTTTTAACGTTAATCTCTGATTGTTTCAGTTCTCGTACGCTGTACAGTGGTGTAGTGCAGTGACTCTGAGGATATGTGTGGTACAGTCGAGCGCAGGTGACAATAGTGGTTACATGTCAGTGAGTGGTGGACGATGATCGGTCGGGGTTGGAACACGAGCCGGCGGAAAATTAAGGACTGGTGAGTAAATCACATTGCATTATTTATCACTGGACCATTATGGTAGGTAGCCTTCTAGACTTAGCTATCATTGTCGTGCAAGTAGGCTCCTTTTCCTTAGTTACTTATACTCTCGCAGCTTTAATTTGAGTTAAACATGATTTTTTATCACCTTTATAATTGTGCCGCCAAGCGATTTAACGTTCCGGTACGATGCCATGTAGAAACCAAAGGTATGGGTTTAATAAAAACTGCCAGATCCCTTCCAGGTTAGCCCGCTTCCATCTAAGACTGCATCATCAATTACCACCAGGTGAGATTGCAGTCAAGGGCTAACTTATATCTGAAGTAAAAAAAAAATAATTAAAATTATTAGGTTATGGTTTTTGGCTGTTATACCTAAATAACGTTAAGATTCTAAATTAATAACTGAATTTTGTCAATTTTCTAGAAATTTCAATTTTTTAGGAAGTTAGCATTCGACCTTTGACAAAATATGCTAGAAGCTCGAAAGTCTGAAAAATAACTTGCTATGGTTATTCGCATTATATTGCAGTTTTGAAATTAAACTTGTTTCAAATTATCATAACAATATTGATACGTAAATAACAACAACGACGGCGGTTTGATTTAGTATCAAAGATTTTCTTTTGTTGATAATCCATATTATCTACCTATCTCTATGTTGTTCAACTCCCCGCGGGTTATCATTGAACAGTGTTTGTTTGGACTCATAACCTGACCGATGACCGAGTGTCCTATAACAATGGCCGTGCATTTGTACAATGCAATAGAATAAGACTTACATTGTAATCTTATGGGCCTCGATCACAAACTAAAAGGTGCTCAGCGCGCTATGGAGCGATCTATGTTGGGTATTATTTTCAGGAATAAAATAGGGCATACCTAACAATATACCCATGGTCATCATTGGTCGAGCCCAGATCACCTCTAGCATAATTATGGAACACCCTTCCGGTATCAGTTTTCAATATCACCTTCCAACCTTCAAGTCAAGAGTGAATGAATAGGCATCTCCTAAGCAAGCGCGCTCCATCTTAGGCTGCATCATTACCTACTTACCTATTACTTATTGCAAACAAGCCCTTGTCTACTTTACAAAAACCGGCCAAGTGCGAGTCAGACTCGCGCACTGAGGGTTCCGTACTCTGGTATTTTTTTCCCACATTTTGCACGATAAATCAAAAACTATTATACATTAAAATATATAAAAATCTGCTTTAGAATTCACAGGTAAAACCCTTTTATATGATACTCCACTTGGTATAGTTATCCTACTTTAAAAATTGAAACACATTTTTTTTGATGTAACCATAAATTCGCGGTTTTCAAATTTATTCCTGTACTTGTGCAATAAGACCTACCTACCTGCCAAATTTCATAATTCTAGGTCAACGGGAAGTACCCTATAGGTTTTCTTGACAGACACGACGGGCGGACAAACAGATCCTATAAGGGTTCCTTTTTTCCTTTTGAGGTACAGAACCCTAAAAATCATGCTCTCGTATACTTACTTAAATCTATCCATAAACCACACCTAAGCAAAAAGCACAGCTTTGTTAGAGGCCATAAATATAACGCCATAAAGATTTTGATGTCATATTCATCACTAATCAATTACCTACGCACTAAAAGTAAGTGCACCGCAACATTACATCCTACCATGAGAACGATCTATTCAATGTATACCCGATGGGCGATGCTGTGATTAGGTTTTGAAATGTAGCCACATAATAACAGGTGCGCGAGGCATAAAGCCTAGCTAGTTGCGCTTGTCGTTTGAGTTCGAAATTATTCAAAACTCGACTGAGATTGCAGTGCGAAGCCATTATATTGCATTGGTATTGTTAGGGCGGGCATTTCAGTCATATTGATGACCTAGGCTCAAGGCACATACACAGTTGAAACAAAGCAACGCGTTTTTACAAAAATGTTGAAAAGTATAAACTCTATGGCCGCGGATACGCGTCCTGTAAGTTTTCCTCACGCAAGTAGCTTACAGGATTAGACTAAACTAATGTGAACACTTTTAAGTTTTCAATTATTTATGTATATTATTACGTAAGTAAAATTACAGGTGTAATCGCGGCCTATAACTTATGTATATCAACTAGCAAGCTTACTAGCTACTACTAACTACTACTAACTAGCTTTTGCGTCGAAAATATATAGTTGACGTACGTATACACAAACGTTACTGCACAGACGGTTTTCTATGCGTTAATGAGATGAATTCAATTGGATAACTTATTCGTTATAAATAAACTAAACTTAATTCAGTTTATTTATAACTAAGTAATAAGTTATCCAATTGAATTCATATTTCACAGAACTTTACATTCCTAGTGCCTATAGTAGGTATACAAGCGTATAATTTTAATATTCCATTAATTTAATGTGAAAGGTGAAACAATGAAATCTCTATAAATCTATATAAATCTGTCGAGCAAGAGGTGCCGCCGAGAGTTAATGAATTCACCACAGATTATAAAACCGATTTTCGCTTGCTTCGCGATGTTGGCTTTAGGCGATTCTCACACGAGTTGCCAAAAGCTGATTTCATTAAAGATAAAAGCTCGTATAGGTAGCCGGTGAAATATATTTTGTAATTTCGAGTTGCTTAGTCATTAATCTCTTTTTGATGACCGATTTTTTTTTTCTTTTTCACTTTTTTAAAGATAAATTTAATATTATTTCGTTTTATTAGGATTCTGTACCTTCTTGAAAGCTGGCACGGCCATTGTAGGTGGGTACGGAATGCCGTAGATAAGTATGTATTTCTATTGCTGCTATAACAGAAAATTTCAAATTAAAAAGTGTTATTTCTTGTGCAATGGCACGGAACCCTTCGTGTGCAGGTCCGATTCGCAATTGACCGGTTTTAATATCAGTTTAGTATTATATTATGGGGTACTTGAGTCGAGGAATAATATTGCGGTGTAGTCAACGTGTAGCGAAGCAATATACAATTACCTATTAAAAATATTATAAGCATTCGCGCGTCTTTGCGTCAACATTTGCGTCTATGTTCCTTATATTTTTGCTAAGAAGACATCATGTGGTAAAACATGGCAATCCTAAGTGCCTGTGATAGTAACAAGCTTATGGTAGAGTTGTTCCAGATTAATCAGTTTTGCAAAATAAAAATGAAACCCCTGGTACTAATTGAATCAAAGTCATAAGTCATGCCAAATAGTTTGGATGGCGCTCTTTATAAAAATATTTAGCCAGTTTTCTCGAAGAACATAAAAAGCTCGTTCGAAACTTATGTGTTGAAAAGCCGTAGGTAGGATTGTACCACAGAATAATAATTAATCAACGTGTAAGAAATGGTATCTGCTTCCTTAGAGGAGCTGCATGTCACCGATATATTTTTCCTATGGAGAAGAAACATCGAGTAATGAAAAATATCAATAAATACCTTTTACGCAAAAGAAAAGCTAAGTGTTTATTCATGAATGATCCCTAAGGTTACATAGTTTTTCTGCAGAGAATAAGAAGAGGGTATTGAAATAATATTTAAGATGTCTTATTTTGAAGCCACTTTTTCTCCAATGATCTAAAATCTTCTCACACGTACAGAAATAATTCGATAGCACATCTCTACCTTCCATACCTATATTATAAATGCAAAAGTGTGTTTGTTTATTAGTTTGTTGATTTTTTAGTTTGTTGGTTTGTCCTTCAATCACGCCTCAACGGAGTAACGAATCGACGTGATTTTTCGCATGCTTATAGTTAAATACCTGGAGAGTGATAATGACAAAGAGTTCGTCAGAAGTCATGGGCGTCATCTTGTACTTAATAATGTAGCACATCTCTTTCATCCAAACACAGGTAGATTAAACTGTAACTCTATGGAATTACGTCTGTTTTTATAATAACGCGTACTGATGTCTCATTACACATCAGTGCAGCGACGAGTTTGCGCTCCCTTGCCACTTCTATGCCTATTCTGACTTAAGTGGGTTGTACCATGCTAATTTGATTGATGAACGCAGCGTTCTTGTATGGACGGTTGTAATTAAGGCAAAAAATTGAGAGGCTGCGCAGATTTCTAAGGGCTCTGTTTTTGCACAAAGTTTCCTGTTATTTTTCATGAAAGTTATTGGTACCTTTCAATGAACTGACACATAAAAGTTAAATTAAAGATGTAAAAGACTAATTTTTAACTAAAACACCTTCATTTTCCTTTAAAAATGTTCTTACGCTGAAATCTACAAAAACATTTCTTTCGTACACTTTTGCATTTATATTATTAGTGTGGATATGGATTTGTTATTATTCCAATCTAGCCAAATCTAAATGAGTATATAAAAGGAAAAGCTGAGTGACTAACTGATCTATCAACGCCACAGCTCAAACTACTAAACGGATCGGGCTGAAATTTGGCATGCAGATAGCTATAATGACGTGAATATCCGCTAAGAAAGGATTTTCTAAAATTAAACCCTGGGAGGGTAAAATTAGGGTTTGAAATTCATGTAGACCACGCGGACGAAGTCACGGGCATAAGCCAGTTTCTTGTAATGTTTTCTAGACGGATTAACGCTCGAACACAATTACTTATTCCCGTTTCCTCGAAAGCGAAATCACTTTACCCTTAGCCTGTGAAAGGTCGGCTTAATACAGACAACGACATATTATTATGGAGGTTAAATTTATCGTATCTCATTCACAAGATTGTACGTAACGATAAAACCACGGTTTAAATGCATGAATGCGTGTGGTAAAACCATTTTTTTCAATGAAAAGTTAACGTACAATTTTCACTTTGAGCGCGGTCGTATATTTTTATGCACACGTTCTTATGAGTATAATTTTTACATTATACACGTGGTTATCAATTAAGTTTGGAATAAAATAGAGGTTTCCTTGTAAAATCGAGGTCGCCTTCAAAATTTGCTAAAGAATTATGCAAATGTTTGCACGAAAAAGGAATGAAAGGTTATGTTTATTGATAAAAACGGCTGTGACGCACGGACAGACTGACAGACGCAACTATAACGGTTCTTTGTTCTACTACGAAATTCTAAAATTCTTTTAAAGCCTTCATTGATCTATCAAGAACAGAAAGCCCATAATATTATAAAATGTACCTTAGAAAATATTATGAAAAAGCGTGTCACTAATGTAAGGTTATTTTTAAAAATTGATTTGAGTTGTCAAAAATAATATAAAATTATTAATTTACCTAATGCAGGTAGTTTGATAAAATCGATATTTGGCTCATTCGATGTCATACAATCTGTTGCTAGGAGGCCAACAAGATTGAACTTGCATAAATACGGGTGTTTCGAAGGTTTGAGTTCAGTCTCCTTCTGAGATTCGGAGCGATATCGCATATTTTCGGTATTTGGATTGTGAACTGAATAATTAGGTGTTGTGATAGCAATCACGCTCTAATTAAATTATTTATTTTGGCATTAGTTTGTTTAGATTAAAACTCTCGGATAACCTTACACATTAAACTTGTGTTTTTTGTGTTGGTTTTGGAGAGAACATTCCAATAATTCGATAAAAATAATTAAATAAAACCTGCTTTTCTGAGTGACGCCAATACTAATGTGGAAAGGACTTTACAAAGCTCAAATTAATCTACACTTCATAATCAATGATGGTAAGTAAGTATAATAGATGTTTTCTTCTCTGAGGTACTAGTATTATAATTAGCAGTAATAATATGTGGTAGAGTCTTAAGTATAGAAAAAACTATAGTTATAATATTAAAAAAACTTATACACGCGGTTTGGCAAAAATACCAATTTTCATGTTCACATTGGATTAGATTTTGTATGGAACAACATATTATCTTGTATTTTAATGATCGCAGTATAGGAGTTCAAAATTTCTCCACGATAGGTGGCGGCTAATCAAGCGAGATGCATTCTCGCCACGCATTCCTCAGCATAATAATGCACTTTCGTTCCGAGCAAAAAATCATACGATTTTTCATTGCACGATCGCTTGCGGCTTGCGGTTAGCTGTATTAAGAGTGGTCATTACTGAATTGCATCGGAAGTTACTCGTATATTGAAATCACTTTATCATAAAATACTATCACTACCTCTATATATATAAGACTAGCTGATGCCCGCGACTTCGCTCCCGTGGATATAGGTTTTTAAAAATCCCGTGGGAACTCATTGATTTTCCGGAATAAAAAGTAGCCTATGTGTTAATCCAGGGTATAATAGATTACAATAGATTTACATACAAACTTTCACGTTTATAATATTAGTAGGATATTGTTATCCAGCTGCATCACTTTGAACTTGACGTAAGGACCAAGTTGCTTACTTGGAAATCCGCGAACTAGCAAAAAGGCTTAATTATAATAAGCGGACAGTGTTTTTTACAATAAGGAAATTGTTTTGTCTAGAATATTAAAAAACCTAATAAGTACTTAGTCAGGCATTTCTCTAATAGCTGTAGCGCACTTAACTTTAGCCTTGCCTAAACAAATGTGCACTATAGGTATAATATGTATCCACTGTTCACCCTCATCCAATAAGCAACCGTTGTTAAACAATCTTCTTTTATGTAGCGCTAACTTTTCCTAATCTGAGAGAACAAAGGATAAATGCTTCCCTCTTTCGATGATGTACCTACTTACTATCTTTGGTTTTTTACTTATTACACTGTGGCACAAATAAATAATCTGCATTATCACTTAGCATTAAGCGAAAACCATTTATAAAAAATTGGTTCCAATTTCTAATTACACATTACATTGCACAGCAAAAGTGCATCTAGCATTAAGAAATTTGCATGTCTAAACCAGCTTTCAATATTATAATGGTAATACTTATTAGCAAAGCTAGCATTATGGTACGGATATCGAGAGTTTAATACCAGGGGTCTCGTACCGTACCGATATGTATCGAGTAACGTGCAATTTAAAATATTATAACATGTTTGCCCCGTACTGTGGTTAACAGGGCTCTCTTCGTCACTCGCTTCATACAATCGTAGTTCCAATTTCATTTGAATATTAAGCAACCAAAGTCCATGAAACTTTGCAGACATATTCTAGAAACTAATATCTGTGTCTGTGGTGTTTTAGATTTTTCTAAAAATATGTAGTTTTAAAATTACAGGGGCTCAAAGATTTGATGTAAATTTTTAAGACCGCGTAACTTTGAAACCGAATATTTTAACAGAAATCTGGAAAACCACAGACATAGATATTAGTTTCTAGAATATGTCTGCAAAATTTCATGGACACTGGTTGCTTAATATTCAAATGAAATTGGAACTACGTCTTTGTATGAAGCGAGTGACGGAGAGACCCCTCTTCAGTGATTTACTCTTCACGCATGCGCTACGCTTATCTGGTGGATTGATGGACATAAATGCTTACTATAATAAATAACTTGCTGAATTTAAGGAGATAATGGTAATTGAATGTCTACAGTCTATACAATAACGACGGCAATTTGAATGGTTTTCGGAAACTGAATTGCATATTTTGATTGTTAGTATCCGAAACTGTTACCTACCCATTCGACTTAGTAGTTACCTTACAGGTATATAGGGGTCACTTCGCAAAAACGTTTAAATAGCTCGTTCACACAGGCTGCGTAAGCGTAGACGTAGCGCCTACCATTGCGTTGTAATGTATGAAACTGTATGAAACATGGCACACCGCTTGCGTAAAGCGCGGACGTATGCGTAACCCGGTGTGTTAGGGGTTTACGCGCGTCACTATGCACGTGTCACGTGTACACAATCGGTGTGAATCGGCCTTTAAATAAATAGCGAGTTTTACGATGCAATAAAGTACAAGTCATCTCGCACAGCACTGCGGCATAAAATTTGATAGTCACCTCTCTATCGCGTAAATTCTTATCTGTTATCTCTCTTGAGAGACAAGTGCTGTGAAGAACCCTTGATAATAACTAATATTATCCACCACAACACGAGTTCTGGTGGATATGTGTGATGTTGTGGGGTGGTATTTGCGGCTTACTTGGTGGCTGGCTTTTCCTGCATGCTTAGCGATGGGAGGGCGGGTCGTGCATGTCGCACACTGCATGTTGTAACTTGTACCATATGGATTAATTGTCTTATATTTTTGTATGCATCATTATTCACCGCCGGGTGAGATCGCAGTCAAAGCCTGACTTGTAATGGAAGAAAAAAGAGATAAGCACCACAAATAAGATGGTGCCACTAACACTGGCGACAGTGACCGTAGTTTTCGCTGACTCGCTGAGAAAGCTTCCGACAAACTAGTTTACCGGTCATACAGATATTTTCACTTATGTAAATATTACTTACTGGCCAGTGGCCACCCCAACATCTGTGATGAGCTAGGCGCGTACGCCGTGTATCCGGTTACGTAGACGTACGAAATTCCTTTGCGTGTTACCTCAACTGCTTTAGAGTCTAACGGCACATTATGGTGACCCGTGTTCACAAGTTATTCTTGTGACACTTTTTAACTATTAGACATTTTTTATTTTGTTCTGATACAAGTTAGCTCTTGACTGCGCTCTCACCTGATGGTAAGTGATGATGCAATTTAAGTGGGAGCGGGCTAACTTGGAAGGGTTATGGGACCCATACTGATCGGTTTCTAAACGGCATCTTACTTGGACGCTAAATTGCTTGGCGGCACGGCTTTGCCAGGCTTTTGTGTTTCTCTACAATATTATCAATTATCATACCAGCCCGGCTAGCATGGACAGTAGATAAAAATTATATCCCCGATTATATCCACTGATTTCTATGACATTAGTGGATATAATCGGGGGATATAATTTTTATCTACTGCCCATGCTAGCCGGGCAGATGATGCCCGCAACTTCGTTTGCATGGATTTAAGCTTAAAAACGTGGGAACCCTTTGATTTTCTGAGATGCAAATCACAGTTGTGATTTTTTTTTTGAATTTTTTTTTAATTTCTTGTTTTATTTTCAGGTCCAAAATGGCGACCAATGTCGCGCCGCACATATCACGGACGTCTATCGTTTGTGTGTTATTGGCTTTAATAAGTGTAAGTACACAATTTCATAATAAATTAACTGGCTTATTACTTCGTCCTTGTTCTTCGTTATATAAAATAATTTACTAGGTACTGTTATAGAGAAAAGTAACATTTTACGTAGGTCTCAGTAGTTTGATTTGTGCTGTACTTACGTGATAATATGACAGTCAATCAGTTTGCTCTATATATTATGTACTTAGAAATAGATATTTTATAATAGGTGTTTAAAATCGCGTTATATATATTTTTTTTTGACGCGCATATATGTACAAGTTTTCATTTCAATAAACTTTTACAAGTGTTTTTGAATCATCATAAGAATTTATCAATACAACATTATACCACAATAAGTAAACATAGGTATAAGTAATTATGGTATACTAGATGATTGATTTTTCCCACGACTTTATCCGCGTGGATATTATGTTTGAAAAATCCCGCGGGAACCATAGATTTTTACAGAATTAAAAATAGCCTATTGCTTAATCCAATGTATAATCTATCTCTGTCCAAATTTCAACTTAATCCGTCCTGTAGTTTTTGCGTAAAAGAGTAACAAACATACACACACACACACGCTTACACAAACTTTCGCCTTTATATTAGAGTGGTCTGTAAGATCTGATATCTGCAAGAATTTTAATAAAGATGACTAGTTGAAAGTATGAATTGTTGAAAGAATTCTAATTTGCATGTAACAACTTCGTTAAAATAATTTATATTAGTGTAGGCAGATACTAATTATGCGTGAAACGTCAAAGTTGAAATAAGACATAATCTAGTATGTTCATCGTCGCATAAATATAAAGAAAACTTGTAAAACGAGACGAAGATTATCAATAAACCCGAGTTCAAACTCGAAGCGATAGTAATCTCGAACGATTGGTAGAAACGTAAGCTGCATTGAAAACAAAAGCTGATCTTGCGCATGTACGCTCGCTAGCAAAAAGCAACTCGTTTGAAATAAATAATTCCTTGTCACTTTTGATTGTTAATGTTTTTATTTCAATTAGTGTTCGGAATAAGTTTGATATTAATTCAAGGACTGTACCTACAACAAAAGAGCATAACAAAATAATCTACAACAAAATCCGATTTTGCTGCATTAGATAGAACGAAATAATATCCGTAACATAGTTTAGGTTTAATATTTACCTGTAAAGAGATAATGTTCCAAATATCAGCCTTAGGTATCAGTTCGTTTTCATTTTATTCACATTTTTGTCGCTCCGGTAAATCTGCACTTTTGTCAATATGCCCTTCTGTCATGAAGCCCTTGTAATGTATCTGAATTTTCTAGTGAAATTGAAACGTTTATACATATTTAATAATTAAGGACTTTTCGCCTTTAAACTTTTTATTACAGTGAAACTCGATCGTAAAAATATAAAAAGGGGTAAAATTAATAATATGCAATCATTAATAATAAATATGATTCCCATAATAATATGAGCCATATGAGTGAACGAAACATAGTTTAACAGGGCTCTCTCCGTCACTTATTCCATACAATCTTAGGCATTATTATTTTCTAGGCGTAGGCATATTAGTTTCTAGAATATGTCTGCAAAATTTCATGGACTTTGGTTGCTTAATATTCAAATGAAATTGGAACTACGTTTGTATGGAGCGAGTGACGGAGAGACCCCTCTTAAGAAAGAGAAAATGCAACAGGCAGCCCGCTCGTTCTTTCACCATATGAATGAATGAGATGAAAGTGCAAGGTTTGATATTATATTTTAATGCGTAACTAATAAGCTTCTGTCGGGTTTTCCACGTGATCCTTCATATCTTTTATCCTACTCTACCTTTAGCTCTCTTCAATATTATATATTTTTTTACTTTTCCTTATGACTGTACAAACAAGAGCAGCGAAACGAGTATGTTGAAAATATTTATTCCGTATGTCTGTATTCGACACTGCGTATTCATTTAGCGCCGTTTTTTATCACCGGACCCGTTAGTTTGTCTACAAGTCACAAGTCTACTTTAATACTTCTTGGCTAGAACTAGATTGTGTCACTGACTTATTGGATTATGCGGCTCATTTGTTTTTGTCTTATTACCAAGTCAATTTATTGTAACACAAGAAGCTATGAGATTAAGTTTTTGAGTAAGGAGTTAAGGACCGATTTTTCAATCGAATTTTGACGAAAAAAATTGCCCACTCGGTTGTGTACTTAACTACTTAGGTACTTATTTCTAGCCTAAGCTTAGTAAGAATGAGAAATTAATCATTACCCATTAGCAATCCAAACTAATAATTTAAATATGAAAGTACATATTTCTGTTTAATTGTCAGTCTGTTACCTCTTTACAGCTTAACCACTAAACCGATATTGATATTTGGTATAGAATGCTTGTATCCTTTAGTGTTCATATAGAATGCATTTTATTTCCGAATTTGAATAGTGCCTGCGGCATGTAAGAAATCCTAATTCCACTAGCTAGTACTTATTATTTAATTCTAAAAAAATTGCGGCAACAGTTTATACCTACATTATACTCTTAAAAATGGTTCTTAGATCAGTATTCTGATTCCGAATAAGGTTCCAATATCAATGTTAAAAATGCAGCCTTCGTGTTTGTTATCAGACGATATAAATGAGGCGCCATTCGTCTCCGCCTGCCACAAAAAGTCGGCCTAGAATCTGTACCCAGAATCGCAGCGTCCTTGAGGTCGGCCGAGTGCCAACTATCGGTAGGGTTGCCATAACTTCCAGGACCATTTGAAATTTATTTATCTGTCTCTGTTCTGTTTTAAAATAAGACCTATGAATATAGGCCTATGAATGATGACGTCTGACAAAGTTATAAACGTAACGTTAACCACCCACCTCCAAAACTTATGATTATACAGAGTTCTAAAATTAAAAAAAAATAGCATGCAACACTTAAATACTAAGTAGTAGTCGTTACCAGTGCGTGTGAGTGTGTGTTTGAGTGTATAATATGTGTGTGGTGTGTATGTGTGTGTGTGTATGTGTATATAATTGGATGTGGGCCATTGGAGGCCCTTTTAGCACTTTTTATGCCCAAAATACATTCAACGCCGAAACGCATTCAACAACACCAAATTGTATATATAATATATAGTATAATATGCATAGTGAAATACAAAACCACAGCTCCGGATCTTTTGATCGTAGCGGACATCAAAAGTATCAAATAAATTAACGAAAAAGCTCTAAATCAAAGTGTTTTTCCGCACAGTCGGTCTCGTCGAAAAACGGGACAAATACAGGACATATATCAATATGGGATGTAATGGTCAAATACGATGATAGTTTATACAAAATAGTGACAGTATTTTCACACTAATATTATAAAGGCGAAAGTTTGTATGTGTGTGTGTGTGTGTGTGTGTGTGTGTGTGTGTGTGTGTGTGTGTGTATGTTTGTTACTCCTTCACGCAAAAACCACTGGACGGATTTGGCTGAAATTAGAATGGAGATAGATAATATCCTGGATTAGCACATAGGCTACTTTTTATCCCGGAAAATCAAAGAGTTCCCACGGGATTTCGAAAAACCTAAATCCACGCGAACGAAGTCGCGGGCGTCAGCTAGTATATTATAAAGATTGGTAACCCTATCGGTCAACCAGACTCTAGCTGCTAAATAACACTTTTTTCACTTACATGGTTAGGTTGGTGGCACATTAGCGGTAAAGATTATTAATTAGGTATAATAAATATTATTATCTAATAATTATTTTAAATTAATTTTTTTAAATTATTTTAATTTATTATAAATCCTCTTAATTTCCGATCCCGTGGGAATTTGTAAAAATCCAGTCGTACTACTTGTCTAAATTAATCTCTGTCTAAAATTTCAGTTTTTTCGGTCCAAGTGTTTGGGCTGGGCGTTCATGAGTCAGTCAGTACGTCAACACTTTTACTTAAAATAAAGTAAAAGTATTCTTATTATACACCAAATTTACATAAAAATGTAATTATAACAAAATAGATTTTTACCATCTACATTTTTGTATCTACTTATATAGAGATTATTTGTTTTAAATACTAACGTAAGATATTTTTAACTAATTAGAAACGGTAAAATGATAATAAATATGTAACAAAAATTATAAAAAGAACAAAAACTCAACAAAGAAAGATTGTTTTAAACATAAATTCTAAACGTACGTAAAAGCACGGCTACGTAAAACGGCACGGGTACGTAAAAGTACGGCTTTGTTCTTTGGATGTTTAAAATAAAAATAAACGGTAAGGTTACCTAGTAGTCCGTGAACAGAATAGAATTTCTTAGCTTAAATTAGACTCAATTTTTATAAACAACCAGCTATTTAATTGCTGGTTAAGAGGTTGTGTGCATTGGAATTGATAAAAATCTGTAAAGGACAATATACAAGTATGGAATTGTGTGTCATACAAAAAGACAGTACAATTCATTTAATTTAATTCAATTCATTTCATTTCATTTTTTGTGCTGATTCGAAGCATCCCCCCGAAAGCACCGGGAATTAAAATTCCTTGCTGTCAATACACAACAAGATTCTTTTATACAAACAAGATCTGATGACCATTTAGACTTGGCATACAACTGGGGGGCTGTACCCACGAGTAACATTCAACCCCCCAATTGTGTAAGAAAACGTATTCATTCTATCGTAATCGGTAGCAAATTCTGCCCCTTGATTGGTTGTGAAAAAATGTAAACAGCGAATCAACCAATCAAAGGGCAGAATTTCCTGTCGATTACGATAACGATGAGTACGCTTTTCTTACACAATCGGGGGGCAGATCATTCAACGGTAGGAATATTGTAAATGCACCCTGGTACATTAGAAATGACGGAATTCATCGGGACCTACAATATGAATACGTCCACAAAGTTGTTACCGCCGAAATCTACAACTGGCTTCAACATCATGCTAAGGCATGCGTTGAGGCAATCCAGCTACTCAACATAATGAAGATAGTTAGAAGACTAAGAACGAGAAGTTAAGCCTTTTGAGTGAGTGCATAGTGATGAATGAAAGTGTAAGGGTAAGTGTTGAAAGAATATAAGAACAAAGTGAATCTTTAATCAAGAAATACTATGAAGCATCAATGGAATTTCATATGCTTATCAATCATATGCTTAGGTTAAAGCATACAGCACAGCGGAGACCAATCCTTTAGATCCAGCTTCATCAAAGCGATAACTCGTTGGCAGGTTGAACCTAAAATAGCACTATGAGGTTGAACCTGAAATTTCCACATAATATGACGGAACCCTTTTCCTCATAACACCTCCTCACACCTCCTCATTACACCTCACTACGAAAGTGTACTCTGTGTACAAGGAATACCGAACTTTTTTCAGGGGTTGCACCACACATGGCACAGTTTATACTGGCGCTTCTTCTGTTTGTGGCGTTTTGGCTTTAATGCTCAAGTAGCGGAAGCGCCGGGGTAATTAACCCGATATCATGACGTAATTTGTGGCAAAATTTACTAAAACGTTTTTTTCATTCTTTCTTCCTTTTCATATTAATAGAGGTCAGTGATGTCGAAGGAGTTCAACTTAAAATTATTGGGTATCTACGACTTTCCAGGCTGTATGGTCCATTTGTTCGTTTTCTCCCTAGCGTTAAAGTTGTTTGGAAGAGATAGCTATTTAGCGATAAGAACGCATTTTTGTACCTACATTTAAAGTTTTCTTTTTTGTAACCTGTGATTTGTATTTTGTGGTGCAATAAAGTATATACAATATACATACATAATATGGTCCATGATCTTTGCCTGTTTCGAAGGGGATAAATTAAACTATCTACTACTAAAAATGAAGTCAAAAAGCAAAGCAGAAGTAACAATGTTGTAGTCCAACAACAAACGGTGAACGGGAGTGTAGCCTAGCCCAGTGTCCGCTCCATTTGAGCGCGCCGCGAGCGTGCGTCCGGTGGCCCACATAACATACATATTGCACGGCAAATGGACCGAGCAGCAAAAACGACGCCTAGACGGATGGACGCGCCTCGCAGAACCGCACTAGGTTGTGAGGCTTAGGTGTAACTCGTTTGTGTAACTTGTTTAGGGATATAGTGTGAAGAGTTGTCAAATCGCAACAATCTGCGCGTCGATTACTGAAAAGATGCAAAAATCTTTTTTATTTTAATATTAGTTAGTTTGATTAGACTAACATTCCCGTTTCCCCTCCAACTAAGCGTTAACCTTGTGCTAGGAGTGGATACGAGATTAGTGCAACGGGTGGGGTTCGAACTGCCGACCTTTCGGATTTCAGTCCGCTGCTATAACCGTTGAGCTATTATGAAAAACACTATTATGAATTACACAATAACACATTATGAAAAATTAAAAGTATGTATCAAAGTAAAACTTTAAAAAAAAATTTGGTAAGATATAAGCTCAATGAAGAAAGCTTCAAGTATTTTATCAATCAACTGCATCGACAAAGTTGGAAGCCGCTAGTAGTTACTAGTCAAGATTAAATAAAACAATGAGCTTGTACTTAAAAAAATATATTCCGTGTCTTCCGATATCAATACACAGCAGACCTCCATAGCAGCCTATGATTGAAGGCTTTCGAAATGCCATAAAAATACTTGAGAGGATTACGTTGATACAACGTATCTAATGCGGCCGATCAGAGGTTTTGAAGCGTCGTCATAACAATCCTATTAAATTATAGTAACGTTTGATCTTCATTAGAGAAGTTGTATAGTAGCTAGAGGAGATCACTTCAGTATCAAATTTTAAATAGTTTTCGTAAGTTTTGTTGCTACACACATTAGCTTAGTTTAATATTAATTCATCAGCATCATCATTATCAACCGATAGATTACTAATGGACATATTATTGAGAGAGAGCCAGCGAACGGCCAGACCTTTGTTATTTCATAAAAGCTGAAAGTTTCTCTGCCCAAGAAAATGAAACAAAAACTCCAAAAAAGGTCTGTAAGAGTAAAAAAGAAGGCAGAGTGCTTAAAATAATTTATGTAAGAGCACCAACTTGATAAGTACCAGTAAAAACAATTTTATACCTACATTCAAAACCTTTTTGAATGCTTAATCGTCTATATTTGCCGCCAGTAATTATGCTAGTAATTTTAATTGAAGCTTTTAGAGTTAATTACATGCTAAATATAGATGTTAATGGACCACTCTTTGTTTTTCAACCCTTCCATTAAAATAATTGTCTAGAATAAATTCTGTTCCTCCCACGTTCCTCGTTCACCTGCTGCCATGTAAAACCTAAATACCTTTAAAACAAGAGTGAATATGCATCTTCTAGGCAAGCGCACTCAAACTTAGACCTCATCATTGCTTTTTTAAGCATAATTTAGCGACATTTATAAAACAAACAAAAAGCAGTTTAAAAAGTAAAAGAATAAGACATTGCTGATAAATTATAGGAAAATGTTATGCAAATTATGCTCAAGCAGTCTTGGATGGCTAAAGGTTATCGAACAAAGGACTTACCATATTAGACCACAAAAAACAAGACTACGACCAAGACTTCAAAGAAAAAAAATATTGATACAGTGTACTAAAACGTTACGAGGGTAAAATGAATTACTTACCTACCATCTTGAAAATAATGTTAAAGAAAATTTTTAGATGCTAATCAATCGCAGTGATTCCTTTATCATCACAAATACAAGCTTAACAAGATAAAGTTGAAAACTAAAACCCGACTGCGATCGTCTTGATAAACGCTCAAACATGAGAGTGAAATTGTTTTTCTGTCGCTTGATATATTTTAATGTTATTGTACATTTATATACCTACATGAGCTCAGAATTTCCTCTTCATTCATTTGACATCCCACTCGATACAATTGCAAAAAAATATTTTTGGCGAACTCTACTTTTTTTGATGTAGGTAACATCCGTTAGGTTAATTTTTTTCGTATAAAATATAGCCTATGTCACGCGAACCTTCACAACGAATCAATTGACACCTCATTCATCAAAATCGGCCCAGCAGTTTAGGCACTACGGTGGAACACACAGAATCCGGACACGAACATACATATATACATACATACATACATAGATACTTACATACATATAAATATAAATATATAGTTTGTTAAAATCATAACCCTTCCTTTTGGCTTTGCCGCAGTCGGGTAAAAAATTGGTCAAGTGCGGCATTAAAATAAACAGAGTTGACAGTGTCTGAAAAGCTATAAAACTACAAAAGTAAAGTACTTAGCGTCACGTGCATTTAGAAACACCGGTCATACATTGTCACGCAAGTTCGACACGTCCTGTGTAATGAGTTGTGAAAGCTTCGCGACAATGGCTCCCAACCCTCGTGGGACCTATTGTCATCGCCAATTATGTATGACTAATTATTACTTATAGAATTCCACCTGCATGCTAACCGCTTTTCTGCCGCGCTTATGATAAACAGAGTACGTCATTTTTTTAAAGTCAATTTTAGTTATTAGTAAATAGGTAGATAGAAATATTGTTTCACCGAAGGTCGATTTCGGGCCGATGCCGTTTAACTGCCTTTCGTGCAAAATATCCGAGTACGGAACCCTCGGTGCGTGAGTCTGACACGCACTTGGCCGGTTTTTTTTATCTGAACTTGAAAGCTTGTCACTCTGTGACTTAACTATGATTATCGTACGCAAGCACGGTAGTTTTAACTTCGATTATTATTATACTAACTCTAGCTACTTCAGTTATAAGTGCTTGTTCGAGTATGCTCTAATTTATTTATTATTCGAAAAGGGTGGAGACTAGACAGACCTTTGCTATAAACAGTAGAACTATAATTACTATGCCATTGAATCCTGTGTCTCAAGTAATTGCGGAAATTAGCTCTTGATAACATAACAAGGATATGGTGGTTTCACAGGATATTTGCACGGATGTCTCGCAAAACATTTTAGCTATAATAATGAACTAGCTGATGCTCGCGACTTCCTCCGCTTCAATTTAGGTTCTCAGATATCCCCTAGAAACTCTTTGGATAAAAAGTAGCTATACCTATCACTCTCCAGCGCGGTGATTCGCTAAATCAGTGTTAAGCGATAGTCACTTAGCTCATTTCACATTGGTTGCTTCTACACTGCTGCTTAACTGAGTGCTATTAAAATAATTTTTCACAGAAAACCTTCAATGGATTGAAAATAAATGTTAAATGAGCTCGGTGGGTATCATTCAGTGTTGAACGAACACAGTAAGCGAATCACCCCGCAGGTCTTCAATCATATCGATGCAAATAATCAGGTCAATCCGTTGCTCCTTTGCGTCGCGGCATGATTGACAGACAAAACAGTAAACATATATTTCAAAAAACAAACACACTTTCGTATTTATAATATGGGCAGTGATTTCACTGTTTGTTTGAAATGTCAAGTTGCAGTATCCTCCTTAAATTCAAAACACTCTCCTTATAAAGGTCTTTTGTTCACGCAAAATCTTTGTCGTGTTGCGGTCGTCATTTGTATACCAATGCCGTCCGGCTGTCGTGAGCTGCTTCCCAAGTAGCACTCAAATGGGACTCGTGCATGAGAAACTAAAGTCTAATTGTATAAATTTTCCTAAAAATAAGCGTATTTTCTGTAACCTCTTTGCTTAGTTGACCCTTTGTATATCTTCAGAGGGATACTTATTTAAGTTAGGAAATATCGTCTTCTTCGCAAGGAGATATTTTATTGTGACACACTCATCACCAACATGATGATCAACCCATTGCACCCCAACTCATTGTACACAATAATAGAACAAAAAGTTTTTTTGTCGTCTACTTAAATTCTGCCGAATATTATTGTAAATTGAACAATTGAAAAGAGCAACCGCCGAGTTTCTTGATGGTTCTTCTCGGTAGGAACGGCATTCCGAAGCAGTGGTAAATTGTTTGACGATTCAAAAGCACTTGTAAAAGTTTATTTGAATAAAAATCTATTCTATTCTATTCTACGTTAAAAGAAATGTTGCGTAGGTATACCTACCAGTATTTGTCTTACCTTGATAGTTAGCTTGGCGAATATCACCATTCATAAAATCCCTTATAAAGTGTTCACTGTTCCCACAATCTTCCAAAATGTATCAGAACCAGGGCGCCCTATGGCGTACAATCAATTTTCTACAAATAGATACTCATAACTTAATGATGAATCATTTAGCCACTTCACAAGCAATCTTACAACTTCACAGCATTAACAACACAACTAATCGATCAATCTTCCAATCTACAAGGTCACTAGTTTATAGGTTTGAGAGAATAGTTGCGGCCTGCTAGTTGCGTGCTATGAATAAAAGATGCGACAAACTATGTACCTACAAAGCTCACACATGACGTGAGGCGAATGTCGGAACTGTAACGGTGAGATTCGCCAGATTCTGATGAATATGCAGATCTCACGATGACGCCCTGTCGTGGAATGCTAACGGTTGAAACACTTCAACAATGCCTGTGTTCGGAGTCGGTACTCAAACACATAGATTGGTCCATTACGGCGGGTGTGACTGCCTGGAGGTGCCATCGATGTTCATTCGCTTGACACACCAAAAAATTCTGCAATTTTTAGACCCTTACACTTTTCTTCTTCTTCTTCTTTCTTAGCCTTTGTTAATCCATTGTTGGACATAGGCCTCCTCACGTGCACGCCATTCCTCTCGGTGTTGTGCGAGCCTCCTCCAAGTCTTTCCCGCCAGCTTGGTAATGTCGTCTGACCAACGGGACTTACACTTTTCACATCCAGGGTAATGCAGGGTAATGGGTAATGGGTAATGCATACATTTTGAGAAAGGACTTGTTATATATTTTGCTCTATGTGTCAACTGTCAAACTGTCTGAATCACTTCGCAATAACGGTAAATAAATAAGGGCTCATATTATTACGCAGCAGTAAAGTGCAAGTCGGCTCTAACATTTAAATTTAAATTAAATTTTTCATTCTTTCTATCACATAACTATTATAGACGTCCCTCCGCTGCATACTAACCCATTATAGCCTAGCGGTGCCATATGGCACCCAATTAAGCAGTTTGGTACACACCTCTGATCACAGAATCCAAAAAATAATAATAACAATAATATCTCCTTCACCTTCGTGATTCTAAATACTATAAGGTACGTAGGAATACCCAATAGGTAGCCGGTTCTCGTGTACATTATACAAGTTCTTTATTTGATCGGAAATAATACGAAGGGCTGTCCGATGAAACATTGCGCTTAGTTGTTTGCAAGCAAACTCAAAATCCCGTTTGAGCATAAATGTTAGGTAATTATTTACTATGAGATCTTGCCTGTTGAGTCAGTTTATAAATAAATAATAATAATAATAATTAAACGTTTATTCCAGACGTTCCCATCCATAGATTTTATTACCTTGATTTTATTACCTTGGTTTATATACCTTGCAAACAATTTACACGATACTGATAGACTTTAGTTAGATTTCTTTCGAGTTATTCATATAGAGACACTCATCATGAATCATTTGAGTGGAAATTCTCTTAATTGTAAAAATCATAACAAGATTTGAAACCAATTTACCTTCGAAAAAACTGTTGATACCTAATAAACAGTTGGCTCTAATATTATGTATCTCACAATTTCGTTAATTGATCGTAAATGCAATACACCTACGTTTGGAGCACGCAAGATGAATGAAGTTGGCTAATTTGTTTGTACGATATTGGGTTAAATGTTTATTTGACTCGTTATCATAATTTTACACGCGAGAAAATGCCGGTTTAATTAATGATAATGAATTTGTGAATATATTTGATGTTATTGAAATTTAACGTAAGTAGGTTAAGGAAACGTTATTTTTGAAACGTGACCTGGTCTGATAAGACGTCAAATAGATTTAGCGGCTCGCAGAATTGGCCGGGTTATACATAATATTATAATATATATCCTATGTTTTACTGTATATAAGGGGTACATACCACGATTAATTTGATGGTATTATTTGGACCAGAAAGAGGGTATTTCGCTAATGCCTATGACAACTCATCTCTCGTAGCACTGCACATAAAACTAAATAAAACTATCAAATGAACCCGCTATACATATACATTAAAATATGTTGCTAAACCAGGAAATAAGCTTAAAATCTAGTGTTCTGTGTTAAAATCATATCTGAAATAATGTAACTAAACTGAAAGATTTTTCAAATAGGTGTAATGTTTCCGGAAATCTTGCGCAATGTAACTTATGATTACCCGACTTATAAGAATCACTCTATAAGTATCTCACGTTGCGTTCCGCTTTTATCTTCTTACGGAGATTTTCTTTGGTTTGGTTGAGACTTCTAAACCAGCTTGTTATCTAATTGAGATTATTTAAGCTATTTCTCAAGGTAATTCGGTTAAAATATGGTTCTATTAAAGTGACGTTAGACGTGACAAACTAGCACTTAATTTGAATTGTAAGTATAATAAATTTTGTTAATTACACTAAAATTTTCTACCGGAATTATTGCTCATCAAAATCTAAGTTCATTCATGATTCCCCAAAAGGCAAACTTCTTGATATACCACATAGAATGGATAAGTACCTACGTTCAATAGCGCAACTTTAAGTAAGATAAAATATGGTTCTATTAAAGCGATGTTAGACTTGACAAACTAGCACTTAATTTGAATTGTAAGTATTATAAATTTGGTTAATTACACTCAAATTTTCTACCGGAATTATACCTGTTTTTTGCTCATCAAAATCTAAGTTCATTCATGATTCCCCAAATAGGCAAACTTCTTGATATACCACATAGAATGGATAAGTACCTACGGTCAGTAGCGAAACTAAGTTTAATCAATTTTGACCTAAGTTAGTAAATAGACGAGTGACCGACGTAACATTGCAGATATGAATTTTGCTCTACCTTTTCTTCTTTTCTCCTCACTTTCGTTCAAACTTCGTTCAAAGTAATATATTGTCAGATCAGAGTGAGAGTTAAGAAATCTAAGTCTAGCTTTAATTGTTCATGTGTCGTCGAAACTTTCCTTTTCACGAGATCTTATCCGGAGGTGAGTAGTTCTTGTTTGACCACAACATTTACAGTTAACTACTGTTATATGTTAATGTTCGAATCTTAGCAGATTTTTACCTCGTACCTACGTAGATTTTTGTTATTTTTCTATGAATAGGTGGACTTTTTCGTTCATGACATGGTTTTATGTAGATTAGGTAACCTTTATGGGTACTTGGTTTGATTTTGCATCTAGAGTTTACACGTAAAAATGTTGTAAAACGTGGTGCATTTTTGAAGAGGCCAATGTTCACTTATTGATAGCTAGTTAAAAGTGTTGATAAAGCCATAGCTGACAAGCAACAATCAGCGAGCAATGAGCAAGCTGATTAAAAAAATTGGTTGTCTGTAAAGTCGGTTTACTGACGATAGTTGAACGTGACAACAAAGGCCGATTGTGCTTCTTTGTCGCTCGTTCCGCGCTCTCGCTTGCACTTCAAGCCTTACATGGAACGCCTCAGAGCGAGGTAACGCCGCATGAGTCATATTTTTTCGTGCGTGCAGCCGGCTCTATCGAATTATAAGACGTTGTCACGTCAAAAGTTGCGTCTTGCATGTTCATGCGTCTTCTTGCCCAGAGCTAATCACCATACTCCACACTGGAGTGTTGCAGTCCACTGCAGGACTAAGGTATCTTCATTCTTTATATGCACCCCATGATTCCCACCCATATGAATCCACTTCCTTCCATACTCAGTTGCCATTCCAGCAGCTCCCGGCTCCAGCGTCCATCCACCATCCTACAATCTACGTATTGTCCCGATCCATATAAGCCACCGAGATAATAGTACCTAGATAATTTAATACGGATATGACGAAGCGATTAGAGGACTTAGTTTTTTTTTTACGAAATCTAGAGTGCTAAAAATGTAACAACTTTCCAGGCAGGTTCTTAAGTACCTTCAAGCCAAGAGTGAATAGACGTTTTCTAGGCAAGCACTCTATCTTAGGCTGCATCACTTTGTCATCAATTACAAGCTTATCCTGCAGTACAAAAATAGAAACTTTTATTATCACAAAAAAATTAAACAAAATACTCATGTTTTTTTTCTCATAGTTGCTCTATAATCCACCTAAGTTTATTAATAACCAGACTGGATTTATTAATTCGGGCATGATTATGAAACAAACAGTGATAAGACAGATGTTCGGTGCCGAAGCACGTGTAATTTATTACTCGTAATGTAAAATAGTAGTCCAGGAGCTTGTAGAAAAATTTGTGGAGATGCTTGATAAAAGTTCAAAGGTTTTAACGTTACTTGCGTGCGTATTGTAAACTGGATGAACGAACAGGAACTGAAAATTTTAATAACGTAGACAAGGAATAAGGCCAGATATTTGGGAATTCCCACGGAAGCAATGCCACTAATCATATTATAAATTTTTTTTTTTTGGTATGTCATTCAATCACGCCGCAACCAACAGAGCAAACAGATAAACATGATTTTTAGCATGAATTTAAAGACCTGGTGACACAGGTTCAACTTTTTTGTTTGTCAAAAAAGTTGGTTACAACTTACATCACTTGTTTTCATAGCATCAGAAATGCAGAAGAACTACCGTGCGAACTTGCTGTTTTTATTATCAAACAGCTTTTAAAAAAAATCCACCGGCTTTAGGCACACAGGTGAGTGGCAAGCCTCGAACGAAAGAAACGCGGTGGTAATAACAAAATTACATGTTCCATTCACATGTTTAGGGCACGAATGCGAGCATGGATAATTGGACTTTTTTGTGTCATCCAAATTGGTTTCCGTTTAGTTCTTTGTTAATAACACAATTTGGATTTTTTTTTTGGGATACTTACCTAGGTATAAAAAAATATCGTTCAAAAAATAACTTTATCCGTAGCTATTATAGAGAAACCGTGGTCATTTTAGTTATTTGTTCAATAATTCTGGTTGGATCGCTAAAGGTTATGAAAACTGACTGATGTCGAAATAGTCAGGGATCGCTTTATTGTCATGGGCCCAGATTCTTTATCAACCACTGATGTGGTTCGACTTTGCTGCTGCCAATGTTCATAAGACCAGTTGAGTCATAACTTATCATTAAGTGAGCTGCCTGCTCGTTTGCTCATTATTTAAATTATAAAAATCATAAAATTTTGGTAGGCAAATTTAACAATGCGATTTTTTTACATGTGAAGATTGCTTGGTTTGTATTGAGGCTTGTATTCAATTAGCGCGGCGAGAAAATGACATGTCTATTGCGGGCCGCGGGCGATTCGCGGCTATCATTATCATTAGCTCATCGCGGAACAAGCTCATGAAATGATTGGATGTGTCATGGAAGGAATTTACACAAAGAGCAAGGGTAGAGACCTGGACATATTACTTGACCTAAGCCAAGTATAGCGTTATTTTAATCTAAGACAACGTGGCACATCCACCACGCGCTACTTCTGAATAAAACTTAACTATAAAGAGTATGTAAATGTCACTCCACAAATTTTAACAATGACATTTTCTTACAAATATAAAAAAAACAGCTTGGCTTGTATTGGGTCTTGTATCAATTAGCGCGGCGAGAAAATGACATGTCTATTGAGGGCCGCGGGCGGTTCGCGGCTATCATTATCATTAGCTCATCGCGGAACAAGCTCATGAAATGATTGGATGTGTCATGGAAGGAATTTACACAAAGAGCAAGGGTAGAGACCTGGACATATTACTTGACCTAAGCCAAGTATAGCGTTATTTTAATCTAAGACAACGTGGCACATCCACCACGCGCTACTTCTGAATAAAACTTAACTATAAAGAGTATGTAAATGTCACTCCACAAATTTTAACAATGACATTTTCTTACAAATATAAAAAAAACAGCTTGGCTTGTATTGGGTCTTGTATCAATTAGCGCGGCGAGAAAATGACATGTCTATTGAGGGCCGCGGGCGGTTCGCGGCTATCATTATCATTAGCTCATCGCGGAACAAGCTCATGAAATGATTGGATGTGTCATGGAAGGAATTTACACAAAGAGCAAGGGTAGAGACCTGGACATATTACTTGACCTAAGCCAAGTATAGCGTTATTTTAATCTAAGACAACGTGGCACATACACCACGCGCTACTTCTGAATAAAACTTAACTATAAAGAGTATGTAAATGTCACTCCACAAATTTTAACAATGACATTTTCTTACAAATATAAAAAAAAACAGCTTGGCTTGTATTGGGTCTTGTATCAATTAGCGCGGCGAGAAAATGACATGTCTATTGCGGGCCGCGGGCGATTCGCGGCTATCATTATCATTAGCTCATCGCGGAACAAGCTCATGAAATGATTGGATGTGTCATGGAAGGAATTTACACAAAGAGCAAGGGTAGAGACCTGGACATATTACTTGACCTAAGCCAAGTATAGCGTTATTTTAATCTAAGACAACGTGGCACATACACCACGCGCTACTTCTGAATAAAACTTAACTATAAAGAGTATGTAAATGTCACTCCACAAATTTTAACAATGACATTTTCTTACAAATATAAAAAAAAAACAGCTTGGCTTGTATTGCGTCTTGTATTAATTAGCGCGGTGAGAAAATGACATGTCTATTGAGGTCCGCGGGCGGTTCGCGGCTATCATTATTATTAGCTCATCGCGGAATAAGCTCGTGAAATGATGGGATGTGTCATGGAAGGAATTTACACAAAGAGTAAGGGTAGAGACGTGAACACATTTCTCGGCATAGACCAAGTATAGTGTTATTTAAACTAAGACAACGTAGTACATACAACGCGCGCCACTTTTGCATGTAAATGTCACTGCGCAAATAATAATGCGATTTTTAGGGTTCCGTACCTCAAAAACGGAACCCTTATAGGATCACTTTGCTGTCTGTCTGTCCGTCGTGTCTGTCAAGAAACCTATAGGATACTTCCCGTTGACCTAGAATCATGAAATTTGGTAGGTAGTTAGGTAGGTCTTATAGCACAAGTACAGGAATAAATCTGAAAACCGCGAATTTGTGGTTACATCATTTAAAATAAAATTAAAATATGTTTCAATTTTCAAAATAAAATAACTATACCAAGTGGGATATCATGTTATGAAAGGGCTTTACCTGTACATCCTAAAACAGATTTTTATTTATTTTTATGTATAATAGTTTTTGATTTATCATGCAAATTGTTGGAAAAAATACCCGAGTACGGAACCCTCAGTGCGCGAGTCTGACTCACACTTGGCCGGTTTTATTCAACAAAATGAAAATATTGCTTGGCTTGTATTGAGTCCTGTATTCAATTAGCGCGGTGAGAAAATGACATGTCTATTGAGGGCCGCGGGCGGCTCGCGGCTATCATTATCATCAGCTCGTCGCGAAACAAGGTCGTGACTGGAAGTGTCATAGAATCAGTATGTTGAGTCATGAAACTTTATGTTAATCCCTTGATTATATTGTTGCGTTGATATTAATCTATTTATTTCTAGAAAATAATTGCGATTATTTTAATCCGATGACAATATGACGTGATCTTAATTCTTATCTGAAGGTAATATGTGACTGGCTTATGCCCGCGAATTCGTCCGCGTAGACACAATAGTTTGAATTGAGCGCTTATCGCACTGCACTAGATCGGTTAGTCAGTCAGTCATCTTTTCATATATTTAGATGAAGATAGAAGCACGCTTACGTTAAGATGATAGGGATACTTTTAAATGTTATGTTCCATCTTATTTGTTATCATGATGTCAGGATCTGTTAGAGACCGGGCAGTTTATTAAACCTAAAGAACCTTAAGTAGATTTAGCACCGAACCCCTCGCTTGGCAGCTGTGAAGCTTTGATGGTTGAATGGTAGATATAACTAGCCGCACCTAATACCTCTCACCAGACTAGACTGAGTCAATAATATTACCTATATCAGTTCTCATATAAGTAGATGTAGATCGAAATCAAATCCGATACCTCCCCCTTCTTATTTTATAAAGTATCAGTTCACGGTTTCGGATCTAAGCGGTAAAAAGCCACAAATAATAAATGTTGCTATGCCACTTCAATTGTCTCCATATTCCAAACCAACCACCTGGTGTAGCGTCATTGACCTCAGCCTCAACAGTGTGAACAAAGTTATTGTATTACGCACGCAGAGGACTAATCACCATAAAAACCATAGCAAAATTTCTCGCTAATATAATTATCTTGAATCGACGGATTCCATTTAAAACCAAATTAATGCTATATAACTCATTTGCTCTAACTTACGTACAATATGGTCTCAGTAGCTACGGTCGAACTTATAAAACTTACCTCAATAATATATATAAGTTACAGTTAAGAATTTTAAAAACTATTGTCTCCAGTTCCATCAAATCGAAATACGACGGCAATGAACTAGGGCTATTTAAACACTGTAAAACATTACCCGTTCAGGAACAGTTTAAATGCTCATTGTTAAAGGAGGAGTTCTTCAACGAGAAGATACTCCGGAAAATAGAACATCCTGTACAGACGCGAGTGATGACGGCTAACCGCCTGCACACTACGCGCGCTAACAATACTTACGGCGAGCGAACCACCGCGTACTTGGTTCCGCGATTCATAAATGAACTACCTCCAACGCTGATTAAAAAAATAGATATTAAAAACATTAAGTATAAATTAAAAGAATATTTTTTAGCAAAGTTAGATGGCTGAGTCTTTTATGTCTATGTAGATTATATTATAATTATTTATATTAGTGCTAATCCTATTGACCCTTATGTACCTTCGTTGCAGCTAGGCACCGAGGACAAACCTCTGTGGTTTTTTCGGTGTTTTAGTTAAGCTTTTATTTGTATATATTTTGTAAAAAAATAATAATAAAAAAAAAAAAAAAAAAAAAAACAACAATTCAGAAATTGCTCCACTCTAGCAAGACAAAGAGATTTAAACATAGATCTTAAAGACAGAGCGGCTATTAGGTTAGTACTAAAACTATAAATAGAGGAAACAGTGTTCCAAGGCTATGACTCGGACAATAATTAGTGGCAAAGATTCTGAAATCGATCCACCAAAGCAAGTGGAATCAGAATCAACATGCATTTTCCTTACTGAAAAATGCATTGTTTGTTACTTGTCTCATAATGTGCGGTCAACTTTTGCCTTCATTGTAACTTTTATCTATAAATACTTATTTCTGCAGTTAGCAAAAATTGACTTTATTGAAATAGTATGGAGTGAAAAAAAAATAGAGCTGAATTAAGAAATTCCTCCTTTTTGGAAGTAAATTAAAAACGAATCGCGCCTTATTTATTAGAATTGTCCTAACTACGTTACATATAATACGACTTTATTAAATATCTTAGTTGCAAGGCCGTTGTTTAAATTAGTCACAAAGTACGATTAAAGAGTTAATCCAGTTGAATTAATTAGATTATTTTAAGAATCGAGACGCCCGTAATTAATTAATCTGTTAAGTACAGCCATTCCGTCACGCCACCGCGTTAAATTTTTCAATCTTACCACCACAAAGTAACTAATGATAATATTATAACAATATGACAAATCAAAATTTAAAAACCCCCGACACAAAAACCTCTATAAGAAAACTAGAAAGAGCTGATAACTTTCAAACGTCTGAACCGATTTTCTTCAATTAAGTATAGCTAAGAACACTCTCGATCAAGCCCACCTTTCAAACAAAAAAAAAACTAAATTAAAATCGGTTCATTCGTTTAGGAGCTACGCTGCCACAGACAGATACCCAGATGCACAGATACACACGCCAAACTTATACCACCCCTTTTTGGGTCAGGGGTTAAAAATATGAGATATGTAGTACCAAATAGTTAGTACCATAGATTCTTTCGTTTGTTTCTGGTAGGTACCTACTTGACAAACGTTCAAACGGTCCTTCGAGTTCACAGAAGTTTTTTATTTCAGTTCATTTCCGCAATCAGCTGTTGGCAGGGTTGTTACATTGGAGTTTCAAACAAATTCTTTTATACAAGGACCCGAAAGCTTAATTCGCTATAATCCGCTAAACCAAACAAATCTGTACGGTGCTGCACCACTCGCCCTCCCACTGATAAACATGCAGGAAAAGCCAGCCTCATCAGTCACCAGCAGTCATCGGTCCTAACTCCAGCTTGCCGGAATGTTATGGATATTATCTAACACCTTGTATAAAAAATGCTCTCCTCAGATAGGCAGGCGGTCCGACGGGTGTAAAACGCGTTTTATGACTCATCTATGGGCGGAAAGTTTATTGATACAGTAATTGCTTTGAAGTACGCACATGTTTTTGTGAAGGTACCTATTAAAGGTGTTCCACATGGACTTTGAGTAGCGTTCCTCTTTAACAAGCCTCCAAACCAAAATAGCAAAAAAGATATATTTTAAATCCATTTTTTGTGCAAACTTTACAGTTAGTTAAAGAAGAGTGGGAAATATAAAACACGCTTACAATATTTTACTTACCAATAAAGTCTGTTTTTCGTACACTAGGTAGATTATATGTATATTTTGACCATGAAATACAACAATTTCTGTAAAGGGAGGTGACACTGGCGCTCTGTTTGCACTCGTAAGTATAGACATGTATGAATAGGATTTGAAATATGCGATGCATGATCCTTTACTTATCCCATGATAAGCTGAAAATGTGATCAGAAAATTAGAGGCTCAGCTACTGAAGTGCGATTTTTTAGATTTAAGATTTTTAGAGTTCCCGTGGGATTGCATTGATTTTCGGGGATAACCAGTAGCCTATATCTGTCTCCGGAATGCAAGCTATGTCTGTATGTCAAATTGGTTAAACGAGTGGGCCTTGTAAAGGTAACAGACAGACAGATAAGTACATGTTACAATCATTAGCAAATTAAATCTATGATTGATTAAACAAATTCAAATCAAATCTCTACAAGTCTCAGCGGGAATTCGAATGAATTAATTTACAAATCTATTTAATTTATTCGATAGAGTTATGACTTATGAACTTATGAAGTGAAACTATTAAATTAATTGTTGATAATGAGTGTGTGTAAGATTAATTAGTATTGGACATTTTTTGAGGTGTGAAAATAAAGTGATAGGAAGTGTTTTAATGCTGTCACTCAATCATTATGAATAACTTAGTAATTATTATCATAGGTATAGCGCATATCTGAATAGGCTCCATAATCTTAGCTTGGCTTTCACGTCACCCCTAACCTACTGATCAAAACGAGAGTCGATTGAGTCCTTTATTTTCCCGAGTTGCAGCAGTTCTTTTCCATGTCTTACCTAACCATGCAATCATAAGATCATTTATTAGGGTTCCGTACGCTAATAAATGGTCCCTCGGTGCTCGGTGGATGGCGGAACCCTCGGTGCGCGAGTCTTACTCGCACTTGGCCGGTTATTCAAACATAGCCTCTTAACACATCATTCTGTACAAGGTAATAAATCGCATCTTAATCTTGATGATGACTAACGGAGGAAGTTTGCATTCCACAAAAAATATTAAATACGCCTCGATGAAAGTAAACGTGACTCAGGCTCATCTCACCTATTGATAGTTATCAAGCTTTCTTTTAGCAGTATTTGCACATAATTTCTTGATGATTAATAAAAAATGACTACCTAAAACCCGCCTACCTCGGGTAGGAAGTACACAGATCGCAAAGTTTCTTCCAAGCTGTGCAAGATTCTTCACAATACCCTTCTCTACCAACTAACTTGGTAGGTATGACATTTTTTACCCAACTACGGCGAATCCCAAAGAAGGGTTATGTGTTTTACCTGTATGTATGTCCGTTCCTATGTCTGCTATGTACGGGTTAGGTATATAAAATTCTTAAAAAAAATCATAATGTGCGGGCTGAAAAGAAACAGTGCAAACCGCCACGGTTTTTGAAAACTTTTAAATTGCTAATTTTGATAATTTATAGTTCGTAAATTGGTAGATAGGTACATTATCTAAGCATTGATTAGCACGTTCAAAGTTCAAACCACTTTTACGACGAAAATCAATAAGTAGGTAGGTAGGAATGTTGTTTATCTTATTTGTTAAAAAAGATCCTACTGCAGTTTTTACAAATATCAACGTTGCTAAATAATTAACTTATTGACATATAAGAGATTTCTTGTTTTTTTTTTTTAATAATAAAATAACGAGCAAACGAGCAGGCGGGTCACCTGATGTTAAGTGATTACTTCCGCCCATGAACATAATTGTTAATAATAATAATTATTATAGTAATATTCCTGGCACCAAAATAACTAAGTACCTACAATATGTTGTTCCAAATACAAAGAAGGTGACGATTTTACTCCCAGGCACAGAAAGCAAAGTGATAAGAGATAAAAATTACCTAGTACAAAATTCAAATCACAAGCTAGAAAATCTGTCAATACAAGTCGCGTGCGGAAAGGAATGTGGTCCCTTATCGCAGTAGTTTACTACTGTCCGTCTTGAGACGGATGAAATAGTTGGGCCACGGCATTTTAACTATACATCAAGCGAAAATATGCCTACAAGCGCTCCAAGATTTGGATGTTTTAAGTGTGTTTAAGTTATCACTACCCATATATCTATAACTATTATAAATCTGAAAGTGTGTTTGTTTGTTAGTTTATTGGTTTGTAGGTTTATTGGTTTGTCTTTCAATCACGTTGCAACGGAGTAACGGATCGGCGTGATTTTTTGCATGGGTACAGTTAAAAACCTGGAAAGTGACATGGGCCACTAATTTTTCCCCCGGAAAATCAAAGAGAGATTTTTAAAAACCTAAATCCTAAGTCGCGGGCATCAGTTAGTAGAAAATATATAACGCATGGTATTATGTCAAATCACGTGTAATATATTCGCTTTAAGGTCACAAAGATACATACCTACTCATCGAGTATGTATCTACATGAGCTTGACCGTCAAGCTTTATAGTTAGTGTAGAGCAAAGCAATACTTGCTTGCTTGAATCGTTGCTTGATGCTTCAACAGTGAGGTTGCACATAATTGTGGTGACTTTAAGCTTGGATTTTAACCAAAGAGCGTCCACTAAATACTATCAAGAGTCAAACACAATGCATTCTTAGGTCTGAAAATGACTTTGGCATTGACGTTTTGTTGAATAATAATAATGTCGGTTACTCCGGATCTTCTTATTTTTAGTTTAATCAAGTAGACATATTTCGAACATGTCTCTTTGCTATCGTTCCTCTTGTGAATTTTGTCTTAGCAATGAGATTCGTGAGCTTAGCGATTACCTTTTTACCTTTCGACGCGCCGTTTGACTCTTAAGCGATGAGACTGTGGCCCAGCGGTTATACTCTTCCATAACGCCGGTTGTCAGCTCAATGCTCACAGCTCAGACTCTAATACATTACGAGCAATGTTAATATGAATGGAGAGGTGAAAGTGTGTTTGTTTTGCATTAGAGGCCGGCCGGTGACATGCTCAATTTCTGATTGTACAAATTGATGATTCGTCAACGTGTGACACGATTTGTGTTGCCATTTTATACTAACAACTTTGGATTTCTGGTAGGAAAAATAAAAATAAAATATTCTGTATCAGCCATCATCAGCCATCGATGGCCCACTACTGAGCGTAGGTCTCCTCTCAGAGGAAACCATAGTCTGCCACGCTGGCCTAGTGTGAAATGGCAGACTTCACACACCTTTGAAAACATTATGGAGAACTCTCAGGCATGCTGGTTTCGTCACGATGTTTTCCTTCACCGTTAAAACCAGTGATATTTAATTGCTTGAAACGCACATGACTCGGCCGCGGTATAAGTAGGGTCTACCTTATCTCACACAATAAAAAGAAAAGTACTGACTCACTCACTGACTGACTCATCAACACCCAGCCCAAGCCCTACCTAGAAAACTGAAATTTTGAACAGACGTTCAATTCATAATGTAAACAAGGAATAAGGCCGGATTTTTCGAAATTGCCACGAGTCGCTAACATAAGCGGTCGCGGTCGATTTATTTGTTTTATCAATAGGAATAATTATTATAGGTATTTACATAGTTGATTGTAAACGTCGTAGGTAACGTAGAAGCTCAGCTAAAAGCTGTACTACCAGAACCTGAAAAATTATAAAGGTATATTTATTAACACTGCGACTGCGGAGTAGACACGAAAGAGCCACGCAATTGTCTCACGTGCTTCATACAGTATCACAAACCATTGCATACATTCTTTGTGATTTTCTGCCGCACTGGCGACTGCTGCGAATGCACTTCAAGCCTGTCTATTCGGATCAACTGGCACAGTGTCACATTTTTATAGGATATGTTAAGAGGGCTCTCTCCGTCACTCGTTTCATACAATCGTAGTTCCAATTTCATTTGAATATTAAGCAACCAAAGTCCATGAAATTTTGCAGACATATTCTAGAAGAAATCACGCAAAAAAAAACGCGCGAACGTTTTCCAATATTACAGAATTCTACAGGAAAATTCGCGCAGTAAAACCTGACAGTACTATCAATGTAGGTATTTAGGCAGTAAGAGGGGATACTCTGCTGCCTAAATACATTGATAGCAGTGTCGTTAAGTGACCTAGATACCAATTTAGATATAATTAGGTAAGATCCGCAATAAATACTAAACAAAATGTCATTCAAGATTCATTTTATGAAACGAAACCTAGTAAGTATAATGAAAAAAACAGTAATGCGAATCGGTTATTTAGCTAACGAACACTTTGGTCGGCGCGTGCACGCCACCGTAATGGCGTAGTACAGAAAATATACAGCAATCATCTCAACTGTTTCTATTATAAGCTGTTATTACCACGCGCCGGGTGATGCTCACTTTATTATGATTTCTATACGCATTTCACTTGTCACCTCGATCTACGGAAACTGCTGTGTAAGTTTTCAAACGAATTTTCTCAATGAAAAACAAGCTTTTATTTAAGCCACGTTGGATAAAAGTTTGTTTTTCTAAAGAGAGACATGGTCTATACCAGACCATATGGGCCTCATAATAAAACTAAGAGTCACTCAGCGGGTGATATACTGAGAGTTCCAGTACGTGATCAAATCAGAAATGAGGAAATCCGTAAAATAACCAGAGTAAACGAGATAGCTAAACGGGCCCTAAAGCTGAAATGGCAATGCGCAGGGCACAGGACCATGTTCAAAGGCCCGATAAGCAGACGTTGGGGTCTCAAGGTGCTAGAAGCATAGCGTTGGGAGAGAACACTAGTTGAAAAGACGACATCAAACGGGTCGCAGGCGACGCTGAATTCGGGCGGCACGAGACCGTGGCGTGTGGAAGTCCTTTTAAGAGAGCTCCAGCCGTGGACGTCTATCAGTTGACAATGATGACGATGATGATGATTTTCGGAACAGAAGAACGTCTTCTAAAAGGAAAAATAATTTTGTTTAAGGAAGCTGATAAAATGACTCAGAACGAATTTCTAAACGCTACTACGAGTATGTAGTCTTAATCGCAGAAAATGACTGACTCACTTAAAGATCTGGATTCAGGCTAACATTAGACGCATTAGACTCGAGTCAACTCCTACAAAATGCTTGCACATTATGCGAGCAAACATGTAACTTGCGAGGTGTGTTCTACTATTGCTTTAGAGACCATCAGCACTACTTCTAAATAATTTTTAAATACATACCAAAATTGCAGAACTGGCAGGTTTCGAACCGTGGCAGAGCGTGGTCAGAGCGTCAGCCACGAACCCAGAATACTCCAGATGATAAATTATGCGGTCGTTTTCCAGGTCCTTCCAAATGTACAACTCGAATAAGTGAGGTCATTCCAACTAAGTATAAATATTATGCACCGTCGTAATTAGGATATAGAAGGTAGCTATAGGTTTATTTACCACTGAACCAAAAAGGCATTAGGAATCTTATTATTTGAACAGACAATCCTATTTGTCCGCTGGTGGTCGTTAAGAGCTATAGTTAAAGATCTAAGTTAGGTTGACCATGATGCACCAGAATTAAAAAAGGACAACGACTAATGAATTTTAGTTTCTAAGATATCATAATATGACAATGCTCATAAAAATCAGCGTCCTGCATATGATGCAGGACATAATGCTGAGCTGTACACCCATTTGGGGTGGTGTCACAGATGAAAATGTATATTTGTATACTTTGTTTTTATCTGTGACACCAACAACAAATAAATACATTTTCTTTCTTTCTTTCTTTCATCTAGATAAAACCTATGAAATGAAGATTATGTAACAGACCTAATGTCATTGTGGAGGTTTGCAAGGTGCAACCTATGATGAAGTGCGCTTGCCTAGTAGTTGCCTATTCACTCTTGACTTGAAGATACATATATTAAAAGTGGAATCACTCACCTTATCAGTATCTAATCAGTTATCGTTACCGAGTTGGGTCAACCAACGTTAAAAAATACATGTAATTAATCAGGATATTCCCGGTCATACCAGGACGTGTGGTATGCATATTTATAGTACTCTACCGGTAACTGCGTGTTTGCGTGCTAACAACTTAACTAGTTAGCATCGAGATTTCTATCCAATACGATACTTTCTTACCGATTATTTCGATTGCGAATATTCATGATCGCTAAATTGGATTTGAATTCATATTAGGAGATGCTTTTTTCTGCATCCTTAGTTATGGCCGGTGTCAGATAATAATTATTGAGTGTAGAAAAGTAACACTTTCTTGAGATTCAATGCGGATGCAATGAAGTAGCATTCTTCATATTTGCCTTGGTCATATTATAATAAACGTGAGAACTGAGAAACTGAGCACTGGATGTTTGGCGCCACCTCTTCATTATTCAATTTTTAAAATTTTACCTATTTTTCACTGTCCTACTAATTAATAATATTATTGCAAAATTATGTTTGTTTATTGGTTTGTTTTTTAATCACGCCGCAACGAAGCAACGAATAGGCGTGATTTTACGCATGGATATAGTTAATGACCAGGAGAGTGATATGCTGCATTTTATCTTAGAAATTAAAGGGTTCCCACGGGATTTTCAAAAACCTAGATCAATGCGGATGAAGTCGCAGCCGAGTCCAATTAGCTAGTTAAAAAAAACTGTCTTGCGTAACGACTTAAATAGCACTCATTAATAACATCAATCATGAAAATAAGAAAAAAGAGAAACATTTTGCTAGGTAGAGACATGCTTGAAACAAAAAAAAGAATACCTAATTATGGCAATTTTTAAAGCAGAACTCTTGAAAACTTGTGCTACCTATATTATCATCACTTGATATCAGATGTGTTCTTAGTGAAGCTGAAATATCGATGAGAGTAAAAAATTGCCCAAAATGGTAGTGAAACTCGAGCAAAACGTGATTTATTTGAGAAATTTCAAAAATTACTTTATCAACTTCAAAAATTCGATCAGGTTGCGAAAATATCGGTAATTATTTGCTGCGATAAATAATACCAAGATAAAAATGCAATTCGGGCTCATCGAGATTGTTGCGTTCAATTTACACTTAAATGTTTTCACCGCAAGAGATTTACTGCCATATTATAGTAATAATTACTTTGAGCAATAATAATATGAGGTTCTTATCTGAAACGGTAACAATTAATCTTCCTGTAGAATACGTTTGACTGGTCTAGAAATTTTTACTTGTTTATTTTGTACACATAATGAATACATATCAAAAAAATAGGTATGACTTTGGTAGACCTGCCCCGATTCGTTCAGTTTTTTAGTAGAGATCTATTTTCTTCATGTTCAAAATGTAGAATTTTATAGAGAAACCCTACAAGCAAAATCTTAAGCTTATACACCAAACGCGATCGGTTTCTTCGTTTCAAATTCTTCATACATATCTACAGTTAAATGTTACCAAAATTAATGTCATGCTCCATGATAACAAACTCGATTAGAATTTGGACCAATTCATTCATAAACATTTTTTCATGCCAGACTCAAGCAGACAGATTCCAGACACGAATATAACATCAGTACAAATCTCTACCTAAATTATTATAAAGAGACGCTAAAGCAGAAGGTTGAACATAAAACAATCACTAAGACCTTTAATAATTAACTCAGGTACTCACACTTATTAATATAGCTAATTAAATGTAATAATAATAATAATAATAATATAGCCTTTATTTACTGAAACATTTTTGCAATCATTACATTTAATGTTAATAAGTACAATTAAATGTAATTAACCACAAATGTTAACACGAGATGCCGGATTAATTTAAATGGCCCATCTCTTATCGCTGATCTTCAAAAGAAAACGATTTGATTAATCGCACGCGCACGTTCCAAGAAAAGGCCTATATACAGACGAGGCCAACTTTCTAACACAATTTATGCTCCAACCTCGTCAAAATAAATTGGCGCCTGCACCTACTCGCGCCCAACTTGATCTTTGACAAGAAGCGTGAGATTATAAGTGGTTAAAAGTTGGGACTTACGTAAAATATCACCTGAAAAGGATCTTCCTGACGCTCGCGCTCCAGTTTATTCAAGCTTAACTTAATCAAATTAATGTTGAATCAAAGGTACATTACTGTAATGTTAAAGAGAGAAGTGCTAACTTAACGGCCAGCAAGTTTAACTGAGACAGTTCCTGGGATAACTGATATAGACAGGATGGCTGCAGGCGTTAACAGTTAGATCAACCGAACAGTTGAAGGAACCTTTTCAGTTAAACGGTACATATATGTCCATCAAACATGTCAAACATAGTTAAATGTAGTTTCCCAAGTGTTGAACCAAATTGTGTGTGTTAGTTGGTAGATTTATTGCCTTTTATAGACACACGAGACAAAGTGATAGGCAATTCGAGTAAATTGCCAATAAAATTGTACCATCTTATAATATCTATGCTTAAATTAAGTTGGAGTTGGAACTTGAAAGTTGGCCCCGTCTGTAAAGACTCAAATACATCGGTGCATTGCGTTCCCACGAGCACGAGCGAGGTGGGAGCAAAATGGATTTATGGAATATGACGAGAGTGAAATGGACATCAGCATGTGCAATTTAAATTTTTGTATGTCTGCGTATTTGGGAATACTGGCTGCTCCATTTTGTATATTAATTGGCTCACTTACCCCTACATGTTTTCAGTTATTTAGATTCCCATAATCCGTGTGAAATTTAATTTTTGCAACATTTCTGAACAAAGTTTTTGACACGCTGTTATTTGCCCACTCCTCTACTCTAAGTAAGTACCTACTCTCTTTTATGATTTTAGTGAGTTTTGATAACCAGTATTTTGTTCAATTTCGTAAAGAGAAGTCATAGATGAATGTATGGCGGAGGCCGAAATAGAATTTTATTTTTGAGCACAGTACAACAGTTCTAAATTTTGAATTTCAACTTTCAACAACCAAGATCTTAAACGGCCATCGTTTAAGATCTTTGTAGAAAAATTAGATGTTCAGGTTTTATTAGTAGCTTAATCGTCCTGCTAAGCTTACCGTCCCAATATAATGTTATTTAGCAGTCATAATGAAGAAGTATTTGGAAGCCCAAGACTCCAAGAAAATCTCTACCATCATTTTATTTACAGAAAGGGGTCACAACCCTCAATCAATGCAATACAACGAAGTGAGGGAGAATACAATTTTGTTTAAATTTTATTTCAGTATATTTCTACCTAACAAAATTCGCGCGCTTCTTTTAGGACTACAGAACCCATTCATCATTCACCTTCAATTCATTCGAACCTACGACCCTTTCCGATCTTGCCCTCAAGCCATCACGACCTACACGGGCCAGCTATCGATTGAGTAAGGAATTACAAGTTATCCGATAGTGGCAGTGAAAGTGATCCGATATTACTGCATAGCACCAAACCAATACCATGAAGATAAATAAGTCGAGTTTGAGTTCCAAAAGCCTGAATACCAGACTGTTGGATTAAATAAGCATTCTGTATTATTTATTATTATACCTACTTATTCTTAGTATGGACGGCCAAATATGCAGAAAACTTTACGTTATGTAAAAATTTCTGGATCGATTACAGAAAAGCTGCATCAATTAATATTACAATATCAATTACTGTTATTTTAGCTGAATTTATGCTATGTAGTGGCCCGTGATGGATTGATCATGATGATTAATATTTTAAAGCCGATGGCGAGAAAGTCGGGTAGGTGATTACGTTCGTCACACTGTGTCTGAAAACCATTTTCAGGGTATAGGTCACATTATATGACGTAAAATATATAATATAATTAATCTAGGTAAATAAATAACCAATAATAAATAATAAATAATAATTAATATTCCTATTAGTTATAGTCGTCAAAAAGACAACCCCTGGTTGCCCCTGGACCAAAAGTGCCCATCAAGCTGGCAGCATTGCCCCGCTGAATGGCGATGGACAACCTTTGGACCAGGTAGGCCCCAGAGCGTGGATCGCAGCCTTTTTCTCTTAGACGACGGCCAATGTCGCGCACAAAGCCCCGCGCCTCCTCACCCCAGCAGCCCATCGTCTCCACCGCCAAAGGGACGAAGAAGTATTTGGCCATGAGTGGGGCGTATTTAGTCTTTTTACGCGTGGCAGCGGACTCCGCGGCGGCGCCGGCAACTCGCGACGTCCGGCCGAGATGGCTTGGCGCGAAGGTGCAAGAGCACGTCGCATCCCACAGCAGGCATTTGCCATTTTGCCATGGGACGAGCGTCAAGCCATCTGGACGCTTGCCGTCTGTGCGACTCAGCCCTGGCGGCTCGAGCACACAGGGCACGTTGGCCGAGATGACGTAAAATTGGACATGAAACTGTAACCGTGAAAAAAATAATGAAGATCGTGATTTTTTTAATAATTTGGTTAAGGATTTTATATTTTACTATGCCATCAATGAATAAATATTACCTACCTATGATAATATTATGGTACCAGTGAAAGTTACTACCCGATATTACTGCATGACATGAAACTGCATCCATGAATATATTATGCATAATTTTACAGTGAATAGTTAGGAGATGATGTTAATATTTATACGATGAATATTGTACAGTAACCAAATGGTAACTGCTTAATGTTCCTTTATGGCATATTTGTTTTAAGATACATAACCGTTGTAGATTCATTTTTCAAATGCACTTGTAAAAGTCTTTTTGAAAAAGATCTTTCTTTTTCTGTGAAATATCTTAAGTAGATAAGATGTACTGAGACTTGTTCATTATCGATACACTTCTGTAGGTATTAAAGGACTTACAAGATTCGTAGATGGTTTTGGTGACTTTAGTTGTAATATTATAGTATAAATTTTAGTCTAGAAGTAGACCTAGTTAAAAGTTCTGGGAAGATGACAGACAACGAGATTTAGTATGCTCAATGCTTGCCTCATACTTGCAGCTTCGCCGCTCTCTCTCTAAGTTTGACTTACCTACTTAATTAGTCGCTGAAACTTCAGCTATGCAAAGTCCAAGGTTTACTTATCTTTTGCGTTGGCATATAGTTTTAGATCAGGTAACATAATTGTATGAATATGGAAAATCATTCAACAAAGTCTATTGTTCACAGACGAGGGTGAAAGCAGGTGACCTATGGCCGATGGAGCGGCCTGAAGGAATGCCGGTTATACAATCCTTAGAAGTCATGTGTGGGAAGGACCACATGGACGTGCACCTCACATTCTCGCATCCGTTCGAAGGCATCGTTTCATCGAAAGGTGAGTTAATATAATTTTTTTTAATCACTCTTTAACGCAAGTTTTGAATTAATACAGGCTGTAACCAGAACACTAGCAAAAACTTAGCGTTATTATTAAACTACCTTAAATGCAATGCCAATAACCATTTGCCTTATATTGTATTTTTCAAACCTGCATTGTATAGCATGCAAAACTCGGGTCAATGCCCCTTACGACGCGCCATTAACTTCGAGTGACATATTTACGGAACGTTCGTAGATCTCTAGCATCAGTCAGATGTTTTATTTGCAATATATTGTGTACCTTTAAAATATTTTTTTTATGATATCTAGTCAGTTATCATCAGTACTACACCTGTCTTCGTTTTTGCTACCGCTCTGGTTACACCTGTATAACTATCGTAAACTGCTAAGTAATAGTTAAACCTTGGCATAATAATAATGATAAAACAAGGTTTTCCTCTTATTAGAAAGTGCGTGCGTCTGCTTTTACCAGTCCTTTATGCCTCTTAATTGCTTATTAACGCCCTGTTTCGCTCAGTTTCATTAATTATAACATAATAAGCCCGTTACAAAAGTAACTGCTATACTAACATACTGTTAGATATGCATAAGCCTAAACAAATAGTAGGTAACAACGTAAAAACTGTAAAATGATAAGATGCTTATCTACCAAGAAGTTAAATTCGAGTTTTCGGACAACAAAAATTAATTTGAATTAAAAATTTCCTATTCTTCTAATAATTTTAGCTGTTGCCTGTGAGTGCCTACCGTGTAACATACTCTACAGAATATATAATAATATATTTTTCGAATATTTTTATTTGCTCGATCAAGAAAAAAAATATTATCCAAATAGCGCTTCAGCAACATGAAGATGGGTTAGATTTATAATTATTATTATACCAATTTCGTTAAACTCACTTCAGCAATTTCATTTTTACTTGATTTTTCAATTTCAAAAATATATTTAAAAAAGTATAAAACACGGCTATCCCCGTGTTTCTAAGTATTATCGCGAATGAAGTTTTGATACGGCCGATATCCACCAAAGAGACTTGCTAAGTTAAGAGCTAAGTTGTCAACGAATTAAAAAAAAACACGAAAATCAAAAGCACCGTAGATAAAAACGCACACGCTTATTTCCATAATAAGTGCAAAGAGTGCACACTTCTCAATGATTGAGGAGCCGACGAAGAAAGCGATACACTTGTACGTAATTTAAACATGTAGTGTAAAAATATATAGAACAAAAAACTGAATGAAAGCAGTTGAAACTAATTATTTTAATAAGTAATTGTACTGTTTTGATCAAAAACATAAATTTTGGACTCAAGTTTAGCATAGTGTTAGGCTGTTTTGCTTAGAAATAAAAGATTTGTTTACGATTGGCCAAAACGTCTAGACTTAAAAAACTGGTGAAGTAAGAGTCAGACTAGCACACGAAGGGTTCCGTACAATCGTACAAGATATTTAAAACCTTTTTTTATAATGTACCTAAAAAGTCACGGTTTTTGGATTTTTCCCTTTACCTACTTGTGCTTTAAGATAGCTACCTGCCAAATTTCATGATTCTAGTTCAGCAGGAAGTAGGTATCCTTTAGGTTTTAATCTTCTTGACGGGTTCTGACAGACAGACAGATAACGAAGTGATCCTATAAGGTTCCTTTTTTTCTCTGGTGATACGGAATCCTAAAAAACAAGAAAACCGCCGTAGATAAAGCCGCACACACCTATAATTTCTACAAGAAGCGCAAAGAGCGCACACTCCTCAATTATTCTTAGCCGTCACCGCGCGGGGGGTAATCAGAGCGCCGCTAATTGTTGCCGTAATTGGCCGGGTTTCACTCACAATTATGACGGAAAACTGAATTATTAATACAATCTGGCCCACTTGGATATGGGCCATGTTTTGGTAAAAGCGAATAACTAACTGTAACTTAAGTCAACTGTAATATTGCCGCGGGGTTTTGAGGCCTTGAAGAGATTTTTAACAACGTAAAATGGGTAGTGAATATAAGAAAATTAGTGTTTTTAACGCATGACATGAGAAATGCGTGAGTCTAGGGAATTACCCATTTCTCCCTAAAATACACGTCGAGTTACAAGTCACCCACATTTTTACTTGGCAAGTGTTTTCACTTATTTTCCGCCTGAGTTAGTATCTTAGTATCTAGCTCTGCTTGTTAAAATTTACTTAGTTTACCATTTAAATACCATTTATCATTTTTTTACTATTTAAATGGTCAATCAGTAGGTATTTGAAACTATCCACGACCAAATAACATGGTTTCACTATATTTACGTAGTTTCTACCTATAGTTCAGTCAGTATGTAAGGCATAATTAGATGCCCTCCGAAAAAAGACATAAAAAAATCATTTTTTCCTATCGAAAATAGCGTTGAAACACTTTTTTGATCCATTAGCACCCTCTACTTTTTATATTTCAAGTCGGATGACGTCACTCCAATGACAAAAAATGTAGTTCGCAATGTTCTCTACATTTTTAATCTAGAAAACTTTTTCCTAAAACCAATAGTTTCCAAGAAAAAAGCATTTCAATTTTTTTTTATTCATTTTTTGAATTTCTCAAAATCAGCAATCAGCGCGACCTTTTTATTTTTCCTGTGACCTCTTGACATGCCCCCCTAACGATTTATTATGTCAAATTACGGTAGGTCTTTTTTCGGAGGGCAATTTACAAATTGACTGAACTACTAACTATCACTATAATCACATTGACTGCTAAAATAATGTTTTGTTCTATAGGACGTCGACATTTACTACTAATAAAATTTATTTTATCATTCGATTAATAAGATAAGGATAGATTATTATTCATCGGTTTTATCAATAATATCCGGATATCTCCCGGATGTCGATTAAATTAAGACAATATAAAATAAGTAGGTAAGCAATGAAAAACGAGTAAGTAATTTTATTTGTGTGTTTATTAATAAACTAATGAATAGAAGCCATGATTTATTACGACAAAGTGACACGAACAGTTAATGTGATATAAAATTGGCAAAGACCGGAAATGCTCATTTTAGCCAGGCAAAAGTGAACGCGTCCGGTAACGGATATCTAGGAATTTGTACGTATAAACATAAGAGCGCACTGCGATTTTTAGGGTTTCGTACCTCAAAAGGAAAAACGGAACCCTTATAGGATCACTTCATCCGTCCGTCCGTCGTGTCTGTCAAAAAAACGTATAGGGTACTTCCCGTTGACCTAGAATCATGTTTGGCATGTAGGTAGGTCTAAATAGCACAAGTAAAGGAATAAATTCGAAAACCGTGAATTTGAGGTTATATCATTAAAAAAAAATTTAAGTTTTCAAAGTAAGATAACTATACCAAGGGGGGTATCATATGAAAAGGCTTTACGTGTACATTCTAAAACAGATTTTTATTTATTTTTATGCATAATTGCATCATAATAGTTTTTGATTTATTGTGCAAAATGTCGAAAAAATACCCAATTACGGAACCCTTGGTGCGCAAGTCCAACTCGCACTTGGCCGGTTTTTTTGTGCAATAAATTTCTCTTGAGGGTTCCGTACCCGAAGGGTGCCAACGCAGACCACTAAACCTCCGCTGTCATGAAAATTAAAAAAAAATAAAGTGTTAATTTTTGTACTATGGTACAGAACCTCTCGTGTACGGTTCCGACTCGCACTTGACCGATTTTATGCGTATGATCACTTTCGGGTTATTTCGGATTGCCGTACCATCCCATCAGACTCTGAGAGTAAGGGAATGTAGAGTACACAATATTACGAGTTTGCGCATTAGTATGATTCACAGAAAATCCTAATAAGAAGAAGTCTTTTTCCTAATTCTCTGGTATAATTAGTATAGTGGGCAACTGTATACCTAGTCTATGCTGAGATTGACTGCCGTGGCCGAAATTGACTACTAAAAAAAAATAGTAGGTAGGTACCCATATAGTTAGTCATAGTAATCAAATAACTAATTTTATTGCGCTAATCAATTAAAATCAAAACAGCGAAATCGCATTAGAATAATTTTTTCTCCAACATTCCTACTTTTATACTTTAATTGTAAAAAAAAAATTAATTGACTCTATCAATTAGCAACCTATCAATCGTAATTATTTTTTACTATGGTACGAGTAGGTCCGCGTTCATAGTTACATGCGGTTAGTCATTTCAAGTTACACTATGCTTAATTATTAAGACTAGATTTAGAGTGAAAATGTCCTAGAGTTGCTAGAGAGTAGAGTAATCGATCGATGGAATAATAAATCGAATTATTATGAGACATATTTTTATAAAAATTATATATTAACATTATTGATGTAGTCGAATTTAAAATGTTTTCTGCTATATGTTCCTTCATAGCAGAAAATAGAGTAAATAATGTATAAGCATTAGCATACTAACATAAAATCATATAAAAAAAGTAAAGTATTTTACGAGTGTCTGGCGCTCATTAGGGAAGGTCTATGTTCAACACTGGACATCTAGGCTGGTGATGAGGATGAGACTCATAATCACCAAAGAAAAATTTACATTAGGTATATTTATCTATTTATATTTATTAACTTAAAAGATGTACACAGTTTTACATGAAATTACAAAGGATCGTAAATTGATAAGAAGAGTCCTAAACTTAAAATTTTCGATCAGTTTACGATGTTTTGTCTGATGTTGTTGCTGCGGTGTCAAAGAAACCTGCAGTATTAATGAAGGATTTGTGTGACAGCATAAAAGTGCAGTAAAAGGAAAATGGACAATGCATAGGTGTTTACTAAGTACGAAAAGCAAAATCCACGATTACGTTTTCTCGTTCATACACTCACTGGGACTTAACTTTTCAATCGCCAAACAAACTTTAACTGACGAATGAAATGGTAGATTTCCAATACCAACAAAAATTCAGTTTTCTATTATTATGTTACTTACTTATTTCTCAAAACGAAACAGTCTTTTGAATTGTTTCATAAGCGATGTGGTACCTTGAAGTTATCGTGGATAACTAGGTATCACATAACATAAATAAATAATAGGTACTTAAATAAATAAATAAATTTATTGAGCAAAACATAAGCACATTTTAAACACTGTTGAACAATGTATTAAGTCTAGGTTATTATACAATTAGGTACTTATCAAATTTTTCAATGACTAAAGTAGTTATAACCTCGTTTATTTATAGTATCATAAAAAGTGCAAGTTGTCTCCTACCTAAAATAGATAGAATTTAGATTAGATTTAATTTAATGCATCGATTTTTAGTATAATAACTTATCATTTTTCCAGCATTATTGTCGCAATAGGTACTGATACATAATTTAAATAGGAACATAATGTTATTTTTTCTCTATTTCAGGACAGCATGGCGATCCTCGTTGCGTTTACGTACCTCCGTCGACGGGTCAGACGTTTTTCTCATTTCGGATAGCGTACGCCAAGTGTGGTACTAAGCCTGGTAAGTTTTATCTAATAGTCTCTGAGTTATGGGGGGTCGAAAGCGGCTTGAAATGGTTCGTGTAATATACACACTGCCTTCTTCTTATTTCTTCTTCTTCTTCTTAAAAGTTCTTATAAGAATTTTTGTCTTATAAGAACTTGGCGAACTCACTGACGTGTGTCTTGATTTCTGTATTTTCCTACTACTTACTGATTATCGTTATTGAATTTCTTTTGTTAAGGACCTACGCTGATGAAGGAATATAAAAATCTGTCGCCTTTTAAAAACCCTTAGGGTTTTCGTCGTAAGTAGGTAGGTAGGTACTATTCGTTCATCATGTGTTATGTTATGTCATTATCAGTTTTTAAGTGATCAATTTTTGCTCTCAGAGGACAATAGTCCATCATCTGCATGGGCCCTTAACACTGTTGCCAGTAATGACATACAGCTTTAGAACATGGAGAGTAGCGATATGCTTGGAGTATAATCCATACTAATGTATCTGTCTGGCTGTTTGTTTATCTATTACTTTTTCACAGGCCATCCGTTTAACCGATTTTGAAAAAAAAAAATAGAATAGATTTAACGTATGTCCTGGAAAATCAACAAGTTCCCACAGGATTCAAAACTTATATCCACGCGGATAAAGTATGTGATTATTCTATCCGTTGGTCTATTCGGTTTATTCAGGCTGTGCAAATTCATCTGGTGTTTCATAATTTGCATTAAAGTAAAACCTTCTTCATACTTACTTGATTAACTTATTAAGTACTAGCTACTCGTAAATTTTATATTAACGAGCTATTGTCAGTTATTGGTGTCAAGACTCACTTGTTTATTATTAAGAAAATACAACTTTATCGTCGCTAATTCATTCACTTGGCACATTTAATATAACAGCTATTTTCCATCATTTGTTATAAATAGAGATTTCATTTCTAATATATGCAAGAATGCTTACAATCAAACACGATCGATAATATCTTCACTTCCGTCACATACAAGTAAATGGGAAACCAGAGTCGATATCATCAATCGGTATTTTTATCGGTAAAACTACGGGAATTTGCATCATGTAAAATTATGAAAATAGTTAGTTCATTTTTTGCAGGTTATTCCTCAATAATCTATACATATAATAAAATTGTAGAAAAGTGGTGTCTGTACAATGGAAATATATAAAAAAAAAGTAGCAGGGGTTGTTATTATATCGATGCCGAACCCGAAATTGTAATTAATTTTTTTTTGTCTGTTTGTCTGTTTGTCTGTGTGTTTGTGCACGCTAATCTCAGAAACGGCTTATTCGATTTACTTACGGTTTTCACTAATATATTGTAGTAAGCTTCACTTAGGATTTAGTGTTTATTTCATGTCAATCGGTTCATAAATAAAAAAGTTATGTCAATTTAAAGAATCACGGCGCCTCGCGCCTGAGCGTCCGTGGCTATATAAAGCGCGAAAAGTCACTATTCCACGCGAACGAAGTCGCGGGCACAGCTAGTAATTAATAATAATAGACGATCTTTCTAGTAATCTTAATTTTATATTCACATTAGTTTTTCCCGCGACTTCGTCCGTGTGAAATAATTTAGGCACTGGTTCTCAATGCCTTTCCTACCGAGAAAAATCAAAAAAAAAAAACTCGAGGGTTGCTCTTTTCAACGATTTGTTATACAAAATTATGCAGTGTATAAAAGTTATTGCAGTCTCGTCATAATTTCAGCTTTCTAAGTCCAAAAGTTTAGGTTGGCGTTAATGGGTCATTCAGCGGATGAGACATGTTCTTCAGCATTTAATAAGTTACTCGTACATACATAAAATGGCTTATATTTTACGATTATTTATTTCACATACAGCTACTTCCTATCTTAATATTGGGAGGTAGTGTCAATAGGTAATGGGACTGCCATTAAAGTCATGTAGGTAGGTACACTGGGGTTAGGTTACTCATTGTAAATTAAACATTTTATGCTTCCCACGCGTAACTTTATTCGTTTTTTAAGAAAAAAACTTCGAGATGAGATATCAGATAAATGTTTATCGTTTATTTACGCAAAATAATTCTGACGCAAAATGTGTGAAAATGACAACTAAAGATAAATAAAGATAACAGAAAGATCTTGAGAAAAAGTTTATTTTAAAGCAGAGTGTAGGTATTTCCATGCCGGTTCCATGCAAAGCTTCCTAATTTTATATCGCAAGGTTTTAAGAAGGATCATTATGAATTTATAAATGAATATACTTTTATTGTAAACCAAAAAATTATGAAAAACACATATAAAGCAAAACAAAAATATAAGTAGGACTAGGTAGGTACAACATGAATCATCATTATCAGTCTATAGCACCCCCTACAGGACAGGTCTCCTCTCAGAACGAGAAGAATATAGGCCATACACTAGCTATGCTTATCATCAGCCCACCTTGCTGGAGGGCGCCTCGCACTAAGCATCTGTACTTGTTCGTAGTTTCCACTTTAGAACTTTCAGGCTTCAGCGGCCATCACTCCTACGAGAGCAAAAATGACCTGCCCACGGCCAGTTTAACATGCTGATACTTTGGGATGTCAGTGACCTTGGTTCTCTTGCGGACCTCTTCATTTTGAATCTTATCTTCAGAGAAACTTTTAAAAGCCCTCTCCAAATATTTAATTAAACCTTCGATCGCTTGTTAAACATATCAAAACATATCAAAGATATAATATTTGAGTTGTGTTTCCTGTAAAAACAGCATGAAATAATCACAGCACTCAAATGAAGACGTAGTAACATTAAACGAAACGGTTATTTTCGTCATTACAAACGATAAGATCAAAATTAACAAAAATGTCAATTTGACACGCGACAACATTTTAGAGTTCCGTCAGGTTCCGTTCAAAATATGAATTAATCTTATCTCATGGGTTTCAGGAGTGCTTGATGGTAAAATATTGAAAACGAGAGAACAATTAATAAAGAATATAGGTATATGATACCTAAGTAGGTAGCTAGTTTTCACTTAGAAGTGTGAAAATTAATGGTGATTTTTGTATTTTGCGGTTTGCCAGATTCCCGTAAAAAAGTGTAAAGTGTCGTTCCGTATAGTTTTAAAGTAACACTAGCTCAATGATTTACATAATAATCTTGCAAATGAGACGCAAACTACGTTTGTATGGAAAGCGCTTCGGAGCTCGCTAATCGGTCAATCGGTTTCTAGATCGCTGACGGCATCGTAACTGCAATTTTATTTAAACCCCAATCTGTTTCAACACGGCATCTCACTATTACTTAGACGTAGGGTTGATACTAGCCACGGCCGAAGCCTCCCACCCCCAGGAATTCGCGGATCGCGACTTGATATGATTATGATTATATTAATTCACGCTTAACCGATTATTATGAAGCAGCAGTGTTAACAGCTGTCATTTCTTTTAATGACATCATAAACCCATTTACGTATTTGTCGGCTCGTTTAAAACCTTGAAGTAACATCCCGTTGCGATGTTTTTATCCTGATTTATGATATTAATTTGTGTGTTTTGTGTTTTATTTTTACTGACGCGTTTTCGAATGCTGTTTCGGAATTTTATGAAAGGGCAAAATGTGAAGTAACTTTAAATAATGTATGTCATACATATTACATACGAGTACATAGGTAATATATCTAAACTGTGTAACCCTGAAATTGTATAGTGAAAATTCTTTGCTAGGTGACCTGGCCTGGTTTTGCTTGGTTTTACTTAGAATCCTCTCATAGTGGAGATAGGTACACCTCCATTAAGAAAAGAGTTATAAAGAAAATCTACAGCAAAATTTCAAGTTTACCCAGCTGTGTAATTGTAGGAAGGTAGATACATTAGTAAAACTGTGTTTGTCTGTCTGTCTGTCTGGTACCATTCACTGCTGATCGATTTCGTAATTTGGCACAGAGTTAGCTTGTATCCCGCAGCAGACAGGCAAATTTTAACTGTTAAAAATTAAAGAATTCCCACGGCATTTAAAAAAAACTAAATCCACACGAACGGAGTCGAGCGTAATCATCTAGTCAGCTATAATTGAATAGGAATGGGACAAATTCACTCTCTTCACTGAAAGCTTGTATTTAGGAAACGCACATAGGCTATTTATATCCAGGAAAATCATAGAGTTCCCATGAATTATTAAAAACCTAAATTCAGGCCAACGAAGTCACTGATATCATCTAGTCAGCTATATCGAATAGGAAAGGAATTATTTTTCCCGCTTTCCCTCAACAGCGATAGTTTTATCCCGAAGACGTACATATGTCTATGCTACTTTTATCCCAGAAAGTCATATAATCATCATTTTAAAACCTAAATCCACACGGATGAAGTCGCGGTTATCATTTAGTGACTATATCGAATAGTAAAGGGACAAAAATTTTCCCACCATCTCTCAAGATTTCACCATAATTTATAGCCATCAAAGATTGAACTTAAATACAATTATTTACTCAAGTTCTTTTGACTTCTATTAAAAGATAACTTAATCTATTGTGATGGTGATGTATTGTGTGGTGTAGATTCAAATTAACAATACTTTGCCGTCGACATTGTAACAAATTATCGCACTTACTGGCAATCATAAGTACATTTGTTATGGTTCTGTAAAAACAGTTCAAGCTAGAATAGGCTCTACTTTAAATGTATAAGTATTCAAATAGCATAGCAAAGTAAATCTATTCGTCGGTGTACAAGACATACGGCTTATAGAACTGACCACCTACGAACTTTAAGAAAGGTATAAATAGAATCTACTCAGCAAAGGGATAGAAAGGTGATATTTTCTACGTAGCATTAGTTCGATAGCATAAGCCTGATTAAAGGCATGAACCTATGCAATATTACGTAAGATTAGAAAGAAAGGAATATAAATGGAGGAAAATAAAAGGAAAATGTCTACCTGTCTGTCTGTTACCTTTTCTTTAATTTTTGTAGTATTTAGTATAATAAGGTAGTAGTAGAAATCCAAATTTATTGTTCCGTTGCGGCGTGATTGAAGGACAAACAAAACACGTCTTCCCATTTTTAATATTAGTATGTTTAAGTTGGAAATATGTAATATGTAGGTATCTATTTATTTATGTATTCATTCTCATTTATACTATAGAATAGAAGCCTTGCGAAGCCGGGTCATTGTCAGCGTACCAAGTAGAAATCATTTTTAACCCCCGACCCAAAAAGAGGGGTGTTATAAGTTTGACGTGTATACCTATCTGTGTATGTGTTTTTTTTTTTTGTTGAATTTAGTTTTTTTTGTTTGAAGGGTGGCTTGATCGAGAGTGTTCTTAGCTATAATCCAAGAAAATTGGTTCAGCCGTTTGAAAGTTATCAGCTCTTTTTTAGTTACTGTAACCATCACTTGACGGGGTGTTATAAATTTTTAATTTACACTTGTTACAAGAAATTTGATCGTATAACTTATCGAAGTTAACAATTCACATAAACGCAGGCACTTCGCGGATATTATTTATGTGACATTTAAATCGGAGACTCAAGCAAGACTGCATTCCCTAACGCCGTTTCCGGTGTAAGGTTTACGTATGTGTGTATGAGTTATGGTTGTCACCTATGCTACGAGTATACTTAGGTACTTACCTAAGTTTTATAATCGTTCATCATTAGGCTTTTCATAAAAAACTAGTTCCAGTCAGATGTGACCGCAGCAAAGCGCTAACTGTTATGGGAACAAGTTTAAATTAAAAATTTATAACACCCCCGACAAGTGAAGGTTACAGTAACTAGAAAAGAGCTGATAACTTACAAAAGGCTGAATCGATTTGCTTGGATTATAGCTAAGAACACTCTAGATCAAGCCACATTTCAAACAAAAAAAAACTAAATTAAAATCGGTTCATTAGTTTAGGAGATACGATGCCACAGACAGATACACAGATACACACGTCAAACTTATAACACCCCGCTTTTTGGGTCGGGGGTTAAAAAGAGGTATCGTTTCTAATGTTGTAAATTGTTAAATCCAATTGCATTCTCTTGACAGATAAAGACAAAAGCTGAAACTGCCCCAAATATTATCAAAATTAGTCCAGTAGATTTCAATCTCCAGATTTTTGACTATACCCATGCAAAAATCACGTCGATCCACGATGCGACACCATTGAAGGACAAACCAACAAACAACAAACTTTCGCATTTATAATAATTATGAGTTATGATTCTTCAAGCCCTAGGGAGCAACCCTAGCAAGAGTAGCTACTAAGCACCTATGCTACGTTTTTCATTCAAGTGACAAGATTTCTGTTTCATATAAGAGTGGAAGACGTCTGTGCAGATAAACCTCCTAAAATCACTTAATCGTGGTTTGATCAAAAGCTCTGGTATGACTTTTTAAGTTAACGTTAAGAGCGGTTGATGCCTAGCTCGCTCTACAAAAGCTAGTTTTGTTTGGTTAGAATATTAACCAATCAAACTTAATGAAATTTCGTAGACACGTCGTAGAAACAAAGATGTGACTTTAATCTACACATTATATGTTTGTAAAATTATTACATATGTTTATATAACGTGTCAACACATTGGGGTCGATTGGTTAAATATTCAAATGAAAACCAAACAATGTTTACAAAAATATGGAGAGCGCTAGGAAAACTTCTCTTGAAAACCTGTCATTTACTATGGACAAGAAACTTACGAGTAACATCAGATTTATATTGCGCAATAATCACTGTACCACCAAAACTAAGCTGTCTTTATTTTAATTCCTTGTCCATTGATATAATGATTTGTGAATCCTACCCATTTAAAAAAAATCCGCTCTAAATTATTCAAATGCAACTGGTAAAAGAATGAAAGAACATACCTAATAAACAATAAAAATTATCTTGATTGCAACTGAGAATCATTAAAAGTGAAAAAAGCTCACCTTAAAGTTCCACACACATTAAATTAAAAGCTCTGTGACTTAGCGAGCTGATAAAAACAATTCATTACTACATCGCTAAAACCGTGTGTAATTATCAGCGTAGCCATTTAGCGATATATCACCCGTCCAGGTTCCACGGTACGTCAGTCTCATTTTAACAAAGTGAAGTCAGTTCTTAGGGTTCCGTACCCGTAGCTAACGAGAATTTATTACTAAGCTTCCGTTGTCCGTTCGTCCGTCCGTCTGTCCGGCTGTATTTCGTGAACCGAAATAGCTACAGAGATGAAATTTCACAGAATGTGTATTTTATTGCCGTTATAGAATAGAATAGATTTCTATACAAATAAACTTTTACAAGTGCTTTTGAATCGTCAAATTAATTTACCACTGGTTCGGAATGCCGTTCCTACCGAGAAGAACCAGCAACAACAACAAATAATAAAAATTTCAAAATGGCCGCCATGAAAATATTATGTAAATAAATATTTCTTGTACGATGGTACGGAACCCTTCGTGTGCGAGTCCGACTCGCACTTGACCGGGTTTTTCTCGTTCCGATTCCTAGTCTTGTCCCCTAGTGTGGAGTAACGGGCGACCCGCGCCTTCTGCGAACGTAGCGAGTTGCGTGCTCATTGTTTCTAAGAATCGCTACCCGCCACACCGCATAGCACCGCACCCGGGGCCCATATTCCCGCAACAGCCCGGCATGGAGACGCCAATCCTGCATCCACTAACTTCGAGCGCATTTCCTTCCCGACTCAACTGAGTATAAACGACTTTAAGCGCACTCCTCGAACGTTGACACGCCGCGACAATGTAAATTCAGTTTTATGACTTAGAATATAGAGTTTAGATTTGACGTTTATAACGAGATTGATGTCCTAATGAACGACGGTAGCGAAAGAGAGGCAGCTGCCACTGCTTGAGGGCGATAATCGCTTGCGCGTTCTTGGAAGCGACTCGGCTTCTGGTCCGATCCGCGTTCCTCGGTCGACTTCAACTTTTTGCGCGAGTTCATCCGCGTATAGCGCTAGCAATAATAAGGGTTTGAAAATTAAATACTTTTATTTCAATTATGTTTATCATGTCTCTTGATGTCAAGAGTATGCTAAAACTAAGAATAGTTTTAGTCATACTCTTGACATTAATAGACTGGTTCCCTTAGGAAAGAAGGCAAATCGACAGGCTAGGTTAAATGTGGTTGTTTCTATAATGCAAGAGTGAATAGGCATCTTCTAGGCAAGCGCGACCCGACCTTAGACCTCATCATTCGATAGGCACACTGCGTCTCAGGCATGATTGTCGCCAAGCGCAAGCCTATCTCCTAATCAAAAAACAAATTGACCTACAAATGACAGTCAAACTCCAAATTTTTTAAAGGTCAATTTTGGTAACTGAGAAGAAAAGAAAGAAAAAAGAAAATGACTTTACTCGATGTTAGGTGACATCATAAGCTCTGAATCTGAACATGACAAAACTGGATAGACGCCTATAAGGGTTGTAAGGAACAAAACGGTATAATTGCGCGTAGTAAAAGTTTACAAAGCGAGTTCAGTCCATTTTGACAATTTTTCTGTTAAAATGAACTGAATGAAAGCTGTTGAAACTTTACTTTAATTAAGTAGGTAACTATACCGTTTTTATCAAAATCATGAATTTTGGACTCAATTTTTCGTTGTTTTTCTTTAAAAAAAGGTTTGTTTCCGGTAATCAAAATCATCAACTTCGGACTCAATTTTGGTACAGTTTTAGGCCGTTTTGCTTGAAATTGAGTTAAGTAGACCAAAAACGTCAGGATTAAAGAAAACTATTTTGATCAGAAGTGTACCTAATCACACCGTTTTCTTCGCCAGCTCCTATAGTCTAACATCAGTCGTCATCAGTTTCTACGCATACCTATGTAATAACTAGAAATGAAAGTGTAATAAACTTTTAACAGAAAAGTCCCCCGCTGAGGGTCATAATAGGCTATTTAGTGAATGTTTCGTAATAACTTTCCACCAACGCACCAGTTTTCATTATCCTATAAATCATTAACGTTAACGATGTGTTGTCAACATTTATCAATTCTAGAATCAACATAATAAATACTTTTATGTATGTTATAAATAAAAATAATATTACTGCATGAAACGTAAAGGCCAGTTTCAGATGTTGTTGTACCTATCTAGTTGAAATAAAATTATGGCTATGATGGTTGCATAAGTAAATTGCATTCTCAACCGATGGACGTCTACTGCTGGACATGGAGGTCACTATTCTATCACCTTGGGACCCCAACATCTATCGGTTTTTCGAATCACAAAATTCAAATTCAAATTTAAAAATATTTTTATTCAGTTAAACTTTTACAAATACTCAGCGGGCGATAAACAGTTTCTCTACTTGACCAAATTAGAAATGAGAAGATCCGTAGCAGAACCAAAGTAGATAACGGCAATGGTCAGGGCACATAGTTCGAAAATTTCAACTATTTGACCTTTAAGGTGCCCACGCACTTGAACTGAACTGCAGCTGAACAGCGCGTCGCGTCAGCGCCCTGCACAATATTCTCTCCAGCCGCGACGCGCGTACGTCACTGCGCTGACGCGACGCGCTGTTCAGCTGCAGTTCAGTTCGAGTGCGTGGGCACCTTTAAACTTAATCGTACAAATAATTACTGACTAATTGTGCAACACAGTTTTGCTTTTTTTAACGCCTGATCTGGAACTGGTCCTAGAAGTCGGTTGTTTTTTTGTCATTCGTGATAACCATTAAGTATATTTTTTATTAGAAGTGCAAAGTGCAACAAACTTACGGCCCTCTCCGTCATAAATCACCCGCTTTAACCTTTATGGTCTCTGAGAATGGTGCTAATCTTAGTCGAGAGTACCAAAGTTCAATCTGGTAAAGTTAACTTAGGTATTGACAAATAGGTGCATATTTTTTTCAAAAATCTAAATGTTATTCCTTGACTCTTAGCAAAATCATCATTATCATCATCTCTCAACTCATCGACAGCTCACTACATGCTGCGCGAGGGTTTCATCTCAGAATGACAATGGTTTAGATTCTCGTCTGCCGCGTTGGCTAAGTGCGGATTGGCATATTTCACACATGTTTGAAAATACTATGGAGAGCTCACAGGCATTCCGGTTTTCTCACGATATTTTCCTTCCAAGTTTTTTAGCTCGAAAGTTACACTAGGGTCTTTGGAAAGGATGGGACCAGAATTTTAGGAGTGGCATTTCTGAGGGTCCTCTTTTGGCACTCTGCCGGAAAAGTCTTTTCACCAATAGCTGCGACGCGCTGATCCCAATTAGATCTATTAGCCTATTCAACTGCCAAACATCTTCGAAGCTTGTATTTTATGAATAGACTTGACCGCAGATCGACATATCAAAGGTGCAATTTGTAACACCCTGCTAAATGGGTAGGTAGATACATTGTATCATTATGAAACATGCATCTGGAGTTAGTGATTAAACTAGATAACGTATCATCCCTCGATGGAAGAAATTGCGGAGTATTTGGTTACTGAATACTTTTTTTTTAATATTTTTATTTATTTTTAAGGGCTTTTATACAATCTGCATAATATGACAGTCCTCAATAGGTACTTGATTCTTAAAAAGGTACTAATTTACGCCGGTGCTGTTTTAGTGCAGAGCTTTAGTTTAGCTTTTATTCCGTGAAAACTCTTTTGATTTTCCGGCATAAAAGTATCCTGTAAACAAAAATGATAATTTTTGTCAAGATTCTTAAAAGGTACAGGCAGACAAGCAGATACACTTTTGCATTTATAGTTTTAGTAGGTAGGTATGGTAGGTTAAGTAGGTGGAATGTATTTAGTGTATTATTTAGGATTTAGCTCTAGAATAATGGTAGTAGTAATTATACTAGATCAGTACGAATTTTGCCAGCGAAGAAATCCATGTTCCCTTATCCTTTATTTCCAGATCTCCACGGCCAGTTCTATGAGAACACAGTGGTAGTGCAATATGATAAAGACTTACTAGAGGTGTGGGACGAGGCGAAGAGGTTACGATGTGAATGGTTCAACGACTATGAGAAGACAGCCTCCAAGCCGCCAATGGTTATCGCTGATTTGGATGTCGTACAGCTGGATTTCAGAGGTGAGACTTTTGATACCCTTTGCTTGGCTGCGTGAGAACTGTTCTGGTATATCTAGATAATATAAATGGTGCAATGGTGGTTTGAATTGGTCAGCAACTTCAATAGGCTGGTAAAGAGTCCCCATATTTTAGAGCATTTATCATAGGTGGCGTTTTATGCAAAGATGCATATAAACACCAGCCACTAGTGTTTACGTAATCTGGGCCGCTGTTACATCTAGCATAGGAATTTTTCGTCGATTTTTGAGTACGAATGTACGAGCTTTGCCTGTCTAGAGTTTTATAATGCTTAGGTAATAATTACTTGCACTTGCACTGAAGAAAACTATTTCCTAGTTTCTTTTCTTTCATAATAATTATAAGTAAAGTGTTCAATTTATGTTAATAGAATCACACCTTACTGTATGTAAGGAAGGGTTAAATTGTTTTTCATGCACCACAAAATTGCATTGCTTGATAAAATTGTGGGACTTTGTAAAAAGTATTTCTAAGACTGAAGCCTACATTACAGATCTTTGGTTGTTTACCAAGTATTAATCATGCGTTAATATATTTCTAGCAATTTTACGATTGAAATCCATCCAATCCATCAAACTTGAAAATTTTAAATATCTCCTATTAAACAAAACGTTTTTTTTTTTTTAAAGAATGCTCCCCTTTCCCCTCCAATTAAGCGTAAAGCTTGTGCCAGGAATGGGTACGACAATTTGTAAATATAGGTTCTTACAACCATTGTATTTAAAACTAATAGTTTGTTAACAGGAGACAACGTTGACTGCTGGATGGAGATCCAGGCTGGCAAGGGACCGTGGGCGCCGCCAGTGTCTGGCATTGTTCCTCTCGGATCCACATTGACATTGGTTGTTGCCATCAATGATTACCGAGGTATGTAGTTCATATAAGTTCTATCCTAATGTAACGCATAGATCTAGAATCTTCTCAATGTATCTAGCATTTGCAGCAACCCGTGCTCTAGTGTCCCTACCTCAGGAGTCGTCTTACTAAAATGGCGATTACATAAAGACCGAATAAAATATGGCACTGTTGCTGAAACGACGTAAAGTCCGAAAATCTTACCTACCTAGCTTATAAAACTTAGATTGGGACTGTCTTATTACACAACTAGCTGATACCCGCGACTTCGTTCGCGTGGATGTAGGTTTTTAAAATTCCCGTGGGAACTCTTTGACTTTCCGGGATAAAAAGTAGCCTATGTGCTAATCCAGGGTATAATCTATCTCCATTCTAAACAACCCAATCCGTCCAGTATTTTTTGCGTGAAGGAGTAACAAACATACACACACATACAAACTTTCTCCTTTATAATATTAAGTGTGAAGTACACAAAGGTATGTCGGTGGTACAGGGCTAGTTAACATTCCGGGGACGATCATAGGCTACTTTTTTATAATTTTAGGCTTACTTTATATACTAGATCCACACGGACGAAGTCGCGGGCATCACCTAGTTTACCATAACTTAATGACCTTGAATTAACTGAACAATAATTCCAACGATTCTCGAATTAGGGAGAAGTCAATTGTTGTAGTAAAAGTAGAAAAGTCAATTCTTTTAGACGCGTTGTACCTTCTTACTTTATCGGTATTTACAATACATATATGTATACGTCTTCCTCTTTTAGTGTAAATAACACTAAGTTAGAACGTAAGTTTATTGCACTTAAACATCTGTCGCTTATAAATTAAGAAAGTACTCTGCACATAGCAATACTATGTGAGTTATTCACGAAGAACCTTTACTGATAACCTCGTGGGACTTTCAATACGTACCAAGACATTGAGTTAAGAGCATTCATCCTTGGGACCACTTCGCACGTTTAGGCAATGCAAAAAAATGCAATGATTAACAAAATAAAAGGGGTCAAAATTGCTCAAAAACGAGCTATCTATTCTATCTCAGAAGTTAACAGTTAGTAGTTAGTTATCTACGTAAGCACTAAGCAGTAAGCGCTGAGCCTTTCTGCCCTGGGTTGTAATTGGAGAAACGTTTTTCTCTTTCGTATTGAAGCACCATCAGGATGGAGAACTGTCATTGATTTAGGAGAAATCAAATTAATTTGTTCTGTGGGGCTGTGTGTCTTAAAAATTGCCTGTATCAAAATATACAATGATGTAATAAAAATATTTACCATAAAAATAAAGTAATACCTATTTTATTGACAGACGGAGGTATTAGTGCAGCATTGCGTGATATTATCACCTCTAGTATAGTACCTCCTTGTACAAAGGGAACAGTCGTTAAGTGAACAATTCTTAACAAATGGACTTTGAAAGCAATAAAGTAACTTTGAGGTCAGAGTTCTCTAAAGTTGATTATTTCTCATTTAGGTAACAAGTTAGGTTACATCATAGTGTACCACCTACCTATTCAGTTTTAAAAGCAATAACAAAGTTCTCTGGATAAAAATGTTTATCCATTCAGTTACGCTTAAGTTTTAAGTACACAGCCAAAGAAGCATTTAAATTATATATATTGTAGGTATGTTTCTATAATTAAGGATTACCTAAATTTTAGATTCCCAAAAAATTAAAAATACCGTTATTTTTATTAATTAAGTAAAATATTATAATTCATAACATTATTTAAGATCTGTTTTAATCATATATTATTAAGTACTAATTAAATAAAAAAAGACAATTTGCTACAATACAAGATGTCGTCTTATTCAGTTTTGTAGTACCTATAACTTACATTCAATTGTAATCACAATACTTGAATTGAAAAACGTTCAATTAATGCATCGATATAAATAATTTTGTGTATATTTAGAAGCAATTTATCACGCAGCTCACACAAAAACTGTATTTTTCTAACATTTTATTGGTCCAATCTTGGTTCAAATTCAAGAATATGGGTACCAAACTTACCAGTCTAGTTTTGATAAATATTCAAACATTTATAACTCGTTCGTTTTTTAAATTAAAGCGGTAAAAGAGTAGTCTTTGCATGGAAAATATAAAATATGTGAATAAATTAAAAATTAGCCCTCTTAAGAGCAAGTTTAGAAGACTAATTTAAGATTAATTTAATTAAGATTAATTAATTTTAATAATTTGTTAAGAAAAATTTAATTTTTTATCTGTGGATATTTTTTGTAATTTATTAAATTATGGTACCTATTAGGTATTATGTTGGTAATTCTTGTCTATTAATTATTAATTATGTATTCCACGCAAGTATGAACAGTACAGTGAGGCTTACTTAGGTTAATTATAAGTTTTCTTGTAACATGTACAATATATTGTTGTAATAATATAAATGCGAAAGGATGTATGTATGTTTGTCTGTCTAATGCCTTTTCACGGCTCAACTGCCGATGATGAACTGATTTTGATGAAATTTGGAAAAGAAATAGTTGATATCTTGGAGACAGATATAGGATATTTTTTATATCTCAGAAAATCAGACAGTTCCCTCGGGATTTCCAAATTGCGGGTACCAGCTAATTATCAAAAAAGTTGTGATTGTATTGCCCAAAATATTACTCTTCTGAAGAGTATCTAGTATCCATCGATTTTACCCATCTCAACATCTTTCGTTCATAAGTTTAAATTAAAAAATTATAACACCCCCGGCAATAAAGATTACAGTAACTAGAAAAGAGCTGATAACTTTCAAACGGCTGAACCGATTTTCTTGGATTATAGCTAAGAACACTCTCGATCAAGCCACCTTTCAAACAAAAACAAACTAAATTAAAATCGGTTCATTAGTTTAGGAGCTACGATGCCACAGACAGATACACAGATACAAACGTCGAACTTATAACACCCCTTTTTTGGGTCGGGGGTTCAAAAACAAGGAATAGCAAGGATTTTATAAACAACTGCTTATTACTATTCTAAGAGTAGATACCTACATAGATAATAACGATGTACATGGTTTACTAGTTTTAATAGCGGCATTAATATCTGTTTAAGTCTACTAAAGTAAATTACGGTCGTAACTTTTAAGTGTATACAAGTAGTTTATATTAGTGGTTTAATCAAGAAGATACTTAAAAATATTTTTTGATTTCTCTGTGCTTTCTCTTATTTTGCAATTCAGTGTTATTTCTAAATTCTTATAGTCATTTTGTTTGAAGATTTTTGCTTTAAAAGATAAGTGACGCGCATAATTGCACATTTTACAAGTACCTCGGTAGGTATAGGTTGTAAAGCAAAGTTTTTATCTTACCTTCTCTCTTGCATTCATTTTCCATTGAGTTATTATCTTCTTTGATTACACCTGCGTCTTGAACAAAAAATGTAGGAAAAAAATACGATTATAGATCTATACTAACATTATGTCTGTCTGTCTACCTGATATGCCTGTTACGCTTTTACAATCCAGTTACCCGATTTCGCCATTTGGCAAGGAGGTAGTTTACATCATGGGGACGGTCATAGGATCCCGGAAAATCAAAGCGTTCCCGCGAGATTTCATAGAAACCTAATACACGTTGACGAAAACGTGACCTTTAGCTAGTACCTACCTACCCAATAAGTTGTTAATTTACAGTCCTTATCTATACTAATAAATAAAATTGAATCTATAAAATAAAGAGACAAAGTATTTTCAATATTAATTAGCAGAGTAAGTATGTACCTACAAGACTAAAATTAATAGATAATACAAAACCCCAGAATATTTTTTTGTATCATAGAAGACTAGGTAGATGAATGCCAGGATTTTTCGGGACAAAAGTAGCTTATGCCGTTCCCCGAGATGGAAAACCCGTACCCGTTCAAATACTCGTAAGTTTAACGGATGAACCGTGATAAACTAGCAGAGGGACAGGCACACTTTCCCATTTATAATATTAATGAGTGTGGATATAGGCAAATGAAACCTCGCAAAGAATACGTGAGCAAAAACAAATAGGCATTGATAAAATGTAGGACATTAATTTTTGGTTTAATATGTTTTTGTGAAGCATAAAGGCGTGTTTAAAAACGACAGATAGGTAGAAGACAATAGGATTTTTTTCTACACGCATTTTGTTTGAATAAAACAACAATGTCAAGTGTACCGTTAATTTATATTGCTATTGATGAATCCGGTAAGGCTACGTTCAGATTAAGGATATTATTAATCTCCTATCTACACCTATAAGCGATAGGCGATTCATTTGAATAGCAATTATACTACACGATTGTTGTTAATATTCGATAACAATCGAATAACATTTGAACAAACGAAAAACAATCGATTGTTTTCAATTGTTATTGTTATTGTAGGTACATAGCGCGCAGGTTTGAGATGAATGAATTGAAAATCGAATTCAATTGCGCAATTGATTTAGTTTTTCGATTTATTTGTTCCAGACCGTGCGCCCCGCATTCGTAGACTTATTAATCGAAAAATTTAAAAATCGATTGTTCAACTGCTTGGTTCATTCGATTGTTATTTTGGCAACAGTCACTAATACCTATTATAAAAGGTTCTCCTGAGTCCTTACCGAATTTTGGCCACGCGTCGGCACCCCTTCTTTGATAACCGACTGCACAGAAGATAATACCATTATGCAGAAGTATGTTTTTGTGTACCTACCAGATTTATTTGAAACCCTACTTAATATAATAAATGCTAAAGCACGTATTACCGTGGCTAAAGTGTTTCTGTCTGTCATTCTGTCTCTCTGTTATCTTTTCATGGTTCATCCGTTAACCTTATTACCGTTAACCTTTAGTACAGAGATAACTTTCATCCCGGATAGTCTTAGTCCGGAGACGGACAAAGACTATCCTGGAAAATTAAACGTTTTCACGAGGTTTTTCAAATCCACGTACCTAGATGCAGTCATGGGCATCATCATAATAAGAGGGTCACACATTTACGACGCAATTAACTGCGCAATTATTTCAAAATGTTATTTGCATATGTAAGCTATATTCTGTGTGAGTTATTACTGAGGAATAATTTCTCAGAAATATTAATGTGTGTTTCGTTAAAGTTGACGCGGTCTGCACGTAGCCTAAGTTTATTTTCAGGTATTGATGATGGGCATTATCTCGGATATTAAATTTATTATTGTGCGTAGATTCCGTTACTCATTTGACGTCAATAAAATGGAGATTTGGATGTGAAAAATTAACAGTTACTTATTTTATATTTCGTTCGGTATACACTTAATAGCGCCTATCAGCGATTTTTCGGCACTCGTGAGACACAGGTGGTGATATTTTTGGGATATGGTAAAACGTAAAGGTGTGTTCTGACCAGAGCAAGGTGATTCGCTATCTCAGTCTTCAATACTGATTGATTAATCACCGAGCTCATTTGACAATGATTTGTACTACACTGAGTGATAATAATAGATATTTTTTGAGTTTTACGTCGGTATCATGAGGGCAGTGGCTAGAAAAATAATCTCATAACATAATAAATAAATAAACTTTGAAAGGTTAAAGAAAATTTAATATACTTAATACTTATATAATTAAATTTTCCGACTTTCAAGGACCATGAAATATAAAGAACAGGAGGTTTGCTGGGGGAAAAAGTCAATAGTCAAGTCACTTCGTATAAGGCGAAAGAATAAAATATTAAATAGGTATACCTAACTAAGCATATCCAAATTCAATGGAACTTTTTTGGATCACATTATACAGATAAATCTGAATAAATTAAAAGATTCGATCGAAGTAAAATTACCAAATACAGAAACAATAAATTTTATTTACTACCCTAATTTGTCTTCTAATTATACGAACTCTTGTGGAATGTTTCACCTCCACCCACGTGATATATCAACAGAATGTTTAACGAATAGGTCTCTATCACTTAAGTAGTGATGAACCATAATTCAAAGCAATAAACGCCATTTTCCTGTAATGATGATAAAAAAATAACCTCGTCAATGAAAGCTAAGTGTCATCCCATTCAGATTACGATTGAAAGTAATTTGTGAGTACAGAAAACTATATGACTTCGGTAATTCGAATAACTTTCACTGATGATACTGTTAAATTGTTAAACGCACTTCAGTGAGATGAGGATGCGTTACTGTTACGTAATGCTTACATTACAAACGGTTCGTGAAAATAATCTTGTGTGAAATGTTTTATACAAATGTTATGACTTATGTGATTGATAACATTAATGTGTGAATATGAAGCAAACCTCTAAACATTAGATTTATTAACTAAGCTTAAAATCTAAAGCATTTACAGTACAACCAAATGAATAATGTGCATGCAGAATGCAGATCTTCGCTAATTGTCGTATTCCGAATCATTGAATCGTAAGAGCCCTAAACAGTGCACTTGCATTTTGCACCTTGTTATAAACAAATACAGATTATACTAGCTGATGCGTGCGGCTTCCCCCGCGTAGATTTAGGTTCTTGAAAATCATGTAGGAACTCTGATATTCTGGGATAAAAAGCAGTCTCTATCACTCTCAGGTCTTCAAAGTTTCAATGTAGATTGGTAGTTAGTTTGTCAAGGCGATCACGTCACACGAGGGAACTCTTTGATTTTCATACATAAAAAACCGGCCAAGTGCGAGTCGGACTCGAGCACCGAGGGTTCCGTACTCGGGTATTTTTTTCGACATTTTGCAAATTTCATGATTCTAGGTCAACGGGAAGTACCCTATAGGTCTTGACAGACAGACAGACAGACAACAAAGTGATCCTATAAGGGTTCCGTTTTTCCTTTTAAGGTACGGAACTCTAAAAGTAGCCTAAGTCATGTCATGTCATTCTTCAGGTCTCTTTCTCTAAATACCATATAGCTACCTAAATCCATGCAAAAATCACGTCGATCCGTTACTCCGTTGCGGCACAGAATATATAATTGGTTGCGGCGTGATTGAAGAATGCACACCACAAACACACACACCTTCGCGTTTATAATATGAGTAGGTACCTAGTACCTACCTACCTACCCACTGATTTTAGGAACTAACTAGCTGTGCCCGCGACTTCGTTCGCGTGGAATAGTGACCGCGCTTTATATAGCCACGGACGCTCAGGAGCGAGGCGTGTAGTACGTACTCTGTACGTTAAAAATCTTCGCCGTGATTCTTTAAATTGACATAACTTTTTTATTTATGAACCGATTGACATGAAATAAACACCAAATGTTAAGTGAAGCTTACTACAATATATTAGTGAAAACCGTATCTAAATCGAATAAGCCGTTTCTGATATTAGCGTGCACAAACACAAAGACAAACAGACAAACAAACAGACAAAAAAAAATTAATTACAATTTCGGGTTCGGCATCGATATAATAACAACCCCTGCTACTTTTTTTTTATATATTTCCATTGTACAGACACCACTTTTCTACAATTTTATTATATGTATAGATAAATATTTCATTGCAAGAAAAAAATTAAACTGATTTGGAACATCAAGTTGCTCATATCGAGAAGAACCATCAATTAGATTAGCTGAAGATTACTCGTATAATTTGATAAATAAAGTAGGTAACTTGCAAAAAAATATAATTCGTAGTACGTTGAAGAAGGCTTGGATACTCGCGACACCTCATAAAACCGTCTCTAACAGGGTAATAATAGTGTGCAAACACACGCTAACGGTACAAAGAATAGTAAAAAGTAAACTGGACAAATACGTACGAATGGGTTTGCTTAACGGGTCGCGGCTTGTATGGCAGGGTTGTCGAGGCAAAGAAAGATGATGCTTATGTCGTTTTATTAATTAGCTTGTCACATTGATATCCTATAGCCTCTAAAACCCAAAATTCAGATTGATTTTGTAATTTTTAGTACCATGACTTGCCAAATGCCCCTGGATCCAGGGTGATTTAATATGCAGTTTTTTTTTTTAAATCAAATGATACTGCAAAACCTTACGTTTGTATATGTTGTTATCTATGTGCTTTACAATGACAATGATAGAGATGTAATGCAGCAACTTATTAATTTTTATGCCATTTTATTATTAACTAGTATAATCTAGATCATAGGATCATAGTTTGTAAATTTATTTTATTACTAGCTGATGCCCGCGACTTCGTTCGCGTAGATGTAGGTTTTTTAAAATTCCCGTGGGAACTCTTTGATTTTTCGGGATAAAAAGTAGCCTATCTGCTAATCCAGGGTATAATCTATCTCCATTCTAAATTTCAGCCTAATCCGTCCAGTAGTTTTTGCGTGAAGGAGTAACAAACATACACACACACACACATACAAACTTTCTCCTTTATAATATTAGTGTGATTGTACTGTACTGATCTGACTTTCGTAAGAGCTTTTATAAGTCTAAATCGAAGAACAAATAAATACAAATACTTTTGTTTATTTAGAAATATTTCTTGACATTATTTTTCACACACACGATAATATATACTTACAGAAAAATAATACAAGATACAGAAGGAACTATACAGAAAGGTGCAAGGTGGTATTATTTTCGAGAACCTTACATACAATCTTTGGTGGAATGGTATAAAATTTTAGCTTTTTAGGTCCAAGACTGGGCTGGTTAATGTGTCAGACTTTTCGCTTTATACGTACCTATTGGCTGATAGAGAAGGAAACACCCTGCACAATAAATTATGTGATGTGGTAATGTGTTTTGACAACCCTATTCGTGGATTGTGGAAGGACTGGAAACGTGGATAGCTAGTTCGAACCGAGTTTAAGTTCAATATTTACAAGTAAGAGGTTTTATGAAGAGTTGGACATAATTAATAGACTTTGACAATTTTTTGTACATCTTACTTAAATTCATAAGTACCAGTATGAATAAGACCGTATTGTACTTTTAAATGTAAGATTGGCAGCTAATACTTTTATTACATAAGTATTTAACGAATACAATAATAACATTATTCAAATAGTAGACATTTAAGATTTAACGAGTTTGCTCAACCCTGTAAACTTGTTTGGCGATTCCTGAGCATACTTTGAAATTTTCAAAAGTGCTGAATATAATACACAGATAATACTCTCAACGGAAAATATTTTCTTAGAATAACATGTTAGGTAACACCGTACATCGCACCATTACCAAGAATCGTGCCCCCTTTCCATGAATTACATAGTGGTACAGACCTACGAGTTTTCTTAGGGGTAAAAAACCTGCTAAGGGCGAGTCAGACTCGCGCACCGAGGGTTCCGTACTTGGCTATTTTTGCCGACATTTTGCACGATATATCAAAAACTATCGTGCATAAAAATAAAAAATAAAAACTGTTTTAGAATGTACAGGTTAAGCCCTTTTATACCCCACTTGGTATAGTTAGTTATCTAACTTTGAAAATTCAAACACGTTTTAATTTTTTTTTTTAAACGATGTAACCACAAATTTGCGGTTTTTAGATTTATTCCTGTACTTGTGCTATAAGACCTACCTAAGTACTAAATTTCATGATTCTAGGTCAACGGGAAGTACCCTATAGGTTTCTTGATAGACAGACAGACAACAAAGTGATCCTATAAGGGTTCTGTTTTTCCATTTGAGGTACGGAACCCTAAAAATGCGTTCTCTGATCCTTCCGGTTATTTTAACCTCTTTGTCTTCGACTATTAGCACACTATTGATACATTTCGTTATAATGGAGCCGATACAGAGCGCCAACAAAGACAACCTGTTCTCACGTCTCAATTAAATGATCAATTTGATCGATCGAAAGCATACGTGAGAACATCTATGCAGCCGAATTAAGATTAATTACACACTATTTACTTCTAAAGAACTGTGAAATTGTGCGTTAAATAGCTGTCGATGATTTTACTTTACATTGACTAAATTAATTACATAATAAATGTGGTAAGGTGGTATTATTTCAATTATACCGAACCGAGGTTATATCGACTCCACTATCTTCAACTGATATTTTGATCCATTCGTATATATTTTTTTGATCTATCTATCTCAATGTTTGAAGGTAATTAAAATTATTTAAATTACGTAGTTTTACAGCATAACATTAACAATATCAACCTTATATCAACGAATACTAAATTCTTCTTTTTAACCCCCGACCCAAAAAGAGGGGTGTTATAAGTTTGACGTGTGTATCTGTGTATCTGTGTGTCTGTGTATCTGTGTATCTGTGTGTCTGTGTATCTGTGTATCTGTGTATCTGTGTGTCTGTGTGTCTGTGTATCTGTGTATCTGTCTGTGGCATCGTAGCGCCTAAACAAATGAACCGATTTTAATTTAGTTTTTTTTTGTTTGAAAGGTGGCTTGATGAGAGTGTTCTTAGCTATAATCTAAAAAAAATGGTTCAGCCGTTTAAGAGTTATCAGCTCTTTTCTAGTTTTCTTGTAGAAAAGAAGGTTAGATAACCGTTAGGTTCATAATATTATGTCAATAGACAAATGTCAAGCTGTCAAGATGGACGTTGCCTAAGTACATAATTATTTATTTGAAAATGATGTTTTGGAAAACTCAAATAAATACTTTGGATCGTCGGGGGTGTTATAAATTTTTAATTTACACTTGTTAAATTTTTGATTTATATTTTTTTCGAAAAAAGAAGAACGTATCTCGACCGTGACAAGACAGTCATCGATTTGGTCGTACTTATGACGAGATATTATTACCTTAATCAGACGTGAAAATTGATTCTATGAATTTTTGCCTTGATATGGACAAAGGCTTGATAAATGAAAATCTGATAGGTATTTCAAGACTTTTAACAAACAAAGCTAATGATAGATACCACCGACGCACGATACTAACTACAAGTGTAAATTAAAAATTTATAACACCCCCGGCAAGTGAAGTTTACAGTAACTAGAAAAGAGCTGATAACTTTCAAACTGCTAATCTGATTTTCTTGGTTTATAACTAAGAACACTCTCGATCAAGCCACCTTTCAAACAAAAGAAAACTATATTAAAATCGGTTCATTAGTTTAGGAGCTACGATGCCTCAGACAGTAGATACACAGATAGACACGTCAAACTTATAACACCCCTCTTTTTGGGTCGGGTGTTAAAAAATAGCTATTCTGAGGGTAGGTAGATAATTTAACACTTTTCTATGTAATATTCTACAAGAGCTTGTTATTTTCAAAAGGTTTATTTGTTGATGCATTTTCTGACGCCTGCGGTTTGCGTACTTCCTTTTAATTACATTTCACTTAGCACTTAACTGGATAGGCAATGTTTAGAGTACTGTCTTTACGTTGTGCCAGTTAAAGGTATACTTACTGTTGTGGTGAGACGTGACTTCAATAATAATTTAAACTTTTCACCGCAACACGCAATTTCACGAAAGAGATGGGTCTTTAGTTTTACATGCTAGAATTTTATCTTTATTTTTTTCTTTTTGCGTGCTTTGAATAAATATGAGATCCATCTCCATAAAAAGAAATTTTAAAAATGTGCCTTTTCCCCCAAGGAATAAATAAGACACGGTTTTAATGGTCATTTATTTAATTTGTACGAAAGTCTTATTTAACTTGCGAGATACAAATCTGGTTCCGTCAATTGGATAAGGGTAATTTTGTTTACGCCTGATTAGCTTAGTGTGCTCGTAAAATAATTACGATTCGCAAATCAAAAACATAAACCTTCTAACATTCCTATTGACTGTGAACTAGAAATAAGTAGGTACCTACTTACAATCTCAATTTTAACATGAACGAAAGAACTAGTTTCCTTCATAGCCCAGTCATTTGGTAATTTTAGATGGAAAGTTTTCCGAGAGTTATGCTATGTTTGTTATCAACTGAATAGTGATTGTATAGGTATGCCTTCCAGTGTTAGGTACCGTGCTGCCAAGCGATTTAGCGTACCGGTACGATGCCGTGTAGAAACCAAAGAGGGAAAACTGCCATACCCCTCCCAGGTTAGCCCGCTTCCACCTTAGACTGCATCATCACTTAACACCATGTGCAATTGCAGTCAAGAGTCACTTGTATTCGGAAAAAAATGTGAAGCCTCGCTAGGATCATCATCATCATCATCATCAGCCTGTGGACGTCCACTGCTGGACATAGGCCTTCCCTAAAGAGCGCCACCACACCCGGTCCTCAGCCTTCCTCGTCCAGCCACTTCCCGCCAGCCGCTTAATATCATCAGTCCATCGTGCTGGAGGGCGTCCCACACTACGTTTGCTTAAACGCGGTCTCCACTCAAGGACTTTCCGGCTCCAACGGCCATCGCCTCTACGACAAGCATGGCCTGCCCACTGCCACTTCAGCTTGCTAATAGTTTGGATACTTAGTAGATAGATACGTAGTGTCACTGGGAATGAAGTAAGGATTCTAACGATTCGGCCCCACATCCCAAACCTGCATTCCAATCTGTTCGGCAATTAGAAGTTATGGTGGAATAAATAACTCAAATTCATAGATACGTGAACCCTGAAAACGTTACACTCCTTTTTTGGCCAATATTGTATCAAATAACTAAGATAATGCGTCTTTTACTTATCTAGATGGTCTGAGTCTGGCTGTGTTTGTGTTGGTGTTGGTAGATACAAAATTTTCCAATGAAAGTTTGTTTCATTGCAGGTGAATTCGACATGAGAGTGAAGTCTTGTGCGGCGTCAGACGGCTCCGGGCATGTCATACAGCTGTCGGACGAATATGGCTGCGTGTTGCGGCCTAAGATGATATCGAGGTTGGTTTTTGTTAGAATCTTTCTTGGGTCTTGTATAATAGTTGCTGGCATTAAAACAAACATTAGAAATTCTAGGGAACGACTTTTAGGGTAAATCACATACTTGTACTTAGTACCACTTAGCACATCTTCTAGATTCTCAATATAGTTCAGTCTGTTTATATTTCTTATGACTCATTTAATTTTATTACCTATAAAAGACCTAGCTAGATACGCTAAAGAGTGTTTTTCATTTGCTTGTAGAGTAAGATTGGAGTCCTCAATAAAGTCAATTAAGTACTCTTAGATTTTGATATTTTTTTAGAACCTTAAATTATCATTAATGGTATAAAAGGTCTAATTTCAAAGTCAGATTTTATGCAACATCGATCACTGAATAGCTACTATGTAATTTCTAAACCATGAACCAACTAAACTATAAATTGTCATTTCTAAAAGCACAATTGTTAGACGTATCAACCGTGTCAATTATAATTATTTATTAAATTAATGTAGGAATTGTGTTATGTGTATAACTAAATTAGCACCAATGTTAATTTACTTAAAGAATCATTAATTAATAGGTGCCTACTCAGGTCTAACTTGCTTAGTTATTTTCGCCTTTCGAAAGGTCTAGCGTATTAATCAGCGACTCCACATATAATTTACCTCGTTATAGGACTAACTGACTGATCATTACAATTCCAGATTCCTCAAGGCGAAAGCGGTTGACGAACGAGCAACCGTGATCACATACGCATTCTTCCACGCATTCAAGTTCCCGGACGCGTTGAGTGTGCATATACGCTGTAAGGTGGAGATTTGCAGGCACGGCTGTTTGGACCACTGCCAGCTGGCGGGTATCGCTCCGCAACGGCACGGTGCGTTGGACAGGAAGGACGACAGAGCTCATCAGGATCATAATGATATCGGGTAAGAACTTCTGTATTAAATCCAAATTTAAATCCATACTTCCATACTTAATATGGGTGGCAATGTGGACTATCTGTTATGATAGGAATAAATAGATAAATAGACTTGCACGCTCAACTCTTTAACTTAGCTATCGCATTAGGTTAGCCTGTAATGATAGTTTTAAGTGGTGAAAAAAAAATAAAAAAAAAAAAAAAAAAATATCTATCTGGCTGCCTGCTATCTTTTCACGCCCCAACAGTTTAACCGATTTTGATGAAATTTGGTTCAGACGTATCTTTTATCCCGGGAGCAGACATAAGCTTCAGTTTCCATGGGATTCTCAAATACCCATCCGTTTAACCGATTTATAAGAAATTTGGTACAGACGTAGCTGGCGTCCCGGAAATTGACATAGGCAATAGTCCCACGGGATATTTAAAAAACCTAAATTCACGCTGAAGTCGCGGGCATCATCTAGTTCAATATTTTTTTTCTAGAAGTATCTCTTATGCTACGTCTTTGACTCTATCGTCGGTTCGGAACGTAGATTCTACTGAATCAGTAGGAAACTAAGCAGATTATCTTTTCAAATCATAAAATGTTCCTTGCTACTGTCTTGTGAGTAGCTGAAAGCTCGGCCGGTTGTTTCCACGCAACTGTGTCGTTAAGGAATTCATCAATTATTGTATAATAGCCTCGACTTGTGTTTGTACATATGGTTTAAAGCGTACTGGGAAATTTAAATTAATAAACCGCTAAAAAAATTTTCTCTCCGTATGAATATTGAACACGAATACAAGTTGGGGGATTGCATTTGTTTTATTTAAAGACTAATTTAAATAAAATCAATTGCAATTGCCTTTACTTTGATATTTCTTATCTACTTAGTTTGTTATAGGTAGGTGTAATAATAGGTAACTTAGTTGCGAAACAGAAAAAATTACAGAAGTGAATCGGAATGAAGTAGGTAATATTTCCTAACGAAAGTTCTTAAAACAATTAATCGAGAATTACTTAAACCAGCTTTTCATTATAAACGTGGAACTTAGCTTTACTTAATTCAAATTAAAAGTCAATTTTTGCCCAAGGACTTTTAGTCTCACTTTCATTTTACTATCCTTTCAAAATTTTCTATGAAATTTTTATTCTTGATTTTACAGCGACAACACAGTGGAGGAGTCGGATCTAAGTTTGGCTGAAGACCACCAACGCCTACCATTAGAAGAAGCCTTTGGTGATGAAGTATCAGGTGACGCAGTACCGGCCCCCGCACCTCAGCGAGCACCGGCGCCGGTTAGAGAATCTGATGCCGATAGAATGGCTGCAGTAGAAGAACTTGTTGAAGCTCTGGCTAGACCTTTTACTGTAAGTAGTAAAGACATTTCAAATGAAGTTTAACAGGGCTCTCTCCGTCACTCGTTTCCACTCGTTTCATACAATCGTAGTTCCAATTTCATTTGAATGTTAAGCAACCAAAGTCCATGAAATTTTGCAGACATATTCTAGAAACTAATATCTGTGTCTGTATGTAAAATATGTAGTTTTAAAATTACAGGGGCTCAAAGATTTGTATGAAAATTTTAAGATCGCGTAACTTTGAAACCGAATATTTTAACAGAAATCTGGAAAACCACAGACATAGATATTAGTTTCTAGAATATATGTGCAAAATTTCATGGACTTTGGTTGCTTAATATTCAAATGAAATTGGAACTACGATTGTATGAAACGAGTGGAAACGAGTGACGGAGAGAGCCCTCTTAATACTTTACTGATACTTAAAAAAAGTTTATTTTCTAATTGTTTACGTGTAAAACACATAATACATCCATAATACATCCTATAATTTATTATTGTTAACACGTCACATCTCATTCGAAGACTATTTTGTTGACAAAACCGGGATGAGTACAAAAATTGAACTGAATTGAGAGAACTAAAAATTGTCTATTCTAGCAGCATCTAGTAGGAATCTTCATTTTATTTGATAGTGGGTGACCCTGACCATCGTCAAATAATACCAAAAAAAATTGAACAGAGTCTATGATTTTAGTAATAAAGTACCAAGTCTTAAAGTGAGAAAGTAATAGGAACGATTAGGGTAGGGTAGGGAATATTCAATAGGAAATTGGTTAAATTTCCACCTGTTTGATATGATATTGTTGTGCTTACACGTACTTCAAGAATGAGATTTACGCTTCGTTGGAGGATAACGGCCGTTAAAAATAGCATGCGGTGGTTGTAAAAACTAAAAACTATTAAGAGGTTATTGTATTCTCATTCTTATTATAATCTCGGATTAATTTTTGGTGGTCTCTATTATTAGATGTCCAAAATGAATAAAATAGTAGCAGAAATTATTCTCGAAGCAATTAAGCTTTGTCATGCAGAAAATGAAAGTAACGGGGTACCAAATCCATTAATTTAAATTTGAGCGAAAGATGGCCATGAAAAATTAATTATAGAGTTGCAAAAAATTTCTAACTGTTCTATTGCAACTTAATTATTTATGAATGTACGTTTGTTTTTCAGGACCGTCCATCAGACCTTGGTGAGCGCGAGCGTTTCCCTCACGGTCCAAGGAATTTGGATGTCAATATCAAACCAGAGCCTTCTGGAGATGCAGTAGTACCGGCCAAAATCCCAGGCCCAGCTGTAGCAGGTCCCAGGTCTTTGCGTAAACGTCGTACAGTTCGTGAAGGCAGGTCTGCAGATGTTGGAGTATCAGGCATCTATGACGTTGTATCGGAAGCTGATCTTGCGTTTGGGCCGTCAAGAGAGCCGGTCACAGTCTTCAGCGGAAGAATACGAGAAGAGGTAAATTACTTACAGAACTATAATAAATTCTGACTATGCACATAAATAAAACTGCAAATCATTTTCTATAGAAGATAAAACTAAATAAAAAATTGATATTACTAAATTTGTCTAAATCATTATGTGTTCAATATTAAATTACAGTGTTTTTTGCATTTTACTATCTAGCACTCAATCTATTTAATTGAATTATCTTATATAAATGTAGCTAGCTTTAGAATCTAACATAAAAATGGTTATTAGTGACTTCAAAATAATGTAAGTCCACTAATTAGGGCCTCTTATCCAACATGTCTAGCATAGACAGCTAAGATTTATCTTTAAGCGTGGCCTACCAGTAGCAAATATTTGCATACATAATGCGTTTCGAGCGCGTCGCATTGTAAGTGTCTGCGCACTCAGCTAAGGGCCGTTAAGCAATGCACACAATATACATACTTGTCTATGAGTTCTATTCAAGACGTTCAAATTTCAAAATAAACTTACAACCATTTTGCACATATATGCAACATGGACTACCTATGTACCTAGTTTATTATTTTTAAATATTTCTTTTAGTTGTACCTACCTCGAATATCTTGCAACTACCTAATAGCATTTTTTCAAATCTATTTTTAACACGTTTTTATTTTTTTACGGTCATTTTCATAGTTTTCAACAATAAAAAACGCGCCTTGCTACTTAATTACCGTTTAAGGCAGATTTGACTTTAATTGCCAAAACTTACATACTGAATATTATAAAGAGTTAAAGTTTGTAAGTTTGTTCGTAGGAAGTAATCTCTGGAACTACTGAACCGGTTTTGAAAATTATTTCACCAGTAGAAAGCTATATTATTCCTGAGTGACAAAGGCTATTTTATTTTCAAAAAAATGGAAATCCCTACGAAAATTGTAATAAACTACCCGTATGAAACCAGGCCGAGTCGCTAGAATTTACATATACTAAATCTTAGACATTTATACCTGATGGCTAAAATTAACATCTAAATCAAAATTCTTAATTAATCTGTAGGTAATCTATCGATAAGTAACACAGATAGATTGAATTTAATTTTGGCCGTTACAGATTTGAGAATACAATTTTTTGCTAGAAATTACACTTTTACATTTACACTTATGTTTTTTATTGTTTTGTTTATATTTATGGCTTCTATTACATTTCGTTCTGCAATCAAATTATTTGAAAATCCTTTATTTCTATTTTCTAGGTAGTGTACGGCATTTGTATGGGCGCTGTTAGCTTCGGAGCACTATTTGCATCGGCGGCTGGTGCAGCAGCGGGAGCGGCCTTGGCTGCAGCAGTTTTACTTCAGAAACTTCGCTCGAGGATGGCTTCACAAACCCCGCCACCTATGTCCCCCGCATCGGCATCACATTCATTAGCAGCTTGGATGGCACTAAGATTACTAGGATCCCCCCCACATCCTCATCATTCGCGTGAGGGATAGCCAGAACTTATAGTGTATAGTACACTTTTCCTTAAGACTGTTTTATTAGAATTGTTTGCGTAACTTGTTGCTGAACAGTCTCTTACTGTTTCTAACTTTTCTTTTAGTAGATATATTAATTCTTGATTTTGTTATTTTTCAGAAATTTTCTGATTTTTCGGACCTTGAATTCCATGATTTTACTTTATTTTCTCCATTGCATTATTATTCTCTTCACTCAATTTTGTACTACGAAGTTTAGTATTTTTAGATTTCTTAAATTAAGTAGTCTCTTTATATTTCTTAATGTTTCCTTCTATATTATACCGCTTGCGGCTTCGTTCATTGAAAATAAAAGTCCTCTTTAGTCCCAATCCCGTGAAAACTTTGAAAAATCCGATCTAAAAAATTATAAAGAGTAAAGCAAAATTTTAGTTTTCTAGGTCTAAGGATTTGGGCTGGGCGTCTGTGAGTCAGCCAGTGCGTCAATACTTTTCTTTTCATATATTTAGATTAGATAAATAAAAATTGCTTATTTCATAGACTAATTTGATTCCAGAATCAGTCTTCTTATTGGTCAGTCAAATATATTTTATGTTAAGATCTACCTTAATCATTTCATTTATAGCAAATAACACTTAGGATTATGAAATTAAAGGTTCTAGATTTGCCTCGTAACAATCGATGGTGCTAAGTCGTGCTACGGACATAGTCCAAAACCTGATTGTATTCACTTCACTGTTGTGAGCATTTGTAAGTTTTATTCATAGGTAAGCGTTGTACAGATTATATCTTATTACTTATGTACTATTTTTAAAGTGTTCTTTACGTGTTTACATTTAAATAAGTAGGTATAAACGTCGAGTCATGCCATTAGAATAAGTTTAGATAAAATATTTTGGAAACCTAATCTTATAAAACAGATATATTTTCAGAATAATATCTAATATCCATTTTATCAGTAATAATAAATAAATTACCTAATAATCTCAGTTTATTTTACCATGGTTTTTATTTTCATCAGTCGAATTGTCAGCAAAAGTGTTTTTAGTGGATAGGTAATACCTATTATCTTTTTAATTTTGTTTTTTTTTAAGTGCATCATATCATAATTTGACTCAAAATTATGAGGGTGAAGTATCCTTAATATTTTAAGTATGGTGTTAACTTAAATGGAGAAAGTTTTAGGTTTTATATAAGTAAGTTTATTTGTAAATGACCAGAACGATGAAAGTGAGGTTACAACGAACAAGTTACTTTTGACGAATAGGTAATATAATATTATTATCGAATATGAGTTGTAAGCAAAGCTAACAAAAGCCTGCCAGCTCGATTAAATAAATTGTATAGGATGTTGAATATTCTTAACATCCATAGATGTAATGACGCTCGATAAATAAGTGACTAAGTATTTAATTTTTTTTATTCAATAAAATATTATTTTAAAACTTTGTACATTTATAGTTAGTTATTTGGATAAGTTTAAGTTTCGAGACGCTAACATTATTGTTACATACAACAAACACCAATGAATACAATAATATATCTAATTAAAATAGATTGATCTATTTTAACAATATAATATGATTGCATTTGTATTGCATTTATTAATACTGAATGTATCTTAAACTATTTTTTATCGTATCCTTATTACTATTGCTCAATATTAACTTTATAAATTATTATTTTTATTAATACTTATTAGCTTTTATATCTAGAATAATAAAGTAGGTATTTTAAGTTTTAATTTATTAGTGGGCTGAAAGACCGATGATAATATTTATCTTATTTATTTTACCTACTATTTTTGATGGATATTTGATCGATTTTCTCGATCAAATCTTAATGATCCTGACAATAAAATTAATACTTGCTTACCGAAAATATTGCTTTGATTTGGATTAATTTGTGTCGGTCTTTTAACCAGTTTATTAAAAGATAAGATGGTAATTATTGCAATTATCATATCATTCCACCCAAAAATCTTGCATTTATTTTAACTATTATTTCGTAAGTGACACAAAGTTTTTTTGTGAAATACGTTTGTTTAAGTGCAATTTTTACATTTATTTCGTATCATATAGGTCTGTAATCACTTGGTATAAGTTCTCTCTAATCATTACGGTTATGGTTTATTTCCTTTTACATATGTATTATAATACTTCATGCATTTACTTTTTTAGTTGGGGAGCTCAGAAAATATTTATTGTAAACAATTTGTTTATATTTAATTTTCTGTATGATGACGGTAGGTGTTTCAAGGAACGCACTTGTTAATTTTTAATGAAATTAAAGTTATGTTGATAATATTTGGAGATTTTTATTTATTTCAATATTCCATTATCAATTTTTAATCTATTATATTTTAATTTTTAGCATCTACTTTTACATTGTTCTAAAATTCTCATTTAAAAACTAAGCTTTCCCTCATGTTAAAAAAACGATCAAGTGCGAGTCTGACTCGCGCACTGAGGGTTCCGTACTCGGGTATTTTTTCCTACATTTTGCACGATAAATCAAAAACTATTATACAGGGTGGTCAAAAAGTCGTGGATCAAACGAAATAGGGAGATAAAGGAGGTCATTTCTAGCAAAAAAAAATTCTACAGCATGGCCATATTTAAATTGCCCTAAGAGTTATGAATATTTTTGGGTTTTTTAACAAAATACCAGATTCTCTTACAATTAGACTAATTAAAAAAAAATGAGATAAAAAACAATAAAACAAACGATGCTGTGTCATTACTAAATAATGTATCAGCACTACAAACCTTCTATTGAGGCTCTGGCTACCAAATTACAAGAGCAATTAATTTTTTTCCAAAACTTTTAAAGCGTTACTAAAAATTAAATGTCACTTTAAAAACGCACTGTGAAAAAAAAAATGTACTACGGAAAAGTGACCCTGTATCAGAAAAACTTGCTGATTTAATGCCAATTTAAATGAGGTATAACACATTAATCTTTGTTTCGTAATTCTGGTATTATAATCGTTTTTTCATATCAAGGTGTAAATTTCAGTAGATTAGTTTAATTCAAAATAATTTTGAAGATTATCATGCTGCTAGTTAAACTGCTAGTTTTTTGTACGTTGGAATGCTAAGAACATCACTGTGCTTGTCACACTTAAAATTTGTGAAAAGAACAGAAACTCTTCACTACCCCCACGTGCCAGAACTACTCAGAACGCCCTCTTTTCTAGGAAACCAAAGGATAAAAAACTATGCCTCTCTTTCACATCCTTCCTTATTCCAACAATGCAAATAGAAAGGATAATTAGTGTGAACGAGAGGCATAGTTTCTTTATCCTTTTGTTTCCTAGAAAAGATGAACTACTTGCAAGACGGGCGTTCTGGGTAGTTCTGGCACGTGGTGGTAGTGAAGGGTCTGTTCTTTTCACAAATTTTAAGTGTGACAAGCACAGTGATGTTCCTAGCATTCCAACGTACAAAAAACTAGCAGTTTAACTAGCAGCATGATAATCTTCAAAATTATTTTGAATTAAACTAATCTACTGGCACCTTGATATGAAAAAAACGATTATAATACCAGAATTACGAAACAAAGAGTAATGAGTTATACCTCATTTAAATTGGCATTAAATCAGCAAGTTTTTCTGATACAGGGTCACTTTTCCGTAGTACATTTTTTTTTCACAGTGCGCTTTTAAAGTGACATTTAATTCTTGGTAACGCTTTAAAAGTTTTGGAAAAAAATTAATTGCTCTTGTAATTTGGTAGCCAGAGCCTCAATAGAAGGTTTGTAGTGCTGATACATTATCTAGTAATGACACAGCATCGTTTGTTTTATTGTTTTTTATCTCATTTTTTTTTAATTAGTCTAATTGTAAGAGAATCTGGTATTTTGTTAAAAAACCCAAAAATATTCATAACTCTTAGGGCAATTTAAATATGGCCATGCTGTAGATTTTTTTTTTTGCTAGAAATGACCTCCTCTATCTCCCTATTTCGTTTGATCCACGACTTTTTGACCACCCTGTATATAAGAATAAATAAAAGTCTGTTTTAGAATGTACAGGTAAGGCCCTTTCATATGATACCCCACTTCATATAGTTAGTTATCTTACTTTGAAAATTTGAAACACATTTTTTTTTTTAAATGATGTAACCACAAATTCGCGGTTTTCAGATTTATTCCTTTACTTGTGCTATAAGACCTACGTACCTGCCAAATTTCATGATTCTAGGTCATTGGGACCTACCCTATAGGTTTTCTTGACAGACACGACGGACGGATGGAAGGACAGACAGACAAACAGACAACAAAGTGATCCTATAAGGGTTCCGTTTTTCCTTTTGAGGTACGGAACTCTAAAAAGTACCTACTTAAAGGTATAGACTTAAAGCTTACTCAAGTGAGATACGAGTAGCTCGCTTCGAAAGCAATCTCACTTCACCTTAGTTTGGTATTCTGTAAACATCTGCTACGCACATATGAAGTGAAGATAACTCGAACGACTAGGCATATCCCTAGTCGTTCGAGTTATCTTCACTTTTGTTTTCTATTGTTAGACGAATCGGTAATTCATAAAAACCGCCGCATTCGTCGCCGCGGCGCCACCCGTACTATCGAGTTTTACAGAATACAAACTATCAAATTCGTCGCGAACGCACGCGATCTGTCGCAAACCACAGATGATAATAATATAAATTATTATCAACTTTTCTTAGGCTCTTTACGAACTGCATATTCTTATCTGAATCTGAGAATTCTCTATCCGAAGTGTAAGGTTATTTTTAGAAATTGATTTGAGTTGTCAAAAATAATATAAAATTATTAATTTACCTAATGCAGGTAGTTTGGTAAAATCGATATTTGGCTCATTCGATGTCATACAATCTGTTGCTAGGAGGCCAACAAGATTGAACTTGCATAAATACGGGTGTTTCGAAGGTTTTAGTTCAGTCTCCTTCCGAGATTCGGGGCGATATCGCATATTTTCGGTATTTGGGTTGTGAACTGGATAATTAGATGTTGTGATAGCAATCACGCTCTAATTAAATTATTTATTTTGGCATTAGTTTGTTTAGATTAAAACTCTCGGATAACCTTGCACATTAAACTTGTGTTTTTTTTTGTGTTGGTTTCGGAGAGGACATTCCAATAATTCGATAAAAATATTTAAATAATACCTGCTTTTCTGAGTGACGCCAATAATTCAGAAGCGGGACGTGTCTCACGTTGTCTTAATTTCGCTTTGGTATCTTTTTGTAAACAACCCACATTTGATTAAAATTTTTATTGAGTTTGATTTGGTGATTAAAATTTTTAGTTTTTTTTTAATAATTTAGTCTTTTGTGAATTGGAAAGTAATTTGCAATGAGTGGTTCAGATTTTGTATACATCGAATGAGAAGTTAGTCGTTTGGATTTATTGTTGACTTGATATTAAAACTGAGAGTTCGGCAGTTCAGGGGTAGGTTTTAATGATTTGACGGAGGGCAGGATAGCCCATGATTTGGATTTGACTTAGGGCAAGGAAGCCCGCGACTGACATGACAAGATTGATTAGAAACACGAGGACGTGTTAAATTCAGGACGGCCGAACTGTAAGGTTATTTTTAGAAATTGATTTGAGTTGTCAAAAATAATATAAAATTATTAATTTACCTAATGCAGGTAGTTTGGTAAAATCGATATTTGGCTCATTCGATGTCATACAATCTGTTGCTAGGAGGCCAACAAGATTGAACTTGCATAAATACGGGTGTTTCGAAGGTTTTAGTTCAGTCTCCTTCCGAGATTCGGGGCGATATCGCATATTTTCGGTATTTGGGTTGTGAACTGGATAATTAGATGTTGTGATAGCAATCACGCTCTAATTAAATTATTTATTTTGGCATTAGTTTGTTTAGATTAAAACTCTCGGATAACCTTGCACATTAAACTTGTGTTTTTTTTGTGTTGGTTTCGGAGAGGACATTCCAATAATTCGATAAAAATATTTAAATAATACCTGCTTTTCTGAGTGACGCCAATAGAAGTAGCTGCAGAAGGTATCTAATCTGCTACTAAGATTTGCATTTCGTTTCTCGAACTCAAGAATATCTCCAACTCGGAGCATTGTTCATGGACCGAAATATTAACCACACCGTTACTCGTATGAACTATGAACGCTTGCGCACTACATGTCCAAGTCATCAGGTGGGTAGTGGATCATCTAGTTTATGAGTTTTCTAGATCAGAATTTGCTCGGATTTGGATCGGTTGCTGTGCATAAGAAACATCCTTGTCATTTGTCTGTTAATTCGTCAGCCTTGGATAGCTTAATAGTGAAGTATTGGGCATTATCATCATCATCGTCATAATCAACCCATCGCCGGCTCACTACTGAGCACTGGATTTCTCTTAGAATGAGGAGGGCTTGATTACAGACTAATACTACGCTGGCCTTGTGCGGATTGACAGAATCCACACATCTTTGAGAACATTGCGAGCAAGCATGCAGGTTTCCTCTCGATAAACAATCGTGAAACAACGCTAAAGGTTTTTATTCAAAGTTGTTTTCTCTCTTGTTTTTACTAGAATATGAAAATATGCCTTTCCGGCTTCCGTTTTCTACGCTAGCTATAATATTGGTGCCTTCGAAAGAAGAATAAATAGGACAGCTTAGGTTGCATCATCACCTACTTTCTGGTGTGATTGCAGTCAAGCGCAAGGTTATATATAGCTTAAAATTTTTTCGGATGCATTATAGGCTTATTATATAATATAAGCATATTATATACTTATCTTTGTACTTAAAATATAAAAATGGGCAAAATAAAACCACAAAAAAGTTTATACAAAAATTGATAATTTTTTAAACTTTATTGGGCACTTCTTGGATAAGTCGGGTAAATAAAAGTTACTCATTACCTTATATTGTTTAGATAATTATATTCAATGCTACATTTTGTTCATGATGTTGTACATTATTCGCTTAGGTATATTAATGTAAAATTTTTGAAACATAATATTTGTAAAACGGTGTCCATAAAACTTGACAACTATTTTCAACAGGTCGTAGAATTTTAAAAAATAAAACAAGACAACAAAAAAATGTAAGAAGAGGAGGTACTCAGGTGGTTAAAATAAATAACAGCTAATAAATAGATATGACTATAACAATAACTTAACTAAAATAAATAATATTAATACTAATGACAAGTTACTTTAAACTATTTCTAGCGGTTTACCTAACGTCCATTTTCTAAATATTCAATCTATCTGTAATCTATAGATTTATTTCTTAATAACGTTGTTATTGTCACAAAATTAATACAAATACGTTGCTTATTGGTTGAAATCAATAATAAATCCTACCTACAGGTAGGATAGACAGGTCGGCAGTCAGTACAGTCTGTCGGCTAAGTATAGCAACGTTGTTATTTGTAGAAAACTGTATGATATTTTTTAACCCCCGACCCAAAAAGAGGGGTGTTATATGTTTGACGTGTGTATCTGTGTATCTGTCTGTGGCATCGTAGCTCCTAAATTAATGAACCGATTTTAATTTAGTTTATTTTTGTTTGGAAGGTGGGTTGATCGAGAGTGTTCTTAGCTATAATCCAAGAAAATCGGTTCAGCCGTTTGAAAGTTATCAGTTCTTTTCTAGTTACTGTAACCTTCACTTGTCGCGGGTGTTATAAATTTTTAATTTACACTTGTTGATAAAGAACAATGTTGCTAAGTAACCTATCTACAGATTACATATAAGTTGTTAATAATTACGGATGTAAGTTTATTTTCCATGGATCACAGATAGATTGAATATAGAAAACGGACCTAAATGATGCTATACCACGTATTTTCCGTTGCCCCTGTATCAAAAGGACATTCGACAAGAGGTAACAGAAGATTGTACTTATGACGTTTTAATACTACATTTGGGTTTGTCAAAACTATTGTTCGTTTCCAGTTTTCCATTTCCATTTCCATCACAGGGGTAATTTCGCAGTGTTTGCAATTAGAATTAGTAACTCTATTATACTTTGAATCTCATGTTATTATTGGAATAGAGTTAAAATTTCAGACAATCGTTGTACAATGGATGGCAATTGTTTATAATTTTTACATTGAACGTGATTGTTAATGTAAGTGCATTGCATAATTACTCCCTTGATTTTATCCTTTCAGTGAAATCTGCTACTACAGCTCTTTTAAATGCATTATTATTGTTTACTATATACGAACTTAACTGAAGTCTCATAATGGCTGAGTCTGTTAATTCACTCTCTTTAATTTTTCTACAATTTTAAAATCATTTAACACGAGGACAATAAAAACTACAGGACTTTCAATTGTACCTAAATGATTATTTGAGCACATTAATAAATAATGTATTGGCATGGTTGTTACTTCAGTCTCATTACCCTACTATTTACAAATTTTATTATAAATGCATCAAAATGTTACGAGTAAAATCGACTTTTTGAGATTACGTGTGGCCCTGTCGTCGGATGCGGCCTCGGTATCGTGGAAACAGCGGCGGTTTTCTTCTTCAGCTTTGATATGGGACGCAGTTTGAAAAATAAGACTGCTGAAACCGCAGATGAGCATATTAATGTGATAAGGAGGGCCCCAAGCGTCGCAGCAAATCCTGGAGTAGTCATACAAACAAGACCTGGCGTCGGTACAATTCTCGGAAGTGTGCTTTCTTCCGCGGAATCCATGTTGAGATCACCAGCAGAAACTACTCGTATAACTCTGTTCACACCGACTTCTTTTTCAGGGGAAGTAGCCCGTCGTTGCCTCCTTACTCTGCGCTCATCTCTCCTTATCTCCACATTAACTGGATATGAGTCAATTTGTGGCGGTCCATATTCAGCGTGAGGAGCAATTACGTTATGGCCGCCATCGGAGCACTGGTCGGGACAATGATATCTGCAAATCTGGATTGTACATTGGAAATGCACTTCCATGGAATCAGGGAATTTGAATGCCTGGAAGTGAGCGTATGAAAGAACGGATGCACTAGCTCCAAAGTTTTTGATCTTTGTAAACCTTGACATGAGTTTAGGTCTAGTTACACAGCCTCGCCTATCGACTAATTGTATAGGAGCGCGTTGACCATCATGAGCTACACAGTCACGAACTAACATATCGAATTTCGCATCGTCATCTTTGATTGCTAATACCATAGTCATTGTCTGTCCGATCTTGACGAGTCCCGATACTTCAGATGCCCAAGGTCCTTTTCCGACCTGGATTTGCATCCAGCAACCGACATTGTCACCAGCGAAATCAGCTCGAACAACATCTAGCATATCCACTGGGAAGGGTCTGAAAGTAACTGCCTTCTCGTATTGATCGTGCCACGTACACCGTAATTTTCTTGCTTGATCCCATACTTCTTGTACTTGTGGGTCATATTGTATTACTATTACGTTCTCAAAATATGTCCCGGCGGCGGCTACGTCTCCTCGGTATCGCGGGTCTCCACTGCCTGCTGTACCGCACGCATGTGCACCGATTTCGAACGAAGCCGATGTTCTACCTAGATTGGGAGGAAGGTGGACGCACTGGTGATTTGAATAGTGACCTTTCGAAAATACTATTCCAAAGAATGGTTTGTCGAAACTAAGAAACACTCTCATAGCGTTCTTTTCACACTTTACGTCGAGTGAAAGAATCTTCGGCATGTCAGGTGCGGGTGCTGGCCAGACGTCCCCGGCAGTGCTGAACACCTTATCGCTGGCTGAAGCTTGAGCATCAGAAGGCGGTGCGGGAGGAGGAGGCGGTCCGCGGAATCCGGTACCAATCTCATTTTTGTGGTGATTGACAGGAGGTCCGAGAGGGAAAGGCTTTGAGTGAAGTTGATGATGATTGGGAATCCTGGGCATACCTGTAAAACAAAAATATTTGGAATTAAAAGATTGAATACCTATACAATATAATAAATGTATATAATAATATATATCAGCAAAACTGATTTCACTAATAGATAAATGAAATTTAGACACGGTATACCATTAGCTATATGGTTCAAATCCAATCCTAAATTAAGAACTAAATCAGAGAGTTTTATGACTTGTTTGTTATATAAATTATTATAATTTTGCGTGTGTCATGCCTACCTATTGGATGGTGTGGCTGGTGGTGTTGCGGATTCTGCCTTCGATTGTGCGGCGGTGGAACTGGAGGCGGTGGTCCGTTGTAAGCATGACTTGGTGTTTCCCTCTCCGAAGACTCCATCGCCAGTTGGTCGCTAGATGGTTCCGCTGCACTGTTGGAGTCTGAGCTCGGCCCGCCCCCGCCACCACCTTCGTTAGACGTCTGATCACTCAGTGTTCCGCTCTGAAAAATACATAGGAGCAAATTATGATTTCAATCTAAAAATAGAGAATTTAACAACAAGAAATAAATCAAAACCACGATACGTTTCTTGGCTTTAGTCATTGTAGAAAGCTGAAATAAGATTCATACTACCTATTATTTTAATATTATAAACCATCGGGATCATCAGGATTTAAATTCTTATCGGAGAAAATCATTGTAAACAAAAATTTAGAAAATAAATTATGGCTTTACGTCTAGTTTTTTAAAAAGTATATCACGATGCTTTGAAATGGATCTCGAAATATGTGTAGATATGTTTTTGAATTACATCTGGGAAACCACGTTTCTGAATAATGAATTGTTAGATATCTTTTACTCTAAATAATATAATGTCCGTTAAGAAGCGTACTTGTTTAAAACATGTCCTAACTACACGATAAAAACAATTAAACAATATAACAAGAATCTACCTCTTAAGCACCGTATATTATTCTGACATGAAAATTACATGTTTTGTAGCACCACCAGCTTTCACTAGCGCGTGGGCAATATTTTAAATATTATTTAATTCGACACACTGACCGGTTTAAATATATCTCTTCCAAAACCTGCACCCGTTCCAAGATATGCGACAACACCCAATGTTCTGGGTCGAATAAAATCTGACTAGATAACTCTCAGATTTCCTCGACATGAATAGAATCATCACGTGAAAGTTGCCGTGGTTCTGGTTCACATTTGATTTAAATCATCGCTCAATTGACCGCTCTGCTCTCAGAAACATTAAACTAGTTCCGCGGAGCTTACACTTTGTCATTAATTATTTCTGGTTTTCCTGACATCGCGTCGCAGTTTTTTGGGTGGTCGAATGTTATCTCGAAAAGATTTTTATTTAACCAGCCACAATTTTTCAATCAGACTTTTATTATTGGCTATCGGTGAGCCTAAAATTATCGAATCGTCGGCGCTTCTAAATAACTCTCATTTGTTTCGCCTCAAGCAACAAATTAGAAAGTATTGGTTCCGACTACGATGTGTGGCGGCTTTTTATTTTCATCAATAAAGATTTATGAGAGCTTATAAAGTTCCATCCTCCCGGCCCGTGGTCGAATCCAGTTATTATTTCAGATTGGAATCTGGACGGACAGCATGGCTCAAATTGATCCTACGCACCATATTATTGTTACGTAATCTAAAAAGAGAAAGTTGAATCGAAAAAGAAATTACGTGCGTTATTTAACTAGTCGATCATTTAATAGATCATGACTCACAACGTCTCGTGCGTCATTTTTACGCTGATAAATTTCGTTCATAACTGATAATATGTCACTGATAAGATTGTTCATACTACAACAAAATTCTCTGTTGATGTTCTTACTATATTTGAAAATCTATAGATGTCTACTGTTACCATTTTAGAATTTGATTCTTAAAAGTGACGCCAGACTATGCGAACAACATTTTTGATTTATTTCCAAACTAAAACGTCTCGTAAATAAAACAGAGTAACTCAAAGATCTAAAATGATTTATTTTGATATTATTTAGTAGAAAAGCCGCAGGCCTCAAAGCAGATGCTCAGTTCGCAAGCACGCGAGTGGAACGAGATCCGCTTATGAGTATTCAGGGGAGCGGCCGTCAAGTGCAGTGTGTCACTGCGCGGTCGTTGCTCTCGTCGGACTAATTTTACTTTCATTAAATCGCCGCGACTCGGCTAATTCGTGACTTTCAGATGTTTGTTTAGTTTCGGCTCTTTTATCATCTTTGTGTGTTTGAAGGCTTTGGTTATTTTTGATAAGCACCTTTAGATGCACTCTTTTTTCTTATATTTATTTGGCAATTTAAAGAATGCTTAGAATACTTAACTTGCTTAATAGATCGACACAAGCACGACACACAATGCATAAAATGTTTTCATTCAATCGAAGATTGAATGAAAACATTTTATGCATTGAAGTCTACTTTTTTAGTGAGACCTAATTCATGTCCATAGAAAAACAACAGCTCTTCAATTCTGACTCACAACTGAATTGTCAGTTGCGATTCCGAATCGTCCACCAAGGGTTCCGTAGCTTAAAAATAAAACATCATAAGTTATTTGGTTAAATTAATCTACCGTTTCAAAAATACCTAAGTCTCTTTTTATTGAGAACCACAAAATTAAGTTTGTTTTGATTTATTGCTGATTTTTCTGACCCATCACAAGTTAAAAATAAAGCCATTTAAAAATAATATAAAATCTATTTACTACTTTGTGAAAATAAAGTACTTTAATTATTATGAAATGATGAGTGGAATATTATAACAATTGATATATCCCACATAATTACAAATCCCACTTTAAAATTTAAATGCGCAAATGCAATAATAACATTCATTGCATTATTTTATTTGCCATAAGGGTTAAACAAGATAGTTAGTTAAATAAAATGATTGCTCAGTTACTTTCTTTAAGTAAATAGCTTGTCCAATTTATGAGTCATAGCATAGCAGCACAACTGTGATAGTAGTCACCAAAATAAAGAGCTGTGACAAACGGATGGACAGACCAGCAATCACATCATAAGGGTTCCGTTTTACCATTTTGGTACAGAACCTTAATAATAGTGTTGGAAGGAAGATAATAAGAAGCAGCGATACTTAACCTAGATAAAAGCTCCTTTCATACATTAATTAATTTAAAATTTTCCATAGAAACGTTTTAAAATCTGGTTAAAAATATAATTATCCTGGAAGGAAACAAGAAAGCGATGAAACTGAAAACTTTGATGGAAGGTTATCATCATGCAGTTAATATTAATATTATGGTTGAATGACATATCTGCGTTAATTGAGCGAAGAAGTCTTTCATTGCATTGATAAACAAGTGTAAATTAAAAATTTCTAACACCCCCGACAAGTGAAGGTTACAGCGATTAGAAAAGAGCTGTTACCTTTCAAATCGCTGAACCGATTTTCTTGGATTATAGCTAAGAACACTCTCGATCAAGCCACCTTTCAAACAAAAAAAACTAAATTAAAATCGGTACATCAGTTTAGGAGCTACGATGCCACAGACAAATACACAGGTACACACGCCAAATTTATAACACCCCTCTTTTTGGGTCGGGAGTTAAAAAATCAAGAGTTCGAAGAAGGAAAACAAGCGCCGAAACTAAAGAAGTTAAAATAAGAATAATAAATAATTCAACAGCCAATACCTAAGTACCTAATTGTAATAAAAACAAAGTCGCAGATGCGGAATAAATTATAAAAGTTGACCAGCAAAGAAATAAATAGTAGGACAATATACCTAGAATGACGAGCAGGATTTCAAGTTCAATGTATGTCGGCGCTGTAGGTCGCCGTGTGACCGACGCGACGGGAAAGCTGGCTTTTACTCTTACGACATCAGTCTATTGTCATATATCGGCATTACTTTAGGTTACTTTAGAACAACGTTGGTTACTTTACGATAATTTGGTTCCGGTAGTAACGACCAGTAAATATCTTAATAAATAAAATCCGGTCAAGTGCGTGGCGGACTCGCACACGAATGGTTCCGTACCATGGTACCAAATATTTTAACATTTTTATGTGCAATACAAGTTAATAACAACTGCGCTATCAATATGTGATTTAGTGAAATAAATTTATCGTGAACACATTTTTTTTTGTATGATATAAGCACATATTCACGGTTTTCGGATTTATTCGTTTACTTGTGATATAAGACCTATCTAGCTGACTTTCTAGGCTAACGGGAAGTACCCTATAGGTTTTATTAACAGACGGACAGACAGACAGACAACAAATTTATCCTATAAGGGTTCCGTTTTTCCTTTTGAATTACGGAACCCTAAAAATCCATTGCCACCTACTTTTATCTAGTAATGAATCATGATAATAATAATCCAGGTATTTGTAGGCAAGTGGCATTAGATAAGTGTAAAGATGACTGTCATATAACTCAAAAGTTTATGTAAACAAGAATTCAACATTATTTTCATTTAGAATTCTAATTTTTTTTCTAGTAGCTGTCATACCATTTTAAAATTATGGAGCCAGGATACTTGAAGCTACAAATAAGTACCTACTCTTAATTAAAAATTCTGTGTAAAGAACTGTACTGGAAAAATTTCAGCTGTTCAGAAACGTATTTTGGATCACTGTAGGCACTTATTAGAACCATTATTGGTCTTGGGGTCAAAACTGCTCATTCCAGCTTCATTTCTTTTATAATATCATCAAAACTCGTGGTGGTCAAATGTTTATTTGTTAAATAATTTAAATAATGTAAGTATTTGCTGTACTCTTTTTAATTACCTGTGTATTTAATGAGGTATTTCTGGAGAAAGCGTGCTTAGCTTAGAACAAGAGACCAGAGCTATTAAGCGTATGGCCACACAGATAATTACTGAAATCAGTGCAACAGTTTTTTACACTTCTAAGTAAGCACTAAGAGTTGTTTACAACGTTCAGTTACAATGATACCATTTAAGTTAGTGGTTCTTACTGGGCGAAGACAAAACAGGTAAATAGCGTACTTAGACGGAACTAGACATGTCCGTCAGTGGAGGGAGTGGGTCAGTGCCCAATATGGGCGCTTTTGCCCGATGACCGTATTAGATGCTATCTCGTGCTATTTCCTCGCGGAAGACTCAGATACGCCCTACGTTTGAGATGATTACCTAGAATGTAGGTATTCATTTACGATTTCTGAAATTGTACTTTTGAAGGGAAAACTTCTTGAGGCGCGTTGAGCTATTTTGAGTTGAGTTAAAACTTCAAGGTCGCATCACCGACATGCTAATGTTGATTGTAGTCTTGACCTACTGATAGATGTAAAAACTGAACTAACGTTGATTTTTTCAATTCACAACGGCATAACTTATTTTGACGATTCAAAAGCACTTGTAAGTCTAATTGAATAAAAATCTATTCTATTCTGTTCTACAAATTATGGTTTTTTTTCACACTAGAGTTAATTTAAAAATCCAATATAAACCCACTGTTATTTCATAGTCTTAAGTTTACACTTCTGAGTTCTGTTGGCACAGAATGCCAATTTTTGTAAGTAGGTACGAGTACATTATACTAACAAGTTTTTTGATATACTTTTTAAAATCCCACAGGTATCCACTAAAAGTATGTTACGTGAAAAATCACAGAGCGATAACAGACAAACCTCCTAGGCGCTCTAGTGATGTGCCGTAAAAGGAACTTGTGTCGATTAAAAACCATTAACTTTCAAGCGCCGCTCTACTTAGTGTGTGCTCGGGCTCTTGCCTTATATATTAATTGAATTAAGTTTCATTCTATGTTTCTAAGACTCTGTTACATTATTGTTTGTGACAACAACGAATAGATTATTTTGTACTTTCACCAACCCTTTTTTTTTATAGAAATTGTTATTATGTAACCACTCGAAAAACTTTAATACACTATTATTACTTCATGTAGATAGTTAAATGGTACGTGCTAAACTTTGCGATTTGAAAGCACATTTGAAGTTTATTTGAATATCTAAAAACTTTTCTATTACTATTTCCACATACTTATATACTTAATTACGTAATAAGTAGTATTAATCGTACCTTAATTAATTATTATAAAAAATGAGAGTGGAAATCTAATCTATCAAAGTAACAGCATGTAACAATGTTATTCGATAGCCGTGAACACCTACGGAATAGATACTCGTAGGTAGTAGGTACGTCACGTATGAAGTAGGTTTGAACTCGCTAAATATTTAACACCTAGAGTGAAAGTTTCCTCTTAACTTTGTCATTTTACTTGTAGTATCTACTGTTTTTATTGGTACATGTCTTTATAAGTAGGTAAGTACTTAAATATGTCATAGGTAGCTTAAAAACTGAGCGGCGGATTTAAGTCTTTGAACTACTATAAAGCAGAGCATTTTGATTAATCTGTAGAAATCAGCATTAGGAATCAGCACAACGTCACTGTTCATGAAAATTCCGCTATGTAGAAAACATCGACTTTCAGAAGAATTTTCAAAACTTTAATTTTTTTTTAATATGCTATACTTTTAGATCAAAATCGCATAACTAAAAAGATCATCTCTTGAACTATCTCATACATGCTAAAGAACAGGTTTCTATATGTACACTCACCTTTTAAAACCAAATAAAATGATATTAAAAACGAAAATCCTAAAAAGCTACATACTTAGTAGATTTTGCATGCGCAGCTATGACAAGTAGTTTATATTCAAATGAAGAAGAGTTTTTTTGATTTGAGATTTGATTTTGATTTTGATTAGAAGCAGAAATAATGTAAGATTCTGGAAAAAGAAGAAAAGAAGAATAGTATAAAAATACCTCACCATATGTAATACTAGAAGGATGCCTATAGCCAGGCCACGTTTCTGCCGCATCTTGAACTGTAAACAAAAAAAAAACCATAAATATAAGCAAGGCAAAAAGCAAAGTCCTCTCTTAGGCTTGTCGCTAGATACTCGTAAATGTGTGCCTTTGACTCCGCAACGAAAGTTCAAATGTTTGACTTGTACACTTAGTTTAAAGGGAAAGTTCCAATAGATCGTGTTCCCAACGGATGTGCTCAAAAATTAAATTTTATGGAAAAATATTTTCTAAGGCCATGCGTATATATTTTTCAAGATTTTCTAACATTGGTGGCATTGAAAATTCGTTATCGATAACACATGAAATCCCTATTCTTTTAAAGATCGTTACTTTTGTTTTCAAATATTTAATTTAGATCCAAAATACCTATTTATAAATAAATAAGTTGAGTAAAAGTTGTCTAAGTCAGAACCATTCGTAAAGTGTAAGTGGAGTGCATGTAATATATTATTATTTGAGAACTTTACTAACAAGTTCATTAAATAAGTCATAAGCTCAAAGTCTCGCCCCAGTCTCCATAGTAAGCATAGTCGGCAATTTATAACAAATATACATTTGTCATAGTTTCTCATAGTAGCGTCGTTCTCGTCCCATTGTAACTCGGTACCCACGAGACAAATTCCTATTTGATTGTAACCAGGCAAAAAATGCGATTATAATCTAAGTTTCTTCCACTATTAATTTAAACCGGCTAAAGTGCACCATGAATTCAATATAAAATTTAATCTTATATATTCAATGCACGTGGAAGCGGGACATAAATGCAATAAAAAAGTATTGATAAGAAAAGAAAACAGAAAACATTGATATATTAGAATTTCGCCAAAAAAAAAAACAAAATAGCACACGTACCTCACATAATGTTATAGAGATCAACTTATTTAAAAGCAGATAAACAGACATTGTAAGCTGTGATAGCTTAGTGGTTAGAACGTCCGCCTCCTAATCGGAGGTCGGGGTTCGACCCCACCACTAACTCTTCAGTTATGTGCGTTTTAAGCAATTAAATATCACTTGCTTTAACGGTGAAAAAAAACATCGTGAGGGAACCTGCATAGCTGAGAGTTCTCCATATTCTCAGTGGTATGTGAAGTCTGCCAATCCGCATAGGGCCAGCGTGGCAGACTATGGCCTAAACCCTTCTCATTCTGAGAAGGAGACCTGTACTCAATAGTGGGGCGGAAATGGGTTGATCATGATGATGAAACAGACATTATATAAAGTTAAAACCATTCCAAGTATAGTAGTAACACAGTAGTACTAACACGTAATTATAATTTTCAAGTAGATACCTAAAGTCTCTAAACTATCTCCTGTCAAGGGATTTTCATTTCAAAGACTTATCATGACTTCCTCGTGCATAATAAAGCAACTAATATGGAAATAAGGGCCAAAGGTGGAAAGGCTAAGACTTTTGGTTAACATCTGCACATTATTTCATTCTGTGATTTTGAAAACTTTCGTTTTGTCTATGTTCATCTCAAGACCTACTTGTCTGGAAGAACAGCTAAGCTCGTTCAGCGTTTTATCCAGGTCCTGCAGCGATTCAGTCAGTATGACTATGTCATTCGCAAATCGCAATTGGGCGATATTTTCGCAATTTCGCCATTCACGTGTATGTCTTGACCTTTCCAGTCCAATACCTTAAAACCTTAAACACGTCTTCAAGGGCACAGGTGAAAAGCTTTGGGGATATTACATCTCTCTCTACCTTTATCCCTTTTTAACTATATTTAGATAGAACTTAATTAAGATTTTTATCAACATGTGTAGTACGATTATGCTTGGTACTTTTATTACTGTTATCGGTATTGATCACTCTCACTGAATTAAATATAAAACATTACGAACATAAAAATGCAGCATCGACTGCATCGATCTCATTAAAATATTCGATTTCACTCTCTTTTTGTGATTAATCAAAAGATCCCGATTAACATATGTACAACATGATTATAAAAGGCGCAAAAACAAAATGGTTACCTACCGCCTGCCAAATTTAATTGGCAACAGTTGAAAAGTGGAAAGTAAAGACATGGGCACACCGATCGGTTTTAATCACCGAATATTTTGGGCGTTCCAGAAGAACGGGTTGTCTTCGTGCAAGTGGGTCGTGGGACTACCAGGAGAAAGTATTTGTAAATGCCATATTGCCGGAACTCTTTGAGGAGAACATTTTTGTGCTTTTTCTGTGGTTCATTTCCATGGAATGATAAGCGGTCAATATTATGACGTATTTTCAGTAATTATTGTAAGAGTATGTAAGGCTGTTCGTGGTCTCGGTTCCAACAACGTAATGGAATTTCGCTTTATGTTGCACTTGTGTCGTCGATTACGATGTAAGTAGGCTTGTATGGTTCTTGTAACGTCGGTGATTAATATACGAATGGTCTGCGATAGAATACGAAAAATCTGTATTTATTTCTGATTATTCTGATTTTTTGTAATGATTATCATTAAAATTATCTATGTGAAGCTGAATGAAGGGGCTAGCGAGGAAAAAGCGAGTCTTCTGGTGTAACCTATTAAAACTGTCATAATTTCGCTAAACACCAAATTAAACTTACTTTCAATTCTTTAGTTAGTTTAGTTCCTTTAGTTTTAGTTTATAATACATAACTAGTTATTTTTTATTTGGACTTTTGCGTGTCTCTCAGGTAAAACCTTAAAATTTACCGAGCGATTGCTAGTAAAAGACCGAAAACTACGGAAAAGATCGGACTTTTACCATTCAGATAAAATGAAACTTAGGATTTTATTATAAAAACCTATTTCCCATAGTCCGAACTTTTTGGAGAAGCATATCTAGGTATCAATCGAGAAATGCAGAAATGAGGCAAAATATAGATACTAACTAGGTACCACACTTTCATAATATTACGTGTGATATATTTTGATGATATTATTACAGCTCCAATTTAAATAATTATTTTCCTTATAGATACCTCGGTATAATACGACCGTTTTGATGCTCCACCTTACACCACATGAGTAGGTATGTGTCATAACTCATCAGTCACTGTGTGTGATCTTCTCATTAATCATCCAAAATCGCAACGTCATCAATGGTAATCAAGAGTGTGAGAGCATGGTGAGAACTTTTTGAAATTGCGCCACGGTGTACGTAAATATCTCTTTTCTTCCATGCATGCGACCGTAATTGATTTCAATTTTATACATTTTAACACATTGTTACCCATGGATACATTGCGTGTTTTATATTGGTTGTATTGGTTCTGGTAATTAGTTTCACTTTTACTGATGAATTTTCGTTTCGACATTTATCGTCAATACGTTTCATAACCTTTTTGAGGATAGTGTTATATGGAATTTTTAATACTGTATTTTTAATACTTTGCACCATAATATACGAGTTTAGATTTCCTTTTATATATTTCTCTCTGTTAATGAATATATTATGTGTGCACTGTGGCATAAAGTATTCAAACATTTAATTATTCTAAACTATTTTTAAATACATATCAAAAATTGCAAAACCAGCAGGAATCGAACCTGCATCTTCTGGGTTGCCGCCCAATTATTTAATTATTATTTTTAATTGCTCGGTGAACCTATATAAATATTTATCTCCAAAACAGTAAAAATTATCGTAGAATGTGACGTACTGATAAGCTAAAACCTGTAAAACACGCACACACGCGTTGCAAACGGCAGTGCATACGTTGATGGCAAGTGTTATATCAGAAGCTTTCCCATAAGTCTCAACAATAACTGTACAAAGTTTCAACTCAATCGGGTTAAGAGTGTACGCGAGCATAATTATTGCATAGGTAACGAACAGACAGACATACAAACAGATTTCATATATAAGTTGTATAGGCACATATCCTGCAATATCTTCAAGATTGATGTGTATACTACTATGTAAAGGATACCATTATAATAACTTAGTAATTATGAATAAAGAAAGTAAAGTCGTAAAGATTTTATTGCATCACATGCCCACTTTTTCTTAATGGCTGTTTAATATTATGTTAACAAATTATGTGCTTTTACTTTTTTATAGTTGTGAAATATTTTAGTAGAGTTTCGCTGATTTATGATTAAATATAAAGTAAAATAAGGGATCAGGAGTGTAATATTTTCAAGGTGCATGTAAGTACGTGAGTTTTTTATTCGATTATAACTGGTAAATGCCTAAGCAAATTCAGATGCATGGGATATCGTTAGAATTCTTACATCATCCCAAGTGACACTGGTCATAAAACTTATGAAAAAATTGCAATATGGCGGCTGTATTTTTACACCATTCCAGATTTCAAATGTGAAGCCATACCATTCCATGCCAAGTGTTATCAGCAATATTTCAGTTTTGAGGTCCCTAAAAAGCGATTTGGGGGATCTTCTTTCTTTTTAGTTCTTTGCACTACTCCTTTTGTTATTTTTTTATGTTGAAAATAATTTTATGGCTTTACTTTTTGATCTTTGTGACTGTAGGCCTATTTCACAACTGCCAGATAAACTTTATCTAATGGATAGATTTGATATTTTGACAGATTCCCAATACAAAAACTGTCATGACGTTAAAATTCATTAGATAGTTTATCCGGACGTGGTGAAACAGGTTAACAACCTTTAGGTTTTCCAATATTTATCTAAAATATGTAAATTGTAATGCAATAACAGCTATTAAAAGAAAATCGAAATAAAGTATCACCGACTCAGACTGAAAGCTACCCAACATTAAAAATAAAGAGTATAATTTGATGACGGCTGTACGTGCAAATTCAATGAAATAAATGATATCATTATTCAACGAATTTAGGATTTTACTTTCAAACCCCTAAAGTCTAATTTAGCTTAAACCTTTTCTCAGACTTGATGTTTCATTATAGGCTTCGAGTTGTTATGGCACTTTACGCTGATACTTTATAGTGTGCGAGTAAAATTGCCTTGTTCCATTAAGTGGTGCCAGTTGACATTTATCGTGAAATAAAAGATATGAAAATTGTACCTTGCCGCCAAAGGTACAAGGGTTTAAATTTATTTGATGAATATACCTACATTTGCATTATTCACTGTACGGCGCCGTGCCGTGCTGGCTCTTTCGCATGTACAGTCAAAGGCCATAAGTCGTTTAGCACCTTAAATGATCATAATATTCGCGTGGCACGGCTATGCACATGCGTTGGGTGTGTGAGGCGTCTCTATAGAAAAAGATCAAAAGTGCGACAAGTTTTCGATGCATTAGTTTCGCGGAATTGCTACACATATTTGGATATTCTAGCAAATGTGTGACGTGGTAGCGGTTGAATGCCATCCCCCGTGCTCGCCATGCCATGCGCTCGTGTTCCTGTGAACGAGTCTTTTTTTTAATTCAAGTTACAACTTAGCCTTTGACTGCAATCTCACCTGGTGGTAAGTCATGGTGCAGTCAAAGATGGAAGCGGGCTGACCTGGATGGGGTATGGCAGCTTTAATTAAACCCATACCGCTTTGGTTTCTACACCGCATCATACCGGAACGCCAAATCGCTTGGCGGCACGGCTTTGCCGTTAGGGTGGTAACTAGCCACGGCCAAAACCTCCCACTAGACCAGACCAGTGATGTAGAAATGATGAAATTCCAAACCCTGCCAGGAATCGAACCCGGGACCTCCCACTGATAAGACCACGGCGCTTACCACTGTGCACAGGGAGGTCGTCAAAAAGTCTACTCTACAATAGACTACTATAAATATTATAACTTAATCCAGGACATTTAACACCTGTTGAAAGGGTTACCACGCCGTAAAAGCTGTCATTTTAACTCATACTAAGTCAAAGTCAAATATTTTTTCCAAAATAAGTAAATCTAGGTACCATTGTACCTACACTTTTTGAACGAACTTATGTGACCGTGGTGCGCATGTGAAAAGGGCCTTAGTTGTATCGGATCGAATAACTATATTGAGGTTAACACTAAATAAATTCGTATCTGGATGATCTTTATGTGAAATAAATATTTATGTACACCTGATAAACGGCGTACTTTAACGCAGGAGGTGTGACGATTGCCATCAATTTGAGATTTAACTCTCTATAAATGCCAAAAGATGTTTTTTGAGTAGCGATGGCGGATGTATTAAAAATGATTGCATTTTGTACCCATGTTACCGGTGCTGGTGTTGAGCTTCCGTAGCAATTTATTTTGAAACGTACAGCCCTTGACCATGAAAAATCATGAAGTTTCGTCCATGTGGACACAAATTTCGAACCCTTACTTTACCCCCTTTGGGGTAATTTTCAAAAATCCTTTCTACGATACGATTCGATGTCTACGTCATAATAGTTATCTGCATGCCAAACAGTCCATTCCGTCCAGTGGTTTGAGCTGTGCGTTGATAGATCAGTCAGTCAGCCAGCTTGTGTTTTATACATATATTTAGATTTTTTTATTTTTACTAGACAATAACAGACATAACATTGTATCAATTCAATACAGTTGGAACTATATACCTCCATAAAAATAGTTTATAGTCGTTGCTATACAGGGTCAGCAATAATTGACTTACCTATTAATTTCAATGATTATTTATTTACTATTAGATAATCTCCTATATTTGAAAGACTGAAGATTTAATATAGGTATGCGAGTACATAAAAATAATAAAAATGTAGTAATTAAGTAACTACTACAATAATTGTCATTAGTCAAAACGTCCTTAGGGAGGTCGGTACTTGGTAATTTACGCGTTTACTTTTGTAATATATCTTTAATTAATAATATTATATCCTCAAGCTAGACAGGTCACAGACAGCGTAGTAAAATATACTCGATCTGTACTATATCTCCTCTCGGTACGTTGAACCGCGCCGAAAGTAAGAGTGCCCGCCAATGAGCGACATTGAAATGTGCTTGCTCAATTGGGACTCCATTCTGTTTACATTCAAACATTTTCATTCAAAAGACGCTATTATTGCCAACTATTTTTTTATATACCTACCTACATATTTTTACTAGACGATATTCACGATTTCGTGGTTTTAGGTTTTAAAAACCCCGTGGGAATTCTTTGATTTCGGGATCAAAAGTGACTACTAAATAAGATCTGGAAAGTACTTTCTAGGTCTTATTTAGACTAGTTACCTATATCCATGCAAAAAATCTAAACACTTTCGCATTTTTAATAGGTAAATGGGTAGGGATTCATGGTGGTAAGCACTTGAATTAGCTTTATTAGTGTCGGATACTTTTTATTTTAAAAATCTCATTTTTACATACTCAGGGCCGATTTTTCAATCGTCAAACAACTTCTATCTCAGGAATAAAGAAGTCGGTTAGTTAGAGGTTTTAACAATGTTTGTATAGGAAATCAGTCAAAATGTCAAATTTATTTCTCAGATAAAAGTTATATTTTGACAATTGAAAAATCGGCTCCTAGTGAAATTTTTAAAATAAAAATTCAATTTCAGTTAGCTACCTCTAACTGATTTTGATGAAAGAACAGAAGAAAAAAGCAAGAGAGATAGACGTAGAGTCGGCAAGTACCTACCTAACTACTTGTATAGTAATCTACTATACTAATATTATAAAGAGGAAACCTTTGTATTTTTGTATTGAATAGGCTCAAAAACCACTGGACCGATTTCAAAATTTCTTTTACCATTACTTAGAGGGATTCTTCCGAATCCGTATAGGCTATATTTTATCCCGGAACACCCGTGCGAAGCCGGGGCGGGTCGCTATGGAAAATATTTTAGTAAGAACAGAAATATTCTCAATTTTTTGAAGTCACACCATAACAAGAATACGTACAACGTACGATTTAAGAACGCCAATTAGGCGTATGATAATAATCTGACATATTGTAAGAGCAAACAAAACACTCGAATGAAAGCGCTCGCACTGTTTACACTTTCACCGTTCAAAGATGCTCAGAGGACCCGGTAGTGTAAGGTTTCGTTCTGTACACCGTCTCGTCACAAAATAGGTAGGTAAATTCTGTACATAACTACTCAACAGAGTGTACACTTCCCTTTAAGATTAGTTAATAGATTTAACGCTACATAAAAATAATTAATTAAATATCAATATCCATACTCTATACTCCCTTTTAAGATTTAAATACGAGAGTGTGCCTGTCTGTCTGTATGCTAGCCTTTCACGGCCCATACATTTAACCAATTTTGATGAAAAATTGGTTAAATGTTAAAATGGGTTTGGTTGGTTAAATTGGTAAAAAAATTTAGTAAAGTTCATCCCGTGGACGGACATAGGCGAAAAATAAAGAATTCTCACGCGAATTTAAAAAATCAAAGTAAATTCACAAGGATGAACTAGTACGAAAAAACTGGTTAAGTTTTAGTGCAGTATTTAACTACAAACTAACATTATATTATGTGTTCATTTTCTTTAACTATTCAGGAATTTTTCAGTTTCAGTCTACGAATCAAATATGAATGTATCTTTTGGCTGTAACCAGATACTCATAGAAGGTCGACTTCAACTTAACTCGTTACCTTCGTTTTTACTTCGTTACTACTTCAACACGCAATATAGTTCTTGGAACTAAATATTTCGTGAGTGACTGTTACGGTCTTGTAAGAGTTAAAATACTTTCGATGATAATGTTGATCGCACATTAGAGGAGAAAAGTACGCTTCGCACGCACTTCCGTACGCATCTCAAGACCCACCAAGTTATAAAGGCTGAACGCAAATAAAAATCCGAATAATTCTATAGAAAAGGCAAATGACATTAGGCACGCGCGAATTTTATTGAAAGCGAATAAAATATTACTACATGAATGATCTGATACGCATTTAATTAGAATTTTCGGGCTTAGATAAAGTAGGTAAATAAACTTGAGTTTTCAGTAGGGTTTACTTGGTCATGTTACGCAAGAAACATACCTAAGCGCGCGCGCTTGCTATCTCTTGTAAGAAAGAGGTTATAAGATAAAATTTTACACGATAGAAAGAGTGGTGCTTATTAAATTTTACGCCGCAATCCTTTGCGAGCTTTTATTGCACTTTAATGCGTTGTTACAAGAGTCACTATTTATTTTTACTTTATTTTTAAAGAATATTAAGGTGGATGCGACGGGTCGCATCCACCTTAATATTCTTTCACGTTCATATTCATATTATACCACGTTTTTCGCAATTTGTAAACTAATACGACAAAGTACGCTTATATCCTTCTATTTGCGACAATAACAGTATCATCCCCACCTATTTATATAAAAATCTTTACTTGATAAGGTCCAGTTTAAGAAATCAGCTCTAGTATCGACTAATTTAAAAAAAAATTGTGAGTTACAGTCGATACTAGAGCTAATTTCTTAAACTGGACCCTTACAAATTGCGAAAAACCAAATAAAATTTGAATTTCGCGGGCAGACCCGTCGCTTGTCCCTTAATCATGTTAGTCATGAGTCAGGACAAAATATATCCCCCTTTTCCCCCTTCAACTAAGTTTAAAGCTTGTGCTACGAATGGGTAGGACAGTAGGTACCTGGAAGAGACTCATACGTATTCTGTATTTTTCATTCGGAAACATTCTTAGCTTTCGCCACATGCGGCTCGTGCGGCTTGTGCGACGTTGTTGGCCCGTGCGGTTACACGGTAATAAGCGATCAGCTTAATAATAGACGGATGCGGCTCACGTGTATAGTAAATCATCTTGACAGATGATGGCCTGAAACGTGATGCTCGAGATGATGAGATCGGTCAATGACACTCAAGTCTCTTCTCTAGCTTTTGGCTGTATAATTTACCGATAATTACTTTCATTTGTCTTATTTTAACGGAGGAGCATATTTTACAAGAACAAGAAATGTGTGATCTTGTTTCTCAAATCATTTTTATTCTTCTTTTTCCATAAATTATTATGTTACCATATGGTAGTTGTTTGGTTATAAAATATATGACTTAATTTGGCTAAACTTTTATTGTGATAGAAATATTACAAAAGTTTTTCTAATTAGAAAGTATGAATAACTTCTGATCGGACTTAAAAATTACGTCAAATGTTTTCGTATTTTATTTTCTACTCATATAGAATATACTATTTTACCTGTTTTGTGCGTATTTAAATATATTATTGAGTAACGTTTTGCATTTATTCTCAACTAAAATAAAATATGCTGCCAAATAACCATGAACAACAGATTATGTAAATTAAATGTGTTTTACTTTCTATGATGCTATGCAAACAATGACAAAATTTTAGGAAAAACTACAAAAACACATGGAGCTACTTAACTGCCTCACTGTTATATTCATTTGATTTTTTATTTCAATGGACAAGTTAACACTGGACTGGGATCCTACATTAGGTAGGTACATGGTGGTTATTGACGATGCAATGTAGATGGCCACGGGCTAAATTGGAAAGAGTATGGCAATTTGATTAAATCCATATTATCCCTATTAGATTGAGCTACGCGATATCGTACGTGGCAAGCGAGTTCATAATCTGGTAGATTTCTACTAATAATGATAACATTTTTGATCGGCAGGAATGAAGCAGCGTGATAAATCTAGATATTACTATGGAAAATGATAAAGTGACATTTCAACTGCCCACTAGTCTAATTTGTTGAGATTTTGCGTGTTCGTTCTATCTGTGCCGCACGCAGACCCCAACCACTAAGTAAAAAAAAGTGGCTGTGATATACGGCAGACAGACAGACAGACGGACAGACAGACATGACGAATCTATAAGGGTTCCGTTTTTTGCCATTTGGCTACGGAACCCTAAAAATTGCTGAAACTCCTTTCGACCGAAGCCGGGGTGTGTCAGCATTTCTAAATACGAAATCCTTCTCTCTTTATTTATAAGATAAGAAGTTACTTAGAATTGCGCCATTTATTTTCGTATCCGTTAAATCAATCAGCATTGCAACCAATAAAACTAATCCCGGTTCACATAGTCATATACGTAGCTATGTCATTCACACACAATCCCAGGAATCTAACAGTCATAACATTAATTATCGCAGACAATACGCCTTGAGAACCTACATATAGCCGAGTGAACCCAGATACCTCCTGACATACATGGCGGGTCATCAGAAACCACGTGGTGAATGATTTACGGTAGTCAATTTGTATAGAAGCAGGCGTCACTTTACGGAAATTCATGATATACAAGGAAATGCAAGCTTAATTTTTAAGCCTCGATAGCTCAACGGTTGAGGAGCGGGCTGAATTCCAAAAGGTAGGCGGTTCAAACCCCACCCGTTGCACTATTGTCGTACCCACTCCTGGCACAAACTTTACGCTTAATTGGAGGGGAAAGGGGAGTATTAGTCATGATTAGCATGGCTAGTAGTCTTTAAAATTTTTTTTTTTTGCTATATTCCACTGAAACAAACAATTGTATGGTGCGACATAAGCATGCGACAAGCACCACCCACCCTCGCACTGCTAGACATGCAGGAAAAGCCACCCACCAAGCATACGACGTAACACCACACAAATCCCTGAGTACATAGTCTACGTCGAGTTTGTTTTGAAGGTTCTCTTCATTCCGATACCGGAGCATCCTCAGGAAATGTAAACCTTACACTGCACAATTGCTGTCTGTTTCAGCGGATTATAGCAATTTTAGCTTGTGGTTATAGAGTAGGCTAAGTAAGGGTACGCGTAATGGAGAGTGTGTGTGTTACCGCGATTTACAAAAGGCCTATGCCCATTGCATGCCTACAGGTTGACGATGTTAGGATGGATGAAGAGCTGAAGTTAAAAGTTATGATAGCGCGTGTATAATATATTTGTCTTCTTGGACCACGCTTGGACTAAGGGGATCTTCTGATATTGTTTCCTTTCAATACTTCAAACATGTGGGAACTAAGAAGAATACTTATTTTATTGGGACATTCCTATCCATAGTCGCACAAACCCACAGACCTCCTAACACACAAATGACGGGTCACCTTGGGCGATTAGAAAACCACGTGGTATTAAGTAGATATTAACATCGCTGACTAGACACTTTGTCATAGTGTTTTACGGCTTATTTATTCATGACTTGATGATACCGAAAGGTCAATCTATTCTCTATATCAACAATCGTTTATTGGATTAATTGTTGTTATTTATAGGTCGAAGAAGTTGTGATAGCGTAGTGGTTAACACGTCGGTCTCCTATTCAGGGAGTCGGGGTTCGATCCCGGGCACGCAATTCTACCTTTTCAGACTTAGGTATGTGTGGTTTAAGCAACTATATAAATATAACTGGCTTGAAGGGAAACATCGTGAGGAAATTTACATTTTTTTTAAAAATTCAGATACAAGTTAGCCCTTGACTGCAATCTCACCTGGTGGTAGCTGATGATGCAGTCTAAGATGGAAGCAGGCTAACCTGGAAGAGGTATGGCAGTTTTTATAAAACCCATACCGCTTTGGTTTCTACACGGCATCACATTCACACCGGAACGCTAAATCGCTTGGCAAAACGGCTTTGCCGGTAAGGTGTTAACTAGCCTCGACCGAAACCTCCCACCAGACTAGATTAATGATTTAGAAATTATTAAATTCCATATCCCTGCCGGGTATCGAACTCGGGACCTCCTACTAATAATACTTGTTTTACTAATTTTATTATTCGGATCTGTATTCAGTAACAAAACATGCATATAATTACACAAGACATTGAAGTTTCATGTTTGTAATTTGACATAGGGATGGGCATCGTAGGCTTTAGGACGTTATCGTTTTATCTATAACAATGAGTAGTACATAGGGTTTATGCTGTCGAACGGTCTTACGTATGAGATAAATCAGTATTTCAATCAACACGTGAACGGTAAGAGGGAGTAGTCGAAAAACGAAAGTAGAATCGATCTAAAATCGGTACCGCCGAAACATCGGGTTTGCATCGCATTCTGGTCAGTCGGTCGGTAACTTTCTCCGACTAATTAGTGATACGAGTATCGATGTTTTACGCCAAGTCAATGTCGATATCGATGTTTATAAGTGTCTATTAACTATTATTAAGTAAGGCATTCGAGAACTGACCACCCTTTAGAGGCGTGGTTCGCTAAGTAGTAGCTTTGCAACTATCAAACAAATTGTAGCTTTGGAATGTTTCCAATATCAAAATATAGAATTTATTTGAACCAGAGTTTTTGGACATGGTGTTCTCGCACTTTTCGGTGCGAGAACACCATGTCAAAAAAACTCTGGTCTGGCTTATCGTTGGAAAACCTATCACTAGGTGGGTAGATAACATCGAGAAGCCGCTGGTTGAGGTTAGAGGATGCTTAGTTCTCAGTAGTGTACCGGCGATGGGTTGATGATGATGACCATATATTGCATTACTCGCGCACAATTGCGTTATATTACGTAAAAACAAATAAAAAATCAAATACATCGATATAATCGATGTAACAGAAACGCGTCACAACACTACACCGTAGTTCTGTGCGGGTGTTTTTACATGTGATAGGCGGGCGGACATGCGCATATCAGAAGTGACATGAACATGATTGAATGATAATTAGCTGTATCGGACACTTCAATCATATCTGTTATAATTGATATAGTATTACAACCCGACTCTCCAACGGACCGCGCTATAGCCCGTTATCGAACAAGATGTATGACGTAACTATGTGTTTCCTCTACAATGCCTACGTGATAATAATAGTCATTTTGTGATAATAATTACTATTAGGACTAGTCATCCGCTAAGAAAGAATTTTTAATAATTCAACCTATAAGCTAGATGATTTATTTTATTTAAACAACTTTATTGTACAAAAATGCAAAGACAAGATGAAAATGCAAAGATGATATAAGCTTATTGAGAAAAACAGTGTTACAAAAATATCGATATAATTATATATGGGTCAACACAACTCTATTACAAACTTATGATTGAAATGTCGTGTCGTCGCTTCGTTTTTAACCCCCGACCAAAAAAGAGGGGTGTTATAAGTTTGACGTGTGTATCTGTGTATCTGTGTATCTGTTTGTGGCATCGTAGCTCCTAAACTAATGAACCGATTTTAATTTAGTTTTTTTTGTTTGAAAGGTGGCTTGATTGGGAGTGTTCTTAGCTATAATTCAAGAAAATCGGCCGTTTGAAAGTTATCAGCTCTTTTCTAGGTATTACTGTAAACTTCACTTGTCGGGGGTGTTATAAATTTTTAATTTACACTTGTAGCTTAGTATCGATATTATAAAAACAAGTTTGAGCAATTTTATAAGATGAAACTAGTAACTGATTTTATGAAATAGTAAATTGTCTCAAATGGATATTCAAAGAAGTCATAAATCTTCAAAACCTCCGCCTCTTATTTTACAATCGAATTCCCACGCGCTATTAACGATGTAACACAAATTAATCGATATTCTTATATAGAATTAATACATCGATTATTCAGTTTTGTAGGGTTCCGTAACCTATTACAAAGCCTCAGCTGTCCATCCTCTGTCCGTCAATCCGTTAATCCGTCCGGCCGTCCATCTGTCTGTCAGCGGACTGAATTTCGTGAACCGTTATTTGTAGAGATTTTAAATTATCACAGAATAAATGTGTTTAACAATAAAACAACAAATAATGAAAATTTCAAAGTGAGACCCCTAATATTTTTAACTCTTATTAGTGCTGGGTCTCTACCTAATGCGACCATGTGGCTCTCGTAAGTCTAGACTATATTATTGTAATACTTAAAACTAGATTTAAATAGTATGTAATGATTATTTCTGCGACTTATATTAAAATTAAAAAGTGTTATTTCCTGTACGATGGCACGGAACCCTCCGTGTGCGAGCAACGATTCGCACTTGACCGATTTTAGGCTCGCCATCAATTAACAACACACGTGGCAAATTTCTCTGTCGTTTTTACGTTTGATAGCCGCGCGGATATCCGCAGGTCAAAGGTGACGCGGACCTGAGTGATTGATAAGTAGTTGTATTAGACACTTCAATTGCTTTTATTATAATTCCTCTAACACCGGCATTCGTATTGCTCTGTGAAGCATTTACATAGATGATACCTTGGCTAGAGTAACTCTTACCGGCTACCTTGCTTTCTCCAGACTATTCTTTGTAAATATCTAGAATGATGCCCGCGACTTCATCCGCGTGGATTTAGGTTCTTAAAAATCCCTTTGGGAACTCTTTAATATTCGGGGATATAAAATAGCATATTGTCCTTCCCCGGGATGTAAGCTAACTCTGTACCAAATTTCATTAAAATCGGTTAAACTGTTCAGCCGTGCAAAGCTAGCAGACAAACAGACACACTTACGCATTTATAATATTAGTATGGATTCATAAATTATTGTTTTGTACGTGTAAGTGGATACTCACATTACATACACATACCTTCTTTCAAAAATGTCTATCAAGACATTAAACAAAATAGAAAAACTATAAGGAAAAACCGCTATCGTAACCTTTTTACACCTTACCACTATCTCCCAACTTAGTTCAAGTCTCGAGTGAAACAGAATATATCTTCATTTAAATTCGGTTTCACTTAACAGTTGTGTTAACTCGAACCTAATTGAGATAAATGTTCCGTAGGACACTGTATCGAATATCGAAAGTGAAATTAAAAGGGAACAAAAATACCTCGAGAAAGTGAAAGCAAAAAGTTTATCACAACCTTTGACTTTGATGTCGGAGGAATCTACCCTTCTACGGTCACAACCCTAATTCATAGCGGGACGGCTTTTGTTTATTATTTAAATTTTATTTATGACTAAACTATACCCGCGATTTCGTCCACTTGGATTTAGGTAGATTATTTAAAAATCCCGTGGGAACGCTTTTCTGGGTAAAATTTCGCTTATGTCCTTCGTTGGGATGCAAGCTATGTACCTATTACCTTTTGTGAACATTGGTTTAACAGGTAGAATGCTACTTACCTGTGAAATTGTCCATCTCTAGTGGAAATCCTTACAAAAGACCTATCCAACTGAAGATGTCTATTGATTGTAACGATGAGTAACGCAAAAACAAATATGCTGACAAAATATTCCGAGAGTAATACAATATTAATTTTATAGAGAGTTTTATGGATACATCGAGCTAAATTATAGCAGTCAATCTTCCTAATTAAAAATTATCACATGCTAATAAAAACCACGTGCGAACATACCACCGGTTCTCATTCAAATTTCACTTTATATTTCAAGCGAACGGAGAAAAAAGTTTCAGTTGTGTGTGAAATAGTATGCCCACATAGATGCTGTCAAGTAGCACTATAACAAAAGATCATTTGTATGCGTCAATTAGAGGCTGGTGTAGCTTTCCCTTTATATCAAGAAAAAATACTATGCAAGCGAAAGCGAAGCTCGATTCGTCTGAAAAGAGTTATTATTCATTAACTTTTTGTTGATAAGGTTACGAGGTGCGAATGTAACGTGAATTTATTGTGGTAATGTGTTGTATGACATTGAAAGATGCTCAATACTAACAATTAATACAAATTACGTAGCATGGGAACCGTGGGTACTGGGTATAATAATACCTACTTTGATGTTTAATAATTTAATGAAGCAAAAAATATAAATGAGATAATATTTCGTTGTGTTTAAATTTTTGCGATTACAGGACCTAGTCAAACTAAATAATACAAAAATTGTCTCTTATACTTAGTCTCAGAATTTACATCCGCATTGGGTGTAAATTCGGTAAATATATTATAATTATGTCGATTTTCGTATTTTTATATCTTGTCATAATTTTTTAAATATTATAAGTGTACTATCTCGTCCCTAAACATATACATATGTATAAGTATACATATGTTTATATGTCAATCTGTAGATATCGAATTTGTAATAAAAATAATATCATTATGTAGATATTCATTTTTAATTTTGGAATTTTATCTTATTTCATTGAAAGCTTAGTCTTATTTTGATATTGATCTCAATAATACATTGTAGTATACTGGTAGCACTTCTCGTGTGAAATGTTCCTCGCTATGGCATTGAAAGAAAGCTGTCGCGACAGGCTCCGTATGTTCATTGGGAAAGGTAAAGTCCAACTCAAACTATATACCTACCTACTCGTACATTTATATGTACGAGTAGTACCACTAATGAGTTACGACCTTTATAGGTCGTAACTCATTAGTGGCACCTGGCGCCCAAAAAATACCCGAGTACCTACGGAACCCTCGGCGCGCGAGTCTGACTCGCACTTGGCCGGTTCTTATTAAACCCCTTTAGTATCTACATGCCATCGGATCGGAACGCTAAATCGCTTGGCGACACACCTTGGGTAACTAGCCACGACCGAAGTCTCCCACCAGACCAGACCAGAAATTTAGACATCATAAATTTCCAAACCCCTGCCGGGAATCGAACCCGAGACCTCCCTCTAATAAGAGCACAGCGCTTACCAGCGAAGCCCGTCAAAACAGGTGAAGAAAGTGTCGATCAATAAAAACTAACTTTTGGGACATTATTGTTAGTGCAACAACCGCATTAGAGACTTAACTCTGATAACGTTACATTGCATTTGGGTAGATAAGATACTATCTTTATTCCAGTCATTGACAAGAAAAATCTGGGTTAGAATGAATAACAAGTCTAACTTGTATCTGCTACAATGGCAGGTCAAAGACCACAAAAAGTAAACATTTTTAGGACGGTCAACAAGTTTATCTCACTATATACCTAGTAAGTATAAAACAATTGTCTAACTGTTTGACAGCACTATATAACTCTCAACAAAACCGGCCAAGTGCGAGTCTAAAGCAAATCTTAAAGCGACAGATGCTTTTTATAGCGGAAAATCAAAAGTACCCACGTACTGTCAGTTTGTCCTTCAATCACATCGCAACAGAGCATTGGATCAACGTGATTTTTCGCATGGGTATAGTTAAGAACCTGAAGAGTGACATAGGCTCATTTTTATCCCAAAAAATCTGACAAAAACTTATTTTTTATACCCTATATCCACGCGGACAAAATCACGGGCATTAGCTAGTCACACTAATATTATAAAGGAGAAAGTTTGTATGTGTGTGTGTGTATGTTTGTTACTCCTTCACGCAAAAACTACTGGACGGATTTGGCTGAAATTTAGAATGGAGATAGATTATACCCTGGATTAGCACATAGGCAACTTTTTATCCCGGAAAATCAAAGAGTTCCCACGGGATTTTTAAAAAACCTTCATCCACGCGAACGAAGTCGCGGGCATCAGCTAGTAAGTACATAAATTTATAGAAAGGTGTGGAAAATCTCCGTCCCCATAGAGTGCTCGTATCGATTTAACACTAGATGGGTCAAGGCTGCGTAGGTACTCGTACCTACTATAAGCAGACATAAATTAGGTCAGCGGGGAAACTGCCCAGTGGCCTGTTTCATTCAAAGTTGTGTTCCATGGCATAATATATTCAGAGCTATTTCCATCAAGGCTTAATTGAGTTGGTACTTACCTACTTGATTAATTATTATTTTTCACGCATAGTTATTAAAAAAATAGTATATTTTGAATGACTTAATACGAACGTGCGTTTGTCTGTTTATCGTTCATTTAACCGATTATGACGAAATTTTCTTAAACCGATTTTCTTGGATTATGGCTAAGAACACTCTCGATCAAGCCACGTTTCAAATTAAAAAAAAAACTCTTTTAAAATCAGTTCATTAGTTTAGGAGCTACGATGCCAAAGACAGATACACACCTCAAACTTATAACACCCCTCTTTTTGGGTCGGGGGTTAAAAAGAAATAATAACAAAAAGATTGAAGAATTTTACAAATTTTGATTCGTTTTGAAACCGACTTCTTACATTCTACTCCATTTGTCATGAGACTGACAACAGAACCTACTGCAATTGAGTGGTTGCCTGTTTTAGAAATCTTGTCCGTCTTTTTACACCTTTCGGTCAATCGCATTCGCCGCAGGGGATTTGTTCAACTTCAAGCAGTCCGCTTAATTTGAGATTCATTGAATCTGTTACTCTACCAAGTAAGCCGACAACGTTATTTGAAGACCTAATTGAATGAGACTTTGGACTAGGAACTAACTGGAAGAATAGCTAACCATAAACCGATCAGTTTATGGTTAGCTATTCTTCTAAAACTTTATTTTTTATTTTTTAGGACTGCTGACTGTAGAGTGCTGAGTAGGTACTAATTACTATTACCTATATTTTGTGTGCATCTTCGAATCCCACCTGTTGGAATAATTGTATTACTAATTGATCCAAGTACAAACTGTACACTAGGAATAAATAGACAAAAAATCTGCATAGAAGCATGAGAATAGCAGAGTATTGAAAGGTTTAATTTTTATGCGTCACTTTACTGACAATAATTGCAATCAGTGAAATAGTTCAGTATCATAAATTATTTCATTGAGATAGACTAAAACTTGGTCTTTGAGAGTGCAGGTTTTTATTAAAATTTTAACGTCTTTAGGTAAACAAAGTATGCATGTTTTATCAGACAAAATATTATGATATTAGCATGATTTATTAGGTCTGGCTAGTCGTCTGTTTTTGTTGGTATCAATTTATATAGTATTCTATTAACATATTCTATTAACACCAATATAATGCCTTGTCGCGTCTGGCACAACTTTCTCTGACTCCGGTTACCCGAATGCGTAAGTTCTTATGATGGATTATCGCTTTTCTCAGTTACGTTAGTTTGAACAATAAGCACAGTGTCTCTTTTAAATCTGTTTTATCGGGATACTAGCCGATGCTCGCGACTTCACCCGCGTGGATGTAGGTTTTTAGAAATCCCGTGGGAACTCTTTAATTTTCCGGGATAAAAGAAACCTATGTGCTAATCCAGGATACAATCTATCTCTATTATTTCAGCCAAATCCGTCTAGTAGTTTTTGCGTGAAGGAGTAACAAACATACACACACACACACACACATACACACAAACTTTCGCCTTTATAATATTATTAGTGTGATAGTCTGATGTGATTCTTTCACACAGTAAATACACTGATCGAAAAAATATCCGTAGGATTGTTCATAATGATATTTATGCTTTATCATACTTTTTAAACGGCAAAGCTTAAAAGTTTAGTTTTAAGCTTTGTTTTATTTAAAACTATCTATTGAGAAAATGAGAAGATTTTTATTAGTGGTCTTGTAATCTAAAAGAAAACGAAGTTATTATAAATTAATTAAAGTCGAATGAAGACCAGAATTAGTTAAAGATTTAAAAGAAAATGAACTGAATCTATTGTTACAATCTCTAAACAAAACTAAATTGACTAGTATAAATCTAAATTGCTATACTTTTTCGCAGAAAACATTATCAAAGGGATAGCAAACATAACAGCTTGTCATTTTAGTTTAGAGTTTATTACAACAAACTCAGCTACAACAATTATTATATCTTTAAAAAAGTTATATCAACGCAGGACAGTATAAATCATCTCACACGGGTAATAAATAACACTGATCAAGAATTTATTAAAAAGTCACACATACCTAAGCAGCCTGTGAACCATATAATTAGTAACATTAATAACCTTAAGGAGAAAGCCTCACAAAAAATCGTGCGGGACGCTCCAGCTATCGGTCCGGACAACCGGAGATGCGTTTCTCCTATTAACGTAACGATTAAACAGCTATTAACCGAATGCCGACGTATGGCCGCCGTGTTTCCTGTTTACTTGACTGATGGCTTGTTCGCAGTTGTTGATTTTACCCAATTACACGTAATTCAATTTGCTTTAGCGCGGTTTTTATCACTGTCATAGAAACTGCGCTTCGTTTTGCTCCACATGCTCGGCGTGATTTAAAGCTGCATTTACCTATACGTCATATTGTGTGCTCGTTTTTACTTCGTTGACTTACTTTTGTAATTTACTAGCTAGGGCTAACTTGTATTTGAATAAAAAAAAGCTGATGCCCGCAACTACCTATTTTTGGGTAAGGTCTGACGAAATCACAAACACAATCTTTATGATAAATTATTATACTTTTATTTAATATTTAAATTTATTAACTTTTACATTTGTGTCAAATAAATGTTGTTCCTCTTACGTTAGTATATTTCCGAATGTCGTCGTTTTAAAACCACTCTTACAGGTAACCTCTCCACGTTTATTAGCCACTCCCCTTTTTATCTTATCGTTATCGGCCAATCCAAATTGTACAATGAATAAACTTAGTGACTAATATACAAATCATCAAGCTCGTTTAACAAATCATCTAAGTAATAAAGATGTTTTCATCTTATATATTGATTACAAATATTATCCTTTATTATGCTACAATTCATCAACTAAAAACTATAAGAATTTTATATACAGTACGTTTATCGATCAGATGTTGAACAACTTCAGCCAATCAATGACGCCTTCTAATATGATGTTATGATTTGTTATGATTTGAGTGGCGCCAACTATCTAATCAGTAACTTCTATACGTTTATAGATAATTAAGATGGGCCAAGCTTACAGCTCGGCCATCCTGTTTTAAGCGAGTCTCATCACTTTTAAAAAAAAAATTAAAACTTAAGTAACATGTAAACTTCACAACCAAAATGACAAAGACTTAGTTCAACAAAACAAAAAAAAATTAAGATGGTAATTAATTAAATTAATATTCTTGCTAACCTTAACTAGAAGGAATATACAGTTTTATTGATACATTGGTATTGATTATGATTGCAACTTAATTTTAGAGCACTCGCAGCAACCCTTTCCATCCGATATAATTAGAAAATAGCAGATAAACTCAATTCAATTCCAAACTATTTACCCTCGCAACTTTACCTGCCAGTCTACAGTAGCACTCAAATTTAGCCTTTAATCTAAAATTCATTTTTCTGTTCTCTTCCGCTAATATTAAAATAAAAAGATGCAGACACTCTAAATTTATAAATAATTTTTCAAAAATCATAAAGATATCAAAAATTGCGAGACCAGTAGCAACTAAAGGAGGCCTCCATTTAATCAAAGAAGGTAGGTACATGCATAAAGTCCGAAGTATCAATTATAACTCACAAGCCAATATTTTACAGGAACACTCAATAGAGATTTGGGGATGAGCATGTAAAACTAATTACTAAAAACTACTTTAAAGGGTTTCAAGTATCTCAAAATAAATTGTTAAAAGTTCTGTTCCAACTAGACTCTCCTTCCCACTAAAGAATTATATAAGAAAACTGATGAACTATATTATATAAGTCAATTATACAAATTCAAAATATGTCTATTTGTTAGGAAAATACTATTAAAGTCCGTACATACACGCATCACTTTAAAGCTAAATCTCATAAATATGGTACACAAAACGAACATACCTATTATGCTACAATTACATAAAGCTAGGACTAATTATGGTATGTAAACTACCTAGCTCTACTACATAATGTACTTGCCGAAACTCATACTGGAGGAAAAATCTTTTACAAAGTTTAAAGTTTAATCAAACAGTGTCAAACACCATAGATATCTTAGCTAGATGTAGGTATAGTTTGTTAACGAATATAACGTGTTTTGACTTTTTATATTATTGTATAGTCACCATACCTTTAAAGATTATGTTTTCTTTCTATATTTATATTTAGAATCGGGAGCGATTCTTAATATGAATATGTGTAAGTGAACTTCTTGTCCTTTTGATAAAATAAACTCTCTAAACTTAAAGTTAATCGCCGCCAGTTCTCGATTTAAATCACAAAACATTTTCATACACTTTCAACGCAATAGTTTTACGCACATATTTTCTTCTTCCCTTCTTATTGGAAAATCGCGGATTCCGAGCCTTGGCGCGTCTCTCTTCTACCGGGATACATATATGATTGTCCTTATTTCCCTCCAGATCCAAATTTTTAATGACCCTTATCCTAGGGTCTTTTCCCTCCAGATCCAAATTTTTAATGACCCTTATCCTAGGGTCCACCTCCTTCCTCCTATAGGACTTTTTGTCCATAGCCCGTAACCTCGGGGCTTTTCCATCCTTTCCTTCCTTGGGACTTTGTGTCCCTGACCCATACCTAGTTTTGGGTCATCCTTTCCCTCATTTGTTCATTTCCAACATCCTTGGATCCTGCAAACATAAAACACTTTGAGTAGACCGTTCATTTAATTTTGTTTCATAAGCATCCATCATAATACAATCCGACCTAAGAGAAGTAATTTTACTTGGTAACCTAGAAAACCTATTATCATTATTATAATTTAGTTTTCTCCAGTTCCGTACCCCTCGAAGGGTGCCTACGAGACCCTATTTTCTAAACCTCTGCTCTCCGTCCGTCTGTCCGTCTGCACGTGCGTCACGGCCCGAACCGCGAACGGCGTATCGTGAACCGTGATAGATAGAGAGTTGAAAGGAACGTGATTACGGATGTATGAAAATCCTATGCCTGGTTGCTTCCAATTCAAACTTTTTCTTTTAATGCAGATTACGCTTCCCATATTTCTTACAATTACCTATTGTTTTTTTTTTCTAGCAAAATCCACATTCTGAAGTACTAATGGACAATGTTAAACAAACGCCAGGGTACAGTAGTTGCGTCACTTGTGCCTCTTAACCATATAATATCTACATGCAAAAAGAATCTTTGATTTATAATTTCACATGATACTTATATATTTTATTTTAGCCATAATATGCACCATATGGCGTACTTTGTCGTTTCGAGTAACATAAGCAGAACTACCAAATTCGACCCTGGGAACGACACAGTCGCGACTCGCCGCCGAATGATACCTATTAGTTTATCATTAATTCCTTTTCATAGAGAAAAGCGATATCAACATAATAGCAGGAAAAAAATGAAATAAATATTCCGTTCGATACATCTCTATTCTCTACGACATCAAAATCTCTATCACAAGCTGATCGATCATAAAGATTAGAAGAAAGTAGGTACCTTATACATTATTTTATATGTTAACCGTAATGACCCGCATCTGTTCGATTTCCCTTTATTCGTTTCGTAAAAGATTCATCCTCGTACGTCCATCATCATCATCATCGTCATTTACATCGTCATCATCATAAGGTCACTGTTGAACATAAACCTTCCCTAGTAAGCACCACACGTACTGTCCTCAGCCTTCCTCATTCAACCCCTGGTTCCTATTGATACAAACCACTAAACCCCCCCCCATCAAATGTGTACCTATCTACATCCATCCATCATACCCAAATGCCGTGCTGGTTGATGTGATGAGCGACAAAGTGTTAACCTCTTCAATACGTCATGGAACTGTAGGAATAGCCATGGAAGACCTCCAAACCGAACGTTGATATTTTGTGTAAGTGGTCCCACGAGTTAAAAAAAATATTCTTGTCCATAAAGGAACAAGCCACGATATAGATTCTTCTATCGGAACTTAAATATTCCAATCACTGCATGTATTCCAACTAATCAGTTTGCTACTGTATATTTGAAGTTGATAATAAATAAAAATGTTAGCTTAATTAAATTCCTATGATAATTCGATTTTTGGTGCATCAACCAGCTTCACCTATTATGTAAAATTAAATATATATATTTTTTTTTAAATTACCGGCTGTACATTTTAAACTAACCTAAGCAAAATATACTTTCTTACTAATAACTTAATCTTAAAAATTTTCAAGAGGATCCTTCCGCCTCAAATTAACTCAATGATAAAAATGAACAGGAAACTTTAAATGTTGTAAAATCCAGCCAATGCTTCGTACCTTGCCTTATTAATCCAATAGGTACTTCTTTGGATTTTGTCAAAACAAAATACTTTTACTTGTTGAGTGTATAATAAATAAATAATGTAATAAATCAATTACCTGTTAAAGCTAATAACTTTTACAGAAAGCGAACCTCATGATATCTCTTATGAGTTTTAAGCGTAAAATTACCACGCCGAAAACAAAACATGAGCTGACAGTACTCTTATTTGATATACGTAATCCAGTAATACTATATCTATCTACATAATTCGTAAATATGTATGTATAGTTTGTAAGTTACTATTTCACTTTATGCTGTTTCAATGCTTTAAGTTATTATTTTTATCTTTGTCTCATTTTTTTAGTTTAGCCTCATTCTATTTTTAAACTTACTATTTCGCTATAATATTTACAAGTAACCTCATCGAAGACTACACGGTCTTCTGATAACCCAACAAGCATTTATCCAACAGCTATCGCTTTCACCCGAACGGAGGTTCCCTGAAATATACTGAGATAACAATACCTAGTCGACACATGGATGTACAAGAGCGGCAACAAGCTATGACCTCCTCTAGTCATAACTATATCTTTATGATTGTAACATTTCAAACAGTGAAAGTATGTATAAACGATTTCGTCCATAGGACATGCGCTCTAAAGAATGTTAATATAATTATCAGCAACTAAAAGCTTGAAGAAACTAATAGGTACAACTTGTCTTTGAAGTATGAAAATATGCACATTTATCAAGTATACCAGTCCATCAAACATTAAAGTACGCATTTATAAAATGATAACTCACTTATTAATCAAGATAACTACCTGTTTATCAAACCTACCCTACCAAATATAAATAACTACTCACCAAATGTAATACTTTATAACTTAAGTAAAAATATGAAACAAATGTGCATCAACCACATACATACACTCTTCAAATTCATCCATTTATCAAAATGTTATATAACATAACCATTCACCAAATCCATTATATACTTAGTTCATTAAATCGTTTAGTCAAACTTTACTCCACTTGCCACGATTGCAAATTTTCCAAAATAATCAGCCGCAAACATTGCAGCTCATCTCACTTGATAATGCATCCCTCCCTCAGAAAAACAGGCATTAGGAATGTCTTTCCAAGACGCGCGAGAGACAGCCACCGTGGCTTTTCGCGAGATTTAATCCAAATTGAACTAATGCCTAAATAAATGATTTAATTAGAGGGCGATTGCTTTTGCAACCTCTAACCGTCCAATCAAACACCGAAAGTATTCAATAATCCGAGACGTAAATAAAAACCCGTCAGAACACCGTATTTATAAAAACAGAGACAAGAAAAAGATTCCTCCTCGCAATAGATCGCGTGACATCCAACAAGTGAATTATCGACTTTATTACACAACTTATCCTCAACATGTTTTACATCATTTCCTACAATTGAAATCTTTCTATTTTAAATACCCTAACTACAACTTCATAATCCAACCAAAAATCAAACTAGATTTATCCCTCGGTCCCACATCTTTAATGCTTTTTTTTTCTGTTTGGGTAACTAAAACAAAAAAAAATATATACTCATGTTATAAAACGTTGTCAAAGCTTTCCTGAACGCGCTAAATAAGCAAAAACATAAAATCAGGCGAAATGCCAGACCAGCCGAAAACCCTTCAATGCTTAATCATCCTAAAAAAAAAATTATGATCAATATTCATATTATTATCATGAGATACTACCGGCGCTCCTAAGCGAAATTTATAAGGCACCGCATTTCGATTTTATCAAATAGACTGATCAATTTCGAGAGCACAACAAACGTGGTTTCCTGAGAGTTTTGTTAACTAAATGCATATCGAAACTGAACTATCGCGAAGCGAGTCAAGCGAGCGTGAATTTTTTTTAAAATATATTTCTGGGATAATGTCATGCCACAAACGCGAGCGTAGTGCAAAGATATTTGCCTAAAATTTCTTGCGTACAACAAAGAAAATAGTATTTTGGTAGTAGGTACTTATTATCGCGCCCTGCCCTAAGGGCAGTACTGTAGGTATATTACCATTAAAAAAAAACTTACTCTAATTTTAATAGAACATTTGCCAGGAATTTAACCCGCCAAGCGATGTTATTCCAATAAAAACAAAATCATATTGCATTTAAATGCGGCAGTACACAGTTAATTGCGTGAATACAGGTAAAAAAAAAAACCCCGCTGCCCATATACTATACCTACCTACTACTCGTAGTACTCAAATTATTGTGCCAGTATTAAAAGTAAATTAGCTGTTATCTAGCGTGGTAGACTACGGCCTAAACCCTTCTCATTCTGTGAGGAGACACTTGTTGCTCAGTAGTGGGCCGGCCATGGGTTGTTCATGGTGAGCTGTTATCAGCAAAGTTATGTTTGAAACTCAAACATTACGCGTTTCAAGTGGTAAAAATAGATAAATGAAAACATTTCTCCTCACTTTTGTAAAAAAAAACACTTATTTATGCACCCCGTATTTAAAACTATCTGACTACCTACCTACCATAATTTTAAATTTAGTTAAAGAATAACCAGATAAGATAAACCTACTTTTACACCCATTTTAGGATTTATATTTCTCAAAATGCTCAATTTATTAACCCTGGTCACTATTACTTTATTACAACGGATCACCTTCATTTTTATCAATTAACATTTTATATCCCCAATCACTCAGTAACCATTACAAGTAGAGGCGGATTATTTCACTGGCAGGCGTAAAACGAAAAGCTATTTCATGTAACTTTTTCTACCTTATCCCAAAGCGGTTTACAAAAAATAATAATTTCACAAAACAACATTCAAGATGCCCAATGAGTGCTGTGTGATAATATCGCGTCACTGTGTGCTAGAAAAAGGAAAACATCTATCTATACAATGAATGCAGCAAACGATTGAACCTAAATCCAGAAATTCACCTTCCGTAAAACAAAACCACTAGGTATGTGAAAATAAATCCCTATCGTAACTCTTAACCAAACTAATTCGGCACACGATTACAAGTGTGAAGATTGAAATACCACGTTCCGTGAGATATTCACCTGTGAAATCATTTAATGAGAAATAAAACCCCGGCAGGACATAGTAGATACATCCTGAAAACTATTTAAAAGTAACAATAACGCCCATCATTAAGTAAACCACACTTTTTATATTGTTTAACACTATGTTCACTATCTATTCCATTGTACCCACGATACAGGATAACCTAGTGCGGGTACCACCAGAAACAGGAAAATTGTACAAGACTGTATTTTGTAAATAAACATTTTTCATTTTTCATTGTAAAATAAGCCTTCTAAATACCTCAATGTTATTTAAACCACAATTTGAAGGTCGATCGCATTTGTATAACCAATATACAAGATGAATTATAAACATGTGGGTAATTCTAGGTATCATAACGTTATATAATTTCCATTCCAACTCGGAGCAAAGCTTTTTAACAAAATGATAACTAAATGTAGAACAAACAAAACGAAAACCCACACAAATAAAAATAAAAAAAAAAATTACCATTAATAGCTATCAATAAAAATAAAATCATGGAAAGATCCTACCCGTTTATCCAGAAATCCTTTGATGCCATGACTAGGTACTTTGATATATTGAGGCCCAAATATTGGCCTTGTGCTCCAAAATGTCTGTGGTCTACTAGACCTCCACTTCTTTCTCGTTCCTCTGTATATTTCCACTTGTTTCTCTGAGTCGTGAGCGTGACAAGAAAATATTATATTTTCTTGATGTCCCTCTTCTGACCTTTTGGGTAAGGTCTGACGAAATCACAAACACAATCTTTATGATAAATTATTATACTTTTATTTAATATTTAAATTTATTAACTTTTACATTTGTGTCAAATAAATGTTGTTCCTCTTACGTTAGTATATTTCCGAATGTCGTCGTTTTAAAACCACTCTTACAGGTAACCTCTCCACGTTTATTAGCCACTCCCCTTTTTATCTTATCGTTATCGGCCAATCCAAATTGTACAATGAATAAACTTAGTGACTAATATACAAATCATCAAGCTCGTTTAACAAATCATCTAAGTAATAAAGATGTTTTCATCTTATATATTGATTACAAATATTATCCTTTATTATGCTACAATTCATCAACTAAAAACTATAAGAATTTTATATACAGTACGTTTATCGATCAGATGTTGAACAACTTCAGCCAATCAATGACGCCTTCTAATATGATGTTATGATTTGTTATGATTTGAGTGGCGCCAACTATCTAATCAGTAACTTCTATACGTTTATAGATAATTAAGATGGGCCAAGCTTACACTATGCGCGGATTTAGGTTTTTGAAAATTGCACGGAAACTCATTGGTTTCCCGGAATAAAAAGTAGCCACTGTCATTCTTTAGATTTTTAACTGTGTCTGATTGATAGAACTATCAGGGACTAGCTGATGCTCGCAACTTCATCCGCGTGTTAAGACTTCTTCAAAATCCTGTGGGATTTTTTTCTTCCTCTGGCTTTGGAATTCTTTGATTTCTGTGATAAAAAGTATCTTATATCCGTCCCCAGGATACAGAAGATTGATTGATGATGATTGATGTTTCAACCGATTTGACCAGTTTCGCCTACCTCCTGCGAAAAAACTAATCACAATCATTAGAATAACATACTTCAAGACTCATGTTATCTAACTTAATCAAAAATATTGTTTAAGTCACTAAACGTAAATATGCCGTACATGAAGTTTTCGACCATTTTTGTAGTATAATTGCCCAAACAAATTGTTGATTAGTTCTTAATTCAATAATTATTCTTTCGATTCGAGTTTGATAACCAAGAAATTGGAAACAAAATCAACAATAATCCAAGGCATACAGACTACAGTAATGGTTAAGCAAATAAATTGAAATGTCTTGTCAAATTATTTTGGACATTTATAAATGTCCAAAATAATTTGACAACAAGGCTTACAGAGACAGTATTTAAATTAATACGGCCAATTTTGACGAAATTGATTCAGAGATAGCTCAGAGAATCCCGAGGAAGGGCTTTTTATCCCGGCAAATCAAAAAGTTCTCACAGTTTTTTGAAAAAACGTATATCCACACCGAAAAAGTCGCGGCTATTTGGTAAAGAGATAGTTTGCATCCCGAAAACGGATACATATGGCTACTTTTTATCCCGCAAAATCAAAGAGTTCCCACGGGATTTAAAAAAATTAACTATTATTTATTAATAATGTATTTATATAGCTTTTATATTATGCATTTATTTTCTACACGGGCGTGAGAGTGAAAAGTATATTATTTTAATAAAGTACCTACCATACACTTTGCCTAGGAATAAAATTAATTGACGCTGACTGTACTTTAGAAAGCGGAACTCAAGATTTTTACTCTGAATTCACTGAGCGCTTTCATCGTCAATACCTACTTGAAGATTGACGCATATAAAATATACCACATATAATATTTTATTCTTGAATATACATAAATATTAAGCAGTGTGTACTGAAACATGGCTATTGGCTAGTCACACATATTATAAAATACAGTTATAAAACTTTCTTACATATATTAATTTAGTCAACTGACTTTTACACGCGCAAGTGGTTATACAAGTAAAAGTCAATCAATGTTTTACTAATCGAGGTTAGAGCCTAATTTTTAATTACTACACGAAAAACAAGTGGATGTCAACTTTATAATATTATGTATAAACTGACACAATTTTTTATACGTAGTAAGTAGATAAGTTCTTATAGGTCTGCCAATCCGCACTTTGCCTGCGGGGTAAACTATTGCCAAATCTTTTCTCATTTTAAGAGGAAACCCGTGCTCTGTAGTGAGCCAGTGGTGGGTTGATCATGATGATGATAACTTTTAGTCGTCCTATAAAGATAAACTATAAAGATTTACAATAGTTATATCACACTATACGTTACATATTATACTAACAATATTACGATTAATGAATGCATAACAGTTTAAAACAATACCGACTTACCGACTATGCCATAACGAGGCACGTATTGGGTACGTATACCTTTTATGATAGGTAATACGTGATGTACAAAATCGTAACTTATTATGGTGTTGGTAGGCATAACTTACATTAAATCATTCAATGAGGAGTCAGATTTTAGATTCAATGGCCGTAATATTGACCTAATTATTACGGAATATAATTATTAGCATAGTATCATGTATAGGACATAAAATAATATGGACTGAAAAAGAAACAATATTAATTTTTTGCTAGAAACTATTAAAATGAACCCTACTCGATAATACTTCCTGTACACTTCCTCGTAATAAAAAAACAATTTTCAAAAATATCATGAACAATCCTTATCTCGACATAAATCATTAACATAGAAGTGTTATCAAACCAGTTTATAAAACTATCTTCAATTATATTGTAGGTCAGTGAATTGACTTTTTTTAGATATCGAAAGACACTAGGTCAAGTAATATTAATATTAAAATATTAATTCAGGTGAAAATTTTCAAATGAGGTCGGGTCTGCATCTTTAATGACATTGAAACCTGGTTTATTTGTTAGAAGGTTGTGTGAGATCCGGAAAATGGTAGTTTTGTATTTCATACATTTTCTAGGTATAAATGGAACCTTGCATCGGAAATCGCAGTGTTGGCAGACCCCTCACTAGGTGGGTGACACGAGAGACACGGGGAACGAGTTACAGGGAGCTGGAGCAAATGGCACAGGACCACGACTTGTCGAAGTCTCTACAAAAGACCTATGAGAGCAAACATTATCGTGATTGTCTTTAAACAATAAATAATTTGAAGACAACAACGGTAGTTTGAAGACAACCACGATGATTTCCTAAAAAGTTCTGATGACCAAGTTATTTGTATATACAAAAAAAAGATTGTATTGCTTTTTGATTCACTGACTTAAACTGGGATAGTGTTGTTGGCAGTTTTATCTTTTGCTTGAGGGCCTTTGCTATAATAGTAGAAGCATTCAATACCTGTTTTTCGGTATTAGAAATTCCTTTTTTTCAGGATTCCATACTTCAAGGATGCGAACGGGATTCTTTGTCTATTCTTTATATCCTTTTTTATAATAGTGTAGTTCTTTAAGTTAATATGATATTGCTTTCCATTCTCGCATTAACTGGTAACTAAGTAGACCAAAAGCTCTGATGACATCGTTACTCTATGACGATGCAAAAGGTCTGTCGTCATCATTACGCTACAATAAGGCTACAATGCAAAATGTGCTGAATGTCAAGCTTACAGCGGTCAATGTCAATGAATATTTACGCAACAATGCGGTTACGAGCGCTGCCTTCAGCGTATAGCGTACTACGAGGTTTGTACTACGAATGGAGGTTAAGCCAAACTTTTAGGTCTCTCGAAGCATGGCATTTAACTTTTCTGAAAGGAGAGCTGTACTCAGTAGTGGACCAGCGATGATGATGAGTTGAGATTTGATTTTGCCATTCAGTTCGTGATCGCATTGTTCTAGAAGTTTGGCACGATATCCTAATTATACGGAAGTAGTAGGGCGGTACCTTGTACGTACCCAGTACCTACCTGGAGCTTTCTGTCACTAGCGTTCCAATAATGAACTATTTCAGAACATTCAGGTATCAACTTTGATTTTCGCTTATCATGTTAATAATCTAACAGCTTATATGAGTTATACCCTTAAAAATTATGGACAGCTATTTCGTATTAATAATTCTTTGAATTGTTTCAATGTGATTCAGTAATTTTTCGTATTTTGTCAATATAAGATGTATTCTATTCTGATGTGTGTGTTCTATTTATATTATGTTTCGTTTATGTTGTTGAGTTTAAGTAGCATGAAATATAAGCAAATAGGTACATATTTTTTTAAATAAATAGACAGGTAATATTCTCAGAGGAAAAACCAAATGAGGGCGAAATTGAGAAAGTTTGATCAAATTATGTAAACACATTCAATAAGATTCACTTCATTAATGCAAGAGCGAGCGTCTGTTTGACCCACTCAACTGACGAGCTGCGCAGTGCGCTGAATGCTCGCGAGAATTTACCATCTTTCCCACCCATGTTCCCGCCATTTTATTTTTTATCAAATGTGAAGAGAAAATTCCATCCTAAAACAATCAGAAAGAAATGATTTTTCCAATAAGTAGTTTTCAAAGAAATCTTAATCCTTTTAGCAACACTGGCCAACCTGCCACTGAAATCCGCCACAAAAATCGGCGATGGGATGGAATTTCCAAAAATCCCGAAGTGCGTACCTACCTAATTCTTTATTTTTGCCCAAAAGCCCGAATACCAATATTCATACACAGGTACTCGTATAACTTGAAAAATGACAGGCTTTCATACAAATTTTCATCCTCTATTTAACCCCCTTGAGATTTGTGAAAAACCTGAAAGTTGAAACACGTGTTTCTTCATTTTAAATTACAAGTCTAAATACCAATTTTCATAGATGCAAAATGACGGACTTTCATGCAAACTTTCATCCCCTATTTGACCCCTTTAGGGATGGAATTTCCACAAATAGTTTTTAGAGAGCGCTTGAGTGGCAAAAAAATCTAAGTGCGTTGATATGTCAGTAGGTACTTGACCTACTTTTAAAAGCCAATGAACCTTATATCTAGAGCCTATCAACATTTTAAATATTTCTTCAATACAAATTAATGACAATGCAATGGGTTTTTAAGTCGACACCAAAAAGGGGTGCAACAGGATGTTGAAAACTTCCACGCAGACAAAGTCACGAGCTTTAACTAACTCATTGAGTGTTCAAAGCAAATCACACAAAATGGTTTTTAATCAACCCCTAGAAATGGGTGTAACTATAAAATACTAAACTCCTCGAAACGAAAACGATGTCTGGTACTAGGTACTCGTAATTGTAAAAGTTCTAATAGTTTCGTCAGGTTTTCTTCTCCGTTCTAGCATGTTCTATGTCACCAGGATCTGTATACTCTAACATTTAAAAATTCAAGCATATTCTGTTTGCATTCTCGCAGGTTCTCCAGATTAACTAGGCTCGGCTATCACCTAGAATAATCTAAACCCATTTTAAATGGGTTATTATCGAGCATGCTTTTTAAAAGCTCCATCATATTATATTTTGCCTGTTTTTTCTTCCTTCTAGCATATTCCAGTAATCAGTCTTCTTCTAAACTCATATGCTAACTATTTAACTAAGCTTATCATCATATTGTAACCAGTAAATAAAAAAGTCGACATACCGTAAAAGCTTCCGAATTCAAACGAGCACACACAATGTCACAGTTCTCACAGATAATGCAATGGTCCCACAGATAAAAATCGAAATCGGATGACACGTGCGGATCACGTTTGGTTTTCGAACGCGACGGTGCGCGCGCGCCGGGCCGAGAGTGACAAGTGGTTACAGCGCAGGTGTCAGGCTCCCTCTAACAAGGTCGGGCCCCCTCTCTACGACCATTTCACCCGGAGAAAGTCTGCCTACATACATACCAAATTTTCGAACTGATTGAGTCGGAATTAAAGGCCGTGTGATGAATGAAGCGAGGGGTCAACGTTGAAGGTTACACAGGTTTAACTTGCTCAATATCCCCGGAGCTCTGGCTATCGGGCTGAATCGTTCAGGATTAATTACTGGAAATGATTTGTGCTTTATATCTGATTGCTGCGAGCGAAAGGAAATAATTCCTTGAATCATAAGTTCTGTGGTTTGACAGCTGGAGTTTCCATTTTTTTTAATTGCGAGATAATCCGTAAATAGCTCGACTGATTTAAATATTTTTTTGTTTTGTTTGACTCAATACTGGGGTAGTTTAGAAATTAAAAAAAATCAATATGGCTGAAAATTTTACAATAAAACTTAAAGTTAGCCTTATCTAATCACTGTACAAATCTTGCCCGCGTGGAATGGTGCCAAAATTTATTTGTAACTTTAACATTTCCCTGGATCAAATTTTGGGTAATCCAATCCAATCATATGAACAGTGAGCAAAATGCTTCTTATTCTGTGGAATTCTCCGTAGAAAAGAAAACTGACTTTACTTTATTAATTTTCTACATCTACACTTAAAAAGCAATAGTAAAGTGTACTTGTAGTGCAAAGCACAGTTAGGCATTAGCATCAAAACAATAGTTAGTGACTTGGATGCCACTGAACACTGGGAACACATCCACAAAAGGTAAAAGGCAGAACATCTCAATGAAATAAAGATCAGTAGGTAAGACCTTCTTGTGCTTGGCCTCGACAAGCATATGCTACAGGTTTTTGAGTTCATACGAATATGTTCATACGAATGAGCATGATTCTTGCTCGGCAAGCCTACGTGTTAATACAACTTAGTTACTACTTTACTTTATATACTTACTTATTCATTCGTTAAAATCGTTAAAGCAGTGTGGGACAACCTCCAATCCGCTGGACCGATTACCTGAAGAAGGTGGCGGGAAGCGGGTGGATGAGGAGGACAGTGTTTGTTGGCGCGCTCTTGGAAAAGCCTATGTCCAGTAGTAGACGCATACAGGCTGATGGAATGGAATGGAAAAGCAAGTAATCATCCATCATCATCATAAGCCCATCGCCAGCCACTACTGAGCACAGATCTCGTCTCATATTGAGAAGGGTTTGGCTATATTCCACCGCTGGCCAATTGCGGATTGGCAGCCTCTACACACCTTTGAGTACATTGTGAAGAATCCTTAGGTATGCAGGTTTCCTCACGATGGTTTTCTACACCCTTAAAGCAAGTGATATGCCATTTCATTTTTATGTAACTCCGACATACTTAACTCTGAAAAGTTGTAAATGCGTGTCTATGATTGGACCCCCAGCTCCTCAAAGAGAAGGCGGTCGTCTTAATCATTAGGCTATCACGGCTCTAAAGTTTAAAGCAAGTAACTATTGTTGATCAAATTGAAATACGAGATAACAATTAAGTAAAAGTAAACGACTTAAATTTTTTTTTTGTTTGAATTGTTACATTTGAATCCACCATGACTAAGCAAAGTGTTTTTATAGAAAATCGCAAATGATTGTGAAGCTTGATAAGAAAACCGTTTTTGATTCAGGCTTTGAGTCTAAACTAATAAAACACATTGAAAAATATGAAATATTATCTTCATCATCATCATCATCAGACGGAATGTGTCCGAAGTGAAGTGCCGGACAGGACGTTGGGACACGTTAATATTATTTTAACAAACCCAACGTCCGATGCAGCAAAACATTTGTACAGGATGGCCCGTAGAAATATAAGACTTAGAGGTAATAGTTAATAGTATGTAGATATAGTTTTAAGTGTTAGAATAGGATAGTATGGACCTACCAGAGCCACATGGTCACACTAGTGACCCAGCTCTTTAAATGAGAAAAAAAAAACGTCATCATCAACCGATAGACGTCAGCAGCTGGTCATAGGTCTCTTGTAGGGAGTTAGTTCCACACGCCGCGCCGCCTGAATCTAGCGGCTCTCTGCGACTTGTTTGTCAGTCCATCTAGTGGGGGATCTAACACACTGCACTTTCCGGTGCGAGGTCGCCATTCTAGTACCTTAAGACCCCAACTTCTACCGGTTTTTCGAACTACATATATGTCTTGGTCTTGCCCATTCCCACCTCAGCTTCACAACCCGCTGGGCTATATCGGTTACTCTGGTTCTCCTACGGATCTCCTCATTTCTGATTTGATCACGTAGAGAAACATCAAGCTTAGCTCTCTATGCCACCTTTAAATATCATCATCATCATCGTCATCATCACCGGCCCACTATTAAGCAGGGTCTCCTCTCAGAGTGAGAAGTTACTCTACGGATCTCTTCATTTCTGATTTGATTACGTAGAGAAACTTCAATCATAGGTCTCTCTATTCCACCTTAAAATATCATCATCATCACCATCACCGGCCCACTACTGAGCACCGGTCTCATCTCAGAGTGAAAAGGATTTTTCCTTACGGGTCATTGTTTTTTGTGTAAGTAGGTGTATTTAAAGGTTTACATATACCTAGGTACTTACACAAAAAACAATGAAAACTAAAAAATAGAAATCACTTTAAATATGCACATAATTTTGAGGTAGTAAAATAAGGGCCTCTGCAACCAATAATGGTAACCTTTATAGTGCAAGTTAACTTCCATGAGAAAATTTTCTCCCAGAAACTAATTAAACAAGTCCAAAACGATTAACCTCGATAAACAAACGAAATTGAAAAGCGAATACGACGCCGGTTATTTTGAAAACCCCCATAAATTAAACCGTCCACACTAGAGCAATTATTTCCAGGTTAAGCTGGCAACATATTTGTAACACGCTACATATACTTAAACGATAATCACGTATGTTGAGTCAATGTAAATTGATCGAAGTATTGCTTGTGATCAGCCTGTTTGATAGCTACATTAGAGATTACATTGTGACGATCGCAATCACCTTTGATTGGTCAACACTTTGTGGCTACAGTGCGACGATCACAATCACCAAACATTGGTCGACACTTTTGTGGTTACAGTATGACGATCGCTACCCCCTTTGATTGGCCGTCACTGTCATTATTGCCCGAAATGAATGTTACAGCAAGAATACCATAAATTCAGTCAATCACAACAATTGAGATTGTAGCTATGATTGGTGTAGCTATTTCCTTATCGACCAGTAGAACAGGCAGTTATAAAAAACCCGAGGCTTATCACGGACGATCATGCGTTAAATGGTGTCTGGCTGAACGTGTTCTGAGTATGTTCCAACATAACTTTTAATTTTTTAATTTATTTGTTCGATGACCAGTTAGCTTTTAACTGCGATCTCACTTATAGTGATGACGCATAAAGGTGTAGGAAGACGAAACATTGGAATAAGACAGTTTAATTAAACTCTCACAAAACGGCTTCTACGATGTAGCGTACTAAATCGCTTTGCGATTTCTTAGCCGGTAAGGTGGCAACTAGCCACCAACAATGCTTCTCATCAGGCCCTGGCCTAAAGAACTAAAGAAATTATACATTCATAGATTGTCCTGCCGGGAACCGAAGCCAGGACCTCTTACTTAGCATTATAAGACCGCATTGCATCAGGCAGGTCGTCAATTTGGCTACCTCAATAAAAATTGACGATCATTCTGCACCCAAAAGGTTAACACCGATAATAATTTCTGACACAGATACATAGCTTATAAGTGTCCAGAATAAATACCACAAGATTTCTGGGCCCAAGGGCAAATTCGAGTTTCAGTCAGGCCAACTTTTTTGTAGTGACAGTTAATGCTTTATTCGTCGGCAACCGCTTTTATATGAAAAATGTTAATTGATGTTCGTTTAAAGCATTGAAAATCATTGAGTTGACTTAAAACACTCGTATTTTCCTTAGCCTTTCTATATCATTTGTTGTCAGCTATTTTTCCCGTGATACTCAAAAAATATCCAATATCCAATATCTGTTTTCTGTCGGACCCATAATTCTTTTTTTTTTAGTACAATATTATCGGTTTAATAATTATTATAATATTAATTAGTATGGTTAAAGAGAGATAGTATGACAACGTGTTTCAAGAAACATCCCTCCACTCTAACCCGTTGATGTCGGAGCAATCTACCCTAAACTAAATGTATGAAACAGATATGTTTCTGACGCGTCACGACACAACACGACACGCTACTTATATTTCCGGCTGTAGCGCTCTCTTAAAAAAACCATGCCCAGCAGTTAACGCGAACAGGTTGATTGAATGAATCTGTTAATCACGTTATTCGCCCAATGAAACCACACTACTAAACGAAAGAAATGTTTCTCTGACCAAAATAGTCAGCTGTCTACAAATCAGGCCTATATTATATGGGCGTCTTCAGTGAATACGACGGGTTAATCGACTTCCAATCTATCAGGAGTCATTCAGGCGATCAATGTTATCAGCGACGTATATCTGATCTCGTGATAAAATGTGGTTGTGAGTGGAAACAAATTTGCCTACTACTAAAACACAGCTAAGTAACACGTGGCTGATTTCGAGTTTTTGACGGAAACGGAATTCATAAAACAGATTTTTAAATTCGAGAGATTGATTTTTTATTCGTCAATTAAGCGTTTAGTTTATGATGCTAGATTTTTAATACGTAATATAAAACATAAAATTTATTGATTGATTTGGGCAATGTGATTTTCGAGACTTGAGTAAAGTACAGGGTCTGGGATATCAGGTATCAGGGCGGTGGAACGTGAGAGGGAAATTTTGATGGTGGATCCCTCTCGCAGGAGACGCAGCGGGCGCCGGAGGGCAAATGATGACCTCCGGCCTCCATGAGTTGGCGACCTGCGGTTGACGGGCGTAAGGGGCGTTCGTCAGCCGATACATAACCAGGTCAGGAGGTAGCGCGCCGTGTTCCGGGTGCGCTTCTGAGACGGAGCTGGTAGCAGCCAGCCTAGCGATGGGACCCGTCCGCTTGGCGGCGGGTCAAGTCCTGGCGGGAGTGCGGTGAATACTACATTAGTGATACCCGCGCAACCGCCAGTCCGTTGAGGAACAAACACAGGTTTTAGTGGGTGCAAGCCCCACATAACCCCTCCGTTTCCCCTGACGGAAGGGTATGCGGTAGGCATTTCCTGTGTATAAAAAAAAAAAAAGGTATCAGGGTATAAATGCTGAATTTAATATAATTTTATCCAAAAACAATGGGAATATGCACTGTCAAAAAATAAATAAAAAAATATCTTTTTGAACACAGAAATTAGATTTTTTTAGATTAGAATTTAGATTTTTATATATTTGTACTTAGCTATGTTTAGTTATCCGACTTCAGAAATATAAACGTCTCATTTGGGACGAGGAATGAAGCTTTTGTTTTCTTTTGAAATGGATCTTTTATGTTTTTATCTGATGAATTCAGTCACTCGCACAATGGGCGTTTCACATTCAAATTCAAAACGTTCTTTATTCAGGTAGGCTTTTACTGGGTTTTACTAGTGCTTGTTTTATTACGTCAAAATATACTGGTAAATAATGCTGCCTTTTGAACAAAAAGCACTTTGTATCTCGTACGTTAAAGAAAAGAAATAAGTTTTTGGTTTTTTAAAGCTATTATTGTTTGACTTGTTCGTATGTTTCTCAAAAAAGTGGTGATATATATTTGGGGGATCCGGGATGTGATAGCACGCACACTCCTCTAACTTTTCCGATGATTATGGCACCTCTGATGATAGAGTGGTGAGGTGGACAATGAAACTCTCTGGTAGCATAACTATGGTAGGACCGTTAAGTTGAGACTCATTCCCTCTGTTTTTATGAGTATACTAGAGGATGCCCGCTACTTCGTCCTTGAGGATTTAGGTTTTTTAAGATCCCGTGGGAACTGTTTGATTTTCCGTGTTTGCCTATGTCAATTACAGGGACGCAAGCTACCTCGGTACCCATACAAATCGGTTAAGAGGATGGGTTTTTGGGAATCCCGTGGGAACTCTTTGATTTTCCGGTTTAAAAAGTAGCCTATAAGCTAGCCTAGGATATAAGCTAACCCTGTATTTCGTCAGAATCGGTTAAACTGTTGGGCCGTGAAAAGGTAGCAGACAGACAGACACACTTTCGCATTTATAATATGAGTAAGTAGTAAGTAGGTAAGGATTACTTATCCGATCATCAACCACCTCCTAAAGATATATTCCCTCTAACTTTTTACATCTTCGTGCCAGAATTCGTCAAATATCTTTTTATAGAAAAATCTATCATTTCTTAAACCTGTTACCTACCTCATTAATTTCATATTAATTTCACTTTCGATATCCGGATTAAACTAATTAATATTGTTTTTAGGCAAATATTTAATTACACAGAACAAGATAAACGGGCCGCAAAAATTTCTCATTACTATTCTATGCAAACTGTCAAATATACCTAAACAAAGCATCGGCGAGGTGAAGGTGAAATTCAAATTGCCGGCCGTGAGAATATTTACTTAAGATTAAAATTCCTAAAAACGTATTTTTTATAACCTTTGTCCTTTATTTTCTTTCTTCTTTTTCTGTTGATCCAAAGAGAACTTTGCTGCTACTTTAGTAGTTGGACTCACTCGGTCCGAGTCACAGAGTGTCACATTCGTCAATGATGATGGCAGCTGGAGTCGTAAGTTCCTCGAATGGAGACTGCATCTTGCCAAACGAGATGACATCCAGAAAGTCGCTGGCATTGACTGAATGCAAAAGAACGAAGGCTGAGGACAGGCAACGTAGTCCCTAAAAGAGGCCTATATCCCACAGTGGATGCATACCTACTTGCTGTTATGATTATGACACCGAGTGCATGAGTTAGCGGAAAACGCGTATTGAAATGTAGGCATTCAGTCAATAATTAGCTTACTTATGCAGTAATATCATTACTAATACCAGGCTCAGTCAAAATACCAACAACTCACTGACTTCTCGGTGAAAACACATTTTCACCGAAAAATGCACATGTAATATCCGTACGAACCATTTCGAGCATTATTTCTCATAATCATTTATATGACGTTTCACATTTAACTCGAGTAACTCGAGTTAGAAAAAATCATCTGTGCAACCGTTTATGAAAAGGAAATCAAGAAAGGATTAAAAATATAAAGGAAATGTTTTTGTCAACCACTCATGCCAGGTGAATTTTAAATGATTTTAAATAATGTATTCACTATTCATTCATTGTTGCATTGCACATAAAACTTTCAGTTGCCAACACTAAAAGTAGTTCCATCCTGTTTACAATAGTGTTTGCCTTTTTGCATTTGATTTTGAATTTGATTTAAATAAATGAATAGAAACTTAATATAGTCCTCTCTAGTAAATTAATACTACAAATGCTATTTTTCACTGGTCTGGTCTAGTGGGAGGCTTCGGTCGTCGCTAGTTACCACCCTACCGGCAAAGCCGTGCCGCCAAGCGATTTAGCGTTCCGGTACGATGCCGTGTCGAAACCAAGGGAGTATGGGTTTAATGAAAACTGTCATACCCCTTCCAGGTTAGCCCGCTTCCATCTTAGGCTGCATCATCACTTGCCACCAGGTGAGATTAGTAGTCAAGGGCTAACCTGTATCTGAATAAAAAAAAATGGAGGCCATACCATCAATATACTTGTTATTACAGTTTTCATGCGTGAAATGTATACCTACCTAACTTTTGCTTCTCCAGTACCTTCTGGATAACTTGATAACATTTTCTCTGCATAAAGATACTTTAGTACAAATTGGTCATTTTAATAAAAACAAGTGTAAATTAAAAATTTATAACACCCCCGACAATTGATAGTTGCAGTAACTAGAAAAGAGCTGATAACTTTCAAACGGCTGAACCGATTTTCTTGGATTATAGCTAAGAATACTCTCAATCAAGCCCCCTTTCAAACAAAAAAAAAACTAAATTAAAATTGGTTCATTACTTTAGGAGCTACGATGCCACAGACAGATACACAGATACACACGTCAAACTTATAACACCCCTCTTTTTGGGTCGGGGGTTAGTTAATAAGTACTAAGTAAGTAGCTGTGAAGGTGCAGGCGTTTTTCAGCTTCGAGCAGAGGAAGTGAAATCTCGGGTTGCATGTCGGTCGGCAAGGTCGCTAGTAGGATGCGCGCAACTGGGCTGGCACTGCGCAGCGCACCGATACGCGCTCGCTAAATTACAGTGCGATCCTAAGAATATACCTGCAATAGTTTTTTTTTATATTTATTTGTACCAGAAAGTTGTAACAATAAAGAGAAATAGAAAGAAAAAGTAGACAGGGAAGCACTTATCTCTATAAGAGGGATATACCAGTGACCCTTGGCAGTGTGAGAGGTTGTCCCGCATATTGTATAGTTGTGAAGTGTGTTATGAAAATGATTTGCATTTGATAAGTCTAAGATCTAGTGGACCAGTAAAAACTAAGTTATAAAATATACTTATATGGGTTACAAGCATAAGTTAAAATTAGTAGATTTTTTTAAATAATAATAGACGAAAAAGTAAAGCAAAGAAAGAACAATAAAACGCAAGGAGCAACGGGTTCGAAAAGTAGCTAAGGAGGTTTATGATTAACAAAATTGGAAACACGACCTTTTCAAAATACATACTAAACATTGAATGCACGGGCACGTCTTGGACTCAAGATTTGCACTCTATAATAGCGAATGTATTTTACCGAGTACGTGCGTAAGTCGCGTGCGCGTGCGCCGCCCGGATACGACACATACGTTTCTAGGAGATGACTATTTATCCTACCTCGCTGCTATAACTACGGGCTTTTCTACCAACTGATCGACTTTTCTAATACGTTTGTAAAGCGACGTTAGAAAAAGTAATATATTCGTTTGACTCCGATTGAAATGCGTCAATTTGTAGCTCCTGGCTGAAGGTTTATGGTTTCCTATTCCCTTCGTTTTTGGAATATTCTTCTACAAAATAAAACTTACGACATTGCATATAGGTTTCTTCTGTAGTGTGAATCCCCCTCTGAGAAAGGAGTATCAATAACCAGCGAAATCAGGGTAGTTAGTAGAATCTGGTATGATACGTAGGGTATATATATATACAATAGGCATAAAAACTACTTAGAACTAACTACTAAATAGACTGCTGGCTATAATATTGGTAGGTACTTACCTTCAAAAGTTACCGATTTCTATTTTCTTTTTTTTAGAGACTCTTATATCTAAGTACGTCATGTCAGCCCCATTATAATCTAAGTACATGAAATAAAAACAAGATTACTATTCAATATGGTATAATAATTTTCCAAATTGAATACCTAAGTACTTGAAAAGAGCAACCACCGAGTTTCTTAGTGATTCTTCTCGGTGGGCATTCCGAACCAATGCAGTGGTAGATTCTTTTGTCGATCAAAAGCACTTGTTAAAGTTTATTTGAATGAAACAATCTATTTCTATTTTTTGATCAATAATTTTCTGTCCAGTTAATTTCCTATTTCCCTCAATAATTTTCCGTTTTGGAAGTTTCCTATTTCCCTTTAACATTAGATATAAACTATTATTTAGATACGAATCGCCTTATCTATTGAATGTAGCGAACGATGCCACAAGCAAGTCGTTTTGTAATCTTGCTATTACAAGTTTAACAAGCTTTTACTGTGTCTATTGAACTGCATGGTGTGTTCGCTTAAATTGCCGTTTAACGGTCGAGGACAATGTCTTGTTCAATCGGTTTACACCGGAAACAAATGATAGGAAAGTTTTATGTCGTCGTAAAAGTAACATCCTTGTTCAAATCTATAAGTAGGTAAATCTATTAGGTATCTTTATATCTATATCGATCAATCTTCTCGCTTTCGTTTTTTTATTCAATAAAAATTTATTTACTGTGATCTCACCTGGTGGTAAGTAAAAATCACGGCTAGTAATAATTGGTATTTAGGCTGTAGGTTAAAATGATTGTCAAAAATTCCACTCGGGCGAAGTCAGGGTGGATCAGCTAGTACATAATATTAGACACACTAACTGACTTTTTCAACTGTATTGCAAAGACCATTATGAAATGATTTTGAGAAATTTCAACAGAATTTTCAATAAACGTAAATCCACGCGAACGGATTCTCAGCTGTCGGCTAGCATAAATTATTATAGGTAAATTTTCTTGCCCCTAAACTAGACAACAGTGCTCACCACTACGCCACGCAGGTCGTCAAAGTAGGTAGCTACAGAAAAGAAATTTTAGACTTTCGACCATTTTCCACGCAATTATAATAGCCTCAGTTAGCATATCATACAAACTACGGTAATCCTGAGTAATGACGGTCAGCGCATGATATTACGTGATCACGTTACAACGTAGTGGAAAGTTCATGGATGACGTTCATTTTAGTCACAGAGATTTACGTCACGAGATACTTTCATACTTTGATCTCACTACGTAGATTGTATCAAAGCCTAATGCCCTAGGTGTTTTCCCATTATTATAGGGGGAAACTTAGGGGAATAGGTCATATTCGACACAGATATCTCCATAAAGTTTTGGCTGATTTACGTAGAGTTAACGTTAAATTGAAAAGTTTCCCTAAGAGGTCATAGTGTAGTTTTTTAAGTTAACGTTAACTCTGTGTATATTTGTTATTCAGTATCAGTAAAAAAAAAAAAACTATAGCTGAAGTCACTCGCCGTCATCGTCCCGGTAGACTGCAGTGTGACGGGCTTCTTTGATCGAGCATGTAACCATCGTAAACTTGACGAAGGCTCGTGCAGGTACTTACTTTCAGATCACGCCCTTTATAAGGCAATGTTACTTTTTATATGAATATTTAATTGTACCTACCTGAAAATGTATTTTTAGCTCTTTTAATTTAAACACTGTCTGCGCTTTCTTAACTGTTCAAATTCTATATAAGTTCTTTTACCTTAATTAAATAATACATTTCACATTTATTGTCATCAAATTGACTTGGTTTGTATTTAATCTTTTTCTCTATTTTAACATACCATTTTTTTACAAGTAACGTGCAGTAGAGTAGGTTATTATTATCATCATCATCATTCTTATAACGTATCGCTTGCACTGCTGAGCACGGATTCTCAGAGAGATGGTTTTAGAAGAGAAATGACCGCCAAGAAAACTTTCACTGTTAAGAAGGGATCAGGACTTGCAACAATATTTAAATAAAATGAGAGACGGTAGGAGTAAATCGACAGTTGATATAAAAGGAGAAGCGGGAAGTGGCTAAGAAGACTAAATACTGAAAACGGTAATTGGAAAGCCCTATTTCAAAGAACGTTAGATTGATGACAATGATAAAAGGGTAACGGCAAGTTGCTGAAAAAGGACGGCTGAGGACTGAGAACACTTATTGAAAAGACCTATCTCTAACCGAAAACGATAGTTCTTTATTTAAATCTTAAATATAAAAAAAAGAGTGCAGTGGAAAGCGATTGAAACAGGAAGGCTGAAAAATGGGTGTTGTGGCGTTCATCGGGAATGCCCTATCTTTAACAGAAGATGTTCTCAGGTAGAATGGATGGAATGGTTGTGAAGATAGTAAGTAATAAATTCCACGACCTAAATCTTATCAATACCTTTCCAGGTTTACCGTTCCTCTTTTCATCGTAGATACAGTATCCTTAAAAGATTTTATTAATTCAAACGATTTGATACAACAAATTAATGCCAACAATTGGCACGACACCAACTGATGGATTGCGCCGCAATCTGTCGATAAGGCGTTACAACAGCAATCCGTATAAGACGAAGCGCAACATACCATAACAACCAGTAAACTTGCCCAATTCTACGAGGTCCCAGAAAACGCCTTTCCTACCAACAACTTAAACAGCCTTCTAGCAAAGCAAAAGCTCATCTTAAATTGGCAACGATACCAGCATATAAGAACTAAGAGCCGTCAATGAAACTCAGTCGCACAACTGGGATCCGGTTTGTTAATGATGTCGCCGCGACCAACTTTTGTTTCAGTACAAACCTCGTGTACGATAAAGAATTCAACCACTGTAACCAAACGGCTTAACTCTTATAAAATTACAAACAAATTCAGACTCTGTGATTATATGTTTAAAGGAGATTTCCGTTTAATATAACCGGTGGAAATTTTCAAAATAGAAAGGGTTGAAGTTGTGAAACTAGAAAAACAATTTTAAGACTTGGACTTACAAAGTGAAGATACAAGTTAGTTTGCAGAACTGGTTCCTATCGCGGCTTCAACGATGATGGTGACAGCTTTTGAAAAGAGTGAACCAACTAGTAAAGCTTATATTGTGCTAGTTTACGGATGAATGTTGAGGTTAATGTCTACTTTGATTTTACACCAGAGTAATACTTTATCATTCCGAAGATCGTAGAAAATTCCAGTAGATTTTTGAGTTCAAATAAAATTCAATCTATATGTAAGTATAAAAGTGGTCCTGACTAACTGACTGATCTATCAAGCGGTGGGGTTAGAAACTTAAAATTTTGGAAGTAGGTTCCTTTTATGATTAGTATAATTCAGTCCTAAGGGGTCATATAGGGGATAAAAGTCCGTCATTTTTCTAGTACTATTTTTAAAACTTGTTATTTGCTGTTTTGGTTAAAAATAAAGAAATACGTTTTCAGGATTTTCGGAAATACAACCCCCAAGGGGATTATATAGGATGTGAGAATTAGTATATTCCTTATTTTCAAGTTATATCTATGAAAATTTATATAATTTCACCTTTCGGGTAAAAATAAAGGAGTACCTGTTTAAGGATTTTCGGGAATTCCACCACTCACCGATTTGTAAAAATAGTTCTCAAGCGAAGGCGGGGCATGTCAGCTTACTTTATAAAAATATCGAAATGCTAGACCAAGAATTAGTTTTTACATAAACCTGCGGTGCTTAGTTTTTTGGTTTATAGGTAATTTCTGAAACGCTCGCCTGTAAAGCTAACTTTAAAGTGGCAATAGCTTTCGTTTTCCTTTCATAAACCGTAATCACAGATTAGGTATTTCAGTTACGGCATGTAACGCTAAGCAAGTAAGCGTTCTGATAAGATTTTGTGCCTACAGAAGCCAATTAGGGTCCTATTAATAGAACAGCTGCGTTCCAAGTTAACGCTTTTAATATAAGACTTATTTTATTAGAGATATAGACTGTTAATAATTTATAATGTGATCATTATCAAGTACAAGTTTGTTAGTAAAAAAAGTAACACAAATTATAATTCAACCTGATATGATAATATTATGAATATGAGTTCAATATACTTTATGGTAGAAACATAACATTTGACACATTTGAATTGTACTATCATGGCCTTAATAAATCCAAAAGTTGGTATTGCCAGTACATGGGATGAACACTATTAACTGTCCCATTTTCAACCTTCAAGCCCTTAAAATAAAGTCTATTTTTTTAAACAATTTTACTTTACGTCAACCACTTTCCAATATGTCAATATAAGCTTTCGCTATCGGTGACCGAAACGCACGTTTTGTTTGCTTCATTTATTTGAACATTTTTAGTCGTGAAAATTTTATGACCATCAGAACAGGATCAAGGTTTTATGTAGATATTTTACGTTCACGCATTCTTAGAGAATAATCAAAACTGTTAATTTTAATTTAAGACTAGAAGTAAATATAAGTCAGACTAAACTTAGATAGAGTTCGCATTTAAATACTCTCTACCGAGGGCGAGAGGGTTAGATAAAATGAAAATTTAGCCTAAGTTCTGCTAATAGACCCTCCCTTCATTTAATTTCAGATCGCACCTATAATTCTACTTAGTAAAAGTTTCAGCCTAAATCAATTTATTGAATTTGGACCTTTTGGTCAAGAACTGGACCAAATATGACATTTTCATGTCGAAGTGGCACACTGGTGCCTACTCGTTTATTTTTTAAGGTTGAAGCGACGCTAGTGGAACGTGAAGTCAACTGTCAAATTCGTTTAGTATCATCGGTTGTAATAACATAATTAATAAGGTTTTGATGGCAAGTATTTTATATACCTACAAAACTTTAATTAGATTCATTTGACAGTTTGACAAACCATCCTTTTTTATGGAGAGAGGTTTAATTTAAAACATTAAAATTTCTTGTCACAGTTTAAAATCAGAAACATAAAAAAAAGGATTTCTTTATTCTAAGTTTAAAATAACCCTAAAATTCTAGTTTTCGTGTTTATCTTAAATTAGAAAGAAATAGTACCTACTGTGTGTAATAAGGATGAAGGTAATCAGCTGTTTTTTTTTTAAATCCTTTATACCTACTTACGTACGTAGGTACTTACTTACGTAATTTTTATTCAATAACTTTTGAAAATTCCTCCACGGTTATGTTATCCATACTAATATTATAAATGCGAAAGTGTGTCTGTCTGTCTGTCTGCTAGCTTTTTACCGATTCTGACGAAAGGTACAGAGTTAGCTTATATCCCGGGGACGGACATAGGCTACTTTTTATTCCGGAAAATCAAAGAGTTCACACGGGATTCTTAAAGACCCATCCACTCAACTAGTTTGTATGTTTGGTACCGAGGTAGCTTGCGTCCATGTTATTGACATAGACAACTTTTTTATCCCGGAAAACCAAACAGTTCCCACGGGATCTTCAAAAACCTAGATCCACGCGGACGAAGTCGCGGGCATCCTCTAGTTTTATATAAATTTAAATAAATAAATGAACATGTAAGACCACCAAAGCACTGAACTTTAATAATTATAATAGGCCGAGTATCAGATAACGAAATGCTATAAGTTTTAAAAATCTTTTAACTACTTATTTACTGCGTTTTGCATTAATCTCAATATATTTTGCATTTTCATGGTTTTTAATCGTCTAACCTCATGGTTAATCACTTTGGGTGAGTCCATCATGAACATTATTATGCAGCTGTATTGGTGAAAATAAAATTTATGCTGGAGATAAAAATAAATGGCAGTCGATCGTCTAGGAATAAAAGATTTTTAAAGAGAAACGTCTTTTTGGTTGCTATTTTGACATAAAATCTAAATAAATTAAAAGTTATGAGTTTTATTTATTATCGCGTAACAAACACATAAAAAAATAAAAAATAAACATACAGTCAAATTGAGAACCTCCTCCTTTTTTGAAGTCGGTTAAAAATATGTAAAAAATTCAATTAAAATGAAAACGTTACAACATTATTTTAAAAATAATGTTTTCAAAAACTTAAATTTTTCATTAAAACTCCATAATTAATTGAAATGAATATGCATAATTACCTTCATCTTATAAATAAAATAGTATGTGTGATTTATTATAAATGTTATAATGCTAATGAGTTTAGCGAATTTATTGATCAATATGATTCACCAAAATATTTTAAATTTTATATAACCATCCGCTTTTACTTTCAGGATAATTTTAATGAATTTGCACATTACGAACACAATCTAATCTTTCTTTTATTCAAAGATGGCTATTTTCATCATACATAACCAATATTATTCAACAAAATTATAATAATTTAATATTAGAATTTATTATGTAAGAAAATCGGTCGATTTCGAAAAACGTAACCTATACCGTATGTATTTCTTCAAACTTACTTAAAAGGTAGGAGATATAAAAAGTTTTAGTATGATTATTCTAGCACGTAAAGCTCCATTCACAACACTTTCAGTTGAGACTAGATTCTCTTTTATCATTTTTACTTTATTTCCAAAAATATGTAGGTATATCTTATCTACAGTTTATTCTGCTCTAAGCTGATAATAATATTTCTTTCACAGTTTCACGTACCTAATTTTTCTATTTTGTTTTTTTTTTTAATAAAAATAGCGAGAAAACGAGCAGGCTGGTCACCTGATGTTAAGTTATTACCGCCGCCTATGAACATTTGCAGCAGTGGTTGCCGGCTTTGTTGATTCGATCTTTATGTTGATTGCTTTCCTTTCATTTTCTGAGATATTAATCCTTTAACTGCTCTTAGTCCTATCCTTTAAAAATAGCTCAAAGTGTTTTGAGGGGGTTGTTTAGAGGTGCTCAATAGAGGTTCTATTTTAAATTTTGGGAAAAAAAATTTTGAATAGCCCTAAAAAAATTCTCAAAATCCTTTTTGTGGAGGTCAACTGGATAGAAAAAACATAAGATGTCCAAAATCTCAACCCAGCAAATCATCAATGTTTCGAGACAGATTTCCATTTATTCATATATTTATAATATCTTTTTTACCCTACCAATACATACTGTGAAAGTATTTTTAGTTGCTTTTTATTTTTAACCCCCGACCCAAAAAGAGGGGTGTTATAAGTTTGACGTGTGTATCTGTGTATCTGTGTATCTGTCTGTGGCATCGTAGCGCCTAAACGAATGAACCGATTTTAATTTACTTTTTTTTGTTTGAAAGGTGGCTTAATCGAGAGTGTTCTTAGCAATAATCCAAAAAAATTGGTGCAGCCGTTTAAGAGTTATCAGCTCTTTTCTAGTTTTCTTTTAGAAAAGAAGGTTACATAACCGTTAGGTTCATAATATTATGTCAATTGACAAATGTCAAGCTGTCAAGATGGACGTTGCCTTGATACATAATTATTTATTTGAAAATGATGTTTTGGAAAACTCTGATACTTTGGAATGTAGGCGCGGAATAGTCCAAGAAAATCGGTTCAGCCGTTTGAAAGTTATCAGGTCTTTTCAGTCTTTTCTAGTTACTGTAACTTCACTTGTCGGGGGTGTTATAAATTTTTAATTTACACTTGTAGTTATTTTATATAAATGCACTGTTTCGTTGTCAGGTCGTGACACCAGGGCTCTGCCTGAAAATCAGCGCTGCAGTAGTCAAATACTGCAGCATTATGCTGAGGCAGAGCTCTTTTAGCTCACACACAAAATTCTATTAATATTGTTCATTGTATTTTCTAGTTTTAATGATAGTTGTTCTTTTGTATTCTTAAGGCTATCGTTGTCAACGATCCCCCGTCGATTTCCTACGTATGATATTATTGTTCTTATCTCTATCTGCCCTGGTTCGTGCATTCTCGGTTCCTAGATCGGTACATTTGTGATAACCAAATTTCAAATTGCTGTGATTGGCTGAATTTACCATGTTCTTGCTGCGACAGTGAGTTTGAGCCACTAGCGGAACAATGTTAGCCGGTCAGAAATGATTGCAATTAGTCAACCTGTTTGACGTCCGTGTTCTGTTTTCGATTACAAAAAAGAAAAAATTGTTGTTGCAATCATCAATTTTAGCAAATAGTGAAAGAGAGTCGGCCAATCAGAGGTCAAAACTACCGTCACACTTTCTGTCACACTATGGCAGTAGGCATACCGAGTAATGAAAACAATTTTTCATTTTGTCTAGGTCGAAGTAGGGTTGCCACCTGGCTCTTTTTGATTTACAGGCTACACGATCAAAAATACGGGGTTAAGATTTGAAGAAATTTGAAAATTTGAAGTATTTGAAGAAATAGGCGTTGGTTCTCTCTGAAATGCATGGAAAGCCTATTTAGATATTTCAGTTTATTTGTAAGTTTTGTATTTTGTCTCTGTATGTTGCCGTGTCTTGATTGGTGAACTGTGTTTGCAATGTGGTTTTAAATAAAAGATTTATTTATTTAAATAGCTTTTAAAAACTCTTAGTGTTGTAAAGCAAAATGTTATACATTTCATGCATACAATCTTCTCATTTCAACTTAAAATTACATTTAATTCGTAATTCCACCTTCACAGTATCAATACTATGGCCGTAGCCAGGAATCGATTGCGGGAGAGGTTTTATTAGGGCCGGAACTGAATCCTGTCATGAGGAAAAAAACATTCGCTCAACTTTATGGGCTAATTACCTGGTTAGTGGAATTTCGCCTTTCAATTTGACAGTGAGATAAAATACAACAATAAAAAAGCGCGAGCGCAGTGAGCGTAAGTGTTTTTGGTTCAATACAGAAAAAATTAAAGTGAAAGGGAAACGAGTTTAGCCATAGCAAGATTTTATTTTTAAAGCTTCCTATCCATACTAATATTACGAATACGACAGTATATCTATTTGCCTATCTATTTGTTACCCTTTCACGGCCCATCTTCTTTACCAAAATTTTGGTACTTACTATTCAGAGGTAACTTGCATCCCAGACATTTTTTTTAGGCGGCTTTTTAGCCCGGAAAATCCCCCACGGAATTTTTAAAAATCTAAATTCATGCAAACGAAATTGCGGGGTTTACACCAAGTAATAGAAATTCAAAGCGCGAGTGAAGTGACCGCGAAATGTTTGATATATTTCCAAAAAAAAAATTGGTAAGCAAATGCAAGAAATAGTGTAAGTATTATTTTAGGCTTAGGTTTTTGACGGCTTCCCAGGCGCAGTCGCCATTTCAAAATTTCTGGTCTGGTGGGAGGCTTCGGTCATGGCTAGTTATATGGTTAGTATGGCCCTAACGGCCAAGAAATTAGACTGCATCATCACTTACCACTAGAAAAGATTAAAGTCACGGGCTAGCTTGTATAAAAAAAGGCTTACATCCTCAAACCAAGCCCCGCCACCTTGGCTACGACCATGATCAATATCGAGTGGGTTTCGGCTACGCATTGCCGCAAAAGGAAAATATTCTTTCTACTGGAAATAACGTCAGTGTTTGATTTCGCCAGCCAGCTCCTGCTGAATTTGTAAAAAACCGGCCAAGTGCGAGTCAGACCCACGCACCGAGGGTTCCGTATTCGGGTATTTTTTCCGACATTTTACTCGAGAAATCAAAAACTGTTATGCATTAAAAAAATATGCATAAAAATAAATAAAAATCTGTTTTAGAATGAACAGGTAAAGCCCTTTCATATGATAACCCACTTGATATATGTAGTTATCTTACTTTGAAAATTGAAAATACTAATATTTGTTCATGAACACATGACAGACGGATAGAAGGACAAATGGACAGACGGACAGACGGAAAGACTGACAGACTGACAGACAACGAAGTGATCCTATAAGAGTTCTTTTTTGCTTTTGAGTTACGGAACCCTAAAAATATTTAGTTTTATTTGCCCCGTATTTTATTTTCATAATTACAGGTTTCTGTATCCTGAAATACGGGGTAACCAGTAAAATACGGGGCCTCTGGCAACCCTATTCGGAAAACACTGTCACATTCAAGTTAATGTCAAATATTTTGTTTTCAATTACAGAAAGCTGCATCAATCATTATTACAATATTTTCTTTGTTGTGATTGGCTGAATTTTTGAGTTTCAGCCAATAAACAGACTGTTTGCCAATTAAACGTCATAACAATATAAATGCCAGAAAGTTTAACCAAATAAAACAAACTTAATGAGAACCTAGTGAGAATGCAAACGGCACACAATTTATAATACATATTATGTTAGTCGTATATAATAGATATTATAGTAGTCGTTCACTTTGGTAATAGTCAGATTGTCATCAGTAAAATTGATATTGGTCGATGAATCGTAAATTATTGTTCAAATATTTTTATTATCTATTTATCTTTGAACAGAATGGAATAGAATGAAATGGAATCGAATACAATGATAAATTTTTATTCCTGTAAACTTTTAGGTAAACTTCAAAGTGTTTTTGGATGGTCAGAAAAATTTACCACTGGTTCGGAATGCCGTTCCTACGTTTTCTAGGGTTTCGTACCTCAAAATGAAAGACGGAACTCTTATAGGATCACTTTGTTGTCTATCTCTCTGTCTGTCGTGTGTGTCAAGAAAACCTCTAGGGTACTTCCCGTTGACTCAAAACCATGAAATTTGGCAGGTAACCTAACTGCGTAATTTTGGGTAGTTTTTTTAATCGATAAAGAAAGTTTGCGACATTGTTCAATAAAAAATTTGGATTCCAACTCCTCAACCCTGATGTTGCAGGGGACCTGACTACTAAAGCTAATGGGATTTAAAAAGTGTCGATTATTAATTGATATTGAAGGTATCTATACCAAGTAAACACTTTGTCGTTGATCTCAACCCTGATGCTGTAAGAAATTGCATTCCTAAATCCTGGTGATCCCTCGGGATTTGAAAAGGATCATCCGTTTAAATATTCTTACGTGATACGGAAACAAGTTGCATCCCGGGGACGGGCTATTACGGAGAGGCAACTTTTGTTCTGGGAAATGAAAGGATCGGGATTTTTAAAAACCTAAATCCACGCGAGCGAAGCTGCGGGCATTAGCTAGTTGTAAATATATTTAGAAGCTACTATAAGATAATAGATAAGGTACTTATTTCCTTATATTTTTATTGTATGGCAGCGCGCGGTTTTAAATTATAAATTGCACGTCCTGTCCTTTTCTGTAATACATTTTTTTCTCAATATCTACCGCTTTATCTCATAGCAAGAGTCCGTAAGACATAATACAGTGAAAATAGGCAAAATATACAATTTTTGCAGTTTCCACGTCAGTACCTGTCGAATTTTTCTAACAGTGTAAGCAGCAGAGCTGAGTTTACCATCAAGTGTTGATATGTGGGTGTTTCATAGCAGCTTTGCATCTAACATTATACCGAGAAACACGGGGTTCTCCTTTATTTTCAACATATGATTATTTATCAATGAATTTATGTCATTTAAGGTCCTGGTATTGGGCAGTGTGAATTCAACACACTTAGATTTCTTTGCATTTGGAAGTAAATTGTTAGCAATAAATCAGAGAGTGACCTGTGATATGGCATTACATATAGTATACATTGTCAAAAATTATAATATTAAAGCTGTGCGTATTGCGTGAGGAATAGGTTGCAAGAGAGTTGCAACTTGCAGGGTTTGATGCATGCGCTATTGCCAGCAAACATGAGACATATTTTTATCTACAGGCAACGTCTGAGTAGGTAACGCATACGTCTAACGCAAGTTGAAATGTACCAGTGTATTTAGTTAGACCTATTGACAAGTTTGGAGTTGGGTGCAGTCTAAATGTGGCCCGTGTGTTCAGACTGTCAGTTTCTGTCAGTTTCACGTGTCGTCCCCCGCACTTCACCACCCCGCTTGCACAAATCGAGACAGCACGAAATTTTCAAGATTTCTGGGTGTAATTTCTGGTTTTCGTAGTTCCCACATAATTATAACAATATAAAATATATAACGATAATTTTTTTACTACATAATATTCATTAAATTTTCTAGGTCTGTGGTTTTTCCAAATTTCATTAAATTGCTTCGTTGTCTAGAAAAACGAGCACAAAGTTGGGCCTTTTTTTAAAGAAAAATACAAATCTTTGAGCCCCTGTAATTTTAAAACTACATATTTTTAGAAAAATCTAAAACACCACAGACACAGATATTAGTTTCTAGACTATGTCTGCAAAATTTCATGGACTTTGGTTGCTTAATATTCAAATGAAATGGGAACTACGATTGTATGGAGTAAGTGACGGAGACAGCCCTGTTAACATCAATGTATTTTTTTTTTACTTTTTTTTTCTATTTTTGTTCCAGCTGACACCTGACACTCTGACATATCAATGCACAGTTAGTAAGTTTTTATATCACAATATTCTTCACAGTTTTTATCACGTTGGTGAATCGGGCCGGCACCGACCGTCCGTCTGAAGAGGCATTAGAACCACACACCCAAGTCGGCCGGACGCGCACCCAGCACACTGACACACATTTTTCTCCACACAATTTTATTTATTTATCTGTTTGTGCGTTTGAGCATTCTCACCGCGTTGACTGCCGATTAGCATTCCGGATTGTGATGGATTAGGTCCGATCGTATGTGGGCCATGGGCTTGGAAATTTCACGAAAATCGGGGTTAGGCTTTTAAGTTTTTCGATAAAGGTATTTTCTGTCAAAATCTTGCCTGACAAACGGGTGTAACATACTTTCTTCTTTGTCATAACATACATACTTGTTGGTGTTACAATGATAAATATCAATATAAAAACACTTGATTTTTCATAAGTATAATAACCTCTGACCAGCGCAAAAAACACACACACAGCAGCTGTTGCAGTACCAGAGGTGCCCCCGATGCGTTGCCGGCCTTTCAGGAATTTGATGGTCCGCCCCTTGAATAACCCCATGTTGTAATCTAGTGGGAACACCGCCGATGGGAATGAAAAAATTAGAATATTGTGGGTTATTCTAATGGCTCTATCTTGTCTATATAAGCGAGCTTCATCATAGACTTTTAATAACTTCATACTTTTTAGGGATCCGTACCTAAGAAGGAAAAAGTTCATAGTAGTTAAAGATTATTGCCGTGTCGAAATTTCAGTTGTTCGAATAATGTAGAAATCGATATTCGATAAATCGATGGTGTTACCGCCGTTAACTGCTAACCCATTATAAAGATAGGACCGGTTGGTAATAGGTATTCGCAATAAATGATTTACTTTCTCCTCAAAAATCTCGCTCAAACATTTCGGGCAGCTTTAAATATAGTTTGAAATATAATTATATTGATCAATAACATTTATCGATATTAAGACTGGGTATTGATGGTAATTTTGTTAAATGAAAGTTATGATGTGTGCGACCTCTCACATCCCGTCTTAGCAGGCATTTGTTCTTGGTATCAGTTGGCTTTAGTAAAAAAACTGTAATCTTGAACTTGCGCAGTGGGTGATTTATCTATTTGGTTGTATGAGGTGAGGTGCGATAACGAGGGTAGGTATTTCTAAAAATATACGCTGGAGCAGGAAACTTCTAGAGTGGAGACCGCGTATAAAATATAAGCATATATGTGAGGAGCTCTCCATAAAGATAGACCGACGATATAAGTGATAGGTATGACGGCGGTGATTAAAAACTTGAGATTTTATATGTAGGCCCTCTCTAATACGTAGACCTGTCCTGTCCCGACTATGTCCCGGCCACATTAACTGCCAACAACGCGCGTCAAACGTAGATACAGTCACTATCAACGTACAACGGCATTCACAATGCCATTTGGCGTTAGACAATTTTAACCTCAATTCAATTGGCATTAGACGTTAACTGTTCAAGTGTGGTCAGTCAGTTTAACGCGTTGATTTCTTGCTGGTTCTTCTCGGTAGGAACGGCATTCCGAACCAGTGGTAGATAATTTTGACGATTCGAAAGCACTTGTAAAAGTTTACTTGAATAAAAATAATTTGAATTTGAATTTGATAACTATGGGTTGTTGGGCAGTGACAGTAAACTAAATATAGCCGCAACATAAGAAATAATTAGCAGAAATTCCACCTGAGCCGGGGCGGGTCAGCTAGTTCGTACATAATAGTCGATCAGTAAACGTGCCATCAATGAAAAAAAGATCTTTTAATTGAATTACATTTATTCTATGCGAAGAAACCGCCTCCATCCCTACCACATACGGTATCAATTAAAAAACGCGCCGCATTTACACTTTCTACGGGCAGTCTACTAGTTTTCTCGTTTGTCTTAATTTCTAACAACAAATGAATGGTGATCAAGTGGGCCGGGCTTAGCTAATACTGTTTGTCGTGATGATAGAGTAATAACCTGAGGTTTTATTACTATAAAATCGTTAATACTGGAGCTTGTACAAAATGATCGTTCATTGATCAATTAAATCATTAAGAGGGCTCTCTCCGTCACTCGTTTCATACAATCGTAGTTCCAATTTCATTTGAATATTAAGCAACCAAAGTCCTTGAAATTTTGCAGACATATTCTAGAAACTAATATTCTATCTCTGTGGTTTTCCAGATTTCTGTTAAAATATTCGGTTTCAAAGTTACGCGGTCTTAAAAATTTTCATACAGATCTTTGAGCCCCGGTAATTTTAAAACTACATCTAAAACACCACAGACACAGATATTAGTTTCTAGAATATGTCTGCAAAATTTCATGGCCTTTGGTTGCTTAATATTCAAATGAAATTGGAACCACGATTGTATGAAACGAGTGACGGAGAGAGCCCTGTTAAATATAAACTCAGTGCTATTTCAGTTGTTTATTTTCATAGTTGGTAAAAACTATGCCTTACCAACTTAACGATATTTCTTCCAGATAATCCTGATTAAAGTAAAAGCAATTTATTGGATGTACTTGCTTGATGCCCTGAAGACAAAAGTCTTCATTCAATGCATCCTATCAACTCACGAGTAGATATCCATATCAACTTTGAGCTAAAACTTTTTACCCGACTGCGGCGAATCCCAAAAGGAGGGTTATGTTTGACCTGTGTCTATGTAATTTGCTATGTCCGCTCGTAACTACTAAACGGCTCAACCGATTTGGATTAGATTCGCCTTTATGAAGCGAGTGTCACTGGGTATGTACCTATTACCTATACCTGGGTATGTATACAATTCTTATAAAATATCTAAAAAAGATTCTTGAAAATTCTATCCGAACGAAGCCGAGGTGGGTCAAGGTTTATTATACTTAAATGTTTTGAGGAAACATATGTTGAGGGTCCTTCATTGATCTCTGGATGACCACTTAGTGTTAGTAACCACTAGTTTTATAGGTAAGACAAGAAAAGGAGGTTACTACGCCGCAATGCTAGAAGAAAGTGTCGAAAATGTAAGTAAACGCGCCCACGTAGGTATAACTTCTCGGCATTAATTATAAACAGCCGAGAATGCAAACGAAGCTCTCACGTACGTGCCATGCCCTTGTGTGTACATTTTCGGCTTTCCGAAGTTAAGGAGAAAGGGTTTTGGCCTTGAATTTTTGATGTATTTATTGCAGGTTCTTAAAAGTGTTAAAATACTCATAAAATTTAAAATAAGTCCGTATCGCCTTTGCAAGAAGTAGAATCAATAATAATAATTATATTATACTTACCCTTAGGTAGGTACTTACTCTTAATAAAACAGTAGGATAGCGATTAAGTATACTACTACTTAGTATCTAAGTATAGTAGGTACAAAATTATTTTCTTCATCTAACCTACGTGTATATCTACTTATCTTTACTTAACTTCCCTGATATTATTTTAAATAAATTAATTAAAGCGGTAAAGTTAGTAAGTTTATATCCTGCGCACAGCAGGGTATAAACAGAATATATTTCGATTCTGAAAATTCTTTCGCTGATCGATAGCTAAGTATATTATCGAACGAAGCTACGAAGTCACGAGAAGGAAAAGGCTAGTAAGCATAATAAAAACCTGTCAAGTGCCAGTCGGTCTCGTGCACAAAGTGTTCCGTACCATCGCACAAGGTATAATCTAATACTTTGCATGTTTTAATTTTATTGATTTACATTTTTTATTTTATTTTATTGTTTGTTATTATGCGGCAATAGAAATACACTCTGTGAAAACTTCAACTCTCTACGTATTATGATTTACTATTCATTAGATGGAGAGCTCACTGACAGACAGATAGATGTTTGGACGGACAGATGGACAGACAGCGGAGGCTTAGTAATAGGGTCCCGTTACACCCTTCAGATATGGAACCCTGAAAATGCAGTTCCTGTAGGTCAAGCACAACGTCGCGGTTTTGCCCCTAGGCTAGCTAGTAAAATATAATTTCCGTTGTCATATATTAAACTAACTACTTATTTGACTAATGATTTCCTGATATCAAGAGTGACCTATTTCTACATAATTATAATAATTTTGTCGAACAGATAACTGACATTTTCAATTTATTAATTTATGTTTCATCTTAACTTTCACTTTTTGTGTCGGTTATGTTTTACAATTTTCTAGACAACTGGGTGAATGGAGCAATAAATTAATAAGTCATTGATTCTACATAAACTTGATATGTTAAGGCGAATACGGACTATGTGTACACCGTAAGGCCGCGGATACACTTGTAAGTTTTACTCACGTAAGTAGCTTACATGATTAACTTACGACACTTAACAGGGCTCTCTCCGTCACTCGTTTCATACAATCGTAGTTCCAATTTCATTTGAATATTAAGCAACCAAAGTCCATGAAATTTTGCAGACATATTCTAGAAACTAATATCTGTGTCCACTCATTCCATCTACCTGTATGCGTCCACTGCTGGACATAGGCCTTTCCAAGAGCGCCACCAAACACGCTCCTCCGCCTTCTTCATCCACCCGCTCCCCGCCACTTTCTTTAGGTCATCGGTCCCGCGGGCTGGAGGTCGCCTCAACTGCGCTTACCGGTACACCGACTCCACTCCAAACACGTCTGCCCCATTGGCCATCGGTTCTGCGATAGACGTCCATTGCCACTTCAGCTTGCTAATCCTTTGAGCTATCTCGGTCGCTCTTGTTCTTATGCGAATTTCCTCGTTCCGGAGTATCGACACTCCAACAAACATAATACCGCTTGTAATACTTACAAGGTCTATTAACGATGAACCAGTACGATGCTAAGCTCCCAAGGCCGTATCCGATGTTCAAGGCAACCAGCCCACTGACTAATAAATTAGCTACAAGAGATAAACAGTGACGCGTTAATCCTTACAACTGGAATAGTGTAAAGATAATGAAATACGTTCAAGCTATTTTAGCGTTTAAGATAAATATTTTAGAAAACATTTTGGTATGTAGTCATTTGTGAAACCACTGTTTCGTTTTCTCGGTACTTGAAACAGCGTTTCTCAAACTTTTCTTCAGTGGCCTACTTATAATTTTATCCTTTGCCCAGTCAATTGAAATTATGTACCTACCCGTATTCTAACAAATTAGTGGTTAATTTTCAATAAATATGTCTAAATCTAAAAGTTGTTTGTTCAAGAAGGCTTCAAGATTTTGATCAACGAGCGTGTTTATTCGTTGAGTAATGAGACTACCATGGATCGTAGTTTTTTTTTTACAAACATACATTGGACTGGCAAGAAACACAGAAATAGGGCCAAAGAATCTGTATTTCTAACTTTGAAAGGTTACGCCGGACCTCCACCACTTGAAATTTTAATTTAAATTATCAAGTGGGGGTGCCGCGCGTACCATCAGATTTAGTGAGTGAGGCACAACTTTTTAATGACCATTATTTTCGTGATTTTGAAGTGAAATTTCTCAACCGTCATTTGGTATAGGCACCTAAATTTCAAAAAGTAAAACAAGCAAACGAAAAAGATTTCTACCGTGTTACGTAGCTGATACCTGCATTTATGAGCCCGACATTGGGATTTAAGCTGCTATTTAAGAACCACTGGCTTAAAGGAATGCTAGGAAAGCGCGGGTAGGCCGTACGTGCTCTGTTTACTGCAGTTCGCCACAAAACAGCTGAATCGATTGTGATTCCTCAACGCAAGCTAATTTAGATTCCCGCGAAGATTCTACTTGTATAGTGATAGTATAGGCACGAATAGCTAGAACTGAGTTATTGAGCTTTTAATTCTACCTAGTCTCTAAGTCTTTATAACAAAGTTATAAGTATACTGGCGTCTCGCACCGGCTTCGTACGGTTAGCTTATTAAAATTTTCGTAAGGATCTCTTGTTTTTTTAAAAATAAAATAAAGCCTATGACACTCAAAAATAATTTAGCTTTCTACTGGTGAAAGAATTTTCAAAATCGGTTCATTAGTCCTAGAGATTATTTCGTACAAACAAACTTATTTTACCTCACAACCCCCGCGCTAACCCGCTACGGATGACAAGAGGGTCTGCTGGGCGTCCCCCCGCCTCATACCTGGATTGCCATCTCAACCTGTCGCGTACTATGCCTAGCCCACATAAACCAGTCACATGCCTTCCAAGGAAAATGATAACTTTCCTCAGTACTAATATAACATGCATTGGCAACCAGATTATTATCCTATTGGACTATCATTAGTACTGTAAGCCGAGGGCGATACGTGATTAGTAATAACATGCACATTAGCTAGTTAATCTGTCTGTATCAACTATTAACGTGTTACGAAAGTGGCCACTTTGTAGAACAATCAATAAACTGCTAATGTAATTATTTTCTTTATCCTTATTATCTTATTATTTACTCCCAATCTAAACTAGGTACAAAAACTACATCAATGAAGTCGTAGTGGACCGCTGGACTTTGGCATCTCAAGCCATCGCCCACTAATTTGCTCAAATTTTCTCCCAAAATGAACAAGAATTTGGTCCACCACGCTAGCCAAGTGCAGATTGGCAGACTTTAAACATCTTTGCGAACATTATTATAGAACTTTCAGGTAGTCCTTTTCCGTTAAAGCAAGAGATAAGTAAGACGTGAACCCTGAACCTCTCAAATAAGAGGCTGAAGTCATAACAACTTTCCCATCGCAACAATCCAACGTCGCTACCACCTGCACCCTTGTAACCCGTACCTTACTCCATGGGCCATCTCAATCAAGCGATACTCTTTTAACTACTTAAGCATAGTTATTCAGAAAAAAATACGTTTAGACCACTCTGAAAAATGGCTATTGCTTTGTACGCGTGTGATTTGGTACAGAATATTAATAGCCTGCCTACATGGGTACTTTTCGATAAGGAATTGAAGGTTAAATTAAAAACCCATAAAAGCAAAATAAGAAGAGCAAGGTAAAGTTGTGGAAAACTGCTTGCTTTATTTTATTCAGCTACCTATCTTTACTTTAATACTTTTGCTTCACGACAATTCCTTGGGGCCACCATAATCGACTACAACGTACCTACTTTGAATAGGTACAAAGTTATTCAATGGTGAAACCTAAGGTTTAAATCCTTTCATGTGGGATCTTAGGGCAAATTTAGGTAGATAGTTGAGAGAATTACATGAAGGAATACCTATAGGAAAGTATTTTGAACTAGGGGATGCCCGCGGCGTCGCCCGCGTGGATTTCGATTTTTTTAAATCTCGTAGGAACCCTTTGAGATTCCGTGATAAAAAGTAGCCTATGTCCTTCCCCGGATGTATCCCAAGTCTGTACCAAATTTCAAACAGACAGACAGACAGACACACTTTCGCATTTATAATATTAGTATAGAAGTATAGATTATTGACGACGCTTCACAAATGTAGCCCATATTATTTGTAAAGTATAGCTGGGTAGGTACTTTATTGTCCATTGCTATATTTTCTACCAATGGCGACTCAACGTTCACAATGTAAGAATACAAACAAATGCAGTGACGTGAATAATAAAGGCGATCCCCTGACCGCCATAAGATAAGGACAAGCAAAATCGGTGAAAATGAGTTCACAACACATTGATATAGATCCTGAAAAAAATTCAGAGATACGCCTCAGTAGTACATACTCAAACTCCATTCGTTGTAGGTACTGTTTAGTTGTAAGTACTAGTGTTTTTAGAGACAATTTTTTTCACCGTCGAATGCATGCATGGTAAAATTTTGATATGCTATATAAGTGTTATCAAGCAGCTGAATGAGGAAGTTGGAGGTGTACAGGGTGTAGTGAGGCCTAGGACTAGGGAAGGCCTATGTTCAACAGTGGATGTCCGCAGGCTAATATGAAGATGGTGATGATTTTATTAGTGCCACAACAGACGGAAACGTTTAAGTGCGGAAACCAGCCCAGACAGAAGAAGAAGAGAAATTGGCTTACATGAAATACTTATTATTTACTTTAACGATGTTTTACTAGGGTCTAATTCTAAACCGGTAAGATAATAACGACAGACAGACAGACGTTAGAAAACGGCTATTGAAATATTCCTGCATATGCAGTAATATCTCTTCTATTGCATTCCATTATGTAATTTATAATTTAATTGTAATTTAGCTCATTTAATTGAATGTAATTTGTCGGACTAAAGTATCATAAAACTATAATAATAAAAAAAGGATATTATGCTCATACGAAAGTTATAATGAGTAGAAACATAATTTTATAAGCGAGTTTAAAAAAAAAAAAGAGCTTATGGAAAATAAGAAATGCACAAAATATCCCATTTCTAAATATACATTAAGGTGTGTATAAAAAGTGTACAACTACATTTCTTGAAAAATGTGTATCAACGACACACCATGAAAAGAATACTACATTTATGAACTCTATCACCCTGACATACGGTTCAAAATGAAGTGGAACAATCAACTTGTGCGGTCCACTATATCACGGGAAAAGTAAAAACACTTTCTTTGATATAGTTGAAGATGGAACCGATAAGTTGACATTCCTCGGCTGTCGGAATTTAGTTCTTTTAAGAAATCTAGTGAGCAAATAGCCCCGGGCGTCGTGGTGAATTTTTTACGACGGTTTAGGAGCACGAGATGAAATTAAGAGTTTTCTCTCTGACGTAGACGTGAGATAGTTCTTAATTTTATTGGATAAAGCAAGTTTTATATTTTTTATTTAAATAACAGGTCTATGGAAACTAGAAATAAATTTATTAAGTACTGAGAAATAAGGAAAACATCACTATATATTTGGGGTCCTTCAGCGTTTGCAGATAAAATAACGATTTCGATTTCCTTTTGTATAAAATAAAATTGACATACTTAGGTGTAATCAGATGTCCTAATAATCCAGAATTTTCATCTTTGTAAAAAAATCCCTGAAATTATAGGTATCTAAGTAGGTATAGGTACTAATATTACAAACAGGAAATAATTTTTGTTTGTACTTAATCGATAAACTCTGAACTGAATTTAATAATAATAATTTCACCATATTTTATACCCAGAAGTTAGGCTATATCTAATTAATATGTGCCTACCTAAAACGGCAACACTTAGCTGCAGTCTTCATACCCTGCCCTATTATTATTGCCCTACTTTGCCTGTGTATTTATTTGCCTATTTATTACCTATAGGTACAGCGTTTGGAATAAATTGCATATAAACGAGTGAACATAAACAGCAAATTAAATATTGAAACAGTGGCATTGACGACATCACTGCGAAATTCCAGAATAAAAGAATGACATCAGCTTTTGTACGTGTATCAGTTACTAAAATGAAAACGTTATGAATAAGTATATTTTACTTTGAGTTCGTACCTAAGTATCCAAAGGATTTTTAAGAAAAAGTCTCAATTAGTCAGCGGCTTATCGAGATAAAATCAGTGCCTCTAGTAACAAGTGTAAATTAAAATTTATAACACAAGTGTTATAAAATTTATAAGATAAGTGAAGGTTACAGTAACTAGAAAAGAGCTGATAACTTTTAAATGGCTAAACCGATTTTCTTGGATTATAGCTAAGAACACTCTCGATCAAGCCACCTTTCAAATAAAAAATAAAAAAATAAAATCGGTTAATTAGTTTAGCAGCTACGATGCCACAGACAGATACACACGTCAAACTTATAACACCCCTCTTTGTTGGGGGTTAAAAAAGTAAACAACTCAAATTCGACACTTTCCAGGAGCGGTATAAAACTTGAAAGTTGAAAGAAAGAGAAGTATTAGTAGAAGAAGAAAGTAGTCGCTTAGGGACATCCGGAAATGAATCACAATAGCCAACATAGCACAATTTTGCCAACGAAGGATATTATGTATATTTTACGACGAGATAATGGTCAACCTCCAATAGTGTAGAGGCAAAAGATGTAAAATTCCACAAAAATATTCTGTTATGGGTAAACTTTTGACTGCACTTTTGCCAAGTGGTAAAATTGCTTTGATACCTAGTTGGGTCTAGGTTATGGATTTTAGTGAACCTTAAAAAACCGGCTAAGTGCGAGTCAGACTCGCGCACCGAGGGTTCCGTAGGTAGGTACTTGTGTAATTTTTCCGTCAATTTGCACGATAATTCCAAAACTATTATGCATAAAAATAAATAAAAATCTGTTTTAGGATTTAGAAGTACCTTTCATTTGATACCCCATTTGTACAGTTATCTTACTTTGAAAATTTAAATATATTTTAATTTTTTCTCTGCGATGTAACCACAAATTCCTATGTCAACGGGTTCCTATAGGTTTTCTTGACTGACACGACGGACGAACGGACGGACGGACAGACAGACAGACAACAAAGTGATCCTATAAGAGTTCCTTTTTTTGCTTTTGAGGTACGGAACCCTAAAAACGGGTTCCTATAGGTTTTCTTGACTGACACGAGTCACGACGGACGAACAGACGGATGGACAGACAGACAGACAAGAAAGTGATCCTATAAGAGTTCCGTTTTTCCTTTTGAGATACGGAACCCTAAAAACATAGAAATATCAGTGTGTATAAAAGATTTTAGATGTTAATTTGATCCAACCATTTAACTGCAAATAAAACAATATTCTGAAACGAATCCGATTATCTACTACCTGACCCAGACAGAATATTAAGTAAATAACTATAACGTTCGCAAAGCAAACCTAACAATTTCTAAGACCCCCGAACATTTTTTACCTACATTTCATATGTGGGTTACAAAAACTAGTTGTAAATGACACGAATTTAGCTAATACTCACATTCGGAACCAGTCTACGATCACACGTGTTCTGGCTCAAATAAATAAATTAGACACGCTTTGTAAATTATTATTATAGGTATTTAGGTATATAAATTTTATATTTTATGCATTACTTTCAAGGAAAGTATTTTGGAGAAGAATTACAAAATTAGAGAAGCTCGCTATGATAATTAAATGATACTTATGCAACTTAATTCTACAACCATCTACTGAAGCAAAATGGTACACTCCCACGAGGTAGTTAGAGGCATGTAGGCGCGACAGCTTGCAACAAATTAATTATCGTTCAAAAATCTGCTTGATCTTCGCTTCATTGGACAGATACCCTTAGAGGGCAATGAACTGTTTATACCATTACAGCAACACCACAAGCGAGACCGCATAGAACTATCAGAGTGAACTATGAACTACTATTAGATCTTTAATACTAAGCCGATGACCAAATCGGTATCAAAACAAATTATTATGAGTCAGAGTAGGTAGCTGATAATGGAATTCTGAACGCGTCCCGGCTGCCATTAACTAATGTCCCATACAAAATGATAAGAATTCCCTTTTGTTAGTCCACTATAATCGTTCGAATGAATAATACGCTTCGCTTACGTCAACGCCCGTGACAATCTTTTTTTTAACTTTTGAAAAAAAAAATTAAAAGTATTTTGTTACTAAGAAACAAATAAAAAACACTAAAAATCAAACGTTCCCCTAAAAGCTCATCAATAAAGAGTTTTGTTTATTAAAAATGTCAAGTGTAATTTATTTTTTGGTGATGTTAGTGACAGCAAATGTGGTTTCGAGCAGAATTGTGAACAACAGGAAATGTCCAGAAGTCCGAGCGGTTCCACATTTTGATTTGTCCCAGGTAGGATTTGAAAAGCTACCCGTTGACAACAATCTCGTGTGGTACCTCCTTGTAAAAAACGAAGCGGGATAAATTGAATGGGATGTGTCAGTTTCCATGGTATGGCATACCTACTCATACTCCTAATCGGTTGCTGATCCTAATTAGTCCTGAAATTGACAATACATAAAAATATGGTGGTGGAACACTATCGAAATAATTAATGTTTATGTATCAGATAGGAACGTAGGAGGAAATCGAATGCTCAGAAAATTCTGGAAAATATAACAATGGAATAGTTTTGCTCGATCAACAGGTCAAAATCAGTAGATTAAAGTCTCAAGTCCTTAAGACCTTAAATTTAAATTTTACTTTTTAGTAGTAGTAGTTTGTACTTTGTACTTTTAATTATGTAGAGATGTTTTGATAAAGTAATCTATGGATCTATGTTCCATATAAAATCTACAATAATTATCTTAGCTTACTTCTTTTGCGAATCATGTAGGTATAACTTAAATCAATCAATCAGTTTTAGGTGTACGCGTACAAAATATTATAATTAATTACATTTATTTGTGCGTAAGTAAAAAGCTACAATCGTTATCAAGCTTGCTTCCGGCGCCCACGCAACAAATGATTTCAAATGAGTTTTTTTATACAATTTTTGTGTATTACAAGTTATAATAATATGACCAGTACAGTCTATGCCAACAGCTTTTTTACAATTTAGATGACATAATCAGCTTTTGCCGTTTACGCTATCTCTCTCTTTAGCAGCCTCTATCAGTAGAGCTACTTAGGGGCAATGCCAACCTGCAGAGTAGAGTCGAGGGGCAGCGTCTTTTTGATAACCGCTTAGACTAGGCCTTATTTCCTTTCACATAGCGGTGGGCCTCCGTCTCTTATTTTCATGATACCAAGTTGAACGGTATTTCAAAGAAAATAAAGCTGAGTTTAAGTTGCTATTAAAAAAAGACGGCTCCACTTCGGCTTCGGTAACGTAGCTGTATGCCTAAGACTTTAGCGTTTCAGTACGATGCCCTGTAAAATCCAATTAGACCTATGTGGATCTGTAGACTACAACTAATACATTCACCTTAGCGCGAAACAAAACGAGCTAAAACGTATGTTTTTTAGCTCGTCATTTAGTTATGTCTTTAGATGTACTTAAATATGCACGTTTTCTTAGCATTTTGTGTTTCATTTGATACACTCCTTATAATAGATACCTACTGTTAGCAACGGCCACATAGCAAATTAATCACTCAAAGAGAATTTAGTGCACCCAAAGGCCGTTTCTCTTTTGATAACTTGTAGACCTATAAATTAGGAGAATATGTGAAACAGATCTTAATTAAGAGCACATAAAAAATCGGATAGGCTTTCAAAATTTCTAGAAAGATTTTAAATGCCTATCTTCAGATAAATCTTAGAAGCGATCCGCCTACTGAAAGTTACGTAGAAATAAAGCACATAACCTTTCATGGCTTTTAGTAATCTTTTTTCGTGAGTTGCTATGTGTAGTAGATTTTGCTGTATTGTAAGAGTTAGTAATAAAAAAAAAATCAGTTTATCTAGGATTTCGACCACTCTGCATAACCCGTACCTATAATGTCTGTCACCCTCTGCGTAAGTAGATTTACTATCAAGCTAGCAAGAAGTTAGTTAGAATTATTGAAGTCCTATATGTAGTAGGTAGTATCTTTACAATGTTCGCGAAGTAAGTACGTCAGAATGCACCTTGTTATTTTTTGAGTTGCATTATATTTGTGCATCAATGTAATTAAAAAAAAAAACAGAACCCCACTTTTCAAAATACACTCACTCTTATCCAATTTTTACACGAGCTATTTTATGGCTAGATTTAGACTCCATCAAAACATTTAGACTTGGCCTACCTATTATGTAGCGATTAGAAGAAGTTATAGGTGCTATAAATCTTTGTGATCGATTCATAATTTAAGTGAATTTTGTAGCCTTGTTGGCGGTGCGCTTTTTGAAACCCAGAATGCAAATTTTAAGAAGAATAATCTTTAAATGTGGCTAATAAATAGCTTACAAAACATCAGATTAGGAAGTATCTAATCAATAATGCTGTCATGACATGCAAATCAATACTGAAATCGAAAAGATCAGTAGGTGGTAGGTACGTTAAAATCTAACCTGTTCGATTATTGTCGTACGGCGTATTTACCAATAGTTAAAGAAGAAGCGATTATTATGCTTATTTGAAGGAAAGGAAAATATTACTCGTACCTACAGCTACTGTGCCTACTACGCGAAGAATTCCGGACATTTTTGACTGAAGGAAGTAAGGTCTTAAGTCTGACCATACTTAAGTAAGAGACTTCAAACTTATGTATGATTTCAGTCATTGTAGTTAAACAACAGTATAGTAGTCTATTAGTAACAAATAGAAATACAATTAAGTGCCTACTTATTAAACCTTTTCCTTGTAATAGTTTTACAGATCTACGCGAATAAACTATCTTACTTCGGGGAGAACCATTTTTATAGTGTAGATTCCTACCTAATGTCTAAATAATAGAAATAGATTTTTATTATATACTCTTATACTCCTTTTACTGTTAGTAATAAATAATTTTTATATTTTCTCAGTTGTACCTATGCCAGTTACAAGATACCTTAGCAATGGTAATTTTATTCATTTTAACATCCATAATTTAATTTTCTTAGTATTATCCGTAGGTATAATTAATTACCATAAGCCGAGGTCGTAGCAATTCTATATACCTAATCGATGAAAACAAAAGTGTCGCACCCCCATATCTACCGCTATTAGTAAATACCTAGTAACGGTACATCATATTAGCATAGTTGGAGATCACTTGATCAGCTAATTTATATTTAACGACATGTTTTATGCAAATACTGACGATAGTTAAAGTTGAAATATGGTGTTCGCAAATATTCAACGAAAGTTATGTATACATATTTTTGTGATTTGTTAAAAGGAGTCACATAATGAATCTAATCTCTAAACAATTTAATGAAGGAACTATAGAAGCAGTCGAGTAATAAAGACAGCGGGTTTTTTCTAAAAGCTGAAAGCCTGTAAGGCGTCAGCTGTGGCTGATTCTGCTGTGCACTATCTTTACGCTAAACTGACAATTCGAAATCTAGCACTATTCCTTTCTACAGTGAGCATGGTAAAAGAAATAGCAACATATTTAGACTTGTTATTTCAGTTAGTTTTGAGATTATGTGTAACAGAATTAGCCACAATGAAAAAAAAGAATCTTTTTAACCCCCAACCCAAAAAGAGGGTGTTATAAGTTTGACGCGTATATCTGTGTATCTGTCTGGCATCGTAGCTCCTAAACTAATGAGCCGATTTTAATTCAATTTTTTTGTTTGAAAGGTGGCTTGATCGAGAGTGTTCTTAGCTATAATCTAAGAAAATCGGTACAGTCGTTTGAAAGTTATCAGCTCTTTTCTAGATACTGTAAACTTCACTTGTCGGGGGTGTTATAAATTTTTAATATACACTTGTTAACTGACTGCAGTTACTGATAACTACTTCGAGGAGCATTTAATTTGTGAGATCAACCTAATCATCGCCATCTCAACCTATCGTCGGCCTACTCTTGAGTACGGTTTTAATTAAGGCTCAAGATACAAAACAAGATAAAAATTATTATAGACAGGTACCACACTTTAGAATACAATTATATCACCTTACAAGTTATGAGCTTATAACTATACTTACTTAATTTAATTTGCGCAATAGCCTGGCAGCTTACTATAATCCTTTCATTAGAAAGTGAAATGATACCTCCACTGTGACATAAAAGGATTACATTTAATGTCATTGTTACATTAAGAGAGAGTTATTGTTATAAGACAATTTTGCACAGCAAAAGATTGCATAAGTATATTTATTTATGCAAATGAATGAATTGAAACCTGAAACCTATTGAAACGTCAACTTAGACAGTCTAGTTAAATTTGTATTGTTGCAAATTCAGGTTAAAAAAAACTTGTTTGAATCAACTTGCCTGCTCTCACTTGGATGATAGCTGCATTATGGCTAGTTCTGTTGTAGGTATTAACTAAGCTCAATTATTTATATCTAGATCTAAATCTAGTGCTATCCTTGTCTACAGGGAGCATTATGAAAAGGACAGCTTCATTTAGTCTTGTCGTTTTAGTTTAGTATAGAGATTGTAGTTGTACTACAACAGAATTAGCCACTTTGCTATTGAGATGATCTCCTACCGGCTGAATTCAGACCAGAAACCTCCAGTTAAAACAGAATGAAGACTTTCAAAAAATAAAATGTACCTACGTAAATCTACTAAACCTAACATGAAACATTGGAGCCGGGCTTGGACGCCTTTGAAACCTTCCTTTCTTTTTTTTAAGAGTTTAAGCCACGTTAATCATGACTAAAATTCCCTTTTTCCTTCCAACTAAGCGCATAGCTTATGGTAGGAATAGGTAGATACGGCAACAGTGCAACGGGTGGAGTTAGAACCACCGATACTCCAAATTTCAGTCCTCTTTTAATCGTAAGGCTATTGAGGATTTAAAGTTACATTTCGTTCTAAGTTGATGAAATTATTCAAATTTATATCACCTAACTACAATGAAAAATCCATACTGCTCAAAAGAGATCTTTTTCCGAGATTTTTTACTTATAAGCAAAATCTACGTTATGTGTTTTAGCTATTGTTATTTTATAAGGCACCTGACATGAGACGAAATAAAATTATCTTTGCAGATGCTAGGAAACTGGTTCGTGGTAGAATACTATGCAAGTGAAGAGGAAGCGCTTTCTTATAGCTGCATGAGAGCAGTGTTCACAGAAGATGACCATGTACAAGCGGAAGGTAGGCATTAAGGATTTAGCATTAAGTATAGGTACTACCACTATTACTTGAAGGAACATCTAGAGCAATTAACAGGGCTCTCTCCGTCACTCGTTTCCACTCGTTTCATACAATCGTAGTTCCAATTTCATTTGAATATTAAGCAACTAAAGTCCATGAAATTTTGCAGACATATTCTAGAAACTAATATCTGTGTCTGTGGTGTTTTAGATTTTTCTAAAAATATGTAGTTTTAAAATTACAGGGGCTCCAAGATTTGTATGAAAATTTTTAAGACCGCGTAACTTTGAAACCAAATATTTTAACAGAAATCTGGAAAACCACAGACATAGATATTAGTTTCTAGAATATGTCTGCAAAATTTCATGGACTTAGGTTGCTTAATATTCAAATGAAATTGGAACTACGATTGTATGAAACGAGTGGAAACGAGTGACGGAGCTCGAGCCCTCTCTCTCCGTACGTACGTACGTATAAGTAGGTAGGTACGTACTTGTGTATGTATAGAAATGGAAATATTTTTTATTCAAATACATTTTTACAAGAGCTTTTGAATCGTTAAAAGAACCACGCTAGTTCAACCAGACAACCTGACGATAATAAAATTACAGAAAATGTTCTAATATTCTCAAAAGATTTTAAAATTTTAATAAATATCTGTTTCTAATTACAACAGTAAATCCTAATCCTAATATTTAACACTAGCTGATGCCCGCAGCTTCGCCCGCGTGGATTGGTCAGATCCCCTGCAGCATCAGGATTGAGGAGTTGGAATTCAAATTTTTTATGAAACAATGTCGCAAAGTTCCTCTATCGATTAAAAAAGAAATGACGCAAATCGGTTCAGAAATCTCGGAGATTTCGGTGTACATAGGTAGAAAAACACAACTCCCTTCTTGAAAATCGGTTAAAAAAGTAGCCTATGTTACACCCTGGTCAATCCTCTACTTGTATGTGAAAATCCCGTTAAAATCGGTTCAGCAGTTCCGAAGATTAGCCTTTTCAAACAGACAGACAGACAGACAGACAAAAATTTTAAAAACGTGTGATTCAGTTATGGTATCGTTCAAATAACCATATGACCTTAATATGTGGTAGTTATTTCGAAATTACAGACAGACACTCCAATTTTATTTATTAGTATAGATTATAAATGTGAAAGTGTGGATGTTTGTTGCCTAATCATGCAAAAACGGCTGAACGGATTTGGATGAAATTTGGAACGGACATAGATTATACCCTGGATTAACACATAGGCTACTTTGTATCCCGGAAAATCGAAGAAGTCCCGCGGGATTTTGAAAAATGTAAATCCACGCGGACAAAGTCGCGGGCATCAGCTAGTATATCATAAATGCGAAAGTGTGTTTTCACGGCCCAAAAGTTTAACTGATTTTGATGAAATTTGGTACAGATTTAGCTTATATCCCGCGAAATGGATATGAGCTAATTTAAATAATTTATCCCGGAAAATCAAAGAGTTCCCACGGGATTTTTGAAGAACTCTATCCACGCGGGCATCACCTAGTTGACTGTAATGGTAGAATTTTATATTTTCAGACGGCACTATCGAATGGACTCCAGGTGTGACCATGAACTTTACCTACCGCTTCGCCGACGACCCATTGGATGAAAACCTATTAGGAAACATAACCTGGAAAGTCGATATGAATGAACCAGCTCATTGGACGCACTCTGAAATTACTTGTAAGTGGAATATTTTCTAATTCGTGTGTTCCTTTAACAATTACAAATTCATTCGGGCAAAGGATCAGCCTGGCTGTTTACTTAAACTATTACTTATTCCCATCATCTTACAAATTCAACTATTTTTACTGACAATCAACAAGTAGGTAGGTAGGTATACAATGATTAATTAATTTTTAACCCCCGACCCAAAAAGAGCGGTGTTACAAGTTTGACGTGTGTATCTGTGTATTTGTTTATACCTGCAGTTTATAACTCAAAATTTAAACAAGTGTGAATCAAAAATTTATAACACCCCGACAAGTGCAGGTTATAGTAACTAGAAAAGAGCTGATAACTTTCAAACGGCTGAATCGATTTTCTTGGATTACAGCTAAGAACACTTTCGATCAAGCCATCTTTCAAACAAAAAAAAAATTACAATCGGTTCATTAGTTTAGAAGCTACGATGCCACAGACAGATACACAGATGCACACGTCAAATTTATAACACCCCTCTTTTTGGGTCGGGGGTTAAAAATAGGGGTTTGAAATTAGTGTAGTCCACGCGAACGTAAGGTAAGGTAAGGAGGTAAGGAGGTATTATAAAAATATTCAATTAGCAAACTAAGTAGGTAGGCAGGTAGGTAGGTACGTTGTGGCTAAATAGGTACTTGTTACATAATGCTTATCGTCTAAACTGTAATTAATGTTTATTATTACGTTAATAACTGTTAGGCAAAACGTAGTAGCCCACTTGCCTTGCCTATTTACGTACCTACCAATTAAAAATCAAATTGTTTTGCGTACGACTTTGTATAAGTACTTATTATGTTTCTTATATAAGGTAGGATAACTATTAACATACAAAAATTGTATGTTAATCCTGCCTAATAAACCTGAATAGTTCTGTAATAATGCATTAGAATGCAAAAATAACGGTATATAAGTAATAGGTATGAAGTAGGTAATTGCATTAGGTGTGCCATTCCAACAGAAATATGAGGCAACAAGGATATATGAGTTTCTTTAAAAGTTTCGGATTTCTGCGATTTCCCAATGAAAATATAATCGATATCAATTAACAATACCATTCTGTTGAATATTGTGATTTAATGCATATGGCTTTACCCGTAACTTTGAGAGCCTCATGCCTGAATTGTTTGTGTCTGAAAATACATACATACTTAGTTCAGATTTCTATAAAATCTCTAACTAGAGGAAATAATGATTTTCAGTAGACCGTTAAATGATAAGTAAATAAGTAGCAATTAACAACAACAGATTGGATCGGCCGTGACTTCAAAAGGTTTCGTATAGATACCTACATGACACCTACTTAGAAAATAATAAGGATAGGTATCAACTTAGCTTATTAGTTACTAGCTGATGCCCGCGACTTCGTTCGCGTGGATGTAGGTTTTTTAAAAATCCCGTGGGAACTCTTTGATTTTCCGGGATAAAAAGTAGCCTATGTGCTAATCCAGCATGTAATCTATCTACATTCTAAATTTCAGCCCAATCCGTCCGGTAGTTTTTGCGTGAAGGAGTAACAAACATACACACACACACACATACACACATACAAACTTTCTCCTTTATAATATTAGAAGTGTGATGTGATTAGGAACGAAGTGACAAATCTGCCCAACAGAAATAACACCACTACTTACCTAAAGAATTTGATAACGTATCGAGTGTATATTTTTGGATAAATTAAGTTATTTCTATAGATGATGGAATATACAACACCTATGTTTTGGACACGGAGTACAAGACGTGGATGCTGTTGCTGCATTGCGCTGAACAGAGAGAAGGGGCTAGATATCTCAGCGCCTTCGTACTCTCACGGACCACAAGCCTACCGAAGAATGTGATGGCTTATTTGAGGGATAAACTACCCAGGTAAAGTAAAATTCTACCTATATAAATTCCGGTGAGCAAAGTTATGGCGATGAGAAAAAAGGAATGGAAAGGTTCGAGTAAACTAATCCCAAGAGTCCACAATTTATTGATGTAGCACTTGCCTTATCTACATCTACACTTCTACACTATTATATAAAGAGGTAAAGTTTGCAAGTTTGTTTGTTCCTACAAACAATCGCTAGTGTCTGAATAAATAACCTGGACTAAGATATTTTACTAGATTTTTTTAGATTTGCCAATACTTACCTACTGTCTAAAGGCTATTTGCTCCTCTCATTATTATAAAAATTTCTTACGTTCTTAATGTTATATATTATAGTTTATCATTCGTAATATGTTATATAATAATATATTTCCATTAGTTATACAATAAGCCTATAAATTACGCCTGAAGCGTGTCATTAAATAAGAAAGAACAATTCAAACATTTCTAAATTAGAGCAATCATTTTTAAATCGAGCCTTCCAGCAAACTTCTCGTAGCAGTCCAGTAGGTACAGTGTCGTATAGAAATTTAACAAGAGGCACGAATTTACTAAATTGTTGTATCCCATCCACTTTTCGGAGCTATGTGCATTTTAAACAATTAAGAAACTATCACTTGCTTTAACGGTAAAATAAAACATCGTGAGAAAACCTGTATGCCTGAGACTTTTCCATATAATGTGTATGCCAACCCAGCGTGGTGGACTTAGCCTAAGTTCTCCTCATTCTGAAAGGAGAGCCTGGAAAGAGCGGTGAAGAAAACATCTTGAGAAAACCTGCATGCCTGAAAGTTCTCCATAATTTTTTTCAAAGGTGTGTGAAATCTAGCAGACTGCACATGCCCAGCGTGACAGACGCTGGATAACCCATCTCATTCTGATAGACCCATACTCAGTAATAGCTGGCGATGAGTTGATCATGATAATGAAATGGGCCGGCGCACCGGTTCTCAATAAATCAACGCGAGATTGGTTGAAATGAATCCATCCAGATGATTCCCACCATCAAGCTTACCATTAGGCTGGATCTTAGTCAGGAATCTAGTTGAAAGAAAATAATATAAATACTCAAGGTACTTAATAATTTTCTATTTTTCCAGGTACGACGTAGACGTCAAGTACGTGTTCCAGATCCCCCATAACAACTGTACGGATAAGCCAGCAAAGGCAGACTATTCCCCCATACTGGTCGAGGTTGGCAGCAAGATTCCCAGGAAACCTGGCGTCACGTACAAAATCGGCTATGGACATTGATATAATAATCTAAAATGTTTTTATAAGATTTTATCGAAATAAAATGTATTGTGCCATAATAATAAAATATGATTTTACACATTATTTCAGTTTCAATGATCCTGCATTTTCTCTGCATATTATATTACCTATTATTAGCTAATGCTCGCGGCTTCGTTCACGTGGACTACACTTTGGAATCCCTATTTTACCCCGTTAGGTTGCATTTAAAAAAAAAAAAACTTCTTGGCGGATATCTAAGTCATATACATAGTTGCATGCCAAACAGCCTGATCCATCCTGTAGTTTGAGCTGTGCGTTTATAGATCAGTCAGTCAGTGAGTGTTTAGATTGCAGTGCAGCGACTTCAATATTAGTTAGCTGGCCTACTCCGGCTTTGAACACGGGGAAATTGTGAATTTTTTTCTTAGGTATAGACATAAAGTCCACCTTCAAGTTAATATCAAGTTTCATCCATTTCTAGGCTCAGTAGTTTGAGCTGTACCTACGCTGTACGTTACTGAATTATCTCAGTCAGATAGATTGAGAGTCGTAGAGTAAGGAAAATGTTTAAAAAAAAATGATCTGTCAAAAGCTTGGTTGAAGGAGGTTAACGCTTCAGCCACAATAAGTTATAATTTTATCGACAGTACCTAAATTATGGCTGAAATTACAATTCGTTTTGGTATGTAAATAGTTGTCTTATTAAAAGTAGCACAAAACCTGCTCATTCTTCTATTGCAGTTGATTAATTCACAGAACTGATAGGGCATGTAAGTAGGTATATCATCCCACATAATATTCCACGGTATAATTAGTAGGCATGCTGGCACTTAGTGTGTCCGTAGCAAAATAAGTAGGCACACACTTCAGTACACACGTACACGGTGACATTCAAACTTGACCGTGTCCAAAACAACAATATCCAGCTTAAATTAACGACCATTACAAGTTAAACAATTGTTGTATTATGTAAAATGGGAATTTTCATAACTCGATGAAGGAGAAGGCATAGATTAACGTGAAATAGAGCAGACGCTTCATAAGGCACAAAGAGTAAAAAAAAATTGCCACGTAATTAATCTGAAGCTAAGGAACTTTGATGTTTAGACAATTTGGATATTTTGAGAAATTTTTAATAAAAATCTAACAAAATATAAAATTAGAATTAACTTTAGCTGTCGCAAAGTCAGCCTCTCCGTTACAAATGGCATAATATTTCATATCATTAATTATTGTTTTCTCATATGCACTTTTTATTACTTTCATTACTTCTAAAGACAAAGTGAATAAAATATTACTAGAAGTACTGTTCCATCTACTCCACAGAATAATTTAAGAGTTTAATTCTTTTTTTCTATGGCTTGCCCTGACTATTAGATACACGTACATGCAAATCTATTATGATTAATACATTGATTTAGAATGTAGATTTAATATGAAAAAGTACTGAAACACTCTACTACCTATTTATTGCATTCAAAAGCTGATGACAACCGCCATAAAAAGAAAAGTTTACTTTTTAGGGCATTTACAAGGAACATTCCTTTACAAAAGGTAGAAAAACCTCCTAGAGTGCAAGATATCTCGGAAAACGAACCTGAAGTCAGTGAAAATTTCAGGGATTGAAAAATGAGTGGACCCGGTATAAGTAGGTAGGTATAAGGTATATGAAGAAAATGGCAACAAGATCGGTTTCTTAGGGTTCCGTACCTCAAAAGGAAAAACAGAACCCTTATAGGATCACTTTGTTGTCTGTCTGTCCTTCGTGTCTGTCAAGAAACCTATAGGGTACATTCCGTTGTCCTAGAATCATGAAATTTGGCAGGTAGATAGGTCTTATAGCACAAGTACAGGAATAAATCTGTAAACCGCGATTTTGTGGTCACATCATTTAAAAAAAAATTAAAATATGTTTCAATTTTCAAAGTAAGATAACTATACCAAGTGGGGCATCATATGAAAGGGCTTTACCTGTAAATTCTATAAGAAATTTTTATTTATTTTTATGCATAATAGTTTTTGATTTATCGTGCAAAATGTTGGAAAAAATACCCGAGTACCCTCAGTGCGCGAGTCTGACTCGCACTTGGCCGGTTTTTTAACTACTGACTGATTATGGTGAAAGATGGCACATCTGTACGTATGTAACAGTTCGTATTCTTTGGCCTGTAAACATCTATTAATATTTCAGGCATCTTGCGCAAAGCATAGTTATAAGTTAGAGTGGAACCATTGTAGTGTTTTTATGAAAAATATTAGCAACATGGGTTCGCTTCGATCGTGCGTGTTTTTGTTAGTGTTGTTTGTGCAATTACAACTTATTGTTGGAAAGGTTTGTTCCAGTTTCAATTAGTGGATTCTCATTTCTACATACCTGCATACTTGAATGAAAGTGGAATTAAGTGTCATGCAGTCCTTTTCAAGGGGAAATGGCAAAGTGAAGACTAAAAAAACCACCAAGAAAGCGTGGAGATGCCCCGTGAGGGTTGAGTGTGAACCCATTGGCTGGATTGCTTGTTTTTTTTTATAACTTAAGCTCATTGATTTCTACCCGAGATAAATTATTATAATAATAAAACAACTTTATGAATTTTATCCCAATACATAAGTGTACCCTGTACCCTGTAGTTTATACCTGTGCACCTGTGTTTGTACCTGTGTTTGTATCACGATCACAAAAAAAAGTTGCATCTTTTCATCGATTTCCCTTTTAATTCGTGTAATATAACTCAGGCTAAAATCGTGCTACTTGACAATTTTGAAGCTGAAAATCTGTTGAATATGGATGATTTAGCTACCCTGGATGTGGTCCAAAACGTTAACAAATTTTATTAAAAGGGTGCTAAACCTTACACTAAAAAAACAGGCTAGGCGACCGCTTAAAATATAGAGCGACGATAGTAGAAGTAGGGGGCAACAAAGTAGAGAAGACGTAGAGAAAATGAAGAAGTACGAGTTAAAAATGAAGAGTAAGAGAATGCCTAGAGATAAAGAGAAAATATCTGGAAAAGTTTGGAGGAAGCGTTCATCTAGAAAACGCGTTTTACAAAAACATTATTTATTTATTTTATTTAATTTATTCATTTTACATCTAATTGAAACGGCAGTGCCAAATACACTTACTAGATGATTAATGATGAATTATTATACAAACACAAAAGAGACAAAATACGTAAAGACAGAACAAATGACACAATAAAACATACCTAGTGAAATATAATATATATACACATAAGAAAACAAACATTTTATTTACATAACAAGTAAAACTAATACGTTTTTGATTGTAATTATGTTGAAATAATTTTCCAGCCTTTCTTAACCGACTTGTTTTGCGACATCTTCTGCGATGATGATGACGACGTGAGCACTACCACCAGCACAAGCAATGAAGATGATTGGGACGTGTTCGGGCTTTGCGTCTGCGGTACCCGGCGACCACCCGGCGCTAGGAGGCCAGGTCAAGGGATCCCTGCGAACATTAATATGAGATTACGTAAGTAGTATGTAAGTTTGGCGACCTCGCTGGAGTAGTTAGTAAGCGCTGTGGTCTTGTTAGTGGGAGGTTTCGGGTTCGATTCCCGGCAGGGGTTTGGAATTTTGTAATTTCTACATCTCTGATCTGGTCTGGTAGGACGCTTCGGCCGTGGCTAGTTACCACCCTACCGGTAAAGCCGTGCCACCAATAAAAACCGGCCAACTATTATACTCAAAAATAAATAAAATCTGTTTTAAGAATGCACAGGTAAAGGCCTTTCAGATGATACCCCACCTGGTATACTTATGATACTTTGAAAATCGAAACACATTTTAATTTTTTTTTTGTGATGTAACTTCAAATTCACGGTTTTCGGATTTATCCCTTTACTTGTGCTATAAGACCTACCTACCTGTCAAATTTCATAATTCTAGGTCAACGGGAAGTACGGACGGACGGAAAGACAGACAAACAGACAACAAAGTGATCCTGTCAGGGTTCCGTTTTTCCTTTTGAGGTAGGGAACCCTAAAAACTACCATATGTACGCCTTTCAGGTCAGCTCGCTTACCACCAGGTGAGATGGCAGTCAAGGGCTCACTTGTATCTGAATTTTTAAAAAAATCTTAGCTCTAGTTATCAATTAAAAATACACAGTTCCTGTTAGGTCACACCGATGAAGCCGCGGACAATTTAGCTAGTTAATAATATGAATTATTCATAGGTCCTCGTCTGAAAGATAAAATGGAAGATATTGTTCCGGTTTTTTGCAGAAAAATAAGTAAAAATGCAAATTAGGTTAGCTGAATTTTACGCTTCCGCGTCTATCCTTAAAATATTCAGTTTTCAACAATGTTTTAAACGAGAAAATTCTATTATTGTTGGTTTTTCATGGCCAACTCTTAGTTATACCTAGCATAGGAACGACATGAAAATATTTAAGTAATAATTTTTTCCGTCTTTTAAATAAAATTTATTTTTTGTCCAATACAGTTTTGGAAAACGTTTAGCTCGCTGGAATGTGGGTATATTATTTTAAAATGTAATCATGTTTAAAAAAAAAGTTTAAGAAAAAATGTCATTTTTAAAAACTAGTCTTATTTCGCGACTTTATCTGCGTGGATTTACGCTTTAAGTTAAAATTTCTCGAAATATTTATACACCTAATTTTATACACTTTCAAGTTTCTAGTAGGTAGATATACCAGCGTTTGTATAAAATTAATAATTGCGTTATTGAGTTGAAACTTGTGTGAAGGTTTCTGACAAGATCATCAACGTACAATAGATGGCATTGCAATGCATATTACCATTAGCTAGCAAATAAAATGAAATATTTATTTCATGTATGGACAATTTGTGCCACTTGTTAAAATTCCAACATCGTCGGTTCAGAAAGCAGGTTATACTAAGACGAGCCGGCAAGAAACTCGGCAGCTGCTCTGCTAGTACTCAGTGAATTTTACATAGATTAAATCTTTTTTCAGCTCCATCAGCAAACGGAATGAACTTCAGCATGACGAACAACAACGGAATGTGGTCGTTCAACTTGGACGCTGGCCCCAACGGCCCCAATGGTGGCATGGCCCCTGGTGGAGGCCCCACGCCATTCCCTCCCACTGCTGGTGGTGCGACCACCGCTGCTCCGACTACTGCTGCTGCCACCACGGCTAAGAAATAAACTCCAAAGCTACTTGTAGGATAACTTTACTGGTAGACATCTTACAGCGTATCTGTCCCCTATATTCGTATAAGTGGCAACCGTATTCCGTGAATATGAGTCTATTTGAAGAGTAAAGGCGTCATGCTTCGAGTTGGAGCATTCATATTTTTTTTTCAGCAATCCACCATACGTCCTAACGTTCGCCCTAAGCCAAGGTCCGAGGCGCCCTTTAGGTAGACGCTACTCCCGATGTCGTCGAAGTCTTTACAAAATGCAGGAGTTAATGAGCACATTTATCTCTCAGTATGAGAAAAGTTTAGCCCATTGGCTACCACGCTGGCTCCAGAATTGTCAGACTCACACACCTTTGAGAACATTATGGAGAAATCTTAGGCATACAGGTTTCCTCAGGATATTTTCTTTTACCATGAAAGCAAATGATATTCAATTGCTTAAAACGCATATAACTCCGAAAATCACTTTATAATCGTTTTATTGCCGCGTGTGAATGCGTCAGTGTGCTAAAGGCGATAAAGGAAACAGTTTTGTAGCTAAATTTAGTTGGTACACAAACAGTGGATACGCAGCGGAGTGGCTCATTTTCAATCAATACATATTATGCTCGATAGGAAATGATTTCTGAGTGCGAGCGATTTCTAGGAAGGCCCACGTTTTATTTTTCAGGTACGTTATCAGTAGTCGATAGTGATTTCTAAAATGCTGGTTTTTGATTGGCTATTTTCAGTAGTCATTAACTCGCAAGGAAAACACGCAAAGAAAATGAGTTTTTAAGTAGATAACAGATATACCTCTTCGGTTTTGTTAATATGAAAAGTAGCTTTTTAAGTGCTATTAATGTTATTAATTTGCCTTTATCTTCAAAATAAAAATCTTTCCGTTTAATACCGATTCCGTGACTACCCATTTATGTAAAATTAATCTAACTTCGTCCTAAAGTCTACTTGTAGTGTGTAGTATTGCCATTTTTCTTTCTAGTTAATACTATGTTTAGTGTAAAATATTTTATGATAATTAATAAAAATACCGTATTCTCAGTTAGTTTTTGTTTAAAAATAATATTTCGACACCTCCCACGTAAGTTGTTGTAACCCCAAAACTACAACTTTTCAGTAGAGCGTTTTAAAGATATAAATTGAAATTAAAGCTCCATTTTTCAATATATTTTTGTGAAATTCGGTATTTAGTTATAGTTTACAGTACTTTAACATATTCTGAAAGATAATTTATAGAAATACTTCACATTTCTGAGATTTTGTTCATACAACATTTTACGGCGTGTATCATCTTTGTAAAATGTTGTATAAGATACTTACAACAAATTACGCTGGAAAAAACGGGTTGAGTGTCATCGTATGTGTTAAATACAACAGTGTACGTCGTTTAAAATTTAAAAAAAATGTAGTATGTGTAGTCCGATTCATCATTTCCAACCAATGGATGTCCACTACTGGACATAGGTCTCTTGTAGGGACTTCCATATGCCACGGTCTTGCACAACCTAAATCCAGTGGCTCCTTGTGACTCGTTTGATGTCGTCTGTGCACCTAGTGGGAGTCTGTCAACGCTGCGCCTTACAGTGCGAGGTTCCAGCACCTTGGGACCTCAACGTCTATGGGTCCTTCGAATTATGTGCCCCGGCCATTTAAACTACAGCTTCGCAACCCATTTATGCCGGTTACTCTGATTTTCCTACCGATATCCACATTCCAGATTAGATCACGTAGAGAAACTTCAAATATAGCTCTCTAATTGCCCGCTTAGTGACTCTGAACTTTCTTATGAATTCCATTATAATATGTGACCATATTATCTCGGATCCATAATATGTCATCACTGGTAAAACGCACTGTTCGAAGACTAATTTAGTTTCCGTACGCTGCCGCCGAGTCGGATTCGTTGGCTGACCTGTTTCTTGAAATTGCACTTACCTACCTGGTCCAGGTACCTGTTCCAGGCTCACACTTTTCTATAATTTCAAGTGCAGAGCCCCCAACGATTACTGGGTGGGCCGAGACATAAGAATTAGACATAATTTTCGTCTTACTCATGTTCATTTTCAGGCCCATCTGTTGTGAAACTTTGCAAAGGTCATTGAGCTGTAAATGTAGAAACTCTGGGAAACCTAATGAGGTTTCCCAGAGTTTCTGCGATAGTGACTATGTCAACGACAAATCGAAGGTGAATTTCTTTTGATGTTAATGTCAAGTTCATTCCAATCCAAGCTTAAAGATAAGGACTTCTTCCAAAGCAGCGGTAAAGAGTTTCAGAGAATTACGTCTCAATGTGCACTCTGTCACTGCAATTGGATTGGCCTAGTCTGGTCCTATATGTCGACTGACATGGTGTTTTCGTACAGGACTCTATTTCAGCATTTGCATGAACAGGCAGTTGTTTCAGCATCTCAATAGCGACCTTAATACAGCCCCAGTTTCCACCAAATCAAAAACTTTCTCATAATTTGCAAACGCTTAGCAAAGAGGCAGATTATTATAATAGCCTTCAGTTATATTATGCATAACATGTCGCAGCTTATGAATGTGACCTATAGTTAAGCTTTTTCAGAATCAAGCTTGTTAGGGATGCTGAAAGTCATCGAACTTATTATTGTGATGATTCATAATGACTTACGATAACAACAGCTTATAGACATGGCTTAGCAGCGAGATGAGTCTATGACTCTTCTTGAGTAATGTTTGTAACTTTGTAATTTCGTTATGCAATGAACTAGATTAATTTGAATATAAGATTCACTAACCTTTTGTGCCCACATTGCAACAAATAAACCATTACTTATTATTTATTACGGCATTATCGCCATGACGGGTTTGAAAATCCCATCATGGCGATTGGAAAATCGCTGAAAGACCTTAAGTACTGGTTTGCCACCCGCTTTCAGGAATTCTACTGTGATTCTGATATCACCGAGCGAATTTTTATCCTTGAGTTGTTTGAGAGCCATACTTATCTCGTATAAACTGGCATCTGGGATATCTTGGGTATAGTGTCCCGTCAATTTAGCTCTGGGATCTTTAGCCAAATCTTCAACAAGTCTTTGTATTGTGGTGTATAACTGTCCATAGAACTAGTCCACTTATTTCAAGAGCTCAAGTTTAGCTGAAATGAGGTGTTGTCAGTTTTTTGTCGTATCAGCAGGCCCTGTTTAGTAGACAGATCTTTCGTGAATACTTTTGAGTTCCTGTTCCGCTCTATGGTATCTTTAAAACGAAATTAAAGATCCATAAGTCACGTGTTTGTACAATAGAGATCTGCCAGTAGGTAGGTGCATCTGCTGAAGACTACAGTATCATTTCTGGCCTTTTTCTGGCCATGAGCTTTAAAATCATAAAAAATATTTGTTATTTTTGGACGATAGGCCGTAAAGAAATTGGACTCCACCACCTGGTAGGTTCTACCAACCTATTTCTTGGAAAGGTAGGCTCTGAAATAATATATTATAGTAGTAATTTTTTTGTTAATTATATGGTAACCTAGTGGTATGATGAGCCGAGTAGTTATTTCATTGACTAGCATAGGTTTACATCGCCATCAAACTAAATTTTAACATAGTTTTATTGTATACAATGTCGTATGTAAGAAAAACAACAATGTCATAGCAACGTAAAATATAGCATGTAATCATACAACAAAATTTTGAGAAATAAATGCCGAAGTAAAATGTTGTATGTATCACTTAACACAAAATTTATTATAATCCTGCAACGTAAACGGTTGTATGTCATCATACAACACTGTTTTTGGGTGTCCTCAACGACGTAAATTGTTGTATGTAATCTATACAATAGTTTAGCTTGGCATCACTATTAAATTACTAAAATACGATAGTGGAATAAAAAAATGAAAACACAACCGTGACATATCAGTGTCTTGAGTTACAAACATTTCATTTGAAGTCCGGCGTGATCTGTTGTATCTGTTACATACGAGGCGCAAACGTGCGACTTCACCCCACATAAAACGTTGTAAAGGTCGATATGATATTTTACGTCGTCCTCGTTTGAAAAATACAACATTATACGTCTCATAAGTACTTTAAAAAACAACATTTTTAGGATTTTTTTTAATTGAACATATAAAATAGATAAAAATAGACATTGTTATGTAAAAAACGCAAAATTGCAATTTTGTGGCTTACAACAACTTACGTGGGAGGTGTCGATTTTGAAGATTTGATGTTTGTAAAAAATTAAAAAATGTTATTATTTATTTCATACAGAAGTTTTATTTTACCTAATAAATCATTTTGTGCTTTTACGAGACAACGGGGAGAATGATTGTAGTAGTGTAGACATAGGCCTAGCACGTAGAGGCTTCATGAGAGAAAATCTAATAAATTGTGAGATTTTTACAATAACCGGATCCTATCCTTCAATAGCCCGTAAATCAATAAGTTTTACTGAGCGATAACCCCTGATGGGCGCAAAACTATTAATTGCTAAGAATAGGTGTACCTACCAGTGGTGTGCAGGTTATAGAGGCATAAATGCACTGCTTGCCTCAGTTGAAATAGCTCAATGCATATTTTTCATTATGACCTGCCAGTGAACAGATTCCTAACCTAACCTAACCTAACCTAACTAATGCCTACCCTGGTTTCAAACCCTGTTCTACCTGTGCACGCCACTGCTATCCACTACTTAGGTTAGAGTCTAGACAACTTAATAAAGCAGACAGTGACTATAGTCATCTACAAGATGGGTTCTCCAAACTAGCCGACGACCATAGACTTCCGACGACAGAACTAGGTCACTCGTTAAATGTACCTAAACATTTCAACTCGCCACATTTTCGGCGTAGATTTATAGAGGCCATAATATAGGTAGACCCTTTTTTTTTTTTTTGTTGACGCTGGGGAATGCATTTACGCATCCCCCCCGAAGGGAGGGTATGTGGGACTCGCCGGCCGAGAGGCGACCGGAATACCCACTAAACCCCAGCGGCGCTACTGCGCGTCGCCTGGCGACTGGGTCACGGGAACGGCCGAAGCAAACAACCGCAACCCAGCCAGCGACGTCTGCCGAAGCAGACCCTCCACTGGGGACCTGCTCGGTCCCCACCACCGCACCTCCGGGACGCACCAACGAAGTGCGTCCCCCGACCCTGGGACGCGCACGTCGCCCGCGTCCCGTCCTCCGCTTCGTCCACTGTGCCCTCTGCTAGTCAGAGGGACACGCGGAGAAACCTCCCCCCCTGCCAGGTCATTAGCCATAGCCAACAATATCTCCGAATAGAAATTATTAGCCATGTTACCGGGGCGCACCGGCCCGAACACTGCTCTTCCCCTCGGACGCATCCAAAAGGGACCAGCAGCATGCAGGCACACTGGGAGGTTACCTGGCTGGCGCCCCAATATAGGTAGACCCTAGTTTAGTACTAGCTGATGCCCGAGGCTTCGTTCCCGTGGATATAGGTTTTTAAAAATTACGTGGGGACTAATTGATTTTCCGGGATCAAAAGTAACCCTATGTTGTAATCCAGGGTATAATTTGTCTCCATTCCAAATTCAGCCAAATCCGTCCAGCAGTTTTTGCGTGAAAGAGTAACAAACATACACACACACACACACACATACATACAAACTTTCGCCTTTATAATATTAGTGTGATAGTGTGATGTCACAACTTGTTAAAATATTTCAGTTAAAAATATTTTTTGTAGTAAAAAAAAATCAGTCAATCACTTGCGTGTACCGACATGCATGTTTTCCGGCGAATGCAATTTTTTATTTTGCAGTATTTAATATGCAACCAATGCACATCCATTAACATCAATATTACGTCTAACTGTATAATGCAAATGCGATATACCTATTAGGTACTAATTTTACGCCATTCAATTTGCCTAAGTAATTACAGGACAAATATTATAAAAAAAACCTTATAAAGGCTTGGATATACATAACGGTTGACGAAATCAAATTCAACTAGGTACAGAATATATTACCAAGCGTGCGTTGGAACTGCGCTGCTGAAGTCGAGCGTTATCTGTATCCGCGAAATTCAGATTTAATTTGGTTTTCCGCAATTTGTAAATTAATACGACAAAGTAGGCTTATGGCATTTTAATTCCGCCAATGGCAGTATCATCTTCACAGGATTAGATAAAAGTCTTTACATGATAGTGTTCAGCTTAAGAAATTAGTCAAAATAATGAGTTTGAGATGAGTTACAAATTAGTCGATAAGTACTAACTAATTTCTTAAAGTGGACCCTTTCAATTAAAGATTTTTATATAAACCTGTGAGGATGATATGACTGATGTCACCTTACTAGAAAATTGCCATCTCGACCTGTCGCGAATAATGCAATCTCTTTAACTCTATCAGTTAAAAAAAAAAAAAAAAGTTACTGTCACTTAAAAATTACAGTTTATGAGTAAGACCTACTTACGTAATGATTTTTTCTAAATTATTTATTAACTAATTCTTTTACTACTTACTTACTACAAAATCTTTTGAAAATATATCGATAATAATATATTTTATATTATTATATTATTTAATTAAAATAAATATATTGTATTTCCACCTGAGTTACAGTAATTGGCGGAAAATCATTCAGAGTCTACCCAAGCCTTAAAATTTTCCAATGGAGGGAAGTATGGGTCATTTAGAATATTGGATAGGATGTGCTTATAATGTAGTCAGATTATTAAACATTTATTTATACCTAATATTATAATGTGATATGTACAAAAAATAACAGATTTTCAACGGAAAAGAGGAATTATGTTTTACGTCGGAAATAATATCTAAATGATAACTATAATTAGTTACATAATACCTAATTTTAATGATTTACTGTTAGAATGTTCCTAATAATGGAACTTAGAATATACCTAAGTCATGTTAATCATAACTAATACTTCCCCTTTCTCTTTCAACTAAACGTAGAGCTTGTGTTAGAAACCAGGTGGGTATGAAGGTACGACAATAGTGCAATGGGTAGGGTTAGTACCGCCAAACTTTCGAATATCAGTCCTCTCCCTTGAGGTTCGTAAATTAAAAATATTAAATTAGTAGATAACGCCGGCGACTTCGTCCGCGTGGATTTAGGTTTTTTAAAAGCCCGTGATATTCTTCGATTTTCCGGGATGAAAAGTAGCCTAGTCAATTTCCGGGACGCAAGCTACCTTAAACCAAATTTCATAAAAATCGATTAAATGGATGGACCTTTAAGAATCCCGTGGGAACCGTTTGATTTTATGGGATAAAAAGTAGCCCATATCGGTGCATACACACTCTAAATACTTACACAGATTCTGTACCTACCTACGAAACAAACATCTTAGCTTCGTACACAACCTGTAAACAATTTGAATATCTTGTAATCAATTAATCTTATAAGTAGGTAAGTATTATAAATCCTAGATTCATGTATATATAAGCTCTGGAAAAATTCTAGGTAATAGACCTATAACTGCCAGCCCTTACGCTTAAACGTTTTCTTGGGCTTTTCAAACACTTTGGCAACGAGCCAAAATAGTTTTGAATGTCGTGCTTTTACCGATTCATTCAGTCTCTTCTGGAATAAAATTAACCAATTATAAGAAACCAGTTTTTTTTATATTTACAGACCAGTGATTGGCTGCAATGAGACCTGCTAGGAAGAGATGATACAGCCTAAGATGGCGCGCGCTTGCCTAGAAGTTGCCTATTCACTCTTGACTTGAAGGACCCATATTAAAAGTGGAAGCGAAAACTGATGCCGGAAGGGCGTTCCATATCCTAACGGATCGGATTTGAAACGAAGAAGCAAAATTTTAATCGCTTCGTACGTGTCCGAGGAAATATTATGTTAAAACTATATATACTACATATACCTAACTATAATTTTAAAGTTAACTATGTATTTATAACTATAATTTTAAAGTTTGTGCCTGGATTTTGACGGCAACTCCTGATCTTTCAAAGTTTTTTTTTTTTATATTTTAAAATGTTCTAGATTATTTTCTGGGCTATACCGACTTTGTAATATGCGTAGGTCCTATTTAGACTGCGAAAATAAATTTTATTACAAGCTATTGTACGTACCCGATTCTATAATCACTAAGCTACTAAGTAACTTAGTAATTATACTTACTTACCTTGAAAAATGCTATTCTAAAGTGGTATGTTTAGTTTAAAATTTAATAGGAAGGAAGGTTTTACCCGCCTGCACCTGCAAAACGTTACTAGGGTGTTGATTTAAGTACAACCTGTTTTTATTTTGTAATATTAAGTTATAATGAACACGCAAACTTATGAAGTAGAAGTAAAATTGCCTCACCATCTATGAACCATGACGATATGCTCGCATTACTAGTATCTATCCTTCTTCTAATTAAATGGCCTAGATTTGTTGCAACTAAGTAAGTAGGTAACATAGGTGTAATAATTATTACCTATAGTACGCGACAGTTTGAGATGGCAATCGGGGTATGAGGCGGGGGGGACACCCTGCACACCCGCACAGCCCCCGCGCTAACCTGATGCGGGTGAGCGCGGGTGACGTGCGGGTGTGTGGGTCGTCTCCACCCTGGTTGCTCAACCTGGGTATTATGGGTAATAGAGTAATTATAATAATTAAATATATTATGTTACATACTTGATTTGTTTTCAAAAGCATATTTAAAAAATAATTTAGCTGACTGTAGTTAGGTACATTAAATAATTCCTCGAACCTCTACACCAATGCACGGTGGCCATCATCTCGTCAAATAATTTCTTATTTTTCGCCAAACATAAAAGTTATGCTACGTTCGCTATCCCGGTCCATTCTCGTGCATAACTGAAGCTAAGTAGGTACCATAGGTTTAAAAATTAGTATCAACTTAATTACCGTAAGAATTTAACCCAAGTCCTCCTAAGTCCTTATTTGTATCAGATAAATAATAATTTATTGCAAGTTGTACCTACCACCTATTACACCTTCTAAATCTAACGCCAGATAATTATGTGCCTGCAGGTCCTTAGGTATAGCTAAATGTAAACATAATTAAGTACTAGAGATATTATAAGATAAGCTAAGAGGTGTTTGCCGCGGACTTAAAATCATGACCTTTTAAGGGTACCTACATCGTGCTCACATTTACTAGGTCATCGAGATAACAATGATTTGTATCGATTTTATACATTGTACAATCATGGGCGGGGCATAATATAGTTCAAAGAATTAAGAGATGGTGGAGCCTCAAGGTACTGACGAATGACTAAGGCAGAAAACGCAGTATTTGGCAGATCCTATCCTATATTAAGTAACAGAATATAATGTCGAGCGAGACGCTAGGAGCTGCTGGACATGAGTGGCACATATTAAAGTAGATAATATGTGTTTTGTGACAACCTTGCACCTCATTTTTAGGGTTTCGTAACTCAAAATGTAAAACGGAACCCTTATAGGATCACTTTGTTGTCTGTCTGTTTGTCTGTCCGTCTGTCGTGTCTGTCAGTCTGTCGTGTCTGTCAAGAAAACCTATAGCGTACTTCCGGTTGACCTAGAATCAGTACGTGGGTTATATAGCACAAGTAAAGGGAGTGGAAAATTCGAAAACCGTGAACTTATAGTTATACCAAAAAAATAAATATAATGGGTTCACGAAGAATTTAGTTTATTAACTTGCAGGGCTCTACATAAAAGTGTTAGGTATACCTTCTATAATGGCATGGTACCTCGTGTGGAAATCCGACTCGCACTTGGCCGGTTCTTTTTTCGTTTGGAAAGTAGGAAAATCTTCATGGATACCTCAGTGTTTCGGGCATGCCCGACTCCATCGGGGATGCTGCCGGTCTACGGACTAAAATCCTTGTCCCCCTCCTACGCTCTATCTTTCAGGTTACTTTTCACGTCTGCCTGTGCTGAACCTAAGCCGGCTCTACACTCACACGTGAAGTCGCGCCGTTATTTCACGCCGTGAATGTATGCCGCGCTCCACGCGTGAACTGTGTCCCTCCACACTCGCAAATCTTCACAGTCTTGTTCGTGACTATGGACGAAACCCTTTGTCGCGGACCAAAAAACCGACACATCTACACTCGTGATTTGCATTACTGTTGTAACAACCCTAGATTTTACACCAAAGTGTTATAAAATTATATAAAAATAGTATTAAAATTTTTGCTTCAATTTTATCAAAATCAGGTCAGTGAATACTTGTAGAGATGTACTTACACATACGAACATAAAATTAATTCCTTTAGACGTTTTAATCTTAATGTGGGCCGTCCGCATTTTCGAAGAGAGGCAAACACCGGTTAGCATGTCGGTGATGCAGAGACGCGATCGACCGCGGTCGAATTGCGTCGCGAACGATGTGTGCGCGGGCGTTAACGCTCGAGCGGAGTCGAAATCAAAACGTGAACGACGTGACCCGCACAGCGGGACCGCGTGCATTTGCGTCGGCGGACGGTGTCTGCGCGGACGTCGTAATGCGCGGAGATAATTAATTTGTTTAACTTCTGTACTGGGCGATACATAAAGTTTATATTAAAGAATACTGAGTTGATAACACGGACCAAGTTGGTGCTTGGAGAGAAACATTCTAAGCAAATATTCTAATAGAAGGGACCACTTTAATTACACAGATATATTTGTTATATAGGGGCGATACCTCCTAAGATCTAAAAGCGATTTATGTTTGAACTGTTGACGACGTGGCTGCTCAGGCGGGGAGAACCGCATGTCCGCCGGATGCTCGGTGATCTTTGCTTGAGATGGCTAGCGATGATATTAATTAACTATCTGACATATAACAGGCGCGTTGGATGAAACTTATGCGAGGGAGAACCCTAGTGCCTTTGATGCTTTGTAAATCCTAACTGAGGAGAGCCTAGTGTCTTAGGTGCTTTGTGAATCCTTTGCTGAGATGATTCTAATGTGCTTTAATAACAGACTGACCACAGAGGGCAGGTAATACTGCTGTTCTGCTTGTATTCTGACATTCGTTGGAATGCGTTACCACCTTGCAGTGGTTACTCAATATCAATAACATACCAATACAAAATTACGCTAATACATATGTACTGAAGGTCGGGTTAAGGCCTGTGGATATTCCCGCAGTGAGTCTGACCCGTCCTTGAAACCTATTACAGGTCTGTAGTGGGAGGGCACCACTATAAAAATGCTATTTCAGCTTCGGCTGCAACGTGGGATCATAAGTGGAACGCACCACTTCCTAAAGTATGCTTGCATACGCTGCGCTGTTTATTTGGATGATGACGTGTGTGGGGGGGGAGCTACTGTTCTTTGATATTTTATGTGCCATATTGATCTCTTGATTTATCGAGAGTCCCAGTATGACGGTGGGATATCAAGGGAAGGCAGAAGCTCACCGTACGTGGCGTGGTGGAGCTACGTACCATCATTCACTCAAACCCTTTTTACACCAACTGGAGTGAATGATGCCGCACACAACTTCTTCCTTTACGAAGGAAGAAGCACACTCACACACACACACGTCTAATAAGTAGGGCTCTATATGAAGTGTTGTCTTGCAAGAGCAGTCTCATGATCCTATCATAGTTTAATACGGTCCTAAGCGGGAACACACCTTTTGAATCTCGAACTAGCACTTGTCTTATCGGACCAAAAGCTAAATTAATATTTACACCCAAACACACAATTTCAATACTCGAACTCAGTTAGCACTGGCATAATATGGTCGCTCGGACCAAATGCTTAAGATGCGCTATACGCAACCACACATTTTCAATACTTGAACTCCGTAAAGTCGTTTAAGTCTGATGAACTCATTATTTCCGATGCTCTAAAAGTTCTTGGTTTATTATGGACACAACATCCCAAAGGGTCCTACCGCTATACGATACACGTGCCACTTTAAAGAAATTGTTTTAAAATGTAATCTTTAGAAAGATCCGAAGGAAAAATAGGGTAGAGTTTCTTAGGACCCCGTTAGTTTAGTTACACTGTCCCGGCTTTCGCGGCCGTTCGAGCCCCCTTTACATACGTCGGCCAGTAGGTGGCATCTTTTGGTTGAGACAGCCTTACAATATACTTATACTTATTCATATAATATATCCATTAATTTTAAGAATCTTTATGAGAATGTTTTTAACCTAATTGACTCAACGTTGGTTGTTGCACATACCTAAGAAAGTTATTCCATGCTGACGGATAATAAAATCAAACAAACCATGGTTGGCTCTCATTCCTGTCATGAGTAATTTTAACGTTAGATCCTAATTTAGTGTGCTATTACTACATTTCTTAACACTCCAAACCCGCCAATAAAGCAAAACTTCAGAAAAGTGCCTCCATTCTGACTTTTTTCTTGTTTGTAGGTTTGATTTCAGATATTTCGACTAATGTCGAAGAACAAGCTACTCTCCGGTTCCATGGCTCGATGATGGATCATGATCCAGAAAAAGAAACAGACTCAATAAACGTGTCAACGCTAACTATTGGAGTACCTAGACGATCGTTATCATGCCAAAATACGATAAGAAATATTAAATTTCAAATAAGTACCTAAGTAAGTATGGATAGTAGGTAGGTACTATCCATACAAAAAACAATCAGACATCTCAAAGATGCATTGCAAGAATAATGTCCTAAGCTTATAATCGGAATGGTAAAGTAAGTACAGACAGCAAAAAATAACATAATGAAAAAAATCAAAAACAAATTGATCCAAGAAGTTGGAGTTGAAGTCCGAAGAGTCCGGCCGTGCGTCGATCCGGCCGTCCGTCCGTCCGTCCCGTCCGTCCGTCGTGTCTGTCAAGAAAACCTATTGGGTAGCTTTGGTAACCTCGTTGGAAAGCCTGGAGCACCGCAGAGATGTAGGCTCTCTTTGTGTGTTCTTTCTTTTTTCTTCTTTCTGGGCTGGTTTCCTCACTTAAACGTCTTCACTCCAGCGATCCAAGTTTGCTCTTGAAGCCAAGTAGACCACCCAGGTTGCCGAGAGCTTCATGAAGTGAGGGATTCATGGGATCCCAAATGGCGTTCTTGTTGTTTTGCCACGCGCGTGCACTCCAGGAGCACGTGCGTCGGTGTTTCATCGACCTCCATGCAGGCCCTGTACAGAGGACTGTCGGTGAAACCTCGAAAAGATGTTTGTTTAGTGGGCTATGCCCTGTTATGAGTCCCACCACCTTCATAAGTTTACCTGGTGGAGTAGTTTGTTAGTTTGTCGTTGGTCTATGTTAGGGAAAGCCTCTTTGGCTTGCCTGCAGTCAGTTGTATTTGCCCATAATTGGGCTCTTTGCGTGTTTTATCGCATTTATAATGGTGAGTGCTCTGAAGAGCTGTTTGACCAACCATCATCATCCATCGCATCCAAATCCATCTGCAATGAATGCAATATCTTCTGCGTTAAAGAAAAATTTGGATAATATTTAATTATTATTTTGTCTGTCAACGGTAGATAACAAGAAGTAGGTAATCAATTATAGTAAGTGAGTCACACACTACTAAGTGCTTCGCTGTGACTTACATTTAGAATGAGATAAAAAAATGATTTATAGGTAATAAATTCTGAAGAACATCTACCGACGAATAAAATTTGCTTAAACCCATTACACTTAGGGATAATGGATCCCAGATATAAAGGTATATCCACCTGTTTTATTCAGCTTAAAAGGCTTGTGATATATTTTTTAATTTTGTCTCATTATGTAGAGTTAACAAATTCATGCAAATAATGCAAAAATGTGTTTGTCTGGCTGTTGCTTTCTCACGCATATTTTGACGAAATATGGTACAGAAATACTAACTAAGGGCTAGCGCTAAAATGTATCTGGATAAAAAAAAAATCTATAATTATTATTTATATTCATTACTAACGGATAAGTCTGTTACCAATTTATTATGGACTTAGTTGATAAAGACCCTTTCATTTGTAAACATTTTTGTTCTAAGACAGGGCTGAGACGTGAGCGATTCAAATCTACGGGAACTACAAAAGCAGTTTGAAGCGCGAAGGGCGTCCCGCGATGCAGAGTGCGGAGCAATCAACCGGTCGTTGCTTCCCACAGCGCAGTGAGATACATCTCCACAGTTTTGATTCTTTTTACTTTCGACCCACTTGGATTTGTAGCAGTTAGGACCGTGGAAAGTATTGCAACAAAAATACAGTATGGCTAGATAGATTCTGCAACATACCTATTGGTTTCTAATAGTACCTATAGTGTTTCCAAGACAGGGCTGACACGAAAGTGATTCAAATCTACGGAACTACAAAAGCCGTTTGAAGCGCAAAATGCATCTCGCGATGCAGAGTGCGGACTTGCGGAGCAATCAACCGTTTGTTGCTTCCGAGATCGCAGTAAGATACATCTCCACAGTTTTGATTCTTTTTATTTTCGACCTACTTGGATTAGTGACGAATGGGAACGTGGAAAGTATTGTAAATAATTAAAAATTGTAAAAATCTTGATTACATTTGACTCAAAACCTCTCATTCTGAGAGGAACCACTACTGTGTGGGCTGACGATGGTTTGAGAATGAGACTTGAGCTGATGATGATGTCATTTGACTATCATTGGTCCTCTTTTCCGTTGAACTTTAATAAGTGTAAAGCATGTGCTTGAAGTATGTACATACTTCAAGCACATTTGAACAGTGGTCCCACAGATGAGATTAAAATAATTTAAACGTTAAATACATGTCGCTGGGAAAATTAGGCGTTTGTGACTCAAAAAATGCTACTTACTTAATGTAACTTAATTTCAAAATGCGTAAGACTTTATGTCAAGTTGCCTAAGTTAATTTTATCTATTCGCGAGGAAGTTGTAGAGCACCGCTCTACCTCGTATTTCTCTCAGAAAAGCTAATGAGACGGATTGTTTCGTTAGGATTCGTTGAAATCGGTCCAAAAGTTTTATTTGTATTGTATTATTTCTAAAACAAGTGGAGTAAGTTAATTAATGTTGTTTCAAAAAGTTAATTGGCGCACTCGGACTTGGTTGGGATGTTTACGTTTTGATTAGTCTTTTCGGACTTTTGAAGAATTGGATGGCATAAATCTTGTAGAACGTTACTGAACTAACACACCTGCTTCCGTCAAAGTAGTGATGTTCAGGTCATAGAGGCATAAACGCACTGCTTAATTTGAAATAATAGCCAGTAATAGACAAGTAAGTAACCTAATAATCCCTGCCCTGGCATCGAACCCTGTGCATTCCATGGCGTCGAAGGGACAAGTCTACGATTTGATCTCTTTTCAATGATGATTAGTTAGTCACTTCCTTTATCGTGATATCACAATCCATTCAATATTGATGCTCTGGACAGTTTCAGACATTTATTCCTTATATTTCACAGATGTTAAATGATATGAATTATCTTGTAGTAAGAAACGAAGCAACATCAAATTACACTCCTTTCTAAAGAGTTCTCACAGCAATCCGCAATCGCTAATGACCAGAATCGAAACTTAAATACATTGACACCAAGCAGCAGGAAGACGCTGTACAATTTTTTAATTAGGAAACCGGCTCGGTAGAATCAACCTTCCGTCATAGCTGTATACTGTACAGGAAAGCATCGGCGATGAGTATTAATGAAGTAGGGACACGAATTACGAAGCAGCTCGTCATGACATGCGTACGCGCTGCTCAGTCGTACCGCGCATTTCAAACCCCGTGAACGCGCGTCCGTTCATTTATTCCGTCGATCAAACACTGGTTCAATGACACTTGGAGATCGAGATGATATTCGGTACATATTGATTTCGAAAACGGACCACCAATGAATGATTGTGGATTATAGGAGGTGATTATTGATTTTGTATATCGCCGTGATTATCAGTTAATTGAAATCAATTTAGGAGTTCTCGATAGGATGCCGTGAGGGTGGTCTTAGCTCTTCTAACAAGTCTGCTTTGATGGACACATTTTTGCTGATATTGTTTTGATTTAAGACTTAAGTTCAATCTTATTTTGCTTTAATATGAATAAAGATATCGTCACCATCTAAGCCTATCTATGTATCTGCTAGAAATTCATCAAAATTTTCTGAAAATTTACTCACTCAGATTAAATCAAACAATTCAGTCACAAATAAGTTTTTAGTAAGTAAGATGAAATATAAAAGTCTATAATATAAGCTCAAATGTATATCAAAAGTCCAATCATGCCTCGCAAGAACAAAAAGTTTTTCAAATTTCTCAAGACAATGCAGTTCCCGGTTCCACGAAGCGCGAGAAAAGAACTTTAAAAGTTTAAAGTACCTTTATTCGATAAAAGTTCAAGACCACCTGCAATTTATTGATTCTCAGAAATTAAATCCTTAATCGCTATTAAATGTAGATATAGTATGGGAAGTCAAAATTTATGAGCCATTACGCGAACTTTATTACCTTTCATTAAGTTTGTGCTGTTTTTACAGATGTTACAAATACAATCATAGTTTTGTAGAAAATATTTATTTCGGAAAACAAGGAGCAAAATGCAATTCATATTTCTATTGATTGTTGTGGCTTCGGTGCCAGAAGCCTGGGCGAAGACGAGAAGATATACAAGGTTGCAAACAGATCCTTTATCCAAGACAAGATGTGATTTGATCTGTATCGATGCAAGCAAGGAAACTAAATCTCAGGTATTTTTATCATCGTTGAATATCATTTTTATTGGTTTCGCATTAGATAAGGATCTGATATTTTATCCTAAATGATTCTCAATAATTATAGCATTGGCATTCGTTATCTAATGCTTACTTAATATCAGAAAATTCTTTAGGTATCATTCATAAATTCATTCCAAATGATCATAAATTTTTACAAGAAAGAAGACGTTTTTGAAAATAAAAGCCTTGAATTGCTATTTTTCATGAATCACACAAATTCTAAGAATTGTTCTGAATTAAATTAGAATAATTTTGAAAATTTCAAATTCTAGAGCATTAGTATATTTACACAGCGCGTAGAAGTGAACACTTCACGCAGTAGTAATAACTTCCAGAGTAGCCCCAAAAATTTCTAATGAAGGGGTAGAGCTTTTCGATTTTTATCTTTAAGTTATTGTAATAAAAGTCAATGTTGTAAAGGATGGTTCTGTAGTTGAGTCACGTAGAACTTCAGAGGATCCATTATGTTTTTAAATGCGAGTTCGCTAATTATGTTCTTTTAATGAACCTGTTTGAAGCTGAATGAAGGCGCTGTTCTCCAGCTTCCAACTTAGATTTCTAGATGCTTTCTATTGTCTTCTTGACAGTGGCTCTTACAAGGCTTAGTTTGTAATTATAGCTTTCCTTTGGAGCGATATAATCTTTATTGAGATAATTCTTCCTTACGTCTTCTCTTGTTCTTATGTCACCAACTTTTTAGCCTATTAAAGTTTAATGTTTTAGCTAAGTAGTAAGTAAATTATAAACATAATTTCTAAGATTTTTTCAATACAATAAGTATATCAAAAATTGCGGTACCGGAAGAATTTAAACCTTGCGTTTTACTGGGTATCGCGCTCTGAAGAAATTAGAAAAGTTATAAATAATAATAATTATAATGTTATAATTTAGATACCTAATTGGGGAATTAATTAACTGTAAACTGTTGATGTCAACGTGTAGCTTTTAAATCTCTCAGTCAAAAAATTTGAGATACCTACTTGCTTCTCTGTAACGTAGTAGGCTCCCACTAAGAAAGGATGTTGAGAAGTTAGGATCTTTAAAAATGGACATGTGGACGATGTCGCGGGCATTAGCTAGATACAGTAAATAATTGCTTTGGACACAAAACAATTTATAAGCAATCGACGCTAATATAAGGTTAGGTGCAAATTATCTGAGCGTAATTTTAACGCGAAAGTAACGCAAAAGTATAATTACGAAGTTAAGAAGAAAAACGAGATATTCAAACAATGTAATTGATCGCAGAGAAGATAGAAACCCCCCAATTTTTAGGATTCCGTACCTCAAAATTAAAAACGAACCTTTATCACTTCGTTCTCTATCTGTGTGTCCATCAAGACCCTTTTTCTCAGGAATGCGTGAAGGTATCAAATTGAAGTGATTGTCAAATAGATACTTAGGTCTATGCAAACAAATGAACTTTTTAATTTGTAGTAGGTACCTATGGAGACAATTTTAGCAATAAATTACAAGTAACTATACAACTTACAAGGTACAGAACGTTCTACTGTCTTTTAATTTACTATGGCTGCCTGGTGGAAATTTCTTTCAGCAATAAGGTCACCTTTGAATGTTAGTTTGTTAGTTTTTAGTTCTTTGTGTGTTTTCTTTTTTGAGTACAATTAAGATTTTTTTATCTCTATCTAAGACTCGGAATCGCACTTGGCCAGTTTTTTAGAAACAAAACCGATCAATTGCTAAACATACTTAATGAGGTTCAAGTGATGCCAATGCACTATGCGTTTCACCTCAATAGATTCAAAACTTTTTGCCATAGGTGTGAGGTTTTTCTCACATTGTTAGTAATCGAGTGATAATTCCAGTGCTGATTGTTGCCGTTTGCAATTTACAAGGGATGTATGTAGGTTTCACAACTGACTAATTTAATTGTACTAGATTCATAGTTTGCTCTAGGATATCTTGTTTGCAAATATTTTATAATGGAAGACTAATAGACAAATACCATGTTCTAAAAGGATTTTAGAAGTGTTTGGGTAGGATCAAAAATTGTACTCTCATAGTACCTACTTTGTGTTTAAGTAAGTGGTGTGTGTGTAAGTACTTTTCAAAAGTCGAGTACTAAACAGCTATAGACGCAGCACAAGTTATACCTAGGGTTTACATGTTTGAATCTGCCAAAACTTTGATTTCACAAATTGGCAATTATAATTTTGTGCTACTGAGTCCAAGTATTCGTGGGGTTATTCAAGGAGCGGACCAACAAATTCCTGAAAGGCTGGCAACGCATCGATCGGCGGTACCTCTGGTGCTGCAAATGTTCATGGGCGGCGGTAATCACTTAACATCAGGTGACCCGCCTGCTCGTTTGCTCACTATTTTATTATTTTAAAAAAAGTATCTAAAACATGCAACATGGCATCACGTCATACTTATTAGTCTTTCTTCATATTTTTCTAGCAGTTATTTTGTAATTAGTAATTGCAACCATACCTACCTCATATTCTTTTACCAGTAAGTAGTTATAACTTCACTAAAACGGTACCAGCGGTTTACAGTGGCGTTCAGCATGTCGAGCAGAGGAACGGAAACCGGGCACGTGTCCATCTGAAGAGAATCCTCGGTGGGCAGCTGCTTGTGTCGAAGCCTGCAATCAGGACTCGCAGTGCGATGGAACGCAACGATGCTGCAAACACGGGTGCAGCTCCATGTGCAATGAGCCTGTGGACTTGCTGAATTTACCAGGTAAATATTATAAAAAAACCGGCCAAGTGCGAGTCAGGCTCGCGCACCGAGGGTTCCGTACTCGGTTATTTTTTCCGACATTTTGCACGATAAATCAAAAACTATTATGCATAAAAATAAATAAAAATCTGTTAAAGAATGTACAGGAAGAAGCCCTTTCATATGATACCCCACTTGGCATAGTTACTTATCTAACTTTAAAAATTGAAACACATTTTTTTTTTTTTTTTTGGTGATGTAACCACAAATTCACGGTTTTCGGAATTTTTCCTTTACTCGTGCTATAAGACCTACCTACCTTCCTACCTGCCAAATTTCATGATTCTAGGTCAACGGGAAGCACTGTATAGGTTTTTTTGACAGACACGATAGACGGACAGACAGACAACAAAGTGATCCTATAAGGGTTCCGTTTTTCCTTTGGGGTACGGAACCCGTTGAAGCCTGTAATCAGGATTTCCAGTACATACAAAAATTGTAAAAGTTGTGTGAAGTCTGTCAATTTTAACTTGACTAGCGTGGTAGACTATGTCCAAACTTTTCTCATTCTGAAAGGGGACTACTGAGTAGAGAGCTGGCAGGTGGTGGGTTGATGATGATGACAATGATGATTCATGATGGCAATGATGATTAACTTGATAAAGAAAAATGTACCTAATCCATACTAATTACTAATTTTATAAATGCGAATGTGTGTCTGTCTGTCTGCTACGTTTTCACGGCTCAACCACTGAACCGATTTTAACGAAAGGTACAGAGTTGGTTTACATCCCGGGGACGGACATAGGCTACTTTTTATCCCGGAACAGCAAAGAGTTCCCACGGGATTTAAAAAAAACCTAAATCCACGCGGATGGAGTCGCGGGCATCAACTAGTAATTTATTATTTTAAAGGTCTCCCAGCTTTGCCAACAATGGAAGAACCTAAAGAGAGACGTCGCGCAGTTCAGATCAAATGGTCAGATGGTGTAGGCGACACGGCGAGAGCTGTACCAGGTCGAGTTCTTTACTTGTTAGAAGAGCAACACCATCTAGGCCCTAAATATGAAGAATCCAGACTTGGAGATTGGAATCTTATTATGAGAACCAACAAGTAAGTAAAAAGTGTTTAAATCTCAAAAAATAATTAACGTCTGACGAATCTGCGATATTGGACTAAAGTTGATTGATAAGATGTGATTTTGTTTCTATGATCGTTTCCCAGAATATCTTAATAAGTTTGCTTATCAGCTAGCGTTTGTTGGATTTTGTTTGCTTTTACAAAACACACAACGCGTCATTTAGATGCGTCATTATGGTAGTCACTTTATAATCAACCAATGCAAATAGATTTGCGGTATCTTCAAATCGGGGGTTTTCCTTCTCTGTATAGTTTTTTAGGGTTTCGTAGGTACTCGACGGGAGCCAACGGGACCCTATTACTAAGCCTCCGCTGTACGTTTGTGGCGGTCTATCAGCCGGCTGTATTTCGTGGGCCGTCATAAGTTTCGAGTTTTCATAGAGTGTTTTTTATTGCCGATATAACAAATAAAAATATTTCAAAATGACCGCCATATGAAAATTAAAAAACATTTAAAAGTGTTATTTCCTGCACGGAACCCCTCGAGTGCGAGTCCAACTCGCACATGACCGATTTTTTTTTTGTAAGCTCCTTGGTTATTTCAAGATATAAATTTAAGCTCAGTTACTCTTTGTTTTGAGTCAGAGGCTCTGAGTGTAAATTAATATTGACATTTATGAAGTCCTTACTACACAATATTTTATAGCGTGGCTGGATCAGACCAATGAGTTTTTTGAACCTTGTAAGAAATTATCGATTTATCACGTTCTCTCAGGATATTCGAAATACATTGTTGATTGGCAGACTTTTATTAGGTAGGTACATAAAACCACAGGCTAAATACATACAGTGCGATGAAGATGATGTTTGCCGATGTGCTAGCTTTTACGGTCTGAGCATCTACAAACGCGAATTACTGATCCAATACTAAGCAAAACATTATTCAAGTTTATTCTGCCGCCAACATCTGCGGTTCTGCAGTTCGATATAAATTCTTTTTCTCGTTCCTGAAACCCAGCAGGATTGCCAGGGGTGGATTTGATACCTTGGCTGCCCTAGGCCTTTCTACTATTGCCGCTCTCCTACTCCCTGTAAAACTCGAAAAAGTGAACGAGCAAAATGAAAATGATGCGTACTCATACGCTTGAACTTGAAGTAAACTAGTAAGCAAAGATCCAGTTCGAAGATCCAAACTTGCGTACCAAAAAAGAGGGGTGTTATAAGATTGACGTGTGTATCTGTGTATCTGTCTGTGGTATCGTAGCTCCTAAACTAATAAACCAATTTTAATTTAGTTTTTTTGTTTGAAAGGTGGCTTGATCGAGAGTGTTCTTAGCTACAATCCAAGAAAATCGGTTCAGCCGTTTGAAAGTTATCAGCTCTTTTCTAGTTACTGTAACCTTCAATTGTCGGGGGTGTTATAAATTTTTAATTTAGGTGCACTTCTTGAGCATTCAAACGTTGACGCGTGGGTTCACAGAGGGCGCAACAACATAAAAATAATCACACTAAGTACATACTGCCGCCTAAATTATGGTGCCATAGGCCTGGGCATACTCGGCCGCGAAATCCGCCCCTGAGGATTGCTCTATCTTGAAATTCCATCGACTGACTGTATGAAGTATCTGTTTAGTCTGTGATATAACTCGGTATGAAAGTCAGAAACAGTAAGACATAAATAACACTCATAAAGCCATAACAGAATTAATGTGACGAGGTATGATAGTTCCGGCACGGACACTTGAATCCAATGATCGGTAATCGAACCCGGATTGGGCAGTTCGAATTGATCGCTTAATTTCGGTTTTTGTTCTGTGTTATAATCCATCCTAATATCTATCATAAATGCGTGTGTCTGCCTATCTCTCGTAATAGCTACCTAACTGTAATCATCCAACCGATTTTGAGAGACAGAGAAACAGAGATAACTTATAAGTATCATAGAAGACATAGGGTAGGTTATTACTTAGATTTCTCGAGAAATTGTATTTTCCAGTTGTCATCGTGATCGTACCCAGTTTCCGTACGAATTAACGCGGATATAAATACACAAGCAATAGCTTACATTAAAGGTGGTTTTGCTTTCTATACACTTTTCCGTATCGCGTGCGTTCACCGCAATGATGATGCATGTTGCAACACGGACCATTGTGCTTCGATCGCTTTTGTTCCTGGTCTTTTTCCTAGTATCAAGACTATCGAGCTCAGTTTGTTTTTTTGACCTCCATTATCTGGATTCGTTTTGATATACCTAATGTCAATCAAACTGATCGCAGCTTATCTTTTCAACATAATGCTATATTTACCAACTTCTTTGTTCAAGCAGCTTATGTATGTCAAAGCCGAAAACCAGATCTGATAAATATCATTGTTTGCTATAAAGGTTAAACGGCGCACCATACTGATCGAGGGTTTTCCAAGAATCGGACTCGCCTGACGGTTAAAACACAAGCTTATTTTGTTCTCTATAGAATTTTGTAATGTAACGTTCCTTGTGATATTATCTAATGGATGGATCCTTTGTCTGACGATAGGCATGGGAATCATTTTATTCATGTATGCCAAAATAAATATAATAATTTCTTTGTGCATCTTCCAAAGAGCAACAGCTTTTATTTTAGGTAGGTAAAGTTACTTATACAAAATGTTTTCATTGTAAGTACTTTTAATTGGGGAATCACATAACGGTGGATTTGCGCAATATCTCTACCGCTTTAAGCTCCGCGATACCCTCGCATGTTACTGCTTCTCGGACACCAATGTCCTCAAAAAGTGCCTGTGTAGGTTTCTAAAAGATGAAGTTCGAGGTTCACACAGAAATCTCGAATTGGAATTCCCTCTTATGTGTGAACTTTCAGGACAAAAATTCGCTGAATTTTGTGTAAGTAGGTGTCATGAGAGCAGTGGCAAACACCGATGATTTACTTAATAATACGTATTTTAATTTACCTAGATACCTGTTCCTAGGTGACCTGTTCAAATGATTAATTTTTAAAATTTATGGGCATACCCTGAATTATTAACATCGAGGGATATCCAGGGCGTAAAAACTTCAATTAAGGTTTTTCAAACTCTGGCACTTTTTTTCAGAACCAAAGTATCGCTCAAGAACCTACTAAAGCCGGGTCGGTGGTACCGTTTCCGAGTAGCTGCAGTCAGCTCGGCAGGAACTAGAGGATATTCAGCACCGAGCCCCCCATTCACACCACGGAAAGGTCCTAGGCCACCACCGCCGCCGAAGAAATTGAAGGTTCAGCCAGTGAAATCAGACAATGGTAATTGGCGTAGTAATATTTTTCACTCATATTCCTTTACATTTTTAGCACCGTACCCTACGTCCAGACGCCGCGAGATAAGTTTCTTTCCCTCTATCGTCAACATAATATTTTCATCTAACGCATGGATCGCTTTGCTTTAGGTAGATGATAGAGAAATATTTTTTCAGTGAGGCTTGGCTACAATTAGACTTGCTGGCAAGTAATGATACAGCTTGCCTAGAATAAGATACTTATTCAGTCTTGACTTGTATTTACTCATATTAAAATTTAGGAGAAAATCTGCTATCGGAAGGGCGTTTCATATACTAGCGGTTCGAATTAGAAACGAGGAAGCATTTCGCTTCGTACCTGTCCGTGCGATTTCGACTACGTACGAACTTCAAGTTAGATCCATTTATATTTTTAAATGTACCTAAGTAAAAATATATAACAGAATTTCTGGTGTCCATCAGGTACAGTGACAATACGACTCGAATGGAAGGAGCCGAAATCTGATATGCCCGTGATGCGATATAAAGTGTTCTGGAGTAGACGAGTTCGTGGGCTCGGCGGCGAATTAGATTCAGTGCTTGTCAACCACCAAACTGTTCCAAAGGTAGGTATCGGGAATATCATACATGAGTAACATTCTGTTTTCTCAAATGTAGGTGTACTTAGCTTACTTTACTTGCACTGATACAGATGATCTTCCCCTCCGACGCTAGAACTTACCATTCAAAGCCTCAATAGCTCAATGGTTATAGGAGCGGACTGAAATCCGAAAAGTCGGTGGTTCAAACCCCAACCGTTGCACTATTGTCGTACCCACTCCTAGCACAAGCTTTACGCGAATGTTAGTCATGATTAAAATGGCTTACTTATATTTTTTTAGAAACATAATCATGTCTGTCTCATGTTCTCTCAAGTATATTCAACGTACGCCAATCAGCTCTTCCGTTGAAAACCTTTCCACGTTTCGTTCATTTAGTGATACCTACCAGCTGGGGCGTTCCATCGTTATGTACTTACCTATATAATCATGGCTATGATTACAAAACCGTTCTTTTTTCATTTTTTATCTAACTTGGCACACTTATAGCTAGGTAGGAAATAATCTGAGTTACCATATAGAATAGCTTTTATCGCAAAAACCATTATAGAGTTCTTTCGGGATAGGGAATGAAATTTTTTGTCGATGTTACTAAATAACTCAGCCAAATCTGAACCGAAGTTTTTTCTTTATAAAGTTTAGTTGTATGTATAAAATTGAAGATAATTTCAGAGATGGAGGGTAAAACTCCTCAACTTAAAACATTTTTCAGGAGCAAAACTACGTTGAAATCAGTGACCTGCAGCCTAATTCAATGTACTTCTTGCAAGTCCAAACAATTAGTATGTTCGGTCTAGGAAAACTTCGAAGTGAAAAGGCAGCCATTTTCTACAACACAACTAGCGGGACAGATGGTAAAATATTGTAATTAATTCCTAATTATCATTTACCTTCGCATTCTAGTAACATGTGTTTCGCGAAGACCTATTCGGTAATAGGAGAAATTCAATTCTTGCATAGAAAACTTTCGAATGTCACGCAATTTTTGTTATGTTTTGTGTGGTTAAAACCGAGCACCTAATTCTGATTTCCCTTCCCGATCTTCACCAACAAAAGATAGGTAAACACTCTCACGGATTTTTTTATTTACAAACAGTAGGTATCTAAGGCCAAATGTCCATCAGCAATAAAACTTGCCGAAGTAAGCTGAATCCGGTCACTTCCCACTGTATACTCGCAGTAAGTTAGTTTAATAACAACGATAATTACCTACTGATTGTCTGCTAGTGTGCTTTTGTGCAAGTGACTATCCAGAACTGACTTCTGCAAGTTTTGTTATTGCTAGTGGATACTTGTCGTAAGATTAACAAATGTAAAGACTTGGAAAGACACAACGCGTGACGTTGAAGTTATAATATAAACAATAAGTAACGAGATGTTAACACTGTCGCGCACGCGTGAGTATCGCAGTGCAACTGTCAGGATTCGCAATAAGCTCCTTACACTTGTACCTACCTATAACTACCTTATGTATACAGTTCCTTGTTCCGATTTTAATTTAATATTTTTTGTTTGAAAGGTGACTTGATCGAGAGTGGTCTTAGCTATAATCTAAGAAAATCGGTTCAGCTGTTTGAAAGTTATCAGCTCTTTTTAACCACTTTCCAAAAAAGGAGGAGGTTCTCAATTCGTCGGGATCTTTTTTTTTTTATTTTTTTTATTTTTTATGTATGTTCCCCGATTACTCAAAGACCCCTGGACCGATTTGGAATTTTTTTTGTTTGAAAGGGTATACTGTGCAGGTGGTCCCATATAAATTTGGTGAAGATCTGATGAATATCTTCGGAGATGGAGAACAGAACTCCTCAATGGATAAGAGCAAATTGCTCGCGATCACTGTAATAGCTTAGTAAACAGTAGGGTTTTAACTGGGCATAGCATATTATAGTACAGTGGGGCCACTAAAAATTGTGAAATAAAAAATTTTCAAAAGAAAAATAAAACCGACTTCAAAAACCAAAAACACTAAAAAGTAGAAAATAATTTTTGTTTAGCTACACATGTAATGTACCTAGGTATGAAGTCGGGCGAGCTTCACTCTTGGATTTCTAATTTTGTTTTAATATGCTCGCTCGACTTCATACCTAGGTACATTACATGTGTAGCTAAACAAAAATTATTTTATACTTTTTAGTGTTTTTGGTGTTTGAAGTCGGTTTTATTTTTCTTTTGTCTAGTTACTGTAACCTTCACTTGTCGGGGGTGTTATAAATTTTTAATTTACACTTTTTTCAAGGAGAACAAGAACCCGAAACTCTCAAAAGACGAAAAGAAGACAACCAAGACAGGCTTATTCGAGGGCTGAAATTGAATAAACTCACGTGGTTAGATCACAAGATTGAAGCTAAAATCTCCTGGAACCCAATCCACCCTAAAGGACAACGGAAAAAGTAGGTGGCTTTAAAGCTATATCTACTCCAATCAAAAGTATTCTATTCTCATCACCTGGATGTCTGGTACCTGTCTACGATTTCCAGTACCCGTGTACTGGGTATCTATCCCAATTCATTAACCGACTTCTTTTTACCCGACTGTATGTATATATGTATGTATGTGTGTATGTATGTATTTTTGTATCCAGATTCTGTGTGTTTCACCGGACCGATTTTAATGAATGCTTATTTAATTTTTCATATTCAGAGTGACCAAGATGCTTGCTATATCCAAAATATCCCTTTTTTACTTAGGCAGATTAAATTTTTGGTCTTAAAATTTTCGGACTTCATTATAAATCTAGGATTTATTTTTGTTCTCTTTTTTCAGCACATATTACGTGCACTGGAAAACTTTAACATGCCAAGATCCAGATAAGGAATTGAAAGAACTCTCAGCAACTACTGAGGTAGGTAAAATACATAGACGGGCAAATTATGTATTTACGTAGTTATCGTAATATCACCTTATTTCGTTTATCTACACTAAAACAGCCACCCTGATAAAGTGTCGGAAATTGGAAATGTGCGTACGTCTATCCACCTTGGACTAAAAATATTATTATACCAATTGCGTTAATACACCCTTTCAGGGTATACTTTTACGAGTATACACCCTAGAGTAGCTGTTTTAGGGTAGATAAACAGAATAAGTCATACGAATGACCATCCACAGGTATAAAAGCGAACGTTTGTCCGTCTGTGTTATCTTTACAAGGCTCAACCGCTGAACTGATCTAAAAAAAAATTGGGATAGAGATGTGTTGCATCCGGGAGACGGGTTTTTACAAAAACAAATCACAGATAAACATAGGTATTTATCTGGTATTTTTTTTTCCAGCAAAACTCCTTTGAAATCTACGAGCTGGACTACAAATGTAACTACACCATCAACGTTAACAAATCAAACAACAAGAGGAATCCCGATTCAGAATTAATTTTAAGTGTTCCTGGATGTGATTATTTCAAGAAGAAAGTGAAAAACGCCACAATCACTTGTAAAACGTAAAAGAACTCACAAAGTGAAATAAAAAAATGTAAATTTTCTATTTAATTTTCAATCCTGAAACACAAAACGCACGATGGAAACTTATCTGACGCGCCTCCTAAGAGTATAGAAAACAAGCATCTAAACACGATAATTTCAAAGTAAAATAAACCTAAACTGCCTTAGTTTAAAGTCAAAAATTAAGTACCACCAATTTTCACGAGTTTTCCGATTAGAATGCTGGCTGTAATCGGCGTTGTCTGCAGTCGCGCATTCTGTTTGTATCAGTCCTTAATAAAATTGTAATACTCATAATAGACTGTATTAGGTAAAATAATTATTTAAAAACAGTTGTTTTTACGAATAGACTTTTAATATTTTTTTATGAGACTTATTTAATATAATATAAAGTAATAGGTACCTAGATAATAGGTAATTATAATTTAATTAGGTAGATAAAAAATAATATCTTGTGATTAAGATAGTTTTTAAGAATTTCTTTGTAACTATATGAAAAATAATAATAATTCTTTACGCACTAAGTAGGTATGTATCTTCGTTCGTTTCTTTGGCTCTACTCCATAAAGTCCCTTTATCCATCCATACTAATATTTCTTTTCACGGCCCAACAGTATAACCGATTCTAACGAAAGGTTATATCCCGGGGACGGACATAGGCTACTTTTTATCTCCGAAAATCTAAGAGTTCCCACGAGATTCCTAAAAACCCATCCGCTTAACCGATTTGTAGGTACCGAGGTCTTTAAAAACCTAAATCCATGCGCACGAAGTCGCGGGCATCCTCTAGTTACTTAACAATGTTCCTCACATTTTGATACGGGTTTGAATTATTTTCAACCGATTCAACAGGCTAATATCAGTTTTCATTCGGAGTTGTACAACCGGTTATAATAGATGAGGCGAAGAGTAGGTAACTCTCAGATTCAGAATAGGCAAAGGCATGATACAAAAGCCGTGATAGCCTAGTGGTTAAGACTTAAGACATCCGCCTTCTGTTTGGCAGGTCGGGGGTTCGATCGTAAAATATAAATATTCGTACCTAAAATATTATTTCATTTCACCCTAAACAATTCCTGAGCCCCTATGGTCTACGAGTGCTTTACTTTGCATCATCAGGTTTGACCAGTTGGGACTTGGAATTCAATTATGAAGTTGCATAATACCTAACTACAATATGAATTCACCACCAATATATGTATTATTATTTTCCGTATAGTATAGTACCGTATATTATCAGGATCAAGGAGTTGGATCCAGACATTTTTATGGTAGGTAGGTACCTGCCATCAGCTGGCAAACTTTCATAATCTAAACTTAGGCATTACCGTTTCGGAAATCTCGAAGAAATCGGTGTAGGTACCGCTAATTTTTATTTATTTATTTAATAGGAAGCCAACGGTATACAAAGAAAAGTAATTATGACGACTTATATAAACTTAGGACTATCAATGTATACTCACTTACAGGCTAACTCAACATGCTTAATCTAAAACTTCTAAATAGTAAAACTTAACCTAAGACATTCTTTGCATAAAATCTATAATAATTAAATTAAAGCCAAAAGTACAACAATTTTTAAAACTAACAATAAAAACTAGAAAAAGACTAAAAATAGCACCCTACAATTTCAAAATGAATCTTTAAATATTTTATATTAGATGGAATATTTACAGACTCATTAGGTGGTTTTTAATTTTGTTTTTAAATAACGAAGCGGAGTGTTGAAAAATATCTAGGTTAGCTACCTAATCTATAATATAACTACCCTAATTATTACCTACCTAGCTTTCAATAATATTGGTCATAATTATATAAATGTTCACCTACTTAACTATGTGTCCCTGTACCTACCTATATTTCCTATTCCTTAGTTCCTACATAACTAAGAACGATACCTAGGTGTATTAGGTAAGCACCTAGGGATATAACTATTATACTAAAAGCTAAAGTACTTAGGTATGCAAATATGTTTTTAAAAAACTATCAAAATCGGTTCATTGATTTTTGAAATAATTGCGGACATTAACTACACACGTACAGGTCGAATACATAATTAACCTTCTTTTTTTGAACTCTGTTAGGGATAATAAAATCCAACTTAAGACAGAATACCATTTTTTTAATCCATTGAAGATTGTTCACGAAAAAATATTTAAATATCACTCAGTGAAGCAGCAATGTAGAACCAACCAATGTCAAATGTGCTCGGTGGCTATCATTCAGTGTTAGATACTGAATCATCCAGCTGGACCCATTCGACTGGATTTTAACAGTCGAAAACTTTATATAACTATAATGAATGAATAAAAATAAAATATTATTAAAAAAATCATGAGCTCTTTTGTTGATTAGGTAGATTTGCAAATAGCAACACTGAATGTTGCTGCCAAAGATTTTGCAACTAGCAACCTTCAGTAAATGTCAAAAGAAAATAGAAAATAAGAGATGGGAAATTATTTTACGATTTAATTTAACTTTTTATTCCAATATTAATTAGTGTGCACATAATTTTAGTAAACTTTTACTATTTACCTTAATCGTGAGTGTTTTATTGTGATAGAAATGTTTTACAATTTCTGGTAAAAGACGAGCGACTGATTGCGGTTTTTTCACCTTTACAATGCACAATTTACGTTTTATTACGGAATATTGTGTTTAGTACGTAACTTATGCACCAGATTATTGAATAAAATATAATTTAGTGGTCGGAATAAGTGTGGAACCCTTGTAATTTAAATTTTTTACCCTGGGCGTAACCTTCGAAATCTCGGGGCGAAGGCGCGGTGAATATGGAATTTTTGGCTCTTTTCTGAAATATAGTAGTGTTTGTTAGTGGTAAAAATGGCTGAGGACGAAGTGCTATTCGACGACGTGTATGAACTTTGCGAAATAATTGGCAAGTAAGTAGATACGTTTAGTAATAAGTCTACTGGTACTTGATTGCTACTCATCTTTCTAAGTACATATTATTCTAACAGCGAATATTAAACAATACTTATCTTACCCTCACTAGTTACCCTTTATTGAAAGTTATGCCACACTTGGTTATGCCCGCGACTTCGTCTGTGTAGACTATAAAAATTTCAAACCCCTGTTTTACCCCTTTAGCGATTGAATTTTCAAAAATCCTTTCTTAGGGGATGTTTACATCATAATAGCTTTCTGCGTGCCTTTCAGCCCAATCAGTCCAGTAGTTAGAGCTGTGTATTGATAGATCAGTCAATCATTATACTTAAATACATCAAACTTTAGAGATTTTGGCTTTGCTGAGCATCTCTGTCACTCATACCTATGTGAGGTTGACTGCGAAACCATCTCTTTCTAAAGTTCAGTGTGCAGTATTTACTGTAACTATTTAGCTAATTAATACTTATATTTACTTCTGATAATTCAAACTAGAACTTGGTCATTTAAGTTTCTTCAAAATCAGCTAAGGAATTACTTAATATAGTACATATTATTGGTGTTACTACAAATTGGTGTTTTATATTGGACAATATTTATTTACTTAAATATGTCGCTGCCACTCTTTTACTATAATATGAAAGAAAAGGTGACAACATATTTACTTAAGCCTAACTTAAAACACCATTTTTTAGTAAAACTTAAAGATTTTAGGAAAAGCTAAATATTGTATTACAAACTCTTAAGTAAGTGTAAATTACTCACAAGTTTAACTATTAATTAAGTCATTAAGTACTTATGTAAGTTAATTTTACTAAGTAGTTTTCAGATACAGTAATAATGACACAAAATTAAAGCATATTTATATTATTAACTATCCATACTTAGATCTTACTATTAAATAAGTGCAAAAGTGTTTGTCTTATTCTTTTCACTGCCTAACTGCTAAAATCTTAGCGATCAAGTAAACTAATACCCAGAGACTTCATAAAAAAGCTATTTTTTTATCCTGGAAAAATATGTTAATGCCATGGGAAAACAAAAATGTTTTAAACAACAAATTTCAAGTGCACAGAATCAAAGGCATGTAATTATTAAAAGAGCATTTAGGTACATCTGGTGCTGTTTTATTAACCCCTGACCCAAAAAAAGGGGTGTTATAAATTTGACGTGTGTATCTGTGTATCTGTCTGTGGCATCGTAGCTCCTAAACTAATGAACCGATTTTAATTAAGCTTTTTGGTTGAGAGGTGGCTTGATCGAGAGTGTTCTTAGCTATAATCCAAGAAAATCGGTTCAGCCGTTTGAAAGTTAGCAGCTCTTTTCCAGTTACTGTAACCTTCACTTATTGGGGGTGTTATAAATTTTTAATTAACACTTGTAGTTTAACAAATTTAAGTTCTTGTATATTATGTTGCTATACAACAGAGGTCTCTAGACACCAAAATATAGCTTGTTGACCAAGATTGTGACAGTGAGCCAGATGCCTCATATCCAGCCTGCCATAGTTTATTATGACTACAGGGTATTAATGTATAATGGTAGCCAAGTCGTGCAAAACAATAAGCTATCAAATGTTTCTAGATAGATCTTAGCCTATTGGACTATACTCTATGCACAGAAAGAAGTTAATATAGGGCTCTCTCTTACACGTAATCCCATACGAATAACAAAAACAAAAACTCAACGGGCGACAGGCCGACAGGCGTTAACCATTTTGAGGGGCCAAACAATCACAAATATGTTTTCAAAAAACATTCAAATTTCAATTTGAAAATGTTTTCAAAAACATTTGAAAACATAGTTTTGTTTGTGATTGATTGGTGTCTCAAAATGGTTAACGCTCACTGAGTTTTTGGTTGTTGGCATTTGTATGGAATTACATAGCAGAGAGAGCCCTATAATAACTTCTCTCCATGGGTGAAGTAAAGTGATGGAATCAATGTGTCCCATAGGTTAAAAAGTTGGAGACCCCTGCTGCAAAAATGTAACATTCTTGAAAATATGTCCTTTCAGAGGTCCATTTAGTCTTGTGCGTCGCTGTGTCCACCGACAGACTGGACAGCAGTTTGCTGTGAAAATTGTGGACGTTGCTCGCTTCACTGCAAGTCCTGGGTTGAGCACTGCTGGTGAGACATAATTTTATTATTCATACAATAAAATCGGTGAAGTGCAAATTGCACTTGCATATAAAGGGTTCTGTACCTATAAAAAATAACCCAATTTTTTTACTTACTGCCATTTTGAAATTTTTATTATTTGTTGTTATAGCAGTAATTAAAATACACATTCTGTGAACATTTTGACTCTGCACCTATTACAGTTCACAAGATGCCGCCCGCTGATAGACGGACGGACAGACAGACACAAGTGAAGGCTAAGTCATAAGGTCCCATTCCACCCATTGAGTACAGAATCCAAAACAGTAAAAACTGACTTGATTAAAATTCTGAAGGTTTTTCTATGAACGAAATCTAGAGTATCTGCATCTTTATCTTTTTAATATTGTTGAAAAAGGATAGAAAATGAATTTGCATCTGAGCGCTGACTGTATGATCACTCATGATATAATTTTGAAATCAAACCAGTGACCAAGCAATATCAAAATAACCTATATACCATACGTATGTATGTTTGCATCAGATTCTGTGTGTTATACTGGGCCGATTTTGATGAATAAGGGTCAGTTACATCCGAAAAAGTGGGGAGTCTCTCTTTTTTGCTATTATATCGAGTGGGATGTCAAATGAAATAGGAGAAAGTTCTGAGTACTTAAAAAAACGATATGGAGTATTGAACTGTATTAAAATACTAATGTTTGATCTTTGCCTATTCAGAGTTAACATCTCTGATTATATCTGTTTCAGATTTGAAACGCGAGGCAACAATATGCCACATGCTGAAACATCCTCACATTGTGGAGTTGCTGGAGACTTACAGCTCCGAGGGAATGCTGTACATGGTCTTTGAGTAGTATGTATCATTTACTAATGATTTTAAGCTTATTTCGTGTTTTAACGACGAACTTGTCATACAACTGAGACGAAATATCGGCTGACAAAAATCCATCATATTAATCCTTGTATGTACCCGTTATCTACAATAATAATATGTATCGTGTAATTTCTGATAATCCACACTCTACCTCTGTCTACCAATCCGCATTTGGGCAGCTTGATAGATTATGGCCAAATTCTTCTCAGGAGACCAGTGCTCAGTAGTGAGACGGTAATGGGATCATGATGATGATGATGATGAAATTCTGATAATAACTCTGATAATAGCTAGCATTATTATCCTAAGAAAACTGCTACTATTATGTGATTAATGGAAAGACCCTCAGCATGAAGAATGATAAGCGGTTTATCTTTTGCCACCAAAACGACAGTTTAAATAAACAGTTCGTTTATGTGCGGAAACCAGCCCAGAGACAAGAAGAAACAGTTCGTTTATGTGCGGAAACCAGCCCAGAGACAAGAAGAAACAGTTCGTTTATTCAACGCTCAATTCTAGTCATTACTAGTAGTAATAGTTAAGGCCAGGGAAATCCAGTGGAAAATCGCGCGCACACGTAGTTAAAAATAATATTGAACTATTTCGAATATTAATATTATTAGTTTTATCAGTGTTAATAAGGAATGTCTCTGATAGACGATCTTTATTTACACTGATAAAATTTTGAAAATAATATCAGTGCGCATTTTTCCGTTAGATTTCTTCTGGATTCTGGTCCTAAGAATTGGAGGAAATAAAGATGATCTTTATTTTTGTTTCCAGTATGGATGGATCTGATTTGTGCTTTGAAGTAGTACGCCGAGCCACAGCTGGCTTCGTCTACAGTGAGGCAGTCGCATGGTATGTAACTAATGAAAAAATTCGTTTACATGACGTAAGATAAAACGTATGCGGAATTTAATTTTTGGCATATGAGTGCAAAACGTTTTTTTATCATATTGTGTAGGTAATAACTTGAAAACTAGAGCTTTTAATGGTTTGAACCACTTGGTACTTTAAAACACCTTGATACAAGATGGCGGTCTCAAATTAGCTGTACTGTTTGGCGGCTATTTTCGTTGAAAGTTGCCTATGAACGTTACTTCCATCCGAGAAAAGATCTGAGTTTCTTTCAAATCGCGCCTAAAGAAGTTCTATTTTAATAAAATAGATAGATACTTGCCTATCATAATAATCATAATATCATTAATGTAACAAGAAAAAAACAAGTCAATATAGCGTTAGATATTTTCAGTCACTACATGCGTCAAATCTTGGAGGCTCTTCGTTACTGTCATGAGAATGACATCGTTCATCGTGACGTGCGTCCCCACTGCGTATTGCTCGCCGGTCGCGATAACTGCGCGCCGGTCAAGCTTGGGGGCTTTGGAGTGGCCGCCCAGCTGCCCACGCCCACTGCGCATAGAGCTCCACCAGGTATGGAAACCTCGGGTTTTACTAAGGCATTCGTAGGTTATCTTATACTGGACGATTCAGTCATGCGAGGTGACGTGCGTCCCCACTGCGTATTGCTCGCCGGTCGCGATAACTGCGCGCCGGTCAAGCTAAACTTTGGAGTGGCTGCCCAACTGCCCACGCCCACTGCGCATAGAGCTCCACCAGGTAAGGAAACCTCGGGTTTTACGGAGGCATTCGTAGGTTATCTTATACTGGACGATTCAGTCATGCGAGGTGACGTGCGTCCCCACTGCGTATTGCTCGCCGGTCGCGATAACTGCGCGCCGGTCAAGCTAAACTTTGGAGTGGCTGCCCAACTGCCCACGCCCACTGCGCATAGAGCTCCACCAGGTAAGGAAACCTCGGGTTTTACGGAGGCATTCGTAGGTTATCTTATACTGGACGATTCAGTCATGCGAGGTGACGTGCGTCCCCACTGCGTATTGCTCGCCGGTCGCGATAACTGCGCGCCGGGCAAGCTAAACTTTGGAGTGGCTGCCCAACTGCCCACGCCCACTGCGCATAGAGCTCCACCAGGTAAGGAAACCTCGGGTTTTACCGAGGCATTCGTAGGTTATCTTATACTGGACAATTGTATCATGCGAGGTGACGTGCGTCCCCTCAACTGTTAAAATGACATCATCAGTCGCAACGAGTTACGCCTTAGGTTTCCTCAGAACATCATAGGTCAGATGAGATGGGATCTTGTGTACAGTCCAATATGAACCTTATAAGTAAAATCATAAGATGCATAGCTGTTACTGCTGAGCAAAGCTAGAGATTGACATGAGATTTAAATGTATTGGGCTCCAACAGGTGAGGAAACCTTTTTCTTACGTTTGATATGCATTAAATGGGTGGTTACAAGTGCACATAAAAATGCTAGTCTATTTCTGTATAATCGGCAAATGATTTTTTTGCTTTGTAAAAATATTAAATAAGATGTATCAGTTTTATTTATTTAGACTGTAGTTAAGTTTCTTTACTCTATTCCTATTCTATATCTTTGTGTCTTCGCCTATCTTTTTCTTATCTCTAAAATCTTTCTTGGATTAGGCAAATTATTATGAAAAAATTGTTAGTAAATATGTAATGTAATGGATTGCTATTTTTGTGAGTTTATATAGTCATAGCTTTGGCGATTTCGTTGACAGAGTGTTAATTGTGTACAGAACTGGTGATGGACAATCGACCTCTAGTGGGTCCTATGGGCCAAGCCTATCTCAAATCAGATGAGTACGGTAAGACTTCCGTGCGAAGCGAATTGTGCCCTAACTGCATGGAAATACAGTGGAATTTTCATCGGCACACGTCTCACTCATCTTCACCAACTAGGTGTCTCATAAAACAGACATGTCTAGTTCAATTCACGTTACAAGCTCGCGCAAATTAAAACACGCTACATTGCAATGCCAAAAAACAACGAATTTATAGATAAAAGTAGATTACGAGTAGACCATTACCATTTTACTGAGTCGGGTCGTGAGGTAAGACAACAGTTAAGGTCAAAATTAAGGAATTAAACCTCGCTGCCAGCTTCCTACTACCCGTGCTATACCCCACGATCCTTCTCAGTCAAACCACTTCTAATGGGGGATCCACAGGCAAAACTGATGTCAGATAGTCACACAAGAGGTCTGGTGGTTAATGTTAATGTCAAAATCAACATTCTTTGTTTTGTTTATTGGCTAGCTTTGCTAAGAACTATGATATCGATACGATATACGATTGTTTCCTGAATTATTTAAGCTCGTACAATTAAAATTGCAGCGTTTGACAGCTCAGTATACCAAGTTCCGCAGATACTAATATGACTGGTCGGGCCGGTTTGCTCGTTACGCCACCTGTCGGGATAAATTGGCAGCGTGTACCCCTATTGACCAGGCCGCTTAGCAGCTGTGTGAAAATATTCGTATGTTCGTTTATTGTTCAAAATAATAGTATTAGATCTGCAATGGAATCGTTTATGTGTTGGGTTAATCGAATAAATCAACCCAATACATATATACCATGTATATCTTGTTTATATATAATATACCATGTTGTTTATATGTAATATACCATGAATATCTTGCTTTATAAAATCAGGGCAAAGCTATCTTTATAATTCACTAAATCAGAATTTGATTGAGTTTTTTTTTTAAATACTAATTATTTACTAACCAAACAGAATCAATACTAATCGAAAGCAGGAAACATAAAAACAAGAGAAGGTAAAGGTGATAACGAAAATAGGTTAAGGATCAGCATTGCTGTGCCTTTTAGACATTTTAAAAAATAATCTAAAAAAGTTTAGATACTTATACTTATAGCAGATATCTTAATTTTTAGATTTCAAACATGTAACCTATGATATTGGTGAATTTTCCAGTAGAATAATTTGCAATGTGGCTTGTCTTAATTGCCCCAACCTTAATAATACACATATATAAAATGCATCAGCACAATTTCACACACTGTGTTCGTCAAAACGTTTATTGTAACCTCTGTTAATAATAAAACATAATATGTTAAATCCTAATAATAAATTAATATAAAATGTTTTAGATCTAACTCTCACTAAATTATGGACAATTTATATCCAATGTAAATAGGTTTAGAGTTGCTAAGCTGTATATACCATAATTTCTGATAATACATTAAAAACTTCACATAAAAAACAAAAATGTAGTTTGCTACGCATACATAAGCTTTAAAAAAACCAAGGCTTTTTATGGGCCAGCTAAAAATCGTAGAATAGTTTAGAACGTGTGAGTTAGCTCTAAAATCAAAATTACTGTTGTTTTGAAAACCACGAAAGAGAAAAGAATATAAGTTTTTGCTGTGGTTCTGTCAATTTCTTTGCCGATGCGCCTTGGGAGAGACCAAAGCGTTTTAACACTGTAAAATTAAAACTTTTACACTTCTTTGCAAATTAAGAACATACTTCGTTGCCTCCTAGAGTCTTGACTGGACATTCTGTGGGTTACATATGGGTCCTTAAAAGCTTTAGAAATCTAGATAAACTGAGAATGTATTACTACTTATCACTACTTAAATCTCCTACCACTACTTAATATTATAACTGTGAAAGTATGTTTGTTTGTTGCGCTTCAATCACGCCTCAACTTACTATTACTTATACCTGATTACACAGGATGTTTGAAAATGTAATTACACGCAGAAAAAGTCGAGGGCATCGGCTTAAGTAAAAATCCATGAAAAATTGTCCGCACACAATATTAAGATAAAAATAATTTACCCCCAAAATTGGACTAAGCGTTGTCTAAAATTTAATTGCAGATGAGGCGTATCGAATGGGGACTTGGCAAATTTTAGTATATTTTTTGCTGAACTAAATTACTAAATGATGTGTATGTAATAAACGATTATAATAAATGCGACCATGTAAAATATCACTGCTTACGTAATTTGTTTCACCAGAAACAAAAGAATACCTAGCCACCTTCTTATTTTTAATTTGGCCAGCCACTAGCACTCAAGCTATGAAATATACATACATATGTTGAAATATATAGATAATATAATATAGATCAAGTGACGTAGTAAGTTTGTTTTCCTAGGTCGTATCGGCACTCCTCACTACATGGCTCCAGAAGTTGTATCAAGCCAATTGTATGGAAAGCCGGTAGATGTGTGGGCCGCTGGAATACTTCTACACGTACTCCTTGTTGGATATTTGCCCTTTACCGGGACGAGGGAACGGCTTTTCGAAGCTATATGTCGTGGACGATTACGCGTAAGTGTATTTTATTTTATTCGGTAGTCAGTCAGTTAGTATGCGATCTTGACTATATCGCCAATCTTATCAGGAGGTAAGTTATGATGCAGTCAATGACAGGCTTATTTTGAAGACGTATGATAGTTTTTAAACTTATACCCATTATATGTAGAGGAATGTGCAGCACCCAGACAAGTCGACAAGGCTTAAGGGTGTTAAAAATATATGTAAATATTTATAAGAATTATATTGATTAAAAATATATTTATATCGGTATCTTTTTATATTCGGTCCCGAGCGCAGCGAGGGATTCTGAAGTAGAATCCTGAGTGTAGAGAGGAATTTGATGTACGCCGCCCGAGAACTAAACATTTTGGCTCCGAGTGACACACTATTTTTCATCACTACCTATGAGAAAAAAACAAAACACATAATAGGCACAAACGCGGACCAATCAGAAGAGAGAAAGCTCAAACTCTCATGAGAACAAAATGGAATTTTGTTTCCACTATTCGATACTGCCAATTTTCGTTTTTCCAGTAGGTATGATAAAAAAACAATGTTTGGACGTTACATCTACTTTATATTCGTACATAATTTACTCATCATAACCTTAAGATGAGTTCCAATGAAACAAATTACTTTTCGCTTTGGCGCCTTGAACCTGGTCGAACTTTACCACTTAAGCTTAACTGAACTACTTAAGCTTAAGCATCCGACTTCTGAAGTTATCGATTCCTATTATCACAATGTTAAGGCAGAGTCAGTGTTTTCTTGGAGATGTGCCAGATTTAGATCCTGAAACGAGATATCTTGTTGATATATCTTCATATCTCAAGATATCTTGTTGGTTCATAATTAATTAGGCAGTAACCGGTTGTTAATTTTTAGTTCGATGCACCTCTATGGGACGATATTAGTGACGCAGCAAAAGACCTAGTGCAGCGAATGTTGACGGTGGATCACACACAGAGAATTAACATCCAAGAAGTTCTCAACCATCGATGGATTAGAGTAAGTTGTGTATTGTATTGTATAATTTGCCTAAATGAGTCGTTGTGAATGACGGAATAGAAAAGTGATTACTTGGTTGTGACGTCATCCGTCAACGTTGACTGGTAGTAGAATTACCAATACGGTAATTCATTGGCGCAATTTATCCAAAAAGAAATTTCAAAAATACAAACAAGGCTTGGAATACCGCGATCTGTGTTTCCTACCAATTACAATCTGGGTATCTTTAAAGCAAGAGTGAATAGGTATCTTTTAGGTAAACGCGTCCGATCTTAGGCCACATTATTACTTTCCATCAAGTATAATTGTGGTCAAGCGCTTGCTTATGATAAATTAAAAAAAAACCATTTAATTTTCAAGAAACTCTTAAGCGCTAAAAGACCTTTCCATGTCTTACCATAAGGGGATCAGAATACGGATGACTATTATTATACGATCCCATTTGCTAGGATCGCGACAAGCAAAACCGGGTCCACTTAGCTGGCACAGTGGAAGAGTTGAAGAAATTCAACAGTCGGCGTCGACTGCGCGCTGCGACCCTTGCGGCTGCCTCTATAGACGATGAAGAAGAAGACGAGCAACCCGCGCGGCGCCTGGTCATGATGGAGGAGGCTAATGCTGCGGGTAAGACTCTTCCTTCTCTTATCCTTAAAAGAATATGATAAAATAGTAGAAGAAGACATATCGTCGACTGCAGCTGCTTCTGTAGACGATGAAGAAGAAGACGAGCTACCCGCGCGGCGCCTGATCATGATGGAGGAAGCGAATGCTGCGGGTAAGACTCTTCCTTCTATAATTATTATTAGAAGCTACCATAGCTTCTAATAATAAAAGAAGGAAGAAGAAGTTCAACAGTTGCCGTCGGATGCACGCTGTAACGTGCACGTCATGATGGAAGAAGGCTTTATTTATCCTTAGAAGGCTATGATAAAAGAGTAAAAAACGACGAAGCGTTGACTGCTGCTGCTTCTATAGACGTTTAGGAAGAAGAGAAGCAACCTGCACAGTCACGATGCAGGAGTCTAGTGCTCCTGGTCAGATTTGTAGCTTTGAGAATGGTAAATAGCCTAAACATCTTATATGACAGAATAATCCATATTTTAAACAGGCTGATGATTATGCAAGAGGCCAATGGTTCTGATCAAATAAGCATCCACTTCGGCGGCCATTACTGATAGAGATATGCTAATACTACATGGCCCGATAAAATTGACTCGTGAATTTTGTTACAGCTGTGAATCTTATAGTGGAGTCCCTGGATGACGTGGCCGTACTCCAAGACGGCCCCGGCTTTATGGACCCCGACTTGTTCCACAGCGTGCTTGATGACCTGCAACTAAGATCTCTATTAGAAGTAAGCTTAATATTTTTGGGATCCCATGCAACAAAATTTATACCCGAAACCGTTATACGCTCACTCACGCAGTCGTCATGACTGCAATTCGCCATACTATTTTTACCGATTTTCTCAGAATCCATTCAAACTAAAAGCCAAACTATTCTTGTAAAAGATTTTTGATTAAGAAAGAGGAATTTTAGTCATGATAGCCAGTGGGGGGCTCAATAGCAGTAGAATAGCAGCTACAATGTCACGATCACAATCAACTCTGATTGGTTGATGCTCGCTAACTATTGGCTACAATGCATTGTTGCAACAAGAATAGCATAAATTCAGCTCGGAAGCTTCGGAATCGACCAGTTTAAATACCCTTAGTTATCAAATCAATCAATCAGCTTATTTGCATCCACTGCTGGACATAGCCCTTCACAAAAGCGCGCCACTACACACGATCCTCCGTCTTCCTCATCCACCCACTTCCCGCTATCTTCCTAAGGTCGTCAGTCCAGCTAGTTATATTAATCCTTTCAATTAGGTTTACGACCGTATAGCCTGTACGGTCGTCGTAACGAGCGGCCGGGCGCCCGCCGCGGAGGGCCGGTCCCGGGCCCGGGCGGCCCTGGAAGCGGCGGCCCGGCTCCGGTCAGGTTCCGCGCCGGGTGCCGCCGCTCCGGCCACCGCCACTGCGATACACGACCTGCGCCGGGTGCTGGCTGTGCCGCATGTTAAGGTTAGTATTCATGCGGACGGATCTGGGAATCCATTGCATTATTATCTCAATAAATCTCCTACCATTAATGGAAAGGGATCACGACATAAAGAGAGAGTAAAAGGAATGATCTCCAGAGAACTCTAACTAAGGGAATAATAATCTCGGTACCGATTTGGTGTTTGACTGTAAGCATACCGAGTATTCTTCTTCTAAATTTTCAATAAATCTTCTTCAATCTTCAATAGAAAATAACATGGTAAGAGGACCGCGTGTTAACGATTTTGACCAACTCACTCATACAAAAATAGATCGAAAGAACATATCTCTAGCATCCAAGCAATGTAAATTAAACTGTACTGCTATGCGATTAAGTCTACTGCTACAATAACGCGCGTTTATGGGCCACTAACCAGTGGGTACTGGCGTGGCGTAGTCTTAATAAGTGGCCGCAGAGGGCCGGTCTCGGGCCCGGGCGGCTCTGGAACCGGCGACCCGGCTCCGCTCCGGGTCCGCACCGGACCTGGAGTCTCCCGACTCCGACCACCGCCACTGCCATACACGACCTACGTCGGGTGTTAAGGTTAGTTTCTTTTATATATCCTCAGCGAAGAATATCACTGGACTCTCACTTAGATTTTGAGCAACTCTTATGATTCAAAAGCACTTATCTCTCACATCGAAAGCAACGTAAATTAAACTGTAATGCTATGCAAATAAGTCTACTTCTACCATAACGCGCATTGATGGCTCACTAGCCATTCGCGCGATGACACTCGTAATATTGTAAGTGGCCAGGCTCCGCAAAGAGTCATAAAGCGGCCATAGGGTTTAGGCCATAGTCCGCTACATTGTGCGGATTGGCAGACTTGAGGTTTGGATTGACTGACGCCAATGAGGTGCTATTGTGGAGTCTCAAAAAAATATGAAAATTGCGCAGATATAAGCTAATTGGCACCAGCTCCAAAAAAAAATGTTATAGAGCTTACATTAACTCTTGTATACATAATATTTTAAATTATTTTTTAATGTTTAGTGTTTGTGATTAGGTATTGAAGACGGTATTTTTTTGGCTTTTTTAATTTCACAATTTTTAGTAGCCTCTGTTATTGAAATACGCTATGCTTGGTTAAAATCACTATTTACTAAGCTACAACACTGATCGCGAGTAATTTACTCCTATCCGTTGAGGAGTTCCATCATCTATTTTCGAAGATATTTATCAGATCTTTACCAATTTCAAATGGCTCTATCTGGGAAGTATATCCTTTCAAACAAAAAAGACATTCCAGGGTCCAGGCTTCGTCGAGTAATCGGGGAGCAAAAAAGATTCTGACGAATGGAGAACCTCTTCCTTTTTTGAAGTTGGTTAAAAATTACGCGACTTCAACGTTATACAAATTACACAAGTCTCAACATTCACCCTCGCCGCGAGCTTACACAATGTCCCGCAACTAACAATATTATTATTAATGACTGCCACTCGTTTGGCCGTCGTAATTTATCCTTACAAACTGGGAAAGTGTCAACCCTCTTTAATTTAAGGAGCAGTTTGCGCCGCGGCTCGAATATCTGCCGTTTGTTATTGTGTTTCACACAAAAGAAGGTTATACTGTCGACTTCTATGGAACTATTACTGTGGGAATAATTGAATTTTCAATCTGTGGACATTTCTAAACTGTGTTTCTGGATTAGCTTAATTAAGCATTGTAATGACATTGAATAAATTAACCCATAATATATAAGTCATACTATCTCGCTGAGACGGTTTGTGGGGCAGACAGTGGTTTGCGTAAGAGTGACAGTTGACTTAAAAATCAAGGAATTTAACGGCGCCGTTACCCTTAATAGTAGACCAGTTATGTGGTTTATACTTTAAAAGAACTAATAATAATTTTTACGTTCGAAATTTCAGTATCGATATTAAATGAAGATAATGTCTGGTAAAAGGTACTAATCTGGTAAGATTTAGGTAAGTCAAAGTAACTTTAGTATGTTTGTATAGGTGCGCTATCGAATAAAACCTCTAAAAACTTTCCAAACTATATTATTCCTCACAAATTGTATAAAATATAATTATGTAAAGTTAACCAGTCAAAAGTAATTCTAATTTCTCTTTAACTTTTCTTTTGCAATTGCATCCAAGTTTGAGATCATGAAAAACGACTGCACATTTCAAGTTAATTCAAGCAAGAAACAAACTTACCCACTACCAAAAATTCCCTTTTCGAAATTCTTCTACACTTTTTAAAATTTTTGTTGTTTACGCAGACGTTAAACATGCTAAGAAAACGGGGGAAAGGAGGCAAAACTTTACATTTGGGGAGGATGCGCTTGTCACATGTCACGTTGAATTTTTGCCAGCAGGTAGAGCATGAATTAAAGTGCCGTGAACAACTTGTATAAAGTATCCAAACTAACTAGCTACAAGTTACGACGTACCTATTATTATAATATATGTTAAAAATGCAGGGTAACGTTATTTTGATTTTAAAGTTGGTCAAAAAAATAATATAATTATTATAGAATACTATTTTTATCGTATCACTGCTTAGATACGTAGATGATGCCCGCGACTCCGTCCGCGTGGATTTAGGTTTATTTAAAAATCCCGGGGGAACCCTTTGCTTTTCCGGGATAAAAAGTTGCCTAAGTTAATTTCCGGGACTTAAGCTACCTCTGTACCAAATTTCATATAAATCGAAAATTTAACGGATAGATTCTTAAGAGTCCCGTAGGAACACTTTGCTTTTCCGGGATAAAAAGTAGCCTATGTCTGTCCCCGGGATGTAAGCTAACTCTGTACCAAATTTCATTAAAATCGATTCAGCGGTTGAGCCGTGAAAACGTAGCAGACAGACAGACAGACAGACACACTTTCGCATTTATAATATTAGCAGGTATGGATTAGGATTATTAGGATATCCCCAATACCGTGAGGCTTTCGAAAAATCTGGCTCTATTACTTGGCTACGTTGTAAAGGGTTCTTGAGGTTCAATGCAAATTTCAGTTTCCTGGTGAGTCATGACTTTTTCTTCTATATTTGGATAAATATTAAATTCGTATTGTGTAGGCCAGTTAAACTTTCAACAGTGCAACTTTGTTTTCTTTATCGGGTCTTTTTCAGTCCTCTTTCAGCCTCATAAAATTACTTAGTTGCGTTTTGTTATTAATTTTGCTTATTAGGACTAGATAAATCTTGTCTAGATGTATTAAACTAAACCCAGAATGAAAAAATACCTTACATGATTATTTTTGGCATTTACCATTTATTTTATTTCATATACATGGGTTGTCTAGTCAAGAGTTTCCATAATTTATTTATTCAAATCTAAATTCCTAGTAATTTTGCGCGTAATTATTACTGAGAAACATTTGTCATACCGAATTCAGATTCCCGAGTAACATTAAAATGTATGGGCGACATTATATAATTGGCGGCGTGGCGGTAACACGTATTTTCACTTTTTTGGTAACGTTAGCATGTAACCCGAACCACGTCGGCTCATTATTTTGCCTAATGACTGCGTGGTTTAATCATTTTGGCCCGTACCAAAATGGCTTGGTCGGTCAACTTTCGTACCCAGCTCGTTGAAGATTATAATCGGGAAGTGCGATTCAAAAATTTGTTAAAACTATGATTATTTCCGAATGGCAATTAGTTTGCCGAATACATCTCGCGTCGATTCATCGTTAGAGAGATATTGTGTACCGGTAGTTTCATATAAACGCATAGACGGTGCATATAATATGTTATAAGCTACGGGACTTCGGTCGCGTGGATTTAGGTTTTTAAAATCCCGTAGAAACTTCGATTCCACGGAATAAAAAAATAGCCAATGCCATTTATCAGAGCATCTACTCAATGGGCATTTAAAGGGCAATCAATGCAAAAATCACGCTGATCCGTCACTCTGTTGCGGCATGATTGAAGAACCAACCAACGATTATACACTGTTTCGCATTTTTAATCATATTTTTCCTTAGCTGACTGAAAAGGTATACAAAATTGCATAAAGCGCAGAAAACTTCGTGGAGAAAGGCATAAGTAATCGGGGAATCGAACTTGATTTTAACTTTCGAAGTAAATAGCAGCTTTGGCTATGTTAGAGCTTAGCTTTTTTATTTAAAACAACTTTATAACCTGTCAATTCCATACAATTCACGAGTTTAACGTCAGTTTAATAAGACTTTTCAGGAGTCGTCAAAGGTTCAATTTATTGTATTGTAGGCAACTTTTAGCGAAGTAAAAAGCATCAAGGCTGTATGCTTATTTCAACTGAAAACTGCCTTTAATTTTGCGCCGCTTCAGGATCTTTAAAAGTTAAATCATAATTCTTCGTTTACAACTTTACAACTTCGCATAATATACGAGTATAATGAGCCAGAAACGTGTACACAAATTATACAGCTACAACTTTGTATATTCTTAATATAAGGTAATTAAGATTTGTATAGACCTACTTATGTATTTACATACATCTAATTAATTGTGTTGTACAAGTTGTACCTACGTAGATATTTTGAGTCATTATCATCAAGCAAGCAGCAAGCTTGCTTGTACATATTTCAAGCCATGTTCCTTATATGTGGATACTGCACATTCAATTACACACAATCCACATTGACTTTTTCTAACTTTGTTCTGCGTTCAAAAGCACCGTGCCTTACTTTTTTTCATTATTTAATTAAGTACGACCTATTTGTATTGTATGATTTGATCTCGTACCTTGAATACCAGTTCTAGTAAGCCTTACTTTTTTTCATTATTTAATTAAGTACGACCTATTTGTATTGTATGATTTGATCTCGTACCTTGAATACCAGTTCTAGTAAACTTTAAATAGTATTTTTTCAAATATCCATTAAATAAAACTGTTCAAGTATACACTGTATTTAGTTTTCAGTGCCGTTGCGGTGCTTTTCACAATTTCAGTTTGCGTGCGGGTGCAAATTAAAATGTCATGTCACAGGTTGTTTTTTAGGGCGAACATGTTCCGTGAGCCATAAAGGCGTTAGGCGACAGGTTGATGTTTGGATTAGAGCGTTTTGGGTTTAGAACAGTTGACGAAACTTTGAATATTGATTGTAAATCTTCTTGACTTGCCTCTTCTAATGAATTACGGTGATTGCGGCAACTAAACTTTAAACACAGAAACCGAGACTCTTTTTTTTTCGTGAGGAAAATCTGTTAAGGATACCACTGGCCAAGGGGAACTTAATTTAACTTTTCAAGTACCATCCCGACCGAATTTCGATCACGGTGGTCGATATCCACAGAAATCCGTATGGATGGGCAAGATTCGTGATGGAAACTCCATGCCGTAGCTCTAATGTCACGTTATTTAAATACCTCGTAGGTCTAGTAGTTAACATGTTAGACTGCGGATGACAAAGTCCTGGGTTCGATGCTCAGATAGTCAGAGGTATTGAGTGTTTCTGTTAGTGTCCAGAAAGAGATTGAGCCCGGAGTTGAGAAGATCGCGGCGTTTCACCCGTCGTGAAGCCGTCGATCTAATCTCTCTGGCTGAATCGGATTGCCATCCGATGGAGAATAAAGAGTGCACCTGTAATGGCGCTCACGTTTAAACATTATAATATCTTCAGCGCAGATAGCAAATTTTTTGAAATTGCGTCGCGTAAGTTGTGTTAGAAGTATGTTTCAACCTTTACACTTAGCTTAGAACACATCATTTATAATGTGACGAAAAAAATTCGAAGGACCAGCGGCTGTGACGGTGAATTTTTTTTACGGGCTCAAGAGGGACTTTTGTGGATTAAATGCATAATCCTGACCGTGCGTTTCATTAATCCGACTAATTACTGCTGACGTAAAAGTTTTTCTAAACCCTTTTTTTTTCATAAAAGGTGAGCCTTTTCGGGATAAATTTATGGATTTAGATTTTAGACGTCAGATTATAATGCGTGGCTGTGCTGTGTGAATTTTAATTTTGGTTTTTCAAAGCCTTTTTTTTTCTTATATTTGGTTAAAATCAAGCGTGAAAAGTAATTAAGTACCTACTTCACTTGGATTTATGTGATGATTTATCATTCCTAAGCTCTTAGTATTGTTTGTATGTTGATAGGCGTAATTTTTATAAGACCTATTTTTGAAGGGCATTCCTAATTTGTAGCAGTCCAATTTGCTGTAGGTATATAAAACTTAAGGCTGTACAAAATTTCGCTACCAACACCAGTATATCCATAAAACCTCACAATATTATATTTCAGCAAAAACTTATCCAAAGCGAATGGAACTAGCAAAGTATGTTATATAAGTTAAGACACATTACCGCTACGATGTGAGCCTAACTAGATTCCCGATGATAAATGTGCTTCGCCAGACGTGTCTGCTGCCAACCTGATTATAGTTGATTAACTGAATAATTTCAGCCAGGTCGCGGTAAATTCAATTTTTAAACTTGCCATTTGCCACCTGTAGTCGGGTAATGGAGTTGTGTGCTCAGCTTAACGTATATGACGGGTTAATGCCTTCGTCAAACAGAGAGCGGGCTTAAAGCGCCGTAATAGCGATATCGAGGTCGTTCTTGGCGCGGAGACTTCGATATTATATTTTCCTCACCTTGAGAATATAATTTTCTCACAGTTTGCCTTGAAGGCGAAAATTTGCTTCTTTTTGGATTACCGAAAATCATTAACTTTGATGACGTTGGCACGGTCTATACACAGCATGGAGAGTGACGAGACATCGGAACATGTACCTGATTAAATGTAGCGGTGTATCTGCCCATAACAAAAAGCTAACATTAGCTCCCCAACAACTCTCCACGAAGTCCTAGCAGGCCAGCGAGGATTTTGGAGTGAGCTTGGCAGGAGTAATCCAGCAGGGAGCTGCACCAGCGGTCTCACGTACGTACCTATAGCAGACGGTTACGTCCAAGTGCGAAAACGCGTCGTGTTGTACTTAGCAAAACGCGTTGGTAGAAATGGAGAATAATTAGCTTTATCTCTCTCTCTCTCTTTCTCTCTCTTTCTCTTTCTCTCTCTCTCTCTCTCTAGTCGTTCCTGCATTTCTGAAGATCGTAGTCCTGGCGTTCTTGCCACCTCGTGCGGATTAATTGGTTCTAGTCTTGCAATTGTGTGTTTGCACTCGGAGTCCCTCAGCTGCTCTGCCCATCATGTTGGTGAGCGGCCTCTCGATCTTTTGCCTCTGTGTTGCCCGACACAATAAGTTTTTCCAAACTATCACCCTCTCGTCGCATGATGTGTCCGAAATAGGAGAGCAGGCGTTGGTTGTTAGCTCTAATGTTTTAAATATTAATTTCTGGTTCACAAAAAAATCTTTCTCACTTGCTAGATGGTAGGTACCCATTGTAATAATAATTCCTATTAAATATAGAAATAATAAGATTCTAATTTGATCTTTCTGGTTTTCAGACAGGTATTAGGGTTTGGCGCGAAAGGTAAAGCAGAAATTCAATTGTGCCTATTTCTAAATTAGTACCTAATGGTCTCGTCTTCGGTTCGCCGACTGTTGGGCAGGGCCTTAAAGGCACGGTGCTCGTTTAATGAAATTTCAGGAGGATCACCCGTATCGACGTGCTATTGAGTTTGGCCTCGAGAAAATGCTTTGACGAACTACGCTTTGAGGATACAAAAAGAATGTACCCCTTTGAAAGTTCGAAAATTTAAACATTGCAAAACTCGTCCTCCTTTGTATGGTGCAGGGTTTTGTCATTAAGTTGCTTGTGATATCGGGTGCCTACTTTCTGATAAGTCTTAATTGATCGATATTTAAAACACTGGCTATCCTATTCCGTCTAACTTCTAATAAACTGAGAAAGCCTGGATGCTTTCCTAGTTCATTTACAAAGTTTTACTTAAAACGAAAATGCTGCAGACAATTTTTTTAGGTCATACTATTTAGCACGGTGTTAGGAGACAAAACGTACGTGTGTAATAAATGTACTCGTAACAATTTTCAACACCCCCGACAAATCATTTTCAAATAAATAATTATGTACCTATATATCTAGGCAACGTCCATCTTGACAGCTTGATATTTGTCAATTGACACTTGAATATTATGAACCTAAGGGTTATCTAACCTTCTTTTCTACAAGAAAACTAGAAAATAGCTGATAACTTTTAAACGGCTGAACCAATTTTTTTGGATTATAGCCAAGAACACTCTCGATCAAGCCACCTTTCAAACAAAAAAAAGTAAATTAAAATCGGTTCATTCGTTTAGGCGCTATGATGCCACAGACAGATACACAGATACACAGATACACAGATACACAGACACACAGATACACAGATACACACGTCAAACTTATAACACCCCTCTTTTTGGGTCGGGGGTTAAAAACGGACATTGTGATATTTGTCACATTTTAGCGTTTGATAAAAAGTTAGTGTGTTTGAACAAGAATTAAAATGTCATGTTGGGGGGTTTGCGGCTGCAAAATTATACGTAACAGCTTTTCAGTTTTTTATGTTTTAAAAGAAATGACGTCTAAATATATACTCGTGATAATTACAAGTGTAAATTAAAAATTTATAACACTATCGGCAAGTGAAAGTTACAGTAACTAGAAAAGAGCTGATAACTTTCAAATGGCTGAACCGATTTTCTTGGATTATAGCTAAGAACACTCTCGATCAACAAGGCACCTTTTAAACCAAAAAAAAAACTAAATTAAAATCGGTTCATTAGTTTATGAGCTACGATGCCACAGACAGATACACAGATACACACGTCAAACTTATAACAGCCCTCTTTTGGGTCGAGGGTTAAAAACATTATTTAAACTAGCCTCATTAGTTAACAGTCTCCAAGATTCACAGAGACTGGTGTGTCTTTTAGTTTAATCACCGCAGTGGGAAACGAAAAACAAGAAAAAAAGGATAATAAATAGTGCAGTGTCTCTTTGTTGCATTAGTAAATTAATTGCAACCCGCCAAGTCTAATTGTCCTTCTATGGAAATTATGTGGAACTCAACTTAGTAGAAAAATTGCCTTTTTTGCATCGTCGGTTCTCTGTACACAAAAAAAAAAGTTCTTTTAACCGTTTATAAGGAGTGCACAGCGCCTGGCTGTACTGCGTTTATCTAAAAAATTAAAGATGGTGGCAGTAAAACTATATTTAAGTAGCGGTGTTGGTATTCTAATTTAGAATTCCTCATCATCATCATTTTAGTATGCAACGTTCATTTTTGAGCAAAAGCCTTTCCAAAGAGTGTCATCACACTCGGTCCTCGGCCTTCCTCATTTAGCCCACCCTCTTTATATCATCAGATCATATGGCTGTAGGGTATCATGTAGGGTATATGGAATTTTCTGGTTTCAACGGAAGGTTTTACGAAAAGCATGTCGTACCCACTGCTTCTTCATTTTGTTTATTGTATGACCTGTCTGTCCTGTAGGTCTGTGACCTGTGACAATAATTGCACGCCTCAAATTTTTCCATTTTGACTAATTACCTACCTTAGGATACTCACTAAGTAGTACCTTCCAGGTTTAGAAGGTTCCAGATAGACGGCTAAATTTTACCTGACGTTTAGACAGACCTGCTAAATTTTATGATTCTAGGTCAACGAGGAGTACCTACCCTATAGGTTTTCTTGACAGACACGACAGATGTAAAGACGGACAGACAGACAGACAAAGACAAAGTGATCCTATAAGGGTTCCGTTTTTCCTTTTGAGGTACGGAACTCTAAAAACATATCTATAGACCTGTTTAATTTTAAGTGATAAGCAATCAAACAGCAACAGATCCTTCTTGTTGTGTACAAAGAAAATAATTGTAACAAATGTCTTTCCTGCGTGGAGTCTTAGACAAAAGCCAGGAAAGCGTGTTATGAGCCAAGGAAGCATTACTGGGATGTGTTGCTAACTGGATCCGTAATGATAAATGGCCGACCCGGACGCCAGTGGAATTATGGCGCTATGAAGCTTTTGTTGAAAAACTAAACATTAAAACTAATATTTTCATCACCACTCAAATAAATCGTAGCTTTAGTTCTAACACCACATTACCTAAGTAATTATTTGCTGGATTTAAAATTTTGAAGCTACTCCTTAGAAAATCAAGAGACGCCTCATATTGGCCACCAGAAACAAGGAAACGTCCAACAGAAATTCTCAAAGGAATAAAAAGCAAGATACTTTTGGAAACGGCAAGTTTTTTCGTTTTCCCATATTAGTTGCTAATTTTGACTTACGCAGTGTTAGAACTTAGCGCGAAATGCAAAAGTGTGTTTGTTGTCAGTTTGTTGGTTTGTCCTCCAATCACGCTGCAACGGAACAACGAATCGATGTAATTTTGCACGGATAAAGACCGGGAGAGTGACATTGGCTACTTTTTACCCCAGAAAATCAAAGAGTGCCCATCGGATTTTAAAAAACGGATACCTACAAGGGGTGGAATTGTATGCACTGGCATAAATACTTGCATAGCCAATAAGATGTTTGTTTAAGGAAGCAATCTCATAAAGTTCCTGTTATTCTAGCGGTTCCGACAAAGCTATAAAGGCAAGTGATTTACTTTTCCGGTCTTGTTCCGGAGCGCTTAATCAATTGACTGAGACGATTTCCCACTAAGGAATCAATAGTACTAGGTACCTACTTACTTACATATCTGACTTTCTACACCTCAGCGGTTCGTCTTGTACCTTCAGGCTAGGTAGCAGTGGAGTATATCTTACGTCTAAAGCTTACTCAAACCTTGGCGAGCATAACACAATTTGGCTAGCGTTTAGGAAGGCTTTGCCAAAAGGTATCCAAAAATCCTGTGAATCTCCCAACTCATACAATAATCCTACACGATTGTTATTTATAAACCTACCTAAGTAATTGTCAACGTTGTTACGGATCCGTAGAGGACAGTGCCAATGGGACCCTATTATTAGTAATAAGCCTGCGCTGTCCGTCCGTCTATCTTTCTATCTGTCTGTCTGTCAACGGGCTGTATCTCAGGAACTGTAATTGCTAGATAGTTGAAATTTACACAGAGTGTGTATGTCTATTGCCGCTATAACAACATAATATAATTTTTTTAAATCGCTGCTATGCAAATTAAAAAATAATTAATAAGGCTTATATCTTGTACTATGGCACGGAACTCTTCGTGACGAGTCCGACTCCCACTTATCCAGATTTATTTGTGCTTTCGCCGCGTTGATTCCGCTAACAACCAGAAAAATATTAAGATTTCTCTGGAGTGCTGCCAGCTAAATAACGAGTGCTAGGTAAATTCAATGTAACCCTACTAATTTTGGTAGACTCCGCTAATATTGAAGAGTGGGCGATTTGCATGTTTGAAATGAAAAACTGGAAATGGCTTCAGTCCAACTTGCTAAATGAGATTATGTTTATTGAAAACGATTTTTTGACGCTATGCGACGTTTTGGATGAGTTATTGCGTCTTGCTGGTGATGCAGTCTGAGTAGACATCTGTAGCGAAATCTAAAAATTACATCACTTTTAGTCAATACTAGCTGAGACCCGCGACGTCCGTGTGGATTTAGGTTTTTCGAAACCCCGTGAGAACTCTTTAATTATCCGGGATAAAAAGTAGCCTATGTGCTAATTCAGGATATTATCTATCTCCATTCTAAATTTCAGCCAAATCCGTCTAGTGGTTTTTGCGTGAAGGTGTAATAAACATACACAGACACACACACATACACACAAACTTTCGCCTTTCACACTAATATTATAAAGGCGAAAGTTTGTATGCGTGTGTGTGTGTGTGTGTGTGTGTGTGTGTGTGTGTGTGTGTGTGTGTGTGTGTGTGTGTGTGTGTTTGTTACTCCTTCACGCAAAAATTACTGGACGGATTTGGCTGAAATTTAGAATGGAGATAGATAATTATCAGACTGGATTAGCCCATAGGCTACTTTTTATCCCGGAAAATCAAAGAGTTCCCACGGGATTTCAAAAAACTTAAATCCACGCGGGCGAAGTCGCGGGCATCGGCTAGTTATAATATAAGTGTGATTTGTATACCTAGTCACGACGAAGAACAACACCTATAGAGCGTACTTTGACTTTGCTTAGACTTAAGTTTCAGTTAAAACGAGACAGATTTATGCCAGCTATATAACGCTGTCTCGTTTTAACAGTGTCTTAAGTTTGAGCTGAGTCAAAGTGCGGTCTACTGATCTCAACCTTAGTGTACTCAAGAAGTCTTACAATTTTTATTTATGGGCTACTAGATGACGCTCGCAACTTCATTGGCGTGTATTAAGGTTTTTAAAAATTCTGGGAAACACTTATTTTTCGGGATAAATAACATCCTATATCTGTCTCCAATGATCAAATGTGTATGATAAAAAGTTCTAAAATTACCATAATTCGTTTAAATTAGTATGGAATGTGTCGTGAAAAGCTAACAGACATATAGACAGGTTCACAGGCCGCACTAATATTCAGGATTCAGCAGGTTTTATTACATGCCGCCGAAACCGCCGAAGTACACTGAAGTTATCAAGACTGGCTATTCGGTGTGTCAACATCCGAAAAATAGTAAGCCCGTAAGCCTTGGAACGGCCCCTTTTCTTATTAAGAAGGATTATGGTGTACATCGCCTTTTACCGGTTGTATAGGTTTGATACTGTAGATTTGTCATGTTATTTGTGATGCATTTTGTTTTGGTTTTGTATAATATACATAACGTATATCCATTATTGGATGTTCGTTTGATTAATGTTAATGGGTGTTAAAATCGATATCATAGATATTATTTTCCACCATGTTGTAATTATAGAGACGTCATGAACCAAATGTCATACTAAGCTCGCTATCCATTTAACTTCTCTACCAGTTCCCACTGCTTTTTGGACAAAAAGGAATTTGAGATCTCGGACTTGTCGATGTAGTTTTCTTTACTTTTATTTTTCTACAGTTACTACTACTTCACCTTCTTATACATATAATAGGATCACTACACTAGCACTAAACTTCTTTACCTACATCACGACATACAACCTAGTTCTATTCCTTCTACGTTGTCCTATTAAGGTAAGAGTCGAGAGGCGAAACAGCACTCTCACCTCTTCATGTTTTTATGAATTCGTAATCTCCAAACTAACATCAAAGTGCTAAGATCATGCCTTTAAATCTCTTAGCTTAGATTACATTTCTTAGAGTTCTGTGAACAAGCAGTGTCATAAGAGTTAAGCTAGTTAAAGGTTTAGAATAAAATTAGTTAGTAAAAAATCTAACGTTTCTTTTCCTTCTGCCCACCCTGGAAACTGCCGCTAATTTAAATAGTTTTACGAATGTCACAGCCTTTCCTTCGAACCTACATAGACTTTTAGTTAATTTTGTGAACAAGTTTTAAGTTTGAACAGAATGCTGGGAATATTTCTCATAGCGTCATTACCCGTTCAATGTAGGCCGAATGCTAATTATGTTTCTGAAAATTCACAACGACTCTGTAATGACGTCGACAGGAAACGCGGGGGAATATGGAACGTGAAAGTTTTTTGTATTTCTAGCGCATAATTTTTGTTTTGAAATGAGTTACTTTATTAGGGTTAATAATATTTACTATGGGATGATATACTTACGTACTACATTTAAGTTTACATTGTTATAATTTTCATTCTATTCCATTCCATCAGCCCGTATACGTCAACTGCTGGAAAAGGTCTTAGGCTTAGGACAAACAGTAATTTTTTTCCTTATAAACCGTTCATTTGATATGAAATATCTAGTACTGTTTTTTAAAATAAATACAAAAGCAACATTGACACTTTCATATCGAGATATATAATTTAATTTTCAAAGAGAAAGTTTATTCCATGCTATGGCAGAAATAAATTTCTGCATCATTGAAGCATAAAACGTTCTTCCAGTACATAAAATCACGTGTACGAACCAAAGTCCAACAACTTCTAATAAAAATCTGGGGAGCACATGTATATTTGTAGGGTTCCGTAACTCTAGAGAAAAAAACCTTTAAGCCCAAAATGTATGTCCTAAAAAGAAACCTTATATAGGATCAATTGTCTGTCTATATAAAAGGCAGGTAGTAATGTCTTATTAGCACAAGTAAAGGAAACAAACCGAAAACCGCGAATTTTTGGTTACATCACAAATAAAATTAGGGTTTTTGCGATTCACGTGATGAATGAACTATTACAAGTTTTTACGGAACCGTCAGTGCGCGAGTCCGACTCGCACATGACCGGTTTTTCTACATTTCGCGGTAAAATTCGCGATTTCTAGATCACGAAGATGTAGGTTAAAACTGAGAAGCAAATTGATTGGAAAGCGCTCCCACGCTTTATTGGGAGGAATATGAAATATGAGTTTTCATGCGGTTGAGTTTAAAAGTTTTGCGCTGTTTTAGTGTGTTTTTTTACATCTCACAATTTCTACAAGTTTCTACGGAACCGTCAGTGCGCGAGTACGACTCGCACTTGGTCGGTTTTTCTCAATATTTCGTAGTAGGTAAAATTCGCAATTTCAAGATCGCGAAGATGTACGCAGGTTAAAACTGAGAAGCAAATCGATTGGAAAATGCTCCCACGCTTTGTTGCGAAGAATATGAAATATGAGTTTTCATACAGTTGAGCATAAAAGTTTTGCGCTGTGTCTGTGTGTTATTTGCATCTCACAATTTTAACAGGGCTCTCTCCGTCACTTACTCTATACAATCGTAGTTCCAATTTCGTTTGAATACTGAGCAACCAAAGTTCATGAAATTTTGCAGACATTTTCTAGAAACTACTATCTGTGTCTGTGGTGTTTTAGATTTTTCTAAAATTATGTAGTTTCAAAATTACAGGGGCTCAAAGATTTGTATGTGAATATTTAAGACCGCGTAACTTTGGAACAGAATATTTTAACAGAAATCTGGAAAACCACAGGCATAGATATTAGTTTCTAGAATATGTCTGCAAAATTTTATGGACTTTGGTTGCTTAATATTCAAAGGAAATTGGAACTACGTTTGTATGGAGCGAGTGACGGAGAGACCACTCTTAACGCTTGAACGCTACTTAGTAACAGTTCTTTCAGTCGGTTTTTGCAATAAAATATGGTACTTTCGTCTTTTCCAGTCCGTACCCAAATCTTTACACAAGGCCCATTGTTTTAAACACATTCAGTTTGTACAGTTTATGATTTTTTTCATTCAATCTTTATATGAATCAAACGCGTTGTTATTGAATGCCCAAAAAAAGAGTAATATTTTTAGGCTCACGTAGCTATTATATGAGTTCCTTTATTCCACCATGATTTCTAAATGCCTGAAAAAATGTGGATGATGGGGCATTGTTAGAATCCTTACATAATCCCGCGTGACAATTGCTTTATAATTTCTTTGAAAATAAATAAATATGGCAGCTGTATGGCAGGCAGCATTTTCAAATGTGGTTTTTTTTAAATTTTAGGTAATTTTTTCAAGTCGTGTTTTTGAGTTTAACTAGGATATGTTTTGATCTTATAACATTCTCCATAAAGTTTTGCCATCAGTTCATACGGGATCATGCCCTGAAGTAAGCTAGAGAAATAACTACTTACTTAATTAAAATTGGTCATCTGTGACTTGTTTAAATTTAAAATTTAATTTAAAATGTTGGGGTGCTCGATCTTTATTTAGGACACAACTAAATAACCAACCCGGAACTTTATTCAAGCCTTAAGATTTATACTTAAGTGAAACGCAAAAAACTTAATTTAGGCCCATCGTTACGGCCACCCTTAAAGGTTTCAAGAAAATAAATGCCTTCGTTATATAGGCGTATAGGCTACTTTATTGCCTCCTGAACAATGGCTTCGTCCTTTCCTATCTTGTTAGGGTTCCGTACTCGATGGGTGCCAACGGGACCCTATTATTAAGACTCTGCTGTCCATTAGCGAGCTGTATCTCGTGAAAAATAATACGCAGAGAGCTGAAATTTTCAAAAATGTGTATTTGTATTGCGCTATAATAGCGAATATTAAAAATTTCATATTTATCGCCACGAAATTCAAAAAGAAACTAAAGGTGTTATTTCTTGTACGATGGTACGGGACCCTTCCGGTTCGAATTCGACTCGCACTTGACTGATGTTTTTTCATTTCGCTGTTTACACTACCCTTTTTTCGGGATTAATTTATTCGCGTACAAGGGGTGGTTTACGTTGGCTACAGCTCTTATAATTTAAACTAGTCGAATTTTTTTACAGCTTGCTTCTGTTCTGTACTGTGTTAAATTTTATGCACACGGTTTTCAGCTAAGCATTCATATTTAGGTATGAAAAAAGAGGGTGAGATATGGTACCTATCTCATAAAAAGAGTTCCAAAAATTATCTATTTGCGAGAGGTGGAGAGTGTTATCTCACATGCGTGGTGGTGGACACTGAAGGAAGGTCACTGAGCTAATTTGACATTTATTTTTAATCCATTGAAGATTTTTTACGAAAAAATATTTTTGTATCACTCAGTGAAGCAGCTATGTAGAACCAACTAATGTCGAATGAGATCGGTGGTTCAGCGTTAGACCCCAAGTTAGCGACTCAGTAGGCTGGTGACTTGTAATGGAACTAAAGCAAAAACATTCTAACCGCGCAAGCGTCCAGGCATCTACAGGTATCGTACCTATTATTATTTATATATCCAGATTCCAGACACTCTAGGATAGGAATAAATGACATTTCAGGTTAGATAGATAACTATCGTGATAAATGATAATGAAATCTTACGTCCATATTCCACTGTTCAATTTAACTATTCCTTTTGGCTCGTCAGGTAGTGGCGAAATATCTTCCTTTCCTTTGACAGCGGATTATGGACGTGAAAGCGAATATTAGCCTGCGATATTGATTTCCTGGAAATATGAAGCTTAAGCGTGTATTATGAGGTAATTAAGATGCTCTGATGCTTTGATAATGATGTAGTTACTCACTCGGTAGCTGGCAAAGGTTTTTGAAAGGTCGTAGGTACTATCAAGTTTTTTAATCTTCTAAATATAGGAAAATGTGAGTGATTAAACACTAATTCGCACGAGCGTTAAAAAAGCGTTGCGTTAAAACCCGTTGCGCTGAAAATACAAAGTGCGCGTTAAAAAAGCGTTGACGTGTGAACAGATACTTGGAAATGCATTTGTTCTATTTGAACGCTTTTTTAATGGACGTTAAAAAGCTCTCGTGCGAATGAGGCCTAACTGATCTATCCAAAACACAGCTCACTGAAAATTCAAAGTGCGCGTTAAAAAAGCGTTGACGTGGGAACAAGGTACCTATGTCTAGCAGTGGAGGTCTATCAGTTGTTGATGATGATGATGATGATGATGATATTTATGCAATTAACAAATGTATTTTCCAGAGGTGTAGGTACAACAATTTAATACAGGAAACGAAATATTCTAGACGGGAATAATACGCTGTAGTATTTCACTAAAACAGATTTCCTTTCGAAATAACAAAGTAGGCACTTTAACATGAAATGTCTGCCGCGCCAGCGCCAGGCGGAGCTATTCCTCATTTCTGAGTTGAAATTCATAAAAACCGGCCAAGTGCGAGTTGGACTCGCACACGAAGGGTTCCGTACCATCGTACGCGGGAAAACATTAACTACCTACTTCTTTATATTTTATTTGCATGGGGTCCAATTTGAAATTTATACTTTGTTGTTATAGCGGCAATAGAAATACGTACCTACCTACGTAGGCTCTGTGAAAATGTCAACTCTCTACCAGCATCTATTATTACCTATACCTATATATTCATGAGATACAGCCCGGTGTAGACAGACAGTCAGATGGAAGGACAGCGGAGTAATAGAGTCCCCGCGTTGGCATCCTTCGGGTGCGGAACCCTAAAAGCCGAAAAATATCCTGTTTTCACTTCGAGCGCTTCTCTAAAAGCTGAGCTGTGCTTTTTATTGCATCTCAAATGACTTGCACTATTACAATCCGTCTGATAGATTTACGTAGTTTATGAGTAGGTAAAGCGGTGATAGTAGTGAAAGACTTGTTTCTTAATCGGGAAATCACTTAGGTTTTCACTTATTCTCTAACTTTTTGGAGCTATGTGCGATTTATATTTAAGAAATGAAATATAACTTGCTTTAATGGTGAGGCAAACATTGTGAGGAAACCTGCATGCCTGAGAGGTCTCCATAATGTTTTCAAAGGTATGTGAAGTCTGCCAATCCGCCCTTGGCCAGCGTGGTGGATTATGGCATGCGCTCTTCTGAGAGGAGACTGGTTCTCAGTAGTGAGTCGAAATCTTGTAATCAAGCGCACTCCATCTCTTGCCCTTGGTCCACTTGGTCCGATTACAGCCAAATGCTTGACTATAAATCACACTAATATTATAAAGGAGAAAGTTTGTATGTGTGTGTGTGTGTGTGTGTGTGTATATGTTTGTTACTCCTTCACCCAAAAAGTACTGGACGGATTTGGCTGAAATTTGGAATGGAGGTAGATAATATCCTGGATTAGCACATAGGCTACTTTTTATCCCGGAAAATCAAAGAGTTCCCATGGGATTTCGAAAAACCTAACTATTTCCACGCGGGCGAAGTCGCGGGCATAAGCTAGTTAAAAATAAGCATTTCAAAAAGTTTTAAGCTCTTTTGCATTGGTCGAATCAGTTGATGCGTGGACTCCCCGTCCAGGTTAAATAAAAACTAGTGAAATTAGTCAGTCAAAATTGCGGTCTACACGAGCATGCAGAAACATCAGCGGCGTAGTTACCAATGTCAATCAACTGATTAAAATCACTAACGTTTTAGAAATCCTTTTCCTTTTCCTGTTCCTTTATAAAACCTTATTACTTACTCTTTTAGAAATCGCCTGTCCTACTCGTACCTACATTCCTATCGATTGATAAAAAATTTGTCTAGACATATCTGTTTCGTCACTGGAATCTCGTCTTTTAAGATGAGTAACACTAGCACGCTCACCAGCTCTTTTCATACAAACGTAATTTGGTTCGCAAAATTTTCAAAGTGTGACTTTGAAAGTTCATATTTTTACAGAAATCGGACAAACCACAGACAGATATTTGTTTCTGGAACGTCTCTACATTTCTTTAAGTTTGAATGGTTAATATTAAAATTAGAACCAAACTGCGTATGTATGGAAAGCGCTGTGGAGGGCGCTAGGGTTACTCCTCTTAACAGCATACTGTTTGTAACAGCGAAATGTATGTTCACGGCATTGAACGTAATATAGTTTTCAGCTAGCCCGGTCGGCCTGAATTGTAGTTCTGTTCCATACTAAACTCCTTGTGAAAGCAATAACTTCTAGTAAAGAAAGCCTGTGTAAAATATCCAGAACGTGGTCGGCTATTAGCATAACATATTGTCTCTTTCTGCAAAAATGTGTGAAAAAGGCTGGCAAATGCACCAGAGGCTTTGTAGCGATGTCACCGAGACGCGGTTGGCTTCTTTACAAAAAATGGGAATCTTTGGAATGTTTACCGCACAACTTTTACTTGTTTGTAACGCGGAAGAAACGGTACAGGGTTTTATTCATTTGCCGTGTGGAATTTTAATAAAGGAAAGCTTTCTTTGCAATTCTATGAGACTAGATGCTGTAGTATTCTGTTTTTGCAAAATAATGAGTAATTAGACCATTAAGTGGATGGAGAGTAAGGTCACTCGTTAGGTAAATACACACTCGTCAATATGGAAATTTCTTGTTTCGTTTTGCTGTTACTGTCTTGTTGTCTTTTTTGTTTTTGTGTTTTAAAAATTCAAAAATATCGATTTCATGTACCTAAATCTTTTGACTCTTAGATGAGTTAAAACGAGACTGCCACAGGTTCAGAAATTATAAAAGAGCCGGCCTTAATTGTATAATAATAATTTATTATGTTTTTCTTATTACTTAATACTATTTGATAAGAATATAATCAACTAAAAATGAAATATCTAACCGACACAGACATCGTCAAAACTACTTACACAGATTGTAAATAAATCAAATCTAAGAGAAACTGGTCAAACAATGAGAAAACATCGGGGTTGGAGTCGAAGCGATAACTTCGTTGTCAAGATTCGAGGTCGACCATGTGTGCCCCGATAAACTACCGTCGTACTGGACTAGATAAATCACAAATTGATTAATTATTAATTAATAAATTGGAGGCGAGATCATACTAATAATATAAATATGCGAAAGTGTGTTTGTTTGTTTTGTTTTTGGAGCGATTAATAGACTGGATATTAGGTAACTTTTGCATGCATATATAGTTAAAACCTGGAGAGTGGTCCCTGACTCAATCATCTGTATGCGAATAAAATTGTGTGTAACTGTGCTTCGTATATTCAAAACAATATAACTAACTACTTCGAAAACAGTATTGATATTAGGGCCTAGAGGTTCAGTAGAGGTGTTTGTCTCGCCGCACTCGTCTTGTCACGCTAAAAGCGGAACATCATGAGCAGGCTGATATCTACAGATCTAGTAAACACCCAACTAAAGTATATAAACGTTAGCAAGTAATACCAAAAGATCAACGTTACTTCGGTCAAATCCAGTCCAGCCTATGAGCCTAGGAGAGGCTTAGCAAAATTAATGCGTTCTCATTCAGAAAGGCTTCATTACAGGGGCTCATAAGTCACTGCGTTATTGCCACTTAGACACCAGCTTTAGCTACTCATTTTTGGGATTAATTAATTTTTAGGCTGGACATTTACGTTAGTTAGCCAATATTATTTTATCTATCTTATTATAATTAGTATACTGTCTCGTGTCTCGGATTTATGCCTTTATATGTACTAGTTCCGCCCCGGCTTCGCTCGGGGAGCCTACGTATTCCATAGAAAAAAAATGAGTTTGAATGTGTTATCTACCTACTTATGAACATTCCTCGTGAAATGTTTTGCATACAATGAAGCCCGTATTGAATCGCACTGAGAAATTTAGGCGCGTTTTTAGGCATAGGCAATAGGCAAGCGCTTAACCACAATCACACCTGATGGAAAGTGATGATGTGGTCTAAGATGGGACGCGTTTACCTAGAAGGCGCCTATTCCAACTAGTAGTAGGTGGCGCGTACCCAAAACGCCTTCCACATCCTTCAGTCAGAGTGAACTAGAGTCGGGGAACTCTCGGTTTAATTCAGAATCGACGTTATGTCAAATATTAGGCTATAGGCCACGTTAAATCAAAGAATAATTGGCGATTCACAGGCCATCAAGCGTCAAAGGTAGGGACATTTGACGCCTGCCTGTGTAGGTCCATAGCCTCGACGCGGTTTTGAATAAGTTCCCTAACTGTCCTAAACTGTACTCCGGTTGACTGGAAGATAACGCTTTCGAGTCTTAAATCCGCTTTTTGTAAAACTTTTATTGGTTGTTATACAAATAAAATAATTGCAAGCTTCTATTTCCCAATTCCACAGTAAGCAAACATTTTTGCGGACTCTACCCATATACTTAAATAAAATACGCCATTTAGAATTTGCCTCCATGATTAAAAATATACCTAAGTGATTCCCACGTGTATGGAACGACATTCCCTTTTAGGTTTATGATTATTATTTCGGTTATTAGCTTAAAACATGCTTTGTTACTTCGACTACAATTAAAGTTGGAGAACTACCTACGGAATATTTTAGCTTATATTATTTTAGGTAAACCCTAAATTTTTGGTGACCTCAAACCAAAAATCTGCGCGATTATGTTTAAAGAATGAAACTCGGAAAAATAAAGCGGTTAGTGGTTAAGATATCCGCCTCTTACTCTGGAGGTCGGGTGTTCGATCCCGGGTATGGACCTTAAAATTTGTGAGTCAAGTACGTTTTAAAATAATGAGTAGGAATGGGGTACAAGCCCTTGAAATCTTTATTCGGAATGACCCGCTAGTGCCGTAGTGTACCTATGTACATGTCGGCTCTGGTGTATGGCTGGTGTTGTCGGTAACCAACGGGTGACATCACAGTCACTGGTTATCGGAAGAATAAAAAAATCGGTATCAAGTATGAGTTGGACTCGCACACGAAGGATTCGTACAGTCAGCAACAAGCACTAGCGGGTGCAAACCTAGCTTTGTTGCTGACTGTACCATTGTACAAGAAATAACACTTTCATGGCGGCCATGTTTAAATTTTTATTGCTTATGTTATAGCGGCAATAAAATATACATTCAAGGAAAATTTCAACTCTGTACCTATTAAGGTTAACGAGATGCAGCCCGCTGACAGACGGATGGACAGCGAAGGCTTACTAATAAGGTCCCGTTTTGTCACCCTTCGGGTACGGTACTCTGAGAATTGCTAGGATAGGATAGAAAAGACTACTATGTATCTATACTATCATCTACTAGAATAAAGCAAAATTCGTAGAGCAGTACTTTAGTAAAATAGATTTTCTCAGTAGCCATAACAAAGTGGGTGCTTTAACATGAAATGTCTGTCGCTCCAGAGTCAGGCGGGGAAATTTCTCATCTCGGTGTTGAAATTCATAAAAAGTGGGTGTTACTACGGAAGATTACAGTTACGCTACCATGCTCATTGAAAGTCTTTTTCTTTAATATTTTTGCACAATACCTACATCGATTTCAGTTTTTGTTTCCAATGTTATAAAATCATCATCATCATCATCATCATCATCATCAGCCTGTGGATGTCCACTGTTGGGCATAGGCCTTCCCTAAAGAGCGCCACCACACCCGGTCCTCAGCCTTCCTCATCCAGCCACTTCCCGCCAGCCGCTTTATATCGTCGGTCCATCGTGCTGGAGGGCGTCCCACACTACGCTTGCTTAAACGCGGGAAACAGTACAGCAGTATTTTTTTTACATTATAAAATAAATCATAATAATTAGGCAGCATGCCTGTCTCAAAAATAATTTATTTTTTAATATTTATTAAATAGAGGGTCTTCCAAAATAGGCCAATATAATCTGCACTTAGCCAGGGTGGCTGCTGGAAAGTTTCAATACTGGAAAATAAACGATTTCGAGATATGCAATCTCGTACCTACTAGAGGCGTAGCAAGGCTGTGTGAATAAAAGTAGAATCTGTTTGGCCACTGGCGTAACATATTGCCTTTCTCTGCAAAAAAATGTATGGAGAGGCGAGAAAATGCACCCAGAGCCTTTTTGTACCGGGCTTACTGACATTAGCTCTTGCAAATATGCACGTCTTTGAAACGCTTCTATTTACATCTCTCATTCTTTTCCCAGTGGATATGTACTGTTCTGTTTTATAAACTCAGTTTGAAGTTAGAACGAGTATTTATAGGTCCATGGTTAGAACCAAGAATTTTTCAATTACACAATGCCTACACATCAAACAATGTTAACCGACCTTTTAAAGAAAGGGAGAGATCCACATTTCGACGCGTATTTTTATGTAGGTAGTTTAATTACTTCATAGCTCGATTCCAATTAGGTATTATTTTTCATTTGAATAATGGGTCAGGTAGTTTGCAGGTTGGTTTCAGGGTTTGAAGTAATTCTACCCTCTTGCCGATTTTCAAAAATTGCACTCAAGCGAAGCCGGGCAGAAATATAAGCAGCGACTATTCACACACACACAAAGAATAAAAAAACATTAGAATAGTAATAACATGGTCTGCTAAATAAACGTTAGGTACAGTGTTATTACATATATTATGACTTTTGCTAACGTTGGAATAACACACGAAACTTATTCAAACATTTGCGTTTCACGACCGTTAACGACCTATTTTCTCTGAATGGTGGGTGTTTGTGTGGGATGTAGTTTAAAGATGAAAATTAGTCATTAAGAGACGCAGTTCCGTTGAGTAACTTTAAAACCGTTTCGTATTTCGGATCCATCGTGACAATTAGTTTGGAACATCGCACTTTGATACTTTGAAGTTTGAACACTCACTTTTTAGTATCGCAATGTTAATAAAGTTCTTACCTTTTCTCCGAAATTAACTTTACTAAGAACCTATATATACATAGAATAGTAGTAGTTAGTAGAAGTACTAGAAAGTATGTGCTGGAAAACTATTTTAAATGATTCCTCCTTTTCTACAAGGCATAGTCAACCGTAAAAAGCAAAATTTGTCTGTCTCTGGGATACTAGTACCAAATTTCGCCAAAATTGCTGTAAAAAATAGGCCATGAAAAGGTAACAGACAGACCTACTTGGATTTATAACATTAATATTTATAGATTGTTTACCTAACACACGGGAAAATGTATGCGACCGTATATCAATCTGAAATTATTATGGCTTTTGTATGTTTTAATTAGAATTCTTGTTAATAATTACTAGGCATTAATTTCTGCATGCATGCTGATTATATAGAAAGGTAGTCATTAAAACTAATGTACATTGGTATGGAAGAATAGTTTTATAATAAAGTACAATGAGGCATATCTTCTTTTGAATGTGATACAGAATTCTGCAACAATGTTATATTTTAATTTATGTAAACTAGCTGTCCCACCTGTCTTCGCTCGGTGGAATTTCCAAAATCCAATAGCTTGTTTCTTTTATACTTATTATATTTTTAAAGATTCGGTGAAGATTTCTTAAAATCCTTTCTTTATGTGGTGTGATTTTTAAGTTACAAAATAATCCTAAGTAGGTACATGCAAATCTCAAATTTTTTGTTTAAGCTGTACGTCAATATACCAGTCAGTTAGTTTCTTCTCTCATATTTTTAGATTAATCGATGATGGCTGCGGCCTCGTCCGTGTGGATTTAGGTTTTTTTAAAAATCCCGCAGGAACTCTGTAATTTTCCGCATAAAAGTAGCCTATATCCTTCTCCGGGATGCAAAATATTTCTGTACGTCGAAATCAGTTTATAGGGTATGAAAAAGTAACAGACTGGCAGAAAAAACTTCCGCATTTATAAATTAGGATGGAAGTCTGGATAAATGTTTGTAATATTTATTCCATGCTTATAGGTATAGGAGTTTGCTCTTAAGTTACACAACCTTCATTCCAAGCCAAGCCTTCGTTCGCAATTCAGGCTTCACAAACAAGCGGCACTATTCAGCCCTCGAACTCTGTGCAGCCTACAGAAATATATCGATAACGCGTATTCAAGTATCCTGCTGGAATAAGCCTTTTGTTCGTGCCAACTCATTGTTCCTAAGAAATGTTCTTCCCGCAGACGCAGGCCTGATTTCTTGTTCATTCTCGTCGTGCCCGTAAAACTATTTATTTGTAAAATCTTTGATATATAACTTAGTTCATAGTTCACATTGGTTTAGTGTTGTCTCTAGATCGCATGCCATTTTGTGAGTCTAATCTCTATTTTGAGTTACTAATTTATAACCCCCGAGCCAAAAAGAGGGGTGTTATAAGTTTGACGTGTGTATCTGTGTATCTGTCTGTGGCATCGTAGCTCCTAAACTAATGAACCGATTTTAATTTAGTTTTCTTTGTTTGAAAGGTGGCTTGATCGAGAGTGTTCTTGGTCGATTCGCCGTTTGAAAGTTATCAGCTCTTTTCTAGTTTTCTTATAGGGGGTTTTGTGTCGGGGGTTTTTAAATTTTAAGTTATTGAACTTGTAATTGCTATTAGCTAGGTAGGATAGAGTTTGTGCCGCGATATGACATACGAAAAACTGTAAACTTTATGGCGTCAGTCCCGCCTATTTGGATCCGAAGTTATTAGTCAAGAGCTCGAGCTAATACTACATGTACAATTAGGCCTACATATTGCAAATAATGAGATATCTCGTCTTAAAACTGGATAGATGTGAAGAATCCTTTACTACTTGGCACAAAGTAGGTAGGTACCTACTCATCAGGAAAATTACGTGGAGAGCTCCGACCTCCACGTTTAACAAGTTCTTTGCCCTCACGTGAGAGACAAAATCACCAAAGAGTTTTAACGTTATGACCTTATTTTCACTGTGAAATTCCTTTGTATTGTTCTCTCTAAGGGAGCATAAGTGCTCATGTATAATAAGGAGGTTACGGCTTATGCTTTTCTTTTTACATCTTTCTTGCGGCTGCAATGTAAGTCTGTGTAGCATATAGTTTGATAGTATTTTCAATCATTAATGAAGATGGGATGGGAAAATATGCGCAACTATTTGGTATTTAAAATTTTTACACGACTGACCAAAAACGGAGTGTAATGTTTTCAGGGCTCATGTATATATGAGAGTTTTTCATTTCACCATATTAATACCTGAATATCTGAACTTATTTGGATTTATGGGGTATCGTTAGAAAACTTATCCCGCGTGACACTGGTTATCAATTTTTTGAAAAAATTATCAATGTAGCATAGGGCAGGGCAGTTGTTTTTTAATTATTCATTTATATTTATTAAAACTGGTACAATTACAATCTTCTACATTACTCGCAACTATTGTATGTTCAACACATGGCGTAGTCCATCTCCGACCGCAAAAACTAACTAAATCAATAAATATTTGATTTATTTTATCGATAATATTCAGCATCCTAGATCACATCCCTATAAGCAAACACTCGATACTGTGGAACCTGTGCCGCTCCGGTGCCCCCGTTTCTGCTATGTGCACAGGAAAGTGAAAGTCACTGGTGGTAAACGGTGTGATTTTACCCCTGTCAGCCGCTGTGAGGATCGATTTGTTAATAGAATTTCTAATGTATCGCCTCCGAAGGTTTGGAGCGGAGAAGTTGTCTAGTATATTATGAATATCGAGCCCATGTATCGATAATGGAGTCGTGATAGCCTAGTGGCTAAGACGTCCGCCTCCTATTCGGGAAGTTGGGGGTTCGATCCCGGGCACGCACCTTTAACTTTCCGGAGACACAAAATCTTTCAAAATGTCTAAACTATCAATGGTGTCTAGATTGTTGTACTGATGACTCCACCAGTACACAACGGTTATATCTTCGAAACATGACGCTTTGGAAGATTTTGTTACATTTAGTACTTATTAGTATTGATGCCAGCTATTGATTAATTTATGCGTGTCCACTATTTTGAAAAAATTAAAATTGCGGATTTCTGGGTAGGCCAAAATATTCAAAGCCCTATTTGGCATATTTTTGGATCACACTCATACTCGTATTAACGAATTGTGTTCGATTTAGCAAAAATTGGTGAATCCAAAAGCGAATTAATAAAAGTATAACAAGTGTTGTTTCTTCGAGATTATGTCTCCATAGTCAAACTAACAGATCGTCAGTTTCCATAGATTTCGAAAGTTCAATTGAAATTGCGGCAATCGTAAACTAAGTCGTTTTGCCGCTGTAACTGACAACTGATAACGATAACTTAAAAAAAAATTAATTTCGTCAATTGAAGTTGCGCTGTGTGCGCAGTACCTAACTTATGATTAATTAATTATTATACATTTCGAAAGTTCATTTCAACTGCAACTGACAACCGCTAACGAAAACTTTAAAAAATCGTCAATTTCTTCAATTGAAGTTGCTCTGTGTGCGCATCGCCTAAGTTTATGTGCCATCTAACTATGCTCTTGTATGTTAATATGGTACATAAACTTAGTGTCTTTTCATGTCATAAAGGTTATTCACATTCAGACTAGCTACTGTAAGTACGAGTATTTCGGTCTAGACATTTCTACAGGAGTAAAATAGTTTGTCTAAAACATTACGTGGATGAGATTTTCGCGTAGTTGTTGGTAATTACATTTGCTTTTCTAATTCTGTTGTAGACAAAGTGCTTGAATTTTATTTATGCTGAATGTATTCATAAAATGTTCCTGTGTGTGCTTTGTCTCTTGAGTCATGTTTTTAACACCCGACCCAAAAAGAGGGGTGTTATAAGTTTGACGTGTGTATCTGTGTGTCTGTGTATCTGTGTGTCTGTCTGTGGCATCGTAGCGCCTAAACGAATGAACCGATTTTAATTTAGTTTTTTTTGTTTGAAAGGTGGCTTGATCGAAAATGTTCTTAGCTATAATCCAAAAAAATTGGTTCAGCCGTTTAAAAGTTATCAGCTCTTTTCTAGTTTTCTTGTAGAAAAGAAGGTCGGATAACCCTTAGGTTCATAATATTCAAGTGTCAATTGACAAATGTCAAGCTGTCAAGATGGACGTTGCCTAGATATACATAATTATTTATTTGAAAATGATGTTTTGGAAAACTCAGATACTTTGGATTGTAGGCGCGGAATAGTCCAAAAAATCGGTTCAGCCGTTTGAAAGTTATCAGCTCTTTTCTAGTTACTGTAACCTTCACTGGTCGGGGGTGTGGAAAATTTTTAATTTACACTTGTTACTCTTTGTTTTGCTAAATGAATTATTCTCTACAATTTTTATTTTAAGTAAGTAATCTTTTTGATATCAAAAAGATTGTTCCCAGAACAATAGATGATTATTGTGTACAAGTTTCTGGACGATATAAAGAAAATCTACATGTAAAATATATAGAACGAGCGCGATGTACGTAGTAATATACTTAGTATTCTGTGTTGATATGTCTGTCTGTTTGTTTGTTTTATTTTAATGATAATATCAACCCTCACAAAAACAACCAAAGTTTTCGAGATTTTAAAACTCGTACTAATGATAGGTACTGTAATTACTTTCTAAACTAGCTAATTCATTTTTATTAATATGTTAAGCTTGGGTTGCAATGCTCCTTTTGTTTCTGCGACTCGTGCGCTACATATTGTATATTGATCGTACCTACTATGCCAAAAACTTTCCGCAAGTCCCAACAGTCTACTGTGCAAAGTTTCAACTCAATCGGATGAACGATGCGCGAACGCATAAGTACCGAACAGACATATAGACAGACTGAGAAACATTTATTTTTACGTAGGTAAATTATTATTCCAAGTTACTTACATTAACACAGAAACAAATATTTCTAATTTACACTTTACAAATTGAAATAATTGTATTAAACCCTTTGCTATTATTTCTTCTTCAATCAACACTAATGCCTTCCTGACATTGGGTACAATCCCCTTTATTTAAAGACGAGTGACGTAAATCGTTAAATGGAAGGCTTCTCGGGGTATTTCATGTCGTCTCGTTCCATTTAATACCTACTTATCAGTGTTGTACAGCTTTCAGTTTCTCTAAAAACCTGCATTGTTATATTTTTGTGACCCAAGTATTAGAAGATTGTCGTAACCTAATGCCTATACCATTATTACAACAGTAGGTACATGTGTCTGATTGACAGACTACACACCTTTCAGAACATTAAAGTGGACTCAGTTAAGCAGGGTTCCTCATAGCGCGGTGTTTTTAACCCCCGACCCAAAAAGAAGGGTGTTATAAGTTTGACGTGTGTATCTGTGTATCTGTCTGTGGCATCGTAGCTCCTGAACTAATGAACCGATTTTAATTTAGTTTTATTTGTTTGAAAGGTGGTTTGATCGAGAGTGTTCTTAGCTATAATCCAACAAAATCGGTTCAGCCGTTTGAAAGTTATTAGCTCTTTTCTAATTACTGTAACCTTCACTTGTCAGGGGTGTTATAAATTTTTAATTTACACCTGTTAAAATAAGTAATGTAAGTACCTAAGTAATAAGTACCTAATATTCTGATTATAAAAGGGTTTTTTTGAAACCTCAATTCCTACCTACCTACTTAACCTACCATCTATATCTATATTGCTATTGAGGTTTCTTTATTTTAAGATGAAAGAATATGAAGACAATACGCTTGCGAGTTATTTTTAATCTAGCAAAGATACGGTTTAAAGCTTCTTTTAGGCTTTTCATGTCATGTTCAGTCAAGTCTTTAGCGTTGAAGACGTTGCTCTTTTCACCTCAAGGTCGTCCCAAGGCCGCCGCGGAAAGAAAATGAAGTGGTTTAAAGCTCACCCTTTACTAAAACTATGCGTGTTGAACGGTCTCAAAGACATATGAAGTGGCTTTACGTTTTGGTGATTGTTTCTTGCGATATACTGCTACTCTATCTTTGTGTTAACTTATCGCCTAAAACATCTGTCATTTTATCATCGCTTGTTTAGGTACTTATACGTTATGTTATTTGCTTCTTAAGGCAATTATTTTAACAGGGTTTCGCACCCGAAGGGTTTAAAAAAAAATACAAATCGGTCCAGGGGTCTTTGAGTAATCGGGGAACATACATTAAAAAAAAAAGATTCCGACGAATTGAGAACCTCCTCCTTTTTTTGAAGTCGGTTAATAAGAAAAGCGAGCAAACGAACTGGTGGGTCACCTGATGTTAACCGTCGCCCATGAACATTGGAGCAACAGAAAAAACGCCGATGCGTTCCCGGCCTTTCAGGAATTTGTTGGTCCGGCCCTTTGAATACGTTTCAACGCGACCCTATTACTAAGCTTCTGCTGTATGTCCGTCCGTCCATCCGTCCATCCGTCCGTCCGTCTGTCTCGCAGCGAGCTGTACTTTTTTAGCACTTGAACAAACTACAAAATACTCGAAATACAGTAGAATTCAATAAATGTTAGTATTCCAAAGGTACGTAGTTCTGCGAGTGACGGGTAAAATTGAGTTTCAAGGCTTGGAAAGAATGTTAGTTCCTCTTGAATCACAAGTTCACAGCGTTAACATGTCCCAATTTCCGGTTGTCTTCGGAGAATGTGAAAGGAATTTGTCAAGCGCAGTAGATTTAGATGGATCTATACGGAATTATAGAATAGGTATTGATGTAGTTAAGAATACTAACATCAATTTTATCCAAAGATATTGTTTGAGATGGGTTAAGTTTTTTTACACAAATAGCGAGCAAACGAGCAGACGGGTCACCTGATGCTAAGCGATTGCCGCCGCCCATGAACATTTGCAATACCAGAGGAACCGCTTATGCATTGCCGGTCTTTCAGGAATTTGTTTCAGGAATTTCAGGCATAAGTAGATAGATAATAAGGTACATAGGTTTTTACTTCAAACTATCTTATGCCGGCGACTTCATCCACGTGGACCTATACAAATTTCAAACCCCTATTTTACCCCCTTAGGGGTTGAATTTTCAAAAATGTTTTTTAGCGTTATCTAGTAGGTAGGTACATCATAATAGCTAACTGCATGATCCGTCCAGTAGTTTGAGCTATGCGTTGATTGATCAGTCAGTCAGCCACTCGCCTTTTCCTTTGATATATAAGTATTTGAAAATACTCTTTTTGCTTAAAGAAGAAAACAAGGTTGTTATACTTAAGTTTTCTTAGTTTGCTTAAAAGACAGATTAAGTGCGGAACCCTCGGAGAAGCGAGGCGATTTGCTGGCGCTTTAGCCCTTATGGAGTCAAGTTTTTCACTCGTATCATGATTTCATTGTTAGTTCGCTATAATAAGGTCGTATGGGGCGCGATTGTGTAGTATATATAGGTTAGTAGTCACTGGTCACCAACATCAAAGTTTTTGCAATACTTAACTACTTCTACAAAGTATTGTTAACTGAGGAATGGGATATTAGGTTGTCCCAACATGTCCTTTATAGGAGCCAAATTGCCCTTTTTGCGATTGCCAGACAATTTGTCAGATATATGAGACACAACAACTTCCAAGATGTTATAAAAGTCTTCGAGACTCAGTATTATTCTTGACTTGCTCGTCTAGACATGTAACAAGCGTATTAACTTCAAAATGTCACCGCTTTTATTATCACACTAGAAAATTGCTCGGAAAACTGTTGACACAGATAACATTTTAGTCTGAGTGAACTAGAGTGAGATAACTCTCGGTTTGGACCTTAATCGATGATATGTCAAATATTAGGTTATGGTGACGTAAAGTCAAAGAAAAATAAGGCTACCTAGCGTCAAATGTACTAATATTTGACGCCTGCCAGTAACGTAGAAGCCTCGACGTTTTGTTAGAAGTTCCATAACTGTCGTGAACTGGGTTTTACTCCCAATGTGTCTTTTAACAAGGGATATTATGTGCTCAACAAACTTCTTGAAACCCGTTTAATGTTGGAACAAATGCACCTAAGTATAACTGAGGTAATGGTCTCTAAAGCTTGTTCAAAGTTTAATTGCTGGGCAAAGGTTTCCTCACTCAGCTGAGAGCTACTCCGCCGAGAGTTTTGTACTATCTCCGTGTTGAAAGAACGGGATTGTAAACTAATTAGGTCTTACTTCGACGTAGACGGGTATTTAACTAGATAAGGATTCTGTTAGTTCTGGGAACTCTCTATTCGAATTTTGCAGCGTTTAGGTTGGCGACACACGTATTTGTCAGAATGAATAGCGTGGATGTGCAAGCGTGCTTTAGCGCCTGATCTGATTATGGTAAGATTGTGTGCATGCGGCAAGTAGAACGAAAGAATGAAAGAAAGAAAAAGAACTCTTTTTCTTTCTTTCTTTCGTTCTATGTGGAACCACAGTCATACAAATAGGTAGGTACAGATAATAATTTGAAACCTAATACGTGACGTGTGGTACTTGCTATTACTAAAATGAACTCAAACTCAGCGTTTGCTATTATTACCTGTGGTGGAAGCAGAGGTACAACAGCGCTGTTCTTCCGTGGATGTTGATATAGCTATTTACTTTTCAGTTGGCGAATGTAATAATTACATTTCATGGGTTGTTCATGTTAAAATTTTAATTGGGAATCGATTTTAATAAAGAGCTAACCTTAATGTTACCAAAATTGGGCTACCCATATATTAACAGAAGTACCTATACGCAGGGCAGTGAAAAACAATACAGTTAAAAAGAAATTTTTAAAAGCTATGATGCGAAATCAGCTGTAGTCGTAAAAAATGTATAATCAGAAAGTAGACTGGCTCTTGTGCTTTTTCTGCGCATAATTTTACTTGCACTGTTAAAGTGGTACTCTTGTAGCACTTTCTTAAATTTACTGCCCCTAATGCATTCTGTATATTCCCCTCTCTGTTACTCTTTAAAGGAGAGCGCACACCGGGGACAGCAAGGCAGAGCATTTTATCTTTATCCGACGTAAATAGTGGAAACAAGATACATATTCTAATGTTTAGAGATCGACCCCAAGGTGTCAAAAGGGATATCCCTTCGCAGAATTGAAGAGCGCGCTTGAGGATGCTGCGACGGGATGCGATGGCATACGATGAGAAGTGATGAAGGGGGGCAACAGCATGTTACAACGGCTTGCCAAGTTACGCCAAGACATGCGACGATATGCTCTGGAGTCTGCTAACATAGGCGGCCCTTACTCATAAGCAATTTATGAAACAAATTGACGGATTGCGATTTTCGTGACCTTCTGATCGAGAACTTGTAAGCGAGACCATCGATCTTGCGGTCCCGCTTACACGTCTACGCGGCATGCCGTGGCAAAATCCCCTGCCCTGACGTCCCTGGTGTGCGCCGAGTGATGTTTCCCTGATACTATGTATATATCGCCGGCACTGATATCATCAGTGTGCACTAGCCGGTGGCAAAATCTCCTACCTTGCCGTCCCTGGTGTGCGCTGGCCTTAAAGTACCTAAGTGGTCAGGCAATGTTTGTCTTTGTGAATGCACATGCTCCCTACTCAAACGATGTGGGTCAGGTTTTACCTAGTTGCTCGGTGCTTTGGGTATTTAAACAAAAAGTTTAATTAAATACACGAGAATCCACCAAATCTGGCTTAGAATGATAACAAGCCGCTGGTTTAAGCACCGGGAAGTAAATAATGTAAAACAATTTAAATTAAGTAAATACAAAATATTATTTTGAACTGCTAAAATGTCGAGTTTGCGTTTGGCTTCGTCATTGCTTATACATATCACAATATTGTAAATTGAGTAGGTATTTGAAAAACGCAACAGTCGAGTTTCTTGTTAGTTCTTCTCGGTAGAAAGGCCGTTCCGAGAAACTGGTAGATTCTCTAGAAGATTTCAAAAGCATCTGTAAAAGTTCTTTTGAACTTTTTTTCCAACTTCTCAAAATAACCTTGGTATTACTATTATATTTATTACTCATACTAGCGAACTTTAGAAACTTTGGAACTTCGAAAAATCGGACCTTGTTTTTTTTGTGTATTTATAGGTCTATGTACTTAATGTAAATTAAAAAGTGAAAATCTTCCCATTTCAGTTATCGAAGTCAGAACGATAATGACTCAGTGAGTGAGTCAGGACTTTTCATATGAGTCAACGCTTTCGGCTTCGATCTCGTGGCAGTTTTGAAAAATCTGACCTTATAATTTGTCTATATCTATACTAATAAATAAAATTGGAGTGTCTGTCTGTAATATCGAAATAACTACCGCATATTAAGGTCATATGGTTATTTGAACGATACTATAACTGAATCACACGTTTTTAAAATTTTTGTCTGTCTGTCTGTTTGAAAAGGCTAATCTTGGGAACGACTGAACCGATTTTGACGGGATTTTCAGAGACAAGTAGAGAATTGACCAGGGTGTAACATAGGCTACTTTTTTAACCGACTTTTAAAAAGGGAGTTGTGTTTTTCTACCTATGTACACCGAAATCTCCGAGATTTCTGAACCGATTTGCGTCATTTCTTTTTTAATCGATAGAGGAACTTTGCGATATTGTTTCCTAAAAAATTTGGAGTCCAACTCCTCAATCCTGATGCTGCAGGGGATCTGACCAATCCACGCGGGCGAAGCTGCGGGCATCAGCTAGTTAGCTATAAAGGGAACCTCCGTGTTCAATTATCCAAATCTAAGGATTTGGTTCGGGCGTTGATGAGTCAATAGTTGCGTCATGAGGTTTTTAGATTACGATTCAAGAATTCTCAGATAATAAGGTTAAGACAATACTTAACCCCCTTATCTATGATGTCGGTTGCATCTCAAATTGCACTCTTGTGCCAAGTCAAGAGGGTAACCGCCTACGGTTATATCTAAGAATCTGTTATGTCATGGAGGTGACACCGTGAAACGACCTTGCGCTGTGAGAGTCCACTTTTATGTTGAACGAGCTTAGCAACTGCGTCCGCGTGGATTATACAAGCTTCAAACCCCTATTTTACCCCTTCAGGGGTTGATTTCTCTAAATCCTTTCTTAGCGGTTTCTACGTCATAATATGCCATGTCATATATGCATGTCAAATTTGAGCCCGATCCGTCCAGTACTTTGAGCTGTGCATTGATAGATCGGCCAGTCAGCTTTTCATTTTTTAATTGACACATATTGGTGAAAGGGTCGTCTTGTGATGTCAAGGAATTATGAAATAACTAGCTGACCCACTCCCTAGAGAACAATTTTTAAAAATTCTGAAAATCGTGTCGGGGTCCCGTTGCAAGGGAAGGAAAGCTGGCACCCTTTTGTGTACAGACCTTTGAAACGTGCTCCATGCTAAAGATATTACTATACTAACATTTGAGTCCAAAAGCAGTGTAGAATAGCCAAAGAATAAATTAATTCAGACCTAAATGAAATTCACAGAAATAACAGAAAACCTGACCGAGCATAACCGAATAGAGATAAGCTCCGAGCATCCACGAATTTCAGCTAATTTATTCATAGCTCAATCCGGAACGGAATGCTAATTCGACCCTGAACTAAAAACCGCCGGGGTCAAATGAAACTGTTACATAAATCAAAAGTAACTAACATGCATACATGAAATTGAAAGGTTACAGGTATTACTTTTTCTTAACTTGCACGATTTCGAATATCCTTTCTTAACTATACCTTTTTTTTTAAGTAAGTGATGAATACCTAAAGACATGCGCTTGACTGCAATTACGGTACTTGCCAATGTGAAAAATAAATTATTATTTGTCGGTGAGATATAATTAAATACGTAAAATCCACGTCCTTTGTTAGTTTTAAGTCTAATAACCATTTTAAATTATCGATTAAACTAGGAAAGCACGTCAAATCATAGTGACGTCACATGCCAGTATTTTATACAAGCCTATCTATAATGTGTTCAAAGGTGTAAGTATGTGTGTTCCAATCTGCACTTGGCCGTGTCCAGTAGGCGTGCGATTACTATAATGATATAGACTACAGGCCCATGTTCAAAAATGGATGGGTCATATGAACCACCAGGTGACGTATACAGGACGATATACTCGTAAGAGCATAAAATAATAAGATTCAGCACTATGCCGTCACTTGTAAGCTGTCCAACAGAGTGCTGGTGAGAATTCAAAAGTGCAGGTAGAGTGAGTACATTTTGGTCATATATTTTTGTACGGCATTTTTACCATCGATAGATCCATGAAAAATAATAAGAAAGCGCGCAGTGCCGTAAAAAAATGGTGCGCCACAAAGTCAGTAAATTTTTTGATTTTCTGACAATTTCCAGGGTAAATTTGGTCATTTCATTCTGTACGGCATTAGTTTCATACTGTTTCAATACAGCCTCTAATCCATTATTCCGCAACGCCGTACAAAAATCATGCGACAAGGGGAAAAAATTGAGGGTAGCAACCCCCTCTCTTTCCGTGGTCCGGGGGGTGATTTGAAAAAGTACGGCTTTGGTTCCAAAACATTATCTAGCACTCAAAAGTACTATTAAAAATAATGCCGTCAAAATATTTGTGTTCATTTGAATGTGTATCAATAATTATCTTAATTTCAAGGTATACTTGATTTTTAAAGCTGTAAAATCATTTGACTCTGTACGGCAACTTTTTTTTTAACATGATAGTGTAAAATACTATTGTTATATAGTATTGCCGTTCAAAAGAAACTGTTCTAAAAAAAATTATAGAGAAATACAAAAACTGAAATTTTTCAAATTATTGCAAAAGTTTAAATATTCATAGATTAATAAAATATAGCAATTTTCTACGCTTTTCCCTTGTTTTAAATAGTATTAAGATAAATAAATTAGGAAAAAATTATGCCGTACATTTTAATGCAGACCATATCTTTTAGGCTGATGAAAATGACGCTACCATTTTAAGGGTGTAGTACTTTATGGCCATCTGATACTGTACGGCATTAACATATTTTTGAAGAGAACAATTGATAATATGATAAAATCACTATGCCGTCTAACTGAAGTGAACGGGTGTGTATATAATATCCACGTACCCTACAAACCTTTGGACCAACGAAAATGTACGGCATGTAAAAAAATATTATCTATGCATAAAACACTTTCAAAATAAATTAATTTTATGTTGTTTCAAATCATCTCCCGGACCACGGAAAGAGAGGGGGTTGCTACCCTCAATTTTTTCCCCTTGTCGCATGATTTTTGTACGGCGTTGCGGAATAATGGATTAGAGGCTGTATTGAAACAGTATGAAACTAATGCCGTACAGAATTAAATGACCAAATTTAACCTGGAAATTGTCAGAAAATCAAAAAATTTACTGACTTTGTGGCGCACCATTTTTTTACGGCACTGCGCGCTTTCTTATTATTTTTCATGGATCTATCGATGGTAAAAATGCCGTACAAAAATATATGACCAAAATGTACTCACTGTACCTGCACTTTTGAATTCTCACCAGCACTCTGTTGGACAGCTTACAAGTGACGGAATAGTGCTGAATCTTATTATTTTATGCTCTTATATCGTCCTGTATACGTCACCTGGTGGTTCATATGACCCATCCATTTTTGAACATGGGCCTGTAGTCTAATACCTATTGCGGATTTTTTTTTTAGATCAACACTTTTCCAACTAAACCAACCAATATGGAACCAAAAGTACAAGTAAAAGTACCTTTAATTGTAAATTTTTAGATCAACACTTTTCCAATTAAAGGTTCAATGCACTATAAAAGTTGTGTTTTGGTGTACACGTTTTAGGGTATTAAAGAAGTCAACCATTTCGAAACTCTCGAAACTCTTTTTACGTCCGAACTCTTATTTGGTATTGCTTTCTTCAAAGTATGCTGAGGCACGTACATTTAGAGGCAAATTCAATATACATTACTATTGCAAGAGAGATATTAGCCTGCAAGTGGCAGACGGTATTCGTTTTCAACATTGGAAAACACGTATCCCTCCTCAATTTAGATGCCATTGGGATTAAGATGCTATTTTACTATGGCAGGGGCTTGGGCAGGGGCAACTTCGAATTATAAAGAGTTTGAAAATAAAGTTAATAGCAGTTTCTTAGTAGTACTTTCTACGCTCCAAACAGACGTAGTTTAGCTCTCATTTGAATACTTACCAATCAAACTCAAAGAAATTTTGTAGATACGTTTTAGAAGCTAATATCTGGGTCTGTAGTTTGCCAGATTTCTGTAAAAATATCTAGTTTTAAAGTTCCATAGTCTTATTAAAGATGTATATGTGATAGTCACAAGTGTTTGATTGGTTAGTATTCAAATGAGAGACAAAAAACCATCACACGAAAAACGCCTCCCTGAAAGCCCTCTCAGAATGAGAAGGGTTTGGCCATAGTCTACCCCAATAGCCTTACTCTTAGGAATGCAATTTTCGTCATGTTTTCATTCACCATTAAATGGAGTGATATTTAATTTCTTGAAATCCATATAACTCTGGAAAGTTCAAGGTGCATACCCAGGATCGAACCCCGAACCACGCGACTTGGATGTCGATGTCTTAACCACGAGATTATCGACGCTCTATCTTAATCAATATGCGCTCAACCATAAATGATTAAAAAAAACGACTTTCTGAAGATAAATGTGAAAATTAAAAATGCTGGGCAAAAAGAAGCTTAATCACGTCGGCTTATAAGGTGAAGAAGATAATAAATAACTTCTCGGAGTAGCCGAGACATATTGCCGGGATACTTTACAGTAATCGTATCCCATCTTCTCGATATCTCCTTCGTTTCGAGAAGTCATCCATCTCAATGAGTGTGGACCATGAATTCTTTGGTCGCTTTGGTATTGTGAGCCAAAAGAACCAATTTTACAATAAAAATTACAAAATATAGAAATATTCACAACTATCACTAGAATCCTTTATCTTCAGTTCATATTCATAAACTAGGTACATAATATGAATAGGTAGACAAGAAATAAGGCAAAAGAACCTGTCCAGTTCAGCTTTCTAGGTCCAAGGGTTTGGGCCGCGCTTTGAAAAGTCAGTCAGTAAATGAGGACTTTTGTTTTTCTGGAGCTTGAAGGAATTATCAGAGTAACAGATTAGTTATTTTTATGTTTTGCTTTTGCAAAGAAAAAGGAAAACTTGATTGCCTTAAACCTTAATTGCTTTTTAAAGACCCAGTGATTAAAAGACAAAAACAAAAATACACAAGGTCAATTTTAGCGTTTCTTTAAAGCGATTCGTTTACTAAACTTATTCCTTGAAGTCACAATGCAAAGATAGAACTGCAATAGCTTCGAAGGAGTCTGGCATTATCTTATCGGTTTCCACGTAGTTTTGCCCCGGACTGCTAAAATCGTCGGTACATAAGTAGGTATAGTACGCGACAGGTAGAGATGGCAATCGGGATATGAGGTGAGGTATGGAGGGGCGCTCCGCACACCCGCACCTCACCTACGCTATCTTGGAACGGGTTAGCGGGTGTGCGGGGCCTCCTCACCCCGGTGTGCGGGGCCTCCTCAGCCCAATTGCCATCTCGGCCTGTCGCGTATACTATCTGTCGCCTACACTTTTGAATCGTGATCAATGGGGATGTGACACGTCGCAGTATTGAAGCATCTAGCGTTGTATCTGATTTATTCATAGACTCAAACTTGTAATAAGTAATGCTTGTTCCAAATTCGAACCGCTAGGATATGGAACGCCCTTTCAGCATCGGTTTTCCTCTAAAATTTTATTAACTCCAGACCCTAAAAGAGGGGTGTTATAAGTTTGACGTGTGTATCTATGTATCTATCTGTGGCATCGTAGCTCCTAAACTAATGAACCGATTTTAATTTAGTTTTTTTTGTTTGAAAGGTGGCTTGATCGAGAGTGTTTTTAGCTATAATCCAAGAAAATCGGTTCAGCCGTTAGAAAGTAATCAGCTCTTTTCTAGTTACTGTAACGTTCACTTGTCGGGGGTGTTATAAATTTTTAATTTACACTTGTTAGGGTTACCTTTCGACGACCTCCCTGGCGCAGTGGTAAGCGCTGTGGTCGGAGGTCCTGGGTTCGATTCATGGCAGGGGCTTAGAATTTTATAATTGCTGGTCTGGTCTGGTGTGAGGCTTAGACCGTAGCTAGTTATAACCCTACCGGCAAAACCGTGCCGCCAAGCAATTCAGCGTTCTGGTACGATGCCGTAAAGAAACCAAAGGGGTGTGAGTTTAATGAAAACTGACATAGCCCTTACAAGTTAGCCCGCTTCCATCTATGACTGCATTATCACTTACCGCCAGGTGAGATTGCAGTCAAGGGCTAACTTGTATCTGAATAAAAAATCAAGTCAAGAGTGAAAGGCATCTTGGCATGTTTGCTCCATCTTAGCCGGCAACATCACTTGCCAGCAGGTCTGATTGCAGCCAAACGCTAGTCTATAAAAATAAAAAATAAACTTTTTGTAACTGGAATTTCCACAGTTTTACAGAAAGCTTTTCTTACTAAACCTCACAGCACATATTTCATTGCGGACATTAATAAAACAAACAGTACCATAAACTGTGTAGCGTAAGGTTCCCGACCAGACCAGGTGGTTGAAATTGAAATAGTGTCCCTACTTCCGTTTATCCCCATCCAACTAATCCTGAGACTGCGGCAATATTTCAGCTAAAATTCCACGGGATAACAAAAGCGAACCGTTTATATATCGCGGTTGTAGATTAAAACTTAGCTCATTTATATATCGCTTTCAAAAACTTATCGAACTTTGAAAGAGACGCCTTCTTCTGTCTTTGTTTTCTTTCATTCTAAAAGTGAATAGTTACCTTATTTGCATCATCATCATTATCATCTCTACCTTCGCCGGTCTACTACTGAGCACAGCTAGTTCTCTCACATTGTTTTTCTTAACGTTAAAGCAATTATAGATATTTAATTTCCTAAAACGCGTAGAGCTCCAAGAAATGTTAAGAGGCGGAATCTCTGATTACCCGAATTTTTCCTCCTAACCACTCACGTGTACAATCAGCGAGATTTCTCCAAACTACCTACTCGTTTCCTACTTTGACCTAGATAGTAGATAAGAAAACAGACTGTCGATAAAATATCACAATGAAAAAACAAGAAACTACTTTGCCAATTTAGTCGATATTTATCTAACTAATAAAACTCAGGCTTTGAAGGCATTTCACTAACGCGTCAAAGGTGTATACACTCGGTACCATTTAAAAAAAAATTGTCATGCTTTATCCTTTCTTCTCTTAAGCCAATTACCTCTTTGTTCTTAAACGAAAAAGGTATGTTCTGAAATTATTGGAGTTTAGGAAAACACTTTTGCGAACAAACTCCTAATTTACTAACCCACTTCTGAATGAGCGATATTTAATTGAACTGTCACAAAATATATATAGTTATTTACGTAGTGGTGATTCTTTACATGATAATACACACAATACATAACTCCACCCAATTTGTATAACAGTCGTATGAACGCTTTTATGATGTAGTAACGTTACCAAATGGCGTAGTTTATAGATGACAATGTCGTTTGTAATTTTTCTCTATACAGAATCCATACTAATATTATAAATGCGAAAGTGTGTCTGTCTATCTGTCTGTCTGCTACGTTTTCACGGCCTAACTGCAGAACTGATTTTAATGATTTTTGGTACAGACTTGGGGATACATCCCGGGGAAGGTCATCATAGGCTACTTTTTATCCCGGAAAATCAAAGAGTTCCTACGGGATTTAAAAAATCAAAATCCACGCGGGCGAAGCCGCGGGCATCCCCTAGTGCTGTGTAAAAATGTCGGTCAAATCCAACTCCATTGTGCTTCGAGGGGCATCGAGATCTTTGCTCGTCCAAAATCTCTCAATTCTTGGAGATGTAAGTTTTCATGCGTGTCGCCAGTGATGATATACGGATCGGTGACATGGGTTCTGTAGGAAAGCTCAGAGTCACAAAGCGGGCGATTGAGAGAGCTATGCTTGGAGTTTTTCTATGTGATCAATTCAGAAATAAGTTCAGTAAAAGAACCAGAGTAACCCACACAGCTCCACGGGTTGTGAAACTGATGTGGCAATACGCAGGGCACACAGTTCGAAAAACCGTTAAATGTTGGGGTCCCAAGGTGCTGCTAGAATAGTTACCTCGCACCTATGCACGGACTAAAATAACCTCCCCATGTCTGCCAAGGTGAGCACGGAACTGCGTCGCATTACATCATGCTGACCTCCTAGATCTCTATCCTCTTCTTTTCTTCTTTTTCTTTCTCTTCCCTTCGCATCATGGTAGCTCTCAGCATTTGGCTATATCTTAGCCAGGCGTCTTCGCTCGACAGCATGCGCGCCATAAGATTTTGGGCATTCACGTCCTCCGCGTCTGTCGATCGAAGCGCTTTTGCCCTTAGGTCGGCACTACCTGGGCATTCGAAGATTGCGTGTCTCGGGGTGTCTTCCTCTCCGCAAAAGTAGCAGCCTTCGCTTGGTGCTTTCCCGATTGCGAAGAGGTAGGTGTTGAACACCCCGTGACCGCTGAGCGCTTGTGTCAGCCAGCGATCTACTTCCCCATGCTTCCTAGTGTGCCATTTTTTCAGGTCGGTGATGAGTTCTCTGGTCCAGCTCCCTTTTCCTGCTCTCGACCATTCGTTTGCCCACTCCTTCAAGGTGTCCTCTCGCACTTCTAAAAGTGTTTGCTCCTTGCTATCGAACAGCTTAGCGCGTTCGCTTACCAGTTTCGCTATAGGGATAAGCCCAGCTATCACCAGCACGGCTTCAGTGGAGACTGTTCGATATGCTCCACAAATACCTATAGCTAGTCGTCTTTGGACTCCTTCTAATTTCTTCTTATACAGTTCCACCTTCATAGCTTCCCTGAATATTGGTGCCCCGTAAAGAATTATGGAGTGGGCTACTGATGCCAAAGCCCTCCTCTTGCTCGCTCGAGGCCCTCCTTTTGTAGGCATAAGTCTGTACAGTGCCTCTGTCAGCTTCTGGGCTTTATTGGCTACCTCCTCTATGTGTTTCTTGAAGTTGAGGCTTTTGTCGAGCCATACTCCCAGATACTTCACGTGGTCCTTCGGAGTTACTATCGCACCTTGAATTTTGAATTGTATAGGGTCTAGCCTCCGCCTTCCACTGAATACAATCGCCTCCGTTTTCTCTGGTGCAAGCTCCAAGTGCCTTCTTTGCATCCAGCTACGTATTCGCTCGAGCGCCCTATTTGCCCTGATCATGAGGGAAACCTCGGATCTAGCCACCACTACGAGAGCCAGGTCATCAGCAAAGCCCACAAGTTGGATGCCCTCCTCTTGTTCCAGCTTGAAGACGCCATCGTACAGAATGTTCCAAAGAGTTGGGCCAAGTATTGATCCCTGTGGTACTCCACTGCTGACTTTGACCATGTCTTCCACTCCATTACAATCTCTAACTCTTATAGATCTGTCTTCTAGGTAGCTACTTATCAAGTTTTGGATGTAGCCTGGGAAGCCTCTCTTACGCATTTCCAAAAGGATCTCTTGCCAAGACGCAGAATTAAAAGCATTCCTCACATCTAGACAGATCAGGGCACAGAGCTTTCTTGTTTTTAGCGTGCCCTGTCTTGCCACCATGGCAGTCTGGACTACTTTTTTTACAGCCATCAGTGTGGACCGGCCCTGCCTAAAACCATACTGATGGTCAGAGAGACCGCCGTGGTCTGGTAAAAGCTTCTCTATTCTGTTAAGAAGGAGTCTCTCCATGAGTTTGCCATAACTATCAAGCAAACAGACTGGTCTATATCCGGCCGGGTCTCCCGCTGGCTTATTTGGTTTTCTGAGTAAGACCAGACCTGCTTTTTTCCAATCTGCAGGAAACGTCCCAGCTGCAAAAGCATCGTTTAAAACTGCTCTTATTTTCTCCGGTATAGCCTGCACTGCCATTTTGATCACTTCGGGCGCAATAAGATCAGGTCCTGGCGCTTTTTTTAGTTTAAGACCTTCAGCCGCCGTCCTTAGCTCTTCTTTCGTAATTTCCGGCATCTGAGAGGCGTCTCCCATGATGCGGCCAAAATCTTCATGGAACGGGAACAATACTTTGACCACGGTTTTAATTAGGTCCATTTCCAAGCTGGGCGGACTTTGCCGTAGTTTTTTGGTGACAATCCTATATCCCAGTCCCCAAGTATCCTTATCCACATCATCACAGAGCTCTTTCCATTTTTCTGCCTTTGACTTACTACTTGACCTATGTACTTATGTAGGTACAATAATAGAGATTGGGTACCGTGGCCTAATTAGGTCGGGAGGATTATAAAGAAAACTTAATATAATAATACTGGTTTGGGCTAAGTATACGTTGATATTTCAGTACCCCTTTTGCCTTTAATATATAGTAAGATAAAGTTTTAATTTACTAAGGGGAAAAAAGCAAAATCATACAAACCACCGTTGAATTTTAATAGGTAAATTGCAACATCATCCCCTTCCAAATATAATTAATCCTAGCCCGCTAGTTATATTGCGGAGGTGCAAAATTATTTCAACATTCGTTTCTCGTTAGCTCGTTAAAAATATATTCTTGGTAGAGTTTTTTAAAATCTCCCTCTCTTTTGCAAATGCAAGGAATAGATAGCAGCCTTTCATGGTCTCTTGCTGTAAACTTACCGGGCTTATAGCTGAGAATAGTAATATATACATTATACAAGGTCACTTTCTTGTTTGCAGCCAGCTGTATATTGACATAGCATAATGGGTATAAAATTCATCAAGTGCTTTTTCTTTCTTTTGAATCTAGCACAGAGCTTCGGTATTTTAAAAATCAATAGCAGTCGTAATTCCGATTTTGCCTCTCTATGTAAGATCAATATAATACCTTACCCAAGCGGATAAGGGCGAATTAATGATTACACTGTATAGTGTATACTGTATCCTTTCTTGCCGATGAATAAGGCAGAAGACATAAAACGCACGAGAGTAACAGAGATAGCTGTTATATACGCATGAGATCTAAATGCCGTAGCTTTGTAACACAGTGCGTAACGTATCTAATTCGTTTTTAACCTCCGACCCAAAAAGAGGGGTGTTATAAGTTTGACGTGTGTATCTGTGTATCCGTGTATCTGTGTATCTGTCTGTGGCATCGTAGCTCCTAAACTAATGAACCGATTTTAATTTAGTTTTTTTTGTTTAAAATGTGGCTTGATTGAGAGTGTTCTTAGCTATAATCCAAGAAAATCGGTTCAGCTGTTTGAAAGTTATCAGCTCTTTTCTAGTTACTGTAACATTCACTTGTCGGGGGTGTTATACTTGTTACAATTTTATATAATAGCGGCCAATTTGAAACATTTGAAAATAATAATTTTCATTACAGAATCGAAATATTGCGTCGCAGCTTTTAATATCTTACTCGTACAAGTACTACGACATAAATTTTTTCCATGCAATAAAAAAATAAAAGTTAAATCACGTGGCTTTATGGAGGGCAATGAATATAATTTTACCTGTTCGCGCCATGAAGAAATTTTATATAAATTCTTCGCGCGAAAATGTGATAACGGTCTCTTTATGTAAACCATGTTTATTTTTCTTTCGATATTCTAAGTTCTGTATTACAAGTATATTTACAGTTGATACTGTATTTAAATAAAACATGTATATAAACATCGATTGTACCTACAAGTATCTTCGCATAGTAATCGACCTTTGTAAGTAAGCTTGTTTTTAACCCCCGACCCAAAAAGAGGGGTGTTATAAGTTTGACGTGTGTATCTGTGTATCTGTGTGTCTGTGTATCTGTGTATCTGTGTATCTGTGTATCTGTGTATCTGTCTGTGGCATCGTAGCGCCTAAACGAATGAACCGATTTTAATTTACTTTTTTTTGTTTGAAAGGTGGCTTGATCGAGAGTGTTCTTAGCTATAATCCAAAAAAATTGGTTCAGCCGTTTAAAAGTTATCAGCTATTTTCTAGTTTTATTGTAGAAAAGAAGGTTAAATAACCGTTAGGTTCATAATATTCAAGTGTCAATTGACAAATGTCAAGCTGTCAAGATGGACGTTGCCTAGATATACATAATTATTTATTTGAAAATGATTTGTCGGGGGTGTTGAAAATTTTTAATTTACACTTGTATCATTAGTTTCTAGAGTATGTCTGCAAAATTTCATGGACTTAAGTTGCTTAATATTCAAATGAAATTGGAACTACGTTTGTATGGAGCGAGTGTCGGCGAGACCCCTCTTAAAACGAGACTATAAAGAAAAATTAAAGTTCGCTTTATAGGACTCAGTCGTTGACTCTCACCTCTTATCAAGGATAAGATCGCAATCTCGGTTGACGCTGTAACACTGTTGTACTTTTGGTTCCATATTGGTCGCCAATAGTACTTGCAGTGTTCATTATATTGATGCCGAGTGGACGATTTTTAAAACAATTTCTATATTTTAGTTTCCAGTGAATATAGTATGAAATCTCTACATCACACTCATATTTTTATTAGGGAACGAAGTGTGTTACACCAAAACCAAGAAAAGTACCTCGATCTTTATTTTACGAGCGAACTTTGGGTGTCTCGAAGGTCGAACGGTTGGGCCTTAAGTAAATCATTCATACCTACGTGACTTTTTATCTTACGAGTAAGTACCGAAACCCGATAGAACTTTATCTATTTTGTTATTGTTGTGAATTAAGTAGTTTTGTCCCTCCGAATATCAAATAGGCGCAACAAATCATTTTCTTTCTACGATTTCATACCAAAAAATCGTATAAGATTTGAGTAAGTTCTAAATCGTATGTCTCTTTTATGATTTTATGAACCTTTGATCATACCTTGCATTTTTTTTCTTAAATAGTAGTACCTGTACGATATAGGTTGGTTGGCAGTTGCAAATAGATACTTTTCTTCTTCAAAGTAGAGCAACTTACTCTTGGCAAAGTGGAGGTAGTTATGAAATATCTTTTACTGCAGCTCTCGTGATCTTTCTCCAGCGACTTCTGTTGACGGCATTACAGGCAGATTTCAGGACAGACGTATTTGTTGTGGAACGGATTAAGGTTGAAATCTATAGAGCGCACTTTGATTTTGCTAAGACTTAAGGTTCAGTTAAAACGAGACGGATTTATGCCAGAGCGGTATAACGCTGTCTCGTTTTAACAGTGTCTTAAGTCTCAGAAAATTCAAAGTGCGCTCTGTAGATATCAACCTTAGACTAAGTCCGTTCACACTAACAATACCGGCAAGCGGTGTTAAATAGGTATTGTGAGAAGCAACCACGGAACAGAATTTTCTGTTAGCAACTCTCATATCTGTGTATAATGTATATGTTTGTAAAATCTTAATTATTCTGAAATTTAAATTATTGTGGATTCAATATAATAATTGTAAATGATTTCGTATTAATATGGAGGTTCGAAAGCGACACTCTGAAACAATAACGTTGGACTTTGCAAACAATCGCATATTAATATGTTAAGCCATACGATTTGATCGATTCAGTTATTAAATAGGCTACGTTGAAAATTTGTATAAGCCGATCGAATAAGCACAGAATTGAATTTCAGTCACTATGATATATTTCCCGTCCGGCTATTGGACAGCACGTGAAGCTCTTGTATTTGTATCTGATATATCTCCGGTTGTGTCTGATTGCCGTTCCATCGAATTAAGAATGTGAGTTGCGTATTAGAGAGTGGAAGTGTGCTTACGCACTATATTATTTATCATTGCATGTGAAATCTAACTTGAGGCTACTAGATATTTTTTGCAAAATGCAATGCAATCATATTAAAGATCTTTTTTCAAATTACTAAACTTTGATATTAGATGTTATTTTATGATGTCTGTAAGTTGGATTTATTACTGACTCGCTGATGCCGGTAACTTTTTCCGTGTGGATTAAGATTTTTAAAAATATCGTGGAAACTTGTTGATTTTCCGGGATAAAAATAGTCTTTGTCACTCGCCAGATCTTCAACTATACCCATGCAAAAAATCATGTTGGTCCGTTGCTTGGTTTCAATGTGATTGAAGGACAAAGTAATAAACCAAAAAACTAACAAACTAACACACTTTTGCATTTATAGTTCAAGTAGGTAGTGATATACGTCTAAATACTTCTGTATCTGTATACGTCCTCCTGGAGGATAAAACAAAGTTAGATTTATTAATACATTACGTTAATCTAATCCATATAATAAGTTAATATTGGTTGAAAACAATTGCATGACGACCTGTAAAGCCATCGGATTTCAGTGATTAAATAATAATGAATTGAATAATTATAATATTGGTAATAATTTTGCATATTTGAATTGGCATCAAATTACTTGTCAAACAAAATAAATCTATACAATTTTACAATACGTATTCAAATGCATCGAATAGCTGCAACTGCATTACGGGCCAATCATCATCATGTTGAGATAGCTTGAATCGTACTTTTTTAAATTGGAGCCATTTAACTTTTTCCCACATATTGATAAATAACTAGGTGAAGCTCGCAGCTTCGCTCGCGTGCATTTAGGTTCTGAGAAATCCAGTGGGAACTCTTTCATTTTCCGGGACAAAAAATAGTCTGTGTCCGTCGCTGGGATGAAAGCTATTTCGGCAGCCAAATCCGTTTAAATCGGTTTGATGGATGAACCTTCAAAAATACCGTGAGAATTCTTTGATTTTCAGGATAAAAGTAGCCTATATCCGTCTTTGGGATGCAAGCTGTTTCTGTATTTTCGTAAGACTCGGTCGAACGGATGGGCCGTGAAAAGGTATTAGATAGACAGACTAATAGAATGATAACTTATCATTATAAGTACTTTGTTTAGGCTTTAAGGTCAATACAGATTTCGGAAGGTCTGCATTTGGACTGCAAGCTAACTGCATAATAGCGGTGCAGCTGGCACAACTAGAGTGAACTAATAACTGCATCAAAGCTGCCGACTTAAACTGCAATTTTCCAGCTAGCTTGCAGCATTTAATAGTACCTCCTTGCAGTTAAAATGCAGAACAGCTTAGGTGCGTGTGACGCGTATTTTCGACAATTTGAGTTATAAAACTGTTATATCATCTAACGATGACCTAATCCTAATCCTATTATCCTATTTTGAATATTATAAATGTGAAAGTGTGGATGTTTGTTACTCGATCACGCGAAAACTTCTGGACGGATGTGGCTGAAATTTGGAATGGAGATAGAGATCCTGGATTAACACATAGGCATCAAAATCAAAGAGTTCAAGCGGGATTTTGAAAAACGTAAATCCACGCGGACGAAGTCGCGGGCATCAGCTAGTTAATCGATACAGTAAGAAACCGTGAATGTTGGCACCCTTATGTAGTCGGCATCTAATTTCTCGTACGAAACGTTTTTTTCGACGTTCCTGATACCGCTAAAATGTGGAATGCCCTTCCGATGTCCGTTTCCTGCCACGTATAACCTAAATACTTCAAAGCAAAAGTGAATAGGCATCTTATAGGCAAGCGCGCCCGCTTAGGTATCATTGCTTTTTATTATGCATAAATGTCAAAGTGCAAGACCATTTTGCAATAACCCAAAATTTAAAAAACCCCCAACACAAAAACCTCTATAAGAAAACTAGAAAAGAGCTGATAACTTTCAAACGGCTGAACCGATTTTCTTCAATTATATAGCTACGAACACTCGATCGGCCACCTTTCAAACAAAAAAAAAACTAAATTAAAATTGGTTCATTCGTTTAGGAGCTACGATGCCACAGACAGATACACAGATACACACGTCAAACTTATAACACCCCTCTTTTTGAGTCGGGGGTTAATAAAAATAGGTACACACAAATCCGCTGCAGTGAAAATTCATGCTTAGGTTGGACATAAATGTCCATACATTGCCTGCATGAGGTATAGGCTGTGGCACGCTCTAGCAATAATTCAGGCACATAATTTAAACATTGGACGATCTACAATTCTTTGAATCCCACCCCGTTTGAACGTGAGCTCAGTGTAAAAGAAATGTACCCCAAACCTTCCAAACTTGGCTTAAACTTAGCTTTCAATCAGTCCCTTCAGAAATTTTCTCGAGGCGTTGACATTTTTTAAACCCCCCTCCGTATCGTTTTACGACCTTCCGCGATTCGTTACCGTTGACTCGGGACCTTGCAAAGCTTTTAGCGTTAAACTTTTCCATCACTCGATGTTAACGATCGCCAAGCGCAAAATCTATTTGGCCATCAGTTTATGATTTTAATGATAGATTTGAAGTCGTGACTTGTAATGCGGTTTGGCATCAGCTGTTAGCACTGCAAGAATCTTTATCTCTTATATATAAAAATCAATGTTTGTATGTTTGTGTTCTATAGGCGGCTAAACCGCTGATCAGATTGTTGTGAAACTTTGGTAGGGTGGTCTGAGGGCGCCCGAGATGGTTCCTGCATCAAAAAAACTATATATATATATAGTTACTATATATATATGAATTAAAAAAAACATGTTTGTTTACGGCATTGCAATATAAAATATCATACTAAAATATTGTTGTGTTTTGTTTCAGGTAAGTCCCAAGTAGTCAACAATTGCACGTAGCTAGTGTTAGCATGGTAAATGGTAAGAAAATTATTTACGGATAAATTATTCAGTGTTCCAGTTGACCTATTTCAAAGTTTTGACCTACATTAAATCATAATGTAAGGTTTAATCTAACTATGAATCGTTGTCGGTGACAGTGGAGTCAATTAAAATATCAGCGTTCCGAGAATCGCTACGAATGAAACAAGAGAAAGGGTCGGACAATTTAAACGCGCTAATCTCATTGTGGGATTCTCCTTTAGACCATTTTGCACTGTCCCTCTCACTTGTCTCGTAATCGAATCACGCTAGAACTGTAAACCACGCGATTTTAAATTGTTAGTCCTGCGAAAACTATCGATGGCAGACTACTTGGAAGAGATTGTTACTTTCCAAGTTTATAACGTAGGTATGTATGTCCAGAATTCACTACTACAGTTTTGGTTTTAAAAATTCCGTGGAAACTCTGGTTTTCCGGGACAAAAGTAGCCTATACTTATTATTCTCCCGGTCTTTAACTATATCCATGCAAAACATCACCTCCGAACATCCTTACGCCTGATCGAAGGACAAGCCAACAAACAGGAAGGTCCAAAAGTCATTTGTGGGAATCTTTTATAACAAAATTCCTCAATCAATTTTGGACTTGCCTTTACACAAGTTCAAAAAATCTATTAAAACTATGCTCTTGAGAAAAGCATATACAATCGAAAATTATGTAAATGATAAAAGAGCGTGGATCTGACCTGCAGCTCGCTCCAGCAATGCACGGGACCTCAATCGCTTTTATACATGGCATATATTGTATATCAAATCTTTGAAAAGGGCAACCGCCGAGTTTCTTCCTGGTTCTTCTCGGTAGGAAAAACGTTCCGAACCAGTGGTAGATGCTTTTGGCGATTCAAAAGAACTTGTTAAAGTCTGATTGTATAAAAATATTTTTAATTTGAACAAACACATTTACGCATTTATATTTATAGCGGCCATAGCTGGACAAGGCCCAAATTGGCGTTTTCCGGTACGAACTCACTGTTCCAGCGTCTATGCGGCCCCAACATCTGGGCATTTTGAACTGTTTGGCCCACCCATTGCCACCTCAGCGATGCAATGTAGTTTCGTTGAGGTATGTCAGTCACTCTACAGATATCCTCATTTTTTAACCTCCGACCCAAAAAGAGGCGTGTTATAAGTTTGACGTGTATATCTGTGTGTCTGTGTATCCGTGTATTTGTGTATCTGTCTGTGGCATCGTAGCTCCTAAACTAATGAACCGATTTTAATTTAGTTTTTTTTTGTTTAAAAGGTGGCTTGATTGAGAGTGTTCTTAGCTATAATCCAAGAAAATCGGTTCAGCCGTTTGAAAGTTATCAGCTCGTTTCTAGTTACTATAACCTTCACTTGTCGGGGGTGTTATAAATTTTTAATTTATACTTGTATGTGGTCGCGTAGAGATATTCTTTATGACACGGGCATAACTCTGGTGTGACGTGTTTAAGCCGACAACTTATATATTCAGGGCTGTGAGTACAAGTTTTATTTATAAATATATTAATATTAATAAATCAGGGTTCTCATCCGCTTCAATGATCGCCCCTAAAATTAAATTATTTCCACTCTACCTCTCTTCGGCTTGTGGCGTGAACCAACTTTGCATCTCACGTGAAGGTTTCCCAAACTCCACGGCCACACTTTGATTTATGAATACACAACCGCGAAGTGTCAAAGCTCTTTCGTGAACCATTATTCTCTTCCCATTTTAGAGAAGTCTGTTCATCTGTCAGGTAATTTTTCACGTCGCTAAGCAAAATGGCCTTGTACACATTGACCCGACGTACCTACTCGGACAATACAGTTGGCGATCGTATTTTTAGTCACTTGGAGTGCACTCAGAGATCGTATTGTTAGCCACTTGGAATGCTGATCGAATTTTTAGCCACCAGCCAGCGCTTTCCGGCTGACCGATTTTTATGATTTTCATTAAAACATCACTAGATTTTGGCGCAATTGGCAAAGCATTCACATATTGGCCGGCACTTGCCTACCCCATGGGCCCAATGTGAACTGGAGTCATTAGAGAAGTTTATTCATCTGTCAGGTAATTTTTCACGCTGCTTAGCTAACAGGTAGGTAGCAGTTGTTTTCATGTCGTAACTTTATCGCGCCTCATTCGAGCAGGCCTGTATTATATAGACGAAAAGCTCGTTTCTTATTGTCGTTTATTAAAGAAATTAGGGACGAGGAAATCTTGTTCGTTGTTTTTAATTGCTACCCGCTCTTTGTGTACTTTATTTTTCATAATTGTCTTCCCACTTTGTTCAGGTACCTAATTTACATGAGAGTTTATTTAGGTACTTAGATTACCTTAATTATAGTGCCCAGTTACTTAACAAAGAAAAGAAGCATAAACTTAAGCATTATTTTAAAATAACGTACACTAAATCAATGATTTGATACTTATAGTGGACAATATTTAATAAAATTGAAGTTCTAGCTGGCATCAAGTAAGAAATTTACTACTGGAACTATAATACTTCACAGACTATTAGGTATAGTTCACTATATATAGGTATATATAGGTATTTAATACCCCCCCCCCCCCCTGATACATCGCGTATAGCTTTAATAGCTATTTACATGTACCTATCTCTAAATTTAGAGAAAAGGGATACTTTTCATTTAATTTCATTTAATATTAAATATGATAGATGCCAGAGCTTACATTGACATGAGGCCCTGTCAGAGCATTGCAGATATTAAATTTTAATTAAAATGTACCTAACTAAGCTTGAAATTTCGTGAATATTACATTTGCCAAATTTTAATCCAAGCCTTTCCGAATTAAGTATATAAAAAAAAATACTTAGCGAAAAATCTCATCCATTTTTATGGGAAAACAGCACATGCCGCATTAAAAGTCCGGCAGTTTTCGGGCTAGGCTTCGCCGGTGGTGTGTGAGTGAATGAAGGCGGGGGCGGCGATCCGCGCAGCCTCCGAAGCTGCGGCCCTCAGTCTACCCCGCGTACAGCGAGCCCGACCACGTGCCGCTCGCTCCACAACCCCCAACTAAACATAGTGTCAATCAGACGTGCTAAACTTTGCCACCGTAAGTGTTATCACGACGCATCCAATCAAAGTGGTACACCGTAGACCTCACGAACATTGTATAGCCTCACAAGTCATAAACCGGTCGATCTTTTCGTTTAACAATTACCCAGCGCCATTCGTACTCTTTTCATCCGTTTTTGCGCGTTAGAAAGCAATTACAGTCGATGCTACAAATTGTATAATGTACCTGCCCCTCACCTGGGTGTCTGGAGGTCATCGTTTCGACGGAGCGACAAGAATCAAGATTGATGTGCGCGCCAATCACATGTCACTAGTCAATATTCTCTTGTCACTATTCACTTGCGTATAAATCATTAACTAGCTGATGCCCGCGACTTCATCGGAATCCACGAGGGTTTAGGTTTTTAAAAATCCCGTGGGAACGCTTTGATTTTCGTTACTGCCTGTCCCGGTGAGCGCGTAAAACTGCTGATCCAACGTCTGATCGCTCCCGGTTGTGTCGAATTGCCGTCCTTTTGTACAATGAGAGTGAGGGAATAGAGAGTGCATTTATGTTTGCACATAATATTTCTTGCATGGTTGACATCTTTGAGATGGGCTGCCATAGCTGAAATTCGGTCAGGAGGATGTTACAGCCACTATGGATAAAAGTATTTTTTAACATAATGATAAAGCCGTTAGACTCAGTTACATCCCCTTATAAATCAATTTTCATTAAACGACTTTCACGAATTCATCATCATATCTACATATCTTCCCAAGTTTGTATATTCAGCTGTGCATTGTTAGTCACATATTATTAAGTAACTAGATAATAAGTGTTTCTAGAACGTTTAATAATCGCTCATTCTTCTAACCATATTCTACTATTTTATTCATAATAGCCTTTATAGTACTAAACATCCCTCGTTAGAAATTATCCTCCAATATTGGGCAGTCGAAACATCTATCCGGGTGATATATAGAACATAAGAGCCAAGCCAAAACATATACGACCCTTGTGCGATAATTCTGCCAGTTGGCAAGCTTCTGACATTTACAAGTCTCTTTTGCAGACTTCGGGTCTACGTATCGAATAGAATCTCCGCTAAATCTAACGGTCGTAATCCAACCTTGTATGTACCCATTTCGTGTCAGTTTTGGATACCTTCGTATATTACGCGACAGGGCGAGATGGCAATCGGGATGGGGACGCCCCGCACACCCGCACAGCCCCTGCGTTAACCCGGTCATCTCGATCTGTCGCGTACTACAGATATTATCGGGTTCGATATAGCAATCTATTAAAATGAAGGAATATATGAAGAAAGGAAGCATGCCCAGGCCTTGGCTACAGTTTCTTATAAAAATTGATAATTTAACTGCGATATTATAAAGCAACTATAAAATCCAAAAATTATATGACAAGTTTTACTAAGAGTAGATTTTATTTAAGCACTTTAGACCTATAACGTTCGCTTTATATCTTTCCTATATCGGCCTTTTATGAACGGAGCCACTTTCCTTTATTTCTATCGACGAGACTTTTATGTTTTCAATATTGCGTGGGTACTACGGTAGCTGTGATTGGCGCATTGCATTAATCGCAATTTTCGCAACCATAAATTTTTGCCAATACCGAGAGTGTCAGTCAATATCGAAATATGGTGATTGCGATCGTCACACAGTAGCTGTCAAAGTTTGATGCTGCGGGTTTTAGGACGGATGAAATAAAATTTTGTAAAATCTAGATTTTCAATCTGGCTATCAATCTCAGTTATTGTAATAATATTCTAGAGCGCTCTAAATTTCAAATACCGCAACCAAACTTGATTCGGTTTCAGAATGTATAACCTCATTATGTTACCCTCTTCACGGAAGCTTTCGCTAATACATTTTAGTGGAATAATCTAATGCGGACCCTGTGTCCCCATTTTCAGAATTTCAATTTCGATCCCACTGATATTAGGGGCTTTATACTTTATACATACCTCACAGACTAAAGAAAACATGAGACAGAAGAAAGTTCTTCTCACACATAAAAGACGCCAGAGCTTGTTCTCGTGCGTGCTAAGTAAAGGTACTACATAACCCGATGAAGAAAATGATCTACGTACAGTTAAATAAGTTATGTAGGTATGTCGAAAGAAGCTTTTTTTCACAAACGATACTCAACCAAAATAGGTTATTTTAAACAAGATTTTTCAACAAGAGAATTTCATGTTTGTCTAAGTAAGTGACTCTACCACTATAAAGATCTTCGCACATTACACAGACTCAATGCCTACTCTACTCCGACTTCAGTCACAGTAAAGCATGGTAATGTGAGCTTTATATCGTATCGCTACTCACCTATACCCAACTAACTCACTTCACTTCTTCTGGGTTCACTTTTGATTACGTTAATTCACGAAGATTTCGTCCATTGTTTTCCTTAAATCTGTGACATTACTATAGGATATCTCTTATCAGCTACAACCATATTTCTTGGAAGGACAATATCTATTTCCTTTGAACCGTAATAGAAATAGATAGGAAAAAACTGTCGTCTATTTCCGATCAAAAACCATTTCATTTTCCAAGTGCCCACTTGTAGCGAAGGACTCTTACAAAAAGTTTCTGATGTTACACAAATCGTTAAAATGAAGTGTCATTGAATTTGTATTCGTGAACTAAAATATATAAATACAAGCTCTTGTATATAGCTTCGCTCTTGTAAAATTTAGATTTCGTTAGTTCTCTACTCTAGGTTTATAATGCTTAATAAGTCTGACTTACATGCTTTCAAATGGCAAAAGTAAGGAAGGAATCGGCCTTTTCTTGGCTCTTTAAAAATGTCTACCCACTGTCTGCCAAAGCATTGATGTTACTCATTTACCAAGAATTATATTTTATGAAAAACAATCGAATGCCCGCCAAGGAGAACCAGGGAGAAACTCGGCGGCTGCTCTTTTAAAATGTACAATTTACAATATTATGCCATGTATAAATGATTGCAGCCCCGCGCATTGCTGAAACGAGCCAAGCCCACACTTTTTATCATTTACATAATCTTCGAGTGTATAATGGTTTTTTAGGACTGCCCCTTTAATAATAATCATTTACTTAAAGGCTTTGATAGACTGTTAGATCGTTATTTCTTATTATTAATTAATACATTCATTAGCTTTGTGCAAGTGTAACTCTTTCCTTTTGTACACTTTTTACATTTTGTAAAGCTAACAAACAGTTTTATGTACCTATCGGTACTCTCTAAATACTATCTCTAAAGAGACTTCATAGTTGGATGTCAGTATTCACGGTAAATATATACTTACTGACAGTCAACCTTGTTATTTTAACTGTATTTATAGAGAAGCCAATTAGGGATATCGGTCTCTATATTATGCTCTACAACCTCCGTACCTCTATGTATACCTTCCGGGTCATGTACTTTTCATTTTATACTTTGCCTTTTACTTACTGCAATATTCCTATGCTGCATTTTAAATTCGTCTCATGTTGAAATTAAAGACTTTTACTCACACACACTTTATTGAAAAACATTTTTTTGACCGACCAAACGGAGTTTCTCAATTTGACCCCTTTTTTAGAGCTTTGGCTGTTCATAATTTTCACACTAATATCAAAATAAATTCTAAAAACATCGTAAATTGCGGAACCGATAAAATTTAAACCTGCATCTTTGTTTGATTTGGAAACTAGTAAAAATCAAGTTCTTAATTTGATTATGGTCAGTCGTCGAGTAAATTAAATTTTGATGTCCGTTTTCCAAAACAAAGGGACGTCCAAGCGATAAAAGTGCAAGAAATTAAAAGGGCTTAGCTTTATGGGACCCACGCTTCGTTTGTGAGATTTGCTGGATTAAACTGGCTTAGTAATGCTCTCTTGCTATTCGTTTGACTTTTGTATATGCCCGAAAATTAATTCTCTACAACGAAGAATGACGAGTTTTACTTTGATATAAAGGTTTGATCAGATGTGCCGCAATCTCACTACGGCAAAATGTCACCGGACATAAACTTTGCACATTGCAATGCTATGGCCGCAAAAACATCATGGCCACACTCGCAACCACTCGCATTCAAACGGCCCGGCCAACCGCACGGCGACTACCTTACCATTCAATAACTTACTACTACCGAAGTACTATCACACTAATATTATAAAGGCGAAAGTTTGTATGTGTGTGTGTGTGTGTGTGTGTATGTATGTTTGTTACTCCTTCACGCAAAAACTACTAAACGGATTTGGCTGAAATTTGGAATGGAGATAGATAATGTCCTGGATTAGCACATAGGCTACTTTTTATCCCGGAAAATCAAAGAGTTCCCACGGGATTTCAAAAACCTAAATCCACGCGGGCGAAGTCGCGGGCATCGGCTAGTTAGCTATAAGTATACCAAGTTGCGTTCAAAATCAAGTCTTTTCAGTAGTTTCAGCCCGATAGTGCTCAGTAAAAAAAAAAAAAAACTGTTTATAGGCCCTATTCACTAATTCCAGCGTTGAAATTATATTAGGTAATAAATGCACAGAAATCGCCACAGTTTCATTACAAAAATAAATAGCTGCGATTACACAATTATTCCAAGTCACGCAAGAACCTACTGCTTGGTCACAGTATCGCCGCGTTGTTGTGTGTTTGTGGTGTGGTCCGTCTGAATAGACATTCCGTCCTTTTTTAGCAGTATTTTATTTGATTTTATTTTATTTTAGTATTAAAAACAGGTAAAAGATGCAGAGACCTACTCTTTTAGTTTAAGTGGAAGACAACATAATCAACGCTAATGTTTATCTTCGACTGACATATATAACCTTGAACGAGTTTTCCCCACCAAATTTATTACATCGCCCGCAGCGATATTCTCTGTAATATCACACGTATTTGTGATTTATAATATTACAGAAAACCATATAGCGATTAAAATTAGGAAACTTTATCACGAATTTCAAAAACCTTTATCTTATTGTATTTATATTTTTTTCTCGAATCTTGTAATAATTTATGTAATACTGATAAGGCAAAGAATAAAATGCCAGTTTGTTGACAACTTGACCAGAAAAATGACAAAGCCGCCATAAAACAAGTGTAAATTAAAAATTTTAACAGCCCCCAAAAGTTAAGGTTACAGTAACTAGAAAAGAAAGATAATAATTTTCAAACGGCTGAACCGATTTTTTTGGATTATAGCCAAGAACACTCTCGATCAAGCTACCTTTCAAAAAAAAAACCTAATTAAAATCTGTTCATTAGTTTAGGAGCTACGATGCCTCATACAGATACACAGATACACAGATACACCTGTCAAACTTATAACATCCCTCTTTTTAAAAACAAAAAGTGAAAATCCGAAAGTGAATGCTAGAATAGAGAGAACTCTCGTCTGTAATAAAAATGACTCAGTTATATTTTGTATATGTATTAAAACAAATATAAAGATGTCATATGAAGAACACTCAAGATTGTTTACACAGTCTGTCCCTTCGTGATACGTCCCTTCGTCAAAGAGCCGAGCTTCAGATGTTTACTTAATATGACCATGACCTATTTCACCTTATGGGCTGGGTGACAGGGGTTTTGTATAAAGAGTGATCATAATGTAAGTTATAAGTAGAACAATAGAGATTTCCTTTTACAAGATTTGCGATGTTCATATTATCTTATCTACGTTAATGTTCAAGATTACATTTGGGACGAGGTCCTTAGAAACCAGTTTCAGAAGTTGTCAGGGATTTCGAGGGGACGTATCATTATTTTCTCTGACATGTCCATTAACAACTTCAGATACGAGTTAAGTTTATCGGTTGTCATTAGGTGGCCAGTATGCTCTACTGTTAAGTGTACTATATCCTTTTAATACGAGGAACTACAGGCTTACTTCGCTCAAACAGACAAAATATCACACTTCACACTAATATTATAAAGGCGAAAGTTTGTATGTGTGTGTGTGTGTGTGTGTGTGTGTGTGTGTGTGTGTGTGTGTGTGTGTGTGTGTGTGTGTGTGTGTGTGTGTGTGTGTGTGTGTGTGTGTGTGTGTGTGTGTGTGTGTGTGTGTGTGTGTGTGTGTGTATGTTTGTTACTCCTTCACGCAAAAACTACTGGACGGATTTGGCTGAAATTTGAAATGGAGATAGATAATATCCTGGATTAGCACATAGGCTACTTTTTATCCCGGAAAATCAAAGAGTTCCCACGGGATTTCGAAAAACCTAAATCCACGCGGGCGAAGTCGCGGGCATCGGCTAGTAATGCATAATTACAAAGTCAAATGTGAAGTCAACCTCTCCTGAGGATGCTGCAGTGTCGGAGTGAAATTAACATGTAGTTCATCATGTAGAAGACTTATATGGTATACTGTGTGTGTATTGCTTGATTTTTCTGCTTCTTTAGTAGTGGAAGAGCGGATAGTGCATATCGAATGCTGCACATTGTTCTGTACAGATTTCTTCTGCGAGATTCAGTCTGCTTTTGCAGATTAGCCTGTAGTTCCTAGTGTTCCTAGTTTTTTCTAGTTCATGGATTTACGCATAGTATCCAATATGTCCATATAAGTTTTTAGGTAGGTAGGTACGTATTGGTTCAAAATTTAAAAAAAAAAAACAAAATATTTTTATTCAATTATTAAACTTTTATAAGTGCTTAATAAGTGGTTAGCAAAATTAAGCACAAATATTGGAACAAAACTGTTTTAGTCATGCAGATCAATACTAATACAGTAACACTCCATTACCACCAAAAGTAGGTGTATTTTTATACAATGCAAACCCACAAATAAAATATTTGCCGACCCGAATCGAATTCATCCGAAATGCGAGGCTTACCTTTTGCAAAAGATAAAACAAACAAGGGATAGACAAAAACCCACCCGCATTGTTTCATATTTCATGCCTGAGTATTGAGATTTTCTTCATCCACGCTGTATTATGTTTCCATTAGAGCTTGTTTATTTAACTCTCAAAGAGCGGTGAGTGTGATTTGGGTGACTTTGAGACCGCTACTTGTAAGTGGGTTTTACGATGTCGAAGCACGCAGCTTCCCCGTTGATTTATTTTCATTATCGCCTTCAGCCGTTCTGTCGGCCATATTTTTCGCCACCCGAGATTGGAAATCGTTACGTGTCCAAAAATAATAACAGTGCGAATGAGCTTTTGCACGAAACATTTCCAATCATTTCTATTTGCCTACTTCAATCAGTAGTAAGTTGTAAGCCAATCAGTAGTTTGACGCCCTCCCTGGCGCAGGTGTCTTATAAGTGGGAAGTCCCGAATTCGATTCCCGACAGGGGAAATTTTTAAATTTTATAATTCCTAAATTTTCTCTGGTCTGATCTGGTAGGAGGTTTTGCCCGTGGCGAAGTGATTTGGCGTACCGGTACGATTCCGTGTAGAAACCAAATGAGTATGGGTTTAATAAAAACTGCCATACCCCTTCCACCGTTAGCCCGCTTTCATGTTGGACTGCATCGTCACTTACCACCAGGTGAAATTGCAGTCAAGAGCCAACTTGTACTGAATTTAAAAAAGAGTTCGTTTCAGAAAATTCGTATCTTCTTGATAAATTCATTTTGAGTCCAGGCACAACCGCCTAACTCTGCAGAGATATCTCATTCTACGACAGCTGACACCGAACTAATGACCCAGTGACCCCATTTTAGACTGCAGTTTGCGACCTGTGTACCTTAATATTTGTTTTGAGTTCTGGCACCGAGAGTTCTGGCACTGGCTCCCAAGTCAACTCGTCCATATTCATTCGGCCGAGCGATTCTTTTGTCTTGTGAAGCAGTTCTAACACTTTGTTTTGAAATTGCTTATGTAACTCGAAAGTATTTTGTAATTCCATCTATCGAATATTTTAATACGTTAGCAATGGATAATAATTGCTTCAAATGTTTCTGTAAATTATATACATATTTTTCTTTGCATTCTATTTTAAAATGTTGCACTTATTCGATTTAAGGACATTGTAATTTATTTGTCTATTGTTCACTTAGGAAATACTTGTAAATTTTTATTTTGCAACAATTTGGATCTTGTGTACTACATTATTGTTAGACTTAGCATATTACCTCTAGTAATTTACAGCAAGTCTGCTGGGAAATTAATGATAACGTATATGCTTGCAAAATTTTGGTTATTTCTTAGTAAGTATGTACAACGAAAGTGCTTGTTTTTGTGAATAAGCTACATATTATGTAAGCAAATATTTGGATAGCCTACAAAATAAATTATCATTAGCGTACTGCGTAATTGTACTTACGTATGTTTGATATTTTAAATTTCTTTTTCTGTGAGCTTTTGAACAGTAGATGTATTATTTAATGTTCTAGCACTTCTTTTGAGTTTCAACAAATAGTTCAAATTTCTCACTTTTTTTTACTTCAGTTACTAACTCATTCATCATCCGAAAAGCTTCTCTATTTGAAGCCGCCTCTTTCAACTTCGGGTAACTAATCCCTGTCCACTCCCTTATATCGTCCAACCATTTGCGTCTTTGGCGACCTTGAGCTCTGCCTGCAATTCCCCCTTCCAACACTAATCTTGGGAATGAGAATTGTCCTCCTCTCTGTAAATGTTCAAAGAAATCGAGGTTCCTTCGCATGATAGTGGACATGAGTTCTTTTTCTTTGTGGACCAATTCCAGTACCTTGGTATTCGGTGTAAAACTCATTAGTGTGTACCAATGTTTAGTACTAGCAAAGATGCCGTAAAAATCTTGCTTGCTAGTTAAAGCACGAACACTAGGTACCAATTTAGTTCGCCGGTACAACTAATAAATCCCTGGAAACGTTCGTATTTATGTTTGCTGCGACATTCGTATTTAAAATGCTCGTAAAGAAAGTATGAAGGCAATAAAATGCCAGTTCCATCTCCCATTACTAGCGAGGTTCCCTTTAATTGTCGCTGAGCGAGGCCGTGAAATTTAATGAGTCAAATTTGGGTCAAGGCTTTATGGCTGCAACCGATCCGTTTTTTCAACCCCTAATTGATTTAGCAATTCATATGAATGGCAGATCGAAATCGATAAAGGAAAGTGTATTGGATTTGCGTTCAGATGAATTTTATCGCTGCTTTACTGTTTTCCGAAATTTGATTGTGTGCCTTTCACATTTTATACCTGATTAGTTAATTTATGTTGTACCTATTGAAGCAGGCGTTCCTTTGCGGAATATAACGTTCCAAAATTAGTTTGCTATTATCATCATCATCATCGATATATCGCCAGCCGACTGCGCGGGTCTCCTTTTAGTATGAGAAGGGCTTAGCCCACAGTCCAATAGGCTGGCCCATTACCGATTGGGAGACTAATTTGTTATAATCCGCTGAAACAGACAAATCTGTTTGCGTAGCTTTTTCTGCATGTTTAGCAGTGGGAGGGCAGGTGGTGCATATCTCACGCTGCACGTTGCACCATACCGATTTGTCTGTTTCAGCGGATCATAGCGTATCGTTCTTCTTGTTAATTGTATAGTTAATTTATTAAAGCTGAGCTGGATTAATAATGGTCAGTCATTAATGGGTAATACTCGAATTGTTGGATTAGGAGGTTGGATTTCGTAAGCCGTTTTACCTTTGAGTTTCACAGTTTACTAATTTAAAATGAGGAACACTGGTTCTCAGTAAACCGTGTTCAATATTTTAAATGTTTCCTCTCCAGGGAAATTAAACTCATACACAGCATTCTTTTATACTAAGTTTTCAATATTGATGACCTTTCTTCAAAACATTCCTTTGAAAAACAAGTGGTCCTTTAGAAATGCAAAATCTCTGAAGCGTATGATTTCTATTATAAATAGAATAGTATTGTTAATTAAGAATAAAGCACTGTGTTACAAGCTAAACGAAATGTTTGCTGACCCGGTTGGTTACTCAGTAGGTACCTCGGGGAAAAGATTTGGCGAATTGAATATATACGTTAAGACTATAGATGTGGTTTACCACACTCAAATGTCTGGGGAGGTTGGTAATTCCAAATCTGCGCTATTATTCTACTATCCTTCATTTCGAATACGTGAGATCCTCATTTATTGACTTGTGGCAAGTGGCAACAGCTTGTGCGTATCGCATTGAACTGTGAATTTTTCATCTGTTGCCTTCAATATTAAGAGTATTTTTAATAAATGCAGAGACTGCCATTTATTCATTTGAGGTTCAAAGAGAGTTGAGTTTAGTATTATTCATCTTTATGCTTTATCCATGAATTCGTGTTTAATTTACAGTTCAAATTCTGAATTTCGCACGAATATAACACCCTTTCGAGAGAATTCCAGCCTTGTATATTAGCTCAGTTTCGTTATTGGAACATTATAAGGCAGTTTGAGATGCAAATCTGTGACCTACTTGAACAACAAGGCCAGATCTTGTTGTTTTGTACATCAACCGGCTTGTCATAATCCATTCAGAGTGGGACAAATCTCTTTCCTTCTAACTCAGCGCTTTCTATAACAAGCAACCAAATATTTTTTTTATCCAACCAAGGTATAAATGGAATTTATGTTCGACTAGTTGGTTCTCCTTTGTCTTCTACTCTACTGTCTGTCTTTGTGATCTGGTTACTAAGTTGAAGTTCGAATACTGCAAAATCGGAACTGGTAGAATTGATTAAAGTTCAACACGAACGCCTGTATGCACACACTAGACTAGCCTTTGTTGAGACCTTTACGTCCATGAGTCGTTTGCAAATATCCATTTACAGAAGTTATAGTACACGTGCCTAGTTATCTTTTGTTTATTAGTAATCCGTCATACGATTGTTATAAATATTTCAGGAAATCCATTGAAAATTGCTAAATCATTTCATTCATTTCACGTTACGCATTAATTTTAGAATCAAAACGAAAAGTTCGACTAGTTTATCCGTGCAGTTCAATTTTAACGTGTTGTAAATCAGCCTGAACACCATGCGAAGTGTGTGATCCCTCACAGTGCGCCTACTAGAGTACGGAGTGGTTTGACCAAGTGTTGAGTAGTGATAAAACAAAAGTGCAATTACTGGCACTGGTTCGGATGGTACGATGCGCCGGCGGTCTTCATCGCGGCGGAGACGCTAGCGGCAGGGGTCGGGGCCAGCGGAAAGGGTGTCGGGCCGCGAGGACTGGTGCCCGCACGAGGCGAGGCGGCATGCGCTGACGTGCAATAGGCGCTGCGCGTGCTGCGGCGCAGCGCGATGCCCCCCGGGGCCGGCGCCAGGGCCTGAGATGGAGGAAGGCGTGTACTGGCGCCCGTCCTGCTCCACGCTGTCGCTCGCGGAGCACCATGGCAGCTCCTCGCACCTGTGTGCGCGGCACGCGCCGCCGCGTGTGGCACATCGCCACGCCGCGCACACGCACGCGCCGCACGCGCATCACATGCACGCGCACCAGCACGCGCACGCGCACCACCTGCCGCACGCGCAGCACGCCGCGTGCCCCGTGCACAGCCCCTTTAGACAGCCTACGCCAGAATTCTGTGCAGCACATTCACAGGTATGTTTTCACTAGAAACTTCATCGACCAATCGTTCCCGGCATTAGGTTACGTAACCTAACCAAGATTTGATGCTTTACTGTATAGCTATAATAAATATATTTATTACGCTACCATTTTACACAGAAAGCGTTAGGAAGAGGTCCCTTATTGTTAGTTATAGCTAACTTCCACTCAAAAATATCATAAAATTCTAGATAGGCAAAACTCAAACATTCGTATTTTAAAAAGTGAAGACCAATTCGTACCTGTGTGACACCATACGCGTAGCGGTACAGGCTTCATGGATACTGGCGCGGTGTTAACGTAGCATTTGGCGAGAGCTTTGCTACGGCCTACGAGCATGCTTCAAAATAAAGCGGCCCGTCACCCTACAAAATCGTTGCTTTCACGCTTGTAATTTCATGATATTGGCAAAAACTGATGACCGATAGTTTTTTGAGAAATAAGGTCCTTAATTCGGGTACAGATAGAAGTACTTTTCCCACGCCCCGCAACTAAGTAATCTTTATGTAAACCTGTTCCTGAAACCGAAGCATTCAAAGTTTACTGCATACTAAAACTAAATCTTGAAAATTGGCTGGGTTTAAAGATCGTAGATACCGGTAGTAGTGGGAGTCGTATACTGAATGTACGGAACCTCCACGGGGAACAATAAAGTTCCGCATACCCGTTATGGAATATACCAATCTACCTATTGATGCAGATAGTCATGGACTATACCAATAGTCAAAGAACTCAGTTTCCTACAATCGTGTTCAAAATCATCCTGCTCTTAAAGTAGCCTACATTACTTCGCAAGGTTATAACTATAGTGTCTTCATAAAAAATCCGTAGCTCCGTTGCGACGATGGGATTGAAGGACAAAACAAAAACCTACAAACCAAAAAACAGACACTTTTCCGCATTTATAATATGGGTAGAGATTATTCAATTCCTTTTAATAATTCACCGCACCGCACTCTAATATAACAAATTGAGAGCAAATTAAATTTAATAAAACTAATAACCACCACCACATTCGAGTATCGCGTATATACAACTGCACATATTCCCTCCGCTATGAAATACACGTTATGTAATATTAATTGGCCATAAAGCTCTGTAATAACGCGAGGTGCACACGGCAATGGATTTCAGCGCCACGATAGCGTCATCTGCACCTAATTTATGGGAATCAAAAGCTCTGAATATGATCCGGGCGCACTTCCTCGTTTTGCAGTATTCGCGATGGTCTTGTTTTGTGTCACTATGAATATTTAGGGGATGTACCTACCTACTTAGATGTTTAAAGAGAGGTTAATCCGTAGATCTACAAATGTGGTTTGGTTCTCAATGGATTATAGCGGCACGATAGTATCATCTGAATCTAATTTATGGGAATCAAAAGCTCTGAATATGAGCCGGGCGCACTTCGTCGTTTTGCAGTATTCGCGATGGTCTTCTGTTTTGTGTCACTATGAAAATTTAGGTGATGTACCTACCTACTTAGATGTTTAAAGAGAGGTTAATTCGTAGATCTACAAATGTGGTTTGGTTCTCAATGGATTACAGCCGCTCGATAGTATCACCTGCATCTAATTTATGGGAATAAAAGTTCTGAATATGAGCCGGGCACACTTCGTCGTTTTGCAGTATTCGCGATGGTCTTCTGTTTTACGTCACTATGAAAATTTAGGGGATGTACCTACCTACTTAGATGTTTAAAGAGAGGTTAATTCGTAGATCTACAAATGTGGTTTGGTTCTCAATGGATTACAGCCGCTCGATAGTATCACCTGCATCTAATTTATGGGAATCAAAAGTTCTGAATATGAGCCGGGCACACTTCGTCGTTTTGCAGTATTCGCGATGGTCTTCTGTTTTGTGTCACTATGAAAATGTAGGGGGTTCTTCTCTTCTTCTCTGATTCACCAGTTTATTCACTAGATGCTTCGGTAAAAAGTGATTGGATGGATTTAGTCTTTAGTACGAATTCCCGGTTGAAAATTAGCGCTAGCGGGTAGAATACTGTGGTGATAACGTTGTCATATGCTACAGCTGCTCTTGATTGATGCGATCCAGTTCATAATATACGTAATGGAGTCGGCGATGTATTTAGAGCCCATTCGACTGCCATAAATATTGATAACGATGATATATTTTGTCTTGAATCTGTCTGTTGGGTTTTATGGTGGTATTTCAGAAAAGATGTTGAGGAATTTCTTATCATTTTCTTGTTGCTTAGATGCGCTGAAATTGTTTGGAGAATTGGTTTTTCTTATGATAACGCTGTAGGGTGATAACGTTCTCCAATTGAAAGAAAAAAAGAAAACTAGTTTATTCATTTTGTGCATAAAGTATAAAGAAACTTAAAATGAGTGATAAGTAGCACTTAGTTGAAAAAATCCATACTAATATTATAGATGCGAAAGTTTGTCTGTCTGTCTGCCTGTCTGTCTGTCTGTCTGTCTGTCCGTCTGTCTGTCTGTCCGTCTGTCTGTCTGTTTGCTACCTTTTCACGGCGCAACAGTTACCCGATTTGTATGAAATTTGGTACCGAGGTAGCTTGCGTCCCTGTAATTGAAGTAGACATTTATCCCGGAAAATCAAACAGTTCCCACGGGATCTTTAAAAACCTAAATCCATGCGGTCGAAATCGCGGGCATCCTCTAGTACTTAATAATTACTTAAAATGAGTTCTTGCACCCACATGGCATAAAATGAAAAGGTTCGGCTCGGTATTGATGCTGCAGGTTTTAAAAAATAAAACCTGCGCGCTGGTATTCATCCGGGACCAATTAGGCATCTTTCTAGTTTGTTTGCGTCTCTATTTGTTCTATTTGTTTATCTAATCCTTCAAGTAGTACGTGCCTCTTGAAGACTAGATCGGACATGTGTAAGTCCTTCTGAAACGAACTGAGCTAACCTTGACGAAATAGTGTTATTTTACTTTTGCCTCCAACAACTTCCAAATATAGTTAAGATAACAATATGATTAACTAACCAGTTAACCTTGTTTCAATAAAAGCTACCCCAATCCTGCTCGTAAATACGTATTAAGCTAGAATACAAAGTGCTTAGTTTTTGTTAGCTATTATCGGTTTTATTGGTGTACAAAACACCCCATTGGGCACTGTTAACTGTATCTTTCTTGCGTTCATCTTTTCGTACATTTACAGATACCTCTTTTTATTACGGTTCAGTTTTAACATAAAAGGTGTAAAGCCATGAGTGATATCATAATAAACGTGGGTTTTTAATTTTTAATAAGAAATTGCTTCAAAAGAATTGAACATGAAGAAAAATAAGGCAAAGAGTTCTTAACGTTTTAATGCGACATAGTCCATCTCATGATTTTTTTGTAAATAAAATATTAGAATTTTAACTCTTTATCAAAATCAGTCTGACATGTGTAATTTATTAGGTAAATGTGAACATTAAAGTCAAGAATATTTAAGTTAATATACACAATTCAATCCACTGGTATACATCAGTATGCCTTTTATTTTTACATCTACTTTATTTGTCTTCACATTCAATTATAAGTTTATTTATTACGGTTTAGTGGATTTTGAAATCTTTTATTTTTATTTTTTATCATCAACATATACGGTACGTTACGGTGTATTCGATTTCTTTTGAAAATGTTGCAATTTTTCTGTACTACAAAGTTTTTAAACGAAGTTTAAAGCCTGTGAAACTTTCCACACTATATGGCATAGCCCATATTTCATTTTCACTTTCTAGACCAAGTTTTAATTTCCATGTTTCCTAACTATTAATGTTACTGACTTCGACGTTAGTTCCACTTCCAGGAAGATCAAGAAAAGATAAAAAAAAATTTACTTTGCTAATTTCCTTTTGTCTAATTGAGTTTTCTTTTGCCGCTCTTCTCGTGTCTACTAAGTTTGTTATAATCGTTTGCTGAAGTATAGGTAAGCAAATTGGTCTGTTCCTAACGACAAGCGTAAATGCAGAAGTCTATAAGTTCTTGAACTACTTATCAAGCTATTGGGCTTACATAAAAGCTATTAAGGTCTAGGCTATCGCCAAACCTATAACAGAACGTTTCGGCTGCCAAAACAGTGAAGTTCTATTTGGCTATAATTCAGAGTAGGTTTTATTACCTACCATGCAATTCCTTTTTGCTATATCGAATAGATGTCAAAAGGAAATTGAGTGCAGTTAACAGGGCTCTCTCCGTCACTTACTCCATACAATCGTAGTTCCGATTTCATTTGAATATTAAGCAACCAAGGTCCATGAAATTTTGTAGACATATTCTAGAAACTAATATCGGTGCCTGTGCTGTTTTAGATTTTTCCAAAAGTATGTAGTTATAAAATTACAGGGGCTCAAAGATTTGTATGTGAATTTTTAAGACCGCGTAACTTTGAAACCGAATATTTTAGCAAAAATCTGGAAAATTACAGGCATAGATATTAGTTTTTAGAATATGTCTGCATTTCATGGACTTTGGCTGCTTAATATTCAAATGAAATTGAAACTACGTTTGTATGGAGCGAGTGATGGAGAGACCCTCTTAAATACCGTCTGTCCATTATGGGATATTACAATATTATTATGTCAATTTAATCTCTACGAATCATATAAATTTGTAATAGTAAAGGCTACGGATATAGCCATGCACTATAGAACTAAAGGAATATGCACTATAGGAAACAACTATGGGATTGGTAAACCGCGGCTGACAGACGCGACTGACAGATGTGCATAGTCGTTTGAGACGCGGCTTACGATATATCTCTCGGACGATCAAGGTTCTGCGACTTACGTCCGATAATAATTTGCCCAGTTCAGTGTACAACGCCTTTTCCCGATACCTATAAGTTGCCGCTTTCAGCCGCGTCCGTCAGCCGTGTCTGATATAACTTGTTTCTACCTTAAGTTCCTTTTGTATGCTGCTTTTAGTATTTTCTCAGATTAGAGTAGGTATCCAATGATGAATTATCCTGATATTTCATATCAAGTCTAATATTAAATGTGCAACAGATTGTAGATTAATGAAAAACGAACTAATCAATATTGAAATGGAAACATATGCAGACACAGATGTTTGGATTCATCCAACGTATAAATTGTTTACTGACTTAATTAAAAATAATTGCGTTTGCTGTTTTAAATAAATACTAATTGGCATTTAAAAATATCTAAATAAATAAATGGGCCATGATTTCTCTAAGTACTAAATGAAATCGAATCGTCTATTGTCTCGAAAAAAAAACCGTCTAATTGTGAGTAAGAGTCGCGCACCGAGGGTTCCCGCAATTTAGAAAAAATTGTTGCTTAAATTATCTCTAACTGCAAATATGTAAATACCAAAAAAATATTTCTTATGTGATATACTCCAAATATTGTGCTGAGAAACCTTGCTTCTTGCCAAACATTATTCTAGGTCAACTCAAAGAGGCTGTAGACCTTTTTGATATTAATTTCAATTTAATACCGTTCCTGAGAAAAAGAGTCTTTATAGACAGACAGACTAACAGACGGGTGTAGCAGACGGATAAAGAAGTGACGCTGTAAAACTCCTTATGAGGTAGGTACGGAACCCCAAAAAACGTAACATAATAAACGGTATATCGTTTTGTTGCAGTGGCTGGTTAAATTTAGCCATTTTGAGTCCTAACCGCAACATCGACTGGAAATTGGGGACATTGTCAATGACAATTGAATTATGGCCAGGCACATAGTCCGCAACGTCATCGCTTTATCATTTTACGTGCATTTTTTCTGTGTATTCTGTGTATATGTTTAACTTTGATTTTAGCCTTTGTTCAGTTTTATAAATAACTAACTTATGACCGTGACTTCGTTCGCGTGGACAACAGAAATTTCAAACCCCTATTTTACCCCCTTAGGGGTTGAATTTTCGAGAGATTATTTTCTGAGGAATATCCTTTCCTGAGAAAGGATATTCTGATGTTTACGTTATTATAGCTGTATGCATGCCCGGCCCGATCTGTCCAGTAGGTAATTTAACTGCGCCTTGACAGGTCAGGCAGTCAGGCAGTCACCCTTTTTTATGTTCTGATGACTAGACGGTATAATGATTTTAGCTTGTACAGATCAATAAGCAGGCTCTCGCAACATATCATCATATTATGATTCTGACGAATTATTTTGTTAGAAGATGTTTCCATCCATCCATCCATCAGTCTGTATGCGTCCACAGCTGGACATAGGCCTTTCCAAGAGCGCGCCACCAAACACGGTCCTCCGCCTTCCTCATCCACCCGCTCCTCGCCACCTTCTTCAGGTCATCGGTCCAGGTAGTAAATGTTTAAAATGAGGCAATTATTCCTTCAAGCCGACAGCTTATGTTACATAGAAATCTATGCCTGGTTGACTGGGCACTTAAGCTCTTTAAAAAATATAACATTAATATTCATATTACATTGTGATTTATGAAATACGGAACAACCTCGTACAACAATAGGAAGATGATAACTGCCGGACATCACAATAAAAACTTTTCAAGAATCTGGGCCAAAACTTCAGTTTAGTTGAAATATTACGTCATTACCGCACTGAGAAACGGGACGCCCATTGCTTCATCTCACGGACTTTTAGTTTTATCTTACCTATCAGTTAAAATTTTGCTTTAATATTTTTTAAGTTTCAAGGTTTTGAATAAATTTACCGGAATTAGATATTCTTCTTGCGTCTCTTCCTCAATTTTGAGGCTTGTCAATGCGTTTCAAATCTCTTCTATAGAAATATCTAAACCTTAAACCGTGATATAAATAACTATAATATTCTCTATTCTAGGCTCATTTTCACGCTAAGCCTGAATCAATTACCTATAGAAAATCAATTTACAGTGAATCTTATTTTGATAAGTGCTTAATATTTGCCCATATCAGCCATAAACTGATCCTTCAATAAGCCTATTAGGTCCCCAGAGCGTAGTATTTCGTAGGGATCCAAACCAATAATCAAAAGAAATGTTGAAATGGAGCACACCATATATTTGCTTTGGCATTTCTTTTTAACTTTTTTCGTATAGGTACCTATTCAAAGTTGTCCAAGATTGAAACCTTTTTTTTTATGGTATGAGTCGAACCTTATGAGGCAACCATACGCCTGGTACCATTTACTCATCATGGTTGAGTAATTAAAAAATCGGCCAAGTGCGAGTTAGACTCGAGCACCGAGGGTTCCGTACTAGAATCGTATTTTCAAATATCGTATAAATCAAAAACTATTATGCATGAAAATAAATAAATATCAGTTTTAAAATGTACCTGAAGGAAAATCCTTTCATATGATACCTCACTTGGTATAGTAATCTTACTTTGAAAGTTGGAAATACTAATTTTATTTGTTCATGAGCGCATTTTAATTTTTTGTTGTGATGGAACCACAAATTCACTTTGGATATTTCCCCTTATGTGTGCTATAAGACCTACCTACCTGCCAAATTTCATGATTCTAGGTCAAATACAAACGGCCGCACTTGCGGTTTTTTCCCGCGACTGATTTTAAAACCGTGGAATGTTACAAAATGCTCGCGGGTAAAAACCGTGCTATAATTTGTAATCCATAGAACTTACTTAGCGCGCACGCACTATCGCGTTAACCGCGGGCGGTTTTTGCCATTATTCGGCAGACCGCCGTGAAGAGTGGTTGTATGGTCACGCTATTGTAACTATGTCGTCGACCGAGTCAGAGTCTGTTTCACACGATCCACAATATGAAAGTTTATCCCAAAAAATCATAGTGGAGTACAAAAAAGACCAGCTTTGTATGATACTACTTTGCGTCAGTATAGTGATGGAAACGAGAAAAATAAACTTTGGGAGGAAGTTTATCTACACGTAGTAAAAATCGGAAGCAATTTCGCGGTTTTTAATCGTAGTGTGTGATTCTCGGGCGGTTTTGCGGTTATAGCGGCTAACCGCTCGCTGGAAAAAACCGTAGTGCGGCCTCTACCTACGTGAAACTCATTGCATTATTGACATTACCTACTAAGGTCAATATTTATCTAGGCATGCTTGAACTCCTCGAAGTCTTAACATTGCCAGAGTACCTAATTAAGTTTATCAACTTTAATTACTTACTTTACTTTCCAATGTTATTTTAATGTCCACCAATGTAAATAAACGACGCTACGTAAAGACAAATAGCAGGACTCCCTGTAATTAAAGCCGTTTAACAGCATTGTTCTCTTCGCATTTTGGCTTGTAAAATTGCACCTGTTCGTTTAATTAACGCACATGACACAGTTTGATATATTATGGACTTTGATGATCACCAATTTGCTTTGAGGTATTTTTTATATGGTCTACATTATTTTCGTGTTAATCTTTACTAGCTTCTTCTTTTTCTTCGTAGGTTCCTAGTCGTATTATCAAGTCGACTGTCTACGATCCATTGTGATCGCTATCATTTTTAGTTGCAGTCTATTACTTGCCTCCGCCGTCCCTCCGTCCATCCGTCCTTCCGTCCGCCCGTCCGTCCAGTCTGTCTGTCCGTCTGGTCTGCCTGTCCGTCCGTGCGTCCGTCCGTCCGTCCGTCTGTCTGTCAGCGGGCCGTATTTCGGGAATCGTAATAGGTAGAGAGTTAAAGTTTTCACAGAATATGTTTTTTTTTTGTCTGCCATAACAACATATTAATAATAACAAAAATTCCAAAATGATTCGAATGCTAAACCTACGCGCACTTGATCGATTTTTACTAAATCTCACCAATTCTTGAAGCCGTCAGGTACAGCAGCACTTTTCTGACCGGAATTAGAGTAGCTTTCTCAAAGTGTACGATGTGTTACTAGTTTCTCATGCGTCTACAAAGTTGTGATTTTGGTGAAAATTAGTTTCAAGCGGAGAAAATGTGAAATTAAACGTGAAAGTTGAACGTGTATTGTTTTGGATATAATTATTTCAGTATCATTTGCAACCTTATTATTTCAGGGCTTACGAAGTATTAATGGTAGTTAATATCAATCATTAATCTTTTTAACGCGCCATTGTCTTAATAATCGGGACTATTAATTAACGCCATAACAGGAAAATAATTGCTGTTATTATTTTATCGGAAAAGTATAAGACATTATTCATTCCTCTACATTTTGACTTTATTGCGTAATTCTAATTAATCACGGCATTTCTTATTTTCTTCCATCTTTTAACTTGTTTTGGTCATAAAAAACTTCATTATCATTGTTATTGTTGACTGAATTAGCTTTTTTAATATTTCGTTGTGGTTTCTGATTTCCAAAAGTAGGTATAGTTTACAAATAGAACAATAGGGTCTTGGACTAGCAATAAAATGATGTGATGTTTTGTATGCCGGTAGTTTATGAGGCTAGAATTCATTATTAAAGAGAATAATTAAATTAAAATCATTACTTATCTATATTCATTTTTATTTATTTTTATCATAATTAATTTATTAATGTCACGCTGTACGGAAGGCGATCAATGACGTCACAAGGCGATAAACGACAAATATTTTTCAATTTTTTAACATAAAAATATTTTTCCGCAGAAATTACTTATTACAATTTAATTATTATTAGTTCGTTTTGTAGGCATGCGTCTCCTACGCAGACATTACCTGCCTTTATTGCTACGTATTTAATAAATGAAACAACTCTTTATTAATCCAAGTTACAATATAATGAATATTACCGTTTTCTGGAATGAGCCGCTTTTCGTCGTAAAGATCTCGTATTAAGGCGTCGTTATTACGTTTTATTACAACCTTGCTTGCTTATACTTAATGTTCATTATACCAAAAAGCTTAGTTGACTCTGTCACCTCAATTGTTATGGTTAGATATTCAATTTTTTCACTAAGTTTTTAATTACTTGCCTGATTGCCGCCGCTAGGTATACCGAAGTAAATACTTACAGCTTAGTTTGAGTTTTTATCAAGAAATACTCTGCGTCTCGGTTCTACTACTCTATGGGTTGCCTTAGTACTTTTCAACCCCCGACTCAAAAGAGGGGTGTTATAAGTTTGACGTGTGTATCTGTGTATCTGTCTGTGGCATCGTAGCGCCTAAACGAATGAACCGATTTTAATTTAGTTTTTTACTTATTCTATCTTGTCACAGTTTTACGATCTCATAGTATCAAATTACCTACCATGTTCGTACAATGAATTCACTTCATCGTGTAGTAAAACTCACTGCATTGTCCTTGCCGACAATAACTCCCACAGGCGAATTTATATCTGCCGTTGTCATGACAACGACACGGCTCCAGATTCTCGAGTCTTATTGATTAATTGGCGAACGTGAGGCTGATTAACAGAGGCGGCTGAATTTCTCACGTCAGGTTACATACAAAAACTTTTCCCATGGCGTAGGTATATAATTTATTAGATACTTACCTCTGATCTTATTTTGGAGTTGCTATGTTAAACTTACATTACCGTCCACGTTAGTTGTGTACCTTATCTTCGTATCTTTTCTGTACGAGTGCCTTATAACATAGCGAAAAAAAAAAACGGCGAACATAGCGAGCCCACATACCTTGAGTAGGTATACTTACATAGAAAGAACCGTTAAAAACTACGTTTTTTTGCAGTACACACAACGCAACGTGTGAAGGGTTCTATAAATTTTGAACTGCTGGAGAGATTATTCCTCATCTCGTTATAGCAAAGGAAGCAGAATCGTAGATGATGATGTATAATATTTTTGTCCCAGTCTCGATAAGAATCAAGAGAAATGATACTTTAAGCAGTACTTTTTTATCATTGAATATCCCTCCATTGTATTATCTACTACCAAGTGAATATTGCACCATATCTAGTAAGTAAGCTTCGTAGATATGGTGGAATATTCAATGATAAAAAAGTTCTGCTTAAATTAACTTCTTGCAAAATAGGTTTTACCAAGTAAGCTTACGTATAAATTAAAGACAAAATCTTAAACAGAAATCCAACTTGGCAAGCGTTCCCAGACGCAGTGTGCAGGCGTTTAAAAGATCGATGCTAAGCGCACTTGCGTTTACATTTAATAAAAAATCTTTTACGGATCGAATATAAAAACTTGGTACGTTCGATTTTGAACCTTACTGATATGAGATTCGAATAATATTTACTAGGAGAGATCGTCGATATTGGTTTCTTTGAGCGTCGAATTCGATTGCGTTTCGGTTATCTAAAATTCATATGGATGCTAGCAATAAAACTGAACCAATATACCTACCTACTACTTGATTGTTTCTGATTGCTATGGCTGATTGCAAGTGCAATTATGCAGTCAATGGCGTTTGAGACTATGTCGATCCTGTGTGCTGTTGTGTGTTCGTTAGCAGTATTGACCTTGACTGATGCTGTTTACGATTATGTTAAACACGGACGTGAGTACCTATCTATTTATTTTGATATATCTATCTTATAAAATGTCCATTACTCATTTCTATCCATCCCTAATTTGGTTTCACTTTATTATACTAACGAATTTCAAACTTCTGTTTTACCCCCTTAGGGGTTAAATTTTCAAAAATCTTTTCTTGACGGATGTCTACGTCATAATAACTATCTGCATGCCTAATTTCAGCCCGATTCGTGCAGTACTTTAAGCTGTGTTTTGATAGATCAGACAGTCAGTCAGCTTTTCCTTTTAATATACGAGTAGTTATATTTAGACTTTCTTCTTTCGTCCTCCATGCGCTTCTACAATTTTCCATTTTGTTAGTGCCTGCACATGCTTTTATTTTCATAAAGTATCAATCAAAAATATTGTTTTTTGAACTTTAGACGCATTAGTTAAATTTTACTAAAGTTAAGTTCTGTGAAGATACACTAGAATCCATTGAAAAATTACTTGAAGAAAGAAATACCTCAAAAAGTATTTTTCTTCCAGCAGCGAAATGTAATCTTCAGTTCCTTTATGAATTTCTTTTTCATGTCTTGAATAACCCATTTAGTAATTAGAATGCTGGGAGAATTTCTGTTTTAATTAACGCGAACAGTGTATTATACAATTAAGAATGTCAAGTGAGAGAAAAAATCTATTTCTACGTCTGAGCGGCGGCGCCTTTTAATACTACTTACTTTCTGATTTATATTAAGACTGAGTAATTAAAATTATTAAAATCAGACGTTTGTATTAAGTTCTAGCGTCCTATATACGCCTACCCTATTTCCTATAGGTATATATATCTATACGACTAAGTTTACTCGAACTCGAACACATTCATCCGTCATGAAAACTGAAAGAAATATGACTAAGATGAAAGATTCAGGACTTATTAAAGATGGCTAATTATAATTAAAAACTTGCATAAAGAGAAAACGTGGCTTTTCGTTTCACTGAGGTGAGTTAAAGTAAGCCAAACGAAAGTTATATTTTTGTAAGATTCAAAAACCCGTTCAAGTGCGAGTTAGACTTGCACACAAAGGGTTTCGTACCATCATACAAGATTATCTACTTTTTTTTTTAATTTACATGACGGCCATTTTGAAATTTTTATTAAGTAAAATATTCTTTATTGTACACCAAGATATAGAAATGTATAAATAACAAAATAGATTAGATAAGTATTTGTTAAAGTGGTAATAGAAATACATACCCTTTGAAAATTTTAACTTTCTATCTGTTACGGTTTATGAGATACAGTCCCGCTGACAGACAGACAAACAGAGGGACGGACGGAACGGGAAGGCTTAGTAATAGGGTCCCTTTGGCACCCATCTGGTAACACATTTCCAAAATACCTACCTCTAGTTTTTCATATCTCGTTCTTATCTAGTCCTGTATCAATTTCAGGTGCTGACGACGGTCCGTTCCCATCCTTGATCAATATACCGTACTATTGTTACCAGGCGCCCTCCAAAGGCCCTTGTAACCGGATGTTCAAGGTCTGGTTCTTTGATGTGGTCCGTCGAAAGTGTATGCCTATGTTTTATTCGGGGTGCGGAGGCAACAACAATAGGTTTCAGACCAAAGAGTCCTGTTACATACACTGTGGATATAAACGTAGCGTTCAATGGCGTCAATTGACATAATAAAATTATCTTTTTTATAATTTTTGATATTTATCATTACCCTTACCTCAGTTCTAATAGAAACCCTTAGCTTGTGTCGTAGTAGAGTTAATTAGGCACCTGTTTTTAGCTAACCGAAATTTATATGGATACTTTAAAAAGGATAAAGGTTCCTGTGAATTTGTTGAGTTTAAAGTTGATTTAAAGTTGATAATGGTGTCAAAGTTGATTCAGTTGTTATTAAAAAAGGAAGCAATAACAAGTGTAAATTAAAAATTTATAACACCCCCGACAAGTGAAGGTTACAGTAACTAGAAAAGAGCTGATAACTTTCAAACGGCTGAACCGATTTTCTTGGATCATAGCTAAGAACACTCTCGATCAAGCCATCATTCAAACAAAAAAAAACTAAATTAAAATCGGTTCATTAGTTTAGGCGCTACGGCGCCACAGACAGATACACAGATACACAGATACACAGACATACAGATACACAGATACACACGTCAAACTTATAACACCCCTCTTTTTGGGTCGGGGGTTAAAAAATTAAGCAAAATCAAAACAATATGTCATGATATATTCCTTATCAAGTTCAATGTTTAGGATAAGAAAAAGAAGTAAAATGTTTTGTGATCACAATTTAAATGATGTGGAAGGAAAGTAGTATTTCTTGATATTATTCTAGATGATCGTAATAAAATCATAGGTCTCACTAAACTATCGCGTCAAACTAGCGTTTGTGTATCGTAAATCTGACGATTAAATGCAATTTCGTTCGGACCCGAATATGGGTATTTGTTGCTGGCGGCATGCCAAAGTGAAATAGGAGAAAGAATGATACGCGGACCCGGCATGTATAATCAATTCTTTTATTTATTGAATTCGTTGATGAATATGTATTGCTTCCAGCTATGTGTGTAAGTCGAAGCAAAGAGGCTCCTCAATGGTATAGATATTCCTGTAAGATTTCTATGAATTTGCTATTCCTCTGGCTTATGTGGCAATATTTGTAGCATCCAGTTTTCTTTTCACAAAAAGTTCTAGTTGATCAAAATAATATTGGATATGTAAGACTTTATTATATGTAAAACCCGAAGTTCGTGAGGCAATGATATTTGAGAGTTCGTCATAATGTTCTCACCGGAGTCTGAAGTCTACCAATCCGCCCTTGGCTAGCGTAGTGGAACTATGACCAAATCGTTCTCAGTCTGAGAGACCGTGCTCAATAGTGAGCAGGCGATGGGCTGATCATGATGATGTATGTAATATGTCGTAGCAAAGGTTTTCCTGAATGATATAGGGGCCGTATTATTCCAATGAACTTGCTATTCCTCTGACTTATGTGACAATTTGTGTAACATCCGGTTTTCTTTCACAAAGAAAAAAACGTAGGTTCTTTGTGATTGGCTGGTCACCAAATGATTAAAGCCCACATTTTTTTTTGTCTTCGTCATTGTATGGGACTACGTACTAACTTCTCTCCGTGCATAGAGTCTAGCACTTGTACAGAATGACCCGCCTAGTGCGTAGGGTAGAGGTCTTTGGATGTCTTTTTTTTGTGGTCTTTCAGAAGAGTCCCGCATGCCACAAGTCACAACTACCTACTTCTACTAACTTTAGAAGTTCTTTTCCCGAATAGATGATATGGATGGAATCTGATAAATTAACTGCATTGATTATTGAATATAGTCTTATTTCTCGTAATCGCAGCCATTAGTGGCTAAAATAAATTGAATTTCTGATGCACTGCTTGAAAAAACCTGCAATGCTCCTGAGGCGCTCGAATACTAGTAATACCAGTTCGAACTTTGTGTAGATTTTATCGTGCAAAGACTTTGTATTGACTTCACTGTTTATTATGTCCTGGTACATTTTCTATTTTAGCGTTGGATTAGGTTTGCTTTTGTTACATTATGCATGTGTATGTTATCTGATTGAGTTATTTCGATTACTAATTGATGTCTGGATAGTGCTTGCAACTTCGAATTCGAATTTCCAGGAACCAAGTTAGCTTTATGCTAGATATCATCAAGATCCAATATTGGGACCTTCAAAAGAAGAATGAATAGACACCGTCTAGACAAGTGCGCTCCATTTTAGGCTTCATCATCACTTACTTTGGTACAATAGCAGACAAACGCATGACTGTTTAAAATAACAAGTGTAAATTAAAAATTTATAACACCCCCGACAAGTGAAGGTTACAGTAACTAGAAATTCCGCGCCTACGATCCAAAGTATCTGAGTTTTCCAAAACATCATTTTCAAATAAATAATTATGTATCTAGGCAACGTCCATCTTGACAGCTTGACATTTGTCAATTGACATAATATTATGAACCTAACGGTTATCTTACCTTCTTTTCTACGAGAAAACTAGAAAAGAGCTGATAACTCTTAAACGGCTGAACCAATTTTTATGGATTATAGCTAAGAACACTCTCGATCAAGACACCTTTCAAACAAAAAAAAGTAAATTAAAATCGGTTCATTCGTTTAGGCGCTACGATGCCACAGATAGATACACAGATACACAGACACACAGATACACAGATACACACGTCAAACTTATAACACCCCTCTTTTTTGGTCGGGGGTTAAAAATTGGTTTAGCGGTTGAGCTGTAAAAAAAGGAAATATCTCTTGTTCTAAGCTTGGCTCACGTGACTATTTTATAAAAATAGACACAATTATAACTTAGTAAATATAAATTTTGTACACAACAGTTCTTGACTTTGAAAGTCGTCTCGAGAATTCTCAAAGCCTATAAATTATGTATTTTGTTACTCTTACCAAAACTTAGTTTATCCCTTTACGTTAAATTGTTCTGTTCGTTATCAAGTAACTAATGAACTCTTGACTTGATATATACCACGCTTAGATTAAATAAATGGTAATTTAGCATGCCGTTAGTAACGAATGCTTTAGTAAATTAACTAAAGTGTCGTGAGTTTGTCTACCTACTCGTAAAGAAAGCGCGAATACTGATTTAGCAAAGTTGAATTTAATTAAGCGATGTCGAACTAGCTAAACTAGTTAATTCATCTGGTTGGAATCTATCGGATCGGGGCGAGTACAAATTGAATAAGAAAAAGTATTGCGTGGGAGTAAAAAGGTTAGTGAAATTCTTTTTACATTCGAACGAAAGAAATGAGACTTCTTTCATTGATGTAGATTTTTTAAGGAACGTATAATTCCTGTAGGGTCTGTGATCATTTCATTAAGACCATCCAAAATATTGTATCCGGCTTTTTATTTATTTTTTTGGGATTTTTGTACAGCTCAATAGTTGCTTCTGCCGGGATTAATTACTATTAGCCCACGTTATACTGCGCCTAAAGATTTTTTGTAATAAGACCTTCAGTAAAATTTGAGATAAAAAGAATATAAAACCTTGCTAGTAAAAAATAAAATTTTCGACTTTTAATTTTTTTACACAAAACTAATTTTCTCCTGGAAACAAACTACCAGCAAATAATACGCGTTTCAGGTACAACGCCGAATGAATGGTTGAGTGAAAACAATAAAGGAGCACGGTTAATGTCGTGCTAACAAACGACTTTTACTACTATGAGTACCTACTGTTTCAGATGTTTTATAACCAGAGCAGGTACACCGCGTTTACAAATTACATACTTCATAATAGTGCTTTCTGTATAAAGATTCCTTTGATTAGATGAGGTTTACTGTTACTACTTACTTACAACCACCATCGCCGGCCCAGTACAGTATGAGGTCTTTCAGAATGAGAAGGGTGTAGACTGCAGATCATAGTCACCCTCTGAGTATAGGTCTCTTAGAATGAGAAGGGTTTAGTTTATGCCATTGTATACCACCTTGGCCAAGTGCGGACTGCCAAACTTTACACACATTTGAGAGTTTTATGGAAAACTTCCAGACATGTACGACAGACCAAGACCAGTACCTAAATGCTAAAAATGCACATAATTCCGAAGAGTTAGAAGTGCGTGCCCCGGGAACCCCGGACGCCCCGAGGAGACCGATGTCTTAACCTAAGCTATCATCACATTTTTAAATAAGTTATACTTACTAGCGTTTTTTTTTAATTGTAGCGAATTATCTTTTCTCCGCGATTCCGGATATAGGTTTATTAAACACCCGGAAATTTCTAAATCTTTTTCTAAAGAGAAAGCGTTTGCAAAATTTCATGTTTCTAGACTAGACCGAGCGCTCTACGAGCGATACGTTGATCAATAATATGTCAGCAGGTAATTCAATATCTAATTTTATTTTTCAGTTTCTATTTCTTCAATTTAATATACTAAAAGCGAGCATTCGCTCGTTGGGTCTATATCAATAAGTTATCATCGACTCTTAAGGAGTTGACGGTTGCGACGGACTGGCTACCCAATGATTCTTGGCGTTGTGCAGAATACACGTAGGCAACAAGTCAAGAACTTTTAAAACGAAGAATGCTTATTCTCTGCTTACAAAATTGTTTTACAACGGGTCTACAGCGCTTTCAGATTGCATAATTTCCAGAGCTTCCCGCTTAAAGATTTATGTACAACTTTGCCCGGAACCCGCGAATTGCAGCTGCCGCGGTGCAACTTTACCGGCGGCGGTGCTGACTGAAATTCAATGCAACTTAACAAGTGTTACACCGCATTCACACCGAGTCCTAAAACATACATTCCACATGTAGTATGCGTTGTTGCCATTTGGCCAAAACAACCTGTTTTTCGTAAACTAAACAAAAATCATAAAGGGCAGTCCACGTGCACTAGGCATCCAGGTGATGAGAGCAAAATTACTTATGGTGGCATGCGGTGCGGTTGTAGAAAATTATGTTGTTATAGTAAATGTGTATGAAACTTGTCATCTACAGCCGGCTCTACATTCGTGGCGCGAACGGCCGCGAAAGCCCGCGAAAACTGCGAATCACTAGTGAAGATGTTGTTCACGCCTTCGCGTTCGCGCTTCGCGCCTTACCCCGATCAGTGTCCGTTTTTGACGACAAAGGGTTTCGTCCCTAGTCACGAACAAGACCGTGAAGATTTGCGACAATCGCGACAAGGGACACAGTTCACGCGTGGATCGCGGCATACATTCACGGCGTGAAATAACAGCGTGACTTCACGTGCGAGTGTAGAGCCGGCTTAAAATTACTTCGCTCTACTACTTATTTGTTAAATTGTTAAAACAAGCGGGAGACAAAATTCAATTTAAATTATTTAAAATTATGTAAAAATCAAAAAGGCTCTCCGAACTCCACTCTGTCTAAATGCGTGGGCCCTTATGGTATGACGGAGTCTTATTTATTTTTAACCCCCGACCTAAAAAGAGGGGTGTTATAAGTTTGACGTGTGTATCTGTGTATCTGTGTATCTGTGTATCTGTGTGTCTGTGTATCTGTGTATCTGTCTGTGGCATCGTAGCGCCTAAACGAATGAACCGATTTTAATTTAGTTTTTTTTGTTTGAAAGGTGGCTTGATCGAGAGTGTTCTTAGCTATAATCCAAGAAAATTGGTTCAGCCGTTTAAAAGTTATGAGCTATTTTCTAGTTTTCTTGTAGAAAAGAAGGTTAGATAACCCTTAGGTTCATAATATTCAAGTGTCAATTGACAAATGTCAAGCGGTCAAGATGGACGTTGCCTAGATATACATAATTATTTATTTGAAAATGATTTGTCGGGGGTGTTGAAAATTTTTAATTTACACTTGTTTAATTACTAGTAGGTATATTGTGCTAACATTTTATCGTAAACGAAAAATGAATTGTAATGATTTTGAATCTGTCATTAAATAAATTGCCTGCTCTCCGAATTAGGGCTATGTAACCGCAATATTGTAATTGTATGTTTCTGTATAAATAAGGATAATGTTAAACACTGTACACTATGTACTTATTGTGGATTGTGTCAGTTAAACAAAGACAAACACAGTTTCCCAAAATGCCGCATTGCAGCCGCGCGGTAACTTAATCAATGAAAACTGATACTGGAATTTATTGGCAGAGATGCCTACGTTTTATCTGCTAAAGTTCTATGCCCTTTTATCAAGAAAAAGTGGGATTGAAATCGAAATGATTAATGAATATCACTGAAGTTTTTGGAAATTTATTTATTGCCCACGACTTCGTCCGCGTGGACTACAGAAATTTCAAACTCCCATTGATAGGGGTTGAATTTTCAAAAATCCTTTCTCAGCGGATGTCTACGTCATAATAGCTCTCTGCATGCTAAATTTCAGCCCGATCCCTCCAGAAGTTTGAGCTGCGTGTTGATAGATCAGTCAGTCACCTTTTCCTTTTATATATTTAGACTAGTTGATGTCGGCGACTTTCGCATAGAATTAGGTTTTTGAAGATGGCTTGGAATTTCTCAAAATCTGTATTCTTTTGTGCTAAGTTTACTACGGTTCTACTATATTGTAATATGGTCTAAGATATAGAGAGAACTTTCATACAGACTTTGTTTCTAGACTCAGTTTGAGCTATAGGTTGATATTTTTAGTCAGTCAGTTTCTCCTTTTAAAAACCAAAAATAAAAATACGCGTATAATTGAGAACCTTCTTATTTTTTGAATTCGGTTAAAGTAAAAGGCAGGCACTTGTATTTCAAAAGCCGGCAATCAAGTTAGTACGATTTACAGGAAACCGCTTATGAAATCGTATAAAGTATAAGCAATCCTTAATGAAATATTGCCAGCGTGAAACAAAAACTGTTTAAAGGGCTCCCCAGCAAGGGGCTAAATAAATCACGCTGCGATCCCTTGTAACGAATGAGGGCTAATAATTTTGCAAATTGAATTCAGCGGTCATGTCTAAATTATAACCAACTCGAGTGCAAAAACATTAACGTGATTTACAGAAACCATAGTGTAACTTTTAAAAGTTAAAACTGTGCCGGTGCAGTTACGAAAATATGCCGTTGTGGAGCTGTCAAATCAGGCCAATTGCACGTCCACATTGCCGGACGATATTTTTTTTTATTTAAAAAAATTATTGAATTTTTAATTCAATATTCGGTTTGGGTTAAGGTTCTACACCAAATACCAATATTTCAGGTTTGTAACTCACTTTGTCAATGAGGTAGAGAGCTGTGACACACAGACAGACAGCAGAGTGACATTAATAGTGTTGGAACTGGCTGTAAACTAAATTGTTTATATTTAAATATATTCTTATTCTTTTTCTAAAATCCTTTTGTTTTTACGTTCGATGACTTTTTATCTCACTTCAAATATATATCTCAAACAGGACGTCCAAGCTTTTCTTTTTACTGATATTTTTCCTATAAAACCAAAATATCCCAACACGTTATCAGCACGAAACTCTTGGGAAAAATCATAAGTGGAAAAGTGGTGTTAATTGTCCAGTGTTGCTATATTTGTTGCGAACAAGGAAAATCATATTTAGATATTTTTCTTTCCAAATGTCGCAAGCAAGCGGAGATATAAGTGGCCAAAGGAATGAAATCTAAACCAAATGAAGTCACGGATTCGATCACAGCACTTACTGCTAATTTTTCAAATAAGGATGTTTGGTGATTCTGTCCTTCATGCTTCGCCCTGTGGTGGACTGTACATAGTTGATGGTACTGTTAATATTCCACCTAAGATGAATAGTGAAAATATTGCGTACGAGGTGCACCCTGACTGTCTGAGCAAGTATCAGCTCTGGCATTAACGGTTAGGACACTTATGTCGCATAGGCATGAATCAATTGAAGAATCATCAGGTAGGAGTAGATTTTAGTTAGTTTTTTATTAATTTTTGTTGCTGTGTGTTGATATGTTATGTTTAAGTTTTTTTTTTGTAAGACAATTTAGTTTAAAGGGGGATGTTGGAACTGGCTGTAAACTAAATTGTTTATATTTAAATATATTCTTATTCTTTTTCTAAAATCCTTTTGTTTTTACGTTCGAAGACTTTTTATCTCACTTCAAATATATATCTCAAACAGGACGTCCAAGCTTTTCTTTTTACTGATATTTTTCCTATAAAACCAAAATATCCCAACAAATAGGGCTCTGTTTTTACCTTTGGGTGTGGAACCCTAAAAATGTGATAAAGTTGGTCAAACAATATTTGAATATTTCGGTTATAGTCGTTACTTCTAACCAAAACTTTTCACTCGTTTCAATGCAAATTCAATACGTGAGTCATTAAAAGTTTTTGTATAAGTATAATTTTAAACCTGAACTGAACTTAATCAGGAAGGATGGTCAACACCAACTCATAAACGTGGGAGTCTTTCCAAAAACCCTTGTAGAACTAAGTATGCGTCATGTATATTAACGCCATGCGCTATCATCATTCTCAACATCGATGATATATAGTCATCCACTTTTGACATAGTCTAGTAAGGACTTTCACACGCCACGGTCTTGCCGCCGCCGGAATCCAGCGGCTCCCTACGACTCGTTTGATAATATCTGCCCACCTAGTGGGATATATACCAATGTTTCGCTTTCCGTTGCGAGATTGCCTGACCAAAGTCAAAGTCAAAGTCAAATCATTTATTCATAGGTATTATTATACATTTTTTGATGGTCAGTTGTTGGATTTGTAAGATATAGTGGTGATAATTAATTTCGTAAACTTAAAACTAAAGTTACAACCTTGGGAAGATGTCTATCGGTTCTTCGAACTATGTGCCCCGCCCATTGCCACTTCAATTTCGCGACCCGAAGCAGCTATGTCGGTTACTTGGTTCTTCTACGTGTCTCAATTCTGAATTGATTTGATCCCGTGGAAATACTTCCAGCATAGCTTGCGCGCAGAGTAAGCTTTCTTATGAGGTATATCATCACTCATTACTGACAATATGCACTGTACAAAGACTTGTCTTCAGACCAAAGTTTTGTACCTTTACTTAATTCAGTAAGTTCCCGGCTAGAGTGCAGAACATAGATTACTTAACCATTACACTCTTAGTAGTACATATGTTACTTGAATCAATGCGGCCACGACCGTCGACTGCAAAGAGAATTCCAAACCCACTGGAAGTGCTAGAACTCGAATTACATTGCAGTTCAATGAGGTTGCGACTGAAAATTGCCGCTTGGAATTCAGTCAATGTGCAGTATTAAGAGATCGAGGTTTGTGTCCTGTTGGTGCATAAAGACTTATACAACCTACCAGTCAGTATAGTTTTATGTATCTACTTAAGCTTTAGCTGTAATGGAATTCTTTGTGCATTGTATTGGAATGGGGGAATGTAAAAGTAGTGCTACGAATACTAGTAGGTACTTGACACTGCCTCACCAGCTTAATAACTAATTAAGATAATCGAAATAAGCTATGGTCGCTTTGCTATAACTATAAAGAATACACCAAAAAGTGTTTTTTTTTTTTTGAGTTTTTTTAAGAAAAAAACTTTAAAAAAATCTAAACACTTCAATACAACTTAAAGTTACTTTTCAATTGGCTCTTAAGGTAAAATATTTTTTTTATATTACATCCTTCAGAGTTAAATGATACAGGCTTTACTTTGTGGAAGATTGTTATTAAGAGGAAACAAAAAGCTTCGTTTGACCTTTCTATTTCCTTATGTTCCAAACCTATCCAATCCATAATAAAATATAAATATTTCGTTTGCACTTTCAAATGTTTATTTTTCAATATTCCGCTTCCGTCCATCCTAATTCAGGAAATAAAATTGAACATTCCTCACTTTCCTTTTTGAAACATAAAACAAAATTCCCCG